>NC_091289.1:14765927-16211760 GCF_032444005.1 Ranitomeya imitator | reverse complement strand
GTATCCCGACGTCCAAGCAAGGGCCCAGACCACCATCAATCCACGACCGTCAGTGTCCTCTGGTGGGCCCAAGTTCTATTTCCATCAGCTAATATTTTAGTGTTTTTTTTTCCATTTTCTTTTAACCTTTGTCATTTATTCCCATTACCCCCCCCCCCCCCCCCCCCAAAAAAAATAGCAAAAAAAAATATTCAGCATTCACGGCCCGTACCCCGTGATACGTCATTGTCTGCGCAGCCGCGGATGGGTGGAGAAGAAGCTGCCCAACGTCACAAAGGCTTCCCGGAAAAAGGGAAAAGATGAAGAAAATGAAGACGATGACGGGGATGGAAGTGGAAATGATGATGACGGTACATAAAATGGGAAAACAAAGGGCGATTCTTATCGGATCTCAGAACACAAAAAAAAGCAAAAACTTTTTTTACAGGAAGGTACAATATATTAATCAGCATTTATCAGACATTATAGCACTGTCACATAAATATAAAAGAAAAAAAAATCAACCGATCCATTCATTGAATGAAGCCCAGCATCTCCTCTGCTTTCATAACTCTGCTGCTTTCCTGTTAGCTCTCAGGCTGCCACCTGCACACGTCTCTGCTGGATTAGTTGCTCTGCTGCGCTGCATTGCAACAGATATAGTTTTTTTAGCTGGTAATATAGAGTAAGGGCCAGCTCCACTGGCAGATAATACGGAGGAGTGCAATGCGAGAAAACCGCATTGCACTCTGACCAATGTTATTAAATGATTCAGTGCTTATTTGCGAGTTTTTTCACAGCTTAGATCATACTGAGCCATGGGGTTAGTAATACAGAAATGTCTGTCAGAATGCCATTTCTGGGGCAGCTGATAGCGTGTCTTATTAGGCTGGTAAGGGGTCAGTATACAAAGATCTTCCCAGTCTATCAATATCAGCGAGCAGCTGCCTGCTAAGCCTTTGCTGTCTATCAATATCAGCGAGCAGCTGCCTGCTAAACCTTTGCTGTCTATCAATATCAGCGAGCAGCTGCCTGCTAAACCTTTGCTGTCTATCAATATCAGCGAGCAGCTGCCTGCTAAGCCTTTGCTGTCTATCAATATCAGCGAACAGCTGCCTGCTAAACCTTTGCTGTCTATCAATATCAGCGAGCAGCTGCCTGCTAAACCTTTGCTGTCTATCAATATCAGCGAGCAGCTGCCTGCTAAACCTTTGCTGTCTATCAATATCAGCGAGCAGCTGCCTGCTAAACCTTTGCTGTCTATCAATATCAGCGAGCAGCTGCCTGCTAAGCCTTTGCTGTCTATCAATATCAGCGAACAGCTGCCTGCTAAACCTTTGCTGTCTATCAATATCAGCGAGCAGCTGCCTGCTAAACCTTTGCTGTCTATCAATATCAGCGAGCAGCTGCCTGCTAAGCCTTTGCTGGTTATTAAAAATAGGGGGAACCCCTCTTTTTTTTTTTCAGGGCACCCCCTTTCTAACTAACCAGTAAGGGCCAAGGAGACAGCTTTGAGCTGATATTAATAGACTGGGAAGCTCAATGATTATTGAGCCCTTCTTCCCGACTCCAGGGTTCAGGACTTCGGGGATTTTTTTTGTTTATTTTTTAGAGAGGGAACTAATGAATAAACTGATGTGCATTCATTCCCCAGATGATGACGTCGAGGAAGAGGAGGAGAAAGATGAGGATCCGGATGGCACCTATGATCTAATGGTAAATGTCAGGGCATGCTCAGACAGCCAGGGGGGAGATAAGCATCTGTATATGCCGTCATCTGAGGCAAAAAAAAAAAAAGGTTCACTCCAATAATGGATCATTTAGGACAGATATTTTCTGGTCCAGCCCAAATGATCCAATGTCCTGGAACAACAGAAGTCAGCGATTGCATCTTGTAACTACGCACTTCTCCCCCTTTACGTTCTGTCGTTTCAGTCGAGACTTGTCCGCAACGAATTGCCCTATTTCATCTGGACAACCAGGCGCGATGCGGTGGACTGCAGGTTCCTGAAGAAGGATCAGATGATGAACCACTACGCCAAAGCTGGCTCCTTCACCACCAAGGTGGGTCCACAGTAGTGGCCGGAGCATCTTAATGGGTGGGTTCCCCTTTGAACACAATTTTACCTATAGATATAACATGTATAAATATTATTTCATGGTTGCCATTGGAAACAGACTACATGCTCGCTGTCAGACACAACCCTTACAGATTAGCTAAGTTCTAATAATGCTTTGAAGTTTTACATAATTACAGCCTTAGCCTCTTACTGACATCGGACGGAATAGTACGTCCAACGTCAGCACCCCCGCTTTGAGGTGGGCTCTGGCGGTGAGCCCACCTCAAAGCTGCAACATGTCAGCTGTTCAAAACAGCTGACATGTGCCTGCAATAGGTGTAGGTGGAATCACGATCCACCCGCGCCTATTAACTACTTAAATGCCGCTGTCAAACTGACAGCGGCATTTAACAAGATCTTCCGGCCATTGGGCCGGAAATGCGTGCACCGGTAACCCCCGTCACGTGATCGGGGGTCATCGGTGCGTTGGCATAACAACCAGAGGTCTCCTGAAGAACTATATGGTTGTTGATGCCAGATTGCCATGAGTGCCACCTTGTGGTCGGCGCTCATAACAATGCTGTAATTCAGCTACATAGGAGCGATCTGAGCATCGCCCCTATGTAGCAGAGCCAATCAGGCTATGGCAGCTTCTAGCCTCCCATGGAGGCTATTGAAGCATGGCAAAAGTAAAAAAAAAGGTTTTTAAAAATATGAAAAATATAAAAATAAATATAAAAAAGCTCAAATCACTCCCCTTTCGCCCCATTCAAAATAAAACAATAAAAAAATCAAACCTACACATATTTAGTATCGCCGCCTTCAGAATTGCTGGATCGATAAAAAAAACGGATTAATCTGGTCGCTAAACAGCGTAGAAAGAAAAAAATTCAAAACGCCAGAATTACGTTTTTTTGGTCCCCGCGACATTACATTGAAATGCAATAACGGGCAATCAAAAGAACGTATCTACATCGAAATGGTATTAAAAAAGTCAGCTGGGCACGCAAAAAATAAGCCCTCACCCAACCCCAGATCATGAAAAATGGGGACGCTACGGGTATTGGAAAATTGAGTTGTTGTTTTTTAGCAAAGTTTGGAATTTTTTTTGTACTACTTAGATAAAATAGAACCTAGACATGTTTGGTGTCTATGAACTCGTAATGACCTGGAAAATCATAATCGCAGATCAGTTTTAGCATTTAGTGAACCTCGTAAAAAAGCCAAACAAAAAAAAACAAGTGTGGGATTGCACTTTTTTTTGCAATTTCACCGCACTTGGAATTTTTTTCCCGTTTTCTAGTACATGATACGGTAAATCCAATGGTGATGTTCAAAAGTACAACTCGTCCCGCAAAAAACAAGCCCTCACATGGCCATATTGACAGGAAAATAAAAAAAGTTATGGCTCTGGGAAGGAGGGGAGCGAAAAACGAAAACGCAAAACTGAAAAAAGCTCCAGGGGTTAAGTTTGAGGCTTCTAACAAGCAATGTTTTTTATGGTACTGATTTTTAATAGGCTCCTTCATACTGTTATTTTAACTTCAGGTCGGTCTCTGCATGAATTTAAGGAACCTTCACTGGTTTGATGAAGCCGACCCGGATTCCTTCTTCCCTCGTTGCTATAGACTGGGTGCAGAGGATGAGAAGAGGGCATTCATTGGTATGGTTAATGGGCTAGTTAAAGTGGTAGTCGCTCTTCTCCAAAATCAGCGCCACCCCTGTCCATGGGTTGTGTCCGGTATTGCAGTCTGCCTCAATTGAAGTTACTAAGGTGAGGTTGCAATACCATACCCAGCCAGTAGACAGGGGGTGGCGCTGTTTTTTGGAAATGTTCCTAATTCTTTATACCCCTTTATTATATAGTAATCTGTATATATCGCAATCATTCAAAGCATATGAACAATTTCACGTGTTGTGTTTTAGAGGATTTCTGGCTGACGGCAGCTCGGAGTATTCTGAAAAGAGTGGTAGGAGGCGAATGGCACCGAACTCCAGACACCCAGGAGAACACGACGAATATGAATGGTGAATAGCGGGATAATAAGGTGCACGGCTTTCGGGTGGAAATGGGGGCAGAGTTTGCCGTTATCTAAGTTTTTAGCCTTTGAATGTAACATAGAATGTTCCCGTTCACTGACATACAGTAGAGATCTTGAAAATAGTAAAGAATTATAACACAGTATGTGAAGGGGCAAAGCAGCCCATTATACACATTCAATTATCATTTATTTTATTCTGCACACGACCCAAGTTCTCCTGCCACCAATAAACCCCATAACGAAAAATGTGCTGAACTTAACTACTACTTATAGATAACAAAAGAGGGAGCAAGAACCGCGGAGGTTGTGTCCCGGCTCACGTCATCACCACCGCCATCAAAGCCTGCGACTTCTATCTGAACAGCCTGGAGCATAACGACATCGACGTAGAAACCGCTTCAACCTCCATAATGACGGACGCATCATGGGAAGAATTCCTGCAGAGCTATTACCAGGTCATTCAGTAAGTGAATCAGAAAGAAATAATGTCATTTCTGCTGGTAAATAAAATACTGCCCCCTGTGTGCAAGAATATAACTACTATAATACTGCCCCCATGTAAAAGAATATAACTACTATAATACTGCTCCTATGTACAAGACTATAACTACTATAATACTGCCCCCTATGTACAAGAATATAACTACTATAATACTGCTCCTATGTACAAGAATATAACTACTATAATACTGCTCCTATGTACAAGAATATAACTGCTATAACACTGCTCCTATGTACAAGAATATAACTACTATAATACTGCTCCTATGTACAATAATATAACTACTATAATACTGCTCCTATGTACAAGAATATAACTGCTATAATACTGCTCCTATGTATAAGAATATAACTACTATAATACTGCCCCTATGTACAAGAATATAACTACTATAATACTGACCCCTATGTACAAGAATATAACTACTATAATACTGCTCCTATGTACAAGAATATAACTACTATAATACTGTTCCTATGTACAAGAATATAACTGCTATAATACTGCTCCTATGTATAAGAATATAACTACTATAATACTGCCCCCTATGTACAAGAATATAACTACTATAATACTGCCCCTATGTACAAGAATATAACTACTATAATACTGCCCCTATGTACAAGAATATAACTACTATAATACTGCTCCCTATGTACAAGAATATAACTACTATAATACTGCTCCTATGTACAAGAATATAACTACTATAATACTGGTTCTATGTACAAGAATATAACTACTATAATACTGCCCCCATGTACAAGAATATAACTACTATAATACTGCCCCCTATGTACAAGAATATAACTACTATAATACTGCTCCTATGTACAAGAATATAACTACTATAATACTGCTCCTATGTACAAGAATATAACTACTATAATACTGCTCCTATGTACAAGAATATAACTACTATAATACTGCCCCTATGTACAAGAATATAACTACTATAATACTGCTCCTATATACAAGAATATAACTACTATAATACTGCTCCCTATGTACAAGAATATAACTACTATAATACTGCTCCTATGTACAAGAATATAACTACTATAATACTGGTTCTATGTACAAGAATATAACTACTATAATACTGCCCCTATGTACAAGAATATAACTACTATAATACTGCTCCTATGTACAAGAATATAACTACTATAATACTGCTCCCTATGTACAAGAATATAACTACTATAATACTGCTCCTATGTACAAGAATATAACTACTATAATACTGCTCCTATGTACAAGAATATAACTACTATAATACTGGTTCTATGTACAAGAATATAACTACTATAATACTGCCCCCATGTACAAGAATATAACTACTATAATACTGCCCCCTATGTACAAGAATATAACTACTATAATACTGCTCCTATGTACAAGAATATAACTACTATAATACTGCTCCTATGTACAAGAATATAACTACTATAATACTGCTCCTATGTACAAGAATATAACTACTATAATACTGCCCCTATGTACAAGAATATAACTACTATAATACTGCTCCTATATACAAGAATATAACTACTATAATACTGCTCCCTATGTACAAGAATATAACTACTATAATACTGCTCCTATGTACAAGAATATAACTACTATAATACTGGTTCTATGTACAAGAATATAACTACTATAATACTGCCCCTATGTACAAGAATATAACTACTATAATACTGCTCCTATGTACAAGAATATAACTACTATAATACTGCTCCCTATGTACAAGAATATAACTACTATAATACTGCTCCTATGTACAAGAATATAACTACTATAATACTGCTCCTATGTACAAGAATATAACTACTATAATACTGGTTCTATGTACAAGAATATAACTACTATAATACTGCCCCTATGTACAAGAATATAACTACTATAATACTGCCCCTATGTACAAGAATATAACTACTATAATACTGCTCCCTATGTACAAGAATATAACTACTATAATACTGCTCCTATGTACAAGAATATAACTACTATAATACTGGTTCTATGTACAAGAATATAACTACTATAATACTGCCCCCATGTACAAGAATATAACTACTATAATACTGCCCCCTATGTACAAGAATATAACTACTATAATACTGTCTCCTATGTACAAGAATATAACTACTATAATACTGCCCCTATGTACAAGAATATAACTACTATAATACTGCTCCTATGTACAAGAATATAACTACTATAATACTGCCCCTATGTACAAGAATATAACTACTATAATACTGCCCCTATGTACAAAAATATAACTACTATAATACTGCTCCCTATGTACAAGAATATAACTACTATAATACTGCCCCTATGTACAAGAATATAACTACTATAATACTGCTCCTATGTACAAGAATATAACTACTATAATACTGCCCCCTATGTACAAGAATATAACTACTATAATACTGCCCCTATGTACAAGAATATACAGTTAGGTCCATATATGTTTGGACAGAGACAACATTTTTCTAATTTTGGTTATAGACATTACCACAATGAATTTTAGACAAAACAATTCAGATGCAGTTGAAGTTCAGACTTTCAGCTTTCATTTGAGGGGATCAACATTAAAATTGGATGAAGGGTTTATGAGTTTCAGCTCCTTAACATGTGCCACCCTGTTTTTAAAGGGACCAAAAGTAATTGGACAGATTCAATAATTTTAAATAAAATGTTCATTTTTAGTACTTGGTTGAAAACCCTTTGTTGGCAATGACTGCCTGAAGTGTTGAACTCCATGGACATCACCAGACGCTGTGTTTCCTCCTTTTTGATGCTCTGCCAGGCCTTCACTGCGGTGGTTTTCAGTTGCTGGTTGTTTGTGGGCCTTTCTGTCTGAAGTTTAGTCTTTAACAAGTGAAATGCTGCTCAATTGGGTTGGGATCAGGTGACTGACTTGGCCATTCAAGAATATTCCACTTCTTTGCTTTAATAAACTCCTGGGTTGCTTTGGCTTTATGTTTTGGGTCATTGTCCATCTGTAGTATGAAACGACGACCAATCAGTTTGCTGCATTTGGCTGGATCTGAGCACACAGTATGGCGGCTCTGAAGACCTCAGAATTCATTCGGCTGCTTCTGTCCTGTGTCACATCATCAATAAACACAAGTGACCCAGTGCCACTGGCAGCCATGCATGCCCGCGCCATCACACTGCCTCCGCCGTGTTTTACAGATGATGTGGTATGCTTTGGATCATGAGCTGTACCACGCCTTCGCCATACTTTTCTCTTTCCATCATTCTGGTAGAGGTTGACCTTGGTTTCATCTGTCCAAAGAATGTTCTTCCAGAACTGTGCGGCTTTTTTAGATGTTTTTAGCCTTTTTATTCTTGATGCTTATGAGTGGCTGCACCGTGCAGTGAACCCTCTGTATTTACTTTCATGCAGTCTTCTCTTTATGGTAGATTTGGATATTGATACGCCGACCTCCTGGAGAGTGTTGGTCACTTGGTCGGCTGTTGTGAAGGGGTTTCTCTTCACCATGGAGATTATTCTGCGATCATCCACCACTGTTGTCTTCCGTGGGCGCCCAGGTCTTCTTGCATTGATGAGTTCACCAGTGCTCTCTTTCTTTCTCAGGATGTACCAGACTGTAGATTTTGCCCCTTCTAATATTGTAGCAATTTCTCGGATGGGTTTTTTCTGTTTTCGCAGCTTAAGGATGGCTTGTTTCACCTGCATGGAGAGCTCCTTTGACCGCATGTTTACTTCACAGCATAGCCTTCCAAATGCAAGCACCACACCTCAAATCAACTCCAGGCCTTTTATCTGCTTAATTGAGAATGACATAACGAAGGGATTGCTCACACCTGTCCATGAAATAGCCTTAGAGTCAATTGTCCAATTACTTTTGGTCCCTTTAAAAACAGGGTGGCACATGTTAAGGAGCTGAAACTCCTAAACCCTTCATCCAATTATAATGTGGATACCCTCAAATGAAAGCTGAAAGTCTGAACTTCAACTGCATCTGAATTGTTTTGTTTAAAATTCATTGTAGTAATGTCTATAACCAAAACTAGAAAAATGTTGTCTTTGTCCAAATATATATGGACCTAACTGTATTTGGACAGAGAGACAACATTTTTCTAATTTTGGTTATAGACATTACCACAATGAATTTTAAACAAAACAATTCAGATGCAGTTGAAGTTCAGACTTTCAGCTTTCATTTGAGGGTATCCACTTTAAAATTGGATGAAGGGTTTAGGAGTTTCAGCTCCTTAACATGTGCCACCCTGTTTTTAAAGGGACCAAAAGTAATTGGACAATTGACTCCAAGGCTATTTCATGGACAGGTGTGGGCAATCCCTTCGTTATGTCATTCTGAATTAAGCAGATAAAAGGCCTGGAGTTGATTTGAGGTGTGGTGCTGCATTTGGAAGGCTATGCTGTGAAGTAAACATGCGGTAAAGGAGCTCTCCATGCAGGTGAAACAAGCCATCCTTAAGCTGCGGAAACAGAAAAAAACCATCCGAGAAATTGCTACAATATTAGGAGTGGAAAAATCTACAGTCTGGTACATCCTGAGAAAGAAAGAGAGCACTGGTGAACTCATCAATGCAAGAAGACCTGGGCGCCCACGGAAGACAACAGTGGTGTATGATCGCAGAATAATCTCCATGGTGAAGAGAAACCCCTTCACAACAGCCGACCAAGTGACCAACACTCTCCAGGAGGTCGGCGGATCAATATCCAAATCTACCGTAAAGAGAAGACGGCATGAAAGTAACTACAGAGGGTTCACTGCACGGTGCAGCCACTAATAAGCATCAAGAATAAAAAGGCTAAAAAACATCTAAAAAAGCCGCACAGTCCTGGAAGAACATTCTATGGACAGATGAAAACAAGATCAACCTCTACCAGAATGATGGAAAGAGAAAAGTATGGTGAAGGCGCGGTACAGCTCATGATCCAAAGCATACAACATCATCTGTAACACCCGGCGGAGGCAGTGTGATGGCGCGGGCATGCATGGCTGCCAGTGGCACTGGTCACTAGTGTTTATTGATGATGTGACACAGGAATTAATTCTGAGGTATTCAAAGCCGCCATACTGTGCGCTCAGATCCAGCCAAATGCAGCCAAACTGATTGGTCGTCGTTTCATACTACAGATGGACAATGACCCAAAACATAAAGCCAAAGCAACCCAGGAGTTTATTAAAGCAAAGAAGTGGAATATTCTTGAATGGCCAAGTCAGTCACCTGATCTCAACCCAATTGAGCAGCATTTCACTTGTTAAAGACTAAACTTCAGACAGAAAGGCCCACAAACAAACAGCAACTGAAAACCACCGCAGTGAAGGCCTGGCAGAGCATCAAAAAGGAGGAAACACGGCGTCTGGTGATGTCCATGAGTTCAAGACTTCAGGCAGTCATTGCCATCAATGGGTTTTCAACCAAGTACTAAAAATGAACATTTTATTTAAAATTATTGAATCTGTCCAATTACTTTTGGTCCCTTTAAAAACAGGGTGGCACATGTTAAGGAGCTGAAACTCCTAAACCCTTCATCCAATTTTAATGTGGATACCCTCAAATGAAAGCTGAAAGTCTGAACTTCAACTGCATCTGAATTGTTTTGTTTAAAATTCATTGTGGTAATGTCTATAAACAAAATTAGAAAAATCTTGTATCTGTCCAAATATATATGGACCTAACTGTAACTACTATATTACTGCCCCTGTCTACAAGACTATAACTACTATAATACTGCCCCTGTGTACAAGAATATAACTACTATAATACTGCTCCTGTGTACAAGAATATAACTACTATAATACTGCCCCTATGTACAAGAATATAACTACTATAATACTGCTCCTGTGCACAAGAATATAACTACTATAATACTGCTCCTGTGTACAAGAATATAACTCTATAATACTGCCACCTATGTACAAGAATATAACTACTATAATACTGCTCCTGTGTACAAGAATATAACTACTATAATACTGCCCCCTATGTACAAGAATATAACTACTATAATACTGCTCCTATGTACAAGAATATAACTACTATAATACTGCCCCCTATGTACAAGAATATAACTACTATAATACTGCTCCTGTGTACAAGAATATAACTACTATAATACTGCCACCTATGTACAAGAATATAACTACTATAATACTGCTCCTGTGTACAAGAATATAACTACTATAATACTGCCACCTATGTACAAGAATATAACTACTATAATACTGCTCCTATGTACAAGAATATAACTACTATAATACTGCCCCCTATGTACAAGAATATAACTACTATAATACTGCCACCTATGTACAAGAATATAACTACTATAATACTGCCTCCTATGTACAAGAATATAACTACTATAATACTGCCCCCTATGTACAAGAATATAACTACTATAATACTGCCCCTATGTACAAGAATATAACTACTATAATACTGCTCCTATGTACAAGAATATAACTACTATAATACTGCTCCTATGTACAAGAATATAACTACTATAATACTGGCCCTATGTACAAGAACATAACTACTATAATACTGTCCCTATGTACAAGAATATAACTACTATAATACTGCCCCTATATACAATATAACTACTATAATACTGGCCCTATGTACAAGAACATAACTACTATAATACTGTCCCTATGTATAAGAATATAACTACTATAATACTGCTCATTATTGATACTGATACGTGTGTTGATTCAGACTTCCCATTTATCGTCCTGCAGTGACGGCGCATCCATTGAACATTCGTCCTCCTATATGGATCAGTGCGGTTACTTATTGCAGCAGTTGTCTGACGTAAATCCGCAGTTGGATATTGAAGGAGACAGAAATATCTGGATTGTGAAACCAGGTGCCAAATCCCGGGGAAGAGGTGAGACCTAGTTATTAACACCCGGGGGCACTGGGTGATTGGATGTGGCCACCATTAAAGCTTTCATAAGACTTGTCACCAACTTGTCAAATGTGGAGCAAAGTAGAGCAGAAACATTTCCATAACGAAGCAGATTTCCATATAGTGGAATAACAAGGCACGGGAGAGCGTTAATGACGGCCATATTGTCCCAAAGTGCACTAATTTCTAATGTACGTATCTAAATTTGGTTGAGTTGGATACAAGCGTTCTGTATACCCGGGACGTCTTCTGGTCGTACAGGTCCTCCTGGACGCCTCTACCCGCCGGTCATGTAACGTGGCATCTTCTCCACAGGTATTATCTGCATGGATCACTTGGCGGAGATTCTGAAGTTGGTGGATTGTGATCCCATGATTGTCAAGGACGGAAAGTGGGTGGTTCAAAAATATATCGAGAGACCGCTCCTCATCTTCGGCACCAAGTTTGACGTGCGTCAGTGGTTCCTGGTGACAGACTGGAACCCTCTGACTATCTGGTTCTACCGGCAATGTTATGTGCGATTTTCATCACAACCATACTCCCTAGATAATCTAGACACGTAGGTTAGCTTGATATACCAGTTCTTATTTCTTAAGATGGTTCGCTATGGTGTCTCATCACCACCGAGATGTTATCACTTGCACTGCCTAGTAAAAGGGTTTCTCAAGAGTGTCCTGTCTTTTGCTCAGGTCTTCATTCCTCTAAAATGTCGTCTTCATTATCTTTGCACTAGTCCTCGCTCTTGTTGCCCATCTTGTTTTCCCTTGGCATGCTCCTATGTTCTCCACTTGACAGGGTCATCTCAAAAATATCTCCAAAATATGCTGAAACTTTAGCCTGGCCCATATGTGCCACAAGTAGAAGGATCGCGTTTCCAACTTTCTCTTGTAACTTCTCATTTATGATAACCTTGAGTCTTCACCAGTCATTTATGGAAAGGTCAGGCTTGTAGACATAAGGTTGCACAGAGCCTTGACATCTCATGAGTGTTGCTACAGAAACAGACATTATCATAGACCATGAGATGTCTTGTAGGACATTTCTCTAAGAAGGATCGTGATTGTCTCACATGGTCATTATCTCTTCTGCAGATCCATCCACTTGTGCAACAACTCCATACAAAAGAACTTTGAGAACTCCCGTAGTCGTCACCCTCAGGTGCCCGCCGATAACATGTGGTCCAGCGACCAGTTCCGGACGCATCTCCAACGGCTGGGAGACAAGAGAGCCTGGGATGAGGTCATTGTGCCCGGGATGAAGGCGGCCATCATCCATGCCATGCAAAGTGCCCAGGATGTAGTAGAGTTCAGAAAAAGCAGTTTTGAGTTATACGGAGCAGATTTCATGTTCGGAGTGAATTATCAACCATGGTTGATAGAGATCAATGCCAGTCCAACCATGTCACCATCCACAGTTGTGACCTCCAGGCTTTGCGCTACGGTTCAGGAGGACACTTTGCGAGTAGTGATCGACCGGAAGTACGATCGCAACTGTGACGTTGGCGCCTTCGACCTCATCTTCAAACAGGTAAATCTGATAGTCTCGATGGGAAAGGCATCACTGCATGGCAAGCCAATAGTCCAAGTTGGCAATTTGCTAGCATTGGGCTACATTGACCTTCAGTGGCACATGAATGGGGTTAACTTTTCCCAAATGGAGAAGAATAAAGGGTGGAGTTATATTCTGTTGGTTGGTAGCCTGGGTGAAATGATAAGCTGGGGGTGGATCGGTATATCTCTACAAGACAGATCTGCAGTGCAGGCTTTCATAGCGGCCATATCTCAGAAACATAGAGGAAAATACTACATCTTATCTCAGTCTTATTTCAGCCCGCGGTAGATATGCCTCAATATGTCGGAATCAATTTATTGGTGGAAGGTTACATGGTAAGAAAGCCTCGTGCTCCTCTCAAGAGACCTCTCAATGGACCCATCAATGTCGGCTTCTCTCAACCGACCAACCAAAGATCCCTCTCCATGATACACAGCAAGACGTCAAACGCAACCTCGCTCGTTGGGAACCAAGATACTTCAAGACAACGAACAACAATTCCATATTCCACATCGAAGTCCTCCTGGAGCACACAACATCCTCACATGCTAAAAAGGGCAAAGACCACAGTGGTCGGGAAAGAAAACATAGCCATAGCGGAATCAAAATGTGGACCGGACAGTGTGGAGCTTGTAAGACTGTCCAGCAAGTTGAGGTCAGAGAATAAGGAGATGACCAAAGCGCTGGTGCATGGGAAGAGTGTGTCCAAAGGAGCAGTGTCCCAGCTCCATCAGCGTCTGCTTGCTGCTCCTAAACTGGGATTCTCGGAGAAGCCGCCATTAGTGAAGAACCTGGCCAACCAAAGGGATGGGATACACCTCAACTTGAAGCTCTCCAGCCTTGACCTTGGAGAAATCCAACTCCTTAAAAGCTTAGCAAGGACAGGTAAGGAAGGTTTTCCTTGGAAAAGTGATTAATGTATTTACTTAATGGGCTCCATGGTGATATTCAGGCTACCTCTGACTCCAATACACAATTCAGCTCACTGATCATAGTGATGTCCCTCAACTGCAGCCAATTGTACCGCACACAGCGCACGTAGTATACACTATACTGTCTGCAGGATCACAGCAGGTAGATACAGGATAGAAGCCATATGAGTAGCTACTATATCATTTATTTTTTTCTTACTCCATATCAGGACTGGAACACCAGCGGATGCCATGTTTGTTCTGTAAGGGAGCTTCTTCAGTAAGCACTACCCTGCGTGCAATGTGCAACTGTACCCGGGCCTCCAAGCTCCTAGCCAAGCCCCTCCAATTCCAGCTCAGCAAAGGAAGCAACCTCAGCAAGTTCCACGAAGGAACAGAACCTCTCACAGCCCGGGGTACGGCCATCCTCACCTCACTGCTGCTCTGATCACTATGGACATACAGACACTAAATGGCTGAGGCGTATATCCAATCTGTGCCCCGAGTGTTATTTCACAATCAACCATTCTGACAACCATTTCTACTCCTAAGTTCTATTTGTAATAAAATGTATTCCAGAGCTGCACTCACTATTCTGCTGGTGCAGTCACTGTGTACATGCATTACTGATCCTGAGTTACATCCTGTATTATACTCCAGAGCTGCACTCACTATTCTGCTGGTGCAGTCACTGTGTACATACATTACTGATCCTGAGTTACATCCTGTATTATACCCCAGAGCTGCACTCACTATTCTGCTGGTGCAGTCACTGTGTACATACATTACTGATCCTGAGTTACATCCTGTATTATACCCCAGAGCTGCACTCACTATTCTGCTGGTGCAGTCACTGTGTACATACATTACATTGCTAATCCTGCACTGATCCGGAGTTACATCCAGTATTATACTCCAGAGCTGCACTCACTATGTAAATACATTACATTACTTATCCTCTATTATGCTCCAGAGCTTTTTCACAAATCCAGCTAAATCTGCTTTTTGCACAAGGTAGAATTGTGAATGCAGCTCTGGATTATAATACAGTGTGTAACATAGAATCGATAGAATGTATAAATCATACAGTGTTTAGTAAGGATGAACATAGTGAAAAAAAGTCATTTATTTACAAAGTGAAAACATAAATGACAAGTATATATGACATGATAAAGCAATTTAGATTCAGAATATTTACAAATATAAGTAAAACGTTTCATCCACCAAAACTTTTCCACATTTTGGTCGTATACAATCCTGTCCAGCATTGTAAGGAAGCTTTCTGCAGCGGGAGCCTCCCCCCACCTGCCTCTCTGTACTATAGGGACCCAGCACCAGGAGCCATCTTTATACTAAGAGTCCACCAGTCAGCCCTCTGCTAGCCAAAAGTGGTGGTGGTGGGGTCTCCGAACCACAAGTCCACTTCTGCCTTGACCATTCGTTATTTTTGGATAAGGAAGGACTATTTCATTTTAAGACGCAAAAGTTCCATTGTCCGCTGGAAATAAGGAGGCGGCGGAGCAGTGAGATGCGTCGGGTGCGCTGCGGAGGGGTCGTCCGGCATGAGCAGCTGCTGCAGGTGAAGGTGCAGAGGGATCCGGTGCACCTTCTGCTCCGGCACACGCATCCTGCGGAGAATCTGCTCTTCTATCCGCTGTCATCAAGAAACAAGAGATACATTCAAATGTGTAGAATCCATACAGACAGCAGAGGGAAACTGTCAGCAAGCAGCTGGTCACAGATCCTAATACTTGGCGATTTCATACTCCTATTACAGAATGTGCTGTGGATCTAATTATCTCACACTCCCTGCAGCCCCTCATAAAAATATATAACATGACATTATAGCCCCCCTATAATGCTGTACGGTTGTATTAGGAGGGGTCTTGTCATTCCTGGACGTTTGTACCCACAGAGTTTGTATTCAGCTTTACCTGAGGTCTTGGAGTTGCGAGATCCAAAGGAACAAAGATGTTCTGCCCTAAAACTTTTGCCACCCGTGAACTGTAAGTGTGATCTCCCAGGATCGGACAGAACTGTAAGGTGCAGTGGACTAAAAGCTGCTCCCTAAAAACTACAGAGAAAAGAAAGGTAAAAAAAAAAAAAAAAACACAAAATATCGAGAAAGATGGAAAAATAATTCAGTTGTCAAAGAAGATTTACAGAAATTTGAAGGTTTGTCCATCTCTGATCACAAATTTACAATATGCATATATAATCTAGTGTACATTACCTATCCTGTACTGTACTCCAGAGCTGCACTCACTATTCTGCTGGTGCAGTCACTGTGTACATACATTACATTACTGATCCTGAGTTACATCCTGTATTATACTCCAGAGCTGCACTCACTATTCTGCTGGTGCAGTCACTGTGTACATACATTACTGATCCTGAGTTACATCCTGTATTATACCCCAGAGCTGCACTCACTATTCTGCTGGTGCAGTCACTGTGTACATACATTACATTACTGATCCTGAGTTACATCCTGTATTATACCCCAGAGCTGCACTCACTATTCTGCTGGTGCAGTCACTGTGTACATACATTACTGATCCTGAGTTACATCCTGTATTATACCCCAGAGCTGCACTCACTATTCTGCTGGTGCAGTCACTGTGTACATACATTACTGATCCTGAGTTACATCCTGTATTATACCCCAGAGCTGCACTCACTATTCTGCTGGTGCAGTCACTGTGTACATACATTACTGATCCTGAGTTACATCCTGTATTATACCCCAGAGCTGCACTCACTATTCTGCTGGTGCAGTCACTGTGTACATACATTACATTACTGATCCTGAGTTACATCCTGTATTATACCCCAGAGCTGCACTCACTATTCTGCTGGTGCAGTCACTGTGTACATACATTACTGATCCTGAGTTACATCCTGTATTATACCCCAGAGCTGCACTCACTATTCTGCTGGTGCAGACACTGTGTACATACATTACATTACTGATCCTGAGTTACATCCTGTATTATACCCCAGAGCTGCACTCACTATTCTGCTGGTGCAGTCACTGTGTACATACATTACATTACTGATCCTGAGTTACATCCTGTATTATACCCCAGAGCTGCACTCACTATTCTGCTGGTGCAGTCACTGTGTACATACATTACATTACTGATCCTGAGTTACATTCTGTATTATACCCCAGAGCTGCACTCACTATTCTGCTGGTGCAGGCACTGTGTACATACATTACTGATCCTGAGTTATGTCCTGCATTACACTCCAGAGCTGCACTCACTATTCTACTGGTGCAGTCACTGTGTACATACATTACATTACTGATCCTGAGTTATGTCCTGCATTACACTCCAGAGCTGAGCTCACTATTCTGCAGGCTTCAGAGCTGAACTCCCACAACTCTTAATTGTAGCATTTAGTAATATTTCCGTACCGCTCATTGGCTGCAGCTGTAGGAGTGAACATCCCACTGCGGAGCGGAGAACCTGATACCTCGTCTCCGTTCTCTTGACGTCTCTTCTCTCCAAGCTTCCTTTGGATGGATGCATCTCAGGCGCAACCTATACACACAATATGCAATCATGGATTTATTTAGGGCAACTTAAGCGGGAAAATAGAAGCCCCAAACATTGTTTGTCCCAGAAGCTCCACAGATCTGAATTAGGCCGATATCTCACATCCAAGACGCAGCATTTCTTTATCTTACCAGATCGAGGTCTCCAATTGTTTCCACCTTTAGAGCCACTTTTATGTCCCCTTTGGGTGGACTGGGAACACCGAGAGTCACAGCCCTAAAAGAAACGAGGCATCAGCAGCTCAGTGTTATAGGGGTAACCACAAACTCACATAGGACTGGAAATACGAAGGCGAGAGCTCACCAGAACGTAGCGAGCGGCCGCTCCGATCTCCGGCACTCAGAGTAGAAATCTTCAAACTTCTTCGTGGTGACGTGACAAGAAGACAACAGAACCAGCCCCGAGCTCTCCCTGCACAAGACAAGGGGGAGGTAGAGGGAGCGCAGCAAGACCACCGACACCAGCAGGGAAAGGGGTCTCATATATGTGGGTCTAAACAGGGCCGCATTATAGTAGTTATATTCTTGTACATAGGGGCAGCATTATAGCAGTTATATTCTTGTACATAGGGGGCAGTATTATAGTAGTTATATTCTTGTACGTAGGAGCAGTATTATAGTAGTTATATTCTTGTACATAGGGGCAGTATTATAGTAGTTATATTCTTGTACATAGGAGCAGTATTATAGTAGTTATATTCTTGTACATGGGGCAGTATTATAGTAGTTATATTCTTGTACATAGGGGCAGTATTATAGTAGTTATATTCTTGTACATAGGAGCAGTATTATAGTAGTTATATTCTTGTACATGGGGCAGTATTATAGTAGTTATATTCTTGTACATAGAGAGCAGTATTATAGTAGTTATATTCTTGTACATAGGGGGCAGTATTATAGTAGTTATATTCTTGTACATAGGAGCAGTATTATAGTAGTTATATTCTTGTACATAGGAGCAGTATTATAGTAGTTATATTCTTGTACATAGGAGCAGTATTATAGTAGTTATATTCTTGTACATAGAGAGCAGTATTATAGTAGTTATATTCTTGTACATAGGGGGCAGTATTATAGTAGTTATATTCTTGTACATAGGGGGCAGTATTATAGTAGTTATATTCTTGTACATAGGAGCAGTATTATAGTAGTTATATTCTTGTACATAGGAGCAGTATTATAGTAGTTATATTCTTGTACATAGAGAGCAGTATTATAGTAGTTATATTCTTGTACATAGGGGGCAGTATTATAGTAGTTATATTCTTGTACATAGGGGGCAGTATTATAGTAGTTATATTCTTGTACATAGGAGCAGTATTATAGTAGTTATATTCTTGGACATAGAGAGCAGTATTATAGTAGTTATATTCTTGTACATAGGGGGCAGTATTATAGTAGTTATATTCTTGTACATAGGAGCAGTATTATAGTAGTTATATTCTTGTATATAGGGACAGTATTATAGTAGTTATATTCTTGTACATAGGGGACAGTATTATAGTAGTTATATTCTTGTACATATTAGCAGTATTATAGTAGTTATATTCTTGTATATAGGGACAGTATTATAGTAGTTATATTCTTGTACATAGGGGGCAGTATTATAGTAGTTATATTCTTGTATATAGGGACAGTATTAGAGTAGTTATATTCTTGTACATAGGAGCAGTATTATAGTAGTTATATTCTTGTACATAGGAGCAGTATTATAGTAGTTATATTCTTGTACATAGGGGCAGTATTATAGCAGTTATATTCTTGCACATAGGGGACAGTATTATAGTAGTTATATTCTTGTACATAGGAGCAGTATTATAGTAGTTATATTCTTGTACATAGGAGCAGTATTATAGTAGTTATATTCTTGTACATAGGGGACAGTATTATAGTAGTTATATTCTTGTACATAGGGGCAGTATTATAGCAGTTATATTCTTGTACATAGGGGCAGTATTATAGTAGTTATATTCTTGTACATAGGGGACAGTATTATAGTAGTTATATTCTTGTACATAGGGGCAGTATTATAGTAGTTATATTCTTGTACATAGGGGCAGTATTATAGTAGTTATATTCTTGCACATAGGGGACAGTATTATAGTAGTTATATTCTTGTACATAGAGGCAGTATTATAGCAGTTATATTCTTGTACATAGGGGCAGTATTATAGTAGTTATATTCTTGTATATAGGAGCAGTATTATAGTAGTTATATTCTTGTACATAGGGGGCAGTATTATAGCAGTTATATTCTGGTATATAGGGGGCAGTATTCACACTATAGGTCCTGCCTGGCTGATGCTCAGTGCTTTAGTGATGATAGGTTATTTCTCACACATACTTGGGTGCGGCTTTCACCACATGAAGCTCGGACTTGATCTGCAGGGTCCGCTGTAGTTCTGACAGTACAGACATCACTGAATTTCCTTCAGTGTTTCCTGATAAGAAAAAAAGCCGATATTGCGCGCCGTGTGAACGGTTCCTGGAACGTCACTCCATATAACTGTCCTCATAGAAGCGAATGTGCGGCCCACCTACCGGTAATGGGCAGTCCCTGCGGTTTGTTGATGGCCACTAGTGGACCTAAAGATAAAACAAAGCTGTAAATGGGGATTTACAATCACACCTGAAACTGCAGTGTAAAGCATGGCGGGTAAAACAAAACCTAAAGAGAAAGATGTATGTAATAATAAATAACCAGGTAATTGTGGCAGACATAACATGGGATGTGAGCCCCCCATACAATGTGGGTGTCAGAGAGGAGGAATGTGTGACCCCTCTACAGACCTGCCATATACACCACGTTCTTTGCCAGGTGCTCACACAGCGACTCCCGACTCATCGAGTCCACGCTGACCACTCCCGGGCTGTTCAGGATGCTGGGTTTCACCTCTGGGGGACTGCGGGGCGGTTTATGCTGCTTGTTCTCCATCTCCAAATGTTCCTGGTACCTGCAGCCAAAAACCCGTATAAGTTGTGGCGAGCGCAGTTTTCCATGGCTGCACTGATTACAGGAGGCAACGTCATGGGGACAGACATAAGATGGGTCCACACCGCTGGGCCACAATGGGGGGGCACATTGTCACTAACAGGGTCCAGAACCCAATAAAGTATGAATATGGCACATGACCGGGGGCTGAGGATCCCTAACCGTGATGCTCTCTCCTTGCGAAGGGTCCCCCAGAGGCCGGCACGCGCCTCGCCAGGGGTCCCCCAGAGGCCGGCACGCTCCCCGACAGGGGTCCCCCAGAGGTCGGCACGCGCCTCGCCAGGGGTCCCCCAGAGGCCGGCACGCGCCTCGCCAGGGGTCCCCCAGAGGCCGGCACGCGCCTCGCCAGGGGTCCCCCAGAGGCCGGCACGCGCCTCGCCAGGGGTCCCCCAGAGGCCGGCACGCGCCTCGCCAGGGGTCCCCCAGAGGCCGGCACGCGCCTCGCCAGCGGTCCCCCAGAGGCCGGCACGCTCCCCGACAGGGGTCCCCCAGAGGCCGGCACGCGCCTCGCCAGGGGTCCCCCAGAGGCCGGCACGCGCCTCGCCAGGGGTCCCCCAGAGGCCGGCACGCGCCTCGCCAGGGGTCCCCCAGAGGCCGGCACGCCTCGCCAGGGGTCCCCCAGAGTCCGGCACGCTCCCCAACAGGGGTCCCCCAGAGGCCGGCACGCTCCCCAACAGGGGTCCCCCAGAGGCCGGCACGCTCTCCGACAGGGGTCCCCCAGAGGCCGGCACGCTCCCCGACAGGGGTCCCCCAGAGGGCGGCACTCTCCCCGCCAGGGGTCCCCCAGAGGGCGGCACTCTCCCCTCCAGGGGTCTGCCAGAGGCCGGCACGCCTCGCCAGGGGTCCCCCAGAGGGCGGCACGCTCCCCGACAGGGGTCCCCCAGAGGCCAGCACTCTCCCCGCCAGGGGTCCCCCAGAGGGCGGCACGCGCCTCGCCAGGGGTCCCCCAGAGGCCGGCACTCTCCCCGCCAGGGGTCCCCCAGAGGGCGGCACGCGCCTCGCCAGGGGTTCCCCAGAGGGTGGCACGCTCCCCGACAGGGGTCCCCCAGAGGCCGGCACGCTCCCTGACAGGGGTCCCCCAGAGGCCGGCACGCGCCTCGCCAGGGGTCCCCCAGAGGCCGGCACGCTCCCCGACAGGGGTCCCCCAGAGGCCGGCACGCGCCTCGCCAGGGGTCCCCCAGAGGCCGGCACGCTCCCCGACAGGGGTCCCCCAGAGGCCGGCACGCTCCCCGACAGGGGTCCCCCAGAGGCCGGCACGCTCCCCGACAGGGGTCCCCCAGAGGCCGGCACGCTCCCCGACAGGGGTCCCCCAGAGGCCGGCACGCTCCCCGACAGGGGTCCCCCAGAGGCCGGCACGCGCCTCGCCAGGGGTCCCCCAGAGGCCGGCACGCTCCCCGACAGGGGTCCCCCAGAGGCCGGCACGCTCCCCGACAGGGGTCCCCCAGAGGCCGGCACGCTCCCCGACAGGGGTCCCCCAGAGGCCGGCACGCTCCCTGACAGGGGTCTTTAAAGGGCAACAATCTCCTAGCCAGGGGTTTTTGAAGGGTGGCACTCTCCTCACCAGGGGTCATTTGCTGCAGTTCCTCTCCCCACCCCTTTGTCGGTGTTTCCTTCCCCCGCCCCATTGTCTGTGTTTCCTCCATGACCCGCCCCCTCGTACTCACCAGGGCGCCGAGCACAGTCCCCTGGCACAGCCCCGGCTGCCGATCCTGGACACGGTTGTCCATCCGCCCCTGAGCCGCCGGTACACAGCCGCCATCTCCGCCGCTCACACACCGGTTCCGCTCTCCGCAGCGTCTAGATTGGAGTTGATTTCTTGAGGGGGAGGAGTGATGTCACCAGAAGGGGCGGGGCCGAGAGCAGGAAGCTGCGTTATGCTGAGGCAGCTGAGAAGGGAAGCGGGAAATGAGGAGCCGCACCATGGAGGTGTGAGGGGAGGACAGAGGGGCCGCACCATGGAGGTGTGGGGGGAGGACAGAGGGGCCGCACCATGGAGGTGTGGGGGGAGGACAGAGGGGCCGCACCATGGAGGTGTGAGGGGAGGACAGAGGGGCCGCACCATGGAGGTGTGAGGGGAGGACAGAGGGGCCGCACCATGGAGGTGTGAGGGGAGGACAGAGGGGCCGCACCATGGAGGTGTGGGGGGAGGACAGAGGGGCCGCACCATGGAGGTGTGAGGGGAGGACAGAGGGGCCGCACCATGGAGGTGTGAGGGGAGGACAGAGGGGCCGCACCATGGAGGTGTGGGGGGAGGACAGAGGGGCCGCACCATGGAGGTGTGAGGGGAGGACAGAGGGGCCGCACCATGGAGGTGTGGGGGGAGGACAGAGGGGCCGCACCATGGAGGTGTGAGGGGAGGACAGAGGGGCCGCACCATGGAGGTGTGAGGGGAGGACCGAGGGGCCGCACCATGGAGGTGTGAGGAGAGGACCGAGGGGCCGCACCATGGAGGTGTGGGGGGAGGACAGAGGGGCCGCACCATGGAGGTGTGAGGGGATGACCGAGGGGCCGCACCATGGAGGTGTGAGGGGATGACCGAGGGGCCGCACCATGGAGGTGTGAGGGGAGGACCGAGGGGCCGCACCATGGAGGTGTGAGGGGATGACCGAGGGGCCGCACCATGGAGGTGTGAGGAGAGGACAGAGGGGCCGCACCATGGAGGTGTGGGGGGAGGACAGAGGGGCCGCACCATGGAGGTGTGGGGGGAGGACAGAGGGGCCGCACCATGGAGGTGTGAGGGGAGGACCGAGGGGCCGCACCATGGAGGTGTGAGGAGAGGACCGAGGGGCCGCACCATGGAGGTGTGAGGGGATGACCGAGGGGCCGCACCATGGAGGTGTGAGGAGAGGACCGAGGGGCCGCACCATGGAGGTGTGAGGGGATGACCGAGGGGCCGCACCATGGAGGTGTGAGGAGAGGACCGAGGGGCCGCACCATGGAGGTGTGAGGGGAGGACCGAAGGGCCGCACCATGGAGGTGTGAGGGGAGGACCGAGGGGCCGCACCATGGAGGTGTGAGGGGAGGACCGAGGGGCCGCACCATGGAGGTGTGAGGGGATGACCGAGGGGCCGCACCATGGAGGTGTGAGGGGAGGACCGAGGGGCCGCACCATGGAGGTGTGAGGGGATGACCGAGGGGCCGCACCATGGAGGTGTGAGGAGAGGACCGAGGGGCCGCACCATGGAGGTGTGAGGGGAGGACCGAGGGGTCGCACCATGGAGGTGTGAGGGGAGGACCGAAGGGCCGCACCATGGAGGTGTGAGGAGAGGACCGAGGGGCCGCACCATGGAGGTGTGAGGGGATGACCGAGGGGCCGCACCATGGAGGTGTGAGGAGAGGACCGAGGGGCCGCACCATGGAGGTGTGAGGGGAGGACCGAGGGGTCGCACCATGGAGGTGTGAGGGGAGGACCGAGGGGTCGCACCATGGAGGTGTGGGGGGAGGACCGAGGGGCCGCACCATGGAGGTGTGAGGGGAGAACCGAGGGGCCGCACCATGGAGGTGTGAGGGGAGGACCGAGGGGCCGCACCATGGAAGTGTGAGGGGAGGACCGAGGGGCCGCACCATGGAGGTGTGAGGGGAGGACAGAGGGGCCGCACCATGGAGGTGTGAGGGGAGGACCGAGGGGCCGCACCATGGGGGTGTGAGGGGAGGACCGAGGGGCCGCACCATGGAGGTGTGAGGGGAGGACCGAGGGGCCGCACCATGGAGCCGTGTGAGGGGAGGACCGAGGGGCCGCACCATGGAGCCGTGTGAGGGGTGGACCGAGGGGCCGCACCATGGAGGTGTGAGGGGAGGACAGAGGGGCCGCACCATGGAGGTGTGAGGGGAGGACCGAGGGGCCGCACCATGGAGGTGTGAGGGGAGGACCGAGGGGCCGCACCATGGAGGTGTGAGGGGAGGACCGAGGGGCCGAACCAAGGAGGTGTGAGGGGAGGACCGAGGGGCCGCACCATGGAGGTGTGAGGGGAGGACCGAGGGGCCGCACCATGGAGGTGTGAGGGGAGGACCGAGGGGCCGAACCAAGGAGGTGTGAGGGGAGGACCGAGGGGCCGCACCATGGAGGTGTGAGGGGAGGACAGAGGGGCCGCACTATGGAGGTGTGAGGGGAGGACCGAGGGGCCGCACCATGGAGGTGTGAGGGGAGGACCGAGGGGCCGCACCATGGAGGTGTGAGGGGAGGACCGAGGGGCCGCACCATGGAGACTTGTGAGGGGAGGACCGAGGGGCCGCACCATGGAGGTGTGAGGGGAGGACCGAGGGGCCGCACCATGGAGGTGTGAGGAGAGGACCGAGGGGCTGCACCATGGACCCTTGTACAAGGGAATGAGGATGCAGGACTCGGTGTGAGTTCTCTGAGGATGTAATTTGGAAAGAGGTTGATGTTACTTGAGTGGGGCTGCAAAGGGAAGATGATGAGGGGCTGCGTCGGTGCTGATGGAGGGGCTGTGCAGGGAAGGGGGGATGATGTGAAGCTGTGTGGGGGGGGAAAGGGGTCACAGTGTGGAGGGGCTGTGTGGGGAATGGTGAGATTATACATTTTGGTTTGCTGCAAAGTGAGTGGGGTGATGTAACTCCCTTGTACATAAAAACATAAAATAGAAAAAAAAACAGCTTACCGAAGCTCTGGGCGCACAGAAGCACGGAATCCCTGGGACCAAATGTAAATAAAATCTGAAGAAAATCCAGTTTATGAGAAATTACAAAATTTATTGAAATAGATAAAAAATCAAATCGTGCTAAATGACAGAGACAGGATAGCAACGCGTTTCAAACACACGGGGCCATGTTCGTCTGAAACGCGTTTCTATGCTGTCTCTGCAATTTAGCACGATTTGTTTTTATATATACGGTATATATATTTTCCAATAAATTTAGCAATTTCCAAGAAGCTGGATTGTCTTAACATTTGTAATTTTCGTGTGGCTGAGTAATGTCACTCTCGTGAGGCTGCATGCTGGTGGGGGGTGCTGTTACTCGTGTGCTTTTTGTTTTTGTTACTTATCTCTAACGTTGCTTAGTTATACATATTGTTTTGTAAAGTTTATTCTTATAGACTTGTATGTATAAATATATTTATATTTTTCTCCTTTTTGTTAGACTTATTTATTTGTGTTTTTAATAAAACTGTTTGAGAACTATGGGTTGAATTGTTATTTTTAAGGCCGGCGTCACACTCAGCGTATAAAAATACGGTCCGTAATTTACGGCCGTAATATGCAGAAAAGTCCCCAAAATAGTGGTCCGTATCTCATCCGTAGGCAGGGTGTGTCAGCGTGTTTTGCGCATGGCATCCTCCGTATGTAATCCGTATGGCATCCGTACTGCGTGTTTTTCTTGCAGGCTTGCAAAACCGACATACGGATATACAATGGATCCATGTTCTCAAAAAATTGTAAAAACATAAATATTGTCTATATATATATATATATACAGTGGGGCAAAAAAGTATTTAGTCAGTCAGCAATAGTGCAAGTTCCACCACTTAAAAAGATGAGAGGCGTCTGTAATTTACATCATAGGTAGACCTCAACTATGGGAGACAAACTGAGGAAAAAAATCCAGAAAATCACATTGTCTGTTTTTTTTTTACATTTTATTTGCATATTATAGTGGAAAATAAGTATTTGGTCAGAAACAAACAGTCAAGATTTCTGGCTCTCACAGACCTGTAACTTCTTCTTTAAGAGTCTCCGCTTTCCTCCACTCATTACCTGTAGTAATGGCACCTGTTTAAACTTGTTATCAGTATAAAAAGACACCTGTGCACACCCTCAAACAGTCTGACTCCAAACTCCACTATGGTGAAGACCAAAGAGCTGTCAAAGGACACCAGAAACAAAATTGTAGCCCTGCACCAGGCTGGGAAGACTGAATCTGCAATAGCCAACCAGCTTGGAGTGAAGAAATCAACAGTGTGAGCAATAATTAGAAAATGGAAGACATACAAAACCACTGATAATCTCCCTCGATCTGGGGCTCCACGCAAAATCCCACCCCGTGGGGTCAGAATGATCACAAGAACGGTGAGCAAAAATCCCAGAACCACGCGGGGGGACCTAGTAAATGAACTGCAGAGAGCTGGGACCAATGTAACAAGGCCTACCATAAGTAACACACTACGCCACCATGGACTCAGATCCTGCAGTGCCAGACGTGTCCCACTGCTTAAGCCAGTACATGTCCGGGCCCGTCTGAAGTTTGCTAGAGAGCATTTGGATGATCCAGAGGAGTTTTGGGAGAATGTCCTATGGTCTGATGAAACCAAACTGGAACTGTTTGGTAGAAACACAACTTGTTGTGTTTGGAGGAAAAAGAATACTGAGTTGCATCCATCAAACACCATACCTACTGTAAAGCATGGTGGTGGAAACATCATGCTTTGGGGCTGTTTCTCTGCAAAGGGGCCAGGACGACTGATCCGGGTACATGAAAGAATGAATGGGGCCATGTATCATGAGATTTTGAGTGCAAACCTCCTTTCATCAGCAAGGGCATTGAAGATGAAACATGGCTGGGTCTTTCAACATGACAATGATCCAAAGCACACCGCCAGGGCAACGAAGGAGTGGCTTCGTAAGAAGCATTTCAAGGTCCTGGAGTGGCCTAGCCAGTCTCCAGATCTCAACCCTATAGAAAACCTTTGGAGGGAGTTGAAGGTCCGTGTTGCCAAGCGAAAAGCCAAAAACATCACTGCTCTAGAGGAGATCTGCATGGAGGAATGGGCCAACATACCAACAACAGTGTGTGGCAACCTTGTGAAGACTTACAGAAAACGTTTGACCTCTGTCATTGCCAACAAAGGATATATTACAAAGTATTGAGATGAAATTTTGTTTCTGACCAAATACTTATTTTCCACCATAATATGCAAATAAAATGTTAAAAAAACAGACAATGTGATTTTCTGGATTTTTTTTCTCAGTTTGTCTCCCATAGTTGAGGTCTACCTATGATGTAAATTACAGACGCCTCTCATCTTTTTAAGTGGTGGAACTTGCACTATTGCTGACTGACTAAATACTTTTTTGCCCCACTGTATATATATATATATATATATATATATAGTTAGGGCCAGAAATATTTGGACAGTGACACAATTTTCGCGAGTTGGGCTCTGCATGCCACCACATTGGATTTGAAATGAAACCTCTACAACAGAATTCAAGTGCAGATTGTAACGTTTAATTTGAAGGGTTGAACAAAAATATCTGATAGAAAATGTAGGAATTGTACACATTTCTTTACAAACACTCCACATTTTAGGAGGTCAAAAGTAATTGGACAAATAAACATAACCCAAACAAAATATTTTTATTTTCAATATTTTGTTGCAAATCCTTTGGAGGCAATCACTGCCTTAAGTCTGGAACCCATGGACATCACCAAACGCTGGGTTTCCTCCTTAATGCTTTGCCAGGCCTTTACAGCCGCAGCCTTCAGGTCTTGCTTGTTTGTGGGTCTTTCCGTCTTAAGTCTGGATTTCAGCAAGTGAAATGCATGCTCAATTGGGTTTAGATCTGGAGATTGACTTGGCCATTGCAGAATGTTCCACTTTTTGGCACTCATGAACTCCTGGGTAGCTTTGGCTGTATGCTTGGGGTCATTGTCCATCTGTACTATCCGTCCAATCAACTTTGCAGCATTTGGCTGAATCTGGGCTGAAAGTATATCCCGGTACACTTCAGAATTCATCCGGCTACTCTTGTCTGCTCTTATGTCATCAATAAACACAAGTGACCCAGTGCCATTGAAAGCCATGCATGCCCATGCCATCACGTTGCCTCCACCATGTTTTACAGAGGATGTGGTGTGCCTTGGATCATGTGCCGTTCCCTTTCTTCTCCAAACTTTTTTCTTCCCATCATCCTGGTACAGGTTGATCTTTGTCTCATCTCTCCATAGAATACTTTTCCAGAACTGAGCTGGCTTCTTGAGGTGTTTTTCTGCAAATTTAACTCTGGCCTGTCTATTTTTGGTATTGATGAATGGTTTGCATCTAGATGTGAACCCTTTGTATTTACTGTCATGGAGTCTTCTCTTTACTGTTGACTTAGAGACAGATACACCTACTTCACTGAGAGTGTTCTGGACTTCAGTTGATGTTGTGAACGGGTTCTTCTTCACCAAATTAAGTATGCGGCGATCATCCACCACTGTTGTCATCCGTGGACGCCCAGGCCTTTTTGAGTTCCCAAGCTCACCAGTCAATTCCTTTTTTCTCAGAATGTACCCAACTGTTGATTTTGCTACTCCAAGCATGTCTGCTATCTCTCTGATGGATTTCTTCTTTTTTTTCAGCCTCAGGATGTTCTGCTTCACCTCAATTGAGAGTTCCTTTGACCACATGTTGTCTGCTCACAGCAACAGCTTCCAAATGCAAAACCACACACCTGGAATCCACCCCTGACCTTTTAACTACTTCATTGATTACAGATTAACGAGGGAGACGCCTTCAGAGTTAATTGCAGCCCTTAGAGTCCATTGTCCAATCACTTTTGGTCCCTTGAAAAAGAGGACGCTATGCATTACAGAGCTATGATTCCTAAACCCTTTCTCCGATTTGGATGTGGAAACTATCATATTGCAGCTGGGAGTGTGCACTTTCAGCCCATATTATATATATAATTGTATTTCTGAACATGTTTTTGTAAACAGCTAAAATAACAAAACTTGTGTCACTGTCCAAATATTTCTGGCCCTAACTGTATATGTCAGTGAGACATATATATATATTAATATAGCATGCAGCGCTAGATAGCTTTAAAGCCGGTAATTCAATTGCCGGCTTTTGCTATCTCCTTCCCAAACCCGACATGATGAGACATGGTTACATACAGTAAACCATCTCATATCCCCATTTTTTTTGCATATTCCACACTACTAATGTTAGTAGTGTGTATGTGCAAAATTTGGGCGCTCTAGCTATTAATTTAAAGGGTTAAATCGCGGAAAAAATTGGCGCCAGAGTGGTAAACCCAGTGACTGAGGGCAGATATTAATAGCCTAGAGAGGGTCCACGGTTATTGCCCCCCTCCCCCCCGGCTAAAAACATCTGCCGCCAGCCACCCCAGAAAAGGCACATCTGGAAGATGCGCCTATTCTGGCACTTGGCCACTCTCTTCCCATTCCCGTGTAGAGGTGGGATATGGGGTAATGAAGGGTTAATGTCACCTTGCTATTGTAAGGTGACATTAAGCCCGATTAATAATGGAGAGGTGTCGATTATTGACACCTCTCCATTATTAATCCAATAGTATGAAATGGTTAAAAAACACGCACACATTATTACAAAGTCTATTAATGAAATAAATACACAGGTTGTTGGAATAGTTTATTATACTGGTAATCCACCTGAAGACCCTCGCTCTGTAAAAAAGGTAAAATAAAAAAACAATATCCCATACCTTCCGAAGATCAGTCTCGTCCCACGCTGTAAATCCATCTGAAGGGGTTATCTAATTTTACAAGCAGGAGCTCTGCTAATGCAGCTGTGCTCCTGCCTGTAAAACCCCAGCGAATGAATGGAAAGCAGGGGAATGTACTGTCGTTACCTTCAGTTGCGGTGATGCGCCCTCTGCTGGATGTCCTCATATGAACTCGAGCCTGGGAACTTTTCAGAATATTTTCCCACGCTCGAGTACTACATTATGACACTCCCACAATGCTACCCATACATTATGACCCCCCAACAGTGCCCCCATACATTACAAAGCCCCCATAGTGCCTCCCGAAGATTACAATGCCCCCACCGTGCTACCATATAATACGACGCCACAACAGTGCTTCCTTTACATTGCGACCACCCACAGAGCTCCCCATATATTACGAACACCCACAGTGCCCCTCATGCATTATGACCCCTCACTGTGCCGCCCATACTTTGACCCCACCAACAGTGCCCCCACACGTTACAATGCCCCCATATATTTCAAACCCTCACAGTGCCCCCCTTATGTTACGACACCAACAGTGCCCCATACATAACTGTGCCTCCCATACATTACGACACCCCCACAGTGCTTCCCATACATTATGACCCAACCAACAGTGCCCACATACATTACGACACCCCCACAGTGCCTCCCATATATTATGACCTCCCCTAATGCCTCTCATACATTATGACCCCCCCACACTGCCCCCACAGTACCCCATTGTCATTATGAACCAATACAGTACCCACCTTGCACTTCGGATGCACCTTATGTCGCCACCATAGGAGAAAAAACACACATCCACAATAAAATAACGTGTTTTATTTTATTCATTTTTTTAAATTATTATTATAACAGAAGTTACATAAATAAGCTTTATAACATTGGTAACAGTCAGTATTACATGTCCTCTATCTACTTACAGTAAATATATAAAGTGCCTGCATCTTAGCGTAAAATGGTGTTCAAGACCCCCAGTGCTACCCGACGCCCAAGTCTATAAGGGAAAAAAATCCATTTAAGGACGATTATCAGATTTTTTTTTTTTTTTTTTTTTTTAGTAAAACAGTTAATAAGGCAAAAAATGAGTTGAGAACTACTTATTGCCGCTTCAATGCCCCCCAAATCCAGTGTAACTAGTTTGACAGATCTAAAAAGGTAAAACTTGGATGGTAACATCCTGCCAGAGGCGAAAGTTATCCCCATCTCAGCTTGTGGGAGTAATCAGATTTTCGGGAAAAAAAAAAATGTATTCAGTATTGCAGGATGTCCCATCCCTCAGTCTGGGGGGCCACGTAACGTTCGTCGCCTCTGCTCGGCCGCATGTCATTTTGCGTCCCCTTCCTACCCGACAGGTGAAAGCTTTAGGTCTACACAGTATTGCTGTTTCCCTATAAACTTTGTGAAACAGTATTTTGTAGCACTGCAGTAATATAAAACCGTCTCTGCTGTATCCACCAAGTGAAGCTATGGGGGTCCAGGGTCTCTCCCGGGCTTGGACGCCCAGTACCGCTGGTTCGTCTATATTGGGTGTTACTGGAGCATCCGGCGTGGGTAGAAAGGGAGGAAGTCTCTGAGAGCAGCCGATGGTTTTTCTTCCTCGGGTACAGTCTTGTTATTGGGCTCCAGAAACTGCTGCATATAACATGAGGTTCCCAGGAGGACGTGCCCGGTGGTCTGCATGGTGAACAGCGTCCAGCGTAAGGCCTCCCTGTGATGGAAAAAGATGTCAAAAGTCCCTTTTAGTCCAATCTTAGTTATATTTGCTCCTGGAAAAGCCGTGTGCCCACCAATATCACAGCTCCCATAGCGGCGGTCACCCAGCTTTCTCAGACCCCATCAACTCATATAACAGTCTAAGTAGACAGGTTTTCCATTCAGTAGACTAGGAAAGCTGGGTGACAACTATAGAAGCTTTATTGGTTGTCCCTTTCATTAGGAGAAAGCCTGCACCGTGACCCTGGAGGATCGGATATTCACCTCATCATCCTTTTGGCGCTGTGGCACTGCAGATTATAGGACACGGAGTAGGTCCCGTATAGGGTGGCCTTAATATTCAGACACCCGATGAAATCCTGCGGATGGTTCTTGTACAGGTCAAAGCTGAACTGGGCCACGTCAATCTTCCGCAGAGGCGTGCTGGACAAAGAAATATGGTAGCCGGCATTCTGGATGGAAAAAAAAAAATTATTAAATGTATAAATCTGCTATAAAAACCTTCAGTTTCTCACCATTTTCTTGATGTGCGATAGCTGTCAGTGAATAGAAACTGTATGTCGAAAAATATTAACCCATCTGATGCATGAAGTTACGTTTAGGGCTCGCGCTTTCACAAATCAGCTGGACTAAATGGATTTTTAGATTCCTGATATAACCAAGAAAAGTTTCTGTTCACTGACAGCCGGCAGAGGTTCTATTGAATGGGTCTTCATGGAGCGACACGATCAACTGTATAGGATGTTCCTAATCTAGGTGAAGTCAGGGTCCCAGGGAAATGTAAGGTAAGGGCCCGCAATCTGCAGCACAACCACAACTCTCAGCATGCCCTGACAGTCACAGGGTGTCTACAGTGGGAGTTGTAGTGCTGCAGATGGCAGTCCATTGAAAAGGAGTCACTTGCCCATTAGTATAGCGGTGGTCTTCATAGGAATAGGAGGGGCGAGGGGGGCAGAGCAGACGTGGCATCAGTACCCAGGAGCTTCAACTTCTGCCCCTTTTCTAAGGCCACTTGCTAAGAGCCGCCGGACCTCCCCTCTGCATTCTGCACCCGATGGACTCACTTGAGACGACTTCCATGTCTGTCCTTTCACAAGAGCCATGAACACAACTCCACTTTCCAAAGACTGGAAAAAATCTTCAGTGTCCACACCGGTGCCGTCTTCCTCCAGAACCAGTGTGACAGCTTCATCCATGAGCATGGCATCCTGGATCTAGGGACAAGAGACACATTTCTGGTGAGCGATGACCCCAACATTATAGTGGGAAGTGCACTACATATAGGACCATCAACGTGATTTATTTAAAGGGTGAAAAAAGGTCCAATGCAACTGAGAACAAGGGTCCTACTACATCCAGAGGATCGATAGAGTTGTCATTGTCAGGGTCAAGCCCATCTGCATCCAACATGCGACCTCCGATCTCGAGCCTTGGTCCTCACCTTGTTAAGCAGATCTTCCAGACTGTCCGCCACGATGCCCTTTCGGACACTTCGGTCATAGTTGCAAACTCTAAAGGGTCGTGGTTTGGACGCCGGCCGGGAAAGGAGTTGTTGGGTCATTGTGGCACTGACGGAGACACACCTGTAATAACCAGGACGGACAATTATAACATACGGTAACGCCTAATCTGCCCTGTGATAACGGCCGATGTAGGGCCTGTGCCATCAGCCTGCGCCACATTTCATAATTCCCCGTGACCTTTGTGCTGTCTGTACACAGAACTCGACTTTTGGACAGAGAAATTGCCAAATATGAAAGCGTCTGGCCGATAAATCTGGGTAAAGGTGACAACGACATTAAGGGAGGGACGGTCATCAGTGCGGCCATAGACTGGATCCAACTGTAACCACCTCCGGGACCTGACTATCCCTGTAATGGGGTCCCCTAAAACCCATGCCGAGACCACCACATCTAGACGGAGAGAATATGTCACCCCCGTCAGTACTTGGTGGCCCTTAGATTGGTGATCGGGCACAAGGTATAATTGGAGCTTAGGAGTAGAATAGAATTAGAAGACGTCTTACTTGGAGAGAGACCTGGGGGAGAGAAGACTCAGCGACTTCATGGCATATTCCATCTTGGTCAGGAAAATCTCCTCCGATCTACAAAGAAACATATTACAGAGCATTACAATCCAGGTCGCCAGGGCTTGCTGGCAACTGTAGTGCTGCACAGAATTCTACTTTTTTTTCTAATAGTTAAAGTTAATAAAATCATTTAAATAGTTTTACAAATAAATCAAACATTATAAATTCTGCCATGAAGGTCTGGGTAGATACTCACTGATTTGCCATACTACCAGAAGTCTCAATCTGTAGCATTCATAGAAAGTCTGAGGAGAGGCGGGTGCGGGGTCACTTATATCCTGCCCGGCGTACCTTGTCCCGTCAGATCATCTGTGAGGTCACCAAATGCAGGGTGACGGTGTAACTCATGGGTGCAAGGTCCGCTCCGGTGCAAGGTTCAGGCGGAAGGTCAAAAAGCGAATTTATTACTGTATATTGCGCACGGTAATATCTAGGTAACATTGTGGAGGGCTACGTCCACCTAGCTTTCCACAGATCCTGACAGATGTGTAAAGCTATATGCTTAGAAAGAGACTGTCCTCCATGTGTAGTGCGGGGTCAGTCACTCTCTACCTGTCCTCCATGTGTAGTGCGGGGTCTGTCACTCTCTACCTTCCCTCCATGTGTAATGCGGGGTCTGTCACTCTCTACCTTCCCTCCATGTGTAGTGTGGGGTCTGTCACTCTCTACCTGTCCTCCATGTGTAATGCGGGGTCTGTCACTCTCTACCTTCCTTCCATGTGTAGTGTGGGGTCTGTCGCTGTCTACCTTCCTTCCATGTGTAGTGCGGGGTCTGTCGCTGTCTACCTTCCCTCCATGTGTAGTGCGGGGTCTGTCACTCTCTACCTGTCCTCCATGTGTAGTGTAGGGTCTGTCGCTCTCTACCTGTCCTCCATGTGTAGTGTGGGGTCTGTCGCTCTCTACCTGTCCTCCATGTGTAGTGCGGGGTCTGTCACTCTCTACCTTCCCTCCATGTGTAATGCGGGGTCTGTCACTCTCTACCTTCCCTCCATGTGTAGTGTGGGGTCTGTCACTCTCTACCTGTCCTCCATGTGTAATGCGGGGTCTGTCACTCTCTACCTTCCTTCCATGTGTAGTGTGGGGTCTGTCGCTGTCTACCTTCCTTCCATGTGTAGTGCGGGGTCTGTCGCTGTCTACCTTCCCTCCATGTGTAGTGCGGGGTCTGTCACTCTCTACCTGTCCTCCATGTGTAGTGTAGGGTCTGTCGCTCTCTACCTGTCCTCCATGTGTAGTGTGGGGTCTGTCGCTCTCTACCTGTCCTCCATGTGTAGTGCGGGGTCTGTCACTCTCTACCTTCCCTCCATGTGTAGTGTGGGGTCTGTCGCTCTCTACCTTCCCTCCATGTGTAGTGCGGGGTCTGTCATTCTCTACCTGTCCTCCATGTGTAGTGTGGGGTCTGTCACTCTCTACCTTCCCTCCATGTGTAGTGCGGGGTCTATCATTCTCTACCTGTCCTCCATGTGTAGTGCGGGGTCTGTCACTCTCTACCTGTCCTCCATGTGTAGTGTGGGATCTGTCACTCTACCTGTCCTCCATGTGTAGTGTGGGATCTGTCACTCTCTACCTTCCCTCCATGTGTAGTGCAGGGTCTGTCGCTCTTTACCTTCCCTCCATGTGTAGTGCGGGGTCTATCATTCTCTACCTGTCCTCCATGTGTAGTGCGGGGTCTGTCACTCTCTACCTTCCCTCCATGTGTAGTGTGGGGTCTGTCACTCTCTACCTTCCCTCCATGTGTAGTGTGGGGTCTGTCACTCTCTACCTTCCCTCCATGTGTAGTGCGGGGTCTGTCACGCTCTACCTGTCCTCCATGTTTAGTGTGGGGTCTGTCACTCTCTACCTTCCCTCCATGTGTAATCACTGCTGTCCATCAGCGGCCACCAAATATAACTCCCAACATCTCATGTTCTGTCATATTTAGTATTATAGGGCAACATAATAAATAGATAATAATAAGATATAAACAGACAGCTGGAAAGGCAGAGGCAGGAAGACATCACAAGTCTCTCCCTCTCATTGCTTGCCTCCTGGGCACACCGATGGCAGCCATTCTTTGTTTATAGCACTTCTAGACTGTCATGGATATACGAGTGTCACTTCCCACAAACAGGAGCATTTTCTTGCCGTATCCCAATGGCAACCTGACTCCTGAGGGACCGTTTCTCTCCTATTCACATTCTGATCCTGAATTATCAGTACGGCCACCATTGCTCACACCCCACAATTACAGTTTTATTTATTTTATTTTTACAAAACAATATGGCCTCCAGTCTCCATTGCTGGACTGAGGGGAATTAGATGAAATATTATATACATATATGTTATATGGTAGCCGGGCACAAGAGAGGTAAAGCAGCCATAGCAACCAATCAGCTCCCAGCTCCCATTTTCAATAGGACTTTTTAAAAATGAAAGGTGAAATCTGATTGGTTGCTATGGGCAACTACTCCATTTTTCCTGCATACCTGTATTTATATATGTCCCTCACGGTTGCCATGATGGAAGATGAGAGGCAGTCAATATGTGAAACGCAGAGTTTTACCTCACACCATGTTGACTTCTTTTAGGGCCATAAAAGTTCATTTTATTATTTAGCAGCTAATGTCTGTATGGACACAACCCTGCAATAATAGTGCCAGAGGTGTCACTCATGGGCCCTAAAATAAAATCCTAAACAGGCGCCCACAACTACCACTTGCCATAAAGATATGCAGGGCGACGTATGTTTTCTATCCGCGCTTTCACTGACAGGACGTGTGCCCATTATAGTCTATGGGGCTGTTCACTTGTCTTGTTTGTGGGCCGAGTATCTACATACGAGAAAACCAGATACCGTACTGAGGGTAACAAAAATGGATGAAAAATCGGATCCAGCACACTTATATGGAAAGAAAAAATATAAATATCTGATGACGCGTAGGGGTGTATTTCATAGTCAATAAATGAGCGTTGCCTGCAGACTTGCTGCAGATTTAACCCTTTGCTACACAGTCACACGTTACAGAGTCCAAACTCCCCCATAACCTTAGGGTGCAGCCTGGCCCACATGCGATTTGAATAGGTGGAGATAAACAAATATGGCGCCACTTATCTCAGAGAATTAGACAAGTAAATTTGTCAGACTCCTGTTCCTTTCAATGGGAGATAAAAGAGGTCGCTAGCCCAAATATTGCTTGGTGGGTCTGGTCTACACAGCACCTTTGATCGTAGCCTAAAACTGTGCGATCGCTCAATTGCTTTGGGGGGGCAATTTGGGTGTCGGACGCACACGATCTAGGGTCTGCAACACAATAGCAAAATCGTGTGCAACAAATAATTCTGATTTTTTTTTTTTTTTTTGCTGACAGCCGTTGTGCCGTTACATTATTTCACGCCCATCAATGCGACCGCGCTGTCAATCATTTATAGGTGATGCCATGAGTCAAAAAAAATTGCTGCGCCATTGTGAGGGTTTCGCTTTTTAAGACAATGAAGTCATGCATTTCGGATTGTGCGCCCCCCGTACAGGACGGGGACCTATAAATCCACATGATATGACCAGCGGCTGCAGGTATATACCACGCAAGCTACTTACAGATGCCGCTGCTCCTCGCTGTCACCGGGGCTGTCACATACTGACCCTGTCGGAGTATGTGGTGTATGATGAGAGTTTCACTCCCCTTTACCCAGACTGCTCTACTGTAAGGAGTAACCTCAGGCCATTGCTGCCATGTTCCCACTCCCAGCAGCAGTGTGGAAATAAATAGGAGCAGGGGTCATTAGTGGTCAGACACATTCCCTGCTTTATGCAGTCCCCCCCACCCATGGTGCAAATCTGCCCCACTTCTATCATGATGTCCCAATACAGCGCTCATATCAGGCAGAGCGATGGCAAGTGGAAGCGTCGATGTACAAGAATCATTACGTGCTGCCGATTATGTAGGTGAAAGGCAACGATTGCAATAAATCACTGAAATGGGCGCAGCCGTGACTCACATCTAGAGCTAGACACAATGGCCCATGTGACTCCTGTTGTATGGTGCAATTATTTTTGCAAAACCATCCCAGAGACGAGCTGTAATCTGTACGAAACATGACAATAAATTATTAAATAATAATAATAAATTTATAATAATAATAATAATTTTATTTATATAGTGCCAACATATTCCGCAGCGCTTTTAAATTCCTTGTGGCGCCCCCACAGGAGATATGAAGAATTGCACACTTAAAAGGGATTATCCCACCAAAGATATTCATCACCTACTCACACACCGCTGGTCCAAACTCCGCTTCTGTATGAGACAGCGCGGCCACTGAAGCAGGCCTCATCCACGGATCCCAGCCAGCCTCAGAGCAGCGCTTACAAGCTCTATAGAAAACAGCATGAAAGCAATGAGGTGTTTGCCTAGGAGACCAGCCACCCCTGAAAGACCGCAGCGGTGTCCTGTAACCCAGGCAATGATCAGCAAACTAGAGATAGAAAAATCTTTCTGTTCTTGAGAACAGAGAGGACTTTTAAAAACGCATAAATAGCAAAGTTTCTTGTTTTTAGAAGCTCTTTATCAGCAGAGAAGGACTGATGAAACCAAGTAGAAGTGCACTGTGCATCATGGCGCAGCCAATCATTTAAATGCCCCTTCCCACCTGTTTGTTTTCCCACTATCTCTGCCTCTTTAATTCCAGAGCTGTCAATCAAAGCGGAGGGGAGGGAAAACCAGCAGGTGTAAAGGTGAATTTAAATGACTGGCCCCTCCGTGGAGCACCGAGCGCGTGTGCTTGGTTTGAACAGTCATTTTGTGCTGACGGAGTCCCTTTATGTACAGGGGTGGTAAAAAATGTGTACTGCTGCCCCATTAATTTGTATGGGGCCCATGACATTGCGTCTTCAGAAAGCTGGCATGATCGTCAGGTGCCTGCCCTGCTCTTTCTGCACATCGCCCCCACACCAAAATGCAATAAAAGCACTGTATGTACCCCAATATTGTATCAGTAAAAACTACAACTTACAAAGCAAAAAAACCCACTCTGTTAGGACGCAATCAGACGACCTTATAAATCGGACCGCAATGTAAGGACTGGCCGGCGGGTCTCCTGACCTGAGCTTGACAGCTGCACAGGACTAGATGAAGCTGCCATGCTCGGGATGGGAGATCTGCTGGCCAGTCTGGGTACTGCGGTCAGATTTATAAGGTCGTCTGATTGCGCCCTAAGGGTATGCGCACACGTTGCGGATTTTGCTGCGGATTCGCAGCAGATTGGCCGCTGCGAATTCGCAGCAGTTCTCCATGAGTTTACAGTACCATGTAAACCTATGGAAAACAAAATCCGCAGTGCACATGCTGCGGAAAAACGAGCAGAAACGTAGCGTTGTTTATTCCGCAGCATGTCAATTCTTTGTGCGGATTCCGCAGCGGTTTACACCTGCTCCATAATAGGAATCCGCAGGTGTAAAACCGCAGGTGGAATCCGCACAAAATCCACGAAAAAATTGCAGTAAATCCGCGGTAATTTCGCAGGAAATCCGCAGTGCGGTTTACCTGCGGAATTAACAAAATCAGTATGGAAAAATCCGCAGAGTAATCCGCAGCATGTGCACGTGGCCTTACACGGGTTCACTGACAGAAAAATTTTAAAAAAAAGTCTTAAATGACGACACAAACCAACTTCTTTTTTGTTTTTATAACATTGTTTTTTGTTTGTTTTTTTCATCCACCAATACATTATATATATATGTAAAAACTTTGTACGTTTGGTCTCGCCCTAATCACACCAACCTGGAGAATCCTGCTGCCAGGTCATTCCTTACTGCACAATGATCACTGTAAAGACAAAACAATGGCGGATTTGCAATGTTTTCACCATTTCTCCGCACTTGGATTTTGTTTTTCCACTTTTCGGTGCATTATTTGGTAATCTGATTGGTGTCATTCAAACCTACAACTCGTCCCAGGAAGAAAGCCCCTGGTCCGGATATATATTGGGAGAAAAATAAAATACTTCTGGCCCATATAAGGGGCGGCGAATAAAACTACGAGCGCGAAAATGTGTAATTTTAAAGACGTCTCATCGGTGCTGCCCTATTAATTCGGGTCTCACTTTCCCACTGTGTCATCTATAGCAGCTTTAACTAAAAGCAACAGTGACAATCCCTTTAAGATAAATGCAAGTCATCACTTTTTATGGAGGTACTCTAGCAGTTATTATCAGAGGTAATCAGTAAGCTATTACTATCTGGTTTCATACAGCCACAGAAAAGCTACTGTAAGACTGAAAAGGTCTGAACGTTGCCTATGCTACTTGCCCTCACTCCATAACAGCTACTAGAACACTTTGTCCCTTCCTATGAGCAACAAAAGTAAGCTACTTCCGGGAGAACCAAGATGGCGCCCAAAGACCTTCCGGGAGCAGCAACATGGCGCCGTGCTGGTACCGGAAGTAGTAATTGTGCAGCGCTGACTGAGCCATTATATCGGGAGGAAGGTGGTAGGTGAGTCAGGCGGCATGAAGAGGCGTCTGGTGCAGAAAAGCGGGATAATGGGAAGCAGGAGGGTGCAGGATGGGCGTCATACTCCCACTGTAATAATAATCTGTGCATGCTGGACGTTGTAGTACGTATTGTGCGGGTTGTCGTGCTGTGTGCGTTTATCTTAGGATCCAGTGTCTGCACAGATGTAGCAGAGCCACTCAAGGGGCTTCCTGTGTGATTTTGCATGGGACTGCAGGGGAATCTGTGATGTTTCATAGCTGCTGGGGAGGGAGATGTCTGTAGGATCGCTGGGATGGGGGATACCAAGCTCTAAAGGGGTCCTCATTGCCCATCCTCTGTAAGGGGGGCTGCACGGCATCGTTAATGGTGAGTGTGTTTGCATCGCTCCCTGTGACCGACCCACACACGATATTGGGGTAAATGTCGGTGTTCGCTGTGCGCGGCTCCCACGGGGCTGTGACTTTTTTGCTTTCTGTCTAAAGCTCCACAGCAAAACGGATCCAACATTTGTAAAGTGAAGTAAAAACAAATAGTCGGGCGCGAGTGACTGGCATCAAAGTTTGCACAGACAGTCGCATGTAACCGATCTGTCCCTGTCCCGTGATGGCACGACCGCGGTCACCAACATTACCATGAAGCCTGAGGCCAAGTCTACCCTTTATTGGCTGAAGCGGTCCTGCGCCGATAAAGAAGCAGAACGTTGGTGGCGGATTGGAGTATTTTTCCTTTTTATTTTATGACCACGCAGGGGCCATATTCCAAGTCAATGAAAGGGGTAGGAACCCACCTACAGTGTGTTTAGCTGCAGAAGTTGGCTAATAATTCACCAGGGTTGTGTGCTGTCAGTCACCGGGGGCTTCTGTTACTCTCGCTCGTCCGTGTCTGCTATAATCATGTGTTTACCTCCAGCAGGTGTGAACATCGGCAATGGCTTCCCGTGCAGGTCCTCGGGCGGCCGGGACGGATGGAAATGATTATCTACATCGAGAAAGAGTGGCCAATCATTATCAGATGAGGTATCTGTTACTGCCAGTAGATTTATCGTCATTTCTCCTCCAGCCATCGCCTGTCATATCTTGGGTTGTTAAAGGGGTTGTCCAGGGCACAGTAACTACTGTACCTGTTTGATGGAGATGTCATCAATATGAAATTAGTGTTGGCACTGCATCTGAGACCCCATTGATCTTGCATTGATGACCAATAGTAGATAAAATACTCAGCAGTGGCCACTAAGCAACGTCTGGTACTACCGTGATCTGTCCCATGCATCACTTATATCCGCGAGAGCAGATTGCAGCAGATTGGTGGGGGTGCTGGGTGTCAGACCCCCACTATCCTGTGTATTGATAGGTCAGCCCCTTTAATGTTTAGGCTGTGTAATTCTACTTCATACCACTTGGTGGCGCTGCAGTGATATTGTATTTTGCATGCAGCAGCCTAGGGGGCAGCTTTCGGACATTTTTAGCACCACCATATTAAGGTGACGTTCTCCCTCCGGGGACAAACAGACTCATTGTTGCGTTCACAATGCCTCAATTAAGAGAGTAAGCGCCAAGCTGCAAGGAAGCTCCAAAAGTAGAGGATCCCTGACCTGTGTAATGGTTGGATCTCTCTGCAAATTGTAAAGGAAACAAGAGTGCAATGATGACATTGTGCTGTAGATGGTGGATATTCAACGTCTTTGCAATTTCACGTTGAGGAACATTTTTCTAATTTTTCACAATTTTTAGTTGCGTTGTTTACAAATCGGTGACATCTGACCATCTTTGCTTCTGGGAGACTCTGCCTCTCCATGATGCTTTTTATACACATTCATGTCGTATAGTTGAACATTGACCCTCCGGCTGTTTTTCATTTTTACCACTTTCTTTTCCAGCCTTTTATTATCCCTGTGCCACTTTTTTTTATTTTTTGCAATCAACTTTCAAATGAATTTATTTGTTGATTTTTCTCATTAAACGTTTCCTTTACACCCTAATGTTTTCTTCCTCTTATTTCAGCGTGTCTCTAAAGAATGAAATCAAGAAACTGATCTACGCTCACATCTTCATCTGGGTGCTGCTCGCAGCTCAGACAACTGTGGCCCAGCTGAAACTAGTGTCCCACGATCTGGTAGCCATGCCGTACCAGTGGGAGTACCCGTACCTCCTGAGCATCGTGCCCTCTCTCTTCGGGTTGTTCGCCTTCCCTCGGAACAACATCAGTTACCTGGTGATCTCCATGATCAGCACCGGCCTCTTCTCTATCGCCCCCTTGATCTACGGCAGCATGGAAATGTTCCCCATGGCCCAGCAGTTGTACCGCCACGGCAAAGCTTACCGCTTCATCTTCGGCTTCTCTGCCGTCTCCGTCATGTACTTGGTTATGGTTGTGGCCGTGCAGGTTCACGCCTGGCAGATTTACTACAGCAAGAAGCTCCTGGACTCGTGGTTCACCAGTACTCAGGAGAAGAAGAAAAAGTGACCAGAGGGTGGAGAGGAAGAGGAGGACTATGGAGGCAAGGAAAAGTGACTGGAGGGTGGAGACGATGAGGAGGACTATGGAGGGAAGGAAAAGTGACTGGAGGGTGGAGACGATGAGGAGAACTATGGAGGGAAAGAAAAGTGACCGGAGGGGGGAGATGATGGGGACGACACAAGGTGCATGATGTATTTTATTACGTGACCTGTCACTTCCTCTACACGAGGCCGCTGCTGATTTGAGCCGAATTTACTTTGACAAGCCTTCACATATCAGGGTTTATATTCCATATCATAAGGAAAATCCATCAGCGCCTCCCTTTGTGTTTTAGGATGTGAAAATAAATGAATATCTTGTATGAAAACTAAGCCAGAACTTTTATATTTTCATAAAATGTTAATGAGAATTAGATTCTCGCTGCCCTTGTCCGTCATCCAGTCCATTCCTCCTTGACAGTCGGTCCTCACTTTCTGCGGACCACCTCTGGCCCTATACTGTGGCGTAGCGGTGCCTAGAGGCGTCCTGGGTGTCAGATGCAGCAGTGAACACCAGCTGTGTTCTGTGCCCACCCGACCATCTGAAGGCCTCTTCCTCCCTGCACCTCGTCAGATGAGTCCGCCCAGCGCCATGTCACACTGCAACGATGCTTCCTATTAAGCCGCAGTGGCATCGAGGATCCCGTCATCTAGGAGATAGTTTGCAGGGGTCCCTTTTTGGTGTGCGCTGGACCGCGGTCCTGTAAATGGATTTGTTCGGCTCTATTGAACTTCAAGCCCCCCATCCTGCAGACACAACTTGCTAGAAAATATTACATCTAGAATTTTCATCTTTCAGCTAAAGACATCAAGGATAACATTTATTTCCTGCCCTATTAGCCAGAAGGCCTACACTAGGCCCTCGATCGCTGCACACACTGCACTGGACAAATGATGACCAAGTGATAGTTCAGTTTTTCTTTTTCATTAAATTTGCAAAAATGGCAACATTTCTGGGGGGGTTTCAGTCAAGATGGGGTGCAGAGTGTAAATTAATGAGGGAAAAAATGAACTTTTTTTAACTTACCAAATGGCTGCAATGAAACAGCGTGAAAAATTTAAAGGGGTTTGAAAACTTTCCGTATCCACTGTAATTATATACAGGAGATTCCCAGGTTATACCAGCTGTACATACAGTACAGACCAAAAGTTTGGACACAGCTTCTCATTTAAAGATTTTTCTGTATTTTCATGACTATGAAAATTGTACATTCACACTGAAGGCATCAAAACTATGAATTAACACATGTGGAATTATATACTTAACAAAAAAGTGTGAAACAACTGAAATTATGTCTTATATTCTAGGGTCTTTAAAGTAGCCACCTTTTTCTTTGATGACTGCCTTGCACACTCTTGGCATTCTCTTGATGAGCTTCAAGAGGTAGTCACCGGGAATGGTTTTCACCTCACAGGTGTGCCCTGTCAGGTTTAATAAGTTGGATTTCTTGCCTTATAAATGGGGTTGGGACCATCAGTTGTGTTGTGCAGAAGTCTGGTGGATACACAGCTGATAGTCCTACTGAATAGACTGTTAGCTGCTTTTTTCTCGCCCTAATATAAATTCTAAGTAAAGAAAAATGAGTGGCCATCATTACTTTAAGAAATTAAGGTCAGTCAGTCCGAAAAATTGGGACAACTTTGAAAGTGTCCCCAAGTGCAGTGGCAAAAACCATCAAGCGCTACAAAGAAACTGAGGACCGCCCCAGGAAAGGAAGACCAAGAGTCACCTCTGCTTCTGAGGATAAGTTTATCCGAGTCACCAGCCTCAGAAATCGCAGGTTAACAGCAGCTCAGATTAGAGACCAGGTCAATGCCACACAGGGTTCTAGCAGCAGACACATCTCTACAACAACTGTTAAGAGGAGCCTTTGTGCAGCAGGCCTTCATGGTAAAATATCTGCTAGGAAACCACTGCTAAGGACAGGCAACAAGCAGAAGAGACTTGTTTGGGCTAAAGAACACAAGGAATGGGCATTACACCAGTGGAAATATGTGCTTTGGTCTGACGAGTCCAAATTTGAGATCTTTGGTTACAACCACCGTGTCTTTGTGCGACGCAGAAAAGGTGAACGGATGGACTCTACATGCCTGGTTCCCACCGTGAAGCATGGAGGAGGAGGTGTAATGGTGTGGGGGGGCTTTGCTGGTGACACTGTTGGGGATTTATTCAAAATTGAAGGCATACTGAACCAGCATGGCTATCACAGCATTTTGCAGCGGTTTGCTATTCCGTCCGGTTTGCTTTTAGTTGGACCATCATTTATTTTTCAACAGGACAATGACCCCAAACACACCTCCAGGCTGTGTAAGGGCTATTTGACCAAGAAGGAGAGTGATGGGGGTGCTACGCCAGATGACCTGGCCCCCACAGTCACCAGACCTGAACCTAATCGAGATGGTTTGGGGTGAGCTGGACTGCAGAGTGAAGGCAAAAGGGCCAACAAGCGCTAAGCATCTCTGGGAACTCCTTCAAGATTGTTGGAAGACCATTCCCGGTGACTACCTCTTGAAGCTCATCAAGAGAATGCCAAGAGTGTGCAAAGCAGTCATCAAAGCAAAAGGTGGCTACTTTTAAGAACCTAGAATATAAGACATAATTTCAGTTGTTTCACACTTTTTTGTTAAGTATATAATTCCACATGTGTTAATTCATAGTTTTGATGCCTTCAGTGTGAATGTACAATTTTCATAGTCATGAAAATACAGAAAAATCTTGAAATGAGAAGGTGTGTCCAAACTTTTGGTCTGTTTTGTACATAGTTATATACAGGAGATGCCCAGGTTATACCAGCTGTAAATATAGAATTACATACAATGGATTCCGAGGTTATACCAGCTGTAAATATAGAATTACATACAATGGATTCCCAGGTTATACCAGCTGTAAATATAGAATTACATACAATGGAGTCCCAGGTTATACCAGCTTCCTGAGTGCAGTAAATTGAGCACTAGAGGGCGCTGCCTTGTGTTTCCAGTCCAGTAGCCTTCCCTCGTGCCTCGGTGGAACCAGTGGGGTGGCTATAACTGGTTGGGTCGGGTTGTGCGCAGCAACAAAGGTTGAGGACAAGTTTATCCACCAGGTTCTCACAGATAATAACAGGTCGACATTGCTTTCACGACGCCAAGCAATCCGGGCCGGATTCATCATTTGCGTTGTTTTAAGTCCCTTTTCTTATTTGCACAAGTTCTTCAATATCTTCTTAAAATAATTGCTTTATTGATCCAATAATATAAAAGTCACAAAAAATGGTTGAACATAACAACGTAAAAAATTAAAAAGGCAGAAAAGAAATATCCGCTGCGCTCGCAGGCAACATGTTTCGGACCTGCATGGTCGGGCTTGACAAAGGATAATGCAGGTCTGAAACATGTTGCCTGCGAGCGCAGCAGATATTTCTTTCCTGCCTTTTTAATTTGTGCGCTATTGTGTTCTGCAGGCACAAATTTTCCAACTTTTTAGTAGAAGATATGATTTTTTTTACACTAAAAAACTGCACAAAAAGTTTAAACAAAAAAAGCATTTTTGATTCTACACAAAATTCACACGTCAACTGTTTTGAAGAACTTTAACAAATAGCACAAGATAAATAAAAAGAAAAAAAAAAGTGAAATAATGAATTGAGCGCTAAGTGTTCATCTCTTCTGCAGCACCCCCGCAGGAGGGAGGAAGTATTACACAAAATCTACGGGCGGACCGTACACTACCCGGACGTGCAGAGTCCTCCAGATAAAGAGACATTATCTGGGGATGACCCCCTCTCTGCATAGACCCCCTAATAAAGTATTTTAGAACATGCAAACCCTGTAATCTACAAACTATTATTTTCGGCTTTGTTTTTTTTAAGTGATATGCTAGAAATGAGCCGTAGGAGCTAGAACGAGAGTGACCACATATCTGGGGAGTCACACCTTATGTCAGAAATGTGCTGGTCCCTTACTTGTGCCCCCGTGCGTAGCTGCAGGTGCTACAGAAATACCAGGGGAGAAATGGGGCCCATTGCAGTGAAGATACGTTGTACACAGGGCGTGCAGCGCCCCCGCAGGAGAGATGAAGCATTACATTTTTGTCGTAACTTCCCCCACTTTTGTGGAGTAAATTATGATCAATTTCTCTGCGCGCTCCCTCTTCCCTTTGCAAAAAGTTGGAGCTGACTGATTTTGCGCAATGTAAAAAAAAATGATCTTTACTTTAGCACTTAACCTTTATTTTAGACAAAAAAAGTCAAACGTGGATCGAAAATTGTGCAAACGTATGTCAGGACCTGAGCTTCCGAGTGCATCACTGACTCACCCAGCTCATGGATTACTGCCACACAAAACTTTTCCTTCTTCGTTGCAGCTATGACACCCAGGTAATGAAACCAATCCGTGCGTTACACATAATAGGATGCCTCATCCGGGTGTCTTTATGCTTCTCAGCCTCCATATGAGCCATAATTACCTCGATTCAAGAGCTTGTTCCATAAATCCATATATGACAAAAGTATAAAAAATTGCAGTTTCTTGTCTTAAAAAAAACACCATCATTTTTTGTCTCCATGGATTCCCTTTGTGCTGCGGTTAAGCACAAAGAAGAGACTATATTGTCAGCTACCAGAGGGGGAAGGGGACCAATTCCTTCTGCACAGAATTGATCTCCTTCCCCCACTTGAAGTAGGTGGCTCCAGGCTATGTAAATAAATGACAGAGCTTTTCATAGGATCCTTGTGCGTTGTCATCTGCATCAGAGGCTCTATTAGGCAGGAGAATATAATAGAAAATGACGGACACTGTGATATAGTTAAAAAAATGATGTCTGATATGTCACGCCAGCACGCGGATAAAGAAGCCATTTTAACCGGTTACAAAGACAAACAAAGAGTAAAATAACAGAAACCACTGACATATAGATAAGACAGTGAACGTAATGCTGCACATTGTTCCCCAAAGGAAACTCTGACATGTCTGCACAGAGCTGCTCTGCTGGTCCTGAAAACCCCACGAATGGACACTTCCTTGTAGAGTCCAAAACCCGTCATTGCACAAGATCCGGGACCAATGTACAGAATGTACTGGGGGTCCGACCACTGGAGATCTCCCGAGATTGAAGGGAAGTAACGTGTCCCTCATCTAAATTTTATTTGCTGTCCCCACTGCTCCTAGTACAAATCCTTATAGTCCCCACTGCTCCCAGTACAGATCCCGGCGGACCCCACTGCTCCCATTACAGATCCCGGCGGACCCCACTGCTCCCATTACAGATCCCTGCGGTCCCCACTGCTCCCAGTACAGATCCCTGCGGTCCCCACTGCTCCCAGCACAGGTCCCTGTGGTCCCCACTGCTCCCAGTACAGATCCCGGCGGACCCCACTGCTCCCATTACAGATCCTTGTGGTCCCCACTGCTGCCAATACAGATCCCTGTGGTCCCCACTGCTCCCAGTATAGATCCGTGTGGTCCTCACTGCTCCCCGTACAGATCCTTATGGTCCCCACTGCTCCCAGTACAGATACCAGCGGTCCCCACATCTCCCAGCACAGATCCCTGTGGTCCCCACTGCTCCCAGTACAGATCCCGGCGGACCCCACTGCTCCCAGTACAGATCCTTGTGGTCCCCACTGCTGCCAATACAGATCCCTGTGGTCCCCACTGCTCCCAGTATAGATCCGTGTGGTCCTCATTGCTCCCCGTACAGATCCTTATGGTCCCCACTGCTCCCAGTACAGATACCAGCGGTCCCCACATCTCCCAGCACAGATCCCTGTGGTCCCCACTGCTCCCAGTACAGATCCCGGCGGACCCCACTGCTCCCAGTACAGATCCCTGCGGTCCCCACTGCTCCCAGTACACATCCCTGCGGTCCCCACTGCTCCCAGTACAGATCCCTGTGGTCCCCACATCTCCCAGCACAGATCCCTGTGGTCCCCACTGCTCCCAGTACAGATCCTTGTGGTCCACACTGTTCCCAGTACAGATCCCTGTGGTCCCCACTGCTCCCAGTACAGATCCCTGTGGTCCCCACTGCTCCCAGCACAGATCCCTGTGGTCCCCACTGCTCACAGTACTGATCCTTGTGGTCCCCACTGCTCCCAGTACAGATCCTTGTGGTCCCTACTGCTCACAGTACAGATCCTTGTGGTCCCCACATCTCCCAACACAAATCCCTGTGGTCCCCACTGCTCCCAGTACAGATCCTTGTGGTCCACACTGCTCCCAGTATAGATCCGTGTGGTCCTCACTGCTCCCCGTACAGATCCTTATGGTCCCCACTGCTCCCAGCACAGATCCCTGTGGTCCCCACTGCTCCCAGTACAGATCCCTGCGGTCCCCACTGCTCCCAGTACAGATCCCTGCGGTCCCCACTGCTCCCAGTACAGATCCCTGTGGTCCCCACTGCTCCCAGCACAGATCCCTGTGGTCCCCATTGCTTTTAGTACAGATCCCGGCGGACCCCACTGCTCCCAGTACAGATCCCTGCGGTCCCCACTGCTCCCAGTACAGATCCCTGCGGTCCCCACTGCTCCCAGTACAGATCCCTGTGGTCCCCACTGCTCCCAGCACAGATCCCTGTGGTCCCCATTGCTTCTAGTACAGATCCCGGCGGACCCCACTGCTCCCAGTACAGATCCCTGCGGTCCCCACTGCTCCCAGTACAGATCCCTGTGGTCCCCACTGCTCCCAGTACAGATCCCTGTGGTCCCCACTGCTCCCAGCACAGATCCCTGTGGTCCCCATTGCTTCTAGTACAGATCCCGGCGGACCCCACTGCTCCCAGTACAGATCCCGGCGGACCCCACTTCTCCCAGTACAGATCCCTGCGGTCCCCACTGCTCCCAGTACAGATCCCTGTGGTCCCCACTGCTCCCAGCACAGATCCCTGTGGTCCCCATTGCTTCTAGTACAGATCCCGGCGGACCCCACTGCTCCCAGTACAGATCCCTGCGGTCCCCACTGCTCCCAGTACAGATCCCTGTGGTCCCCACTGCTCCCAGCACAGATCCCTGTGGTCCCCACTGCTTCCAGTACAGATCCTTGTGGTCCCCACTGCTTCCAGTACAGATCCTTGTGGTCCCTACTGCTCCCAGCACAGATCCCTGTGGTCCCCACTGCTTCCAGCACAGATCCATGTGGTCCCCACTGTTCCCAGTACAGATCCTTGTGGTCCCCACTGCTCCCAATACAGATTTGTGTGGTCCCCACTGCTCCCAATACAGATCCTTATGGTCCCCACTGCTCCCAGCACAGATCATTGTGGTCCCCACTGCTCCCAGTACAGATCCTTGTGATCCCCACTGCTCCCAGTACAGATCCTTGTGGTCCCCACCCACTGCTCTCAGTACAGATCCCTACGGTCCCCACTGCTCCCATTACAGATACTTGTGGCCCCCACTTCTCCCAGCACAGATCTCTGTGGTCCCCACTTCTCCCAGCACAGATCTCTGTGGTCCCCACTTCTCCCAGCACAGATCTCTGTGGTCCCCACTGCTCCCAGTACAGATCCCTACGGTCCCCACTTCTCCCAGCACAGATCTCTGTGGTCCCCACTGCTCCCAGTACAGTATCAAATGCCTTTGCAAAGTCCAGATAAATCACATCGGCCGTATTACCAACATCCAGATTTGCACTCACCTACTCATAGAAACCCACCATGTTGATTAGACGCGACTTATCCTTCATGACTCCGTGCGGCTGTCAGTCATTATTCTCTGCAGCTCATCTCTTATGACGCCGTCATCTACGTCACTCACTCCTGATGTCAGACTTCTGCTGCCGTCACACTAGCAGTATTTGGTCAGTATTTTACATCAGTATTTGTAGCCAAAACCAGGAGTGGAACAAATAGAGGAAAAGTGTAATAGAAACATCTGCATCACTTCTGCATTTATCACCCACTCCTGGTTTTGGCTACAAATACTGATGTAAAATACTGACCAAATACTGATAGTGTGACCGCAGCCTTCCAACCATTGGAAATGATCTCACTTTCCTTACTGATCTTTGATTTCTTGGAGAGGAGGCAGTGACAGTCCCAACAGGGGGCAAGCGGGGTCCCTTGTAGAGTCGCTCCTCAAGAGGGAAATCAGTGATTCAGTTATAAACCTCAAAGAAAAACAAATAAAAGTAGGTCAGTGAGAAAATATTTCCCCCTTATTACTGATTGACCCAGTTAACTATTTGGTACAATGCCAATATTCCACTTCTATATATTTTAAGCCACCCACACTCTAGTCTGGTACTGACCTTTAACATTCTCACCGAGATTTTCCTTTCTGGTGAACAGAATACCAGAAGTGCACCAGCAGAATACTGAGCGCAGCTGTGGAGTATAATACAAGATGTAACTCAGGATCAGTAATGTAATGTATGTACACAGTGACTGCACCAGCAGAATAGTGAGTGCAGCTCTGGGGTATAATACAGGATGTAACTCAGGATCAGTAATGTAATGTATGTACACAGTGACTGCACCAGCAGAATAGTGAGTGCAGCTCTGGGGTATAATACAGGATGTAACTCAGGATCAGTAATGTAATGTATGTACACAGTGACTGCACCAGCAGAATACTGAGCGCAGCTGTGGAGTATAATACAGGATGTAACTCAGGATCAGTAATGTAATGTATGTACACAGTGACTGCACCAGCAGAATAGTGAGCGCAGCTCTGGAGTATAATACAGGATGTAACTCAGGATCAGTAATGTAATGTATATACACAGTGACTGCACCAGCAGAATAGTGAGCGCAGCTCTGGGGTATAATACAGGATGTAACTCAGGATCAGTAATGTATGTACACAGTGACGGCACCAGCAGAATAGTGAGTGCAGCTCTGGAGTATAATACAGGATGTAACTCAGGATCAGTAATGTAATGTATGTACACAGTGACTGCACCAGCAGAATAGTGAGTGCAGCTCTGGGGTATAATACAGGATGTAACTCAGGATCAGTAATGTAATGTATGTACACAGTGACTGCACCAGCAGAATAGTGAGCGCAGCTCTGGGGTATAATACAGGATGTAACTCAGTATCAGTAATGTAATGTATGTACACAGTGACTGCACCAGCAGAATAGTGAGTGCAGCTCTGGGGTATAATACAGGATGTAACTCAGGATCAGTAATGTAATGTATGTACACAGTGACTGCACCAGCAGAATAGTGAGCGCAGCTCTGGGGTATAATACAGGATGTAACTCAGGATCAGTAATGTAATGTATATACACAGTGACTGCACCAGCAGAATAGTGAATGCAGCTCTGGAGTATAATACAGGATGTAACTCAGGATCAGTAATGTAATATATGTACACAGTGACTGCACCAGCAGAATAGTGAGTGCAGCTCTGGGGTATAATACAGGATGTAACTCAGGATCAGTAATGTAATGTATGTACACAGTGACTGCACCAGCAGAATAGTGAGTGCAGCTCTGGGGTATAATACAGGATGTAACTCAGGATCACTAATGTAATGTATGTACACAGTGACTGCACCAGAAGAATAGCGAGTGCAGCTCTGGAGTATAATACAGGATGTAACTCAGGATCAGTAATGTAATGTATGTACACAGTGACTGCACCAGCAGAGTAGTGAGTGCAGCTGTGGAGTATAAAAGAGGATGTAACTCAGGATCAGTAATGTAATGTATGTACACAGTGACTGCACCAGCAGAATAGTGAGTGCAGCTCTGGGGTATAATACAGGATGTAACTCAGGATCAGTAATGTAATGTATGTACACAGTGACTGCACCAGCAGAATAGTGAGTGCAGCTCTGGAGTATAATACAAGAGGTAACTCCGGTTCAGTAATGTAATGTATGTACACAGTGACCGCACCAGCAGAATAGTGAGTGCAGCTCTGGAGTATAATACAGGATGTAACTCAGGATCAGTAATGTAATGTATGTACACAGTGACTGCACCAGCAGAATAGTGAGTGCAGCTCTGGGGTATAATACAGGATGTAACTCAGGATCAGTAATGTAATGTATGTACACAGTGACTGCACCAGCAGAATAGTGAGTGCAGCTCTGGGGTATAATACAGGATGTAACTCAGGATCAGTAATGTAATGTATGTACACAGTGACTGCACCAGCAGAATAGTGAGTGCAGCTCTGAGGTATAATACAGGAGGTAACTCAGGGTTAGTACTATAAACTGTGAAGGGAGTTCAAAGATAGACATAATTTTATGAATCCACTCTATTCACAACTAATAACAAACATGACTATATCTGGTATAATTGTCTCACGTTTTTAGCTTCTCTTGGGTCATTACTTTGCTAAAGGAGAAAGGAATGTAAATATACAACAAAGCCTGAAAATCAATGCAGAAGACCGGACAAACCAGTGCGCTACAATGTGGTTTAGGTGGTTAAATGCAAAACATTAGGGGTGTGCAACCTGTACAGGGGCCTGACTCTAAAGCTTGAAACCAACACAAATACTTATATTACATGTATCGCAGTAATATATATTCATATTATATAGCGCCTATTACATATGTGTGAATGCAGCTCACACTTGATCACTGTGTGGTTGTATTATTTAGACACTGTATAGCTGCATATGTTTAGTACTAAATGGTGGGTTTATTGGCCACTGTATGTTGATGTTATTTGAGTGGTAAATGGTGGATTTATTTGGACACTGCGTAACATTAATTTGAGCACTGTATGGTGGTATTATTTAAGCACTGGGGAAGAGCCGATGGTCGACCTGAGTATGACCAATGCTCATGATGGGCCAGGATCAAAGCCACAAGACGTCTTGGTGCTGATCTCACTTGGTCGAAAAGGAAGATCAAAAGCTGCAAAGATATAAAATTTGGAACTTGGATGGACGAACAATGAACCAAGGCAAACTCAACATCATCAATCCGAAATCGATAGAACAGAACTCAACTTACTCGGAATTAGCAAACTAAGATGGACACAATCCGAGGAGGAGGACCTTGAACTATTCTACAATCAAGTTCAAGAAGAAATCAACAAGACGCCAAAACAAGACTTACTCATTATTATGGGAGACCTGAATGCCAAAGCGGGATGTGGCAAATATGGAATCGATGGAAACTTTTGACTCTGAATGAAACAAGGCTGGAGGAAGATTCATTGACTTTTGTATGACAAATCAATTGTCTATAATGAACATATTCTTACAAAATTACAAACAGAGACTCTACACATGGACAATTGAACATCACCAAATGGGGCCTATAAATATCAGATTGGCTACATATGTGTTAGCCAACAATGGAGGTCATCAATCATTACCGCAAGTACAAGGCCAGGAGGAACATACTAGACAACAGGTTGTTTCCAACTTTGATTTGACCAACATACCTCAAGGTTTTTGGAACGGTCTGCACAACCGATTTATAGCACTGGACATGGATTATGGACACATATAAAGACTATTATTACTGAAGAAGCCAGAAACACATTAAAAAAGAGGCAGAAGAGACCTCTCCAGAGCCATTGTTAACAGAAGAGACTCTAAAGATAATCAAAGAAAGACAATTGACGAAAGCAAAAAGTAACAAACAGGACAAAGGCAACATCAGTAAAAGACTAAAGAAGAGCCATTCAAGCAAAGACCTTTATTACCAAACAATATGTACAGTGATAGAAAGTGGACATCTGAAGGGCAACACCAGGAAAGCATACCAAAAGATCAAAGACATATGATGAAACCTTCAACCAAGAGTGGGAATGTTGAAAGACGCCACCGGGAACAAACTAAATGAGCCAGAACAGATCAAGGAAAGATGGAAGGAGTACACAAAGCACCTCTACAAGAACGACTCGGTGATACTGGAAGAGACTGAGACTGAAAATCATAACGCACCGAACATCTTGAAAGATGAAGAGATAAAGGTTCTGTAAAGAAAACAAAAATGCTTACATGTGGCAATATTCCAGTAAAGCTAATAAAGTCTTCTGAAGCAACACCCGCCTGTGTCAACCGATATGGAGAACTGGTAAATGGACCAAGGACTGGACAAGGTCCGTGTTTATTCCATTCTGAAGAAGGGAGATGCTACCGATGGTGGAAACTATCGGACTATTGCGCTCATACCTCACGCCAGCAAAATACTACTGAAGATCCTACAAAGATGGCTACATCCTTACTTTGTCAGAGAGTGGCCAGAGGAACAAGCAGGATTCAGAAAAGGCAGAGGAACAAGAGATGTGATTTCTAACATTAGATGAATAATGGAAATTGCCAAAGAATACAACAAAGAGTAGTAGATCTATTTTTGCTCCATCAACTACAGCAAAACCTTCAACTATTTTGATCACCAGAAACTTTGGAATACCATGAAGGATACGGGTGTGCTGAACCATCTGATCAGCCTCATTAGGAACCTTTACATCGACCAAGAAGCAACAGTCCGAACGGAGAACGGTGACGCGGCATGGTGCAAAGTAGAGGGAGATGTCAGACAAGGCTGTGTCCGGTCACCATTTCTCTTCAATTTATATACAGAACCTATTTTCAGGAAGGCTGGACTTGCCGAAAAAGAAGGAATCAAAATTGCTGGATGAATCCTCAACAATCGCAGAAGATACAACATTGGTAGCAACAAGTGTAGATGGAATGAAGGACTTATTATGGAGTCTCAAGATGGAACGCTTGAGCACGAAACTGTTTCTCAATATAAGGAAGACAAAGATGTTGCCTACTGCCCATTATGATCGGGACACATTTGAGATGGACGGCGACCAACTGGAAGTTGTAAAGGGCTTCAACCTACAAGGATCGATGATCAATCATGATACAGCGACGAATAACCATGGGCAAATAAACAAGAGTCACTGGACAAGGTCTTCAAATCAAGGAAGATTTCACTGGTGACGAAGACACGGCTCATAACAGCCTGGACTTGTCTGTAGTAACATATGGATGCGAAAAAAACTGTTTTTTTCAAAATGCGTGGCAAAAAACCCTGCACCATAGCAGCAGTATGGCTACGTTCACACTAGCGTTGCGCCGCCCTGCGTCGGCGACGCAACGCGCGACGCACGAAAAAACGCGCGCGACCAAAATCGGACGCACAGAAAATGCAACTTGTTGCATTTTCTTGCGTCCGACGCTAGCGTCGGAAACGACGCAAGTGTCGAAAAACGCCACCCTAAAAACGCACGCGTCCCCTATGTTAAACATAGGGGCGCGTCGCCGCTGCGTCGCCGCTGCGTCGCCGGCGCAACAGCGACGCACATTGGCGGAACGCCAATGTGAACGTAGCCTATGTGAACACAGTTTTAAGAGGAGAGATGATCGTGGTGTAAAGAAGCCAAATGATGGAAGTATAGGCCTATGGAGGTGGAAGAGAGACATAAGGCTGGGAGATATAATGAGCAGCATAAGGATTCATGTTCCTCAGTGAAGCACATGGAGCCGGGTCAGAGTCGGTGAGACGTTGGTGTGTCATTCACTACAGTCGTCAGAGACATTTATCAGCAGCTGTGAGATATTTTAAGAATGATGTCTCAGGCATCTCACAAATAATGTATAAGAATGTAAACCTATGATGGTACAGGCCCGACGTCCTGACCCGCAGACCCCCATCTCTTATGCCTCGTGGCATTGCAACACTTGTGTATGTGGGATAGATACATGGATCATAGATATTCTGTTACCGGTCATCGTCTTCATTACTATGATTTTCCATAATCTCTTAGACCCCGTTCTTTTCAGCACACAGGAAACCAGAAGAACAACCATGTCCTCGTTTCACACAGCTAGAAAAGTTCCTCCACCGATGACACATATACGGGTGTGAGTGATTAACTCTTTACTTTTGGCAGAATTCTACATGATATTTACGTGCATAAGTCTATGTCCCCAATGGGGTCACAATATAATCTCAGTCACACACATAGGAGAGCTTAAATAATATTGCAACATACTTAAAAAATAATACCACCACTACACTGTGCTCACATAGTACCACCATACAACATCCAAATAATACTGCTAAGGTTTGTCTAGTATATTATCCTCTATGTAGTGCTCAAATAGTGTCTGTCAAAAGTGGACAAAATACCGCCATACATTATCAAAATAATATCGCTATGCAATACTTACATAGTACCATCATACATCATCCAGATCATAGTATTATGAAGTGCCTAAATATTAACCACTATCTAGTGCTAAATAGTAGATAACACAGGATCCACCATTCACAATAGGGGATATCACAGCTCACCTCGTCCTCCTCCTGTACAATGACTGGTAACACCTCTATATACAGTAGATTACACAGGATCCACCATTCACAATAGGTGATGTCACAGCTCACCTCCTCCTCCCGTACAATGACTGATAACACCTCTATATACAGTAGATAACACAGGATCCACCATTCACAATAGGTGATGTTACAGCTCACCTCCTCCTCCTGTACAATGACTGATAACACCTTTATATACAGTAGATTACACAGGATCCACCATTCACAATAGGTGATGTTACAGCTCACCTCCCCCTCCTGTACAATGACTGATAACACCTCTATATACAGTAGATAACACAGGATCCACCATTCACAATAGGTGATGTTACAGCTCACCTCCTCCCCCTCCTGTACAATGACTGATAACACCTCTGTATACAGTAGATAACACAGGATCCACCATTCACAATAGGTGATGTCACAGCTCACCTCCTCCTCCTGTACAATGACTGATAACACCTCTATATACAGTAATAACACAGGATCCACCATTCGCAATAGGTGATATCACAACTCACCTCCTCCTCCTGTACAATGACTGATAACCCCTCTATATACAGTAGATAACACAGGATCCACCATTCACAATAGGTGATGTCACAGCTCACCTCCTCCTCCTGTACAATGACTGATAACACCTCTATATACAGTAGATAACACAGGATCCACCATTCACAATAGGTGATGTCATAGCTCACCTCCTCCTCCATTCACAAGCACCTTTGCCCGGATTAGAGCATGCTTAGATAATGCTTCAATGCAAACAAATAGTGTCTTAGTGGGTCAGCATTGCTGGTAATGTCCATGTGAAAAAGAGGAAATAGGATTCCAATATTAAGCATAGCGGCCACTGCGAAAATTACAATTAAGATCTTTTATTTATTGACTGTTTTTATAGATAGTGATACGAAAAAAAAATTAAAAAAATTAAAAAAAATAAAAAGTAAAAAAAATCACCTAAAAATCTCATTTGAAAATTGGGCTATTTCCTGGTGACACATTCTCTTTAAGAATGAAGAATCTACTTAAAACACTTGTTAGAAAATACAGTTTTCTGTACGGAGCCTTGAGACTACATTTGTTTCGCTCTCTATGACGGTGACTATTTTTCTCATTATTTAATTTCGGGGAGGTTTGCGGAAAACACTTGTACTGCTGCACCTCGTAAGTCTGGTGTGTGGGCGAAACCGTGGCAAAGGTGGGATTTTTTTCATGTGAAGCTGCCATCGCCACATAAATCAATGTGGGTGTCTGTACACCAATCTGGTATCTCTAGATGACTGGCGATGGAAAACAACGTCCTGGGGTGAAGGGCCCCGAAACCCCAAGATGAAGATTGAGAAATGATTCATGAATTACGGAGAGTGCGACCTCCTGACATAGTATATCCTTACAGCTGGCGGTGGGGCTCTCACTGGTGTGCGGCCGGGTGGTCTGCCACTCAAACATACATGAAAACTGTCCTGAATTTTCCCAGATTGTTTTAATTTTTCTTGCTATCAAAAAGGTATAGCTTTTCTTCATTTTTGGTCAATGGAGGTTTTTTTTTTTTTTTTTTTTTTTTTTTACATCCGGTAGTTTTTTCTCATTGCCAATTTAGCGTCCGTGCAACTTTTTTTTTGAGAAAATGAAGTGACCAAGAAATGTCAGTTCTGCCATTTCGATTTTTTGGTTTGTCCCTTCCTTTATATAAATATTATTATATTTTATCAGTTTGGGCTGTTACCAAATATTTGTGTTTATATATTTTTTTTTTAGATTTTAATAACATTTTGGGAAAAGTAGGGTGATGTGAACTTTTATACATTTTTTCATTTTTTTAAACTATTTTTCATTGTTGTTTTTTTTAAACATTTTTTTAGTCCTTCTTGGGACCTGATCCATCGATCATTTGTAAAAATACACTGCAATACTGTAATATTGCAGTGTATTAAAAAATGATCATTCTCCTATGAAGAATAACCACAGAATGCTGACGTTAACTTGGGATGAGCGGACACGTGGATGTTCGGGTCCAACAAGTTAGGTTCGGGTGCCAGAACAGTACCCAAACTTGATCCCGAACTCCATTCAAGTCAATAGGGGGCCCGAATAGTCGACGGTTCCCACGTGGTCCTCTGTGTAACAGCGTGGGAAACAGCGTCTCTGACCAGCGGTAACCTTACTGACATTACCGCCGGTGGTCACGGCCGCTAGTTTACTCACTGTCCTCTGTGTGAAATCGTGGGAAACAGCTTCTCTGACCGGCGGTAACCTTACTAACGTCACCGCCGGTCACAGTCGCTAGTTTACTCACTGTCTTCTGTGTGACAGCGTGGGAAACAGCTTCTCTGACCGGCGGTAACCTTACTGACGTCACCGCCGGTCACAGCCGCTGGTTTACTCACTGTCCTCTGTGTGACAGCATGGGAAACAGCTTCTCTGACCGGCGGTAAGCTTACTGATGTCACCGCCGGTCACAGCCGCTAGTCCACTCACTGTCCTCTGTGTGACAGCGCAAGAACCCACAGTTTTTCTAAACTTCTGTTTAGAAGTCCATGTTCGGTGTTCAGTACCGGGCACTAGGTGTCTGGTACCAACCCAGAACTTTACCGTTCCAGTTTGCCCATCCCTACTGTTAACTGATCATAATACTGAAACTCCCAAACTGGGTGTCATAAGTGTACAAACATGGCAGACAAGGGGGCCCTTCAGTAGGCCCTTGGCTGCCAGGATAATACTATAAACATGCCCTTTCCAACCCCTTAAACGTCACTGTCACAATTAAAGCTGCATCTAAAGGGTTAAGCTGCTGTAAGCTGAGTGACATCTGAATGCAGTAGTTTGACTTGGTGCCATCTGTACAACACAGCCGGCACCTGCATCTTAAGGAACAGCTTCAGCTCCTAAATCCACTCCATATATGTAGCAGGCATAGGGCCAAGTAGGACCCCCGGGTGCAGTGGATCCTGGCACTTGCCTGGGATCACCGAGTGCTGGTACCACCCCCCCGACGGCACCTTTCTAACAGATAGAGTAGCCCTTTAAAAGGTGGAGATAACTTTCATTGTTCCTATAGGTCCCTCCCCCACTTAGTGTACGCCCCCGCTTAGATATATATTAGGCACTTACCCCCTTCAGTTGTGTTTTTCTTGACTTCTAAGGTGCTGATTGGAGGAATTTTCGCCTCTAAAACTTGAAGTCAATAATGAGGGTTTTCTCTATAATTGTATTTACGCTTCTTCCTCTTACCTGACATTTTTGTCATTTCTAATGTTGGAGAATGGCTCCATGGTTTTATTTATGGCCCCGGAAATATTATCTGGGCTCAGACGTCCCGCTCGGTCACAGACGTAAATGATTTTCCTTGTATAATTCGCCCGCACTGCACAAAAAATAGCAAAGAGGTGAATGGAGAATCATTTGTGCAATAGAACCTTAAATAGACACTTTTGACATTTCATTGTAAAACAGCTGATGGAAAATGACGGATCCATTTCTACAGAGCGTCTGATTACAGCCTGCGGCTGTCAGGGCATGCTGGGAGTTGTAGTTTTGCATTAGCTGAAGATTCACAGGTTGCAGAGCACCGTCTTACACTTCTCACTAAACGTGATGGAAAGGTCATGTCTGGACCAGCAGAAGGTAAGTAACGCGTAGGCGGAAAGTCAGCCGTGGGAGGAATGCGCCTTCAAAGCCATCTTATTTTTAATGCTTTTTTTTCCCCAAAGATGAGATTTCCTGTCCTGACAAACACAGAATCCATTATGTTTACGACAGAAGGAATTATCCAAATACATTTTCATTCCAAGTTGATCTCAGAAGCTTCACTCTCACCGAAATACTCAGACACGCTCCACCCCAAACCACCAAAGATGCTGGGGACCCTATTGGGGTGAAAGGGCAAAGACTGCACATCGGGGGGACGAGACGAGGACAGCATGCAACTCATCTGATACAGGAGAATCTCATGTCTGTGGGTATCTACTATCTATCATCTATCTACTATCTATCATCTATCTACTATCTATCAATCATCTATTATCTATCTACTATCTATCATCTATCAATCATCTATTATCTATCTACTATCTATTATCTATCTACTATCCAACTATCATCTACTATCTATCTATCTATCTATCATTTATCTATCTATTATCTATCTATCATCTATCTATTATCTATTAATCTGTTATATATCTATCTATCAATTATCTATCTATTATATAACTATTATCTATCAATCATCTATTATCTATCTACTATCTATTATCTACTATCCAACTATCATCTATCTATTAACTATCTACTATCTATCTATCTATCTATCATCTATCTATTATCTATTAATCTGTTATATATCTATCAATTATCTATCTATTATATAACTATTATCTATCATCCATCTATTATCCCTCTATTATTTATCTATCCTATCATCTATCATCTATCTATTATCTATCATCTATAATCTATTATCTATCTATCATCTATCTATCTATCATCTATCTATCTATTATCTATCTATCTATTATCTATCTATCTATTATCTATCATCTATAATCTATTATCTATCTATCATCTATCATCTATCTATCTATTATCTATCTATCTATTATCCATCTACCATCTATCAATCTCTCTAGTATATTGGAAGCGTATATAACGTTTTGCTATACACAACGTATCATTGTTATGTCATGCAGTGCTAGCTGTGTACCGGCTCTTACCCCTTCTAGAGTGAATACATCACAACGTTGGCTTTGGGGTCACTACATTACGGTCATTGCTGACATCATTTCTGGGACTGTTGTAAAGAATCTTCCCCCCCCCTATAATAATAACGGTGGGGCCAATGCTCAGAGTTCCTGTAGTGATGCACATACGGCGCTATAGGTAAGCACTAAATAATGTCTAACGCTTCTTCTCCTCACGATCATCTACCTAATCATCTGCTCACCGTACATCTACCAGGGTAGGAGCCATCATGGGATGACTGCAGGAGACTGTAAATTCTGGGATTTCTCCTCAGTTGCCATTCGCTTGCTCTCCCATCACGCTCTATGGAGAACCCAACATGTCCAAGCTTTACATTGATTTTACTGGAAATTGTGTAATTCTACATCTCTCCTTCGGAGGAGCTATAGGGGAGTGTTCAATTTTTAATTGAATTTTTTAAATTTCTTTATTTTTAAATTTTACAAAAAGGGGAGTGGGTCGAATATATGCTGCTCCATACACCAGCACCCGGGGTGTGATGTACATGGATTAGAAAAAGATGACTACTTAACAAAACAAACAAAAGAAAACCACAGCGCCACTCTTGTGAACAGGTTGTTTGTGGTATTGCACCACATACTTTAATAGAGCTGGAGTGCAATGCCACACACAACCTACGGACAGAGGTGGCGCTGGTTCTGTAAAAAAGAAGCCACTTTTTTACCCTTTCAAGGGTCATTTCCTCTTTTTTTATACATATCTCTTGCATAATAAGCTCTTAGCTAGTTTAATACCAGAAGACTTTGGGGGGCCTGGGATCAGGGGTGTAACTACAATAGGTGCAGAGGTTGCAATCACACCAGGGCTCCAGTGCTCTATTGCCAGGGGGGCCCAAAAAGTCCCTTTGGCTTATATAAAAAGACTAATGCTATTAAAGACTTGCAATAATTGGGGCCCCGCTGGAACCTTTGCATTGGGGTCCATGAGCTGCCTGGGATAAGTGATGGAGTGGCTGTCGCCTGTGCAGATGCCCTATGGAGCTAGGGGGGCAGCGCGGCCACAGGCAGCAGGTAACGCTCATCTCTGGGAGCGGCCGGCTGCCAGGAAAGTATTGTGCAAAACACGTAACGCAGGCAGAAGTGGGTGGAAGAGCTCAGTACCAGGAGGGAGGTGTAGAAGCCCGAGGAGGAGCAAACGCAGCTCCACAGGGTGGTGACAGCGATGTAGAAAGGTGACAAACTCAAAAATGTGGCTGGGCCGGCTGCACCATGCCACTGACTGAGGCCGCCTGCAGGGAGGACACACAGGGTACACCGAGGCGTCAGGGGGCACTAAGCTGCTCCCACATTATGGGGCCTGAGCGCTGTGTCCAGGTGGGATAGCCGCAGTCCGCAATGAGCTAAACCACCGGAATCCATGGGGAGTCTGGGATCAAGGAATTGGCTTTCGCTTGTCTTCCTCACCCTGGGACTACTACTCCTAAACGTCAGCCGAGGGCAGGATTCTTGCTCCGAGGAGGAAAGTGGAGTCGAAATTTTTGGGAAAGATGTCTCCGCCAACTTTGTAAGAATTGTTGTTGTTAACTTTTTGGAATGTCTGAGTATGTGTTGATAGATAGATGCCAAGACGGATGTGATATAGTGCAGATAGATAATGTGGATAGATGTAAAATACTATAGATAAATAGTTTATAAAAATAAAACGTGATCTAAAGTATATCATGTCTGTCCTCATATGTATGTAGTTATCAATCTATGTATCTAGCTGCAGTATTTATCTGTACTATATCACATCAATCTTTACATGTATCTATTATCTATCTATTATCTATCATCTATCTCATATCTATCTATTTACTGTATCTATCATCTATCTATCTATTACATATTATCTATCTATTATCTATCTATCATCTATCTATTATCTATATATCCATTATCTATCTCATATCTATTATCTATCTATTATCTATCTATCTCATATCTATTATCTATCATCTATCTATTTATCAGGCTGCCGTCACACTAGCAGTATTTGGTCAGTATTTTACATCAGTATTTGTAGCCAAAACCAGGAGTGGGTGATAAATGCAGAAGTGATGCATATGTTTCTATTATACTTTTCCTCTAATTGTTCCACTCCTGGTTTTGGCTACAAATACTGATGTAAAATACTGACCGAATACTGATAGTGTGACGGCAGCCTTACGTTATCTATTATCTATTTATGTGTTATCTATCTTTCTATGATCCATCTATTATCTATCTAATCTGTCTATCCATACACGATTCCTTTAGTCAACAAGTTGTTTTACAACCTGCCGTAGTCCACCTGTTATAAAACTACAACTCCCAGCATGCTGGTCAGACCCTGCTTTATAGATAAATAAGATTCTATAAAAAAAACAAAAAAAAAAAAAAAACAAAGCTATCTATCTGGGTCTTACCTGACTAAGGGAATAATGTGGATAGATAGATAGATAGATAGATAGATAGATAGATAGATAGATAGATAGATAGATAATAGATAGATAGATAGATAGATGATAGATAGATAGATAGATAGATAGATAGATATGATAGATAGATAAAAAGATATGAGGATAGATGTGCTATACTGTTGATACTGTTGATAGATTTTTTTTATATAGAATCTATACAGCAGAGAGCTGCCAGCATGCTGGGATTTGTAGTTTTGCAACAGCTGGAATGCTGCAGGTTACTGACCATGGAATTTATTTGTTAATTTAGACAGATAAATAAGTAGCCAGATATCAGTTCTATTCATTATATGTAGCGCATTTGCTTATTATTTTTGTGACATATTATATATCTGGTTTTGCACAGAGATTATTATGTATGACTGTACGGCATATGCTACCACAAAATGTAGAATTACGCGGGGGAGGGGGGGTCTAAAAACAAGACGTTCCGCTATTACCTTTTTGTTGAGAGCAGTGTCCAATGTCTGGAGGGGCTTCTGACATGTAAACTTCTCTGGACGTATAAGGCCAATATCCAAGGGCTCGGCTGATAGCCTAATACCTCATAGCAGCTGATCAGTATGGCTCGGCTTATCCCAATGAAGATGTGAACTTGGGTCGTCCACGCTGGGTTTAGGCGAGTGTACGAAAAATCGTCTTATTTTCATTCAGATAAAATGGCCGATTTTCACCCGTATTCCATCCATGTGTCCATTTTTGACATCCGTATTGCATCCATTTTTATAAATCAATAGTTAAAAAATGGACACGATCAAAAACAGTTTCGTATATTAATAGTGACAACGTATCCGTAAAAATCGGATATAGCATGGATGTACATTATGTTTTACTGCACCTATAGACTTGAATGGACAGAAGACGAGCGCACGCTGCAACTTTCTGTGTCTGCATGAAAATGCTCTCCTCTGAACGGCCCTGTTCATTAATCATTGCTCACTTGCGTTTTCCTTTACTGCTTCTATTGATTCATTAGTCAAATACGGAGCATTTCCTCAATCCAAAACACCTGAAGAATTGACGTGTTGCTTCTTTTTCCACGTGGGAAAACATCACCGTGCGCATTATATGCGCGTTTACCCATTAAGTGATGCTTATTTCAAGAGTATTTGAAGTGAGGTTTTTTTATGTGGATTTTGGAGCGAATTCTGCTTCAAAATCCAAATGAAAATCTACTTCAAATATTCTTGTAATAAACTTCTTGCTGATTTCAGCTGTGTAGCGCGGCCTATGGTGCACATGGTGCTATTTCCCCCCCACCCATTTTTTTCCCCCACAATTAGGATATCAATCCTTGAGACTTCCAAATATGACTGCTGAATAAATCGAAGCAGAAAAAACACCTCATAAACAAAGTGGCGTCAAAAACATGCCGAAAAATGGCTGCCATTTCAACTAAGCTAAAATGGGTACAGCTGCACCATAGCAGCGGTGCCAGAAGGGGCCCAACATCCCCTCTGCCGCATAACAAGACATTAGGATTATATATGGCACCTGGAAGTGGGGGCCATTACACCTGTGCAGCTTGTCACAGGGATATTCCCTTTACTTTCCAGAGTTTTTGGCACAAATGTAAAAGTGTTTAGTAGGCCGAACACCGGCCCTATACCCAAACGGCTGCAACCTGTAGCAGTATTTAGAGGATTTTGCTTGGTAAAGGCCTCGTTGCCCATAGCAACCAATCAAAGCACAGCTTTTATTTCATAATCTGCCCTGGAAAAATGAAAGCTGTGTTCTGATTGGTTGCTATGGGCACCAAGAACAGGACTAGTCTTGGTTACTAGGGGGACTGTGGCTGTTAGGGCCTATGTGCATTGTTATATCCTGTCTGTATGGCCCTGAGAAGTCTCAGACATGTGTAAAATATATTGAGGTGTAATAAAGAAAATGTTACACAGAGGGCGGAGGAATTTCCCTCCATATAAATGATGAGTTGGTGATTGTCGCGTCTACTTCAGAGAACTTTATATATAGGGTGTGCGTTTCATCCTAAAACAAAGGCTTAGATACAACATTTAAAGAGGAGCCGTCTATGTCTGCAGCAGTAAATAACTGCATGTAATTACAGAGCTGTCATATTTAGTTCTCAGAAGTCTCCATGGTGCCTTACCTCTATTGTTCCTCCTGGAAATGGACCGTTACTATTATATCGGGCTGTTACTGTCACTCCTATCAGCAGGGCGTGTTCTACGGGACGCACTACATTAAGCCATTCCCGACATAGGACGTAATAGCACATCCTATGTCAGGTGCATGCAGGGGTGAACCTAGCCTCTCTGCTGCCTGAGGTGAACTGCAAAACGGTGCCTTCCCACACGTAGTAAAATCAGTACAAGTCCGACTCCCAGCAATGTGTGTGTCCCAGCAGGTCAGGAGACTGGGCACCTCTGCACCTCAGCCCGGGTAAGTAACAGTCACCTGCCGGGCACGCCGCACATTAGGTTGTTGTGACACTGCACTGTCACCAAGTGTCAGAGCAGGGATTACAGGGAGAGTTGGCACCACGTGTTCTGACTGCCGCTCTGCCGCCCCCTGTCTTTAAGGATGCTCTGCCGCCTGAGGCAAAGTATTCAACTTGCTTCATGATAGCAGCACCCCTGGGTGCATGAGTGTGGCGTAGGCTCAGGAGCTGAGCACGCACACACAACGGGTGTCGGCTGTGATAAACAGAGGGCATCCGCCGCTAACGGCAGCTCCGACCGCTCTTTAACCCTTTAAATGCTGCTGACTCCGACTCCTCCCCTCCTGTGACCTCATCACAGGTCCTGTGCGCACAGAGCAGCCATATATGTGGTAACATAGTAACATAGTAACATAGTTAGTAAGGCCGAAAAAAGACATTTGTCCATCCAGTTCAGCCTATATTCCATTATAATAAATCCCCAGATCTACGTCCTTCTACAGAACCTAATAATTGTATGATACAATATTGTTCTGCTCCAGGAAGACATCCAGGCCTCTCTTGAACCCCTCGACTGAGTTCGCCATCACCACCTCCTCAGGCAAGCAATTCCAGATTCTCACTGCCCTAACTGTAAAGAATCCTCTTCTATGTTGGTGGAAAAACCTTCTCTCCTCCAGACGCAAAGAATGCCCCCTTGTGCCCGTCACCTTCCTTGGTATAAACAGATCCTCAGCGAGATATTTGTATTGTCCCCTTATATACTTATACATGGTTATTAGATCGCCCCTCAGTCGTCTTTTTTCTAGACTAAATAATCCTAATTTCGCTAATCTATCTGGGTATTGTAGTTCTCCCATCCCCTTTATTAATTTTGTTGCCCTCCTTTGTACTCTCTCTAGTTCCATTATATCCTTCCTGAGCACCGGTGCCCAAAACTGGACACAGTACTCCATGTGCGGTCTAACTAGGGATTTGTACAGAGGCAGTATAATGCTCTCATCATGTGTATCCAGACCTCTTTTAATGCACCCCATGATCCTGTTTGCCTTGGCAGCTGCTGCCTGGCACTGGCTGCTCCAGGTAAGTTTATCATTAACTAGGATCCCCAAGTCCTTCTCCCTGTCAGATTTACCCAGTGGTTTCCCATTCAGTGTGTAATGGTGACATTGATTCCTTCTTCCCATGTGTATAACCTAACATTTATCATTGTTAAACCTCATCTGCGACCTTTCAGCCCAAGTTTCCAACTTATCCAGATCCATCTGTAGCAGAATACTATCTTCTCTTGTATTAACTGCTTTACATAGTTTTGTATCATCTGCAAATATCGATATTTTACTGTGTAAACCTTCTACCAGATCATTAATGAATATGTTGAAGAGAACAGGTCCCAATACTGACCCCTGCGGTACCCCACTGGTCACAGCGACCCAGTTAGAGACTATACCATTTATAACCACCCTCTGCTTTCTATCACTAAGCCAGTTACTAACCCATTTACACACATTTTCCCCCAGACCAAGCATTCTCATTTTGTGTACCAACCTCTTGTGCGGCATGGTATCAAACGCTTTGGAAAAATCGAGATATACCACGTCCAATGACTGGTGTGAGGCTTTGTGGGTGGAGATATATGTGGCTCTGCAGGGTGGGAAAAATAAGGTACTGCCCATGACAGACTCTCAAAATCAGGACTGCCCCGTTGGATACGGGACAGTTGGGAGGTCTGAATGTCTGACAGCTCCGTTTAGATGCATGGATCCTGCCTGGGCATCTGTTTTTGTGCCCATCACCCACCGCCACCTCGACATGCTGAAGACCCACGTGGCTGCTATGTTGGTGCTCTTATAATTATTTCATCAGGTCCTCTTTCCGCCGCCAGGGCACAAGTGAGACCTGGGCAAGACAAGGTTCAATAAAGCGGTCGAACAGGTTTCACAGTAAAAACAGATAAAATGCAACTCGACGATATTTAGAGCAGAATCCACATTATCCAGAATCCTCCCTCTCTGTCCCTCTTCCAGTATTGGTGTATTCATCCAATGATATAGATATCTGTCCTGCTGAGATCAGTAGTTCTACAAGCAATCACCGCCCACAATATTGGCCAAAGGTTGCCTCAGGGTATGTGCACACGTTGCGGATTTTGCTGCGGATCCGCAGCGGTTTTCCCTGAGTTTACAGTACCATGTAAACCTATGGAAAACAAAATCCGCAGTGCACATGCCATGTCCGCAGCATGTCAATTCTTTGTGCGGATTCCTCAGTGGTTTACACCTGCTCCATAATAGGAATCCGCAGGTGTAAAATCGCATGTGAAATCCGCACAAAAACCGCAAAATAATTGCGGTAAATCAGCAGTAATTCGTCAGGTAATCTGCAGTGCGGTTTACCTGTGGAATTACCAAAATTAGTCCGGAAAAATCCGCAGGACTTTCCACAACGTGTGCACGTAGCCTTAAAGAACAACTAGACATAGAGCGGTGCTGCCAGACATTAGCTTTGTATTATGTTTAGGTTTCGCCTGTGGGTGTTTGTCCCTGGAAGAAGCTGACGGACAAATCCCTTGGTTGGGTAGAAGCTGTTATGCCACGTGTTTGACATACAAAAATAAATTATTTAAAAAAAACACATAAAAAGTATGTGAAACTCGCAGAACGGCATCTTTTTCAAAACATGGGTTTCGCCTATCAGCTTCCTCCTGGGGCAAGCCAACAGGCAAAGCCAAGTAGATGGTGTGTTACGTGTTCGACTTTAATTTTTATGTGCTGTTATCTAATTTATTTGTGTGAGCACAATATAAAGCTAATTGTCCAGCAATAACGCTCTAAATCTAGTTGTTCTTTAAGGGAAACACATTACAGTATTGTGGGCATTTTTACTGCACAACAAAAGCTTAAAAACAACCCCCCCCCAAAAAAAAAAAAAATTTTTAAAAATGCAGAATTGCTTATGTATTTTTTACCATTTCATCCCATTTGTAATTTTTTTCCTTGTTTCAGTACATTATATGGTAAACTGAATGTCTTGTTGATCAGAATTTAAAACATAGTTTCTTCCAAAAATAGCACCACCCCTGTCCACAGGTTGTGTCTGGTATTGCAGCTCAGACCCATTCACTTCAATGGAGCTGCAATACCAAAAACACATCCCATGAGCAAGTGCGGTGCCATTTCGGGAGGATATACGCCATGTTTTTTTTTCTAATTCTGGTCATCCCCTGTAAATCTGAAGTTGTGAAGTAAATGTGCTAATAATCGGACCATTAAAGGGGAGCCGCATAGTGATATTTCTCTCCATATTATTTTCATTTCTTTTTGTTCAGGCATGTTATGTTTTTGGAGATTATTTTCACACCCATCACAATGAACAAAAGTCGGGGCTTTTTTTTTTTTTGGCGTGGTGGCGTGTTACATTCCCAGTGTGTATTGTGTTACCGCTTGTGCTGCGAAATGTGACCAGTTTAGAAACTTATGTGAGACGCCGCAGATTATACACAGATGGAAGGTTTTGGTTACTTTATCTAATGGTCTTTTCCACGATAATAGGGTCTAAATAAAATTCCAGCCTTACCTGTCCACATGTCCGTGCCGATGTCCATAGTAGATATACCTTTGAGATTACTATGTCACCTTGACTTGGGAAATGAAAAATACAGATGTAGCAGAGCTGACTGTGTTATCATAGCATTCTAGGCTCTAAGGTGTAGTAGGGTTACCTGCAATAATATTGCAGTCTACTATTGGGCATATGGAGTCTGCGCCAACAGTGACCACAGCCTGGATGAATACCATGGGATTTATGATCTGAAAACTGAGTGGAAACTCTAAATATTCCCCCAAAATCAAAACTCCTCAAAAAACGTGGCTTTATCTCTCGAAAAACTCAGCAAAAAGACTGTGCACACATTATTATTAGTCTACGTTCCCACAGTGAGCGTTTGGTGAGTTTTTGATGTTGCAGATTTTCTGCACCCATTAAGTAAAATAGGTTACTTGCATTTTTTTTTTTCTCAAAAAGTCACCAAAATGTCAACGTGGGAACATAGCCTTACTGTCCTTCATGGCAACATTTCATTGTCTGTGAGTCCTGGCAATATTTTGTCCAAACTGCATTGCAATGTTTCCCTATTGTATAAGATTTGGAGACAGGTATTGCAACCCCTGATGCAATTAAATGGTGGGTTTTTATCTCCCCCATTATCCTTGGACATACATACTAGGTCAGGGGTCCCCAACTCCAGGCCTCGAGGGCCGCCAACAGTGCAGGTTTTCAGGATTTCTTTAGTATTGCATCGGTGGTAATGTGATCATCTGCACAGGTGATGATTCCAACCCCTGTGCAATAATAAGGAAATCCTGAAAACCTGCACTGTTGGCGGCCCTCGAGGCCTGGAGTTGGGGACCACTGTACTAGGTGGAAAAGAATCCCAAAATGTAAGACTTTCCCCAAAGCAAGAGTGACTGTCCAAGCTCCATACTTTTTAGGCTATGTTCACATTAGCGTTGCGTCGCTATATTTAACATGGGGGCGCATGGACATGCGTTGTCTTGTGTTTTGTGACGCATGCGTCATTTTTGGCGCGTCAGGGTGCAGAGGACGCAGCAAGTTGCATTTTTTTTCCGTCCAAAATCAAGCCAAAAATGGACGCATGCGTCACAAAACAATGCGTTATTGCATGCGTTGTGCGTTGCGTCGCGTACGCAACACACAACAACGCAAATGTGAACGTAGCCTTACATTACCGTTCCGAGGACTGTCCTGGTAATATTGGGACTGTTGTCTTGGCCTAATTCCCCATTCCTCCAGTTTGGGTTCCCACTACACAATGCTAAAAAAGTATGGTCCCTACAACAGCTGCAGAGGATAGCACTTATGGAGTACAATATGCCATAACCTGCTGTGTTCATCTTAATAGGGGTGGGGAGCCGACATATTTGCTATTAATTTGGTGGTAGGATTTAGGAATCCGTGCCCCTATTTTAGTATAAAAATCCTTATTATTTTATTATGCTTACCTATATAGCGCCATTAATTCCTCAGCGCTTTACAGACATTCTCTGCACTGTCCCCATTGGAGCTCAGAATCTAGATTCCCTATCAGTATGTCTTTGGAATGTGGGAAGAAACCGGAGACCCCGGAGGAAACCCACACAAACAGGAAGAGAACATGCAAACTCCTTGCAGATGTTGTCCTTGGTGGGATTTGAGCCCAGGACCCCAGCACTGCACTGCTAACCACTGAGCCATCTTGCTGCCTTTTTTTTAGCATTAGATGGTACATGACACTGGATTTAAGCGTCCCGCCAGCGCCCACAGTGTTAATACCAGACGCATCCCCATAAGAACAGGTATTAGTTTGCTGACAGTGATACAATGTTTTTTTCACCTTTGTATTATCAAATATCGCTTGTTACATAAACTTCCCTTCTCTCTTGGTGATGGCTTTATGATTCGGGTTGTCACCTAACCCCTTTAGGGCCGTGTTTAATACTACGCCGCGGAGCGTGAAAGATTAGGCGGAATCATCAGATGGGTTTTCTTAGAAACCCGCAACCGACAGCAAACAGCTCTTTGTGGTGGTGAATGTAGGCTGCATTTCTTGCCCTATATTTCAGCATTTCTCAGGAACTTTGGGTTCTAGTGCCTGGAAATTGTTCACATAGTTTACGTGTAAATTCTAAAATATGTAATTTTACACTTTTATGCCGTCGCTGCTGAGATCTCGTTAAAGGGAAGGTGCCGCGATTTTTTAATTTTGCATTAATAATTCTTGATTATATAATCAATTATTTTTAATTTATTAATTTTTAATTTAGCCACTAAGGGCTACCGTTTTCATTTAGTGGGATGTAAGTGTCTGAGCACGACACTTACACACCTCATATACGGTAACAAAGGGGCTGTCCACAAATCTGCAGTGTTATGGCGGTGGGGGCATATCCTTTATGTAGCTCCTTTCTTGCTGTCTTCTAATATTAGGCAATAAATGGGCACCATCTTCCAGTGTCAATCCTTTGTAATGCAAGGAAAAACTACAGAAAAACTACTCTTGCCTTTGTGTATGCAGTTTCTATGCAGACCTATTGGTCACCATGGATACAGACAACAAAACAAATTCTATAATCTGATCCTGTGGTGATGTGCTCATCTCTACTGTTTGTAGGTTAGCAAGAAGAGGGGTTTGGAAAGTGGAGGAATACATGGCTGCAGGATCCGACTACACAGGGTTTGTCTGTTGTCTGTTACCATGGAGAAACTGAGGATGGGTGAACATAAGTCACATTAAGAATGGTCCAAATATTCTGCAACTCATAGAAATTGTAGTGTATTAGATGGAGCCATCCTAAAAGTAATTGTCGGTTCTTTAACAAACCTGCCACAAAATTTAGGATAAGAAGCCAAGCCAGACACATGTTTCAGGGTGTTTACTCCTCATCAGTGCAAAGCAAGAGATCTGGCTCAGGACTTTGCTTAACTATTACAGCTAGGTATGGGTTTTAAAACAGGGGTGTCAAACTGCATTCCTCGAGGGCTGCAAACAGGTCACGTTTTCAGGATTTCCTTTTATTGCACAGGCGATAATTTAATCACCAACTCATTATTTGTGTAGGTGATTAAATTATCACCTGTGCAGTACAAGGAAATCCTGAAAACATGACCTGTTTGCAGCCCTCGAGGAATGCAGTTTGACACCCCTGTTTTAAAACATTCTCCAGCATTTAAAAAAAAAAAAGTTTAAGAACCGTCCAAGGACTATAGGAAGAGACAAGATTAGTCCGGTGCGACCCCGTCTGGGTTGACGTGACAAGCTGTAGGTCACACATTGGATGGAATATGTTGTTTCAGTAGCTTCATTTTTCTACAGTTTCAGCCTTGTTTGCATTCAGTGCAGTTCAGGAAAATTCTTACATGGAAACGATCAACAAGTAGCTGTTGACGGATCTGATTTTTTTAAATAAAGTGTCTATAATAGTATCTATATATTAGTGATATATGAATCATTAACACTTTAAAGGTGGAAGGAAATTATATAAAAAAAAGTCTGCTTTTTTTTTTTTTTTAAGAAATAGCGCCACACCTGTGCTTAGTCTCTGGCAGGTATTGCAGCATTCCAGTGAACAGGGGTGAGCTGCAATAACAGACACAACCTGAGGATGAGGGCGGCCCTTATATTAGAAGACAGCAGCCATAATTTCCTACAAACCCTCCAATACCCTTATAGTTCTGCTCATTAAAGGAAACCTGTCAGCATGCTGCATTGTATACAGAACTAGTCTTATGGCCATCTATCTAAATATTCTATGGCTTCTTCCAAGCGCTGACAGGTTCCTTTTAACTCGTGAATATCTAATATACGAGGCTGACATACTGAAAAAATAAATAAAGCCATATATAAGGTGCTTTAGGGCTATCCTGCTTGCTGATGGTTTCCAGATTTTGTTTTTCTGCATTCCATTAGTAGTCTAGATACAAACGATGCAGTGATGAGCCGGTGAATCACCGTGTGGCTATAGGTGGAGATCGGACGGATCCGACATGTTGCAGCTCATCGTTGCGCTGAGAGATATTCCCGCGAATTGCCTTTATATAAAGCGCGGGCGTCATCCTATAATTAACCCCGTTCCACCAGTTCTGTTTACAGCCCGTCTCTAGGGGAGAACGTCAGGATTTTCTTTTCTTTTTTTTCCTTGTTGGAGGCAGATGCAAAGCAGTTTCTCGAAATGTCATCACCTTCTGCCTTTTTATAGACTTGTCATAAGGAAGTCACAGACAGCTCAGTCGTCCCTTTAATAATAATCTTAATAATCTTTATTTTTTATATAGCGCTAACATATTCCGCAGCGCTTTACATTTTGCACACATTATCATCACTGTCCCCGATGGGGCTCACAATCTAGAATCCCTATCAGTATGTCTTTGGAATGTGGGAGGAAACCGGAGTGCCCAAAGGAAACCCACGCAAACACGGAGAGAACATACAAACTCTTTGCAGATGTTGTCCTGGGTGGGATTAGAACCCAGGACCCCAGCGCTGCAAGGCTAACCACTGAGCCACCATGCTAGGGATTGTCCCTTTTTAAAAAAAACTTATTGTAAAAAAAAAAACCAACACAACTGCATTTTATTTTCCCTCCCCAGTCCAGTGATGTGTCTCCGGCCCTGCCCTGGTCTGTGGTTTGACTGCTTTGGACCTGGGGAGGGTAAGTTCTGTTTTTTTTCACAACAAATTGAGCAAAACGTTTTCTCAAATCCCATTACGTCTGTGCACACAGGTTGCGTTTTTTTTTGCTGCCTTTGCATTAGGATTACAATGCAATCCACAGGTAAAACACAGGTCATTTTACCTGCGGATTCTGCCGAATCCTCGCGGAAAAATCCACAATGGAATCTGCAACGTGTGCACAAACCCTAAGTCTCCTTACACTGGCATGTCAGGTATGTCTCTCTACACAAGGAGAGAAATTACTCCTTAGACACTAATTAAAAAGGGAAATTTGGTTTTACTGGCGTTACCCTGAACTCGTCATAATAATTATCATAATTGGATACTATTTAGCCCTTTTTTGTGTAATATATGGCAGTATTATTTATGAAATATATAGCTTTTATGGCGTGTTCACACTGGGTTTTTCATGGGTTCAAAAACACTAAGTTTCCAAGCAGAAACTTCTACAAGAACCTCTTTTTTTTTTTTTGTTTTTTTAGGAGTTTTCCTTTTTCTTAAACGTTCCTTGCAGCCTTTTGATTGGACGGTGCCTATTTTGAAGAGGTTTCGTTCAGGACCTGCTTCAAAGAAGTAACATGCATTTTGCCTTTCCACCAGCATTTCTTCCATATCCTCTTAAAAAAAAAAAGCCCCCAAAACTCATATGAATAGAAAGAGGTTTTCAAGCGGATTTTGTAGCGGATCCATTCAAAAAAAAAGACTCCGTGTGACCAAAGTCTTAGGCTATGTTCACACATTGCGTTTTTGCTGCGTTTTTCTTTTCTGTAGGCAAAACCAGCTTTCTTGGCAGTAAAGAAGCTACTTAAAAAAATCAGGTTTTGCTGCGTTTTTATTGTCTCTTATGGATGCTGGTAAAGTTTAATGCCCCCCCCCCAAAAAAAAAAAAAAAACATGATGCAACTTCTTAGGTTTTTGCACCAAAAAAGCAGCAAAACCCGACACCTGCGTTTTTTTGCTACGTTTTTGCACTTGCTCATTGCTTTCTATGGGTGAAAAAAAGTTGCAAAAATGCTGAAAGAAGTGACATGCTGCAGTTTTCCAAATCAGTCAGGAAAAAAAAAAAAAACAATTTGTGTGCATGAGATTTCTGAAATCGCTTTTGCTCAGACTGTAAAACGCAGCTTAAAATTTACGTTAAATAAATGCAGCAAAAAATCAGCATGTGGACATAGTCTATTCTCTCCTTTTCCCTACTTCTTAAACATTTTTGGGGCATAGGAGGCTCTTCTAGGTGTCTTGATCCTGACTCTGCTTTTGCCGAGATATAGAAAACCAGGAGACATGACGGAACTTTCCATCAGGATGTCAGAATGTTCAGACGACGACTTCTGCAGTAAAATGATCATAAATTGATTGGAAGTTGAAGCGGGAAATTGAAGTGTACAGTTTATGGTCGGAGCCTGGTTTATGGCGCCCCTGGAGGGATGTTGGCATCATCGGATGATTTTAACCACAAGATGCTTCACTACTAGCAAACTAAAGGGGTGTCCAGTGTGAAAAAAAACAAAAAAAATAGCTGCTTTCTTCCAGGAACAGCGCCACCCCTGTCCATGGGTTGTGTCTGGTATTGCAGGTCATCTCTATTGAAATGAATTGGGACTGAGTGCAATACCGCAAACAAACTATGGATAGGTGTGGCGCTGTTTCTTAAAAAAACGCAGACATGTTTTTCTATTTCTTTGTCTCTTGTCGCAGCAGCTTTGATTGTAACGGCAGCTTATTTGAAAATCCATTGCATTCATCCATGGAATTAAAAAAAAAAAAAAAAAAGTTTTTAGAATTTTTTTAACTTCATTCCGGTAGTTTGAGGAGTTTCAATACCTGCAATACCACTAACAGCCTTTAGACTGGGGTGGTGCTGTTTTTAAAGCTGACGCCCCCTTCATTGTGTAGTGGCCATTGCTCGGTACTGCAACTCCTATTTAAAATAAATACGACCTGAGCTGCAGTACCAGAGTTTGGCCACTATACGGTGTATGGCACTGTTGCGTTTTGGCTGATCGGCGGGGGTGGCGGGTACAAGACCTCCACCGACCCAATATTAACCCTTTATCCTATGTCATAGGCCATCCATACAGTAAGCCCGGTCAACCCCTTTAAATAAACGTATTGCACAATAACAAAGAAATAATGAATGTTTCCTCTTGGGCGTGTCATCATCATCTTCAGCTAGAATAATTAGCCAATTACATTTTTTTCTTCATTTAATCTGTTGCTAATTTAATCCTCGACACTTGTCTATGTTGTGCAAAAGAGACTACACACCCATTGGTCTCGCCCGGGCACAGGGCATAGGTTATACCAGTCTCGTGGGGTGGTAGAGGTGGCTCAGGGCCAAGACAGATGGCTGCCAGGTGACAGGAGATCCCTGCACTGTCTTACATTAAAGGGACGGTATCCATAGAGATAAGAAGGTATCAATCGAAAATCACTGGGTACCATGTAATGCCTTAATTCCCCAGTGGTGGTGCTGTAGGGAGATTGAATACTTGCTGCAAAGTGGCCTTGCAGATTTCACTTGATCGTTGAGATCCTCAGGAGCAGAGCAGTATGTGATCAGATTATTTTTTGCCCAAACTTTAAAAAAAAAAAAAATCGTAAAGGGAATTTGTCAGCTGTTTTTTGCAATTTTATCTTAGAGCAGCATAATAAAGAGAGCCCGATTCCAGGGATGTATCACTTACTGTACTGTGTGTTGTAGTTTCACTACAATCAGTGTTTTATCAGAAGGAGATTATCACTACAGGACTAGGTGTCACGTGCAGTACGGTCCAGCTAATCTGTGTAATCCCGCCCCCACCACTGATTGGCAGATTGCTGACACAGCAAACAGGAAGCTACCAATTAGTGGTGTGGGCGGGGTTATACACGGCTCAGCAATCCAAGCTCTGCTACATCTACAGCAGAGAAAACAGGGATTGTACCAAAACTACAACAAGCAGCCTAGTAAGTGATACATTGCTGGAATCAGGATCTCTTGCCCTATATTGTGCTGCTTTCAGATTACATAGCAAAAACCTGCAGTGCTCACAGATTCCCTTTAAAGCGGTTGTCCAATTTTTTTGGGTCACCGCTCCTGAATATTGACAGTACGCACCGGCGCAGGGACACTGGATCCGGCCCGCTTCAGAGGTGTTCTTGCAACGTATATACCCAATAGTCTGCAAGATTGCACTTTTTTCCTTAGGAGCCGGCCACCTCTAATAGACTGCAGAGGTGGCCGGTAACCTAGACAATGAGCAGTAAACAATAAAACAAAAAAATCTCTTGGTTTTTGCTGTTTTTAATAACTGGTACGTTGGAAAGCTGCTTGTTTTTACAGGGACTTTGCAATTTTACCCAATTAGGAAGATAAACAAATAGATAATTCTTACAAATTATACAAATTAATGATGGATCATCTGGAGAGCGCAGTCCGTTTATTTCTTGCACAAGTGGAACATCCTGTGCAAAAGCGAACAAACAGCAATTAGTACACAATGCCGGAGCCAATTCCAAAACAAACTGCTCCTTCCTGCACCCCGGCCGCCTGTGCCAATTATCCGGAGAGCTGACACCAAAACAAAGTGTATGCCACCGTATGCGGCAGTGTCCGGAGGGCTATGTACAAGCTGGGCAGGGGGCACTTACTCACTGCTCATGGGGTTAATTCCTCTACTCTTCACTGGTAATATAAGGATCATGCGAGATTAAAAAAACAGCGCCACCCTTGTCCATAGGCTGTGTCTGGTAATGCAGCTTAACCCCTTAAAGGGAACCTATCATAGTGATATTTTTTTTGTAGAGATCCAATGTTCCAGTCATGCAAAATCTAGTGTAAACGTTATATGGAACTGCCCCGAGGTTGTGTCAGGAAGAAGCAATCCAAGTGCATTGACACCCTCTCCGATTTGCATATGGCTTCTAGGCTAGATCTCTCATGACCGGCACATCGGATCTTTACAAAAAACAGGGATCGTTTTTTATTGGGAGACGCTCAGCTATGCCGCCATATCACTACTGCCGTATAACGTGCTGTATGGTTCCCTTTAAATGATTAGCGCTGAGCCTGTGGATAAGAATGGTGTCATGTCAGGATGATTGCAAGAGATAAGTGGATGCCCAGCAATTCAGCAGCTCCCATAGGTATTTGATCGGCGCCATGTTTATCTTTTTTGGATATAAATTTGGACATGGATCCATCAAACGGTGCCAGAAACTGTCACAAATTGTCCTAAATTGTCTTGATGAATCGGCCTCCTAGAGGTGATACTGTAGGTCAGCAGTGGCCATACCCAGTGAGCATACCCAATGACCATACCCAGTGGCCATACCCAATGACCATACCCAGTGGCCATACCCAGTGACCATACCCAGTGGCTATACCCAGTGACCATACCCTGTGACCATACCCAATGACCATACCCAGTGGCTATACCCAGTGACCATACCCAGTGGCTATACCCAGTGACCATACCCAGTGACCATACCCAGTGACCATACCCAGTGACCATACCCAGTGGCTAAACCCAGTGACCATACCCAGTGACCATACCCAGTGACCATACCCAGTGACCATACCCAGTGACCATACCCAGTGGCTATACCCAGTGACCATACCCAGTGGCTATACCCAGTGACCATACCCAGTGACCATACCCAGTGACCATACCCAGTGACCATACCCAGTGGCTAAACCCAGTGACCATACCCAGTGACCATACCCAGTGACCATACCCAGTGGCTATACCCAGTGACCATACCCAGTGGCTAAACCCAGTGACCATACCCAGTGACCATACCCAGTGACCATACCCAGTGGCTAAACCCAGTGACCATACCCAGTGACCATACCCAGTGACCATACCCAGTGACCATACCCAGTGGCTATACCCAGTGACCATACCCAGTGGCTATACCCAGTGACCATACCCAGTGACCATACCCAGTGACCATACCCAGTGGCTAAACCCAGTGACCATACCCAGTGACCATACCCAGTGACCATACCCAGTGACCATACCCAGTGACCATACCCAGTGACCATACCCAGTGGCTATACCCAGTGACCATACCCAGTGACCATACCCAATGACCATACCCAGTGACCATACCCAGTGGCTAAACCCAGTGAGCATACCCAATGACCATACCCAGTGGCTATACCCAGTGACCATACCCAGTGACCATACCCAGTGACCATACCCAGTGACCATACCCAGTGGCTAAACCCAGTGAGCATACCCAATGACCATACCCAGTGGCTATACCCAGTGACCATACCCAGTGACCATACCCAGTGACCATACCCAGTGGCTATACCCAGTGACCATACCCAGTGCCCATACCCAGTGACCGTACCCATTGGCCATACCCAGTGACCATAACCAGTGGCCATACCCAGTGACCATACCCAGTGACCATACCCACTGACCATACCCACTGACCATACCCATTGGCCATACCCAGTGACCATACCCAGTGTCCATACCCAGTGTCCATACCCAGTGTCCATACCCAGTGTCCATACCCACTGACCATACCCATTGGCCATACCCAGTGACCATACCCAGTGTCCATACCCAGTGTCCATACCCAGTGTCCATACCCAGTGACCGTACCCAGTGACCGTACCCATTGGCCATACCCAGTGACCATACCCAGTGACCATACCCAGTGACCGTACCCGTTGGCCATACCCAGTGACCATACCCAGTGACCATACCCAGTGTCCATACCCAGTGTCCATACCCATTGGCCATACCCAGTGACCATACCCAGTGACCATACCCAGTGACCATACCCAGTGTCCATACCCAGTGTCCATACCCACTGACCATACCCATTGGCCATACCCATTGGCCATACCCAGTGTCCATACCCAGTGTCCATACCCAGTGACCGTACCCAGTGACCGTACCCATTGGCCATACCCAGTGACCATACCCAGTGACCATACCCAGTGTCCATACCCAGTGTCCATACCCACTGACCATACCCATTGGCCATACCCAGTGACCATACCCAGTGTCCATACCCAGTGTCCATACCCACTGACCATACCCATTGGCCATACCCAGTGACCATACCCATTGGCCATACCCAGTGACCATACCCAGTGACCATACCCAGTGTCCATACCCACTGACCATACCCATTGGCCATACCCAGTGACCATACCCATTGGCCATACCCAGTGACCATACCCAGTGACCATACCCAGTGTCCATACCCAGTGTCCATACCCAGTGACCATACCCAGTGGCCATACCCAGTGACCATACCCAGTGTCCATACCCAGTGGTCATACCCACCGACCATACCCAGTGGCCATACCCAGTGGCTATACCCAGTGACCATACCCAGTGGCCATACCCAGTGTCCATACCCAGTGACCATACCCAGTGTCCATACCCAGTGACCATACCCAGTGACCATACCCAGTGGCCATACCCAGTGTCCATACCCCGTGGTCATACCCACCGACCATACCCAGTGACCATACCCAGTGGCTATACCCAGTGTCCATACTGAGTCTGCTCATAGCTGAGCTTCACCCTCAGAGCGTCTGCACCAACACACAACCCAGTACAATCTACGATCCTGTTTGGAAAAAATATGTCTAAATTTTTAAATAAGCCTCATGTGATGTGATGTATGGTTGGTTGCTTCTTACTAGTGCAGCCAGGATCCAAGTCCATTGACCATTGGATGCATTCAGAAAAAAGGAGAGAAAAAAGGATCCATCGGCCGGATACAAATAACATTTGCTATTTATTTTATTCCGTTAAAAGGAAAGAAAGTGATGTCCAGGCAGATTAAAGAGTCCAACAGCTAATGTTACTTGTATCCAGCCTATGGATCCTTCTTCCTCTAATTTTTCTGAATATGATCCTGTTTTCTTGCTATTGAGCTCTGGATATTAATCTGTCCTCGCTGTGATATGGATGAATTATCACCATTTTGTGCCCAGTTCTCCTGCTGTAATTATACCCATAACAGTAATTATATATTAACCTCGCACATTTGCATGTAGAACATCGTGTCCTCCAACAGAGAAAACGTACACATCTGATTTTCTAGAGCGAAATGTGACATTTTTCATCCTATCAATTTTTTGCCAGTGTCCTTGCTGTCAGCAAATGGAATCATTCTCATTTAAAGAGGAACCGTCACTTGTGATAAATATATATCTTTATTCCCTGGTGTGAATGGCGCTGTTCTCCTGAATCCGGCGATGTTTTTCTTTTCTTCCTGCTCCTCTCCGTTCCTGAGATATGGCCTCCTCTTTCCTGTATATAAATCTAGTCCTTTTATCCAACTGGGAGGGATCGTTAAGAAACCTCTGAAGGCCACGCCCATATGGCTACAAAGACTAGCTTTACACGCAGGAAAGAAAGGGCCATATCTCAGCAACGGTGAGGAGCAGGAAGAAAAGAAAAACATCGCCGGATTCAGGAGAACAGCGGCAGATCAAAAATGGACATATTAATGGCAAGGTACAGGTCTCCTTTAAATCCAGAAGTGGTAAATTTGTCCTGATCATGTCCATGGCAAAGGGAGTCTGGTACATTTGTACAGTTATCAACCTTCGGATGTAAAGAAGACTATTTCTATTCAATCACAGCAAGCAGAGATTGTGAAAAAGTATTAGAAACTTTGCTGTTAGGCTGCGAAGTGCAGTGAATACAGCGCCGGTACATGGAATATTGTATTTTACTAGTTTTGTTCTCTTATTGTAATAACGATGCCTCATTCTATAGACTGATATTGTCATTTGCTGAATTGCTTACAATTTGTGTTTTTTTCTTGTTTTCTTGTCTAATAATGTTTTTTTTTCTTCATTTTCAGGAATATATTCTAAAAGGTAAATTACTTATTTACATTCCTTATTTAGCCATTACAAAGAGAAAACAAATGGTAATTATTGTGGGTAATATATGAACACATATCAATCAGCAGCCATATAACATCATGTACCCCGTACTAATGACCGCATATTCATTTTCTGTGCAACGTGAAAGTCATTATATAGTAGATGACCGCATAGCCATTATATAGTATATGACATCATAGCCATGATATCGTATATGACAGCATAGCCATTATACAGTATATGAAAGCATAGCCATTATATAATATATGAAAGCTTAGCCATTATATAATATATGAAAGCATAGCCATTATATAGCATATGAAAGCATAGCCATTATATAGCATATGAAAGCATAGCCATGATATCGTATATGACAGCATAGCCATTATATAATATATGAAAGCACTAGATTGTGGCCCGATTCTAACGCATCGGGTATTCTAGAATATGCATGTCCCTGTAGTATATGGACAATGATGATTCCAGAATTCGCGGCAGACTGTGCCCGTCGCTGATTGGTCGAGGCAACCTTTATGACATCATCGTCGCCATGGCAACCATTATGACATCTACGTCGATACTGTGCCCGTCGCTGAATCAGAAACGTGAGATGTCTACGTCCTTTATGACATCATCGTCGCTGTGCCCATTGCTGATTGGTCGAGGTCTGGCGGCCTCGACCAATCAGCATCGTCGCTGTGCCCGTTGCTGATTGGTCGAGGCCTGGCATAGTTTCTGCGCTGTATCCTGATGTATTCTAGAATATGCATGTCCCCGTAGTATATGGACAATGATGATTCCAGAATTCGCGGCAGACTGTGCCCGTCGCTGATTGGTCGAGGCAACCTTTATGACATCATCGTCGCCATGGCAGCCATTTATGACATCATCGTCGCTGTGCCCGTTGCTGATTGGTCGAGGCCTGGCGGCCTCGACCAATCAGAGACGCAGGATGTCTACGTCCTTTATGACATCATCGTCGCTGTGCCCGTCGCTGATTGGTCAGAGACGCGGGATTTCTACGTCGATGCTGTGCCCGTCTCTGATTGGTCGAGGCCTAGCGGCCTCAACCAATCAGAGACGCGGGATTTCCTGGACAGACAGACAGACAGAAAGACAGACAGACAGACGGAAAAACCCTTAGACAATTATATATATACTAGATTGTGGCCCGATTCTAACGCATCGGGTATTCTAGAATATGCATGTCCCCGTAGTATATGGACAATGATGATTCCAGAATTCGCGGCAGACTGTGCCCGTCGCTGATTGGTCGAGGCAACCTTTATGACATCATCGTCGCCATGGCAACCATTATGACATCTACGTCGATACTGTGCCCGTCGCTGAATCAGAAACGTGGGATTTCTACGTCCTTTATGACATCATCGTCGCTGTGCCCGTTGCTGATTGGTCGAGGCCTGGCCATGTCCCAGTAGTATATGAACAATGATGATTCCAGAATTCGCGGCAGACTGTGCCCGTCGCTGATTGGTCGAGGCGACCTTTATCACATCATCGTCGCCATGGCAACCATTATGACATCATCGTTGCTGTGCCCGTTGCTGATTGGTCGAGGCCGCCAGGCCTCGACCAATCAGAGACGCGGGATTTCTACGTCGATGCTGTGCCGGTCTCTGATTGGTCGAGGCCTGGCGGCCTCGACCAATCAGAGACGCGGGATTTCCAGGACAGACAGACAGACAGACGGAAAAACCCTTAGACAATTATATATATAGATAGATATGACAGCATAGCCATTATATAGTACATGAAAGCATAGCCACTATATAGGATATGACAGCATAGCCGTTATATAGTATATGACAGCATAGCCATTATATAGTATATGACAGCATAGCCATTACATAGTATATGAAAGCATAGCCATTATATAGTATATGAAAGCATAGCCATTATATAGTATATGAAAGCATAGCCATTATATACTATATGAAAGCATAGCCATTATATAATATATGACAGCGTAGCCATTATATAGTATATGAAAGCATAGCCATTATATAATATATGAAAGCATAGCCATTATATAATACTAGATTGTGGCCCGATTCTAACGCATCGGGTATTCTAGAATATGCATGTCAATGATGATTCCAGAATTCGCGGCAGACTGTGCCCGTCGCTGATTGGTTGAGGCAACCTTTATGACATCATCGTCGCCATGGCAACCATTATGACATCTACGTCGATACTGTGCCCGTAGCTGAATCAGAAACGCGGGATTTCTACGTCCTTTATGACATCATCGTCGCTGTGCCCGTCGCTGATTGGCTGATCGCCCGTCTAACGCATCGGGTATTCTAGAATATGCATGTCCCTGTAGTATATGGACAATGATGATTCCAGAATTCGCGGCAGACTATGCCCATCGCTGATTGGTCGAGGCAACCTTTATGACATCATCGTTGCCATGGCAACCATTATGACATCTACGTCGATACTGTGCCCGTCGCTGAATCAGAAACGTGGGATTTCTACGTCCTTTATGACATAATCGTCGCTGTGCCCGTTGCTGATTGGTCGAGGCCTGGCGGCCTCGACCAATCAGAGATGCGGGATATCTACGTCCTTTATGACATCATCGTCGCTGTGCTCGTCGCAGATTGGTCGAGGCCTGGCGGGGGACTACTACGGGGACATGCATATTCTATCTAGAATACCCGATGCGTTAGACGGGCGATCAGCCAATCAGCGACGGGCACAGCGACGATGATGTCATAAAGGACGTAGAAATCCCGCGTTTCTGATTCAGCTACGGGCACAGTATCGACATAGATGTCATAATGGTTGCCATGGCGACGATGATGTCATAAAGGTTGCCTCAACCAATCAGCGACGGGCACAGTCTGCCGCGAATTCTGGAATCATCATTGACATGCATATTCTAGAATACCCGATGCGTTAGAATCGGGCCACAATCTAGTATAGTACATAAAAGCATAGCCATTATATAGTACATGAAAGCATAGCCATTATATAGTATATGACAGCATGGCCATTATACAGTACATGAAAGCATAGCCATTATATAGTATATGACAGCATGGCCATTATACAGTACATGAAAGCATAGCCATTATATAGTACATGAAAGCATAGCCATTATACAGTACATGAAAGCATAGCCATTATATAGTACATGAAAGCATAGCCATTATATAGTACATGACAGCATAGGCATTATACAGTACATGAAAGCATAGCCATTATATAGTATATGACAGCATGGCCATTATACAGTACATGAAAGCATAGCCATTATATAGTACATGAAAGCATAGCCATTATATAGTACATGAAAGCATAGCCATATTCTGAGAGTTTATGACTGCATGACACCAACGAGAATTAACCAATTTTATTTCTATTTTTTTCCTGATCAGAATCACTTTACTTTCAATCAAATTCAAGTGCCCCCGTCACATACTGGACGCTTCCTCCCGAATCGCTCACCATATCCACCGTATCTCTGCATGAAGGGCCGTCGTGTAAACCGTGCATACGGATTAACATTTCGGTGAACGCCTCGGGTAGGTGACACACGGCACCGTCTGTTCTTTATTACACTGTGATGGCAGATTGGCACAAGTTGCTTTAAGTGTACCAGAACTGAGCTGCAATACCACACACGGCCTTTAGACTAGAGTGGCGCTGTTATTCATAATCTCCAGGGGCAGCGTATGGTGGCTCAGTGGTTAACACACAATGGCTCAGTGGTTAGCATTGTTGCTTTGCAACACTGAGGTCCAGGGTCCAAATCTCACGATGACTTATTGTTTGTTTGTGCATGTGCGCCTGTTTACACTATGACGCAATTGATCGGGCCGAGACAATTTTAGCAACCTTTGTTACGGAGTAATGTTTATAGACGTATTAACCAGTTATCGGGGCGGAATGTGCAAATTCCTTCATGCAACTTCAGCTCAGTGATTATTGTGACGGCTGTGAGTGGTTGTGGCGTCGTGTATACACTTAAAGGGGGTTTCCATTACATTCATATCCTTTATGGCGCTATTTATAGGTTTAACATGTGTTACCCATGCACAGGATAGGTGATAAATTTATGCTATGGCTTCCAAAGTCTTATGGCAGTGAGCATGTGCGACCACCAGGCTATAGGAGCAGTGGTCGCACATGCTCAATACAGCTGCAGTCTCATCGGGAACTTCGAGCTCCCTTTTCATGGGATCAGTGGGGGCCTCAGCAGCCGGACCCTCCATCAATTATACATGTATCATCTATGCGGTGATTAGGTGATACGTGTTGTTAATGGGCCAACCCCTTTAAGGTGGTCATACAGTTAGTTAAACACTTAGCCGTCTGACTACTATGCCTTGTTATAACCTTCCGTAATACATATGTGTGCTCAGTCCGAAGAAGGGACTAACACTTCTGATTGGGCATGTTAAAGTACAACATGCCCAACCCTTCCTTATCCAACACTGGGAGAATCCGGACACCCCTACACACATTAGAAGAATATACTGTCCTTCCAAAACCTGTGGGTTCACCTGATGCACATAGGATCTGCCATTAATATCGGACCATTGGCCGTCTGACTCCCAACTGAGCGATTTGTCCCCTTTAATTGTTTTCCTGGATGAACTCCATACACCTTGTAGTGGCTGTGCCTGGTACTGCAGCCGACTAACAGGACTGAGCTGTAGTACCAGGCACAGCCACTACATATAGGGTGGCGCTTTATAAAGTCCCTATAATGTTTAGCCTTTTTCTTATACAGAGCACCAAATCCTCTGCACAGTAGAATGATGAAATCCTTGTAGGAAGGTTGTAAGTTCCATTAACAACTGATCACCTTAAATAAGGAGATAGCACTGGTAACCCAAACTGGCCCCCTGATCGACCCTTCTGGTTGGGTTTCCTTTTGGATGGCCGTTATGCAGGGCTGGACTGGCCATCGGGCATTTCTGGCAAATGCCAGAAGGGTAGGTGGCAGTCGTGGGCCGCTCGCCCACGACTGCCACCTACCTACCTGCCAGCGCCGACTCACCCCCCCCATCAGCGCCACCGCATTTAACTATACCGGCGTCTATGATGCCGGTACAGTTGAATGCAATGATGGAGGAGAGAGCGTCTGCTGTCGCTCCCTCTCCCATCATTCCCCACTGCCTCTGACACTGCGGGTGCGCGATGACATCATATCATCACGCACCTGCTGTGTGTCGGGCGGGCAGACTGCAGCTGCTGAGACTGGAGCCGGGAGCAGCGCGGGGCACGAGGAGAGGTGAGGAGAGTGTTGTTTTTAAAAATATATCAATGAGTGATAACTGGATTGTGGGGCAATTGGGGGGGGGACTGTATTAAATTCTATGGGGGGCTGTGCTGCATTACATTCTATGGGGGCTGTGCTGCATTACATTCTATGGGGGCTGTGCTGCATTACATTCTATGGGGGCTGTGCTGCATTACATTCTATGGGGGGCTGTATTACATTCTATGTGGTGCTGTATTATAATCTATGGAGGGGCTACGTTATATTCTATGGGGGGCTGCATTATGTTCTATGAGGGGGCTACCATATATTATATATGCAGGGGCTGCATTATTCTATATGAGGGGGCTGCATTATATTCTCTTGGGGGTTTCATTATACTCAGGGGTTACAATATATTCTGTGGGGTGGCTGCATTATACTGTATCGAGGACTATGGGGAATACATTATACTATATGAAGAATTATGGGGTGCATTATACTATGGGAAGTGAATTGTACTACATGGATGACAATGGCAGGGCATTATACTATATGGAGCACTATGAGGAATGTATTATACTATTTGGAGGACTGAGGAGTGTATTATACTATATGGAGGACTGTGGCAGTACATTATACTATATGGAGGACTGAGGAGTGTATTATACTATATGGAGGAATTGCAGTGTATTTTAATATATGGAGGACTATGAGTAGTGTATTATACTATATGGAAGACTATGGGGAGTGTATTATACTATATGGAGGAGTGAGGAGTGTATTATACTATATGGAGGACTATGTGGAGTGTATAATACTATATGGAGGACTGAGGAGTGTATTATACTATATGGAGGACTGAGGAGTGTATTATACTATATGGAGGAGTGTATTCTACTATATGGAAGACTGAAGAGTGTATTATACTATATGGAGGACTGTGGCAGTACTTTATACTATATGGCGGACTGATGAGTGTATTATACTATATGGAGGAATTGCAGTGTATTTTAATATATGGAGGACTATGGGGAGTGTATTATACTATATGGAGGACTATGGGGAGTGTATTATACTATATGGAGGACTATGTGGAGTGTATAATACTATATGGAGGACTAAGGAGTGTATTATACTATATGGAGGACTGAGGAGTGTATTATACTATATGGAGGAGTGTATTCTACTATATGGAGGACTGAGGAGTGTATTATACTATATGGAGGAATTGCAGTGTATTTTATATATGGAGGACTATGAGGAGTGTATTATACTATATGGAGGACTATGGGGAGTGTATTATACTATATGGAGGACTATGTGGAGTGTATAATACTATATGGAGGACTGAGGAGTGTATTATACTATATGGAGGACTGAGGAGTGTATTATACTATATGGAGGAGTGTATTCTACTATATGGAGGACTGAGGAGTGTATTATACTATATGGAGGACTGAGGAGTGTATTATACTATATGGAGGAGTGTATTCTACTATATGGAGGACTGAGGAGTGTATTATACTATATGGAGGAATTGCAGTGTACTTTAATATATGGAGGACTATGAGGAGTGTATTATACTATATGGAGGACTGAGGAGTGTATTATACTATATGGAGGACTATGTGGAGTGTATTATACTATATGGAGGACTGAGGAGTGTATTACGGTATACTATATGGAGGACTGAGGAGTGTATTATACTATATGGAGGAATGTAAGCACAAAATCTCACAAATCATTATAAAATGTTTCATTTATTTAGTAAATATGAAAGAACAAATATATCAAAGAACGTAATACAATACATACAGGAGACATCCCAGGAACAAACTAGTGGTATAACAGAGAGTACATGGGAACAGAAGTAAAATTCTTCATAGTAAAAGCCCAGTTTATGGGATTCACTCTAAATCATGGGTAAGCCTTTATGATTACTTTGGTGCATCTTGGGACTGGCGACATGTTCATCTATGCAACTGTGTTATGGATTTAATGACAAGCTGTGTCTCTTTCACCTTGTGCATTGGCACATAAACTGGGCTTTTACTATGAAGAATGTTACTTCTGTTCCCATGTACTCTCTGTTATACCACTAGTTTGTTCCTCGGATGTCTCCTGTATGTATTGTATTACGTTCTTTGATATATTTGTTCTTTCATATTTACTAAATAAGTGAAACATTTTATAATGATTTGTGAGATTTTGTGCTTACTCCATGTTTTTGGTTTGGATTTATCAGGGAGTATTCTCACACAAAAAAAAATCTTGTCTTGATGTTTTTGATGGAAGAGTGATATCACTTTACTCTTTGCCACAGTGTAACTTTGTGCTTTATGACTCGTTAAATATATGGAGGAGTGTGTTCTACTATATGGAGGACCAGGGGTGGATTAAGCGTAGCCAGGGCCCCGGGCTGTTCAGACACTGTGGGCCCCCCTGGTCATGTGAGGTGGGTCATGTGAAGGGGGTCATGTGACGGGGGTCTTGTGACGGGGGTCATGATATACCTGAACCAGGTTATTCCAGAAAAATGGCCGGGCCCTACTCTACTGTAACCTATTAAATATTAGTTAAAATATGCAATACAATGTAGGTATATTTTGATTTATTTTTCAATTTTTAAAATGACCAATATCACATGCAAGGAACAAATACCACCGCCCCATGACCAGACCACAAATTACAACCACAGTGATCGAATAATATTACATACAAGGAACAAATACTACCACACCATGACCACACCACAAATTACAACCACACAGTGATCGAATAATATCACATACAAGGAACAAATACCACCACACCATGGCCACACCACAAATTACAACCACAGTGATCGAATAATATCACATACAAGGAACAAATACCACCACACCATGACCACACCACAAATTACAACCAGAGTGATCGAATAATATCACATACAAGGAACAAATACCACCGCACCATGTCAAGATCACATATTACCACCACTTGGTGACCAAATAGCACATACAAGGGACAAATACCACAACACCATTTCCAGACCACATATTACCACCACATAGTGACTGAATACTACAATCAGGTACGGACTGGGACTTAAATTCAGCCCTGGCATTTGCAATCACACAGGCCAATGTTGTCCCATTTCCAAGCAACAGATGGGGATATGTTATTAACATTATCGTGGATGGAGGAAAGCAAGATTTACAAGACCAATATTTCTAATGATACCTGTGGCCTGCTGGGGTAAGTGACGGAGTCAGTGACATTGTACTCTGTCACAACTGTTAACAGTATGGGAGTCTTGAGAACACTGATTCTGCTAACAACATAGCAGACAAGGCAGCCCATGACCAGACAGGCCCTTCTGGCATTTGCCAGAATTGCCCAATGGCCAGTCCGGCCCTGACTACAATACTGATCAGTAATAAAAAAGAAAAACCACAATACTATCACCATAAGTGCCAGTATTCACAGGAGATCTGTACTTAGTATGCAGTGTCTGTGTAGAGGTAATACAGAGATCATTGGTGGTATTATACACAGGAGCTCTGTATATAATGTATAGGTAATACAGTGATCACTGGTGACATTGTACACAGGACCTCTGTATATAGTATACAGTGTATAGTGTCAGTGTATAGGTAACACTGACTCACCAGTGATGTCTCTAGGTAAAGTCCTTCATCTTTCATCCAGCACAGACCACCATCATTTCTTCCAGCCAGGACTCGTTTCTGCAGGAAATAACACAGTTATCTCGAGCTCCGCTTGCAGAACACATTACTTAATTTTCCACAACTTCTACATTACACCACATGAAGAAAAAAAGGCGACATAGTGTCACTCTACACAGTAACAGGACCGCCCCCCTCCCCCATTTAAAACAGTATACTTAAAAAATAAAATAAATACATCACTGCAGTAATAATATCCCTTAATTAGCCCCTATGGTAATAATATTCCCCATCCTGGCCCCGTGTATCTCATTCCTGGCTCCAGCCACATGTTCTCGCATCCTGCACTCATGAGTATCCATTCTACCCCATATGATCTCCCCATCCTGCCCCATCAGTCTCCATCGTATCCATCCTGCCCCATGATCCAATCCTGCCCCATGTCTTTCATTCTGCCCCGTGTCTCCAATCATGCCCCGTATCTACATTCTGCCCATCATGCCTCCAGTCCTGCCCCCAGTGTGTCCAGCAATCTGCCCCAGTGTCCAGCATATTACCCCCAGTGTGTCCAGCATATTGCCCCAGTGTCCAGCAATCTGCCCCAGTGTGTCCAGCATTGTGCCCCAGTATGTCCAGCATTGCCCCCACACAGTGTGTCCAGCAATCTTCCCCAGTATGTCCAGCATATTGCCCCAGTGTGTCCAGCAATCTGCCCCAGAGTGTCCAGCATTGCCCCCAGACAGTGTGTCCAGCAATCTGCCCCAGTATGTCCAGCATATTGCCCCAGTATGTCCAGCATTGCCCCCACACAGTGTGTCCAGCAATCTGCCCCAGTGTGTCCAGCAATCTTCCCCAGTGTGTCCAGCAATCTGCCCCAGCGTGTCCAGCATTGCCCCAGTGTGTCCAGCAATCATCTGCCCCAGTGTATCCTCCAGCATTGCCCCCAGTGTGTCCTGCAATCTGCCCCAGTGTGTCCAGCAATCTGCCCCAGTGTCTCCAGCATTGCCCCAGTGTGTCCAGCAATCATCTGCCCCAGTCAGTCCAGCATTGCCCCAGTGTGCCCAGCAATCTGCCCCAGTGTGTCCAGCATTGCCCCCAGACAGTGTGTCCAGCAATCTGCCCCAGTATGTCCAGCATTGCCCCCAGTGTGTCCAATTGTCTAGCAATCTGCCCCAGTGTATCCAGCATTGCCCCAGTGTGTCCAGCAATCTGCCCCAGTGTGTCCAGCAATCTGTCCCAGTGTGTCCAGCAATCTGCCCCAGTGTGTCCAGCATTGCCCCAGTGTCTCCAGCAATCATCAGCCCCAGTGTCCTCCAGCATTGCCCCCAGTGTGTCCAGCAATCTGCCCCAGTGTCTCCAGCATTGCCCCAGTGTGTCCAGCAATCAGCTGCCCCAGTGTGTTCTCCAGCATATTACCCCCAGTCAGACAGTGTCACTGTCCAGCATTCTGGCCCGCCCGGATTGCCGTTAGCAAAAACAAAACAAAAAAAAAAAACCCGAGTTCTCCTCACCTGACCAGCGCTCCAGGCGGCGAGCTCCCTCCAGCAGCGCGCACTCACCAGCGACTGACAATGATGTGACGTGTGCGCTGCGCCTGCGGTCGACTTCAGCTGCCAGCCTCCAATTGGCTGGCGGCTGTTGTTAACTATTGACGTGCGGGCATCGAGTGATTGGATTGTTTATGTGGGAACAGAAATCCTTGTTCTCAGCAGCACATCGCCGGTGTAAACTGTAGATGTGCTGCTGATAACATGATACTGTATGGGGACAGATTGATCTAATTGTAATTGTTCTGTTCCCTTCATTCTTTCTCAGTTGGTGTAAAGAGGCCGGGAAACAAGTGAACGGCTTCACTATTGTCGATCACACTCGTTTAGCGGCCTGAGATCAGCGCATGTAAATACAGCAGAAATGCTTTGCATGGAGACCAGGCAAGGATGATGACAGTTGTAGTTAGCACCTGACGCCTGGGAATAGCGCTAACGCTACTGCTTTTCCCAGCCCCAGAGCATTTAATTCTGGTATGTGTAATGATTTTTAGGGTTGATGTCAGCTGCGTAATGTCAGCTGCCATCAATCCCTGGTGTAAGTAATGGAGAGGTGTCTATCAGACACCCCCACTACTAGCCCAGACCTGGCGAGACCCAGCGACTCTGAAGAGCGGTGACGGTAGTAACAATACCGCTCTTCACAGTCGCCGAGCTCAGCGCAAGACCCGAAATATCTGTAGAAAGTGACGTTACTGATGTCACCGCTCTTCAGAGTCACCGGGTCTCGCGCTGCGCAGCGGAACCAAAAGTGGCTGTAGGCAAAGTGTATGGAGCATCAGAATGAGGTTCCGCAATCCCTTCATTATCTACGAGATCCAGTTATGGAGGTAAAGTAGCGTTTTTTCTTGGTACTGCAACTAAAAGCCATAAATAGGACTGAGCTGTAATGCTGGATACAGCTGTGATTATATGTTATATAGTCGTGTTACACTCCCCTCACTTCTTGTAACCTACAAGTGTACAAAGATATCATACAGTCACCATGTGACAAGTGGGCGTGTGTAACTACAAATGCCAGGGATGAATTGTAGTCCCAGTCCGGCCCTGCCGTTATGTAACAGTCCGGTAAACAATCATTAGCTGCAATAAGGGAACAGCCGCCGGGCGCTCGGGTCACATCCTTGGGAATTTGCATTTCCCTAAGTTGGATCCAAATATTATTCTGGGGCGCGGAGGACAAGGTGGTGGCGCTGCGACCGGCATTACTAGTTTGTGCAGCTATAAAATCACTTGCCAGATTATTAAACTGTGTTGATATTGAAATAATCATATATCCACCGTTGCCTTTATTTAAAGGGGTAGTCCCATCTCCAAGATCCTATCCCAATAAGGAGTAGGAGTAGTAACAATACTATTAGCATAATGTAGTGTAGTTTTTCTGATTCGCTATGTCGCTTACCTCATGTGCAGGTCATTGCAGTAGCTTAGGTATCCATGGTTACGACCACTAACAGCTAACTGTCGCTATATGAGTGGTCGTCACCATGGATTCCTCTACTGCAATGCCCTGCACATGCGGTAAGCGACATAGCTAATCAGAAGAACTATACTACATTTCTAATTGGAGGTATTTGCTAATATTATTATTATTATTATTATTAAATCTATTACATATTGGGATGGGATCTAGGGAATGAGAATACCCGTATAAAGATGCAAACACAGCAAACGATATCTGAAGTGCCCTCATACTAGCACCCTTATAAAGTAGCCAGGGAGGGGGCCACAATACAGCACCAGCTTAGTGCCCCGTAACAGCCATCTTTATAATACCGCTAATTGCAGTGCCCCCTAAACAATTCCAGTGCCCCCATAACACAGCCAGCTGTAGTCCCCCTAACATTGCCAGCCCCAGACCTTTTCCAGAGACATTCCTGTGCTGGCGATAATACTGTGATGATGATGTCATCACCGGGTTATTATAGATTATATCAAGTCAGAGAAACACTGCCCTCTACTGGTCCGATTAGAAATAGCAAAGAAAAAAATTACATTGCGTTCCATATTATTATGGACATACTATTTTTCTCTGATTTTCCTAAACAGTTGATGCAGATGAGTCGGTATAATGTTCAAAGCATCGAACATTAGAGAATAAATCACATTTTACTGGAGAAACCTCCCAATGAGAACGGGAATTTTTCAAAACTAAAATACGGTAGTCAAAACACATCAAATTGTTCTGCACAGCAGAGTTTTCAAATATTTTATAGGTCGTTAAGAACTGAAAATGGTAATTTATTGAATTTGGAACAATAAGAGGTCACATTTACTGAGATCTTCGATGACAAACATCTTGATAGGCCAAGACGCCCTCTTTGATGTCACCTTAACAATTCTTGGTTCCGTTGAACTTGAGTTTTCGGAAAGTTTCTGCTTCAATTTCTTTGCAGGATATCAGAATCGCCCCCAGAGCTGCTGTTCTGATGTGATCGGTCTCCCACCCGCATAGATCTTTTGCTTGCAGATTCTCCAAAGGTTCTCGATAGGGTTGAGGTCAGGGGAAGATGGTGGCCACACCACGAGTTTATCTCCTTTTATGCCCATAGCAGCCAATGGCTGAGGTTTCTTCAGCCTGAGATGGGGCATTGTCAGCATGGAAATGATTTTGCTACAGGTGGCACGGTTCTTGTTTTTTTTCCTTTTCTTCTCTCTCTATACTTTTCTGAGGTCATTTTCACACCTTCAGGGACCCTAAAAGGGGCTACCAGCTCTCTCCCCATAACTCCGGACCAAAACATGACTCCTCCACCTCAATGCTGACGATGCAGTCTTGTTGGTCGTCATCCACCACCCATCCACTATTCCATCCATCTGGATCATCCAGGTTTGCATGACGATCATCAATAAAGAAGACTGTTTTTTTTTTTAAATTAGATTTCATGTATGTCTGGGCCACTGCAACGGTTTCTGCTTGCGGGCACTATTTAGGAGCGCCCAAACAAAAGGTTAATGCCAAACTGTAGCCTGTGGAGGATCCTACATCTTGTGGTTCACAGGACTCCAGAGGCATCAGATCAGCACCTTCAAATACCTGTTTGCGACTTTGTAGTGGTATTTCAGCCGAAACCTTCCTCATTATGCTTTTATCTGCACAAACCCATCTGTGCTCTGTATCAGCCACAAATCATAGTACGATGATCACGCTTTAGTTTCCATGAAAGACAATAGATAATGAAAAGAGCATGTGTATCTCCACTCCATCCAAGACGCTCTGCACACCTCGGTTCATGCATGAGATTTAGGGTCCAATTCTCGCAATCGGTTCCTAGAGGTCGAACCCCCAATGATAAGTAAGTTATTCTCTATCCTATGGATCAGGGACAACTTACGATTTTGTGCACCCTTTAACCCCTTACAGCCTCTTTCACACTTAGCAGCATTCCGTGTTTTGCAAAAAAATAGTCACTGAACCCCAAACATAAAACTTCCTATAGGTAACATCTGGCCAATTCCTTTTTTTTTTTGCTAGAAGATGCCAAAGAAAACCCCAGAAACAGTCCCATTTAATTTATTAAGTGTTTTGCCCATGTTTTCTGGTGGGAAAAAAAAATGCTCATTTTGGTGCGTGTCTGTTTTGTGAAATTGGAAATTTTACTAAATTATTTGCAACTATTTCGTACAACTCTCTGCTTTTTTTTTATTTTAGGACTCCCCAATCTCCGAGGTTTTGTCGTTCAGGGTCTAGAAATAAGTGAAAACACGTTTCATTCCTTCCGGATTGTAAAGAAAAAAAACTGGAAAAGAGTAGATTTGGTAAGTAATGATATAGAGCAGTGATGTCCAGCCCGTGGCTGCTGCATGCTGGGACTTGTAGTTTTCTAGTAGATGTAGAGCCACCAGCCCGGATCTGTCATGGCAGCCAGTTAACCCATACATGTCCCTTCTTTTCTGCCTAGTGGGAAGTGACGTATGACTGTTGGATCGTCACGCCTGGACAATATATATCTGTCACCCTGAGCACTCTGCCGAACTACGTCTTTCCTGTTAATAAAACCTATTATATTTCTAGCCCAGATGCAAGTAAGTTTCACGGATTTTTTTTGGAATTATATTTTTAAGTCTTAAAGGGAAGTGCAACATCGCGGTCAATCAGCAAGACCCACTGCGAATCAAAACCACAGTTTCCATTATGAGCAAAAAGATGCTGTCTAATCAAAAGCAGTATTTTTTAGTTAGTAAAATGGAGACCCCTCTCAGGACGCTCATCTTTTAGGCGGAGATCAGCTACAAAAAGGAGTCACGTCATGTCTATGCATTATTCCATCAGCTCAATTGATTTTAATAGGAAGTGTGCAGTACCTGACTTCACCTGCGGCGGTGCTGTAGGGAAATCAGTCACTTGTTGTAGGTTTCCTCTGACGATCACTTCTGATCACTGGGTGTTCTACCAGAGACATTCTCTGTCTTGGGACCCTTTTAACCAGAAATAATAGTCCAAAGTGGTAAATTCCTTATAAATATAATATATATGAGAATTATTTTAATCAGTATGGCCTCCAAAGAGTCTTACAAATCTAACTAGTAATTTGGTGATAAATCTCCTTGTCTTGAGATGTCTAAGAAACGTGAGACAACATGTGTCATACAGACGCCTTTAAGGGTGCAACATCCAGGTCCATCGAGGTTCCACTAAACTGAGCCTTATTCCCTATAGAGTTCTATGATGGAAGCCATATTGGTTATTATCACCCAACTCTTCTGTTGCCCCTATCAGGCTAGATTATCAGGCTCTATGGCTACTTAGCAGAGTCGCTTTTTAGGGAGTGACACCCGGGCCCATGAAGGTTCCACCCAACGGAACCTAGTACTCTATTCAGCTCTATGATGATGGCAGCCATATTGGTTATCACCAGCTCTCCTGGAGCCCTTAATGGTATATCGGCCTGATTATGCAGTGACATTAGAGGGCTGTGTCACTTTATCAGGGCCATTAATGACTTAGCAAAGTCACCTTTAAGGGTGCGACACCCCAGCCCATGGAGGTTTCCCTAAATTGAGTTTCGATCCCTATAGAGTTCTGTGATGATGGCAGCCATATTGGTTATCATCACCAGCTCTCCTGGAGACTTTAAAGGCAAATCGGCCTGCGTTACTTTACAAAGATTTATGGATTCTTAATCACTAATAATGTATATAATTATTGATTGTATCAAAGAAAGTAGGTAACAAATAGCTGAATAATCAATTCATACTAATCCAGCTACATGGTGTGGCCTGCTCCACCTCACCATCACTCCAACGCGCGTTTCGCTATGTTGCTTCATCAGGGAGTCTAAATTAATAAGTTATTAATACTTATTACCCAGCTTCTTTTACCCACACCCTGTGATATTAAAAATTCTGGATAAATTATTATAAGTGATTATTATCTATTTTTATCTAATCATGTTACCCTCTGGATTATGGACATCATTTTGGCTTGTTTAACCTTCCACTTATTTTTTTCTCTTGTCTCATTGTGTTTCATATATTTTTTTATTGTGTTTAATTAAGGCATTTTCTTGTTTTTGTTCTTTGTTGGCTTTTTTACATCTTTTAGATTCTTTTTTTTGTCTAAACCCTTATTAACTATATTTGTGGAATACTGAAGAATTTTTTTCTAAACAGACAGAGACTTATCATAGTCGACTTTTAAAGTGCGACGCCTGAGCCCATTGAGCTTCTACTAAATTTAGTCTAGATTCCTCTAGCGTTCTATGGTGATGGCAGCCAGGTTGGTTGTCACTTAGATTTCCAGAAACAGGTTGAGCTAAGAAACATAATTTTTAATTAGATGACAACTCCACGATTTACATTTACTGTCATTTTTGGTGAAGTGATTTGGGCCGTATATTTTTTTGCAGAATAACACAATTTTTCTCTGTCCTGTAAAAGAACCAGATTTTCATTATCGGCACATAGCGGAGGAGAAGAAGTTTGAGATCTCTATCCCCAAAGGCCCAGATGTGATCGTGCGGCTGTGTTACGACCTCCTTCTTTGTGAGGATCTGGAAACCAGTAGCAAGCGGCTGGTAAGAAAACTGTCACGACTCGTAACCTCTTGCTGTGTGGTCGGTTCCCCTTTCTGCTGAACCACAGCCTGTTTGGTCTCTGTCCAACTGCTGATGATTATTTTGTCTTTTCTTTCCTTTCTTTGGTTTTGCTTTTATTCGGGTGTCTCCCTGTTCCCCATTTTGTTCTGTCCTATCACATCTTGAGATCCAGCCCCTCAGCCAAGGATGAGCTGCCTAGCTAATCTCTGTTGCTTTTCCTGTGGTTTGTTTGTGGATATTCCTCCCTAGCACCCTTTCCTTTCTTATATGTTTTAGGTCTCGGAGGTTTCCACATTTTCCGTTTGTTTTTTGGTTCTTCTTATGCTCCTTCGTCTTTCCCGTATGACTGTGTGAACACGTTCTTAGGCTTGTGCCTCATCCTCTGATTTACGTGTATTTTGATTATATAATTATACTTGTTTTTGTGCTACACATTATCTATAGAGAGGGTGCAATTAAAGGGGGTATCTGTCTTTATAAAAAAAAACAAAAAATGTACCTAAGCACTAACAGGCAGGTAATTGCAACTTACCTGCCTATTGTGCACAGTTCCTGCACCTCACACACCTTAGTAATGTTTTCTGTAACATCAGGTCTTCGCATCTATGCTAGATCTCCGTTTACAGTCTTGCTGACTGATATCTGGAAACCATCAGCAAGTGTTTTTGATGCAACTTTTTCTGTATTAAGAGCCGTATATTTTTCCCCCTTCCGTAGATCTCTTCCTCCCAGAACTCCTCCCTGTCATATGAAAATTTACTGCCTTGTTTATGTATTGAGGTAAGTCTCGTTAATTATTAATCCAAATTTATTTTTTTCTTCTCCTTCTTCCAAGAGCCATAACTTTTTCTTTTTTTCATGTTCAAGTACAAGGGCTTTTTTTTTTTGCGGGACAAGTTCTAGTTTTGAACATCGCACATTTTATCACTGAAAAAAAAAAATGGGAAAAAAACTTCCCAAGTGCAATGAAATGGTGAACAAAAACCCCAGACAGAATTCCACCATTGTTTTTTGAGGTTTTGCTTTTACTGCATTAAATGTATGGTAGAAAATGACTTGGAAATATGATTCTCCAGGTCAGTACAAATACGCTGACACTTTTATAATCTGTATATAACTTGTATTTTTTTTACAAATATTTAAATAATCTAAAAAACTTTAATTTAAAAAATTGTTTTTTTGTATCTGATTTCTAAGACCCGTAACTTATCTATTTTTTCAGCCAAGCAATATGCGGCCTTGTTTTTATTGCAGGGCGATCTGATGCATACCATTTTGGGGCACATACTATGTTTCGATTGCTCTTTATGGTATTTTTTTGTTAAGGTTAGACTTCATAGGAGGACCAAGGTGCCTGCAACGGGCGCCTTGAGACGGCCTCCAGCTGACTTTACAACCCCTAGGCGTCCCGTGATTGCATTGTTAGGGGGTTGATGGGAGTCAGTATGTACTGAGCAACCAGTTCAATTATATACCACTGTCTGAGATTATCAGCAGCGGAGATCAGAGCAAGCTCAGGTCGCTGCTCTTATAGGAAAATGCTGGCTACGTCACACAGCCAACATCTGCCGCCGAAGGTGCGGGCTCAGTTTGTGAGCCTGCTCTATGCACTGTGCTATTATGTCGAAAAGGGGTAAATCTTGTCTTCTAACTCCCATCCCTGGTTTATGCCTGGTACAGCAGGCAACATGTCCCCCACCACCATGATCCTAGTGCCCACTAGCTGAGATCTATCAGGGAGCTGCATTGTACTGTATGACAAAATGCCCAAAGACATCAATGAACATCCATTTCTTTGGAGGGTACCATGCAGTCCCCCTGCAACCTAAGTAAACCCGATTGTCCATGACCTCACCCCTTTCACAGGTGGGGCATTCACTTACCAGGGCTATCTTGTATCCCATATTATTAGGATATTGGGCATGCAAATATGGAATATTTTACTTCTCCTACAGGCATTTTACACTCATCGGGACAGTAAACGGGAGAAAAAATGTCCTTTCCAGGATCATCCAGAGCCATGTAAGACATATATTCATGTATACATAGCCATGTTGCAATATAGAATTGGCTCCTTAGATATAGATGAATTGTCTGTTCTTTCGATAGTAAAGTGGGATCAGACGACCCATGGTGATCTCTGCCATAGATGAAAAATAAAATGTTAAAAAGTTAATATTCCTGATCCCTGCAGCCGCCACTAGGGGGAGCTCCCTGCATACAGATGTATACAGGCAGCTGTAGCTACACACATGCATTTAGCTCCCTCTAGTGGCAGCTGTCAGATCAGCAGCGGCCCTGGAAGTCGCACTGTTAGCTGTAGACCTATGTACATCGTACGTATATATATATATGTATATAGTCAGGACTTCACACCTATAACGCATTTACCTTCTCTCCAAAAGACATTGAAAAATTACTGCAGGTCTCTGTGAAAGAAGTCCATCACCCCTCCAACACGATGACCGTCAGATTCTCCAGTCCTTGTCCTCTGGTCCCGACGGTGACTTTTTGCAGAAAGCAAAACGGAAGCTGTGTCAGAGAGAACGAGACCATCGTTAAAGAACATGCGAAGGTAACACTCGTATCTGTCATGGCCCGATCTAAGCAGTGGTCAAAATATTCTTTGGGGGCGCAAAATAAAAGATAAAAAATAAATAAAAAAATTAGCACAGATGTCTTTAGGGTCTCTGTATTGGACCACACGTGCCGGTCTGAAGAGGACTTGGCAGCTCGGAATAGGGGGCACTCAGGGGATATGATTTGCTTTAAAGGGCTATTTTAGGGCGCAACTCGGGTTTTGTCAGAATTGTGTAATAATCTATGATTTTCTGTGTCTTGCAGGAATATTACCTGGAGAGCGTGGACAGAGATCACCACCTATGTTTTGAGGTGAACCGGAGTCTTTATATATTTTTGCTTACAGTCTAGCAGCAAGACTAAAATGTTAGTGTATTGAGACAGTCTTACCCATAGATGGCAGTACAGGGCCTTTTTTTTTTACTATGCTGTCCATTTCTGACCACCAGGTGGCAGTGCACAAAATTTCTTCATTTGCCTTTACCATCAAGTCCTTTTATACAATCATTTGGCCACCAGGGGGCAGCACCATATTGTCTAATGGGGTCATAGCTATGGTGGTGCAGTCCTGCAGCTGCTCCAGGGCCCCTCATAGGCACATGGTAGGTAGGATCTCTTACAGATTTTGTATTGAAGCCCTTATAAATGTCTCCATTTTATCCCATTTGTTCACAGTTCTCATCACTGAATCACAGCTACATAAAATGTCCTGATGTTGGAGGTAAGCTAAAAAAAATGTGGGAAACCATACCGCAGTGATGTATGATTACTGTAGCATACGTTACTATGTAGCAGTGTGGGAATCATCCCTTTAAGAGGCCGTGCAGATGCGGTCTGTAATAGGTACAATGCATCGCTATAATGACTTCTCTCCGGATCCGGGCGCTTCTTTCATTCATTATTTCTCTCTCGATTAATTACAGATCGATTCTGGGATATGAAGGCGAAGATTGAGCTTTATTACGTGCTGCTCACAATCTCCTCCGATATTGCAGCGTCGTTCAGTGCAGCCGTGTGTCGCAAAAACCCACAAACTGGAGGCTGTGACCTGAAATCCAAAGTCTATAATGTGTCCACGGTGAGCGGCCAAATCAGGGATCTATAATGTAGGTGCCCAATGCACAGCAACTGCCCGGTGTATCACATAGGAGAGGAGGCCGGTGTATCACACAGGAGAGGAGGCCGGTGTATCACACAGGAGAGGTGACCGGTGTATCACATAGGAGAGGAGGCCGGTGTATCACACAGGAGAGGAGACCGGTGTATCACATAGGAGAGGAGGCCGGTGTATCACATAGGAGAGGAGGCCGGTGTATCACATAGGAGAGGTGACCGGTGTATCACATAGGAGAGGAGGCCGGTGTATCACATAGGAGAGGAGGCCGGTGTATCACACAGGAGAGGAGGCCGGTGTATCACACAGGAGAGGAGGCCGGTGTATCACATAGGAGAGGAGGCCGGTGTATCACATAGGAGAGGAGGCCGGTGTATCACATAGGAGAGGTGACCGGTGTATCACATAGGAGAGGAGGCCGGTGTATCACACAGGAGAGGAGGCCGGTGTATCACACAGGAGAGGAGGCCGGTGTATCACATAGGAGAGGAGGCCGGTGTATCACATAGGAGAGGAGACCGGTGTATCACACAGGAGAGGAGGCCGGTGTATCACACAGGAGAGGAGACCGGTGTATCACACAGAAGAGGAGGCCGGTGTATCACATAGGAGAGGAGACCGGTGTATCACACAGGAGAGGAGGCCGGTGTATCACATAGGAGAGGAGACCGGTGTATCACATAGGAGAGGAGGCCGGTGTATCACACAGGAGAGGAGGCCGGTGTATCACACAGGAGAGGAGGCCGGTGTATCACACAGGAGAGGAGGCCGGTGTATCACACAGGAGAGGAGGCCGGTGTATCACACAGGAGAGGAGGCCGGTGTATCACATAGGAGAGGCGACCGGTGTATCACATAGGAGAGGAGGCCGGTGTATCACATAGGAGAGGAGGCCGGTGTATCACATAGGAGAGGAGGCCGGTGTATCACATAGGAGAGGAGACCGGTGTATCACACAGGAGAGGAGGCCGGTGTATCACATAGGAGAGGAGGCCGGTGTATCACACAGGAGAGGAGGCCGGTGTATCACACAGGAGAGGAGGCCGGTGTATCACACAGGAGAGGAGGCCGGTGTATCACATAGGAGAGGAGGCCGGTGTATCACATAGGAGAGGAGACCGGTGTATCACACAGGAGAGGAGGCCGGTGTATCACATAGGAGAGGAGACCGGTGTATCACACAGGAGAGGAGGCCGGTGTATCACACAGGAGAGGAGGCCGGTGTATCACACAGGAGAGGAGGCCGGTGTATCACATAGGAGAGGAGGCCGGTGTATCACATAGGAGAGGAGGCCGGTGTATCACACAGGAGAGGAGGCCGGTGTATCACACAGGAGAGGAGACCGGTGTATCACACAGAAGAGGTGACCGGTGTATCACACAGGAGAGGAGGCCGGTGTATCACATAGGAGAGGAGGCCGGTGTATCACATAGGAGAGGAGGCCGGTGTATCACACAGGAGAGGAGGCCGGTGTATCACACAGGAGAGGAGACCGGTGTATCACATAGAAGAGGAGGCCGGTGTATCACATAGGAGAGGAGGCCGGTGTATCACACAGGAGAGGAGACCGGTGTATCACACAGGAGAGGTGACCGGTGTATCACATAGGAGAGGAGGCCGGTGTATCACATAGGAGAGGAGGCCGGTGTATCACATAGGAGAGGAGGCCGGTGTATCACATAGAAGAGGAGGCCGGTGTATCACATAGGAGAGGAGACCGGTGTATCACATAGGAGAGGTGACCGGTGTATCACATAGGAGAGGTGACCGGTGTATCACATAGGAGAGGAGGCCGGTGTATCACATAGGAGAGGAGGCCGGTGTATCACATAGGAGAGGTGACCGGTGTATCACATAGGAGAGGAGGCCGGTGTATCACACAGGAGAGGAGGCCGGTGTATCACATAGGAGAGGTGACCGGTGTATCACATAGGAGAGGTGACCGGTGTATCACATAGGAGAGGAGGCCGGTGTATCACATAGGAGAGGAGGCCGGTGTATCACATAGGAGAGGAGGCCGGTGTATCACATTGGAGAGGTGACCGGTGTATCACACAGGAGAGGTGACCGGTGTATCACATAGGAGAGGAGGCCGGTGTATCACATAGGAGAGGAGGCCGGTGTATCACATAGGAGAGGTGACCGGTGTATCACACAGGAGAGGAGGCCGGTGTATCACATAGGAGAGGAGGCCGGTGTATCACACAGGAGAGGAGGCCGGTGTATCACATAGGAGAGGAGACCGGTGTATCACACAGGAGAGGAGGCCGGTGTATCACATAGGAGAGGAGACCGGTGTATCACACAGGAGAGGAGACCGGTGTATCACACAGGAGAGGAGACCGGTGTATCACACAGGAGAGGAGGCCGGTGTATCACACAGGAGAGGAGGCCGGTGTATCACACAGGAGAGGAGACCGGTGTATCACACAGGAGAGGAGACCGGTGTATCACACAGGAGAGGAGGCAGGTGTATCACACAGGAGAGGAGGCCGGTGTATCACACAGGAGAGGAGGCCGGTGTATCACACAGGAGAGGAGGCCGGTGTATCACACAGGAGAGGAGGCCGGTGTATCACACAGGAGAGGAGGCCGGTGTATCACACAGGAGAGGAGACCGGTGTATCACACAGGAGAGGAGGCCGGTGTATCACACAGGAGAGGAGGCCGGTGTATCACATAGGAGAGGAGGCCGGTGTATCACAGAGGAGAGGAGGCCGGTGTATCACACAGGAGAGGAGGCCGGTGTATCACACAGGAGAGGAGGCCGGTGTATCACACAGGAGAGGAGGCCGGTGTATCACACAGGAGAGGAGGCCGGTGTATCACATAGGAGAGGAGGCCGGTGTATCACATAGGAGAGGAGGCCGGTGTATCACACAGGAGAGGAGGCCGGTGTATCACACAGGAGAGGAGGCCGGTGTATCACACAGGAGAGGAGACCGGTGTATCACACAGGAGAGGAGGCCGGTGTATCACACAGGAGAGGAGGCCGGTGTATCACACAGGAGAGGAGGCCGGTGTATCACACAGGAGAGGAGGCCGGTGTATCACACAGGAGAGGAGGCCGGTGTATCACATAGGAGAGGAGACCGGTGTATCACACAGGAGAGGAGACCGGTGTATCACACAGGAGAGGAGGCCGGTGTATCACACAGGAGAGGAGGCCGGTGTATCACATAGGAGAGGAGGCCGGTGTATCACATAGGAGAGGAGGCCGGTGTATCACATAGGAGAGGAGGCCGGTGTATCACACAGGAGAGGAGGCCGGTGTATCACACAGGAGAGGAGGCCGGTGTATCACACAGGAGAGGAGGCCGGTGTATCACACAGGAGAGGAGGCCGGTGTATCACACAGGAGAGGAGGCCGGTGTATCACACAGGAGAGGAGGCCGGTGTATCACACAGGAGAGGAGACCGGTGTATCACACAGGAGAGGAGGCCGGTGTATCACACAGGAGAGGAGGCCGGTGTATCACATAGGAGAGGAGGCCGGTGTATCACACAGGAGAGGAGACCGGTGTATCACATAGGAGAGGTGACCGGTGTATCACATAGGAGAGGAGACCGGTGTATCACACAGGAGAGGAGGCCGGTGTATCACACAGGAGAGGAGGCCGGTGTATCACACAGGAGAGGAGGCCGGTGTATCACACAGGAGAGGAGGCCGGTGTATCACACAGGAGAGGAGGCCGGTGTATCACATAGGAGAGGTGACCTGTGTATCACATAGGAGAGGAGGCCGGTGTATCACATAGGAGAGGAGGCCGGTGTATCACACAGGAGAGGAGGCCGGTGTATCACATAGGAGAGGTGACCTGTGTATCACATAGGAGAGGAGGCCGGTGTATCACATAGGAGAGGAGGCCGGTGTATCACATAGGAGAGGTGACTTGTGTACCACACTGGGCAGGTGACCGGTATATTACGCTGATATTCAAAGAGACTATTTTCTTTTCAGCACTATAAATTTGGATCGGATGATCTGCAGCTATCGCTCCCTTGGCCCGGCATTGGAGATTGTATCAAGGTAGGAAATTTCTATGTTTGTTTGCCCAGAACTGGGGAATCAAGGCTGCTTTCTTCTATGTACAGCGCTACACCTGTCCAGTGGTTGGGTTTGGTATTGCAGCAACATTTCTATGAAAATGAGTAGAACTGAACTGCAATACCATTCACATCCTATTATTATTATTATTTATATAGCACCATTGATTCCATGGTGCTGTACATGAGAAGGGGTTACATACAAGTTACAGATATCACTTACGGTAAGCAAACTAACAATGACAGACTGGTACAGAGGGGCGAGGACCCTGCCCTTGCGGTCTTACATTCTACACGGGGGGGGGCATCATTTTTGGCGTAAAGCAGCCATGTTTTTCTGATCTTGCATAACCCCAGTTAAGAAATATCTGGGACTGTCAATCTTAGGAGCCCCCTTTACACAGGAGCCGTACACATGTAGGACGCTGGTGCTTGTGCACCGGGTCTATATCCGCTTTGCGTTTGCGTTACCAGCTGACATTGATCTCGTGATCGGAGTTTTCTTCATTTCTTCTGATCATTCAAAGGTTCTGGTGGATTGTACCACGTGTTACCCAGACACCCGATCCTAAGTTGGGCAATGACTGTACAAGCAATGCTCTCATTATTTTGTGCAGGGGCTGATAAAGGTGTGATAATGGGATAAAACACTGAGCGTAAAGGCGACACCAGAGGAAGCGTCCGAATGGCGCCTTAATCTCGGCTACAGTCATTTCTTCACATTCTTTGTAATCCTCTGACGCTGGACTTTTCCTCGTAGGTTTGGCGCTCCGATGTCCGTCATTCACATCAGTATCTCCTCTGCTCATTTGACTGTAAGTATCTACATCGCTGTATTCTCCCCAGCATGCTGAGACTTGTAGTTCCCTGCATTTTCACAACTTTAGTGTCACGGAGCTACCGCGACAGAGAGGTTCCAGAGAACCGCAGCGCTCTGGGCCTCGTTCACACACAGTGAACAGAAGCTCTTCACCTATATTCTGACCTGGCTGCTTTGTGCCAGCAGTGTAGGAGTTAACCTTATTGCTGAGTTGCTGAGAGCTGGGTCTCTCTCAGCTGAAGTGGATTTTGTAATCTGATCCTCTATATAGACCCAGTCCTGACTTCAGCTATTGTCAGTGATCAGTTCTACTGCCTGGCTTGGAGGTTGAAGGAGCGTAGTGTTGGTGGTTTATTTACAGAGATTGGTGTCTGCGGTTTTGGTTGCATGTAAAACCTGTTTTCCTTCCTAGTTTATTCCTTCTCTTCCCCTCTCTGTGTTTCCTCTGTGGTTGTGTGAGCATTTGGTGAGTTTGAGACTTTTAGTTACCCTGTCTGTATACCCTGTTTAATTGTCGTATTTATACACTGGTGCAGTCCACCTCCTTTGGGGGGAGAGGGGGCCACTGATAGGGCCTGCACAGGAGACAGGGATACGCTGGTGGCTCGGGCCTCCTAACCATCATAGGTAACCCCGAGATAAGGGAAAGTGATAGGGATAGGTGCGGGTCCCAGTACGCCATCCTGCCTCTTTAACGACGCTTACGGCGTGACATTTAGTATAAAAATATGCAGTAATTCCGCCATTTTTATTTGTGTTTTGTGTTTATGGTGTTCAATATACAGTAAAAAAAAGACATTATATAGATCTCCAGGTCAGTGTGATTACGGCGAAAACAAACATTTATGTGTGTTTTTATATTTGAGATATATATATTATTAACTTTGTAAAAAATAAAAAATATGGTTTGTGTTGCCATTTTCTAAAACTTCATCAATTTTTTTCCTTTTTATATTGATCTGTAGTTATTATTGATACAATTTTGGGATACCTACAATGTTTTGATAACTTTTTATTCCATTTTTTGAGAATTGCAATTCTGCAATTTTTTTAAAATTTATTTTAAGTGCATTTGACTTTTAACGTGAGAGATAAATAATTTTATTTCTTGAAAAATCAGACTTTTGCACACGCAGCAATACTAAATACTTATTTTGATCACATTTCTTATTTTTTTAAAAACTTATATATATTTTTTTAAATTACTTTTCACTTTCTTTTTTTAATCCCCCATTTTCAATGCCCTTCGGGGACTTGAACCTCCAATCGTTTGGTTCATTGTGAATGACGCAGCGCCATTCATTGTGTAGTGGCCGTGAATGGTACTGCGGGCTCTCTCCCATACTAGTGAATATACAGATAGGTCACTACTAGTATCAGAAAACCCCGTATACAAACTTATTAGATAATTGCATAGCTAGCAATTCCATATTATATCTCTTTTATCATGACAACTCAAAATTAACGCTTGTGTAATAAGTCTTAAGGAATTGCTGGTTGAGCGATTGCCTGATACATCGGTGTAGGGTCATCCACGGTGCACACTGGTAACTTTCTCGTCACCCGTTCTTTGGTCTCTCTCCCCCCCAGTCTCTCACAACCACCTGGGCCTTCTTGCTCTTGTCGCGTCGCTGGCGATATTCACGATGATTCTCATCATCTACACAAGTTGTCGGAGGATGTGGAAGATATTTACAGGTGAGAAAAAGAAAATCTCCCCTTCAATCAATCCAATCGACGCCACTGAACACAGCACAGTTACAGGGCATGGTCTGAGTACGGTATAGCGGTATTATTTCAGCACTTTTATGCATTTGGTGTTTGGTACTTATTTTTTCGGCACCATCTGGCCACATGTACAGTTGTTTGGCATTGCGTGGTGATGTTATTTTATGCAGTTACTTTATGATAGTGTTTTATTAGGTGGGATATGGCGGTATTATATGGGCAATGTACTGTTTCGATGCTGCATAGTGGTATTATTGTGACACAGTATCACACTTTTATGCAGTTACTTTGTGGCAATGCTTTGTAGGTACAACATGAAATTATTTTAGGGGCAACCTTGTTTGGCACTGTATAGTGACCATTATGGTACTTTTATGTATTTACAGTATGGTACTTATGTATTTACAGTGTGTATTTACACTGTTTTGACAGTACTATATGGCAGTATTTATCAGGCAGTATACAGTAATTGGAGCGGTATTATTATGGAACAGTATGGCACTTTTATGCATTTACTATGAGGCAATGTTTTGCAGGGCTTATATATATATATAATATATATATATATATACATATATATATATATGTGTGTATATATATATATATATATATATATATATATATAGGAAGTGTCATTGTCTGGCACTATATAGTGGTATTATGGCACAGTTTGGCACTTCTGCAGATTTACTGTGATGCTTTGAATCGTCGGGACTATATGGCAGTAATTTTTTGGCACTGTATAGTGGTATTATTATCACACTGAATGCCACTTTTATGCATTTACTTGTTGGAAATCTTTTACACATACTATATAGCAGTATTTTCTGGGAAATGTGACTGTAGAGCACGGTATAGTGCGATTATTATGACACTTATGTGCTTACTTGTTGGGAATGTTGTGCAGATACTGTATACGGTATTTATGTTCAGAAGTATGAGGCTATGTGCCCATGTTCAGGATTGTTCGCCTTTTTTGGGGGGTTTTGCGGCGGTTTTCCGCCGCAAAAATGCTTAAACGCTTACATTAAGCATCCCATTATTAGAATGCATTTTGCAATGTTTGTGCCCATGCCCAACGCATTGCGGAAAAAAACGCAGCATGTTCAATAATTTTGCGGAATATCTGCTGATTTGCCACTATATCATGGTATTGGGATGCTCCAGAAAAAAACGTGAAAAAACACAAAAAAAGCGTGCGGATTTCCTGCGAAAGGAGTCCGGTTTTGATCAGGAAAATTCTGCAAACAATCCTGAACGTGGGCACATAGCCTAATTGTTTGCCACTGTATACTGCCATGATATGCAGCATTATTTCGTACGTACTGTATGGCGCTATTATGTGGGTAATGTAATATTTTGGAATTGTATAGTGGGATTATTATGGCACTTTTATACTTTTCCAGGGCGACAATGTTTTGGAGGTACTATATGGCAGTATATGAAATAATTTGGCACTGTATGGTGGTATTATTTGGCTTCTGTATGGCAATATAATGTGGCCAGTATAGATTATTATTTCTCATCTTGATTTGCCCCATATGAGCGGTTATATTATATTCCCAGGAGCCATAAAAAATTAGTTTTTCTTTCGTAGAACTTATAATACAGGACGTGGACCAGATGGTGGCGCCCGCTGTGGTTGAGGAGCTCTCGGGGGGCACTGGGAGGGTTTCATATCGTGGAGTAAACGAGGGGCACACATAAATGAAGGCTAGTTTTAGTCTATGGATTGGCAGGTGAGCGGCTCTCTAATCATCATTGTTCTTTATCTCCGCACAGCTCCGCTTTGGAGAAGGACCATTTTACTTGTGTATTCCCCCGATTCGGCAGAGTACAAGACCCTCATTTGTGACTTTGCCGATTTCCTGCACGGCATCCTGGGATGCGAGGTCATCTTGGACCTATGGGACATGAACACAGTCAGCCAAATTGGCATGTTGCCCTGGTTTTACCAAAAGAGGAAGCTGGTGAGCGAAAGAAAAGGCAAAGTCATGGTGATATGGACGAGACGAAGCACGACCATGTACGACCAATGGAAAAAACGGCAAATCAACAGCATCGGGTGGAAGGACCCAACTAATCTGTTTGGGGCGGCCATGTCCTGCCTGGAGAAAGACTTAGGGATGCAACAGGGACGTAAAAACCTGAAGCACTACACCATGGTCTACTTTGAAGGACTATGCGAAAGGAAGGATATCCCTGAATGCTTCCTGAAGATCTCCAGGTATCCCTTGTTTAAGGACCTCTATAGACTGGTCAGCCATCTACAAGACACTACTTGCCTCTCTCCTCCTTGCCTGATAAAGGTAGTTGCCAAATACCTCAAGAAAAAGCTCATAAGCTCCGAAAAAAGGAAGGGTTTTCAGCATCACGTGGAACTTTGCAAAAAGAAACTTGGTGAGGATGTCAGCTGATAACGGGAGAGGACAAGTTGGAACCCAAGCACATGAGAAATTGGAATTGTGGTTCTGACTAGTTTGGCGCAGTGGCCCTTTAAGCTTCAGAATATGCAACATAAGCTCCGCCCCTTTTTAATGGTCCCGTCCTGGAGTGATCGGATCGATCTGGTTGCTGATTAATTGATCTGATTACTGATTGACTCGATCTGGTCACTTATTGTTCAGAGATCTGGTTGCTTTGGACCTTTGGATCTTGTATAGACTTTTAAGCTGGAATTTTGATGTGATCCTCGAAAAAAAAAAAATTCTGTAAATGGAGCCGCCTGAGTGTCTATCGATGACTCTTAATGAAAGATTCACTTTTGGATTTTTCCCAGTCTGATTTTTTTTTCAAGATCAGCTGCGCTTAAAGTATTAGATGCTTCTTCAAGAAAAAAAATAAAAAAAATTCCGCCCAAACCAACGGTGGCTGGCTTAAAGGAAAACTCCACTTTTCTATGATATGTAGATATTTAGTTTTTTTCTGTATAGAAGGAATTTGGAGTTTTTCTTTTCCTGCAATTTTTTTTCCCCCCTGAGGCTTTCTGTGCAGCCTCCTGATTGTACGGTACCGCCCGCTGTTAATAAAATACTCACCCGGCTCCCTCGCAGCTTCCTCTCAGCGCTAGCTTCTCCTGTATGAGCGGTCACGTGGTGCCGCCGATTACAGTCATGAATATGCGGCTCCACCTCCCATAGGGGTGGAGCCGCATATTCATGACTGTAATGGGCGGCACCACGTGACCGCTCATACTGGAGAAGGTGCGGCGCGGAGAGAACGCTTCGAGGGAGCCGGGTGAGTATTTTAGTAACAGCGGGCGGGCGCACAGGGGGTGGGAGGGGGGAGGGGACAGGGATCTTTATTTTAAACACGAAAAAAAAAAAAAAAAAGGATTTTTCATATCTTCTCTCCAGCGAACGCTGCTGGAGAGAAGATATGAATGGCGGCTTCAGCACCAGATCCAGGGGACAGCGCTTATCTCTAGCGCTGTCTCCTGCACGCTCTGTGTGGTACCCAGTCGGCACACGGCTGCCTCACGTGTGCCACACTGATGTTCAAGGTAAGCACACGGACACGGATAATTCCGGTACCGATTTTTCCGGTACCGGAATTATCTGGACGTGTGAGACTGGCCTTAAAGTGTTATTCCCATCTTGGAACGGAATGGTGCCAGGAAAAATAATGAAGACGTCAACGTCATTCTTAGGAACGTTGAGGTCTTAGAGGTCGGACTCCCTAATAACCCTTCCAAGATGGGAATACCCCTTTAAGACCTGCTTGGCTCCAGTCACTTTGTTAGGCCTGCTGCCCGTTAGCAACCAATCAGAGTTCAGCTTTCATTGCCTGAACTGCGCTGAAAAAAAATGAATTGTGGATTCCGATTGGTTGCTACGGGCAACAGTTTTGGTATATAAGGCCCAACGTTTTCTGCGTCGGACGTACGTACAAACTATTACGTACACGCGGAATCGTTTTCGTCTTATTGATTGTAAAAAGTGTATATACTATCACAGTCCGAAATAAGGACTTGCCGTATGTGAGGTGATCCTCCTCGATATGTCTGACCTCCTTAAAGGGGGTTACTCTTCCATCAGACCACGTCCTACATGATGGTATTTGTACGGACAGTACTGAAAGATAGCAGGCCTCATTAATCACAACTGTCGGATTAGGCCTCGTTGCCCCTAGCAACCAATGGGAGCTCAGCTTTTATTTCTCAGTCCGCTCTGAAAAAATGAAAGCTGCGCTATGATTGGTTGCTAGGGCTTTTCATTTAGACGGGTCTAATGAACGATGCCATGTTTTGTAAATGTTTCGCCCTGTGAAATGTAAGTTGCAGGCTGTGTACAGTGTGAATAGGGACAAATGATTGATTGTAAAGAAAAAACTTTTTATAAAAGGAGAAGGAAAAAATAAAGTTGATCAATCCTTCAGTTCTTTAAATAAAATATCTTAAAAAATGTTTTTTTGGAGGGATTTCTGATCCTTGGATTGTCAAAAATGACAAAAAGATGTGCACTGAAATGTCCATTGACACAGATGATCAACTCACTAAATGGAGAAAAGTATAGGACACACGGAGTATAATATCCGGCCCCATTAACACTGATGTAGAAGGTTCAGTCCCATTGCCCCCTGTATAAGATTCAGTCCCATTGCCCCCTGTAAAATATTCAGTCCCATTGCCCCCCTGTATAAGATTCAGTCCCATTGCCCCCTGTATAAGATTCAGTCCCATTGCCCCCTGTATAATATTCAGTCCCATTGCCCCCTGTATAAGATTCAGTCCTATTGCCCCCTGTAAAATATTCAGTTCCATTGCCCCCGCTATATAAGATTCAGTCCCATTGCCCTCGCTGTATAAGATTCAGTCCCATTGCCCCCGTGTAAAATATTCAGTCCCATTGCCCCCGCTATATAAGATTCAGTCCCATTGCCCCCCTGTATAAGATTCAGTCCTATTACCCCCTGTATAATATTCAGTCCTATTGCCCCCCTGTATAAGATTCAGTCCTATTGCCCCCTGTAAAATATTCAGTCCCATTGCCCCCGCTATATAAGATTCAGCCCCATTGCCCCCCTGTATAAGATTCAGTCCTATTGCCCCCTGTAAAATATTCAGTCCCATTGCCCCCTGTATAATATTCAGTCCCATTGCCCCCTGTATAAGATTCAGTCCTATTGCCCCCTGTAAAATATTCAGTTCCATTGCCCCCGCTATATAAGATTCAGTCCCATTGCCCTCGCTGTATAAGATTCAGTCCCATTGCCCCCGTGTAAAATATTCAGTCCCATTGCCCCCGCTATATAAGATTCAGTCCCATTGCCCCCCTGTATAAGATTCAGTCCTATTACCCCCTGTATAATATTCAGTCCTATTGCCCCCCTGTATAAGATTCAGTCCTATTGCCCCCTGTAAAATATTCAGTCCCATTGCCCCCGCTATATAAGATTCAGCCCCATTGCCCCCCTGTATAAGATTCAGTCCTATTGCCCCCTGTAAAATATTCAGTCCCATTGCCCCCGCTATATAAAATTCAGCCCCATTGCCCCCCTGTATAAGATTCAGTCCTATTGCCCCTGTATAATATCCAATCCCATTGCCCCTGTATAAGATTCAGACCCATTGGCCCCCTGTATAAGATTCAGTCCCATTGCCCCTTGTATAATATCCAGTCCCATTGCCCCCTGTATAATATCCAGTCCCATTGCCCCCCTGTATAAGATTCAGTCCCATTGCCCCCCTGTATAAGATTGTCCCATTGCCCCCTGTATAATATCCAGTCCCATTGCCCCCCTGTGTAAGATTCAGTCCCATTGCCCCCGTATAATATCCAGTCCCTTTGCCCCCTGTATAAGATTCAGTCCCATTGCCCCCGTATAATATCCAGTCCCTTTGCCCCCTGTATAAGATTCAGTCCCATTGCCTCCGCTGTATAATATTCAGTCCCATTGCCCCCCTGTATAAGATTCAGTCCTATTGCCCCTGTATAATATCCAATCCCATTGCCCCCTGTATAAGATTCAGACCCATTGCCCCCCTGTATAAGATTCAGTCCCATTGCCCCTGTATAATATCCAGTCCCTTTGCCCCCTGTATAAGATTCAGACCCATTGCCCCCCTGTATAAGATTCAGTCCCATTGCCCCTGTATAATATCCAGTCCCATTGCCTCCGCTGTATAATATTCAGTCCCATTGCACTAGATATATAACATTAAGTCCCAACGCCCCTAGTGTATAATATCCAGTCCCATTGCCCCCCTGTATAAGATTCAGTCCTATTGCCCCCTGTAAAATATTCAGTCCCATTGCCCCCGCTATATAAGATTCAGCCCCATTGCCCCCCTGTATAAGATTCAGTCCTATTGCCCCCTGTAAAATATTCAGTCCCATTGCCCCCGCTATATAAAATTCAGCCCCATTGCCCCCCTGTATAAGATTCAGTCCTATTGCCCCTGTATAATATCCAATCCCATTGCCCCTGTATAAGATTCAGTCCCATTGCCCCCTGTATAATATCCAGTCCCATTGCCCCCTGTATAAGATTCAGACCCATTGCCCCCCTGTATAAGATTCAGTCCCATTGCCCCCCTGTATAAGATTGTCCCATTGCCCCCTGTATAATATCCAGTCCCATTGCCCCCCTGTGTAAGATTCAGTCCCATTGCCCCCGTATAATATCCAGTCCCTTTGCCCCCTGTATAAGATTCAGTCCCATTGCCTCCGCTGTATAATATTCAGTCCCATTGCCCCCCTGTATAAGATTCAGACCCATTGCCTCCCTGTATAAGATTCAGTCCCATTGCCCCCTGTATAATATCCAGTCCCATTGCCCCCCTGTATAATATCCAGTCCCATTGCCCCTGTATAAGATTCAGTCCCATTGTCCCCTGTATAAGATTCAGTCCCATTGCCCCCTGTATAATATCCAGTCCCATTGCCCCCCTGTATAATATCCAGTCCCATTGCCCCCCTGTATAATATCCAGTCCCATTGCCCCTGTATAAGATTCAGTCCCATTGCCCCCTGTATAAGATTCAGTCCCATTGCCCCCTGTATAATATTCAGTCCCTTTGCCTTCTGTATAAGATTCAGTCCCATTGCCTCCGCTGTATAATATTCAGTCCCATTGCACTAGATATATAACATTAAGTCCCAACGCCCCTAGTGTATAACATCTGGACATTGCCCCCAATGAATAACATCCAGCCCCATTGAACCCCAGATGTATAACATCAGGCACTATTGCCCCTCAGGTGAATAATATCCAGACCCAATGAATAACATTCAGTCCCATTGCCCCAAATGTATAACTTCTGGCCCTATTGCCCCTGATTTTATACGATCCAGCCCCACTGACCTCACTGAATAACATTAAGTCACATTGCCCTCTAGTGTATAACATCCCTCCTTATTGCCCCAGATGTATAAGATCCGGTCTCATTGTCTATCATTTATAACATCCGGGCCCATTGCCCCCAGTGAATAACATGCAGCCCTATTGCCCCCTGATGTATAAAATCTGGCTTATTGCCTCCCAGGTGTATAATATCCGGTCCCATTGCCCCTGGTGTGGAACATCTGGCCACATTGTCCCCAGTGTATAACATCCGGCCCCATTGTTGCCCCCCTGGTGAATTACATCCATGTCCGAGTCCATATATCAAATCTAAATCCGTCCATAAACGTTAGACCCAAAGCTGACCTTTTAATCATTTTCTATGTGTCTAAGTATTTTCCGCAGTTTTAAAACTTTTTGGCAAAAAATGCCCTATGGCCACAATGTATAAATGCAGCCTAATTGCTGCCTGTGCGCACGTTGCAGATTTGTCACGGTTTTGGCGTTTTCTTCTGTTCATATTTGTGACAAATCCTGAAGGATTTCCTGATGCCAGCAAAGTGAATAAATCATGCACACGTTGTGTATTTGTGTCAATTCTATGTCATGCTACTAAGTGGAGAAAAATCTGCACCAACAATGCATATAATTAACACGCCTATTTTACGCAGCGTTTTTCCTGCTAAGAGATGCAGAAATTTCTGCACCAAATACTTGATGTGTGCACAAATCAAGAGTGTAAGTCACAGCCAGTTGCTGATCACATGGCCATGATGAATTGTTCACCAGCAATGTCATCACCTCTATAAAAGCAAAAGTTTGGGAGGTTTGCTGGTCTGGATCATCCAGGCACATATTAACAGAATGCCAAGGACATGAGCAATTATCGTAAAGAAGCTATTGTTGCTACACGTCAATCTGTGGAGGGTTATAAGGTCATTTCCAAACAATTTGGAGTCCATCACATTACAGTTTGAAAGAATATTTACAAGTAACCCATTGACAATCTTCCTAGGATCAGAGATTGCAAAAAAAAAAAACACAAAGAGCTACAGCTCAGAGTCTAAAGGTCATTTGATCACTTGTTCTAGACACAGCAATACCTTCGCCGCCAAAGTGTTGTTAATCTTCCCAGGAGTAGAAGTCTCAGGGAATTATCCCCAAAGATGTGACCGTGCAACGCTCCGAAAAATTGCACATAAACCAAGAGCTACAGCTTAGACTCTGAAGGTTATTTGTTTGCTTGTTCTATATTTTGCAATACTTCAGTATTGTAGTATATAGATAAAATACATTCTACTATGAACACCCCAAAAAGTCTGTGCTTTACATGTAATAATGATGGCAGCCATGGGGGCCTTACTTTTTCTTCTCATTTTGGCCTAGTTTTTGGCAAATAACGATGGACATGGAATAATTTGTTATGGAACCTCATACCGTCACACTGCAGTCCCACACGCTATGGGAATTGTCCCATAACTCTATAAATGCGGGTTTATAACACTCGCTGCGTATGTTACACCAATGCTTTATGGCCAGGGACACATTCCATTATATATTATGATCCCGGTATTAAAAATTGTACAAATTCACACATCGGATGCCGCAGGCAAACGTTAACCTCAGTCACGGTGTTCAGGTCATTCGTTCTAATCCCATGACTTAGTATTTATCAATGGAGGGCAGAGCCCCCTTAGCAAAATGTGTACCCTCATACCCTACACACTGTGCCCTCTCCACACCGGCACAAAGTTCTGGGGATATTACGGTATTTAAACACCGTACAGCAATGTCATATTATATGGATACCATATGGCAGTATTAAATGGGCACTGCGTGGCAGCATCATGTAGGCACTGTATTATGTGGGTATTGTCATATACAGTTATTTCACATTGTATGGCACTTTTATATGGACACTGTACAGAAGCATTATAGGAGCACTATGGTATTATATGGAAGTATTATGTAAGTATTGATTAGCAGTATTATGTACCCAGTGTATATGCACTACTATATTACGTGTGGGTATAGCATGGTACACCTATTTGACACTGTATGGCGCTATGATGTGTGCAGTATCATACTATACTATATTATATTGCAGGTACTGTACGGTAGTGTCATGTAGGCATTGATTAGCAGTATTATGTGCCCACTATATGGCACTATGACGTGTGCAGTATAATACTATACTATATTATATTGCAGGTACTGTATGGTAGTGTCATGTAGGCATTGATTAACAGTATTATGTGCCCACTATATACGATACGATACGATACACTTTATTGATCCCGTGGGAAATTATGGTATCACAGCAGCACAACTTAAATCATAAAAATCATAAAGGAATTACATAGTTGACATGACTGTTTGTTGACAGAAGAACACTATACATTATACATTAGAATAGGACATACACAACGAGTGAACTGAAATGTAGAGAAATAAGTAGACTTTCACCTTGGTGGTTTAACCCTAGTGTTATTGTTGTACATTCCCATGGCAGTTGGCATTTCCTATATTTTTCCTTCTTACACCTCAGAAGTATAAGCCGGTTACTGAAGGTGCTCTTCTGTCTCATGAATAGCTCATATAATGGATGTGCATTATTGTTCATAATTGCCACACACTTTCTCAGAGTTCTTTTCTCCACTACCTCCCCAAAAGAGTCCAGATTACAGCCCACAGCAGAACTTGCCTTCTTGATAATCTTATTCAGCTTATTAGCATCAGAGGCCCGCACACTACTACCCCAGCACGTGATTGCAAAAAAGATGGCACTTGCCACTACAGATTGGTAGAACATTTCTAACATTTTGCTGCACACATTAAAAGACCTCAGTTTCCTTAGGAAATACAATCTGCTCATCCCCTTCTTGTAGACAAACTCTGAGTGGCATCTCCAGTCCAGTTTGCTATCCAAATGGACCCCCAAATATTTGTAACTCTCCACCTGCTCGACCTCCTGACCTGCAATAGTGATCGGTAAGCATTCCAACTTAATCCTGCTATAGTTGGCCACCAACTCCTTGGTTTTCTTAACATTTAGTTGTAGATAGTTACCATTGCACCAATCCACGAAATTCGACACCACCCTTCTGTATTCCTCATCCCCCTGATCTCCCCTAATGCATCCCACAACCACGGAGTCATCCGAAAATTTTTGAAGGTGGCAAAGATCAGATTTATACTGAAAGTCTGAAGTATACAGAGTGAAAAGAAAGGGCGCAAGCATCGTTCCCTGGGGGGCACCTACACTGCTCAGTAATCTGCTTGACACCACTGCTCCCATCTGTACAAACTGTGGCCGATCTGATAGGTAGTCACTAGTTATCCAATTTCTCATCCCCTCCTCAACCTTCATATCAGTCATCTTTTTGTGTAGTAAAAGTGGCTGCAGGGAGTTAAATGCACTCGAGAAATCGAAGAACATCGCTCGCACCGTGGTTCCGTCATCTCCAGAAATGAATGTACCCTATGTAACAGAGAAAGAATAGCATCATCCACCCCCAATCTATGTCGGTAAGCAAACTGAAGGGGATCGATAAAAGCGTTAACCCTCGGTCTTAAGTGAGCAAGCACTAATCTTTCCAAGGCCTTCATAGCGTGAGATGTTAAGGCTACAGGACGATAGTCATTTAGGGTTGCAGGAGAAGTCGTCTTGGGTACCGGCACCAGACAGGAAGTTTTCCATAACACTGGTACCCTCTGTGTTTGTATACTTCCATTAAATAGGCGTGTAAAGACAGTACACAGCTGGTCTGCACACACTTTAAGGACACGTGAGCTGAGTCCATCAGGTCCTGCAGCTTTACCAATGTTAAGTGACTTAAACTGCCTCCTCACATCATTTTCGGATACTCTAAAATTAGTCTGCTCATCCTCCAATATCGATGTTGCAGAATTTGCACCCAGGTCCCCTCCACTATCAGTTGGCACATGTACACATGTACTGCTGAACCTGTTGAAATACTCGTTCATCTCATTAGCCTTGTCTAGATTTCCACCATGATTTTCAGGCCTCAACTTAAGCCCAGTCAGTAATTTCATTCCTGACCAAACCTCTCTGGTATTATTGTGGGACAGTTTCTTTTCAAGTTTAATTCTGAAGGCTTCCTGGGCCTCCTTTATTTTATGCTTCAATTCATGCTGTATCATTTTAATTTCCTCTTTGTCACCTACTTTAAATGCCTTTTTTTTTCCTGTTGAGCAAATGCTTCAATTCCTTTGTTATCCATGGCTTGTTGTTTGCAAAACACCTAATCTTTTTAGTCGGCACCAGCATATCAGTGCAGAAGTTAATGTAGTCAGTCACTCTACCAACCACTTCATTAACATTTGTATACTCGTCCATTGTCCCAAGCAGCACATCCCAGTCTGTAAGATGAAAGCAATCCTGCAAAGCCTGTTCATTTGTTGGACACCACATTCTAACTGATTTAAAGGTAGCCGGCTGTTTTCTAACAACAGGTTGGTAGACTGGTGACAATAGTATAAGATTGTGATCAGACTTCCCCAAGGGCGGCAGGGTAGAGGATGAATAAGCATTCTTGACATTCGCATAGAGTAAGTCTAAAGTAATATTGTCACGTGTTGTACATTTCACAAATTGATAGAATTTAGGTAAGGCAGTAGACATTTTAGCTCGGTTAAAATCCCCAGAGATTACAGTAAGTGAGTTGGGGTGTTTCAGCTGGAGCCGAGCAATGACTCCTGACAGCACTTCACCTGCAGCCTCATGGTTTGCAGTTGGTGGTATGTACAACACTATTGCAGTAACAAGCGAGAATTCTCTAGGAATATAGTAAGGTCTGAGGCCAACAGCTAGCAATTCAATGTTCGGACAACAATGGCGCTCCCTTACTGTCACATGCCCCTGATTGCACCAACCATTGTTTATGTAGAGTATAACTCCACCACCCTTTTTTTTGCCGCTCTTCATAGTGTCTCTATCCGCCCGGACCATGTGAAATCCTGGTACTGAGACACTTGAGTCTGGGATCTCGCCACGTAACCATGTTTCAGTAAAATACATCAAACTGCATTCCTTGTATTCCCTCTGGGTCCGTATTAATGCCAGCAGTTCATCCGACTTATTACCCAGTGATTGAACATTCCCCATGATGATGGACGGAACTACAGGATTAAACCGTCTTCGCCTTGCCTTAAGTTTTTTGCCCGCTCTGCAGCCTCTGTAGGGTCGCCTTACCTCACACGGGACACGTGGTCTACCCACTGCAGGAGATGGCATTAGTCTGCGCAGCTCCAGAAGTCGGCCCCTTGAGTAAGCAACGCGTTTATGAACAGACTTAAGGTACCTTCACACATAACGATATTGTTAACGATATCGTTGCTATTTGTGACGTAGCAACGATATCGTTAATGAAATCGTTATGTGTGACAGCGACCAACGATCAGGCCCCTGCTGGGAGATCGTTGGTCGCTGAATAAAGTCCAGAACTTTATTTTGTCGCTGGACTCCCTGGAGACATCGCTGGATCGGCGTGTGTGACACCGATCCAGCGATGTCTTCACTGGTAACCAGGGTAAACATCGGGTAACTAAGCGCAGGGCCGCGCTTAGTAACCCGATGTTTACCCTGGTTACCATGCTAAAAGTAAAAAAAAACAAACAGTACATACTTACCTACAGCCGTCTGTCCTCCAGCGCTGCGCTCTGCTCTCCTCCTGTACTGGCTGTGAGCCGGAAAGCAGAGCGGTGACGTCACCGCTCTGCTTTCCGGCTCCCAGACAGTACAGGAGGAGAGCAGAGAAGCAGAGCGCAGCGCTGGAGGACAGACGGCTGTAGGTAAGTATGTACTGTTTGTTTTTTTTTTACTTTTAGCATGGTAACCAGGGTAAACATCGGGTTACTAAGCGCGGCCCTGCGCTTAGTTACCCGATGTTTACCCTGGTTACCGGCATCGTTGGTCGCTGGAGAGCGGTCTGTGTGACAGCTCTCCAGCGACCAAACAGCGACGCTGCAGCGATTCTGATCGTTGTCGGTATCGCTGCAGCGTCGCTAAATGTGAAGGGGCCTTAAGGGACATCAATCAAAACCTTGCCCATGTTAGTTGCACTAAGCCTGTCCGTGTAGGGAGGCATACAGTGCACTCCTCCAGACATAGCTGTGCCAATTCCCAGACAGGTAGTGGCCGCCTGGCAGTAGGTGCGTATAATACCAGTCCTAGGTTGCAAGGAGATCACAAATGCACTGTAAATCCAGATAGCAGCGGGTAGCAGCAAACATCCAAGGGAAACCTTCCAGGGGAGCCAAGTATCAGAAGCATACATCCAGAAAGCTGTGGGTAGCAGTATGCATCCAGGGGAAACAAATCAGAGGATCCCAGAAGCAACCAGCCAAGGGGAAATCCAAGGGTTCAGCATAGATCCAAGGGTTCAGCATAAATCCAAGGGAAGCATTCCAGCGGATCCAAGTTCAGAAGGATGGCGCTATGACGTGTGCACGTGTAGCAGTATTATACTATACTCTCCTATATTATATTGCAGGTACTGTATGTTAGTATTATGTAGACATTGATTAGCAGTATGTGCCCGCTGTATGGCACTCGTATGCATGGCAGTATGATGTGTGCATGCATAGCAGTATTATAACATACTACATTATATTGCATGTATTGTATGGTAGTATTACAGTATGTAGTCATTGCTTTGCAGTATTATGGGCCCACAGTATGGTACTATGCAATCACTACTATGTGGGTACTGTAAGGTACTCATGTTTGACACTATATGGCAGTATCATACAGTATTATTTATTTGGGCACTATATGGAGTTATTATCATACAGTTACTATATGGCTTTATTATGTAAGTATTGAATGAAAGCATTATGTAGGCACTAAATGACACTAAGTAGGCACTGTGCAGCACTAGGATGCAGGCATTGTATGGTACTGCATGGCAGTATTATGCTGGCGCTATTACGTGGCTATTGTGTGGCACTTAGTTTGCACTGTACAGTAGTGCTATGTGGGTACTATCATGTACACATAATATGGCCCTACTATGTCAGTACTATTAAGACAAAAAATTTTAGTGCCAGGATTAATGAAGAAGGTGATAATCGCTTCCAGAACTTTGTCGGTTTGGGCGTGACCCTTATGATTAGCGGTATAAATACCTGCGTGTATTGCCTCCTAATTTTTTCAGATTACAGCCATAAATCACCACTTGAGCTGCGTTATCCTAGGTTGCTTCGGATTTTCACATGAACATTATAAAATGCCGCCTAACTTGAAGGACGAGAACTTTGTACATTCCGTCCGTTGTACAAACAATGGCTGTAAGATCAGGTTTGGGTTTCGTTTTTATAAACAACAGATGAAAAATATCCTTCGACAAATTGTCCCATGAGAGATTTGTCACTGTGTACAGAAACCATAATGCACCCGGAAATGGGGGTACTGGGCAAAATGGGGCATAATCCTGGCATATTGGCTCGCTTGGATCAACACATGCATTTTATGGGACGCTATGTAATACTTAAATCGTCCTGTAGGGGTAGTGAAGAGAAATTGAAATTGAGCACAGCCAGGACCACCCCGATCACAGCCGATCACTGCTGATCACTGGATCACCCCTCTTTATAATCTTGACTTTTGTCTCTAGTTATTTGTGGTTTTGTTGCCTAAACAATGACCCAGTTCTAAATATAACCAGCAATTCACCGCACTTCTCTTATCACTTTATAACCACATATTTAGTAAGACGTGAATCACATTCCGATTGTTTATTCACAATCTGCCAGACGGGTGAGTCCTATACCCAGGTGTACTGTACCTGACATTATTTATAGCAATACCTGTAGTATCTGAGGACACCAGCAGGAATTAAAGAGAACATGTCAATCAACAGGACTGTAGGACCTACATGTTAGGAGACCGAGAACTAGCACCCCCTAATTATGCACTGCAAATACTAAGGAGCACATCCAAGACCCTCTTTACCTTGAAGAATCTGATAAGAAACTATGGATCACTAAGATTTGCCTTGTTATTAGTCCCGTTGGCCTAGTGTTTGGAGTCTGTCCATATTACACCCCCAGGCTCAACATATTATATACACAATATGTACAAGGGTAGAAAGAGGTTTACAAAAAAGAATTTGGCTGGGTCTATTGTCTACGCTCATCACTTGAAGGCACATCACCAGGATATGCTCGTATTAATCACGTTCACCCCCAGGAGATGATGGACCTAATTGTGGAGGACAGTCGATATTGAACACATAGCATGAAGATATATTCATATTCTTTACATCCACAGATGATGACTCCGATGGTGGAGGACAGTGGATCTTGAAGACATAACATTAGAATATGCATATCTTCCTCACATACACCCCATGGATATGATGGGCCTAGAAGTGGAGGATAAAAGGCTTTTAAGCCATCTCATGCAGATGACGAGCCTGATGGTGGAGGACAGCGGATCTTGAAGACATAACATTAGAATATGCATATCTTCCTCACATACACCCCATGGATATGATGGGCCTAGAAGTGGAGGATAAAAGGCTTTTAAGCCATCTCATGCAGATGACGAGCCCGATGGTGGAGGACAGTGGATCTTGAAGACATAACATTAGGATATGCACATATTCCTTCTCTCTGTCCCATGCAATTGATGGGCCCAGTGATGGAACACAATAGATTTTTCCAGCCTAGTGGTGGAGGACAATACCCTTCCTAACAGCCTCATGCAGATGCTGGGCCAAGTGGAAGAGGACGACTTATCTAGAAGGCAGAGAACTAGGATATGCTCATATTCCAACCATCTTCCTCACATGCAAGAATGAAGGATGTTATCAATAGCATGGATGGACATTATGGTCAGGAGAATAGAAGGAACAAGGTGGAGAGAAAGACCAGCAATACGATGGCTTGGTACTATGAAGAAAGCGGTGGAGAAGACCCTGGTGGACATATCTGGGCTTGCACAAGATTGATCTTCCGAGAGAGCGTTCATCCATCAAGTTGCCATGGCTCAAGGTCAAGCCAAAGGCTGTTAAATAATAAAAGCCTCATGCATGTACTTGTCCTGGTGGTGGAACACAATATATTTTTCCATTTCTCCAGCCTAGTGGTGGACGACTCTAGTCCTCCCAATCGCCCCAAGCAGATGCTGGGCCAAGTGGAAGAAGACAACGGATCTAGAAGGCAGAGTACAAGGATATGCTCATATTTCAACCATCATCCTCATGCAGATGAGGGGCTCCTGTGGTGGAGGACAGCAGATCACGAAGGCACAGCACTAGGATGTATCTTACGCATATATCGGACCCGGTGTTAGAGGACAATAGATATTCCATTCATCTCATAAAGATCACGATCTCAGTGGTGGTGGACAATAGGGCTAATATCAGCACTGATTCTTGGCCTGGGTAACCAATGACCTGGGTAAAAACTCAGCAAACAAGGATCCCTACAGAAAAGTTGCAGAAAGAACCTCACGCGGATACTAGGCGACCCCTATAAGTGACATCACTGTACGGTGTGTGATTACATCACAAGTCTCACTAGAAATGTGTTTCTGAGACTTGTAGACACTGGCTGTGATTTGGCTGATCAGGAAACAAGCGTAGTCCACTATTATCTCCAACTTTCTCTGCCAAATCGTCTAATACTCCTCACTCCGAACCTGGTACCAAGTCTCACCTGTCCCCACGACCACTCTCTACATAACGTGGTGCTCTAGAAAACACCAGATCTCCAGACTTATCAACAGATCTGAGGGACCTTTAACAGGTACCGAGCCTCTCTTCATGGCAGTCGGGGGCTTGCACCAGGTAAAGGGAATTAGAAAATTGGTATATTACACATATAAAAAAAGACGACTGAGGGGCGATCTAATAACCATGTATAAGTATATAAGGGGACAATACAAATATCTCGCTGAGGATCTGTTTATACCAAGGAAGGTGACGGGCACAAGGGGGCATTCTTTGCGTCTGGAGGAGAGAAGGTTTTTCCACCAACATAGAAGAGGATTCTTTACTGTTAGGGCAGTGAGAATCTGGAATTGCTTGCCTGAGGAGGTGGTGATGGCGAACTCAGTCGAGGGGTTCAAGAGAGGCATGGATGTCTTCCTGGAGCAGAACAATATTGTATCATACAATTAGGTTCTGTAGAAGGACGTAGATCTGGGGATTTATTATGATGGAATATAGGCTGAACTGGATGGACAAATGTCTTTTTTCGGCCTTACTAACTATGTTACATTGGACACAACACGTTCTAGCTTTCTAACTTTGTGCTCTGAGCTTGAGAGCAACGATGGGTGGGCAAACCAAAGATAGTACTTATACCCACCCCTATGTGCTAAAGGTTTTGCCTGTGATATTCCCTTTATCCAGGTTACACCCCATTCCTTGAATGTGAGATTGGGCTCCATCTAATAATGGAGTGTGTTGGCGAGGAGCACAAGGAACTATCTTGGAAGCGCCCGGTATCCAAGATATTTTGGTGGCACCTAAGAGATCGCTAACTTCTCCTGGAGTCCTGGAGGTTTCCCCTTTTTCCAGAAACCTCCTTGACTTTTTAAGAGTTGAAAAGTATGGAGAACGGACTCCTATCCTCAGTAATACACATATATCACCGTGTCTTACTGATGGATGGGAACTACTGGGAGGCGGTGGTGGTGGCCCTTCTGGAATGACCTTTAGTTGTCCCAGAAGCTCAGCCCCGTCTTCCGCTTGCTCCTTGCCACAGCTTAGTGCCAGTTCAGCTGACTGGGAGGTGTGGACCTCAAATCTGACAACTCCACATCAGTTACTCTGGGTGTCAGGCAGGTGTATGTATGCCACCAATGCACAGATGACTCAGGCGGCCGGGCAGGGTCAGATTCTTCTGCTGTGAATTATTGGCATTTGATGTCATCGTCCATAAACCACAATGACAAGACCATTGTATCTGTGGTGACACCGGCTCAATCCACCATGTCTGTCTGCTCCTCTCCCATCCTCGGGTGTGACGTGTGCTATGGGGCATCATCTCTGCATGCAGGGCCGGACCCTGACAGCTCGGACCCCCTGTCTGTATGTTACTGATAATCCAACCTGATTGTTACATTCTAGAAATCAATAAGAAAATCACATTCTGATGATTCAGAGATGAGAGAAGCTGCATAAGTGCAGCTCACATGTTCCTTCACTGTGACCCTGCTGCTTCAGAACCTCATACTACACCTCAGCTGCTAGAAAACCAAAAAAAAAATAGATCGGAGCATATAACTAGTAACAACCAAGAAAAACAGAAAAATGCCCCTAAAATATAACTTTTATTAATTAGCGGTAAAAATGACCAACTAGAGTCAGGAGACAGTATTACTTAACCATATACTTAATACTAAAAAGGATAGAGGTATCTGGGTGAGGGGGTGCTCTCTCTCCCTAATCTCACCCTACCTTACCGCGGAGGTTGGCACCCTAAAATCGACATGGCGCCCCCACTCAACGACGGCTCTCCCTAAAAGACCCTAAAGGGGACTACTTAAAGAAAACACCACTACCAACACCAAAAAATATAATAATAATTAAAGTGCAAATGTGCTAAAGTGCTTGGATGACACCTGCAGGGTATGTTCAAATGTTTGTCATATACCCATTAATTATTCAGGATTCTCTTGATGTGAATCCTAACATCTAATAACTGGGGTGCGAACTGTGAGCAGAGATACCGATATGTTTACTCTGTGTCAGACATATTTATGTATATCAGGACTGATATGTCATATACACTATGCAGGATGCTTAGTATTGTTGCCTGATGTATGGCATATGATATTCACGTGCACATTGATAAATGCCAATATATCACACCAAAAACATAGGGGAACTATCCCGTTCAGAAAATATATTAATAGGATATATTCAAAAACTCCCCAACTTATTGGCAACAGTAATCACAATAGTGAAAAGGCTGCTCACAGCTGTTCAAATGAGAAACATAATAATATGAGCCCAGTTATATAGCACATTGCAGGATTTGAATAATCCATGGTTACAGCATGGTCAGAGAAAAAATAATGATAGTACAAGTGGTACTCATCGTTTTGCTGCCCGTCCCAACGCGTTTCCCCCCGGATAGTGGACCGGGGTTCATCAGGGGACCAAAGAAGGAAGGGGCTTGTTCCCCAGGCAAGTGACCGCTACAATGAGCTGCACCTCGTTCTGACCGCTAGCAAATGAAGGGTTACCTGTCTCTCTCAATCCTGTTTAAATAACATCCTGGCGCCATAATCGGCGTTCTTTTCTACCGGAAATGACGTATTCTTCCTTTCCGGTTATGCAGTGGAACCAACAGACATCTACTATGGGGAAACCATTTACTGCGACACGCACTGGTGGAACGCAAATGAGCGCCACCTAGCGCAAGCGCATTAATTATGTAAGGCGTGCCACCACTGAACATCCTGGCGCCATAATCGGCGTACTTTTTAACCGGAAATGACATATTCTTCCTTTCCGGTAATGCAGTGGACCCAACTACCATGGGGACACCATTTACTGCAACACGCACTGGTGGAACGCAAAAGCGCGCCACCTAGCGCAAGCGCATTAGTCATATAAGGCGTGCCACCACTGAATGGTACCACCACTCAAGGCATTATCTCCTGCCGGAAGTGACATATCGCCACCATCGGCCATCGGGTAGGATTGTTATATACACGCCATGAGTGAAAAAGAACATGTAGCCCATGAGAACGGAACACTTTTGCGCTCATCTCACACATGTGCCTTAATATGCGTGACACATAATTACAGTGCCAGGAAATACCTTAGCAAAGAAACGTCATGCAATAGTATAGAGGGCTAACATGACTCACATTAATATGTTTAATAGGTCTATACGTAGTCTGCTCAATACATTAAACAGGATTATAGATGATTGATAGCCCTACCACTGCGGTCATATAAAAAAAACAAACAAAAAAAAACATTTTTCTAACCACCATTTGATGAATGGGGTCAGCTCTAAATAGTCCTTATAATGTTGTTCCGCTGATAAAGCGAAAAACTCATTATGTGGTCATAGACCTATACACTCTCAGTTAACTGTCAACTTATACCTTGTGAATACACAAAAAATATAACCAGTGCGTGTTGCAGTAAATGGTGTCCCCATGGTAGTTGGTTCCACTGCATTACCGGAAAGGAAGAATATGTCATTTCCGGTTAAAAAGTACGCCGATTATGGCGCCAGGATGTTCAGTGGTGGCACGCCTTACATAATTAATGCGCTTGCGCTAGGTGGCGCGCATTTGCGTTCCACCAGTGCGTGTCGCAGTAAATGGTTTCCCCATAGTAGATGTCTGTTGGTTCCACTGCATAACCGGAAAGGAAGAATACGTCATTTCCGGTAGAAAAGAACGCCGATTATGGCGCCAAGATGTTATTTAAACAGGATTGAGAGAGACAGGTAACCCTTCATTTGCTAGCGGTCAGAACGAGGTGCAGCTCATTGTAGCGGTCACTTGCCTGGGGAACAAGCCCCTTCCTTCTTTGGTCCCCTGATGAACCCCGGTCCACTATCCGGGGGGAAACGCGTTGGGACGGGCAGCAAAACGATGAGTACCACTTGTACTATCATTATTTTTTCTCTGACCATGCTGTAACCATGGATTATTCAAATCCTGCAATGTGCTATATAACTGGGCTCATATTATTATGTTTCTCATTTGAACAGCTGTGAGCAGCCTTTTCACTATTGTGATTACTGTTGCCAATAAGTTGGGGAGTTTTTGAATATATCCTATTAATATATTTTCTGAACGGGATAGTTCCCCTATGTTTTTGGTGTGATATATTGGCATTTATCAATGTGCACGTGAATATCATATGCCATACATCAGGCAACAATACTAAGCATCCTGCATAGTGTATATGACATATCAGTCCTGATATACATAAATATGTCTGACACAGAGTAAACATATCGGTATCTCTGCTCACAGTTCGCACCCCAGTTATTAGATGTTAGGATTCACATCAAGAGAATCCTGAATAATTAATGGGTATATGACAAACATTTGAACATACCCTGCAGGTGTCATCCAAGCACTTTAGCACATTTGCACTTTAATTATTATTATATTTTTTGGTGTTGGTGTTGGTGTTTTCTTTAAGTAGTCCCCTTTAGGGTCTTTTAGGGAGAGCCGTCGTTGAGTGGGGGCGCCATGTCGACTTTAGGGTGCCAACCTCCGCGGTAAGGTAGGGTGAGATTAGGGAGAGAGAGCACCCCCTCACCCAGATACCTCTATCCTTTTTAGTATTAAGTTATATGGTTAAGTAATACTGTCTCCTGACTCTAGTTGGTCATTTTTACCGCTAATTAATAAAAGTTATATTTTAGGGGCATTTTTCTGTTTTTCTTGGTTGTTACACCTCAGCTGCTGCAGAACCTCGTAATACACACCTCAGCTGTGGCAGAACCTTGTAATACACACCTAAGCTGCTGCAGAACCTCATACTACACCTCAGCTGCTGCAGAACCTCGTAATACACACCTCAGCTGTGGCAGAACCTTGTAATACACACCTCAGCTGCTGCAGAACCTCATACTACACCTCAGCTGCTGCAGAACCTCGTAATACACACCTCAGCTGTGGCAGAACCTTGTAATACACACCTCAGCTGCTGCAGAACCTCATAATACACACCTCAGCTGCTGCTGAACCTCACAATACACCTCAGCTGCTGCAAAACCTCGTAATACACACCTCAGCTGCTGCAGAACCTCGTAATACACACCTCAGCTGTGGCAGAACCTCATACTACACCTCAGCTGCTGCAGAACCTCGTAATACACACCTCAGCTGTGGCAGAACCTTGTAATACACACCTCAGCTGCTGCAGAACCTCATACTACACCTCAGCTGCTGCAGAACCTCGTAATACACACCTCAGCTGTGGCAGAACCTTGTAATACACACCTCAGCTGCTGCAGAACCTCATAATACACACCTCAGCTGCTGCTGAACCTCACAATACACCTCAGCTGCTGCAAAACCTCGTAATACACACCTCAGCTGCTGCAGAGCCTCATAATACACCTCAGCTGCTGCAGAACCTCGTAATACACACATCAGCTGTGGCAGAACCTTGTAATACACACCTCAGCTGCTGCAGAACCTCATAACACACACATCACCTGCTGCAGAACCTCATAATACACCTCAGCTGCTGCAGAACATCACAATACATGCTAACTGGATTCTAGTAGACGCTTGCGAAACCTCCGTCCGATTTCTTTTCTGCGTGAGACAGATGATACACGGAACACAAATCATCACACAGGTGAAGATGTTATTTACTCAGACGTGTGAATAAAGTCTTATTGCAGAGCCAACAGAGGTTCTGCAGCAGCTGTGTGAAACTATCGTTTCCCCGCTATAGATTATACGATTTTCCCGACATTTTAGAGAACTTTATATTAATAAATATTATTTATAATCACTACAATAGTATCAGGATCAAATCAACTTATGCCCTTCAATATTTTGAGGGCACTTCATCAAAATGCAAAAACCAAGTCCCACATTATCAAATGTTAGGGACAAAGAAGAGATCCCACATACTATATTAAAAAAACAATATTTTTATTAAAGCCACAAATGACAACAAACATTAAAAGACAATATTAAAAAAAAAAGCAAAATGCCGTCTAGGGGACGCCAGGTTCACTTAAATAGGAAAATTCACCACATATAATTACTGATCACATAATGGCGTCCCCGGAAGAAACTGGCGACGAAACGCGCGTCGGGGTGAGGGGACGCCAGGAATATCCACGCTGTAGGTAATTATCAACCTTTTATATTATATTGGCAACGCCATATTATTTCAAATCGTACCATATGTTGGGGAAGAACTTTGGCATGTATCCCTAGGGCCATTATGCAGTGATTACAGATAGGAAATTTTTCATGTCCCTGTATGTTAATTAACACAAGGTATATCTGTGGGTATAGACTGCTTTGAGACATTGAGCCTGGTTATATTAATGTATAGATAATCTGTTGGATATTTGATGGACTAGACTTGTCTGTTAATGAACTCTTTTTTTTTTATATGAATTGGTTTATAATATAATAAAATAGCTTATGTGATCAGTAATTATATGTGGGGAATTTTTCTATTTAAGTGAATCTGACGTCCCCTAGACGGCATTTTGCTTTTTTAATATTGTCTTTTATTGTTTGTTGTCATTTGTGGCTTTAATAAAAATATTGTTTTTTTTTGTAATATAGTATGTGGGATCTCTTCTTTGTCCCTAACATTTGATAATGTGGGACTTGGTTTTTGCAATAGTATCAGGAGGCAGATTGATACTTTGTTACGTTGTTGCTTCTGTTGTTTGTGTTCATGTTGCTACATTATTCCGATTCTTTGCAGCAGGCGGCAGCGCTAGGACTGTGCAGGTACCAGCGCCTGATATCATGAGTCTCAGGGATATGACACATGGGTATGACAGCCCAGGGGTGGACTTGGCAGCCGGCAGCACATGGAGGAGTTACCATAACAGCAGGGTGTAGGCGGACACACACACACACACACATTGCACTTGGGCGCTGGAGTGAGGACAGAGCTGGCACACAGGGGCCCTCAAGACACCAGGGGCCACACATTGGCTGCATTGTCATTTTTGACATCTGTTTCTTGCCATGAGTGATCAGGGAATGCTGGGGGCCGGATAAAATCTAAAGATCTAAAAAAAAAAAGGGGACCCTACGTGTCCATACAGAGAAGTAAAGGGGCGACTTCAAGACTCCGCACTGTCTTGGACTTTTCCTTGCTCTTCCAATTATTATTTTGTACCTTTTTTTAGCAACTGTGAACTATAAAACTAAAAAAGAAACAAACGTTTCCGTTGGGTTTTGACACTTTGTATCTTTTGGAAAACTAACCATGAAACGCTTTGCTTTCTGCTCCCTCTTCCTGGCATTGAGCTTACACTATGGGTTCGGAGGGCGGCAGGAGATTCCGCTGGAAACGCTTCCAAGTAACGCAGGCGATATCACCTGTACGGGGGTAAGTGATGCTGCTCTATAATACGATCATTAGAATGTGTCAGACTGTGTTCACACACTGCCAAAACGTCCAGTCTTGCTGCGTTTTTTCCAAAATCGAGGTAAAAAACGTTTTCTGTTTTAACAAAATGCTGCACCGCGGCCACAAGGTGTGAACGCAGCCTAATATCGTGATCACACGATGCAAGAAATCATCGACATAAAAGGTTTGGGACACACGTTCCAGTAAAGTTGCCAATAAGACACGTAATTAAAGGGCAATTAAAAATGAAATAAGTAGTCAATAATTACTTTTATTGGTTTAATATCTGTGGGAAAGCTGGGTGACAGCAGCCAATATGACCGCCACATTGAGATAGTTATGGAGAGATACGACCTACACTTTAGGAGTCTGGAAAAGCTGGATGACAGTCAATATGACTGCCACTTCGAGAGAGACATGATCTATGCTCTAGGAGTCAGGGAAAGCTGGGTGACAGCCAATATGACCGCCACTTCGAGAGAGACATGACCTATGCTCTAGGAGTTCGGGAAAGCTGGGTGACAGCCAATATGACCGCCACTTCAAGAGAGACATGATCTATGCTCTAGGATTCAGGGAAAGCTGGGTGACAGCCAACATGACCGCCACTTCGAGAAAGACATGACCTATGCTCTAGAAGAAAGGGAAAGCTGGGTGACAGCCAATATGACCACCAATTCGAGAAAGAAATGAGCTATGCTCTAGGATTCAGCGAAAGCTGGGTGACAGCCAACATGACCGCCACTTCGAGAAAGACATGACCTATGCTCTAGGAGTCAGGGAAAGCTGGGTGACAGCCAATATGACCACCACATCAAGATAGTTATGGAGAGATATGACCTACACTTTAGGAGTCTGGAAAAGCTGGATGACAGCCAACATGACCACCACTTCGAGAAGGACATGACCTACGCTCTAGGAGACAGGGAAAGCTGAGTGACAGCCAATATGACTGCCACTTCGAGAAAGACAGGGGACCTATGCTCTAGGAGTCAGGGAAAGCTGAGTGACAGCCAATATGACTGCCATATTAAGAGAGACATCACCTATGCTCTAGTAGGAAAAGCTGGGTGATAGCTGTAACATTATCGGTTGTCACCCAGCTTTCCCAGAATCTGAAGCAGCATAACAGAATTTCTGCATTGTAACTATTACACATAGAACATCGGGTTGTGATAAGGATCTGGAAATACTGGAATTATCAGGGTTACGTCTCAGTTTTGGAGTTTCTGATGAAAAGAACACAATCTCGGCCCGTCTGCATTCCGCAGGAATTTTAGTGACACATTCTCAAAGTTATTGTGGGACTGGTTATTTGCATATATTTTTTGGGGGGAGAAAATGTCAGTTTGCGTCCTGTATCCTGTGTGACATGTGATACTGGGAGGTGGTCAACAACTTCTTATTCTCCAATTGTTGAGCACTGTAACTCCCAACATCCCGGAACAGTAAAGGGGGCGATACACTTCAGAGATCTGTCAGCCAATTGCTTGTTCTGTTCCCCGCTCCTCATGCTCTATGAGCCAAGGGTGCATGACTTTTCATGGGCAGACCCCTATACTACAGGGAGAAAGGATTGGGCAGATTGAAATTCAACATGCCTGATCCTTTTTTTTCCCCCTGATATCATTCATTAATGGGGGTAGTCGTCCCATATATATATATTAAATGGTCATCCGGGAAGGCTGAAATTGGCGGCTATATCTGACTTTCATCTTTACTCCATTGGGCTTAAAGGGGTTGTCCAGTGAAGATGGTCACCTGCCCATTGGCAGAACTGGGCACTTGCATCCTGCCTAGAATGGCGAGGTAGTGCTCATGTCCGACCACCGCTTCATTCATCCTCCATTCCTAGTCAATGAATGGAGCGGTGGTGCGGATCCCAGCAGTCGGACCCAAATAATCCTGAGGATAGGTGACAACTGATTTTCCCTCAATAAAGCCCTTTAAATGGAGAGAGCACCTCACATACATCCCTGTTGTCAGAACAGGCCTCTCCCAGCTGTCGGGACCCCCATTAATAAAACATTTATGGCGTGGTCCTACAAGCCTCACGTATTACCACTGTCCAATAATCCAGGATATTTAATCATTGAGTGCTGATCGGTTCCATCGGTGCTGAATTAAAGGAATTGTCATTATAATAATAATGATTATATCACTACATGTGATGATTACATGTGTAAGCCATTGGAAAGGAGGCTGCGATGTTACCAGGGGCGTCTGCTTCACTGCATTCTTTTTAGGATCCCCTTGTAGGTTTGGGGTCCTGCATTGAGGTACAGGTAAAGAGAAGGATTCTGATATCAGGGAATCACGTCCGGCCACGATCGCTCTCTATAATCACAGCAGGAAACATTTTGCATTTCTGATCACAGGGAAAAAGGTGATATTAAAAAGTGACACCTCATCCACCATCCCGGCATCTCCAGAAGTTTCATTTGTCAGAAAAGTGCCATGAGGGATCATCAGTGTTTTTAAAAGGGCACTGTCACTATAGGAATGGAGGAACTATTGTTATGGGGCACTATGACTATTATGATGGGGCCAATTACTATTGTTATGAGGGCACTGTCACTATAGGAGTGGAGGAACTATTGTTATGGGGCACTATGACTATTATTATGGGGCCAATTACTATTGTTATGGGGGCACTGTCACTGTAGGAATGGAGGAACTATTGTTATGGGGTACTATGACTTATGATGGGGCCGATTACTATTGTTATGGGGGCACTGGCACTATAGGACTGGAGGAACTATTATTATAGGGCACTATGACTATTATTATGAGGCCAATTACTATTGTGGTGGGGGAACTGTCACTATAGGAATGGAGGAACTATTGTTATGGGGTACTATGACTATTATTATGGGGCCAATTTCTATTGTTATTGGGGCACTGTCACTATAGGAATGGAGGAACTATTGTTATGGGGCACCATGACTATTATTATGGAGTAATATTACTATTATTATGGGGAACTGACACTATTGGAATGGAGGAACTATTGTTTTGGGACATTATAATTATAATTAATTATTTGGCACTATAATTATTACTTTAGGGCACTATTACGATTGTTATTACTCTGACTATCATTATAAAGTGACTATTGTTATGACAACACTGTAACTATTGTAATTGGGACACCAATTATCAACATGGGGCACTGTGACTGCTGGAAGGTATATTTTTTGTCTTTGGAAGTTGTAGTGTCACTGGTTAGAGACCACCTAATAGCCCCAGGTTTTGTGCTGCGTAAGTAAAGAGCGCACTGTCACTCTAAATATTAGAATGAGGGTCCATCCCAGTGTGTTTAGACCATTTATTGCGTGGGGTTTTCTGTAACTCACGAGCGAGTAGTCAATATGATCACTTACATTATGTTTTGGTTATATAACTTTGTAGGACTTGATTACTTTGTTAGTGTCGGATGTTATCCGCTTATCTGCTTTATTGTAGGACTTTTTTTAACAGCACTTTCTATTATGGCGCAGTACTATTTAATGCTGCCTAAAATATTGCCGTAGAGTGTGATCAAATAACAGAGTCAAATAGTACCCCGATATCCTACAGTGCACCCTATAAAGACCATGCTATACCCCAATATCCTACAGTGCACCCTATAAAGACCATGCTGTACCCCAATATCCTACAGTGCACCCTATAAAGACCATGCTGTACCCCAATATCCTACAGTGCACCCTATAAAGACCATGCTGTACCCCAATATCCTACAGTGCACCCTATAAAGTCCATGCTGTACCCCAATATCCTACAGTGCACCCTATAAAGACCATGCTGTACCCCAATATCCTACAGTGCACCCTATAAAGACCATGCTGTACCCCAATATCCTACAGTGCACCCTATAAAGACCATGCTGTACCCCAATATCCTACAGTGCACCCTATAAAGTCCATGCTGTACCCCAATATCCTACAGTGCACCGTATAAAGACCATGCTGTACCCCAATATCCTACAGTGCACCGTATAAAGACCATGCTGTACCCCAATATCCTACAGTGCACCGTATAAAGACCATGCTGTAACCCAATATCCTACAGTGCACCCTATAAAGTCCATGCTGTACCCCAATATCCTACAGTGCACCCTATAAAGACCATGCTGTACCCCAATATCCTACAGTGCACCCTATAAAGTCCATGCTGTACCCCAATATCCTACAGTGCACCCAATAAAGAGTAATATCAGTGCAACTTAATAGTAGTACCATACAGTGCCCAAATATTTGACCTTTAGCGCACCCAATAAATATTAACATACAATACCTAAGATGCAGTGCCAAAAAGTGCCCAATTATCAGCAGCATACACCCAAGTTACAGTATTAACAGCGCATTAATATTACAGCATTCTTCTTGCCCTTCCTTCCCGGTGATGGATGGTTCCATCCGGCTGCATGGTTGCACTACTGGCACCAATTTTTGGTCTCCCAGGCTGTTAGCTGAAACAATTTTGCCCTTGCAGCATCGGAGGAGCGCAGGGGTGCTGAGTCTGGCTGGATCTAATGAGCCAGACATCCTTAGAGCAGCGTTAACAAGCTCTAAAACAAAGAGCTTGTGAGCACTGTGCGTCTTGCCTTGGATACTGGCCGTCGTTGATCAGCGGTAAACATTATGCAATCTCAAAGTTGCTCATTTTTACAAAGCTTTTGCAAATTTACCCATTTAATAAGATGAGACAACACCTTTAAAAATACCGTATGCAGTGCCCAAAAAATACCAGTGCTACATAGTACACAAACGGCAAACTATAATTAAATCAGTAATAGGGGATAAAGTCTTACCATGAGGGCCATAGAGTTCCTTAGTAGGTTTATAGTGATCACCTTGAGTATTTGGCGACCTTTGACCTGTAATTGCTTTTTGTGTAGGATTGCAGTCCATGAATAGGATTAACCGCTGGTATAATAGCCGCTTGTTTGCACATTGTTAACCGATGACGACTCTATGTAACCATTCATTGTCAGGCTCAGGTTTCTCTGGTTTTGCATTTCCTATAACTTAATAGGGTCAGCTGTCCCAAAATAATCTGCAGATGGGTGCATAATGTGTGTGTGTGTGTCATTACCCACGGTACATATGGTGGAGTAGGAAGCCTGGGGCAGAGGCTGTAGTCACACCTGGTGAGTAAAGAGCTCCAAAGACTATTCTGCTACAACAGTATTGCTATAGATGGTCCCGGTCGTTTTCCGTCAGGTGACGCTGTGTTGGATCGCTCTCTATGTAGTACTTACATATGGTATACTGTCCATACTGTGTACAAAAACCATACCACATGGTGCCTAATTATAAGTGCCATATAATAGCACCATACTATGGCCAAATAAAATGTCAATATGGTTTCCTAAATAATACTGCCATACTGTGCTGCCAACACCATCGTACACAACTCCAAACATATAGTAGCTTGTAGATTGTGAGCCCTCGCGGGCAGGGTCCTCTCTCCTCCTGTACCAGTTGTGACTTGTATTTTTCAAGATTATTGTACTTGTTTTATTATGTATACCCCTCCTCACATGTAAAGCGCCATGGAATAAATGGCGCTATAATAATAAATAATAATAATAATAATAATAGTAATGATTGATGTGGCAGCAGAAGGGTTTCCAGAACCTAAAATCTCAAGGAATTGTCTCATTATATGCCCTTATTCAGACATCCGTCTTGTTTACGGTTAGAACACGTACGCATTGTAGTCTATGGGGCTGTTCACATGTCCATGTTTTTTTTTGCAGACTGAGTATCCACAAAAGAAATTACAGTGACATGTGTCTGTTTCGATCCGAGTCACTGATCAAAATCGCCCATATAAGTTTATGTGTCTGTGAAAGTCACGTACAGCACAGGGTGTAAATCAAATCTACGGTATCTGTGATATATGTGATGGCAGGATCACATGTTCTCATGTCATTATCTCCTGATAACATATCGGGCTGGGACGCACCATCCATATATACCACTCAGTACCATCATAAGTAGATAATAGATCAAGGACACAACTATTGTCCAGCAAATACTTATCTACAGTATATGAGAACACCTCGCTGACAAGCAATGGCTGCGAAGATCCTGATATCAGGATCATAAATACATACTGTACATTGAGATAAAAGGACGTGCGCTGTCCGAGTCCATATTTCATATCCAAATCTGTCCATAAACATTAGACCCAACGCTGACATTTTAATGCACATCTATCTATACATCTAAAAGTCACCACCGCTATTCTGACCCCATAACAGACCACCTCTGGTATTAAAATCAGCACAAACTGCGCCCCCCAGGAGCTTCATGTCCGAGCAGCTGCATGCAGCCGCACATCACCAAGCACAATGCCGATAATCAGATGGAGTGGTCAAAAGCCGCCACCACTGAACTCTAGAAGAAACGTGTTCTGTGCAGTAATTGATCGCACTTCTCTATTTGCATCTGATGAAGGAGTCTATGTTTGGTGATTACAGGAGAATGCTACCCCCTGACTGCATTGTGCCCCCTGTACAGATGGTGCCAGAGGATAATGCTATAGGCTTGGACATTTTGCTCCAGTGAAAGGGAAGTCTTAATGCTTTAGCACAGTACATTGTGGACAATTGTAGCTTCCAGCTTTGTGGGAACAGTTTGGGAAGGCCCTTTTCTAGCCCCCATGGCGGTACGCAATGCACAAGCTACATAAAGATATGGTTGGGGGAGTTTGGTAGAAGAACATGAGTGGCTCTACAAAGCTTGTACCCCAGGCTCATCCAATACCTTTAGAATGAACTAGAATGGAGGCTCTATCTATCTATTTATTATCTATCTATCTATCTATCTATCTATCTATCTATCTATCTATCTATCTATCTATCTATCCAGAATTGGTGGTAATCACGGGACAACAATGTCTCACAGTGAGTTTCTTTGATTCTTCAACGACACATTTCCTTGGTTTCCTTGAGCTCGGCTGTGGTGTCCGACCTTACTAACCCTGGTTTCAGATTTTTTAATTAAGTCTTCTTTGCTCAGAACTGTTTATTCAGGATAAAATGTGTGGTTATAAATGGTCATAAAGGTGATAGGAAGGTAAATACCCTGAGACGTCCCCAGTTAGTTATCCAGACACAAAATGTCCTCCATAACAAGGTGATAACATGGGAGGTTATACATGGCTAAATTATTAATCATTATATTGTACACGAGTCCCGAAGTATAAACATCTCCTGCCTCGGCCATTGCACCCAATGGATTCCTATTGCTCCTAAAAACTAGGGAAAATTAGCATTTACATTGTGTCTTCTGGAGAATAGCAGATATTCAACCCTTCTGACGTCACATTTATGAAGGCCAAAAACCCCACTAGAAGAAAATGCTATAAATTTAATTGAGGACATCATCTAGAATTTTTTTGCAGATGAAATCTGCAGTGGAATCACAGCAAAAGTTGCCAGGCTGAGAATTTTCTCCACATCTTAAGGATGAGATTTTGTAAAATCTCATCCATGATGCTCATCACTGCAAATTTTCTGCGGTGCATACTCTGAGACACGTCAGCCAAAAGTCGTCTGGACCCATTGATTTTGGGATGATTGGCCACCAACTATCTAATGTGTATCGATGTGTCGGCCTATGGCAGAAGATCAGGGAGGGAGGGAAGGATCAGGCATGTTGGTTTTCAATATGCCCGATCCTTCATTCATGCAGGAGAGACGCTACGGACTGCGCTAACGCAATGTTCCAAAAGGTTTTGCGTTAGCCGATCCCACTAGCGCAGATCCCCGATCTGCGCTAGCGAGGAACGGACCGCGAACGCTGCAAGCAGCATTCGCGGTCCGTCACTCAAATGACGTCACATCGCTAGCGCACGCCCAATGTGGCAATGGCGGCGTTAACGGACTACGTTACACCGCGTTATGCCGCGGTGTAACGTAGTCCGTTAAACGCGGTCACATAATGCAATGTGACCCTAGAAGTTTCCTTCTTCCCAATTAAATAAATATGGACACTCGGTCACTGTAGTGTTTTGTGGGTCGGAATATGGACTGTAACATTTTGCCGCCATATTACAGTTGTGTGAAACTGGCTTTAGCTTTGTGCTAGGGAACCACAGGCACCTTGTGTGCCGCCATATGGTGTCTCTATAATACCGAATGTGCAGGAACATGGCATACAGGGATACATTCGGGTCCTATAGAAGTCTATAGGTGTTATATTACAGAGCTTGTATGGAGCGGTAATACGAAGCCCTAAATCTCCTGTCAGGTCTAGATATTTCCAGTCTATAACCGAGCGGCGGATCTTCCTCTTTTCATGTAATTGCTCCATGTTGTTCCCTAATTTCTCTGGCATGTGAATAATAACCCGTGTCACTCTGTGTAATGAGTAAATTTACGCGCCTGAATACATGACACAAACCGGTCTGTATTCTAATACAAAGTACACACATGGCGAGCGAGTGCCATGCCGCTTACTCGTTGTCACCAGGGAAACTCCTAACTGCCATCAGACGGGAACAATGGGCCCTCACACGCACCTCGGCCTTCTCTGCTTATTTTAGGATTGGAAGACTGGATATGGTTTATCAAACATATCACCATCTACTTAATATCTAGAACCTGGCGGCGCAGAAGGTGAACGGCAACCAATGTAAACAAATATGTCCCTTAACCGTCACCGGATGTTTTCCAGGACTTCAAATTTTTAGCCCGTATTCACACATTGAGGCAGTTTTATAAAATCTTACTATGAAAAATAAAAAATTAAAAAAAAAACACATTTGTTTACTGTTGCAACCAATCACAAAGCAGCTTTCAATTTACCAGAGCCATTTAAAATATGAAAGCTGAGCTCCTATTGGTTGCTATGGACAAAAAATATAGTTTTATGGCTAGGCCTCAATTTTCAGAGCTGTTTACTAGTAAATCTGTTGTTGTGACCCATAGCAACCAATCAAAGATTAGCTTTCATTTCCAAAGTAGCTCTGGCAAAATGAAAGCTGAGCTCTGATTGGCTGCTATGGACAACAAAGAGTTTTACTGTTAGGCCTCATTTATCAGAGCTGTAAAACTTTCTTTATTGTCCATAGAAACCAATTAAAGCTAAGCTTTCATTTCTCAAGCAGCTCTGGTGAAAGGAAAGCTGAGCTCTGATTTGTTGCTATGGGCAACAATGGTATATATATTTTTTTTTTACAGATTTTTTTTTTGACGGTCCCGGAATATTAAACAAAAAATGCTCTAAAAAGCGACAAAACTTTGTATGTACCGAAAATGGTAGCAATAAAAACTACAGCACGCAAAAAAAAATAAATTGTCATATAGTTCCATCGACAGGAAAACAAAAAGTTGCTTCTCTCAGAAAATGGCGGCCCAAGCCAATTTTTTTTTTTTCAAAGTTCAAAATATTTTTAAAACTAAAAAACACTATTAAAGTTTGGAGTCATCGTAACCACACTGACCTGGAGAATCATGATACCAGATTAGGCCTCTTTCACACTTCAGTTATTTGGCGTCAGTCTAAAACCGCCATTTTCCTCAAATAACGGATCCGTCATTTTTTTTGACGGATCCGTTATTTTCCCATAGACTTGCATTAGTGACGGATTGTGACGGATGGTCATCCGTTCCATCCGCCATGCGACGGATCCGTCGAAATTTGGCGGACGTTTTCTGAAAATAGACGGACATTGGAACGTTTTTTGTCAACGCTGAAATGGCGGATCGCGACGGATCCGTCGCGTCCGCCATTCCATAGAATGGGCGCCTATGGGCGACGGATCCGCCGCAACCGTTTTTTCGGCGGATCCGTCGCCCCAATCCGTTTTTTCAATTGCGCATGCTCCAAAAAGTAGATACTAAACATACCAAAAGAACTGGCGCACAGCTATAAACTATATACATAAAAGGGGGGTGCAAGTAGCAGCATAGTAAATGACAAAAAGCGAGAAGAAAGACGCTGCTACAAAAATTGCACACCACCCGGTATATGAACATGCAAAAAACACTTTATTGGCATAGACAATAAAAACAATTAAAAACATAGAACCACTGTAAACCACCTGGACATAAATACATGTGTATATACATAGCAATAATTATACAGCCTATCAATATGTCCATAGGGAATATACACCCTATATGGACCTGTATGCTGGTAAACACCTACCTAATGGCTCATGAGGACTCTGAATACAAGCCTATTATAAAAGGGATATATATCCCGCAGAACCCACAGGCAAGTGTGTCAAATAATGACCACCCACCTGCCCATATGAAGGGAAAAAAAAAAAAAAAAAAAAAAAAGAGCCTAAGCAGTGAGGGCAAGATATCCCCAACCCAAACCTGTACCAACCTATGTCCGATAAGCTGAGGTGTCCAGGGGGAGAGACAGTGGACCCTAACCCCACGCGTATCGCCTCCTTAATGAGGTTTCGTCAGGGGAAATATATATTTCCCCTGACGAAACCTCATTAAGGAGGCGATACGCGTGGGGTTAGGGTCCACTGTCTCTCCCCCTGGACACCTCAGCTTATCGGACATAGGTTGGTACAGGTTTGGGTTGGGGATATCTTGCCCTCACTGCTTAGGCTCTTTTTTTTTTTTTTTTTTTTTTTTTTTTTTTTTTTTTTTTTTTTTTTTTTTTTTTTTTTTTTTTTTTTTCCCTTCATATGGGCAGGTGGGTGGTCATTATTTGACACACTTGCCTGTGGGTTCTGCGGGATATATATCCCTTTTATAATAGGCTTGTATTCAGAGTCCTCATGAGCCATTAGGTAGGTGTTTACCAGCATACAGGTCCATATAGGGTGTATATTCCCTATGGACATATTGATAGGCTGTATAATTATTGCTATGTATATACACATGTATTTATGTCCAGGTGGTTTACAGTGGTTCTATGTTTTTAATTGTTTTTATTGTCTATGCCAATAAAGTGTTTTTTGCATGTTCATATACCGGGTGGTGTGCAATTTTTGTAGCAGCGTCTTTCTTCTCGCTTTTTGCCAAAAAGTAGATACTTCTCCCAGACAACCCCCAAGTAACGGATCCGTAAAAAAAACGGATCCGTTAGAACCGTTTTCGCAACAATTGTGACGGATCCGTCAATCCGTCACTATGTCGGCAGTGACTGACGCCAAAAGACTGAAGTGTGAAAGAGGCCTTACGTGTCTTTTTTTTTCCACCATTTCACCTCATTTGGAATTTTTTTCCCGTTTTTCAGTACGTTATATCATAAAGCAACTGGTGCCATATAAAACTACAACTCGTCCTACACAAAAAACAAGACCTCAAATAAGTTCTGACTATTAAAGGTGAAAGAAAAAATATTCGGAGCTCTTAGGTGTCACTCACAATCAGAGCTAGAAGGTGTCGCCTACATTCAGAGCTTTGAATCGTCACTCACTTTCAGAGCCCCAGAGATATCTCCCACAATTGGAGTTCGGAGGTGTCTCCCACCTTTGGAGCTTTGAGGTCTCATCCACATTTGGGGCTTGGTGTTGTCACTCACTGTCAGAGACTGGAGTTGTCATTCACATTCGGAGGTTGGAGGTGTCACCCACATTCAGAGGTTGGAGGTGTCACCCACATTCAGAGGTTGGAGGTGTCACCCACATTCGGAGGTTGGAGGTGTCACCCACATTCGAAGGTTGGAGGTGTCACCCACATTCTGAGGTTGGAGGTGTCACCCACATTCAGAGGTTGGAGGTGTCACCCACATTCGGAGGTTGGAGGTGTCACCCACATTCGAAGGTTGGAGGTGTCACCCACATTCAGAGGTTGGAGGTGTCACCCACATTCGGAGGTTGGAGGTGTCACCCACATTCGGAGGTTGGAGGTGTCACCCACATTTGGAGCTTGGAGATGTTGCCCACATTCAGAACTTGGAGCTGTCACTCACTTTCAGAACCCGGAGATGTCACCCACATTCTGATCTCAGAAGTTTCACCCACATTTGGAGCTCAGAGGTGTTGCCCACAATCGGAGCTCGGAGGTGTCAACCAAATTGAGACCCTGGAGTTGTCACCTACATTCAAAGCCCCAAGATGTCACCCTCATTTGGAGCTTGGAGGTGTCACTCACAATCAGAGCTCGAAAGTGTCTACTACATACGGAGCCTTGAGTTGTCATCCACATTCAGAGCCCAGAGTTGTCACCCACATTTGGAGCTCGGAGGTGTCACCCTCATTTGGAATTTGGATTTGTCACCCATATTTTGCGCACAGAGGTGTCAGCAACATTTGGGTGAAGAGATGGTCATTCTGCTGTGCATATTGAACATGTGCAAAAGATATTTCAATATGGCATTAGGCAAGATGGTGCTATATAGGGAGTAGTGATGAGCGAGTATACTCGTTGCTCGAGTTTTCCCTGAGCACGCTCGGGTGATCTCTGAGTATTTGTGACTGCTCGGAGATTTAGTTTTTGTTGCCGCAGCTGCACTATTGGGTTGCCTGGTTGCTTGGGAATCCCCACATGTAATCAAGCTGGCTAGCAGCCGTAAATCATGCAGCTGCTGCAAAGAAAACTAAGGCTATGTGCACACGTTGCGGATTTTGCTATCTGCAGCAACTTTCCATGCGTTTACAGTACAATGTAAACCTATGGAAACCGCAATCCGCAGTGCACATGCTGCGAAAAAAAAAACCGCGGAAACGCTGCGGTTTACATTCCGCAGCATGTCAATTCTTTGTGCGGATTCCGCAGCGGTTTACACCTGCTCCACAATAGGAATCCGCAGGTGTAAATCCGCAGTGGAATCCGCACAAAAACCGCGGTAAATCCGCAGGTAAAACGCAGTGCCTTTTACATGCGGATTTCTAAAATCCGCTGCGGAAAAATCCGCAGAGGTCAATTTTACATGTTCACAAACCCTAAATCTCCGTACACTCACAATACTCGGAGGACACCCGAGCGTGCTCGGGAAAACCTGAGCAACGAGTATACTCGCTCATCACTAATAGGGAGTAGAAATCTTTTTTTGCCAGAGCTTCTCCTTAGGGTTAGTCATAATAGCTACAGTAAATGTATTATATTTATGCATTTGTATTAGGATATGTAAATAGTTAAGGACTCTATATAGAGAGCAAACCCCTTTGGTACTGCTCAGAGACTTCTGTTACTTGAGCAGTGCCAAAGGGTCCTGATCTCTCTATATAGTTGTCAGTGAGGTTGGATCTTGTGAAAATGATTCCACATGTCCCAGACCCTCATATCTGAACAATGTCAGATATTCGCTCAACCCAAAGACATAGTTGTGGTTGTATATATGAAGCAGAATGGGCCGCGCTGCTCCACTTTTTTATGTGGATAGTTTTAATTGTGAGTGTGTGCAGCTGATGAGTTCACTGAAACCCGCACTATAATAAGATCCTGTAATACAGGTGAGTGTTGCAATAAAGTCTCCTTGGCCAAGACAAACAGGCATTTGATCTTTGATTCGACCTTCCCTTGTACCTGACAGCTGGAACTTCACAGGGTGTTGATCTGATGTTAGCGCTGGGTGTCACTTTCTCTGAATTATAGAGGTGTACCATGACTTTATGACATATAAATAAATGTGAACTACATCTAAAAGAAGCAACCTCTTTGTGGCATTTTATTCTCATACTTGTTCTTTCTTTTATACTGTCATATTTATTCATTCTGTAATCTGAGGTGTAAAATATGCTAACTGTAGAAAAAAGTTATCATGGCTCCACCTCTACTAAAAGTATCACTCTGTGGGGAACTGCCATGGGTACGTTAACTACGCCATATTAATAGTTGATATGAATATTCATAGGGTACTCTTTCTCTAGATGTACCTCACTCTAGCTACCTAATAAATGACACTAAAGAGGCAGTGTTTTTTTCTTCTGGAGATGGGCTAATTTGCATATGTTTTTCCATGGAGCATTGCTTGCCAGCTAGTCTCCTGAGGAGTCTTGCAGCCTAGTCCATAAATACGGCTTTGTTTATTAGCCTGGTACAGTGATATCCTGCATATTAGCAGTACACATAAGAACTACTGCACATGCATCTCTACTTAATTGCTCTAAGCTCAAGTTCCCTGGCTGACTCCTTGTTACAACCCTGCCTATTTCCATTAGGTTTAAAGGTAAAGAGGTGATCTAGGAGCCTAAAAAGGCCCTGTCACTGTAAATATATAACTTTGTTTTTTTTTGTAACCTGACGCAAATGCTGCTGTTTGCCTGAATCCGGTGTTGTTTTTAGTTTGTTCCTGTGCCTCTCCATTCCTGAGATATAGCCTTCTTTTCCCTGCATGTAAATATAGTCTTTTTTTAACCAAGTGGGTGTGGTCTCTGAAAAGAATGGTCCATATCTCAGGAATGGAGAGGTGCAGGAACAAAAGAAAAAAAAAATCACCAGATTCAGGAGAAAAGCGGCATTTACACCAGGCAAAAAAAAAAAAGAAGACATTTATAGCATGTGAAAGGTCCTGTTTCAAACGTGGTGACAGAGGCCTGAAATGTGGTAACAAGTCTGCATTTCTGTGAGGATCTGTCATCTCTCACGACCTGTCTATTTTAGTACATACTTGTATTTCACATGAGATATCCTGGATTATCTGTTCTTCTGTTAAGGTACCTTCACACATAACGATATTGTTAACACTGCAGACAATACAGGAACAGACCCTACTAACGAGAGCAATAGTCGTAGTGGTCAATTTATTAATACATTTCCAGGAGTTATAATAGAGGAACAGCACATTGCAGAGTAGATAATTCCGAATTTTATGCCACATTTAATGAGTGTGCTAGACACTGCTCAGAAAGTTCAGCAGGGGTAAGGTTAGGTCAGCCTATGCAATACTGTTATAAATTGCGACTAAGTGAGGAACTGCTCTGGATAGGTCAGTAATTAAAAGTTTAGAAATATTTGACCACAGACTGAAATTGTTCTCGTTATTCTTGTTCCTTGTGTCCTCAGTATTGGGAAGTTACTGCTTGGGTAAACACTTGATGAAGTCACACATTTGTTGTCTGCCCGGGTGACACAAAAACACTTCTGATGCCAATCATCTGCTGTATAACTACAAGTCCCAGCATGTATCTCTGGTGTCTTGTGGGGTTTCTAGTTTATGTAAGAAGATCCTGCTGGGACTTGTAGTCACGGAGTGCAGGGATGTGTGTGTGGGGGTCCGTATATATTTTGATGCTCTGTATTTAGGAAATTCTGGGGTCTGTAGGGGTGTGTGGTCTGTACATTCTCAATTTTGCCTCAACAGGAGCCAATAAAACCACACCCAAAGGTAGGCATAGTGGGGTCATTTCTCAGAGCATCACACTGTAATTGTTGGCATGTAGTCTGGAGTCTGTATTTGGGGATCTGGTGTTACATCTGTATCTGGGGAGATATCTGGTCTGTATTTATTTATGGAGTCTGTAACAATTTTGGGGTCCTAGGCATTATTTGTGATAGAAAGAGCCATATCGCCTACCACTTTACAGAACCTCCCACCTGACGAGTATGGAAATAACAGTAATATACAACATCTCATTACTTAAGTTGTAGCTAGCCTTTCCTTCAATATACAATTCTCTCCTCTAGTCCTGAATCTTTTCCCCTTGATCTTTTTAGGGTGCATGCTATTATTTCCCTGCTTCCTCTTACACAATATAAGCATTTGCCTTTACCTACCACTGGGGGGAGCTCACTGAACACAAGTCTATCTGTATACCTGACTTGCTGTTAGCTCCCTCTAGTGGTGGCTGTGTGCAGCCAGAATTGTAATATCTGACGATGTGATGACCTTTACCATGGCGGATTGTCATTGCTCATACTTTTTTCTTTCCTTATTTCAGGATCTTCAATGCAATTCCTCAGGTATGCATAGAGTTAAATATCTTCTCCTTACAGGTGACATTTTTCGGCAATGAATTTCTATTTAGTTGAATTAGTAATTCAATCATTTTCCAATCATTATGTAATACAAGGAAAAAATAAAATCTTGCACCCTGGTTTATGATGGGAGTGACGTGCGGTATAATTAGTGATGTAGCCATTTCCCCTTTAAGACGTCATTTTTCCCTTGATATTGCAGACACCTTCTGTGCCGACGGAGACTTGGAAACTGCAAAATTTCCTGTTTTGATACCGACGGACATCAGAGCGAAAACGGTGAAAAGGTGCGACCGGAAGGGCTGCCAGCTCTGCGTCCAGGTCACCATGGACATATCCGTGGCTTTCATATCAGGTATCGGATGGGGGCCACGTTTGTCGTAGGACTGCACATAAATTGGAGAATGGTATTAACGAGGGGTGTATTAATGAGGGGTGTATTAATGAGGGGTGTATTAATCAGGGGTGTATTAATCAGGGGTGTATTAACGAGGGGTGTATTAATGAGGGGTGTATTAATGAGGGGTGTATTCATGAGGAGTGTATTAACAAGGGGTGTATTAATGAGGGGTGTATTAATGAGGGGTGTATTAATGAGGAGTGTATTAACAAGGGGTGTATTAATGAGGGGTGTATTAATGAGGAGTGTATTAACAAGGGGTGTATTAATGAGGGGTGTATTAATGAGGGGTGTATTAACAAGGGGTGTATTAATGAGGGGTGTATTAATGAGGGGTGTATTAACCAGGGGTGTATTAATGAGGGGTGTATTAATGATGGGTGTATTAACCAGGGGTGTATTAACAAGGGGTGTATTAATGAGGGGTGTATTAATGAGGGGTGTATTAACTAGGGGTGTATTAACAAGGGGTGTATTAATGAGGGGTGTATTAACAAGGGTTGTATTAATGAGGGGTGTATTAATGAGGGGTGTATTACTGAGGGGTGTATTAATGAGGAGTGTATTAACAAGGGGTGTAGTAAAGAGGGGTGTATTCTTGAGGAGTGTATTAACAAGGTGTGTATTAATGAGGGGTGTATTGACAAGGGTGTATTAATGAGGGGTGTATTAATGAGGAGTGTATTTACAAGGGGTGTATTAATGAGGGGTGTATTAATGAGGGGTGTATTAACACGGGGTGTATTAATGAGGGGTGTATTAATGAGGGGTGTATTATCAAGGGGTGTATTAACGAGGGGTGTTACTTTCCAGAATTCTCAGAAGAACTCGGCTCAGGCGATTGCAGCGACTACTATGATGAGTATGTCGGCGATTACTCGGAAGACGAAGACTTTCCAAATGTAAACCTGTACATAGCGATGAATAAACCCACCAAAGGTAAATTGCTTTTTTCATATTTGCATGGTTGCTGTTGCTCTCTGATTAGATGCAATGAGCAACAATGAAAAGTGATTGACAGACGATGCTACGACGCGCGTCGGGTATGAGGCATCCATGATGTCTTCTCTTCTGCTCCCGGTTCCAGCGCTGGTGCATGTAAAGCTGGTTAAAAGCCTGCATCTGCCTTGTTCAGGACCACCCACTAGTTCCAAGAGCATTGGAAAAAGATGGGGGTCTTCATAAAACGGCACCACCCCTGTCCACAGGTTGTGTGTGGTATTGCAGCTCCGCCCAATTCATCTCAATGGAGTTATAAGAGCAGCTACAACCCATGCACACGTGTGGTGCTGGCATTAGAAGAAAGACTCTATTTTTTTTCTAATTCTGGATGACCTCTCTAATTCCCCACTCAAGCCCCTTCCACATTCCATCCAAGAAGGTTCGCAAAAATACCAATTTGGGGTATATTTTCATAAGACCTCCCAATATGAAAACCAAATATTACAATATGTGTCGGGGGCATGGATGTATCCTGTTCGGGACCCCATTGTTGGACATGGGTTGGCAAAATTGGCCAGTGGGGTCCATTCTGGGGAAGGGGCATCCTCACCTCCTGGGTCTCTTTTCCAAGGGCTGTTTTCCAGTCCGCTGCCTTTTCATGCCAACCTGAACGGACTGATGATCAAATACCAATTAATTGTGGGTTTATTAGACATTAGTATAATTGACATCGTCTGTTTCCTTGTGGATACTGCTTGGTAAATAATAAGTGAACCCTCCAGCTGTCTCTGTTCCTGTTTCTCCAAAGTCAACAAAGTCAAACTATCACCTTGTGTTTGCAGATTCCTTGCTCTGTGCCGACCTGTACATACTGCGGCTTGTACCCAGCAGCAATCTCTGCTCCTTTGTGAGAATTTCATTGTCTCAGTTGTCAATTCCACGGAGACCCGACACCAACAACCGCATCAAGGTGGTAAGGATCCATAATTCCTGTCCTGGATGGAGGCCGAACCCCGATCACTTCCAAAAAGTTACAGCAGCCATTTATTAGTAATAGAATTGTCATTATATAATAGTTCTATTTATTTACACTGCAGGGATCTGTAATATATAACAGTGTTAGTGCGAGACCCGGGAATAGCCTCAACATAACGTCGTACACAGAACCAAAGTACATGGAGGAACTACACGTGCACCACAACTTACCCGGTAAGGGACAATGATAGCAGTTATATTCTTGTACATAGGGGCAGTATTATAGTAGTTATATTCTAGTACATAGGGGCAGTATTATAGTAGTTATATTCTTGTACATAGCAGTATTATAGTAGTTATATTCTTGTACATAGGGGGCAGTATTATAGTAGTTATATTCTTGTACATAGGGGCAGTATTATAGTAGTTATATTCTTGTACATAGCAGTATTATAGTAGTTACATTCTTGTACATAGGGGCAGTATTATAGTAGTTATATTCTTGTACATAGGGGCAGTATTATAGTAGTTATATTCTTGTACATAGCAGTATTATAGTAGTTATATTCTTGTACATAGGGGGCAGTATTATAGTAGTTATATTCTTGTACATAGGGGCAGTATTATAGTAGTTGTATTCTTGTACATAGGGGCAGTATTATAGTAGTTATATTCTTGTACATAGGGGCAGTATTATAGTAGTTATATTCTTGTACATAGGGGCAGTATTATAGTAGTTATATTCTTGTACATAGGGACAGTATTATAGTAGTTATATTCTTGTACATGGGGCAGTATTATAGTAGTTATATTCTTGTACATAGGGGCAGTATTATAGTAGTTATATTCTTGTACATAGGGAGCAGTATTATAGTAGTTATATTCTTGTACATAGGGGGCAGTATTATAGTAGTTATATTCTTGTACATGGGGCAGTATTATAGTAGTTATATTCCTGTACATAGGGGCAGTATTATAGTAGTTATATTCTTGTACATAGGGGCAGTATTATAGTAGTTATATTCTTGTATATAGGAGCAGTATTATAGTAGTCATATTCTTGTATATAGGAGCAGTATTATAGTAGTCATATTCTTGTATATAGGGGCAGTATTATAGTAGTTAGATTCTTGAATATAGGGGCAGTATTATAGCAGTTATATTCTTGTATATAGGGAGCAGTATTATAGTAGTTAGATTCTTGTATACAGGGGCAGTATTATAGCAGTTATATTCTTGTATATAGGGAGCAGTATTATAGCAGTTATATTCTTGTATATAGGGGCAGTATTATAGTAGTTAGATTCTTGTATATAGGAGCAGTATTATAGTAGTTATATTCTTGTATATAGGGGCAGTATTATTGTAGTTATATTCTTGTACATAGGAGCAGTATTATAGTAGTTAGATTCTTGTACATAGGAGCAGTATTATAGAAGTTATATTCTTGTACATAGGGGCAGTATTATAGCAGTTATATTCTTGTATATAGGGAACAGTATTATAGTAGTTAGATTCTTGTATATAGGGGCAGTATTATAGAAGTTATATTCTTGTATATAGGGGCAGTATTATAGTAGTTATATTCTTGTATATAGGAGCAGTATTATAGTAGTTATATTCTTGTATATAGGAGCAGTATTATAGAAGTTATATTCTTGTACATAGGGGCAGTATTATAGCAGTTATATTCTTGTATATAGGGAACAGTATTATAGTAGTTAGATTCTTGTATATAGGGGCAGTATTATAGAAGTTATATTCTTGTATATAGGGGCAGTATTATAGTAGTTATATTCTTGTATATAGGAGCAGTATTATAGTAGTTATATTCTTGTATATAGGAGCAGTATTATAGAAGTTATATTCTTGTACATAGGGGCAGTATTATAGTAGTTAGATTCTTGTATATAGGGGCAGTATTATAGTAGTTAGATTCTTGTATATAGGGGCAGTATTATAGCAGTTATATTCTTGTATATAGGGGCAGTATTATAGTAGTTAGAGTCTTGTATATAGGGAGCAGTATTATAGCAGTTATATTCTTGTATATAGGGGCAGTATTATTGTCGTTATATTCTTGTACATAGGAGCAGTATTATAGTAGTTAGATTCTTGTACATAGGAGCAGTATTATAGTAGTTATATTCTTGTACATAGGGGCAGTATTACAGTAGTTATATTCTTGCACATAGGAGCAGTATTATAGTAGTTATATTCCTGTACATAGGGGGCAGTATTATAGTAGTTATATTTTTGTACATAGGGGCAGTATTATAGTAGTTATATTCTTGTACATAGTAGCAGTATTATAGTAGTTATATTCTTGTACATAGGGGCAGTATTATAGTAGTTATATTCTTGTACATAGGAGCAGTAATATAGTAGTTATATTCTTGTACATAGGAGCAGTATTATAGTAGTTATATTCTTGTACATAGGGGCAGTATTATAGTAGTTATATTCTTGTATATAGGAGCAGTATTATAGTAGTTATATTCTAGTACATGGGAGCAGTATTATAGTAGCTAAGAAACAATTGAACTTTATGAATGTCAACAGTGTGGTAAATTGGTGAAGAATTTTACGTACAAATTCTAATAAATATTTTGCTGTTTTGAAGATTGCAAAGAACTGGATGCAAAGGAGAATATTCTGGAATGTGAAGGTATATATATATATATATATATATTTGATGTTCTAAGTATTGGTTTAGAGCAAAGATATTCACTCTGTTGTTTTCCACCTCTCCCATCCTGACAACTGCAGGATATTAATTTCTATAACTAAATTATTACAAACCTGCTTCTTTTCCATGCAGCACCCTGGATAAATGTAACTGGTGGCAGCCATAACATGTCTGTTAGCATAGATAATGGAACCTCTGCGAGGAACACAACACTGCGAGTCTATCATAAATCCAGACACCAACGAAATGACACAACATACAATTTAGTGAGTATTGGCACAATGGACGGTATTATTTATTAATATTTATGAAGTATACAGTAGATAGAGGAATAGATAGGATATAAAATAGGAGCTGGATGGATCATAGATAGATCATAGTAATAGATAGATAGATAGATAGATAGATAGATAGATAGATAGATAGATAGATAGATAGATAGATAGATAGATAGATAGATAAATAATCAGAAAATCAGAAAAAAACAGGCAGCACTCCAAAAATCAAAATGAAAAACCATGGCTTTACTGATCCATTAGCAGCAGATAGATAATAAATAGATAGATGAGAGAGATAATAGATGGATAGATATATAGTTAATAGATAATAGATAGATAATAGAGAGATGATAGATAATAGATAGATATTGTAATCATTGCTTATAATTACTCAGTACATTTTTCTCCCTTTCAGTATGGAGATCAGCGTTACATTTTCCCAAAATCAGATATCGTCCCATGTTTGTGTTTTGAAGTAAGTTTTCTATTATTCTGCGTTCACTTTTGGGGTTGAGCAGAGATGTTCTCTTTGTGAAGAGTGTTGCTAACTAGAAAAAATCCCATGGTCGGACAAGCGCTGGGGCCCAAAGCAGCTGGGGGGGTCCACTCGCCGGACAGTGGGGCGCTATGGGAGCCCGGTGCCTGTGCCAGCGCCCGCGAGTGCCCCCCCCCCCCCCGCTGCTTGGTCAGGGCCCCGGCACTTGTAATAGTTACCGCTCCCCGCTCCACTGCTGCCGCGTCTTCTGCGTCTAGTGACTCTGACGTTTCAGGTGAGGGGGCGCTATGACATCACGTCTGTGTGCCCTCTGCTTGAACAGTCAGAGCAGAGAGCCGGAAGATACCGTCGCTGAGGGGTCCGGACCAGAGCAGCAGCCAGCCAGGAGAGGCATATCATTTTTATTATATGTTTGAAAAATTGTATGAGGCCCATCATAAACTGTATGGAGCAATATATGGGACTCATTATTCTGTATGGTGCAATATATGGTGCCCATTATACTGTATGGAGCAATATATGGGGCATGTTATTCTGTATGGTGCAATATATGGGGCTCATTATTCTGAATGGAGCAATATATGGGGCTCATTATTCTGTATGGAGCAATATATGGGGCTCATTATTCTGTATGGAGCAATATATGGGGCTCATTATTCTGTATGGTGCAATATATGGTGCCCATTATGCTGTATGGAGCAATATATGAGGCTCATTATTCTGTATGGAGCAATATATGGGGCTCATTATTCTGTATGGAGCAATATATGGGGCTCATTATTCTGTATGGAGCAATATATGGGGCTCATTATTCTGTATGGAGCAATATATGGGGCTCATTATTCTGTATGGTGCAATATATGGTGCCCATTATGCTGTATGGAGCAATATATGAGGCTCATTATTCTGTATGGAGCAATATATGGGGCTCATTATTCTGTATGGAGCAATATATGGTGCCCATTATACTGTATGGAGCAATATATGAGGCTCATTATTCTGTATGGTGCAATATATGGGGCTCATTATTCTGTATGGAGCAATATATGGGGCTCATTATTCTGTATGGTGCAATATATGGTGCCCATTATGCTGTATGGAGCAATATATGAGGCTCATTATTCTGTATGGAGCAATATATGGGGCTCATTATTCTGTATGGAGCAATATATGGGGCTCATTATTCTGTATGGAGCAATATATGGGGCTCATTATTCTGTATGGAGCAATATATGGGGCTCATTATTCTGTATGGTGCAATATATGGTGCCCATTATGCTGTATGGAGCAATATATGAGGCTCATTATTCTGTATGGAGCAATATATGGGGCCCATTATTCTGTATGGAGCATTATATGGGGCTCATTATTCTGTATGGTGCAATATATGGGGCTCATTATTCTGTATGGAACAATATATGGGGCTCATTATTCTGTATGGTGCAATATATGGGGCTCATTATTCTGTATGGAGCAATATATGGGGCTCATTATTCTGTATGGAGCAATATATGGGGCTCATTATTCTGTATGGAGCAATATATGGGGCATGTTATTCTGTATGGTGCAATATATGTGGCCCATTATTCTGTATGGAGCAATATATGGGGCCCATTATTCTGTATGGTGCAATATATGGGGCATGTTATTCTGTATGGTGTAATATATGGGGCTCATTATTCTGTATGGAGCAATATATGGGGCATGTTATTCTGTATGGTGCAATATATGGGGCATGTTATTCTGTATGGTGTAATATATGGGGCTCATTATTCTGTATGGAGCAATATATGGGGCATGTTATTCTGTATGGTGCAATATATGGGGCTCATTATTCTGTATGGTGCAGTATATGGGGCTCATTATTCTGTATGGAGCAATATATGGGGCTCATTATTCTGTATGGAGCAATATATGGGGCTCATTATTCTGTATGGAGCAATATATGGGGCTCATTATTCTGTATGGAGCAATATATGGGGCTCATTATTCTGTATGGAGCAATATATGGGGCTCATTATTCTGTATGGAGCAATATATGGGGCTCATTATTCTGTATGGAGCAATATATGGGGCTCATTATTCTGTATGGAGCAATATATGGGGCTCATTATTCTGTATGGTGCAATATATGGGGCATGTTATTCTGTATGGTGTAATATATGGGGCTCATTATTCTGTATGGTGTAATATATGGGGCTCATTATTCTGTATGGAGCAATATATGGGGCCCATTATTCTGTATGGAGCATTATATGGGGCTCATTATTCTGTATGGAGCTCATTATATGGGGCCTATATGGGGCTCATTATTCTGTATGGAGCAATATATGGGGCTCATTATTCTGTATGGAGCAATATATGGGGCATGTTATTCTGTATGGTGCAACATATATCACTCATGTAATGTAAGAAGTTGTGAAATCTTTGGCATTGTACTATCCCTATATTTTTCTGCTGTACGTGTTTATCATGAATTGTGGTATGTGTTAAAGGGGCCCACTGAGACTCTTTCGCCCGGGGCCCATGAAAACCTGGAGCCAGCCCTGATCGGCCAGACATGTCCTGGTCATAGGGAGAGGGGACAAGCAACTGCCTGATACGTGCGACTCCGCTTATCTCCTGATATCGGGGGGCCGATGAGGATGGACCCTTCTTGTTAATCCTATCTAACGTTTTTCTATTTTCACATGATATTTGTGGTGTTCTCCCCGCAGGCTTGGTACAGTGATCTGGTGGACGCCGTCAGGACCTTACATTGCCCATTTTTGTCAGGTTTGTATAGAAATACATTCATTTGCTCGGTTTTGATCATGTTGTAATCGCACTGATACGAACCAAATTCTTACACAATTACAATGTTAAACTCAGTGTTAATTGTAGCCCTATTGTTTGATAATTGTTATATAAGCCGTATGTCACAGAATCATCGCAATGTACATAAAATCTGCAAATACATGTGGATTCACAGCGGATACACAAGAAAATCCACGATGGATTTTTCCCATCATGCATGGACACATTCTTACTTTTCGGGAATGTTCACACGTTGCATTTTTGCTGGGGAAAGAAAAAAGTGCAGTGCTTTTAATCAGAAACCTCATGCACATGCTGCTTATTTCTTTTTCCTTGCACATTAGAAGCAGTTTCAACTTCTTGAGTGTTTTTGCCGCGTTTTTCGCCCATTTAAACGAATGGGGAAAGAACACATAAAAGAAAAATGCAAAAATGTATGAAAAAATGCGTGTATTTTAGTGGCATTTTTCCTGCCAACACTCAGGTTTTTTTCTCTAGGTACCCTTACACAGTTTTCGTGAATCTGACGCAATGTCCAGAGCTTTTTTTAACCTCTCGTTAGAAAAATAAAATCCTGTTTCTGATTTATTTCAGCGTCAGAAGAGAAGATTGTGAGATCGAGTGCGTTTAATGTGAAAATAGAGCACAGCACTCCGCTCTACAACCTCTCAGCGCCTTGCAATCTCTCCGCCGAAATTTCGCTTTGTTGGAAACCCAATGACCACTCAGAATGCCGAGAAATCCCGAACACCAGGAAGGAGATTCTGAGCGAGGTGAAGGCTTCACTTCAGTTTTTATTTCTTAAACTGCTTAATAGGAATTTTGTTTTCGTTCAACCGTCCAGTGCCCGAGACTAGGCCAGTAGTTTGGGCCTCCCCAACCCATGGACCATTAGCTCTCCCTGAATCCCTTCCACCAGTTCAGTATTAAACCCCTTATCCCACCAAGCACATGTATAGTATTTTAAGAAAACACTCATGTAATTATAGTTTGCTGCCTATGCAGAGCCCAGCAGCCGATCACAAATGCATCTCGACTGCAACTGTCAGCAACTACAAAATTGACAAAGCTTTACCCATTAAACACGCCAGCCGGTGGGCTCTCACTGCGCCCCAAATTCAGCAACAGTGTCCTTCGTCGCTTGGTGCATTGGATCATTTGATGGAGGGTGGTCTCCAAATTTTGTGCCCCCTACAATAAGGGGCCTGGGGCAACAGCCCATATTGCTCTCCCCCAACACTATGCGATTACAACTAGTGTTCCTTGACAAAAAGGGACCCTATAATTCAGGATTGTTTTTTTTATTTTTTTATTATTATTTTGACGAGGGAGATTCAAGGGGCTGTGAGGGTGAGAATAGGGGTGATAACGTCCATACTGATGATTTACAAGTGGCCCAATTACTTTTTATAATGTCTTTATTTTAATAACTATCGCATAGAAAAATAACCATCTTACAAGATAAATCCACCTAAAATCCCTTACCCCCCACAGCCTCCTTTTCACCATCTGAAAAAAAAAATTACTAGAATTTTTTCTTTACTTGAAGGCATTAGATGAACCATGTGCAGGTTGGCCATCTTTGCTGCCTTCTATTAAATTCCTTTTCATTGCCTAATTTTTTTATAAGACTTTATATTACTGGGTGAATTTTATGGTTTGGGCAAAGTCCACATTGTTGGACGCACACATTACCCTCCTCCTCACCCCCCGGGAATGAGATGAAGGTTAGTGGAGCATTCGGAATGTTGCAGAATGTGACAGAATGTTCAGCGGTTTTATTATTGTACTTCGTGTTTCCTTTTCTTGCACGTGTGCAAATAAAATAAAAAAAGAGGTCAGATATCTAATGAGCCGGGCACCTGTCTAATCTAATATCGATTTATCTATCTTCATCTCTAGCTCATATTCCTCCATCTTTCTCTGTAGCAGTGTAGCATGGCAGGACGCGCTGGCACTGATATTGGGGCCCAATATCACAGATCTGTGTTGCATGGATAGCATGATCCCTATAGACTGTTATACTTTTATCTGTGTGCCTAAATAGGGGAGTAACTGGAATCAGTGGTGGACACATACAAAAAAGGGCCCCTGTGCAATAACAGTATATGGGCCCTGTGCAGTCCAATAATACTTTGGAGATAGTAGTGGCCCCATTTTCTCTCGGCCCTTGTACAGCTGCCCCCCGGACCATAATCTATACTTTGGCCCCATCTACCATTTGGAACCCTGGCGTTTAGGAGTCTATGGGTACACGTGTGTACCTATGCGATCGCGTGTCTGTCTCTTTGTTTGCATACCCTAATTTAAGCTGTGCACTGTCATGTCATCCTCCAGCACAGATGAATATTAATGCCGCACACCCAATCTCACGGTGCCGTAGGATTACAACGCGATTAGGTCATATATCTGCCAAGAATCAATTAGATGAGACATCAGACAGAAGGAATTTATAATGACTCAGTGACTATAATATGTGGCCATTGCACGTGATTATAGGTCAGAGGATGGGCTCCAGCGGTGCGGGACGCGGTGAGAAATAATCTGATTTTTGTCTTTCAACAGCAAATTGGATCTGTGAAGTTGGAGAATCTGCACCCGTCGCTGTGCCTCCAGGTACAAAACCATAAAGTAAAATGCTGTAAAAGGGGTGGGGCTAAAACATCCTGTAACCAATCAGATCGTGGGAATGATTATGTTATCAATCTTTCGCAGCGCCACCTCAGGGAAAATTAGGTATTACACCGTTCACATTGAAATCGATGAGCTACTTGTGTTATACTCCAGGCAGGGAAGGGCATTGGGGAAATAGTAGTTTAAATGTGATTAACTATAGACTTTATAGTAAATCTTACGTCTTTTTTTTTTATAGGTGTCCATTAAAGGGGAAGTTTTACACAATCGCTGCTTACCCATCACTGGTAAGTACTGTTATATGGACATAGACACGATTACAGTATCATCCTGCTGACAGCTATATCCGCCGCTCCGTTCATTCTCTGTGGTGGAGAAAGCTGAGGAGAAGAGTGAGTCTTCCACAAAAAAGAATCAAATTCATCTACGAAATTCAATTTGTATCAAACATATTTTATGCAAATTGAATGTGCCCTGTTTGCCATTAAAAAAAAGCCAGTGGCTCAGTGGTTAGCAGACATTGACTCAGTGGTTAGCACACGATGGCTCAGTGGTTAGCGCACAGTGGTTCAGTGGTTAGCACAGAATGGCTTAGTGATTAACACACGGTGGCTCAGTGATTAGCATACAATGGCTCAGTGGTTAGCACACAGTGGCTCAGTGGTTAGCACACGGTGGCTCAGTGGTTAGCACACGATGGCTCAGTGGTTAGCACAGAATGCTTAGTGATTAACACACGGTGGCTCAGTGATTAGCACACAATGGCTCAGTGGTTAGCACACAGTGGCTCAGTGGTTAGCACACGGTGGCTCAGTGGTTAGCACACAGTGGCTCAGTGATTAGCACATAATGGCTCAATGACTAGCACACGGTGTCTCAGTGGTTAGCATTGCTGCTCTGCAACTTTGGGGTTCTGTGCTCAAATCTCGCCATGGACAACATCTGCAAGGAGTTTGTATGCTCTCCCCATATTTATGTGGGTTTCCTCCGGGTTCTCCGGTTTGCTCCACACTCCAAAGACAAACTGATATGGAATGTAGATTGTGAGCCCCTGGGGCCAGGGAGTGGTTAAAAAATATACATCCCATACTCACCGCACCTGTCTTTGCCGCTCCACGTTGATCCTTGGCAGGCTTCCTAAGGCACCTGTTCCTTGGTCCGGTCTCCTCTTTAGCAGTTCCGGCCTAGATACACATTCTGATGATGTGGTAAACGTTGCCCCGTGATCCGCGTCAGGTGAAGGACATGTCATGATGGTAAAAAGTGCATCAGGGCCTCGACACGCGCCGGATGTGCTTGCAAAGACTGAAGAAGAGACCAGAGCCGTAGCGGGTGCCTTAGAGAGCCATCCAAGGGGCAGCGGGGAGCGGCGGCATCAGGGACAGTCAAGGGTCCAGGACATTTTAATATTTAGTTTTTTTAAGCCCTACTTGTTTGGTGTGAATCCAAAATAATGGCAGTTGACTGGCTTCCATTTTGTTGGATTTGCCTGATTTGAATTTCGAAAAATTAATCGAATTTGGGAAAACTTGAAACAAATTGAAAGAAATTACAATCAGTTCGCTCATCTTTGTGGGGTCTCAGCGGTCGGACCTCCACGTTAAGACCACAGGAGGCAGCAGAGGGGGACACCTGGCAAGAGATGGTTAACAAGGAGGATCGTCTTGGTGCTAGTAATGGGAACACTTCACCCCGCGCTCACGCATTTCACAATACGCCACCATGCTTTTGTTACTCCAAGGTCAGTTTACGTTCACGGTCGCTCCAGGATGTTATCTGTCCCCCATTCTCCATCCCAGGGACACAACCGAAGACGAATGAAGTTCTGATCTTGAGGCACAAACATGAAAACACTTCTTTCTGCTTTGTGGGAGAAAACAAGTGCGTGACATTGGAAAATGCAACCGACCAGGTACTGGATCCCATAACTACAACACCCAGTGTTCATTACGGTATTGATAATTCCTCAAATAAGTATTTTGGGAGGGAACTATTCTATGGTGGTACAGGCGCTGCCACCCTGATCGAAACGATACTTTTTTTGTAGAAATTTGAACCATTGCTTGGCAAGCACAAGCTATTTAGCTAGAAGTGCATTGGGACGTGTCAGTGCACTTCCAGTTCTTCCTTTTCTCCTCCGTACCGCCTGTGATGGACTTTTATAGCAGGTCAACACCATCTGCCTCTCCAGCCGTGATCTCACCCAGGTTTCGTTACTGCTTGGGGCGGCGCATGCGCAGAAAGGTCTGTGGCACTGCGTGAGCACCGTCCGAGGAAGTAATGGTAGCTGGGGAGGCTTGTGGTGTGTCCTGCCTGAAATGTCCATCATCACAGGCAGGAGGGGGGGAAAAAAAGGAATAACGGGCACAAACGGACGTACTCCAAAGCTTTTCCATTTAATTTGCTCGTAACTTCACTACTTAGTTGCTCAGCAATGGCGGAGCAGATTTCTACTAAAAGGTTCCCTAAGGTTCCTCCAAAAGTTCCGAATGAAATCTGATGATTAGGCTCGATAAGTTCTCAATGATAGTGGGAGCCAAAGAGGATGAGAATTCGGCCGGGAAAAATGGAATAGATATGATGCGAAACGAGTCTGCTACAAAGACATAAAAGAAAAATGACATACACTCATTTCTCATCATACCTGTTCTCCGATCGCCTCCTCTGTCTTCTCGCTTCCATCTTCTTCTCGTTTCGGGGCTCCGCCATCTTGTGGGGGCGCGATGCATTAAATTGAGCACCAATGTGACAGCGTGTAACCTACTGAAGAACAACAAGGGGCGGAGGTCCGAAAAAAAGAGGAAGGGTGAAAAAAGAGCGAAGGAAGGACCAGACCGTCATGGGGTCGGCTGAGGAGAGATGAGCAAAAGAGTTTCTGTTTTTTTGCTCTTTTGTTGTCCATTGCCTAGTTATTGATTATGTGCAATTATAGTCAATGTGATAAAGTGATCATAGGGACCAATATAACCCCCATCCTCCGTCCAGGTGAGAAGAGGAACAGGATTCCAAGAACGGAAGATAGTGGAGGATATCACCGCAGGGGAATGTATGAAGGTAAGAACCGACCAAACCAACAGTTCTCAGTATTCCACCAATAAAGTTCTACAAACTTCATATATTTTGTTCTTCAGTCGTCATCATTTGGAAGATCTCCGCTTGCTGTCAGCGAACAATAACCTTCTTGTTGTTGAGATCCTGAGGAATAAAACCTTCAAGGCCCTAATACTTCTCACAGCTGAAAGTTTGCTACAATTACAATTTTACAGCAGAAATATCCGGGATTGTTTGCTACAAGTCTGGATACAAGTTTATGAAGGATTTTTCTTTTTTAGACTTCGGATGTAACGAGTAATGTTCCCAGTCACTGACAGCAATCAGAGATCTTGAAAATGATGAGGAATTGAAATGCAAGAAATAAAATAAAGCTGTAAAAACTGTATTACCGTAAACATGAAACCCCCTTATAGATGTTGTAATAGTGTTATAGTGAGACCGCGCGTCCAGCAAGAGCTCATGCAAAACTTCTCTGTCTTTGTAGATCTTCAAACCAGATAAAAATCATGAGTTCTATGCCTGCAATGTGGAAAAGTGTAAGTATAAAGTAGTGGATTTATATACATGTGGCAAATTATCAGGACACAGCTCACCTTCTCCTCCTCCTGTACAATGACTGATAACACCTCTATATACAGTAGATAACACAGGATCCACCATTCACAATAGGTGATGTCACAGCTCACCTCCTCCTCCTGTACAATGACTGATAACACCTCTATATACAGTAGATAACACAGGATCCACCATTCACAATAGGTGATGTCACAGCTCACCTCCTCCTGTACAATGACTGATAACACCTCTATATACAGTATATAACACAGGATCCACAATTCACAATAGGTGATATCACAGCTCACCTCCTCCTCATGTACAATGACTGATAACACCTCTATATACAGTAGATAACACAGGATCCACCATTCACAATAGGTGGTGTCACAGCTCACCTCCTCCTGTACAATGACTGATAACACCTCTATATACAGTATATAACACAGGATCCACAATTCACAATAGGTGATATCACAGCTCACCTCCTCCTCCTGTACAATGACTGATAACACCTCTATATACAGTAGATAACACAGGATACACCATTCACAATAGGTGATGTCACAGCTCACCTCCTCCTCCTGTACAATGACTGATAACACCTCTATATACAGTAGATAACACAGGATACACCATTCACAATAGGTGATATCACAGCTCACCTCCTCCTCCTGTACAATGACTGATAACACCTCTATATACAGTAGATAACACAGGATACACCATTCACAATAGGTGATGTCACAGCTCACCTCCTCCACCTGTACAATGACTGATAACACCTCTATATACAGTAGATAACACAGGATCCACCATTCACAATAGGTGATGTCACAGCTCACCTCCTCCTCCTGTACAATGACTGATAACACCTCTATATACAGTAGATAACACAGGATACACCATTCACAATAGGTGATATCACAGCTCACCTCCTCCTCCTGTACAATGACTGATAACACCTCTATATACAGTAGATAACACAGGATACACCATTCACAATAGGTGATGTCACAGCTCACCTCCTCCTCCTGTACAATGACTGATAACACCTCTATATACAGTAGATAACACAGGATACACCATTCACAATAGGTGATGTCACAGCTCACCTCCTCCTCCTCCTGTACAATGACCTTTGCCCAGATTAGCGCATGTTTATGTAGTTGAAGGGAGCTATGTGCGGTATTTGCTTCTGATTATCTCAGATTCTGACCCGTTAGTGACCCAGAACTTTACACAGACAAGCAGCCAAGAGAACTAGAGGAAGCAAAATGGCAGTAAAGTTAATATGTGATTTATAATGTTATTAATTTTATTAAAATAGATCTGTCACCAGATTTCACAATGCAAACTTCATTAAATTAATGTCAAGATCTTTTAGACCTAATGAGGCTGGTGTGCTTACTGAGAAAATTCATGTCAGAATGGCTGTTTAATCCTTGTATTAAAATGAGCATTTAGGAGTCCAGCTGAAGAGGGAGAGCTCATGAGCTCAAGTGTATCCACTCTCCACCTGAGTGATGGCGGTTCAGTCTCTGATAACTCATCCTGTCTGCTGCAGCTTGTCAGGAGCACAGTGGATTGTAAGCAGGGGGGAGGGACACTGAGGAGCTGTCAATCAGGTCAGGTGGGCGGAGATTCAGCAGCAGCAAAAAGGGACACTGAGAAGCTGCCAATCAGGTCAGGTGGGTGGAGATTCAGCAGCAGCAAGGAGGGACACTGAGAAGCTGCCAATCAGGTCAGGTGGGTGGAGATTCAGCAGCAGCAAGGAGGGACACTGAGGAGCTGACAATCAGGTTAGGTGGGTGGAGATTCAGCAGCAGCAGCAGCAAGGAGGGACACTGAGAAGCTGCCAATCAGGTCAGGTGGGTGGAGATTCAGCAGCAGCAAGGACGGACACTGAGTAGCTGCCAATTAGGTCAGGTGGGCGGAGATTCAGCAGCAGCAAGAAGGGACACTGAGGAGCTGACAATCAGGTCAGGTGGGTGGAGATTCAGCAGCAGCAAGGAGGGACACTGAGAAGCTGCCAATCAGGTCAGGTGGGTGGAGATTCAGCAGCAGCAGCAAGGAGGGACACTGAGGAGCTGACAATCAGGTCAGGTGGGCGGAGATTCAGCAGCAGCAAGGAGGGACACTGAGAAGCTGCCAATCAGGTCAGGTGGGCGGAGATTCAGCAGCAGCAAGGAGGGACACTGAGGAGCTGCCAATCAGGTCAGGTGGATGGAGATTCAGCAGCAGCAAGGAGGGACACTGAGAAGCTGCCAATCAGGTCAGGTGGGTGGAGATTCAGCAGCAGCAAGGAGGGACACTGAGAAGCTGCCAATCAGGTCAGGTGGGCGGAGATTCAGCAGCAGCAAGAAGGGACACTGAGAAGCTGCCAATCAAGTCAGGTGGGTGGAGATTCAGCAGCAGCAAGGAGGGACACTGAGGAGCTGCCAATCAGGTTAGGTGGGTGGAGATTCAGCAGCAGCAAGGAGGGACACTGAGGAGCTGCCAATCAGGTTAGGTGGGTGGAGATTGAGTTTAAACTTTCAGAAGTCATGCTGTCATGGGTTTGCAAAGTAAGTACACCAGCCACATCAGGCTTATTTCATAAGATGTGCAGCTTGTAATGTGAAATCTGGTGACAGAGCCATTTTTTGTCTATTTTGTTATATTATTATGCATTTTTTTTATTATTCATTAACTTATATTTTTATTATTTCTAATCACTTTTTGAACTGTTTTCATTCTCAAAAAGTAAAAAAAAAATAAATTAGAAATTATAAAATTTGTTTCACCATTTTTTAAATAAATTTGGGGCAATGTGCACTATAGTCGCACCTCGTGAAAAGCTACATGGTACCACATTATGGATGAATCTTCTCTCACGGCTACAAGCGGTGGGCACATAGCAGGGAGGCGGACCCTGCATCTAGTAAGGAGACCCCGGAGGGAAGGGGCCGCCGTGGTGGGGTCGCCCATCCGGTGCAGATATGTCCCTATAAACGTCCAATGTGAACCCGGCTGCAGATCTGACTCCGATGATTATTCACTATCAGCGAGGCAAGAAAAGTCAATAAACAGGGAAAACCTTCTCGCCTCCGGCCTCCATTTCCTGCTAGTAAATCATTTCTTTTCTTGGAAACGGATCATCTTTCTCTTTCACTTTTCCCGTCTTATTGTTCCTCACATATAATGTCATGGAAAGATGCCGCCTACGATCGGTTTTAATGAGTTTACAGCACGCAAATCAATAGAAGAAAATAAATGTATATAAAAAAAAGCAATAAAAAAGTATCATTTACCAAATTATCTTTCCAGTCTATTATATATCATATTTAAAGTTTTTTTTGTTTGTTTTGCGGTCATCAACATTAATGTTAATGGCGCTGAGCTGCAATACCACTCCCAACCATGTGAGGTGCTGTGTTTTTTTTGTTTTTTTTTAATAATGCAATCATGGTTTTCTACACTGTTGGCTATAACGGAGAATTACTTTATCATCATGTTACAAAAGATTAGAAAGTTGTTTGACCGCTTTATACCTATTTAATAATTTTTATTTCTTCAGATGAAAGATCCAGATGGAACTGGTCTCGGGCGTTGTGTCTCTTGGCCATCGCCTGCTTTGTGCTGATTTTGCTCCTAAAAAATGAAAATCTCAAAAGTAAGTTTTGATATTGTGCCTTCCCCATGTAATACTACACTTCTCCTCTAGAGGACGCTGTAGGGAAAATGAGTTAGTGGCTACAACATCCCAGGAGAAATCACTTGATCGCCGAAGCAAATGGAATACATATATTTTATTTAATTACTTTCTTACTTGTTTTTGCAGAGTGGATAAAGTCGATGACCACAGAAAAATCTCTCAGTAAGTAGTAATAATTTAGCTGTGATTTGCATACTCCTTACAAATTGACTGATGTGGGTCAGGAATATCAGAATAATAATTAAGATTTCTTGACATCGGTAATTAGCTTCCTGGTATGCAGATCATGCAGGTCTCATCTTGTTATTGTAGATGCCTCGAAGCCTCGGAAGTCGAGGTGTTATCAAAGGAAAGCTGATTACTCATATATCGGTGGGGGTCCGACAGCCGGGAACTGCCCAAATCGGCAGAACAGGGCACTATTATGCCCGTTGTAAAGCCGAACGCCACCCCATTCATTCTCTATGGGACTGACGGTAAAAGCTGGACCATTCATTCTCTGTGGTTGCCCATAAAAGCGGAATGCCGATCCATTCATTCTCTATGGGACTGACGGTAAACGCCGGATGCATTCATTCTCTATGGGACTGACGGTAAAAGCCGGACCATTCATTCTCTGTGGTTGCCGGTAAAAGCGGAATGCCGATCCATTCATTCTCTATGGGACTGACGGTAAACGACGGATCCATTCATTCTCTATGGGACTGACGGTAAAAGCCGGACCATTCATTCTCTGTGCTTGCCGGTAAAAACGGAATGCCGATCCATTCATTCTCTCTGGGAATGACGGTAAAAGCCGAACGCCGCTCATTCCATTCTGTATGTGGCTGCCGATAGAAACTGAAGGCCGCACCATTCATTCTCTACTGGACAGCGCCCAACTTTTTTCGGCAGCTCCATACGGAATGAATGGAGTGGTGGTCAAGCTAAGGAAACTGCCACCTCATTCTGCCGATGGCGCAGGTCACTGCAGTCGGACCCCGGCCGATCTATAAGCTACCACCGATCCTGTATATAGGTGTAAAAAATGTCTTTGCTTGGACAATCCCTTTAAAGAACAATCTTATGGAGCCATGGCTTTGTTTCTTGAGTTCCAGCTTGGGTTGGGCTTCAGTCCATGATAGAAGAACTGCCACCTCACGTGTAGGAAGGAAAGCTCTGAGTTCCACAAAATAGATTTCACACTGGTTGTCACTTTTTTCCCCCCTCTAGTTCTGGCCACATTCAAAATGTAGGTCTACACGATTAAGCCATTTACGACTTATTGGCTTTTCCTTCAGGGCAAAACCATCCATTTTTTAAGCCCTGGTGGGACAGTGGTGGCAAGAAATGCCTTTGACGAGAGGATCCTTTTGGCCCAATGGGTGAGAGAACGTTAGGGGCTTACTAGTAGACAAGGTCCAGGAGGATTTTTGGGGGTAATATCTCAATGATTTCCTTCAAGGATAATTAACATCATCTTCCTCGCCCCTTTAAAAACCAAAACGCTCCCTAAGCTACATCAAAGTCCCATCTGTATAAATAAAACCAAATTTTTTTGTTGTCTTCTCAGGTGAAATCTTCAGTAACCGTAGAGTCTTGATTCTTTTTTCTCCTGACAACAAAGAATATGAAAACCTCGTGCGGGTATTTGCCTCTTCTTTGAAGGGTCTCCAATTGGACGTGATCTTGGACCAGTGGCATCGTATAAAAATGAGTGAAATTGGCCCCCTGGTTTGGTACCAAAAAGAGAAAGACGCTGTTTTTAAGAAGAACGGCTTGATTGTTCTCCTCTTCTCCGAAGGTGCCAAAGAGAAGTACATTGCCTGGAAGGCCCAAGATCCGACGCAACGCAATCACCTGGATCCATACCAGTCGTTTGGAGCTGTGCTAAACTGTGTGGAGCCTGATTTTTGTAAAAAGAGGGACTTGGAGAGATATATTGTTGCCAATTTCAGCCCTTCCCGTCAGAACTCTGTCCCCGAACCATTCAATTCGGTCCTTACTTATGAGTTACCTTTGTGTCTTGAAAAGTTTTTGAAGGAAATTGCAGGGGTCAACGCCAAGAAACTTGGCCAAAGACAGCTGAAGAGAGAGTCGAACAAAATCCGGGAGAAACTCTCCGTCAGGGTCACGACGGAATCTGCGAATTCTGTAGGAAATGTTGCTGTGGAATTACAGCCCTTACTGTAAGTGACAAGTAAAGTTCCTTACACATATGGTGCAGGATGCGGGCACAATTTAGAAGCTGAACGAAAAGCAGGAAATGGAACCAGGTGGACATCAGAGTTTACAAAAATTGGAAAAGGAATCGAGAAGATTCCTGAAATGGACATATTGTAGCTCCTTTTGAAGGGTGAAGAATGACAAAATAAAAATGGGTATGAGGGTGGCGCCACTAAAACTCCAACGTATGCAAGGTCTGAATCATCGGATGGTACAAAGAGTACATTGAGGTTGTAATCTAGTTTCCTCACCAAAAAAAAAGAAATCCTGAACACTGGGATTATAGTGGAGGCTTCTATAAAACCTCAGCTATAAACTTCAACTTTTTGACCACTAGGGGGAGCATAGAGAAGTCAGTAGTATACAGTAAGCTCCCCCTAGTGGTGGCTGCTGGTCATCAGAATTTTATCACTCTAGTCATTGTCTAAGCAGAAGATTTGGAGCTGTGTATAAGAAGTAAGAGATGTGACTACTATACTTTTATATAATATGAAGACTGGATTTGTTGCTTCCAGTTTTATTGAGTTGGTAGAAAAAGCTGAAGGTTTTTTTTTTTTTTTCATTCTCTGACATTCAGAGAATTTCTCAATTCTGGTGCTGTTTTATCAATTAGTTTCTATGAAACGAGATTTGAATTTTCACCACTGTCTGTATATGTGCATTTTTTTTTAATTATTTCTTAATTTGTGACATCAAGAATCTCATCTGCTAAAAATTGTGAAATCTTGAAAGACATGAAGGAAATAAAAAATGTATTTATTTTATTATCGAGTAATTTAATTACATGTATTACTGTGGAATTAAAGACTCCGGGCGCCACATAATAGCAATGACCCTATCTAGTAGAACAATATTGTTCTAAATTAAAGGGAATGTACCGTACAAAAAAAAAATAAAACAGTAATGCAACTTATTAAACTTCAAATTAAAAGTTTTGGGTGCAGGTCCTATTTTGGATTGTGTGAAGGGGGCTGGCTCACTTCTAGTAGCAAAGCCAATCCCCTTCTTTGTCACAGTCCAATTCCCACCGGCTTTGGAGGTCGTATTGGCCCACTGAACACTTGGGCCCCTGTATCTATGATATGTTGGTCCATGAGCTGGGTCTCTTCAATGAAAAGTAGGACCCTCCCAAACCTCAGGGCATCAGCGATAATCGTGGGAAGCTACAGCGGCCTCTACAGGGAAAATGGAGTATTACATGGCAGAGAAGAGTCAGTCTGGTCCGTGGGGGAAGGACACTGCCTGGCTTGTTGATGCGATGAGGGTCATGGCAGTGGCGTCCATAGCTGAAAACACGTATTTACTGAGTGCAGCGTACAAGAGTCGCCTTGTGTAGCGTCCATGTGAGCAAGTGGAATGGCGCCAAACCCACAGGTGACGTATCCTTCATGTCTACAATGTCAATATTAAATGGAAACCATTGGCGCCAATGTAAATAAATAAACCCGGCCCCGATTGTCCCCAGATAAGATGCGGCGTCACCGACTGACGCAGGGTTTCACCCCTGCACCACATTTCCAAAAGGGCATTCATACGGAAGGAAAAGCTCCTGTACGGGACTAGGAGCCGTCCTCTATTTTGGCGGATTTGGACCTCATTATAATTGGGGTCTGACATTTCCATATAATTGGGGAAAAGTCTAGAGGTTGACATTGAGGAATTGCTACTTATGCAATTGTATTCCGTTAACGTATGGCGTTACTATGGTCCCTTTGAAAGAGGGGCCCCAGAATTGGGAGGGTAAACGGCCTTACTGTCCCGAGGACAAACCCCCAGCGCCGTAATGAAGGCTCCACTCCTTTTTTTACTCCTCGGTTTATCACCATGTAATGATCCCGCAAGGCAAAGGTTCAGCCTTTTCTTGTAAACTTTGAGCCCAGTTATAAGTTACTGATAACAGGGATGGAGATGTGACCGGGCGCTAACGTGACGCCACAAATCAGACTTCAGAAATAAGATTTACACTTTCCACCCGGGCAGAGGAAATTAAAAAAAATCAAATATATTAACTTTTTAAAGTTTTTAGAACTCGACTCAATTCAAAGCTTCATCAGGGGCTTCGCATATAAGCAATGAATATCAGATGTGGACAGATTTGGTAGTACCTTCTGGTAAAGTAAGAAAACGCCACAACGGTCACTGATGTGTCCGGCTCAGGACTATTATACCATACCAATATATATATAGATATATATTCACGGTATATAGATATACACCAATTGATTTTATCTTTATTAATAATAATAAAATCATTACCTAAAATTGGGAAAATTACATAAAGGAAACCACAAACAGGATAATGTACAGAAGAATAAATGACATAGTATAAAAAAAAATACTCCTGATCACTTAGGTCATATGTCATGGGCATACATCAGGGACTATGAAAAGCAGTGGGGTGAAACTTACAATTAACCGGTCTAATGCTTCAATATGGTAAGTAACGAGCCTCCAGGATCAGATACTGAGAGCACCTAACACTGAAGGGTTATGGTAGCAAAGCTACCAGAAATACAAAATAGCAGTCAGAATACCCATACAGGGACTGTGGTAGTGAAACATTGACTCTCGTTTCGCCGCGCTTCATCACAGGGGGAACATCACTTTTATTTCCCCCCAAGGTTATGTGCACACAGAGTTTTTTTCTTGGTGCAGTTCCGCTTCAAAAATCACTGGAATAATCGCTTCAAATACTTGAAAGACTCTTCTGATTCATTTTTATTGTAAAATAATTTTGCGGGTCATGTGATCAGTGATTTGAGCCATGTTTTCGCACATCGGGGTTTTGAAAAACACTTGATGGCAGAAAAGAAAGTGCAAGGTCACTTCTAGGAAGTAAAGGGGTTTCCCCAACCACAGACTTTTATGATTGTTTCCTTATGTTCTGCACTCATCCCCCATCTAGAAATGTATAACCTCATTTTTTAGGATACAAGGGGGCTTCAGTGGTTCATCACATGCGGGACCATCTCCATTCACACGGCCCCCAGCGACTGGGTGCAAAATATAAAGTAGGGGAGCTATTGACTTAGTTTGTCTATGGCTGTTTTCTTCCAAATGCAGCGCCACCTTCGACCACAGGTGGTGTGTGGTATTGCAGCTCAGCCTCATTCACTTCTAGCTGCAATACTAGACAGGAGCCTGGACTAATTCCATCCAGCCCCTTCCAAGCCCCGGTACGGGGGCAAAAACCTGTAAAAAGCCTGTTCTCGGATCATTAGGGGTGAAGCATGCTGCCCAAGCATGATAATGAAAGTGTAAGGGATATTTTTATTTTGGGACTTTTCAGCTGAGCAGTGGGGGCATCGAGTGTCTGGCCCCCATTAATTCGGGGGTCGAACTGGCCAATTGTGTTAATGACACTCGGATCAAACTCTGTTATGATCACTTCACTTTTCTGATTCGGCCTCTGACACTGCAGATTTAAAAAACGCAGCAGTTTTCCAGTACAGTCAGGAATAAAAAAAAAAAACAAGTGTGAGCTAAAAAAATATTTGGAATTGAGAGTCCTCAGTGGTTGATACCTTTTAATGGCTGAGAAGATGGTAACAGATTGCAAGCTTTGGAGACTACTCCGGCCTCTTCATCAGGCACAGACTGCTGAATTCTCATAGCTTTTACTGGTACTGGAGAAAGCAGCTTTTAATTTGAATTTAAAAAATGCAGCAAAAAAAGCAACGTGTGAACATAACCTTCATTAGTAAAAAAGTTGCTTTGATCTTTGCCAATAACTGAAGCTACAGCCATGACTGTGGTTCATCTCATCTCCTTCTTACTGGCGGCCTCTAGTGGCCAATAAGGGCATAGCAATTAAAGTGGTGCTATAGGGTGAGGCTGGATGATGGTGCAGATAAAGCAATGTCTGCATGCAAAGGTGAAAGGTCACTTGGTTTACCAGCAAAACCTTGATGCCGCTTCACCTCTGCCTCTGGGCACGGGTTGGTTTGGTTCAATTGCTGCCTGGTTTCACCCTTTGTGACAGGGAACATTGCCTATTTCTAGGTACAGGCTAAATTATAACAGGTGCAGGGTTTGCAATCGCATCTTGGCCCTGGAGACTACGGGGACCCCAACGGTTCATTTTCCCCATAGGACTATTATTATTATAATTATTATTGATAATAAAGACCTATGTTAATTAGGGGCCTCGATGGAGATTTTCCATTGGTGCCTACAAGCATCAAACTGCGCCAATTTTTTTAGGGTATGCCAACAATATGATGGGTGAGGGTCCGGCCTCTTGGCAGCCCACGGATCCTGTAAAAGGGGATGCAATCCTGAGCGTACCTGGGGCTGTGCAAGATAGACTTAGAAGGGGGAGGCAGCCCTAACCGGCTCTGCAGCCCCCTCTTACTCAGAATCAGCGAGGGTCTCAATGGTTCATGCAAATCCTGGGAAAAAACCCTTTCATTGTGCACAGAAAACCAGGCGTGCATCACAGCAGCTATTGGTAGCTTTCTCACATCCGATTTGGCGGCTGCGGAGAAATATCAGCGCACACATCGGAGCACCTGCAGCTTTTAATCCGCTACATGTTGATGGTTCGTTCAGATTTTGCCCCGGGCCGTGCAGCATTGGAGAAAATCTGCGTCCAGAATGGATTTTTTCCCCCAATTCCAGCAGGCTATGTGCACACGTTCAGGATTGTTTGCGTTTTTTTTTTTTTTGCTTTTTTCGGCCATTTTCTGCGGATAAAACACTAAAACAAAAGCTTACATTGAGCATCCCAGCGTTTCAATGCATTCCGCAATTTTTGTGCGCATGCTGCATTTTGTTCTGCGAAAACAAAATGCATCGCGGTAAAAAAAACACAGCATGTTCATTAATTTTGCGGATTTTTCGCTATATTATTGCATTGGGAAACTCCGGGGGGAAAAAAAATCCAGAGAAAAAATGCAATAAAAAAACGCATGTGGATTTCCTGCAGAAAAAGTCCGGTTTTGTTCAGGAAAATTCTGCAGACATTCCTGAATTGTGTGCACATAAATGTTGTCTATGTCACCTCAAAAAATGAATTTGACCATTGCTGCAGAATTGGCAGAGGAAGCAAGTGTTCAATCTCCCTGCAGCACCCCCAGAGGAGACATGCGGTATTACATGGACCCTCCTGTGTCATAGATCTGTAGGTCTGTTATCTGGGGCACAGAGATGACTGCCCCCATAGTGGCCGGCCCTGGATCACGTGTCATCATACAGCTCATTATCATGTAGGGTGATGCATCCCCCGGTGCTTCAATCCCTGCAGGACACGTCCATCTAGAACTCTCTAGAACGCCGCTTCCCAGCTGCTGCACCCGGCAGGTTATTAATATCCTCCCGGATCAGTGTCCTCCTCCTCCCTCCTCCGCTGCAGGACGCACAGGGTTAACCCTCGCTGACAGCCGCCGGGTTCAGGTTCGATCAGTGACGTCAGCGCACATGGCTCGCTCTGATTGGCCGAGAGGCCGCTCCAGTGGAAGAGAGACGTGTCCGGCGGCTGCCGCAGCTGAGGAGTGCGGTGCGGGAGGAGCGGTGCATGCCGGGAGCTGCGGGGAAGAGGAAAGCGTCGGCGGCGCCGCCAGTGTGAGGGGCACACCCTGAGGGGCGCGGGTGCTGGAGGTGGGTACGGGGCAGGGAGGAGGCACCGCAGCGCTGGGGGTGGCGGCCATAATGACATAGAGGGGCCAGGCTGGGGCATGCCAGGAGCCGGGGCATAGGACGTGCATGCCCAGTGCTACAAGCCTCCTGTGCCCAGGTGCCAGCCTGGTAATGGTCATGGCCTTTCATTATTGCAGATACCAGGCTGAGACCCGGGCACAGAGGGCATTGAGCACATGCTGCAGAGCATATTGTATGATCATGCCACCCTGGGGCAGAATATACCAGCCTGGACCGTGCAGCCGGTATACTCTGCCCCAGGGTGGCACTATCCGTATATTATCTGCACCACGTGCTACCTGCATGCCCAGCGCTGCATGCCCCGGCCCATCTACAGTCTCTTGGCCTGGGCCCATGCCATCTGGTGCAGAATGTATGAGCAGTGCCATCTGGGTATCGATCACTGGGTTACAGGAACATATGGTGCAGGACGTGCATGAAGGCCGTGCCACCCTGCGGCAGAATACACCAGGCGGCATGGCCCGTATGCCCATATCCCAGCTTGGTATCCTTAGCTCCTTGCACATACATGTGTCTTCTGCACCGTGTTACCTGGCATGGTGCAGGGTATTGCCCGGATAATGCAGAAATACCAACTTAAAGCAGCATATGCCAGTTTCAGATATGGGTATACATGGCGTGCGCTTCATGGACGCTCTCTATTACATACCACCCCCGCCCCCCATTTCGGTATATTCAGCTGCTCGATGGCATTGACTTATGGTGCATGTATCTTCTGCACCATAGGACATGGGCACTGGACAAGATAGTGCTGGGATTAATGCAGAAATGCCAACCAAGATCGGCATATTGTGGAAGTTGGCATATTGGGCATACAGCGCTGGACATGCATGACACATGGGGCTAAGTATACCAGGGAGGGATGGGGCATGGGGGACATATAGCATACTCGTGTGTTTCATGCATCCTGTATGCCCAAGCCTGGTGTATTCTGCCCCATGATGGTATGGCCTTTTATGCATCTATACGCCGTACCATATGTTTTTGCATGCCCCAACCTGGTATATTCCATTCTGCACCATGTCATGGGCACTGTGCATGGTGCAAGATATTACTGGGATTAATACAGAAATGTGTATATAGAGTGGCATGTGCCAGGCTCAGACATGAGCATAAGAGTCTATGTAGTCAGCATACGTGACTTGGGCTACAGTCATACCCTGTTTTTCTTCTGTACCCCTGTGCCAGCCAGGAATATCCTGCTTTTTGATGAGATGCCATGTAAGAGCTGCGTGTCCAGGGTTTGCACGTGGGCACAGGATGTATGTAACCAGGGGCATGCATTAGGTTCACATAGTACAGGATTTTAATACAGAGCATGTGGTGCCAGCTGGAGGGATGGCGTGTCGGGCTCTGAGTGATATTGTGGCATGATGGCCTCTGGTGCAATATGCAGGTTGTACTTCTCAGCTGGATGACATTGGTTGGTGCCCAAAGACTGGCAATAAATCACCCAGTAGGGATCACTTCACCTGCTGCTGGCGCTATGTCTGGGCAGACGGCTGATTCTGCACATTACACGTGTACATGGCGGGAGCGATGCCATTGCATCTAGGGCACAGTCTCCCCTCAGAAGGCTGAATTGTAAGATGGCCCCCACCCATGCGCTGTGCTAAAAGTACATGAACATAATATGGAAAGGGGAAGCACATTGATGGGGACCCCCCTAGACAAGATGCCACCAGCTCTGCTGGACCATGGACGGACCCCATATGATAGTGCATTCATCTTATGGATGGCATGGAGTTGGGAGGGGGCCAGTCCTTGAGACCACACTAGCGGCCCCCAACCCCCGGTCCTTACCCCAGACATCTGCTCATCACATAATGTAAATGTCACATCAGAACGCTCAGATGACACAATGAAATATTTAGTCACTGGTGGATGATGGGGGCGATATTAATTATTTATCGATTATTAATTATTAAAAATCCTGGACAGCAAATGCCTTGTTGCAGGAAATCTAAAGACTCGACCCAACAAGCACAAGACACAGCTCATATTTTTTTTCCCTCACACGCGCTCTCCTTCTTTTAGGCTCACTCTCTGTGGTGTGGTGCACTTTACCTTGTCCTGATTTGCTTTGTCTCGCCCTATTGCACTCTTGTCCTTTATTGCATGTCCCTCTGCCTTGTGCCTTTGCTTTTTATTGTGCGCCTCCTCACTCCTGGTCTCTGTTGAGGTCACACCCCTCGCTCTCTGTTGAACACCTCCTCACTCCTGGTCTCTGTTGAGGTCACACCCCTCGCTCTGTTGAGCGCCTCCTCACTCCTGGTTTATGCTGCACGTGCCTCTCGCTCTGTTGAGCGCCTCCTCACTCCTGGTTTATGCTGCACGTGCCCCTCGCTCTGTTGAGCGCCTCCTCACTCCTGGTCTCTGAGCACGCCCCTCGCTCTGTTGAGCGCCTCCTCACTCCTGGTTTATGCTGCACGTGCCCCTCGCTCTGTTGAGCGCCTCCTCACTCCTGGTCTCTGAGCACGCCCCTCGCTCTGTTGAGCGCTTCCTCACTCCTGGTTTATGCTGCACGCGCCTCTCGCTCTGTTGAGCGCCTCCTCACTCCTGGTCTCTGAGCACGCCCCTCGCTCTCTATTGAGCGCCTTCTCACTCCTGGTTTATGTTGCACGCGCCCCTCGCTCTGTTGCACCCTCATTTTTGCACTTTCTTCATCCACACTACTCACATTACATGTTCTCACTTATGCACGTACTTTCAAGCCTCGCTCTTCCTCTGTCTCTTTTATGCCCTCTTCCCCTGAATCTCCCTTTGCTTTTTTTCCCCCTATATTTTGTCTGTGTTCTCTCCCTCTTGCACGCTCTTTAACCCCACATGCGCCTTATATCGTGCTCCTTTACTTTATCCTTGATCTGTCCATTGAGCCTTTATTCCTTTCTGTCAGTGATTAATGAGACACGAGTTCCAGGTTCTCCCAGATCCTCCCCTAATATTACACCCATGAGCTGTGCACACATTACGGTATAATATTACTAGATGGGACGATTTGCAAGGCGACTTTTTTTTTATTTTCGAGGCCTTGGAGTAATAGAAATCTTTGCAGATGTTATTGCATTGGGCACTTTGCACGGAGCGGCCCTGTAAGCTTCTTATGTCAGCTGCCATGTTCTAGTATTGGACACATCTGTTCATCTTCTGCAGAGAATTGGTGCTTATTTATTGCAGCCTTTTTCACTGTCCCCAGACACCTCAGACCGCCGTCACCCTATAATCACCTGCTCAGTGGGAGGTGTAACGCGCAGGGTTAAAAATAAGGTGACGTCTGTAGATATCTTGGATCTGTCTCCTGTGATTATGGGGCTGCAGCACATTTCAGTCCCTGGGTGGTGGGAGAGCCGGGTGACAACCCAAATGGCCATTATTATGGGTACGTGGGTGGTCATGCAGCTTGACTTGTGTTCTGAGCTCCCAGTATAGAAGTGGGGTGTACTGGGAGAGCTGGGTGACGGCCCCTATGGATGCAGTAATGGCGGCACAGCTTCCCCTTAGGCTCCGGGTGCCTGTATATAACACGGGTGTGATAACTTATGTTTTTTTCTTCTTTCTCCAGGGTCGGCTCTGATTTTCCAGGGTTCCCATCATGGACGCTCGGTACCCACTTATAGATTCCTTGCTGGGCACTCTGCTCCTTTTTCTTCTCTTCTCCAGACTTGGTGCTGCCAAGCAGGAACCGTGCCTGACGTGCCGCAGCCTGGTCAACAATTTCATCAAGGTGAGACCACGAGATCGAGGAGTATCAGATAGCCCCCCCCTATAAAGCTAGGGGGCACGGCGGCATCCACAGTGCCAAACGGGGCAATCAAATTGTGCCGCCACAAAGTCTCCGACCACCTCTTTATGATCTCTCGGCTCCTCAGATACCTTGTCATGTACGGTCGGAACGCTCCCATACTAATCTAAAGAGCTGCCGAACCTAGAGAGTATGTTACCTTCATGCACTGAAGCTATTGTCCCCTGTTATCAGCCATTTCAAGGATCAGCGGAGGCACCATGTAGTGTTCTTTCCTGGCACCACCGGCCGTAGACTTTGGTTTAATATCCCCTTTTTAAGACTAATGTCTCATTCTGTTTTAGGGCATAGAGAAAACGGCCGGGCAAAATTTTGGTGGAGGCAACACGGCGTGGGAAGAGGAGAAGCTGGCAAAGTATGAGAAAAGGTATCGGGGTTGTCCTCATTGCCGCCAATTAATGATGCATCTCTGGACTCCTCCATTAAAAAAACAAAACAAAAAAGTTTCTGGTATTTTAAGAAAATTGCTTCCAAAGAGGAAATGGTGTAAAATAAAGAAGTAACCTCTCCTCGCCCCTTTAGTCTCATATAGACACAAGCACGTGAACACCGCTGCTGCCAATCACTGCTGAATGGTAAAAGTGTCATGGCGGCATGGAGATGAGGAATTAAAGGGATGTTTTTAGGTTACCTCTTAATTAAATGCACTAGGTAATTTTTTTTTTCTTTTAAATCCAGAAAGCCTCCTTAAGGCGAGAGGCTATGCAATATTTTAGGGGAAGGACATTTTGTGATACTTGTCTGTTTCCGCAGTGAGACGCGTCTTCTGGAGGTCATAGAAAATGCCTGTGACAACTCGGACTATGAATGTAATAAGATGTTGGAGCAGAATGAGGAACATCTGGAGACCTGGTGGTTTAAGAGGTCAGGGCGACTAATAAATGCCAAAGCGTGAAGAGTTAAAGTGCAACTCCAGGATTTGTAGTTATTATTAAAGGGGCTGTCCAGGCTTGAGGGTTCAGGTCTGCAGTCAGTATATGTGATTGCAGACCTGTGAATCGTCACATCGCTTGCGCACTGTCAGGATTCTCAGGTGTCAGCAGCGGCCGGTTATGTGACCGCAAGTATATATTCAGTTGTCTCTGAGCTAGTGGGGGTAGAATTGATGCTATGATGTTTCACATACACAGAAAACACAGGATTCCTGCTCCCACTGACTCGTACTATTGCATGTTCAGAAGTCGCAGCAGCATGGAGAACATTATACTGTAGTGCTGAGCAGTGTAGCTGTGAATCCAGCTTTGATGTGAAATAAACACTTACTAGAAAGTGTCAGAACAGGTCCTATGTCTGTGCCTCTTTCTGTCCCTTCCTTCCACAAATCTTATAGACTTGTTCTTTTTGCTTTGACCAAGAGTCATTTTTTTCAGAGTGAATGATGAGTCCTGGGAGGCAGAGGGAAGGGAAAGAAGTGTCTCATAAGTGGAGAAATAAGCAGATTTCTTGGATAATATGTAACAAAGTTTTTTTTTTTTCTCTAGTAACCCCCCACGACAGCACACCTGGAGGATGTTACCCCTTTCCTAATAGGGACAGGAAATGACAAGAGGTTAAATAACCCCTCCCTCATCCTCCCCTCAGTGTTCTTTCCTGTCCCTACTAGGGATGAAGAGGTCATCCCAGGTGCACTGTGCCGGCAGCGGTCACCGGGGGGAATACAGATAATCTGGCCGGGCAGCTGGGATCAGACTTACGTCCATTCCCTGTCGCTGCTCCCGTCTCCTCCGACTCGGGACTCCTTCGCCACCATTCCGCGTCTGCGGGTAAGGTCTGGGGCGTTCTTCGGCTGGAGGCCTCTCGGAGCTCTCCAGCCCTTCTCCTCCTCCGCACCGCGCGCGCGTGTGTGGGTACTTCCGGTCTGAAGCCGGCGGCCGGATGTGACGTCAGACGCCGGCCGGCTTCTCTGAATCAGGAAGTTCCTCGTGCGTTCCAGCCAGGAACGCTAGGAGATAGCATGGAAGACGTCGGCGTTCTCCCCCCACGTACTTCCGGACACCGGAGGAGGAGGTCCTCATGCAGGAGGACAGGTGCTGCGTCCGGTCGCCTATATATTCAGGCCCTGGACAGGAAGACATCGCAGGTAGGACCACTGTGTGGTGAAGACTATGGAGATGTCTGCTTCCTCGCGCTCTGCACCTGCAGAACACAGCACCATCCCGGCCCCAGTGAGTAGTCTGGCCCCGGGTGTCCATTCCCTGATGTGGGTTGTAGTCTTATGATTCCTTCTCCCCTTTCTTTTTAGGGGGACAAGGAACCCACATCAGGAAGCAAAACAAAAACTACCCGCAAATGCGCAGTTTGTATGAAGAAGCTGTCCTCTTCATACAAGAAATCATTGTGCAAAGAATGCACAGACAAAATTATCAGCGAGGAACGGCCATCCCTGATAGAGGAGATTAAAACCTTAATCCAGCAGGAGATTAAAACATCTCTGGCCACTCTTTCCCAGCCTACACCATCTCCTAGTGCCCCTCCTGAGGCTAAGAAAAGGAAACTTAATCCACAGGAGGAAGAGCAGGAGGACTCTCAGGGAGAGACGTCGGACGAACCCCCAGAGGAGGGTGAATTATCCCTGGACTCTGAGACCGTCCAGCAAGAGAGATACTACTTCTCTTCATCTGATATAGAAGAACTCCTTACGGCTGTAAGAAAAACTATGGAGGTTGAGGAAGAGAAGACGGCACAGTCAGTGCAAGAAGAGATGTTTGGAGGACTTCGTTCTAGGAAGCGTCAGGTGTTTCCTATTCACCAAAACATCCGAGATTTAGTTCTGGACGAGTGGGAATCCCCAGAAAAGAAGCTGACTACTCCAGCAGAAATTAAAGACAGATTTCCTGTGGGTGCCGAGACAGCGTCATGCTGGTCAGAAGTCCCAAAAGTGGACGTCCAGATTGCCAGAGTAGCCAAAAAGACCACGCTACCATTCGAGGATGCCTCCCAACTGAGAGACCCTCTGGAACGTAAGATGGACGGACTACTAAGGAAGTCGTGGGAAACGTCAGCATCTTTACTGAACATCAATTCAGTATCCACTTGCGTGGCTAGATCGATGCATCGCTGGCTGGGGCAGCTAGAGGAGCACTTGTCCTCAGGTACTCCGAGAGAAGATATTCTGGCCTCCTTGCCTATCTTCCAGAAAGCAACAGGCTTTTTAGCAGATGCTTCTGCAGAATCCGTGAGAGTGACGGCGAGATCATCCGCACTGTCAAACTCGGTAAGGCGTGCACTCTGGCTAAGATCCTGGTCTGGGGATATGACTTCCAAGATGAGGCTGTGTTCTATTCCCTTTAAAGGAAAGTATATGTTTGGACCAGCCTTGGATGACCTTTTGGAGAAGGCTTCAGACAAGAAAAAGACCTTACCAGAACCTAGAAACCCTAGGAAAAGACCCTTCCGCACTCAGCAGGAGCATACTCCTCAATACAGAGGAAAGGGTAAAACAGGTCGCTGGAGCTATCCGAAAGGAGGGAAAGACAGGAATCTTATTCTTTCACAACCCCAAAACCAGAGAAAGCAATGACGCCGTCATAGTGGGGGGTCGGATTTCGAACTTCCTCCCAGTCTGGCAAGAGATCGGTGTGGATCAGTGGACCTTAAGATTGGTCAAAGAGGGGATGAAAATAGAGTTTACATCATATCCCCAAAAAAGAATGAAAACTACAACGTTATCAACAAAGAAGCTACAGTCCACCCTGATAACTGGGATAGAAGATCTCTTAATCAACAATGTGATCTCCACAGTCCCAAAAGACGAAAGAAACAAGGGCCATTATTCCAGCCTATTTCTGATAAGGAAACCAAATGGAACCCATCGGATGATAATCAATCTGAAACCGCTGAATCAATATGTAACCTACAGAAGATTCAGAATGGAGTCCGTCAGATCGACAGTACCCTTAATAGGGCAAGACTTCGTCATGGCAACCATCGACTTACAGGACGCATATTATCACGTCCCAGTCCATCCAACCTATCGGAAATTTCTAAGGTTTGCAGTCACCAGAGGAGAAGTTATAGACCACTTCCAGTTCAATGTCCTCCCATTCGGACTATCATCAGCTCCAAGGATCTTTACAAAGGTCATGTCCGAGGTGATGGCGTACATCAGAAGTCGACGGATATGCATAATCCCATACCTCGACGACCTCTTGGTAGTGGCTCCCACGGTTCCAATTCTACAGGAACATCTTCAAACAACAGTCCAGATCCTGTCATCTCTGGGTTGGGTGATAAACCCCAAAAAATCGGATATGGTTCCATCCACAACGAAGATCTTTTTAGGGGTCTTATTAGACTCCCACAGACAAACCTCTTTCTTGCCCGAACAAAAACGGTCCCTGCTTACATCAAGGATAAGAACATTGCGGGACAAGAAGAGAGTATCTCTAAGATGGGCCATGTCGGTTCTAGGTACCATGACATCTTGCATCCAGATGGTGGCATGGGCTCAAGCCCACACCAGGATACTTCAGACTCATATTCTGTCAAGCTGGGACGGATCCCCAGGTTCTCTAGACAAAAAGATCCGGATACCACCGCATGTAAAGTCCTCATTAACATGGTGGCTACAAAAAGAGAACTTAATGAGAGGAGTTCCCTGGTTGCAGGTCCCAGCAGTGACCATAACAGTAGATGCCAGTGGAAAAGGTTGGGGAGCTACGGTAGACCAGCACATATTCCAGGGATTCTGGTCAGCCGAAATAGCACAACAATCCTCGAATTTCAAAGAGCTAAAAGCAGTAGAAGAAGTTCTCAAAGCGGCGGTAACTCTTGTACAAAATTCCCACTTAAAAATATACTCAGACAACATGACAACAGTTGCCCACCTTCGCCACCAGGGAAGTACAAGACACGAAGATCTAAAAAGAATATCAGCAAGAATATTTTCGTGGGCCGAAGAACATGTTCTCTCCATATCCGCCCTACACATAAAAGGGGAGATAAACGTACAAGCCGACTTCCTGAGCAGAACAGAGGTCCATCCAGGAGAATGGAGCCTAAACCCAGAAGTCTTTCAGATACTAGTCAAAAGATGGGGACAGCCAGAAGTGGACTTGTTCGCGAACAGTCAGAACGCAAAGGTAGACCAGTTCTTCTCGCTAGATCCGATGAATCCGGGGTTAGCTGTGGACGCATTGGTCCAGCCATGGACATTCTCGCTAGCATACGCGTTCCCGCCATTGCCGATCCTACCAAAAGTCCTGCAGAAAATAAGGGCAGAAAAACTCAAGGTGATCCTAGTGGCTCCACTTTGGCCCAAAAGAGGTTGGTTTGGGGCCCTCATCAGTCTAAAGATAGATGGGCCAATAGCACTTCCACCGGTCAAAGACCTTCTCTACCAGGGGCCAATACTGCATCCAGATCCCGAGAGGCTACACCTAAATGCCTGGCTTCTGAATTCTCAATTCTGAGAACTAGAGGACTATCAAAGAGAGTAATTGAAACATTACAAAAAAGTCGCAAAACGGTAACTAATTCTATTTACCAAAAGATCTGGAAGACGTTCATCACGTGGTGTGCTCCTGAGCAACCTAACCCAGATAAACCAAACCTAGCCAAGATCCTGGATTTTCTACAAGATGGGCTGGAGAAGGGTCTCAGACCCAGCACCCTCAAGGTACAAGTGGCAGCCTTGAGCTCTTATTTTGACCAGTCTTTAGCCAACCATAGATGGGTAAGAAGATTCATGACGGCGGCATCCCGCATATCTCCAAGACCCATAAATATAGTTCCATCCTGGGACCTGAATATAGTCCTGAAAGGACTTACACTGCCACCATTTGAACCCTTATCTTCCATAACCATGGATAAACTCGCTTGGAAAACCACCTTCCTGGTAGCTATAACAACAGCCAGAAGAGTGGGTGAACTACAAGCCCTGTCAATCAACGAGCCCTACATGAAGATTCTTCAGGACAGGCTTATCCTACGATTAGACCCATCCTTTCTCCCAAAGGTCGTCTCCGATTTCCACAAATCGCAGGAGATAATTCTTCCATCATTCTATCAAGAACCAAAGAATGAGGAAGAGGAACATTTCCATACTTTGGATGTTCGAAGAATGGTACTCTATTATCTTCATGCATCAGAGAAGATTAGAAAAGATCAAAATCTGTTTATTCATCTTCTCGGCCAGAATAAGGGGAAGAAGACTTCCAGATCCACAATTGCAAATTGGATCAAAAGAGCAATCCTGGAGGCTTATCAAATTCAAGGCCTTCCACCACCAGGAAAGCTTACAGCCCATTCTACTAGAGCAACAGCTGTCTCCTGGGCCGAGAAAGCCAGTGCTTCCATCGAGCAAATATGCAGAGCGGCTACGTGGTCCTCGGTCCATACGTTCTCCAAACATTACAGGCTTGACCTGATGTCAAAAGAAGACTTAGCCTTCGGAGAAAAAGTCCTTAGTGCTGTAGTCCCTCCCTAAAAATTACTCTTGGGTACTGCTCCAGGTGTGCTGTCGTGGGGGGTTACTAGAGAAAATAGAATTATTCTTACCGTTAATTCGGTTTCTAGTAACCCACCACGACAGCAGGAGTAATCCCTCCCTTTGCTTAATATACGTTCTGAAAAGAATAAATATAATTTGAAGCATTCATTCTCCTGTGGTCCTTTATAATAACACTGAGGGGAGGATGAGGGAGGGGTTATTTAACCTCTTGTCATTTCCTGTCCCTATTAGGAAAGGGGTAACATCCTCCAGGTGTGCTGTCGTGGTGGGTTACTAGAAACCGAATTAACGGTAAGAATAATTCTATTTTTTAATTCACTTGTACTATTGATTTATGCAAAGTTTGTGGCAATGACAGCCGCCACTTATGGGGTATCGCCCATTCCCAGGATGATGGGTGGTAAGTATCTGATCGCCAGGGGTCCCAATGGTCACGGGAGCAGTTGTCTTGCGCTGAGCGAGCGGTCGCTCCATTCATAGGCTTTAGGATTGATAGCTGAGCGCTGTACTCTTCCCCATCAGTCTCCGAGGACTGAGTGGCTCTCAAATAGTTGGTATGCATCGAGATGAATCTGCATTTATATTTTTTTTCTTTTGCAAATGCATAAATTCCCCCCAAAAAGCCAAACGCCAAGACATATTGCTTGATCCCAATGTTTTTGTTTGCTTCCTAGACCCAAGGACCCCATCAACCTCTTTGACTGGCTGTGTATGGACACTTTAAAGCTCTGCTGCCCGGAAGGCACCTGGGGTCCGGATTGCGCACGTGCGTTATCAGCCCCGTTTAATTTAGTCTTGATTAAGCCCATAAAATTAGTGTTGCAGTACTATGTTCTCGCCCCTCTGTATTACAGCCTGCCCGGGCAGCGCCGACCAGCCCTGCAACGGGAGAGGAAAGTGCAACGGAGCGGGAACACGAGCCGGCACGGGGACCTGCGACTGTCATCCCAGCTACGGTGGCCCCTTGTGTTCGGACTGTGCAGTCGGTTATTATGAGGAAGCCAAAAATGAGAGCCACCTGGTATGTTCTGGTATGTAAGGGGACGGTAGTGCATGCTCCCGTACAGAAGTTTCATTTTTTGATACTTAGATAGATATGTTAATGGATTAGTCTGTGGAACTACAACACCCAGCATGCCCATAAACCTTGTGAACAGATTTAGTGGTGCAGGAATCACCAGCTGTAATGAAACTCCAACTCCCACAATGCTGAGAGCAGGTAATCTGCAGCCTTGTAAGACTGCTGCTCCGGAGGAACTCAACGCAGCCCAGAATCATATTTTTTTGCAGCACAGGTTTGCTGGAAACAGCAAGAACGCAGGACTCGCTCAGGGGTAGGTGTTACTTTGGGATTGGCACGTATTGTTTCCTGTTTTACTGATGACTTCTGTGCATTTTATTTATTTTTCACAGAGTGTCACCGTTCCTGCAGCAAGTGCCTTGGACCGGGGGAGGATCAGTGCGCACTGTGCAAGAAGGGCTGGATGCTGCACGACATGAAATGTATTGGTGAGTGATCACTAGGGGCATTTTACAATGGAGTCCGCCGTTCCTCCTATTAGACCGCGGTCAGACGGGCGTATTTCATGGGCTGGACCCAAATGTATCTGAAGCTGTAAGGGTCAGGGTGTGAGATCCGCCGTCAGTCGGAGCAGTGAAGAACGCCCGTCTGATTATTGGTTGTGGACACTATGGCTGCCGCCTCTGTATACCTGGTTAGGTCCGCACCTGCTGGTCGAGGTGGGCACTTGAGACGCCCATCATCAGAAACTTCATACTCCGGATTTCTCTTCTTCCTCTGCAGACATTGATGAATGTGGCACCATCGATCGCTGCAAATCCAACCAGTACTGCCTGAACACAGAGGGATCCTACGAATGCCGAGGTGAGCCATCACTAATGCCAATCATTGCTTAACCCCTTCATGACCCAGCCTATTTTGACCTTAATGACCTGGCCGTTTTTTGCAATTCTGACCAGTGTCCCTTTATGAGGTAATAACTCAGGAACGCTTCAACGGATCCTAGCGGTTCTGAGATTGTTTTTTCGTGACATATTGGGCTTCATGTTAGTGGTAAATTTAGGTCAATAAATTCTGCGTTTATTTGTGATAAAAACGGAAATTTGGCGAAAATTTTGAAAATTTCGCAATTTTCACATTTTGAATTTTTATTCTGTTAAACCAGAGAGTTATGTGACACAAAATAGTTAATAAATAACATTTCCCACATGTCTACTTTACACCAGCACAATTTTGGAAACAAAATTTTTTTTTGCCAGGAAGTTATAAGAGTTAAAATTTGACCAGCGATTTCTCATTTTTACAACGAAATTTACAAAACCATTTTTTTTAGGGACCACCTCACATTTGAAGTCAGTTTGAGGGGTCTATATGGCTGAAAATACCCAAAAGTGACACCATTCTAAAAAATGCACCCCTCAAGGTGCTCAAAACCACATTCAAGAAGTTTTTTAACCCTTCAGGTGCTTCACAGCAGCAGAAGCAACATGGAAGGAAAAAATGAACATTTAACTTTTTAGTCACAAAAATTATCTTTTAGCAACATTTTTTTTATTTTCCCAATGGTACAAGGAGAAACTGAACCACGAAAGTTGTTGTCCAATTTGTCCTGAGTACGCTGATACCTCATATGTGGGGGTAAACCACTGTTTGGGCGCACGGCAGGGCTTGGAAGGGAAGGAGCGCCATTTGACTTTTTGAATGAAAAATTGGCTCCACTCTTTAGCGGACACCATGTCACGTTTGGAGAGCCCCCGTGTGCCTAAAAATTGGAGCTCCCCCACACGTGACCCCATTTTGGAAACTAGACGCCCCAAGGAACTTATCTAGATGCATAGTGAGAACTTTGAACCCCCGGGGGCTTCACAAATTGATCCGTAAAAATGAAAAAGTACTTTTTTTTCACAAAAAAATTCTTTTAGCCTCAATTTTTTTCATTTTCACATGGGCAACAGGATAAAATGGATCCTAAAATTTGTTGGGCAATTTCTCATGAGTACACCGATACCTCACATGTGGGGGTAAACCACTGTTTGGGCACATGGTAAGGTTCGGAAGGGAAGGAGCGCCATTTGACTTTTTGAATGAAAAATTATCTCCATCGTTAGCGGACACCATGTCGTGTTTGGAGAGCCCCCGTGTGCCTAAACATTGGAGCTCCCCCACAAATGACCCCATTTTGGAAACTAGACCCCCCAAGGAACTTATCTAGATGCATATTGAGCACTTTAAACCCTCAGGTGCTTCACAAATTGATCTGTAAAAATGAAAAAGTACTTTTTTTTTTTCACAAAAAAATTATTTTCGCCTCAGTTTTTCATTTTCACATGGGCAATAGGATAAAATGAATCCTAAAATTTGTTGGGCAATTTCTCCCGAGTACGCCGATACCTCATATGTGGGGGTAAACCACTGTTTGGGCACACGGCAGGGCTCGGAAGGGAAGGCGCGCCATTTGACTTTTTGAATGGAAAATTAGCTCCAATTGTTAGCGGACACCATGTCGCGTTTGGAGAGCCCCTGTGTGCCTATGCATTGGAGCTCCCCCACAAGTGACCCCATTTTGGAAACTAGACCCCCCAAGGAACTTATCTAGATGCATATTGAGCACTTTAAACCCCCAGGTGCTTCACAGAAGTTTATAATGCAGAGCCATGAAAATAAAAAATAATTTTTCTTTCCTCAAAAATGATTTTTAGCCTGGAATTTCCTATTTTGCCAAGGGTAATAGGAGAAATTGGACCGCAAATGTTGTTGTCCAGTTTGTCCTGAGTACGCTGATACCCCATATGTGGGGGTAAACCACTGTTTGGGCGCACAGCAGGGCTCGGAAGGGAAGGCACGCCAATTGGCTTTTTAAATGGAAAATTAGCTCCAATCATTAGCGGACACCATGTCACGTTTGGAGAGCCCCTGTGTGCCTAAACATTGGAGATCCCCCACATATGACCCCATTTTGGAAACTAGACCCCCAAAGGAACTAATCTAGATGTGTGGTGAGGACTTTGAACTTCCAAGTGCTTCACAGAAGTTTATAACGCAGAGCCATGAAAATAAAATAAAAATTTTATTTTCTCTAAAATGATTTTTTAGCCTGCAATTTATTATTTTCCCAAGGGTAACAGGAGAAATTTGACCCCAAAAGTTGTTGTACAGTTTCTCCTGAGTACGCTGATACCCCATATGTGGGGGTAAACCACAGTTTGGGCACATGTCGGGGCTCAGAAGGGAAGTAGTGACTTTTGAAATGCAGACTTTGATGGAATGGTCTGCGGGCGTCACGTTGCGTTTGCAGAGCCCCTGGTGTGCCTAAACAGTAGAAACCCCCCACAAGTGACCCCATTTTGGAAACTAGACCCCGAAAGGAACTTATCTAGATGTGAGGTGAGCACTTTGAACCCCCAAGTGCTTCACAGAAGTTTATAACACAGAGCAGTGAAAATAATAAATACGTTTTCTTTCCTCAAAAATAATTTTTTAGCCCAGAATTTTTTATTTTCCCAAGGGTTACAGGAGAAATTGGACCCCAAAAGTTGTTGTCCAGTTTCTCCTGAGTACGCTGATACCCCATATGTGGGGGTAAACCACTGTTTGGGCACACGTCGGGGCTCAGAAGGGAAGTAGTGACTTTTGAAATGCAGACTTTGATGGAATGGTCTGCGGGCGTCACGTTGCGTTTGCAGATCCCCTGGTGTGCCTAAACAGTAGAAACCCCCCACAAGTGACCCCATTTTGGAAACTAGACCCCCCCAAGGAACTTATCTAGATATGTGGTGAGCACTTTGAACCCCCAAGTGCTTCACAGACGTTTACAACGCAGAGCCGTGAAAATAAAAAATCATTTTTCTTTCCTCAAAAATGATGTTTTAGCAAGCAATTTTTTATTTTCTCAAGGGTAACAGGAGAAATTGGACCCCAGTAATTGTTGCCCAGTTTGTCCTGAGTACGCTGATACCCCATATGTGGGGGTAAACCACTGTTTGGGCACATGTCGGGGCTCGGAAGTCAAGTAGTGACGTTTTGAAATGCAGACTTTGATGGAATGGTCTGCGGGCGTCACGTTGCGTTTGCAGAGCCCCTGGTGTGCCTAAACAGTAGAAACCCCCCACAAGTGACCCCATTTTGGAAACTAGACCCCGAAAGGAACTTATCTAGATGTGAGGTGAGCACTTTGAACCCCCAAGTGCTTCACAGAAGTTTATAACACAGAGCAGTGAAAATAATAAATACGTTTTCTTTCCTCAAAAATAATTTTTTAGCCCAGAATTTTTTATTTTCTCAAGGGTAACAGGAGAAATTGGACCCCAGTAATTGTTGCCCAGTTTGTCCTGAGTACACTGATACCCCATATGTGGGGGTAAACCACTGTTTGGGCACACGTCGGGGCTCGGAAGGGAAGGAGCACCATTTGACTTTTTGAATAAAAGATTGGCTGGAATCAATGGTGGCGCCATGTTGCGTTTGGAGACCCCCTGATGTGCCTAAACAGTGGAAACCCCTCAATTCTAACGCCAACACACCCCTAACCCTTATCCCAACTGTAGCCGTAACCCTAACCACAACCCTAACCCCAACACACCCCTAACCCTAACCACAACCCTAATTCCAACCCAACCCTAACCCTAAGGCTATGTATCCACGTTGCGGATTCGTGTGAGATTTTTCCGCACCATTTTTGAAAAATCCGCGGGTAAAAGGCACTGCGTTTTACCTGCGGATTTACTGCGGATTTCACCTGCGGATTCCTATTGAGGAATAGGTGTAAAACGCTGCGGAATCCGCACAAAGAATTGACATGCTGCGGAAAATACAACGCAGCGTTTTCGTGCGGTATTTTCCGCACCATGGGCACAGCGGATTTGGTTTTCCATAGGTTTACATGGTACTGTAAACCTGATGGAACACTGCTGCGGATCCGCAGCGGCCAATCCGCTGCGGATCCGCAGCCAAATCCGCACCGTGTGCACATAGCCTAATTCTAAAGGTATGTGCACACGCTGCGGAAAACGCTGCGGATCCGCAGCAGTTTCCCATGAGTTTACATTTCAATGTAAACCTATGGGAAACAAAAATCGCTGTACACATGCTGCGGAAAAACTGCACGGAAACGCAGCGGTTTACATTCCGCAGCATGTCACTTCTTTCTGCGGATTCCACAGCGGTTTTACAACTGCTCCAATAGAAAATCGCAGTTGTAAAACCGCAGTGAAATGCGCAGAAAAACCGCGGTAAATCTGCCATAAATCCGCAGCGGTTTAGCACTGCGGATTTATCAAATCCGCTGCGGAAAAATCCGCAGAGGACCAGAATACGTGTGCACATATCGAAACCCTAACCCTAACCCTACCCCTACCCCTAACCCTACCCCTAACCCTAACCCTAACCCTACCCCTACCCCTACCCCTAACCCTAACCCTACCCCTAACCCTACCCCTAACCCTACCCCTACCCCTAACCCTACCCCTACCCCTAACCCTACCCCTAACCCTACCCCTACCCCTAACCCTACCCCTAACCCTAACCCTACCCCTAACCCTAACCCTAGTTCTAACTCCAACCTTAGTGGAAAAAAAAAAAATTCTTTATTTTATTATTGTCCCTATCTATGGGGGACAAATGGGGGGGGGGGGGTCATTTACTGTTTTTTTATTTTGACCACTGTGATAGATTATATCACAGTGATCAAAATTCACATTGGAACGAATCTGCCGGCCGGCAGATTCGGCGGGCGCACTGCGCATGCGCCCGCCATTTTGGAACATTGCGGCGCTCGGGGAAGAAGACGGACGGACGCCGCCAGGATCGGTAAGTATAAGGGGGGGAGATCAGGGCACAGGGGGGGGAGATCAGGGCACGGGGGGGCGTCGGAGCACGGGGGGGGAGGGATCGGAGCATGGGGGAGAGTGATCGGTGTGCGGGCGGGTGGATCGGTGTGCAGGGGGGGTGGATCGGTGTGCAGGGGGGTGGATCGGTGTGCAGGGGGGGTGGATCGGAGCACGGGGGGGGGATCGGAGTGCGGGGGGGTTTGATTGGAGCACGGGGGGTGTGATCGGAGCACGGGGGGAGCGGACAGGAGGACGGGGGAGCGGAGCACAGGACGGAGGGGAGCGGGCCACAGATCGGGGGGCTGGGGGGGCGATCGGAGGGGTGGGGTGGGGGCACATTAGTATTTCCAGCCATGGCCGATGATATTGCAGCATCGGCCATGGCTGGATTGTAATATTTCACCATTTTTTTAGGTGAAATATTACAAATCGCTCTGATTGGCAGTTTCACTTTCAACAGCCAATCAGAGCGATCGTAGCCACGAGGGGGTGAAGCCACCCCCCCTGGGCTAAAGTACCACTCCCCCTGTCCCTGCAGATCGGGTGAAATGGGAGTTAACCCTTTCACCCGATCTGCAGGGACGCGATCTTTCTGTGACACAGCATATGCGTCACAGGTCGGATTGGCACCGACTTTCATGACGCATACGCTGTGTCACAGGTCGGGAAGGGGTTAAAGGGGATGTTCACTTTGAGTGATCCCTCGTTCTTGAGGTCCCTATACACATTAGAAAAAAAAGTTTTCCAAACTCGACAATTTTCCGCAAGAGCGGGCGACAATCAAGACAAACAAGTAAAGTTAATTTCTCTGATAAAACCCTTCAGATTGTGTGGGACGTCTAGAGGAATGATTGTCCGGGGAAGACAAGGTGGTGCTGCCACAAATCCAGTGTCTGCCTGCAGTAAAGCTTCCCGAGACCACTCGTGGGGGCTTCTTATCCATGTAGGGGGCTCTCTCACATTTTTCCCTAAGAACACAGCCATGAAAAACTTTTGGCCATGATTGTAATGAGTACAATAGGTTGATCACAGGGTGGTCCGTCTCTTGGGACCCCCAGATATAATATATTTGGGGAAACCGGCTGCAAATATTCAGTTTCCCAGCAGCTCCACAGCAGAGAAAATGAGGCCTTACACTGTTCCCATTACAATCTATGGACTTTGAGTGACAGGTGGGTTTACTTGGGTCTTCCAGAGCGAGCGAGAACCTTATACAGCAGCTCTGGATATAATTTATGAGGGTCCGTGCTGTAAGTGCTGCACTTGTACAGTTAGAGATTTGGGGGGTTTCTGAACCAGACTTTATTCTGCTTAATAAGAAATACTGATTGCATTTTTTTCCCCCTTTTTGTGTTCCCCCTGATATCCAGACTGTGATAAATCCTGCATTGGATGCATGGGCGCAGGGTCGGCCCGATGTAAGAAATGCAATGCTGGGTTCTATCGGGACGGTGCCAAATGCCTGGGTGAGTACGGCTGAAGGGTGGCGCAATATCTGCAGTGCTGGAGGGACCTGATTATAAATGAAGTCTCTTGTCGGCTCCTAAAATGAGATGTACAGGCTCTGCATACCCATTACCGCTCTGTATAGGAAGCATTTTTGTGGCCAGTACTCGTCACTGCCACAAGGTGTCACTGCTGTGCACGCCGCGTCGAGTGATTTTTGCAGCGTTTTTGCCGTGCCGTGACCTCGCTTTGCGACTGCTTTCTGCATCGCAGATGTGGACGAATGCGACAGCGAGATCCCCAAGTGTAAAGGCTTACGGGAGGAGTGTGTGAACACGGAGGGAAGTTACAGCTGCGTGTGCGAGAAGGGTTATTCCAAGGTGGCCGGCTCCTGTAAGGCCGATCATAAAGGTAAGCCGTGTAGTACAGAATGCAAAATTGCTTAAAATACAATTCTACAAGCCGGAGTTGTAAAGTGGCTCCGAAACAAAGTTTAAAGTTTATTTCTTACTGCAATATGTTGCACAAAATCCTTCCTTAAAGTGACATCTTCCTCGTCTTTCAACAGTCTATTTTGGCTTTCCCCTGCATATAGATTCTCTCCTCAGTCCCAAAGAATCCCTCTAGTGTAAAACTGTAGAAAGAGCACATGGAGGAGGGGAGAGGAGGGGGATGAAGCTGCAGATTTTTTTCACTTTAGTGTGAACTTGTGTGCTGCGAGAGGGGAGAAAGACTTTTAAATGGCTCAGATCAAATAATAAATAATTACTATTGCATCGGGAAGAGTCCAGCCACTCGTTTAGCACGAGCAAGGGTAAAAATCTGCAGGTTGCTCGCAACATTTCTGGCCACGATGTCCGTCTTCTAAGGAGATTCTTCCCGTATATTGTGCATTGCATTAAACGTTTTCTTTTGTGGCCAGATGACTCGGAGAAAGGCTTGTTCGATGACATCACAGACGACGAGGTGGTGGTCCTCCAGCAGATGTTCTTCGGGGTGGTCATCTGCGCTCTGGCCACTCTAGCGGCCAAAGGGGACATGGTCTTTACCGCCATCTTCATTGGAGCCGTGGCGGCCATGGCCGGATACTGGTTCTCGGAGAAAAGCGACAGAGTGCTCGACGGCTTTATGAAAGGGAGATAGCTTCCCGATGGGGTGCCGGACATGAATGTTTATGGGGCTCATCCCGTGCTTCACCCCAAAGAGCTGATGATACAGCCCTGCCGGGGAGCAGAGATGGACAACGGCCATTTGGAGACCCAGGAAAAATGCTCCAAGGAAATACCCTTACCCCATAATATCCTAGAAGCCACATAAGCACAGAAACCACTGAAAATCTCCGATGAGCGTTTATAGAATCCTATCATGAAGATTCCAAATTTTTTTTTTTTTTTTTAAGGCCAAACCTGTAGGAATCCAGGAATTTTTAGAGATTTTTTTTTTTTTGCTGCGTTCACTATGAAGGAGGCGACCGTGGACTTATCAAGGATCTTTTATATACTCGCTGTTTGCTTCACCTATTTGCCCGCTGCACATTTTCCCCTTTGACCAGGCATTAATGATGGGGTTCACAGGTGGTGCTGGCGCTTTTGGGGGTTTGTCTCCAGTGTACGGACCCTCCTGGAAGAGCAGAGACTCCCGGAGGATTTCTAGTGAATTGGTGAATGTGTATTTATTAAGAAGGGAGCTGCTCCTTCAATACGGGCGGCTGTGTACAGGACCGGCTGGTGTTATCCCTCATGGGTAACCGCACCTTGTAGGAGTGACCACAACTTTTCCAAATGTTTAGTACTGCTTCATTGCGCCTAAAAATGAATCAGATCCTCTGTTTTAATTTAAGAAAAAAAAAAACAACTCATGTATTGTGTATACTGCGTATTTTAATGTCTCTGGTATATAATGAAATGCCAGAAAAAATGTAAATACAAATATACAGGAAAGGACTAGGGAAGATAGACGTGCCTATCCCTAAAAAATTCCCTTCCTGGCAGCGGAGGTTGGCACCCTGGGATACGATGTGGCGCCCCCGCTCAACGTAGACTGACCCTGAAATCCCTAGCAGGGATCCCTACAAAAAAAGCCACCACCAAAAATAAATAAACACCACAAAAGAAAAAGTGTGATATATAAACTAACAGTGCTGCTAAATGCTGGCTATTAGTGCAGAGATAGCACAATTCAGCGGATATACAATTTACTCTGGCGTATAGCGTGAGCTAAAGAGGAGTCAACAATACTAAGAAAGATAGAAAAAGATGTTGTTTTAGACATTTTACACAGAATAATCTTATTGTCTGTAGTAGTGGTGCTACGGAGAGGAGAGAGCAAAGGGATACCCAACCGGTCCCAAGTGTATGCACTTTAATATTCAGGACACAAAAAGGGGTTAACAGTCCCTACTTATATAGAATTGCCCTTAAAGAACAATTTAACTTGTATAAATGACGCCAATAGAAAGAATACTATAAGGAATGAGTCACATCTGGAAGTATTAATATTGTTGCCATAATGTCAGAGGCATCGCCATCCAAAAAAAGGATGCCCATTAGAACGCACCTCATAATCCAATAACTTGTAAAATATATATTTTAATGTAATAATTAATTATATCTGGCCCTGGCTGAGAGGCTCTGTGCCCTGATCAAGGATATTCCTGACGTGGGCGCCTCTATATGCAGGAAACATTGTTTTTCTGGCGAGATGCCACTGAGTCTCTGACTAGGTTATTATTTGGACTTTCTCTTTTCTTTTTCTCTGGCGTTGATGCCATACAAGTATTCATCTGAAAAAAACAGTTTTTATTTTCTTATCTGGCGGGGATGCCCTTTATTCCGTACATGTATATCTGGCGTTGATGCCCTCAAGTATGTTTTATTTTATCTCTGGCGAGGATGCCCCTCTTTATACTTTCTGTCTGGCGGTGATGCCATTAGGTAATAAAACTGAGTAAATAACTCCCTCATTTCTGCATCCATCTCAGTACGACAGATCGGAGTCATATACGCGTTATTGGATTATGAGGTGCGTTCTAATGGGCATCCTTTTTTTTGGATGGCGATGCCTCTGACATTATGGCAACAATATTAATACTTCCAGATGTGACTCATTCCTTATAGTATTCTTTCTATTGGCGTCATTTATACAAGTTTATATTGTTCTTTAAGGGCAATTCTATATAAGTAGGGACTGTTAACCCCTTTTTGTGTCCTGAATATTAAAGTGAATACACTTAGGACCGGTTGGGTATCCCTTTGCTCTCTCCTCTCCGTAGCACCACTACTACAGACAATAAGAGATTATTCTGTGTAAAATATATAAAACCACATCTTTTTCTATCTTTCTTAGTATTGTTGACTCCTCTTTAGCTCACGCTATACGCCAGAGTAAATTGTATATCCGCTGAATTGTGCTATCTCTGCACTAATAGCCAGCATTTAGCAGCACTGTTAGTTTATATATCACACTTTTTTTTTCTCCGTTTTCTTCTTTTGTGGTGTTTATTTATGTTGGGTGGTGGCTTTTTTTGTAGGGATCCCTGCTAGGGATTTCAGGGTCAGTCCACGTTGAGCGGGGGCGCCACATCGTATCCCAGGGTGCCAACCTCCGCTGCCAGGAAGGGAATTTTTTAGGGATAGGCACGTCTATCTTCCCTGGTCCTTTCCTGTATATTTGTATTTACATTTTTTCTGGCATTTCATTATATACCAGAGACCCTTTATCCCGCAGGCTCTCTACTGATGGTCTATATGATATTATTGATCGGGTTTTTAATTATTACATTGAAATATATATTTTTTAGGTCTCTTGTTACTTTTTTGGTTTTGCTTTTTTGGTTTTGCTTTTATGAATATTAGACCTTAGCTATTGCAATTTTGTTTTTTTTGTATACTGCATATCCATGGTTACTGACCACAAAACTAAACTCATGTAGTCTTTTCCTGCAAGTGTTCCCTTTTGCCTTCTCAAATCTATAGAAAGTTAAAAAAAAAAAAAAAAGCCTGACTGCAGGATCTGACTACAAGGGTTTCCTTGTAGTCTGTCACCATGGAGACACATGGCTCTGCATTGAAGCTGTAGCTTTTTAATCATGTCTTATTTGCACATATTCCTATTTAGATGTGTGGAAGCGGTTCCAAAAAAACGTGTACATCCCCTCTAAATACTGGATTGCTGCATATTAAATTGATATCTTTAAAATATACAAATGTCTTAAAACTCTTCTTGTACCCCCAATATACATGCATAGCGATGGCGGCCATTGGGAAGCATCACAGCCCACCTCCCCCCTACTCCATAAAGGTGTACCTGCAATCAATTGACTCAATATAGGGAAAATAGAGGTGGGGAGGGGTATCTGGACTTTTGGGGATTATTTATTTATTTTTTTTTTTTACTAGTTATTTGTGAAATGTTAATATACCAGGAAGGTCTGAAGACATATCGGCTATTTATGGTGTGATGAATTTGCATGTTACGTCAGTGGTCTCCAACCGGTGACCTTCCTGCTGTTGCAGAACTACAACTCCCAGCATGCCCAGCTCTGGTTGGAGACCCCTGTGTTACATTATTTGTTTTATTTCCTGTATGTCGGTTTGGATCGGCTGTTTGTCTTTATTTATTCATCTCAGGATAATAAACTTATTTAAACTTTCCGTCTATCCTCCTTTTATATTCTGGGTGTCTCGGGTCTGAAGGTGAGCAGTCATACGCTTAACCTCCCCTGAGCCTGAAATGGCTGATAACAGGGAACAATGGATTGCCTTCAAATACAAATCTCAATAAAATTGGGTTGATTAACCCATAAAGGTAAAGGCAGTAAAGCAAAAGAAAGAATTCCTTTTTTTTTTTTTTTTTTAAAGCCCCAATAAGGTACGGTGTCATCACTGCATCATTTAAGGATTCCAGGACCGTAGTCTTCAACTTGTTGTTCTCTAGCGGTTATAAAACTACAACTCCCAGCATGCCCCATCAGAGAATTTACATATAAGAACAATCACGCTGTTCCTGGAAAAACTCTTTTTTTAATTTTTTTTAAAAAAAAAATTTTTTCCCCCAAAAAAAATTTAGCAGAGTGGATTGTGCTACATTCACCATCCTCCCTGGACATGGGAATTTCAGGCTGGCGCCTGGGTGTGATAATGCATCTGCTGGAGGGTTATTCTGGCAGCCAGTGGGCTCGCGGGCACAGTGCACCTTCTACTGCCCCTCAGGATATCATTATTTCAGCGTTCCACTCCAGTTTATTGGGTTATACTGTAGCAGTTCTCGCTCCTTTAGTGTCTCCATAGATCGGGTCAGACGGTTTTCTTGCCATTTGTTTTCCATCAACTATAGAAATAAAAGTTTCATATAAGATGTAGTGTATGTACACAGTGACTGCACCAGCAGAATAGTGAGTGCAGCTCTGGAGTATAATACAGGATGTAACTCAGGATCAGTAATGTAATGTATGTACACAGTGACTGCACCAGCAGAATAGTGAGTGCAGCTCTGGAGTAAATACAGGAGGTAACTCAGGATCAGTAATGTAATGTATGTACACAGTGACTGCACCAGCAGAATAGTGAGTGCAGCTCTGGGGTATAATACAGGATGTAACTCAGGATCAGTAATGTAATGTATGTACACAGTGACTGCACCAGCAGAATAGTGAGTGCAGCTCTGGGGTATAATACAGGATGTAACTCAGGATCAGTAATGTATGTACACAGTGACTGCACCAGCAGAATAGGGAGTGCAGCTCTGCAATATAATACAGGATGTATCTCAGGATCAGTAATGTAATGTATGTACACAGTGACTGCACCAGCAGAATAGTGAGTGCAGCTCTGGAGTATAATACAGAATGTAACTCAGGATCAGTAATATAATGTATGTACACAGTGACTGCACCAGCAGAATAGTGAGTGCAGCTCTGGAGTAAATACAGGAGGTAACTCAGGATCAGTAATGTAATGTATGTACACAGTGACTGCACCAGCAGAATAGTGAGTGCAGCTCTGGGGTATAATACAGGATGTAACTCAGGATCAGTAATGTAATGTATGTACACAGTGACTGCACCAGCAGAATAGTGAGTGCAGTTCTGGGGTATAATACAGGATGTAACTCAGGATCAGTAATGTAATGTATGTACACAGTGACTGCACCAGCAGAATAGAGAGTGCAGCTCTGGGGTATAATACAGGATGTAACTCAGGATCAGTAATGTAATGTATGTACACAGTGACTGCACCAGCAGAATAGTGAGCACAGCTGTGGAGTATAATACAGGATGTAACTCAGGATCAGTAATGTAATGTATGTACACAGTGACTCCACCAGCAGAATAGTGAGCACAGCTGTGGAGTATAATACAGGATGTAACTCAGGATCAGTAATGTAATGTATGTACACAGTGACTCCACCAGCAGAATAGTGAGTGCAGCTCTGGTGTATAATACAGGATGTAACTCAGGATCAGTAATGTATGTACACAGTGACTGCACCAGCAGAATAGGGAGTGCAGCTCTGCAATATAATACAGGATGTAACTCAGGATCAGTAATGTAATGTATGTACACAGTGACTGCACCAGCAGAATAGTGAGTGCAGCTCTGGGGTATAATACAGGATGTATCTCAGAATCAGTAATGTAGTGTATGTACATAGTGATTGCACCAGCAGAATAGTGAGTGCAGCTCTGGGGTATAATACAGGATGTAACTCAGGATCAGTAATGTAATGTATGTACACAGTGACTGCACCAGCAGAATAGTGAGCGCAGCTCTGGAGTATAATACAGGAGGTAACTCAGGATCAGTAATATAATGTATATACACAGTGACTGCCTCAGCAGAATATTGAGTGCAGCTCTGGTGTATAATACAGGATGTAACTCAGGATCAGTAATGTATGTACACAGTGACTGCACCAGCAGAATAGTGAGTGCAGCTCTGGAGTATAATACAGGATGTAACTCAGGATCAGTAATGTAATGTATGTACACAGTGACTGCACCAGCAGAATAGTGAGTGCAGCTCTGGGGTATAATACAGTAGGTAACTCAGGATCAGTAATGTAATGTATGTACACAGTGACTGCACCAGCAGAATAGTGAGCGCAGCTCTGGAGTATAATACAGGATAATGCCTAGTCTTTATGAAGTATACTTCTATATTCTAGTTGTTTTTGATCCGGACATACCCGCTTGTTCTCATCCCGGTATCTCCTCAGGAATAAGGCTTTTGCTCTCTCTTGCTCCAGGTCCTGCAGTATGGCAGATCTGTCGGCTTCTTTTAGGGCTTCTAGCTCCTTGCTCTGGCTGAGCAGCGTCTCTCTGGTCGTGCTCCACTTGTCACTCATCTGCTTCTTCAGAAGTTGCCTAATTTCTCTCCTGAGATATTTTATGCAGTATTTATTATGTAAGTGTCAAATCTGAATCCTGCCTCATATTGTGTAGGCCGAAAGCCTCAGGCTGCACTACTGCGAGTTTCTGATATGTCCCCTATAGTTTCTCAGGTGTTGTCATGGAAACCTTGTATGATTCCCAATCCCCAAACACATCTATACGTACGTCCACTGTGTGTGTATATATCGGGCTGTGCCTTATATCCAGACAAGGTCTCCATGACAACATGAAGAAATGGCAAATATGGAGCAGTAAGCTGGGTCCTCATTTGTGAGATGCCGAGGTTCTAGCAATAGATTCACCATTTCCGTTACCTGTATTCCTCTTTTTCTATTGTGTTGCCGTAAAATGGTCGCCTCCAGCCCTGGTGAAATCTGGTAAAACACAGGATGATATAACATTATTACGTTTTGTTATGTGGGCCGATGTCTGTGCCAAAGGAGCTTTCATAATGGCCCCATAGTGACATCAGTCACGGGTTGGATAACATAACATGGCGCCTTCTAGTAGAGATGTCTAGGATAAAAAGCAGGCGCCAGATGATGCTGTGGTACTTGCTACCTAGCCGCCATGGTTCTCACCTGCTGTATTCTTTTTGTTGCATGTTAATCACCCTCTGCTGGTTGTGATGATGGGCGGCCACGGTCTCCAGACTGACCGTTCTTCTCCTCACTCCTGGGGGGTGTAGGGGATTCTGACGTTGGGGGAACTGCAACGCAAGAAAACGCTAAAAGTGTCCTGGATTAGGCGCAATGCCATGAGGGTCCCAATATGGGTTTTATAGTGTCCCATCGGCCATTACAGTTGTGTACAGCCAGCAGGGGGCAGCATTGCTCTGGGTGGCTGGTTCTGTTGTGGGGGCACTGTGACATCGGATCAGGGGTATATTGGGGTGGCATGGTACAGGGTAGTGAGGGCGGAAGAGTTGAGTTAGTGTATGGAGGAGGTGGCAGGCACAAATGGGATAAACTGGGAGTCCCAGTGGGCCCCTCTCTGATTTTGATTTTTCCTCTTCGCCTTCCAAGAGCCATAACTTTTTTTTTTTCATTTTTTTGCTCCCTATAGTTATATTAGGACTTGCTTTGATCCAATTTTTGATCTTTCTATTTTTATTTTTTTTAAGTCCCCAAATAAAGCGATTTCTGCCATTTCAATATATTTTTTTTTCTGCGTTCATGGTACGGGACAAATATTCAGATATTTTATTACTTTTGCCATTACGCAAGCAACAATACTTAATATGTTTAATTTTTTTTTTTTTTTTACTTTTATAGATTTTTTTTCTAAAAAGGTTTTTTTTTTTTTTTTTTTAATATGCTTTTAGTTCCCACTGGGACGTGGTCTGCAAACGCTTCATCGTTCCTACATTACTCTTCATTTCTGCACACATCTGCAGCAAATGTCGTAAATAGAAACCTTGGTCTTCCCAGCACAGCGAGCCAAGACCACCTGCTTGCGTTCGCTATAAGCGACGGTGGTCCCGTACGAGTGTATGGGTCCGCGCCCACTACAAAGTGCCCTTATACCACTCACTAGAGCACTTACATGTCACCCAGTTTTGTAGTCCTGATAATTCAGGGTGCCATTAGCAGACAATTTGGACCCTCAGTAAGTACATTTTGCAAGCAGAGGATTATAAGAACACGTACCGTACATGACTGTGATATGATTGCGGTGGGCACGGCGGGAAGGCACAGGGGGGTGATCGGACACCTTCTTTTTGGAGCACTGAAGTTGCCCAATGTGACCACAGGAGTACTGGGCAAAGACACCCCTCCTAAAAACAAAAAAAAAAGGGAACTGTTCTCATTACCATGCTTGCACCCATAGGTGGCGCTATAACTCCATAGGATTTTCACTAATGTAATAGCACTGCCTGATTCCTAAAATACTCTGTGCTCCTGGGGATTCTGCTTCTCTCTTCCATTTCTCTCCTTACATTATGCCATTGCTCCTGTCTCACTAACATTGGGACAGGTCGCTGCTTCCCGCTAGATCATGACATTCATTTACTGAAATACTCTGTGCTGCTGTTACCATTCCTAAAACCTCTGGGGGTCTACACCGTGGGCCTGATTGTCTGCAGGATCACCCCCCATACTCACTCAGGCTCATCGTGCGGCCGGGCCGGGGATGTCTTGTTTCCTGTAATGACAATACACAATGTTAGTAAATGTTACTGACAAGTAGGGACTTGTATGGGCCCCCCCCCAAAAAAAAGGGCCACCTCTCGTCCACAGGTTGTGTGTGGTATTACAGCTCAGCCTGATTCACTTTAATGGAACGGAGCTGTTCCTTTAAAAAAAAAAAAAAAGTTCCAAAAAGTTTGCTGAATTGGGGTAAAAACTGGAGAAACCGCTCTAGACAGAGGTATTCTATGTAAAGACGCGCAAACCTTTTTTTACTCAAATCATGGCACCGCAGCTAAGTAAAAGTGACTTTAACATGTCCCGTCATAATTTCACCTTTTTCTGTTTAGACCCTTTTTTTTTTTTCCTCCTCCTTTCAAAGTTTTGAAAAGTCCCTTTAAAAATGGTTTAAAAGGCATGAAATGTGCCAGATTTGTTAAGGACGTGCACAATATTAGTGAGAACGCCCCCCCCCCCCCTGATATATTGCGCTTTTATGACCCTCTTAATAGATCAGATAATAGATCCTCAGATGCTGCAGAACCTCTTAGACGGCGAATTTCCAGGCCCGTATTCCAGTTTCCACCCAGCCGGTGCTCACCTGTGCCGCTGATTGCTCATAAGCCTTTGCTGGCGGATCCTTACACCTGGGATTACAGTGTTACTTTCTCAGCTCGCTCCTTTGTGTCTCATTGCCGGACTGTTTGCATCATGTGATCTGCTTCTCCTGGCGACCGAGTGACAATGGGGCCTGGCCAAGTGACAGTCTCCAACGTGAGAGCCGCTCCGAGGACTCCCACAGAGGAGACCCTAATGCCAAGGAATGCAGATCACTGTCCCCGGAGGCTGCACGGCCGGGAATTGCTGCAATGTCAGCGGATTTATATAATTTGATAGTGGCGCCGGCTGCAAAGGGTTAAATCTACAGGCAGCGAAAAGAGGAATAAAATTAGTCACTTAGTGTCCCCGTCTCTGTGAAAGTCACACCAGAGGTGTACAATTACCTTTGTTCTAGCAAGGTGTGTATACTTTTGCAACTATTTACATTTATTAAAATATTTTGGGACTCCATGGTAACAGACTACAAACAGTTCCATGTAGTCTGACGCTGCGATCATGTTACACTCTCTTCCAAACTGCTGGGGTCCTGAAGAGAGGGCAGATCGACGGTATTAAGCAGCCCTTCCATGGTAGATTTACGTTGGTGGGATCTGATGTGGATGGAGGTCTCTGAGCCGTCCCAGGTGGCAGATTTTGGAAAAAATGACGATCAGGTGGGATGAATTTTAATATGCCCGATCTTTAGTGGTACAGGACAGTGAAGGTTTATATAGTATGTTCCATTTCAGGAGTCCCCTAGATATAGAAGCCCCAGGAAACTGCAGAGAGCCTCCCCCAATACATCCCTTCCTGTAGAATAAGCCCCCAGTTATCTTACACTTTGTGTACGGGCGCCTGAACCCAAGACTGCAGAAGCCACCGTCTGATATAATCAGCGGTGGCGGAAACATTTCCTTGGTAACAGACCGATAATCTCACATGTGTATGTGTCACGCCGGCAACATGCACGCCTTCTCAGCACCGTCCTAGTCACTGTGGTCACCGCTCTGCACCTCCCAGTGTCAGGCCATTGCGCTGAACTGCCTCTCACAGCACTCTATTATCTATCTATTATCTATCCTATCAATTATTTATCAATCTAATCTATTATCTATCATCTCTATCTGTCTATCTATTATCTATCCTATCAATTATTTATTATCTATCATCTCTATCCTATCTATATGTCTATCATCTATTATCTGTCTATTAGCTATCCTTCTATCTGTCTATCCTTCTGTCTATTATCTATCTCTTAGTTTTCGGACCTTTGTGTTCCCTGCTGGTAATGACAGTACCCCCCTTCTATAGGTAACACTTGAGGTCAGCGGTGACTGTAGATCTGGACACAATGTATCTGTTCCGGTAATGAGGATGTGACAGGACGTATTGTCCAGAGACCCCGCCTGTAACCAGTATACAGAACGTGCTGGATTAACAAGTTGTACTGGTTCATGGGGGTCACATCACTGCAGCCGAGTCCAAGGACGTTACATTAGTATCATGTAACTTACTCCAGTACATATCAGTTGAGCATCTTAGTCTGTTCCCAAATACACTATAATCCACAGCAGCACAGAGTGTTTCAGGAGCATAGTAGGAGGCAGTGACCTGTGCATCTTTCAGTGATTAGTAGTGTGATGTGGCTGCCTCTATCAGGGACAGTGTCATGCCAAAACAAAGGGACTGGAGTAAATACTAGAAGAAACCTATTCTCCAGTAGCACAGAGTATTTAAGCAGCTGTGTTAGTTGTGGAGTCATGGGTTACTTCTCTCCCCTGTGCCGTCCTGTTCACTTCTCACGGATCTGAATCATTGCCACTGTAAACAAGAAGCCGCCTTTAACCGCACACCTCACGTGTGTGAGCGATGGCCGCCTCCAGTCTGGGGAACACGATCTTCAAGTTTCTTAGCTGAGTACTAAGCAAGCAGTGGTACTGTCTAGATAAGTCTCCATACACCCGCAGGATTTATTCAATGAGAACCATCATCCCCCTGGAGTTGTCACCAGGATCTCATCCACCCCCTGGAATATTTATATATCTAAGTGGCTACCTTTAATAAAATTGTACAACATTTTAGTCTGCAGTGAATCTCCATGACTTCATTCTCACCCTATCTGATAGGCAGACTGCTGCCTGATCCTAGTTTCAGATTTTTCTCTTGTGGGAGTGTCTCTCCCAGTAATACGGGCTGGATGTGAGCTTTGTGTGTATCCAGAGTGCTGCTGTCTTCATTAGCTCATATATTAGCGCAGCTTTTATCCTGCATTTATTTACTCTTCACATGCTTTCCTTCTTGTCTATAGCTGATTTTCTCTGCCCTCCAAGACCATACATGCTTTCACTCCTCTCCAAAACCGAACGGGAGCTCCTTTGATGTATTTGTGACATTTCTGCAGAGCACACGACTATAAGACGGACTTATTAAAATAATAAATAAAATTAAAATAGGCTTCAGAACCGGGAACGATTTTAAAGGGCTTTGATATTGATGACGTAGTGTTAGGTCATCAATATCAGTTCAGTGGAGGTCCGACATTCACAGATCAGCTGTTACCAAGCATCACAGCCGCTAAAGGTGCTCACTGCTCAGCTCCCATTCAAGTCAATAGGAACTGAGCTGCAGTACCTGAGAACGGCCACTGCATGGTGTAGGGAGCTGATGGGAGCAGCTGATCTGTGAGGGTCGGACCCCCAACCAATGTGATAATGGGATTATTGGAGAGCATCTATATAGTAGCAGGACCAGCGAGGGACGCAGTGCCGGACATGAGGCAGCGGTCCACTCCCGTATGTCGCTCGCTGCGCTCCTGTATGTCGCTTCGTACTTGGCCCAGCACTGCGTTTATCTGACATCACCGTGCTCCTGATGAATAGTGTGTGGTGTTTGTACAAGACGCTGTTGATATCTTGCCAGGACCACCCCAGACACCCCACCCTCCATGCACCGCTTTCACCCTAGCTAAATAAATAGAGGAAATATGAAACAGATCCGCTGCTTTTGGGGGTTTTTGTGCCTCTTTGATTTAGGGCTGTGGACTCAGCAGAACACGATGTCACCGTGTGAGGTCCCAGTGCAGAACTGAGAAGAGGTAAGGAGTGCGCCGGCTGCAAAATCGGATTTTTGGGGGAAAAAGTCCCAATATGAACATTTTATTACTGTGTCCAACATTTCACATGGACACAGAGCTCCTCCAATCGTGTGCATCCCAACACACATCCATACTGTAGTCACCACTAGGGGGCTCTTAGGGGTTTAGAGCAGACTATATTTTAAAGGGGCGTTTTGGCTCACCAAAATGGGGGCCTCTGTAATCCCCAGTTGCAAAACTGTGGTCAGGATGGGTGTAATAATCTGCCGGTTCGCGCACGTCCGTCTAATCATCCGTGCCCCAAACCCAGATCGTAATGTCGATCAGGATCTTCCCTGCATTCAGCTTTTATTGGCCGCATACTTGTGACTGTGAGAATGACCAACACAGGACTTCTGTTATGGTGACCAGTGGAGGTCCCAGCTGTGGCACCCGGGCTTCACCTATCTAACAGTTATCCCCTACAATAATTTAATATGGAATGCCCCTTTAAATGATAACGCCCCATTCACACTTTATTGCTTCCTCCATAGTTTTCAGTAGGCGTGCTGTATTGCAGACCAGGTTATTCCTTAGAAGCAGTGAAGTAGGGGTTAACTCAGTCTGATATATGATATCCCATGGAGTAATCTCCGCATCCCATGGCCCCAGTGAAATGCGTCAGCAGCAATAATCCTATTCGGGACGATTAGGTTAAATCAGTGCTATACACATTTGAGCCACTTGGTGGCACCGCAGGTCATGGCAGTTTGCATTTCATCTTCATGGAGTTTATAAAACTTCTGCTCAGCGCAAGGAATGGGTTAAATAAAAGGAAACCTATACTCGCCTCCTCTTCACCCTCCTGAAGCCTCAGCGCTGATGATCCTGTGGCCCCTGCTTACTTCCTACAGCGATCAGATGCAGCAAATCATTCATGTGACCACTGTAGCCAATCCGTGTTTTCGGAGGTCACATGTCGTACATTCTGACAACGCCTCGGAGGCCAGTGATTGGCTAAAGAGGTCATGTGAATGATATCCTGCACGTGATAGGTGCAGCGACTGTCGGGAGAGCGCCGCACACTGAACTTCCCCCGAGCACAGGACTTGGTAGCAGCCGGCGGGTGCAGGTGTTGAATAAGTTTAGTATCTCAGACCTGGACAACCCCTTTAAGTAACCTTTTCAATGCTGTCGCTGTGAGAGTGTGGGCGGCACATAAATAAGGACACGTTTACGTTTTTAAAGACATATTTTATTGTATGTACAGGTGTAATTTGGCACACGGCATGGCTGGCCTACCAAGCCTTGACACTAGGGTATATAGAAATACGGCTCCTGTGCAGCGGTAAAGAGAAGCGCGGCCCCCGCGTACGTAGGTGGCGCTCTCGCTTAGATTGTCACAGCTTACATCACAGTCTACACCAATGTCATGTTCCCGACGTCCCGGGATTGTGCCTCAGCTGCCTCGAAAATGCCTCTCCGACTCGGGGAGGCCGTATATATCCAGCAATGACTACGACGTCAGAGATTGCTGGTGCGACAGAAGCCACGAGGAGTGAACGTATATACAGACCTATAGACAGGTACGGCGGCCGCACGCTACACGGTCACGCTAAGTGCTGGATACAGTATACGGTCGGCCTAGGCGGCATCACTAAGGGTTAACAGGGTCCATCACCTGCTCACAGTGCTGGGAGCCTTTGGGCAGAATCTTAAAGGGGGCTCCACCAAAGTGTATTTTATGAAATACTGACTAAGATGGAGCGGCCTTTTTAGGAAAGTAGTGGAATCCTTGAAGAAAAGAAACTGCCCCGGAGGACGAGGAGAATGCTTGGGTGGAAGTAAATTGCTTTTTATTTCCACTCAAGATTTGTCTAATACTATGTGGCGGTCGGGGTCATACTGGTAACATAAGATGCTGCCACTTTGTGCCTTTATTAAAACTGCCATAATGCCTGTGAACAGTACCCGCAGTGGAGGGAATGGCCTGACCTAATGATCTGATCTGTCATGGATGCATGCGACATCTGGGATCCTAGACCCAAACTGAAGAAGGAGAAGAACCCTTTGGCACGGTGCAGAGACGTCTCCTACTGGAAAGTGATGACAAATTGCTTAGAAATACTGTTCATTGACCCTACGGCCGTGCTAAAGGGGCCCGATCTCTCGAGAGAGCGCCGTAATTGGAAATCAATGGTGACTGAAGCATCTCAGATGTCACCAATGTCTTCTCCCTACATGTATCTTTGATCATTTTGATCTGATTTCCTTTTTGGTTTTGGGTCTCCTTTATGTAATGGGGTCTACAGCAGCCACGTGGCCCCCGTAGTTAGTTGGGTGGGCTTTCTATTTAACGCCTCCATACACATTAGACAAACGTCGACTGAAGCCGCCAATATCCGCAGGATCGGCAGACGGTGGTGTGTGTTGGCCTCCAAATCTCCTCTCGAAATTATCCAAAACCTTACCAAAAAAATAAGTATGTAACCAGAACTTTCCACAGTTGGGTTCATAAGTTATTTTGTGCCCCCCCCCCCCCCCCCGCAGGTACCAGAGCTGCCGGTTTGCTCACACACATTGTGACAACATCCGTTTTTTTCGTATCATATTTTTTACTCATTTTTTTCTAAGCTTTTAGATTTCTTTTAGTCTGATTGTCATGAACCACTTTGCTTTTTTTTGGGTCAGGGTGACAGTATAGGCCTCAAAATATCTGTCATGGAAACATCGTATCGTTGTGGGGTTACGTACCATGTCCTTTAGGCTTTTGTTTAAAACAATACTATTTTATAGGGTTAAAGTCCGACAGAAATTCAAGAGTTCTGCCTTTAAGTGCTTTTATAAGACAATACAATAGACAGGCGTCCATCTTGTAATCGCCAAAAAATAAGAGTCCAGTGGAGGAAGTCACACGTGGCAACCCAAAATAAATACATAGAAAACCGTTCTGTAACAAAACGCAGATATATGGCGATTCCTAAAACACAGGCGCACAGTGTGCTTATGACATAATATCCGACTAGAGGTCCGGGCATCTCCTCTATGATATTATAGAAATGTTCTTTTGTTTAAAAAACCAGGCACCTTTCCCTTTTTTTCTGTTACTACAAGTCCGAGGTGGAAGCACCGTCTCACAGTTCGATGGTCTCGCTGGCAATACTGTGTGAATCTGTGGTTTGACTTCTTTCGATAAGTCTCCTCCCGAAACTTTTCTCGGGCTCGCTGCTCTTGGACATGATGCTAGGTTGAGATCCTTGCTTTAGAAGTTGGGTGGTTGGAGTGTCTTCAAGGGGAAGGCTTTCAACAGAAGATAGTCCGTGGCGCCAAGGATTCCAGCTGATTTTGATCGACCCTTTCGAAACGCTGTCCATGGAGCTGACCGACACGACGGCATCGGTGGTAAGATCCCGAGGAAGCTCTTTGCTTTGCTCGAGGCTTTCGCTTGGAGAGTCGGCGTCGGTGGTGGAGTTACACTGGGCCGTGCTGTACATGTAGTCGGGGTTGCTGCATCTTCTCATTTTCAAGTCTGAGGAGATGAGCGGGTCTACAGTCTGGTTCAGAGCAGAACATTCTTTCAAGGAAGAACAAGAGTCCTGCCGGGTCAAGTAACTAGGATACTGAAGACTGGAGTCTAGGAATATGCTATCTCTTACCAAATGTTCCCGGAACAACGCCTCGTCGATGCTTCTACTCAGATTGATAGGAGATGGTGGACGAAACTCCAGATCTGTCAAAGAGAGCATTGACTCCTTCTCGAAACAAATACTTGTGTAAGAACGTCCCATGGTCACATTATGAGATTTGGGGCCAAATACAGAATCAGGTTTAGGTCTGAAGAGAGGAGATGATGACTGACTATTGTTACCGATGGCGGCAACACTCTTAGTCTCATTGTTTTCCTTGATGATCCTAAGAGGAACGTTCTCGGCTTGGTTGCGGATGAGGCTTTTGCTGATGTTGTTGTTGACCATCCTGTCTTGAATGCTGTTAGTCCAGTCGTAGCAGTTGTTTGGATATTCTGGAACTTCGCTTTTCTTGTAGGTGCAGAAATAGCTGATGATTTTGGACCAGCAGGTATGATCGTTACTGCTGCACTGGAGGCAGAAGCTGTGGGAAGCTACGAAGATCATGGAGAAGCAAAGAGCTAATTCGAATATTCGAAACCAAAACTGCAGGAACCACCAGGACCAGGAAAATGTATTCTTTTTGCCGAGTAATCCGTACAGCCACAATATTGCGTAGACCTGTAAAGCGCAACATAGAAGTCCAAAAATACTGCCCACTATTAACACTCTGGATGATGTAAACATGCACTTAATACTCCTTTCTTGTGTCTGAACCACCACAATATCTTCACCAGTTGGTGACGCTCGTTGTGTCTCATTTACGATTTCTTTACTACTCTTGCTTAGCTGGTGATATGCCACAAAATTGCCGACCATTAAAAAAATACCCCACGAAATGGAGAGAATCTGTAAGACCATGTTCACTGAAGGATTCAGAAGATGGGTTAAGAGATCGGCACTTAGAAGGACAATGAAATGAATGACCGCTATGACGGCAAGCAAGGCGAGGCTCTGGAACTTTGGGGGTAGAACTTGAAGCCGGGCAATCTTCAGGACCAACAGCACCAAAGTGGCAAATGCTGTTAGCATAAGGGGGAAAGTCACATTGTACAATACCAAGGCAACAGGTTGTGTAATCTTCATCCTTGTCCCATAGGGGTCAAGAAAAAAGAAAACCCCTCGTAGGACTCCGATAACAAACAAGAGGGCATTGGCCAGAATGATGTATGGGAGATAGGACACTCGAAGAATAGGAGATCCAATAAGGTTGATGAGGGCAATTACTGATAATAACAAGAAGAGGGTGCCAGTCCCGTAAACGTGCATATCCCAGGCAAAGCTGAGGGTGCGTTGTAGGTCATCCCACTTTAGTAGAGTGTAATTGGCTCCCACAAATTCGCATGTGCCGCCCTTCTTGGAGCACATTTGAGAGTCCATGGTTGGTTTTTTGGAAGGATAGTTGGTTGGGACATCGATGAGCTTTGGACGATGAAAAGCTCTCTGAGTTGTGACTCTTATCTCTCCTCTGCGTCCATTCTTCCTGGTTCCATTTGGGGACACTTTTGTTTCTTCTATAGTGTCTGGCACTGGGCCTGAAGGAAAAAAAGACATGAAGATTAATTATTAAGAACACAGATAGGAAAATTAAACTACTTGTTCTAAGGGGCCCCATACACATTACACCCACTGTCTCCTGACAACCCCATGCACAGTATAGTTGGCCATACATGTAAGATAACTGATGACCACTTGATGCTTCGGCCGATCATTTGTCTGGCAGCCATATAAGATGGCATGCACATAGTGCTTGCACTGCCAATTGCTCATATTCTCTATGAGAAAATCGCTGACTGGCATGTCAGCCAGTAGCGTAGTTCCAAGAGAACAATATGATCGACAGTCTGAAATCGGACATGTGCGATTGACATCTCTCCTGATCATCAGTCGGCCGGCTCCCCCATACACATTAGACCACCAGCAGGTCCGTTCGACATTAGTCTAATCTGTATGGGAGTGTGATGAACCTGCACCTCGCCACCCCGCCTGATGTTACTATTAGGTCAGACGGATCACGTAATGCGGTTTCCCCACTTTCACTAATGTGACGTTTGGCACCCCCTGGTGACACGTAAGGTCAGTTTAGTACGGTTTTACACATACGCTCCTTGTCCACACAGGCCCAGGGTGGCACGGGGTGTGAGAGGATGTGGGCCACGCAGTCACTGACGTGGAATCATACTCGCTCACAAGAGGCACCATTCACTAGCAGCAGTGACACTGAGCGCTGCCATCCTGATAGGACTGCCTCCAGTTCTTCGTTAGTTATAAGCCCGGTCTGTTAACGGGATTATATCGGGCCAGAAACCAGCCCTGGTAGCATGGAAAGTGAAACCGAGAAACGCACATGTGGATCGAGATAAAAGAGCAGTCCAAGGTTAAAATATATATTTTATCGCCTTAAAGGCACAGTAGACAATTCACTATATACACGATGGTTACACATATACAATAGTCAGATATGCAAATACAATAGTGGTAGAGCAAAATATATAAGCAGATGGATCATATCAATTACAGGTTTGATGTTAGATCATGTGTGTGCTGGTCCTATGGGTCATGGGCTGCCAGCTGGCTCCTAGGTCCTTCACAGCGTGTTACTCAACATGACCCCACTTTCAAAGTGGACCACATGCACAGCAGAGAGAAAGACCACATGGCCTTAACCTAGCCTTTATCCCCTTTGGGTCTCTCCTGTCCTCTGGGCTGAGTCTAAATCCCCTCCTCTTGCCTCCAGAAGCTAAAAACTCAAAAACCAGAAATGAGTCATAACTCTTTAATGAACGGTCCTAGGGAAGCGGTTTTGGCACCATTGGATCCGGTCGGGTCCCTGCTACACGTTGAGACTAAACACATCTTGGTTATTTGGTTCTTATTAGCCATTCTACATATCACCCCTCCCTGGCGTGTTAGAACGGATCAAGCCCCTGGAAAGCGTTCACAATGTTCTGGAGATCTTGGAAAAATACACCATGAACGGCTAGGACGTATAGTATCTCCATAACTCCTTATGGAATCATGTTTCTAGAATTTTCTTTGGCAGCTTCAGTAGGACTAAATATTGCAAGCAAGCCTTTGTCCTGCATGAGCCGGCTCAAGGTGTGAGATCTGTCACAGCCTTTGGGGGCTTGACCCCCTGCTGAGCTAGATGCCAGCTTTCTCCTTGAGGCTTTGAAATATTGGACTTCTTGATGAGTCCTTGGTCGAAGGAAAGAGGGTTTTGTAATCCCAGGCCAAATAGGATACCAATGATTGGCATGAAATTATATCTCTTAATATAATTGGCTCGGCCAAGAAAGTTGCTGATAGACTCCTCCAACAGCGGCTTATTTCCGGTGAGAGCAAAACGATCGGCTTCTGAAATTGAGCAGACAGGCGCCTTTTCTGGAGGCCCCCATGCACAGTTTATCTGCTAATATCGGCGGGTTCGTCTGGCTCTAGTGTACTGTGCCCTTAGGTTGTTTAAAAAAAATGTTAATGGTGACTTGCCTTTATGGAGATATCTCGGTAGATGCCAATTGCAGAATGCATCATGAGAAGCCATGAATGTTTTGGCAGAGTTGTGCTATCGTATCACTCGGCAGGCTCAGATACACCAGCTCAGGAATCCTGGAGTCTATTGGATGAGGAATTTAGGTACACAGATGTTGTATGTTCCTCTCTTCGAGCATTATGCTGTGGATTTATTACTTACCGCCCTGTTGATGCAGTGGTAAAACTCTTCTCCGAAAAAATGTTTGTGATAAATGCAGTGAAGTTGTATATTCCTGCGAGCTATAAACCATCAGGGCCTTAATGCTCAGACGGGACGGTCCTAATGTACGAGTGAAACGTCTGCATTCCTCGGCCCTATAGTCATGGTCGTGTGCGGAGAACAATGAGCCACATTCATAGCGGCGGTCCTGGGCCCTTACGTTAGATGTTACTTTACCCTATGTCATGCTATGGAGCTGATTCATGCACGGGCCCGGGATTGTGTCACGTTTTACGGACCAGCAGTTACCATGGGGCCGAACACAACATACGGTTTGCTAATCCGAAAATGTATAAACAAGTAAAAATCAGAAATGGCTCCTGACAGTTTGATGGACAGAGACGTGCGATTTGCTTTTGTAATACGAAAATTTCTATCGCCCAAGGGATTCATCGTAATGATTATGTCACCTCCATACTCCTGTACCTGACATACCGGACACCTGGGCCCCGGTGCAAACCGTGTAGCCCCCTCCGCTTACCGCGTGCCATTTATAATACTGGTGGCCCAGATGCAAATACTACCTTTGACCCCTTTTTGAACATTTTCATCCTTATCCATGCCGCGTTTTACAGCTTACACCCCTCCATTCCCCATTTCTTGCTCTCTTATTCCAGTTTCTTGCAAGGTGTTGGGAGTCTTCGTCACATTTTGCAATGGGCCTGGTAGAAGAAGACATGTTTGCCAATTCTCTCCGAAGCTCCCGAAGAGTTGCCAAATCTCCTGGGTGCAAATTCTCTCAAAAACTACTTCTTGGAGGGCTTGGTGATGCTGGTGTCCAAAAAGCACATTTAGGCAGCATGAACGAGGTACCGCGATCTATTTGATTCCAAAAAATTATGGGACTATCATACATTGTAGCTGCCTTGATCTCGCCAATTAAAAAAAAAAGGGGCCAAAAAGTGAGTGCCCCCATATAGAAGTAAAGGAGAGTGACTACACTACATTCGATTTATCCCCTTTGTGCAAGCAACGCCATATAGCGGTCTGTCTAGTTCCTCGCCGTGCACCGTCCTCCTGCACTAGGATATAGGGCTGCACAATCAATGAGCGTCATGTCGGATATTGTCCGTCCTGGACCCAGTGTGGTGACGGCCACATCACAGGCAGAGCCAGTCATTACAATACAAATCACACAGCAAGTTACATAAGAGGGATGAGCTCATCGGTGTATTCAAGGGCATTCAAATCCAATCTCCAGGTCACAGTGAAAGAAAACAGGATTTGATAGGGATTAGGTCGGACCGGGGGAGGGGGGGTCATACAATAAGATCAGTGACGTTACTACAGAGCACTCAATGTGCAGCGACAGCTTCTATTTCTGCTGCATCTGAAGACGCTTTCTCTGGAGGACATCTGTAATAACTATTAAGATGACCATTAAAGGGGTGTTATCGAGCCAGTGCCAGGCAGCAGCTGCCAAGGCAAACAGGATCATGGGGTGCATTAAAAGATGTCTGGATACACATGATGAGAGCATTATACTGCCTCTGTACAAATCCCTAGTTAGACCGCACATGGAGTACTGTGTCCAGTTTTGGGCACCGGTGCTCAGGAAGGATATAATGGAACTAGAGAGAGTACAAAGGAGGGCAACAAAATTAATAAAGGGGATGGGAGAACTACAATACCCAGATAGATTAGCGAAATTAGGATTATTTAGTCTAGAAAAAAGACGACTGAGGGGCGATCTAATAACCATGTATAAGTATATAAGGGGACAATACAAATATCTCGCTGAGGATCTGTTTATACCAAGGAAGGTGACGGGCACAAGGGGGCATTCTTTGCGTCTGGAGGAGAGAAGGTTTTTCCACCAACATAGAAGAGGATTCTTTACTGTTAGGGCAGTGAGAATCTGGAATTGCTTGCCTGAGGAGGTGGTGATGGCGAACTCAGTCGGGGGGTTCAAGAGAGGCCTGGATGTCTTCCTGGAGCAGAACAATATTGTATCATACAATTAGGTTCTGTAGAAGGACGTAGATCTGGGGATTTATTATGATGGAATATAGGCTGAACTGGATGGACAAATGTCTTTTTTCGGCCTTACTAACTATGTTACTATGTTACTATGAGAACTTTAATATTACTGACTAATAGGTCATCAATGTCTCTGATTGCAGCAGTATAGTCCTATACTTATTAATAAGGGCTGTGAATGGTACTAAAAGTTATCCTATTGACTTGTTGAGAGAGCTTGCAGTACCATTCGTGACCACAACACAATGTGTGGCGCTGTAGCATTTTTGCAACACTGCAATCCCATCAATCAGCTGATTGGCCGGGATGCCGGGAGTTGGACCTCCGCTATTGACGGTTTGCACTAAAAAAAAATTGCATAAAACTGGATTAGTTAGTGAGGTTTGAAGTAGGATAAAAACAGGCGTAAAAAATAGTTGTTTACGACTTCAGCTCTGAACTTGGGAAAACATAGGTCCAGTTGTGTCTGGATACCCCAAACCACGTCTTATTGTCCTCCACCACCCAAATGTCTTCCTATAGCCGGTCCCTGATGCCAAAGGGGGCCCAAAACCAATATGCCAACTAAGAGTGCCCCAATAGTATAACTGGTGCATGGAAGTTGGGGGGGCATGTTACGGATTTTGCATTGGACTCTGGACACCTTTGCCGTCTTAAGACCCCCATACACGATTGAGAATAGTTGTCCAAAGCAACTGAATTTGGTCGGACTGACTGACCACCTGATGGGTATGGACGTCTCCTGACTCTCCCCCCAAGAGATTATATTGGGGGGAAAGAAGCACAAGCTGGTTGAATTATAACGTCTGATCCCTTTGTTCTCAGGGGAGATAAGTGGCTATAGGCGATGTCTGGCAAAGATTTACTCCCATCTCCTTACTGGAAACATGCATGCTTATCTGACACGAGCGTGCATGTCTATCGGGTGCTTGGAGGAGAAGGCTGTCAGCACAACTAGGTTTCTAATCTCTAGTATTTGGTTGCAATCTCCTTGGCTCGTGTCTTCTGTTTGCCCAGCTCAAATAAACTCTTTGGTAACATTATGAAAATTCCTCCTGCTCTGACCCATTTCCTTTGGGTCTCTTGACATTAGGTCTTGCGGCAGCTTTTGATGGTTCTTTACCTCATTTGTGACTTGGGTGGGCTCCAGTAGACTAAACCTTTCCATAGTTCTCAGCAAGGAAAGACCAAAGTTGTGCTACAGGAATGGAGGTTCTCGATGAGGCGATGGAAACGTTCTTGCAGATGTTTCCAGTCCAGTCAATCTGTCCCCAGCTTGGGCTGACAATGACTCGGGGGGTCTCTACAGGGGCAGCGTGTAACGTTTCCAGCCGAGAGACTTGAGTTGTGTGTTATGGAATAAGTGAGTGTTGCGGATCACGGTCACTCGATGCTCCTTGATCCCCGGCTTCCACCAACTACTCGTCAAGTCAGGAGAGTGGGGAACGTGCCAAAACATTACTGCCGTCACAGGGTCTCTAATGTCCTTAAAACAATCCTCTTGTTGCCTCTTCTAAGATAAGCAAATATAGAAGTGGGACAGACATCGAGGCTGTCGGTGACGGGTGGAAAGATGTCTCATCCAAACATAAAGCGTAGTGGACATGTCTACTATATGTGTATACAGTAGGGCCAACCGTAACGAAAAGCACTGGTGGAACACGGCAGGTGGAGCTGGAGTTGACTCACTCCATGTTTTGTGCTTCCAACAATTGACCATAAATGGTCCTTTTACACCCAAAATTGTAACTAACAGCTTAATAAATGTGGGCCACAGTATGTGTCGGACAGAGTATTATGCCTCTCCGCCCCCATATGAAAATGTAAAAAAATTCCTACATTAAGAACATTATTTTACAGGCGTTCTATAATCATCTAAAATCCTTTAAATCTAATAGTATTTTCCATTTTTTACAACCACATAGAAAATTTTGCTTTATCACCGGTTGTACGTCTATTACGATCACGCTGGCATCTATGGCTGTAACCACTAAGTGTTCACTTTCCCTACAGCACCTCCGAAGGGGAAACAAAGCATTACACTGAAATTCTTAGCTCCAAAGCTTTTCTTTTTGATTTTATAATAGGAAAATTTATTAAGAGACGTGCATTTTTGAACTGGCATAAGAAGTTCCAAAAATTAGCCCCCCTCTCCAACAGAAAAATGCTGAAACTCTCATTTTGAAATAACATTATTCTACGGGGTGTTCTAGGTACATGAGGGATCAGAAATCCTTTAAGGTGCTGCAGGTTGATGGAGTTTGGGTTCTGAGACCCCCGCCGAAAGTTGAAAGTCTGCTCTAAAGTGCTCACTCACGCACCCTTAAGTGCTGCATAAGCGCCGCTACAAAGCCTTTTGTTAAAGCGTTTAAAGGGGGGGAAAAAAGCATACAAAATTATCATAATTGATTGTAAGACTTTACATTTAAAGGCATTTTCCACTTTTTGCACCCCCTAAAATTAGTCTGGTTAGGTCAGAACACCAAGTGATCAAGTGTAATCAGTCTGGGAGACCGCTATCAAGTGTTTAGTTTCCCTACAGCGCCTCCGCAGGGGAAAAAAAGCATTGCACTGAAATTATTAAGAAACCCCTTTTAGGAACGGATTTAAAAATATGTTTTCCAAACTGGACACATTTTAAAATTTCAGATGAAACTAATTTTATCAGTCCATGGGAATGGGAGACTCTGAATGATGGCAGATTGTGTAGTAAAAATATTTTGACCAGGAAAATGATAAATCCAGACTCAGAATCTCGACTTTCTGAGGCCGCTGTTTCCAATCAGTCTGTTTTGCAATTGGAAAATCATAACAAAATGTGACATTGATCAATATTCCAGGCGGCCGCGGGGGTGCGACACATTTGCAGCTGCTGATTTTCTCATCGGCATGCTGAGAGCCTCGGCCGAGCTGGACTGGCTACAGAATAGCTTGGCTGGAAGTTCCCTCCGGCTCCGCCAGCAGTTATGTAACTGTTGTTATTAGGACTTAGAAAAGAAACACTGAAATCATGGAGACTCTGCAGCAGTGATGTGAAGGCGGCAGAAGCCCAGCTGCTGAGATACTGCATCTATAATAGAGTGTAGCAGGCATGCTCTGTGACCTATACCATGGTGTAGGGAGGAGAGGAGGTGAGCTGTGACATCACCTATTGTGAATGGTGGATCCTGTGTTATTTACTGTATATAGAGGTGTTATCAGTCATTGTACAGGAGGAGGAGGTGAGCTGTGACATCACCTATTGTGAATGGTGGATCCTGTGTTATCTACTGTATATAGAGGTGTTATCAGTCATTGTACAGGAGGAGGAGGTGAGCTGTGACATCACCTATTGTGAATGGTGGATCCTGTGTTATCTACTGTATATAGAGGTGTTATCAGTCATTGTACAGGAGGAGGAGGTGAGCTGTGACATCACCTATTGTGAATGATGGATCCTGTGTTATCTACTGTATATAGAGGTGTTAGTCATTGTACAGGAGGGGGAGGTGAGCTGTGACATCACCTATTGTGAATGGTGGATTCTGTGTTATCTACCGTATATACAGGTGTTATCAGTCATTGTATAGGAGGAGATGGTGAGCTGTGACATCACCTATTGTGAATAGTGGATCCTGTGTTATCTACTGTATATAGAGGTGTTATCAGTCATTGTCGAGGAGGAGGAGGAGGAGGTGAGCTGTGACTTCTGTTGTGAATGGTGGATCCTGTGTGATCTGTATAGAAGTGCTACTTATCGTTATAATCCTGTCTGTGATGATAATGAGAATGATGATAAGTGATCTCTACAGTATAGAAATGTAAAAAATAATCCAGGAGTCTGATGATGCTCTGTTAGGGCAGGATATGATCATGGCTATCACTGTACTATATAACCCCCTTCTTCTTTGGTTTGCAGATGGCGCAGTCAGGGTAGGGCAGGAGTGGTGTCGCCTGTTGACAGTGCATTTCCATATTCCAGCTTCCTTCCCACATGGCGGCCCACGGCCTGCTACATTCCAGGCTTCATGCCTACTTGTTGTGACTGCACAGTGTGTACGCAGCCACGGAGCCTCGGGCAGGTTGGAACAAACACTTTATAGCACCAAGCGATGAATGAATTGAGGCCTGAGTAAACGTATTGCTGGATGTTGAGTGCTGCGCGCTCGGCTCCGCAGATCATACCTGCAGCGCATTAGTGAAGAGAGACGATGGGACTATTAATTCCAGTAAGTGCAATCAATTAGAAGATGTTTGGCTAATTGGCTGCGGGCAGAGACCGGTGTAATGTCACCATCGAAACGGGCGTAAAAGATGAAGGCAAAACGGAATAGACAAGATCAACGATGTAAAGGAGATGAAACCACGGACCCTGCAGACACATGGACCCCTGCACATCATCATCCTCTTCTGCGCATCATGAAGACTACTGGAACAAGGGGAGGAGAACTCCAGGACTTGGGGAATAGTTGGCAATTGTCCGGGGTGCAGCAAAAATCTCCCATAAGAGAGGGCTCGCTGACTATGAAAGTCTATGCAGTGGGATAATAGCAGCTTAGCAGAGACAGTCCGTTTTGCGGTAACAACAGTTGCCCCCCACTCTGCTCTAGAGCGCCCCCTGTCTGCCATCTCTGGAGCATCTTTCACCCATTCCTTCCTGTCTTGGTTGCAGAACAAGTTCTTATGGAAGAAGGAGCTGACACAGGGTGGGCTGCACTATTTGGGAAAGACCCCCTTAGGTGGGATTAAGGGGGGGTAACTGTCAATTTGGTGGAACTAAAAGTCCAAGCATGGAAAAAAAACTACAATACTCACTATATAATGACCTCAAAGTTGTCAACTCTCCCCAAACATCTGTGAAGCCCCCACTAAAAATGGGAGACCTTCTGGAGTCCTGGATGAGGTGGCAATTCCTCCTGTAAGAAGATTAGGAGGGTCTTATACAGGGCCGAGGCCTATTTAAAGGGTGTAATCTATAAAATAAGTAGACAAAAAGGGGCATACATCTTATCCAATCTCCCTGGAAAGGGTTTCTAAAGCTGGCACGTATGAAGAGGATGTCCAGGAATATGATATTGATGACCTATCAACTTCTGGCGTTCTGAATCAGAACAACTCCTCTCTAATGAGATTAGGAAAAAAAAAAAAATAACAGAGTCAAAAGATGAGTACCCGAAAAGTATGAGTCCAGGGGGATCCATCCCTTTAAATACAATGATGGCTGCAGCGCACCGTGCTGATTGTCTGCAGGTATGGATCTAATTTCTGGCCCCGATCCCGATGTATAATGTGATTACACACTCCTTCCATCATACGCACGTATGTTTTCGGTTTACATTTCCTGACATCTGCAGTGAACCATCCGGCGCGGCGCTCTGTAATCAAGGACCGCGTCCTTTATATCGCTAATTGATCCAGCAGAGCCCGGGGCCACGTAATTGGGAGTCGCCGGCTCCCATAATACGTTACACAAATGTGGCTGCCGCGTGTTTGCGGGTTATGAAGCTGTTTTTCCATTTCGATGTGACATAATCGGGATCCTGTGATGGCGATCGCTCAAGAAATGATCCCTGTGAACACGAGGAGACGGCGGTGGCCGGTAGCCATTTATAGAGAAAGCAGACGTTGTTTACCAGAGCGGGCGACTCCAGATAAATCTGCAACTTGTCGAAACGGACGTGATATCGGGCACGCACGGGGCGGCGATGTACAGCCCCGCGGAAGAACCGTGATACATGCCCATATAAATCCGCAATTACTCCTTGGTAGCTGCAGTACCTGACACGGCCCATGGACAAGGGTGGCGCTGTTTTTTGAAAGAAATCAACCATCTTTTTCTAATCCCTTTAATTTCCTGGGGTAGTTGAGGGGGAAAAGGAAATAAATGGTATCTGCTGCTGGATATATATTCCCAGTAGTGGGGGCATCACATCAACAATAATCTCCAGACTTACCACAGATCCTGGGCCTCCGACTGATCGTGTACCAGTTATAATGCCGGTGTCTTCTTACGTCGCAGAGTCGTTTTTATGGCCCTAGAGCTTCTACCTTTGCACCAACCGCAGATACATCCCTGCTCCCTCGTCTGGGTCTCGAACCAAAAAGATGGTAGCCAAGCATCTCGAAATGAACGATTCATGCCAGTCTTAATGCCCATACAGAAGGCGGCCATAAGTGCTGCCGAGCACGGACAGCCAGTAACGGGGGTGCGGTTCCTGATCAGCGCTGTGGCCCCTTTATTCTCAGGATGGGTGTTGCCCCCTTACCAATCATAAAGCGACATCCCATCACTTTACAAGCTAGAAATACCCCTGTAACTCTGTGGCTGATTCTCCAGCACAGTGCTGGAGAGGGGTACACAGTTCTGGGGGGACAGTAAGTCCACCCTATGTGCTCTCCTTGTCGTGATGCACAAACCTTTTTTATTTTTTTCATGAAAAAGTCCGATAAGTTACACTAAGCTCTTCGGTGTCACGAGGGTCAGAAAGATGTCTTCTAGTTTCCTCTGTGACATCTGCTTCAGATTTAGGAAATCTCCCGCAGAATTCATATATTTGTTGTGGGTTTATTTGTTCCTCAGAGGTCAACGCCGATCACATGCCGAGGTACGAGGCGGTCTCCTGCCAAACAGTGCACCGTGTTAATGCCGCTAACTCACAACTTCCTATTGAAAACAAGGCCTGGAGATGGGACGGACGCGACTCCTGGTTCAGATTAAGAAGCTGAGATCCTTCATTCACCTCTCGTGCCCTGTAGATCGCCTCGCTCTCCCTCCTGCGCGTGGTAGCCATGCTCGTGGCCATCGTGTCGCTTGGAACATACCCTTAGAAATGTCCGATACGTGGGCAACCAAACAGATGAATGTGCTGTTCTGCCGGCACCGGGAACAACTGATCGGCGGTGCTGCCGGGGATCGTATCCCAAAACTATCTACTTTGGCCTTGTCATGTGATGTGTTCTTGATGAAGTTTTGGACTCAAAAACTCTTCAGAGCATTGCGGCTTTAAGTCTCCTCATCTCGACATGCTTAACATGTCACTCTCCGCAAGGGGAAACAATACTTCTTGAATCTTTATGGTGGAAAGTCTGAAGTAACTAGGCTTTGCTTCGCCCCCTTTTTTGCTGCAGATGGGGCCTCCGTTCTCCCTCCCGGGGGTCCTGTCCCATCCATCGTCCAGACTCTGAGTCATTTCCTACAGAAGAAACTCTGGAATTACAGCAGCCTGACACCTGCGCCCGCTCTACAGTAATCGAGACCGTCTGTGTTCTTTCAATTGTCTGTTTCAGGTTTCTACCCTGGAGATGTCGTATCTGGGCCGGAGCTCAGGTCGTGGAGGGTAATAAAGGAATAACTCGTCCCAGAATTGCTACGATTCTCGTCCAAAACCTAATTGTGACCACACTGAGGCCTGTGGCAGCTGTCGGAGCTGTCACCCCATATCAAAATTAGGATCCTTGTTGTAGGTCACGTCTTTCCACACTCCACTACAGAAGGAGGCAATAAAGGGGTCGTGTCATGGCATACAAGCTCTTTAATAAGGGTGATCAACTGATCGCCAGCTCCAGCTTCAGTTGGCTGCTTACTTTCCCTGCAGTGGCCACTACAGGGGAAATGGAGTATTACATGTGGTCATTCTACTGAATGGTTAACAATGTGATATATGGATGACCCGAGTCCGCTGTTCTTCACTCTGGCCCAAGGAGGGGTCATGAGATGAAGACCCCCACTCTGTCTGTACTATATTTAAATATGGGCTTTTCCTTACTAATTATTTACCATGTATGAGCATTAGTAGTACACGAGGAGAGTCGGCAATCCCCCCAGCAGGAAGAAATTAAGGGATAACCCAGCCCCCCACCAGAACGCCATTCTCGCTCCCCTTCCATCTGTTTCTTGTTACTCGTTTCAGCCCGCTTTGCTTTCGCAGCCCCTCATCATGGGGAGAATGAAAACCAGTCCTCAGAGTCTCCGCAGCAGTCAGGTCCTTTGTCTTACTGCTCCCAGCCACAAACTTTTATGCTCCATCAGTGACTGAATTCATAGGTGTGGATGTCGGGTCTAGACATACCAAGCCGCATCTATCTATCTATCTATCTATCTATCTATCTATCTATCTATCTATCTATCTATCTATCTGTATGTCTGTCTGTCTGTCCATCTATCTAATCCCCTTTAAAAAATCCAAAGAACTCGCTTTTTTTTGCTTCGGTCGAGAGACTAGATCCCTGTAGATATGTTTATATTATATTGTAGCAAAGCCAATTAGGCTAAGATTAAACTCTAGCTCTACAGGTTCTGATTAGATCACCTGGATAGCCCTGCGTATAAACAGGCTAGCTGAATTCCTTAGTCAGTCAGCTGGGGGAAGCTGACCAGACTGGATGTGTCTTGAAGCTGTAGAGAGAGACAGGCCACCATCCCTCTCAGAAACGAGTCTACACAGGCCATGTGCAGAGAACCGCAAGTATCACTGGTTGCCTGTTTGCAATGGATGATAGCTGTTGTGTTTGACCGGAATGGGACTAGTTTAGCCGTGGCTGAGAGTGAATCCCTACAACTCGTATATATACTCCTCAACTTTAAAATTGCAACACCAAGAAGGAAAAGTCATGGAATTTTGGAAATCACTGGATCGATACCCGTGTCAATAATCTGCAAATAATGAGTGCCATGTGAAAAAATCCCCGCACTCACAGCCTTGGCTACTATCAATTAGGTTATTAATGGTTGCACCAGGCTGTATGATGCCCGTATTACTGTTAGCAGCTTACTTGGCCTAAACCAGCTCCCATGGCTGCAACGTCTCTGGACTTGTCTCCCATCTGGCCAAAACCAGCTCCCATGGCTGCAGCGTCTCCAGACTTACAGTATCTCCCATCTGGCCTAAACCTTCTCCCATGGCTGCAACGTCTCCAGACTTGTCTCCCATCTGGCCTAAGCCTGCTCCCATGGCTGCAGCATCTCCAGACTTGTCTCCCATCTGGCCTAAACTTTCTCCCATGGCTGCAACGTCTCCGGACTTGTCTCCCATCTGTCCTAAACCTGCTCCCATGGCTGCAGTGTCTCCAGACTTGTCTCCCATCTGGCCTAAACCTGCTCCAATGGCTGCAGCGTCTCCAGACTTGTCTCCCATCTAGCCTAAACCTTCTCCCATGGCTGCAGCCTCTCCAGACTTGTCTCCCATCTGGCCTAAACCTTCTCCCATGGCTACAGCCTCTCCAGAATTGTTTCCCGTCCGGCCTAAACCTGCTCCCATGGCTGCAGCGTCTTCGGACGTGTCTCCCATCTGGCCTAAACCTTCTCCCATGGCTGCAGTGTCTCCAGACTTGTCTTCCATCTGGCCTAAACCTGCTCCCATGGCTGCAGCGTCTCCAGACTTGTCTCCCATCTGGCCTAAACCTTCTCCCATGGCTGCAGCCTCTCCAGAATTGTTTCCCGTCCGGCCTAAACCTGCTCCCATGGCTGCAGCGTCTTCGGACTTGTCTCCCATCTGGCCTAAACCTTTTCCCACGGCTGCAGCGTCTCCGGACTTGTCTCCCATCTGGCCTAAACCTTCTCCCACGGCTGCAGCGTCTCCGGACTTGTCTCCCATCTGGCCTAAACCTGCTCCCATGGCTGCAGCGTCTCCAGACTTGTCTCCCATCTGGCCTAAACCTGTTCCCATGGCTGCAGCGTCTCCAGACTTGTCTCCCATCTGGCCTAAACCTTCTCCCATGGCTGCAGCCTCTCCAGACTTGTCTCCCATCTGGCCTAAACCTTCTCCCATGGCTACAGCCTCTCCAGAATTGTCTCCCATCTGGCCTAAACCTGCTCCCATGGCTGCAGCGCCTCCGGACTTGTCTCCCATTGGGGACGTCATTGGTCAGTGATTACATAGGAACTGCCAGCAGCGGATCTTGATGATTTACCCAAGTGCATTCAGCGGCAGTACCTTCCTCAGACAACCATTAATAACCTCACTGATAGCAGCCAAGGCTGGAGGTCCAGGGATTTCTTATACCCCAGACTGAATAATTTGTGAGATGTTGTTTCTAGTTCTCCATTATTTGCAGATCAGTAAATCTGCATTGTGTGATTTCCAGAATTACATGACTTTTCCTTCTTGGAGTTGCGATTTCAATGTTGAGGAGTGTAGATTATTTAGCTCGTTCTTTATTTTCCTGTCTGGGCCGCTCTTTATTTTTGGATTACTCCATGTTTTGATCTATTCACCAGCAGATTCCTAATTGGAAGCAGATTTTCCAGGGAGACAATGGAGCAGACGCTCAGGAGGCTCCTCATCATGGGAGCAGGATGTTACAATCTCTCAGGTCTGATGGCGGAGTGCGGCTTTACATAAGGGGTTAACATCCTACCTTGCTGTTTGGTTACCGGCGTCCTCCATGTCGTCGACAGGACGAGTCCAGGAGGCGCATTGCCAATAATGGGGTCTCTTTGGGTTAGTGGGGTCACTTTGCCAGGCTGTGTCGAAGGTTTTTCTGCTTCTTGAGCTTTTCCGGGATCTATAGGTAAATGGAAAGTTTTCAATCATGGAACAGAATTAGATGGTTTAGAGGAAAATATCATGGACATCACAGCTATTGCCCCAAATTATCAATTTGGCAAAACAAACAAGAAAAACTGGAAGTATGGTGCAGTTCCCATAGCCACAGCATCTGAATGCACCCTCCGTATATTCTGTAGGACATCTAACAGGGGGGTCCTATACTTACCAACAAATAAGCCACGACAAGGACACCCTGCCCACACTTGCGCGTGGTTTATTATTAAAAATTGTTATTGATTTGACATTTTGGCTCTACATTGCACATTTAAAGGGGATCTGTCATCAGGTCAAAAGTCTTTAGTTTTTTAGCTTATTTTACTCCCGCTGCTCCCCTGAGTATTCTGTTTTCTGTTTTTTTCAAATCTGCCATACGGTTCCTGAAATATGGGGCTTTTTATTCAGCGCTACCTTTTATGGTCTTTAATGAGGAGGTGTGGCTCACTGGGTAATTATGCAGACTAAAGCTGTGAAGCCACACCCCCTTACCAAACCTGTGAGCCACGCCCCCTTAGTGAAGACCATAAAAAGATCCATATCTCTGGAACCATATAGCGGATTCACAAAAAACAAAAACCGGAATACTCAGTGGAGCAGTGGGAATAAAATAAGCTAAAATACTAAATACGTATGACCTGATGACAGGTTGCCTTTAAATGAGCAATGTGGAGCTAAAAGGGGAGCAGCAGGAATTAAATAAGAACAGAAACTAGCTGCTTTGGTCCGTGTGACAAGTCCTCTTTAAACAGCGCAGCTATTCTTTTTTGTCATTATCTCGACGTATCTAAATAACGGATTTAAACTCCTTACGTTTTGGGGATTTTTATTAAACTAATTATTGGCAGTATATTATTGGCTTTTTCTTTTTACTTTTGTATGCGCACTTCACATATAGTGACACATTTTTTGGTTACATCTATTGCCTGTCCACTAGCGTCTAGGACTCCTGCTGCTCCACATCCAAGAGAGCGAGGCCTCCAGCACAAATGAGAGAAAACAGAACCTCATTCATCAACAGTCATGCAAATAAGGCTACTTTCACACTGGCGTTTTTTTTAATACGTCGCAATGCGTCGTTTAGGGGAAAAAACGCATCCTGCAAAGTTGTTTGCAGGATGCGTTTTTGCCCCATAGAGTAACATTACCGACGCATTGCGACGTATTGACACACGTTGCAACCGTGTTGTGGCGGACCGCCGGGAGCAAAAAACGTTAAATGCAACGTTTTTTTTGCTGCCGACGGACCGCTTTTTCCGACCGCGCATGCGCGTCCGGAACTCCGCCCCCACCTCCCCGCACCTCACAATGGGGCAGCGGATGCGCCGGAGAAATGCATCCGCTGCACCCGTTGTGCGGCGCATCAAACGCTAGCGTCGGAATCCGACGCTAGTGTGAAAGTAGCCTTAGACATAAAACAAGGATATGATATTGCTTGTAATATAATCACACGGACATCTCTCTTATAATCTCTAAAGACAATGAAATCCTGTCTTAAAGGGAATGTGTCATAATTCCGCAATTATCGGCAGCTATTGTTTAAATTAAGCTTTTATGTTTCAATATTTCAAATTACTATCAATATATATATGAAAAATTCTGAAATCTTGCAATTTTCATATTGGCCACTAGGCCTTATACTACACTGGTACGGTATGTCCTGTTCTATACAGGAAACATTTTTAGCAGTTTCATTATCATCACAGACAGAATCACAATAACAGGTAACACCTCTATAAATAGTAGATAACACAGGATCCACCATTCACAATAGGTGATGTCACAGCTCACCTCCTCCTCCTGTACAATGACTGATAGCACCTCTATATACAGTAGATAACACAGGATCCACCATTCACAATAGGTGATGTCACAGCTCACCTCCTCCTCCTGTACAATGACTGATAACACCTCTATATACAGTAGATAACACAGGATCCACCATTCACAATAGGTGATGTCACAGCTCACCTCCTCCTCCTGTACAATGACTGATAGCACCTCTATATACAGTAGATAACACAGGATCCACCATTCACAATGGAGCATGTCACAGCTCACCTCCTCCTCTTATACAATGACTGATAATACCTCTATTTACAGTAGATAACACAGGATCCACCATTCACAATAGGTGATGTCACAGCTCACCTCCTCCTCCTGTACAATGACTGATAACACCTCTATATACAGTAGATAACGCAGGATCCACCATTCACAATAGATTATGTCACAGCTCACCTCCTCCTCCTGTACAATGACTGATAACACCTCTATATACAGTAGATAACACAGGATCCACCATTCACAATAGGTGATGTCACAGCTCACCTCCTCCTCCTGTACAATGACTGATAACACCTCTATATACAGTAGATAACGCAGGATCCACTATTCACAATAGATGATGTCACAGCTCACCTCCTCCTCCTGTACAATGACTGATAACACCTCTATATACAGTAGATAACACAGGATCCACCATTTACAATAGGTGATGTCACAGCTCACCTCCTCCTCCTGTACAATGACTGATAACACCTCTATATACAGTAGATAACACAGGATCCACCATTCACAATAGGTGATGTCACAGCTCACCTCCTCCTCCTGTACAATGACTGATAACACCTCTATATACAGTAGATAACGCAGGATCCACCATTCACAATAGATGATGTCACAGCTCACCTCCTCCTCCTGTACAATGACTGATAACACCTCTATATACAGTAGATAACGCAGGATCCACCATTCACAATAGATGATGTCACAGCCCACCTCCTCCTCCTGTACAATGACTGATAACACCTCTATATACAGTAGATAACGCAGGATCCACCATTCACTATAGGTGATGTCACAGCTCACCTCCTCCTCCTGTACAATGACTGATAACACCTCTATATACAGTAGATAACACAGGATCCATCATTCACAATAGGTGATGTCACAGCTCACCTCCTCCTCCTGTACAATGACTGATAACACCTCTATATACAGTAGATAACACAAGATCCACCATTCACAATAGGTGATGTCACAGCTCACCTCCTCCTCCTGTAGAATGACTGATAACACCTCTATATACAGTAGATAACACAGGATCCTCAGTTCACAATAGGTAATGTCACAGCTCACCTTCTCCTCCTCCTGTACAGTGACAAATAACACCTCTATATACAGCTGATAACACAGGATCCATCATTCACATTAGGTGATGTCACAGCTCACCTCCTCCCCCACCCTCCAAAATGACCTCCTCCCAGATTGGAGCATGCTCAGATACCGCTTCCATACAAATAGTGTCTGAGTCTGTCTACCGCTGCTTATGTCCATGTGTTCAACAGGATGTCAGCGTCTAATATTAGGCTTTGTGGCCAGTGTGAACTTTGCTAAATTTTCAAAATTGAAATGTGAAAAATGTAAAAAAATATAAAAAAATTTGTAAAATAAATATTTATCATAAAAATGAAATTTAAAAACCAGGTCATTTTCTGATGACACATTCTTTAAGATGGATCGTTTTAAAAGGGGGTTGTCCAAAATTAGAAAAACATGGCAATGATTCCAGAAACAGCGCCACACCTGTCCATATGTTGTGCATGGTTTTGCAGCCTGTCCTCATCGAGGGGAATAGTGCTGCAATACTACGCACAACCTGCAGACAGGTGTGGCGCTGTTTTTGTAATCCTGGACACCCCCTTGAATTGATACAACGATAACTGTTCAAATATCTACTCACTTTTTTCAAACACTTGCATTGCTGGTGATGGTGATTGCGAAGACGTCATCATCGCGTCTTGTAGATTGTTCTTCTGAGAAGAGACAGGACCTCCGCCAATTATTAAAATCCTCTCGGCTTCGGTTCTTGCTTTTGCCTCCATTGTTACGTGATCTCCCGAATCCATAGTCGCCTGTAGAAGGTCACTCTCCATAAGATAGGGAGGTAACGTGGGAAGAGGTGTGGTGGGTTCAGGCTCGATAGAAGAATCTGTAGAAAGTTCTATGTCACCCACTTGAATGACCGGATCCATCATTTCTTTCGATTGTGCAAAAGGAGACAAATATTGGTCATCTGAATCATTTCTAAGGGTTATGGACTCCTCAAAGAGGGTGCTACCGTCCTTCTGATAACGGACACCATCTTCAGGAGGAAACTCATTGTCAGCAGACATGACTTCATTACTTTCCAGCCTGGTGTCTTGCAGAGTGAAGTATCCATCCGTGGTTCGGAAAGCCGCCTGGTATCTCCCGGTAGGTTGCACTTCATGGACCTTTGGGATTTTATTGTTATCAAGGAAGTTGTCCTCAATTGTGACTTTCGGGCCTTGAGGCGTCGTAGGGTCATCGTGAGGTTTTTGTCTGCTTTTCAGAAGCTCCTCGGCCATCTCTTCATCTCCGCTTTCTATTTGAAGTTTTTGTATTGGAGTAAAAGGCCCATCATCGCCCACTCGTGAATTTGACACGGGTGTAGAAATTGGAGCTATAATGGTGGAAATGGTTGGGCGGATTGTGGTCAACGTTTCAATGTCATTCTCTTGCAAACGATTTGTTTCCACATCGTTCTCGAGATGTAAGTCATCTCTGACCATTTGAGAAGGTCTCAGGTGGCTCATGTCCCCCTTGTGAGGAACGCTGTTTTCAGTCTTTTTTTCCTTCTCATCTTCTGAGATTTTGGACTTTGCCGGATGCAGTTTGGAAGGAGTTCGCTCAAGTTCTTCTGATGTCGTCACCACAAAACCCGATGGGAACATCTGGCCCATTATATTGGCTTTGTTATTATTATTATCATTATTATTGTATAGAAATTCATTTGAGATCTCTACATTTTCTGTTGATCTCATTGGTCCAGATATAGTCTTGGAAGGTTTGGTGAGGTCCAGATCTTCCTTATTTTTTGCAGTCCAAGAGGGAATATTTGAGATCTCAACATCCGGTGATTCTGAACTCCACCTTGAAGTCTCCTCGGAGAGGTTCCTCATTGAATTGTCCTTAGTCATTTCATAGTTGGGTTGCTCATTAGTGATTTCGACACTAAATAAGGAAGTCGAAGGCTTGATAGCCGTCAAGGTGGCCAGGAATATCATTGCGGCATGCTGTAGACGAGCAGCCATCTTTATGTTCCTTCCGGGGTGGATTTTATCTCATTTGTCTATCGTCTGACCGTGGCTGGCTCCATGTATACTGATACACCCAAGAGACCTGTCATACACAAAAGAAATGCAAAGGTGACTATTTATAGCAAAGTTAATGCCGACACTAAACATTGAGTCAAGTTCATGCAAGCGAGTGAGACGCTTCACACATTCAGGATTTCTTGGTAATTTTGTAACCCCGTTCACATGCACTGGAAAAAATGTGGATTTTTACCTGCATGTGTTACATGCACATTTTGCATTTCTTTCGCTACGTTGAAAATGGCGACATCTGCTGTGAAAAGTTGAAGGTTTTCTGCTAGAGAATGAGCATGATGCAAATGTGAAAATTTGCAGCATGCTCGTTCGTTCAAGTCTGCAGCGTTTGGATGAAAAGTGACCAGCAGCAAATCCAACAAAGGTGGATTTACTATAAGGCCTGATTTACACTGGCTACACTTCTCATGACCAGAGCTTGACATATATACAGCCATGAGGCTGTTGAGTTTCGGTTGGGACGCCCACAGCCCAGTCCGTGAGTCCTGGACCGTTATCCAAGGATATGTGGATTTATACTGTGGTGAAACTGTGATTCACAGCACACCCTGCCTTCATCTGTCTAGGCATGCTGGAGGTTGTAGTTTCCCCACATCTGGTCAGGAATATAGTTGTTTATTATTGTAATTCTTTTACAGGAGACATTGGCTTCAGTGGAAAGGGCAATAACGTGAGTATGGTTTAATTTAGGTTCAATAAAGGAGTCTGCGTCATTCTTTCAATTTAAGGACTTTATTCTGGGTGTGCGTTTTTTTATACAATATCATTATGGAGTTAGTAATGGGGCATCTTATAGATGCCTCTTCATTACTAACCTCTGGGCTTGATGTCACCTGACAATACAAAGGTGACATCAACCCCCCCAACTATCACCTCACTTGTCACCTCACCAGGGAAAGTGGGAAGAACGAGGCTAAGTGCCAGATCTGGTGCATTTTATGGATGCGCCATTTCTGGGGCGGCTGAGAGCTGATGTTTTTAGTCTGGGAGCTGGCCAATATCTATGGCTCCTTCCTAGGCTATTAATATCATCCCACAGCTGCCTGCCTAGCCTTTGCTGGTTATTAATTATTGCAGGACCCTAATGATTTTTGTGGGTGGTCCCCATTTTAATAACCAGGAAAAACAAAGTATACAGGTGTTAGCTGATATTAATAGCCTGGGAAGCTCCATGGGTATTAGCCCCTTCCCAGACTATAAACGTCAGAACCCAGATGTCCACTTTACCTCTGCTGGGTTTTTTTCAGAAAATAATTTATTACATAAAAAAATACATGTACAGTAAGCTACACATGCACTGTACTAATTATATATATGATTGACATCTTTATATCTATCTATTCTATTCTGTCGGGTCACGCTGCAATTATACTGTACACGGCAGATGAATTACCGACTTTTCAAAGGTCATTGGTGTGTAAAAATAGTTTATTTCTCACACCCATTGATTTGCATTGGCGAGTCTTGTCCGAGATACGAGGACAATCGCAACATGCTGTGATTTTTTTCTCAGTCCGATTTCAGCTGAGAAACAAATCGTAGATGAGTCGGGATTCATAGCTTAAAATTGGTCAGAGTGCAATCCGATTTTTCTCTCAGGTGAGTATGAGCCCTAATACCGAGAATCCTTTCAGCGTGACCGATGCGTCGCGCCTTATCCACATTTACTGTTTCATCCTCTGGACTGGTTCTGCAATCTGATTTTTTTTTTTTTTCCTGGGACGAGAAATTCTCAGCGGATGAAATTTCTCCCTGCTAAAGTCAGAACCCCTCCTTCTATTTTCTTTTCTGGCGGAGCACCCTATTAGAGCAAGGGCGAAATGGGAGGCTGACCTGGGGGCGATTGATGATGATCGGTGGGAATCAGTATTGGATTATGTGCCCAAGATATCAATGAGTGAGCCTGGTAGGCTGTCACAATTATTTGTCATTCATAGGGCTTACAGAACCCCAGACATGTTATTCAAAGCCGGATTAAGGCCTAATTCAGAATGCCCTAGATGCTCGCAGTCCGAAGCGGGCATCCTTCATATGTTGTGGCAGTGCCCCAGGCTGTCCTCCTTTTGGGTGGTGGTGTTGAATAAAGTGGGTTTGGCATATAGTTGTAATGTGCCTCGGGATCCTCTGGTATGTGTTTTGGGCTATGTGGAGGAGGTAATAACTGATAAGCTGTATAAAACGGTTATAGCTAGACTGTTATTTATTGCGCGAAAGTTGATCGCCAAATTCTGGATTAGGGAAGAGCCACCAACAAGGAGAGACTTTATGAAGCAAGTGGACCATATCATTGCTTTGGAGAAGAGTATCTACGTTAGGAGGAATAAGATGGACCTCTTTGACAGGTTGTGGAGCCCGTGGCTCGAATCAATGTGACCTGAAGACCTTTTGCCCCTATGGAAATATTTTTTTTTTTGACAAGTCATCTTCCTCTTCTTGTACCTTTGTATGTGATAATTTAGTGGGGGATGACTCTTGACAGGTCTCTAGTGGGTGGGGGGAAGGGGGGTGGGAGTTTGGTTTGGGACTAAATAAGTTTTCTAACAAAAAAAAGTATTGTGTATTTGTATATTGCTGAAAACAAACTATTCCTTTTATTGTTTATGCACAATTTTGATGGTTTAATAAAAATATCTGATTAAAAAAAAAAAAAAAGTCAGAACCCCGTGTTCATCTGAGGCCCCTTTGAAATTCTCTGACATTTCCTCTTTTAATCTTTTCTGTTTTGGTAAAGTCCTTTCCTATTTCTGGGAATTGTCTTCCTAGACAAACATTTAATCTGTAGGAAAAGGATATTCCTCAACCGAGAAAGAAAACCTCACACAGGTTAGTGGGACTCGCTGAACCTAAATCTTGTCTCCACGATCTGTGAGGCTTAATGTGAGCAACTGTTCCCTGTTATCAGCCTCCCCACAGTCTGATATAGCAGGTCCTAAAGTCTTTATATAAGTCCCAACGTGTATCGGAGGCCAATGCCGACTTCTCAGCCTCAGCCCGGCTTCATCGCAGCCGGTACACACCCTAGACGTTGGGATGGTCCTTCTGTTCCCTCCAGGTTCTCTGCACTCTACAGATTTTTAGTGATGTAGAGCGGCCGTGAGCCCCTCCGATATTTGTCCGGATGCAGCAGATGACCCCCACCCACCGGCAATAATATGGATTTTATTGAACTTACGGTTAAGTGTCTCTGCAGCTTCATATGACGACCATTGGATTTTTTTTCCTGCTGTTAGAGAGAAAACGCCGGAGGAGATAAAAGGTCTCATTGTGTGATATTCTGGCCCCGTCGCCGAGTCCACAGCCAATAGTAGCGAGTGGGGCAGCCTGTAGGCCTCTCGTGCACCCACTCCTCTCAGTGCCGGGTGAATAAACAGATGACCGGTTGTAGTGCAGTAACACAGAACCTCCACCCAAAATGGTGTGAAGTCTTATTATAATCTCCTGCTGTCAATCACCCGGCTTTCCCAGACTCTGATATTGGCCTACGACTCATGACAAAGCTGCCTGCAGTACAGGGGCACCCGACATGTGGCGCCACATGGTGCCACCACACACTACTTTATATTGCCATCTCTGGGGATCGTGTATCAGCTTCTGTTGGAGCCACCCTGAACAGATGTCAGGCCACTGATTTCAATGAGTCCTATATTCAAGGGCAAATCTAGAGAGGGGTCTTAATACGCTTACCCCAAGCCAAGAGATTTGCCAACTCTCTTTTTTTTTTTTGGAAGCCGCCCAGATGTTTGGAGAGAGTTGGCAAAAGTTAAATATAAATTATTAAACATTAACCGCTAAACCATCCTTGACCTCAAAGGGTTCTTCTCATCGTAGCCGAACGGGACGGTGCCCCGCTCCTCGTCCTCCTGGTTTCCTGCTTGCAGGGGGCAGTACACTCCTGATTGATTGGCGGTTCGGACAAGTGGCATGGCTGAGCTGCTTTTTGTCCACTGCTGCTATATGAGACAACCTAAAGTGTTAGTCCAAAAAAAAGTCAAGTTACCCCCTATCTATTGAATTTCTCAGCCAGGAGAAAGCTAAGGAACTTTCCATTGGCTTGGGTGGAAGACGGTCTGCAGGAAAACAAAGGCTGCGATCTTCTGATTGCGTCCTGTTTTTTTGTCTTTTCCCCTCTCCTAGACCCGTAGTCTCGGGGTCCTATAACCCCATCTATTGAATAGGAGATAACTTGCTGATCTCTGGGGGTCTGACCCAATCCCAATAATTTTTTAAAATAAACCCACGCCTCTGGTCTCCCCTAGCATCTGTGCCCACTGCCAGGAAGTAACATGTGAGTGACCAATAAGCTGCATCCTACAGGACCCCCAACCCTGACCCCTATTTGCAGGGAGATGTTTGCCATCCGGGGGTAGCCGTCAGCGACTTACGGATCAGATTCCATTTTCAGTGTGGATATAGTATGAATTGGTATGGGATAATAGCCATATTGAAGTCCGTCATTACGCTCATTGCTGTACAATCACAGCAGCTAAGTGAAAACTGTGCAAAACTTTTCGGTAATGGCTGCCATATTCGCTCCAGGCACCGGGTGATAGTGGAGACTGTCTCATTGTAGAAGTGCATCCGTCACCCCCATCCTGGGTCATAAAGTCGTCACAGGGCCCCCGAGTCGGCTCAGCGACATATACAGGTTCAGACTCCACTGCTTTATGCCGCCATGGATCTTTTACACCGCCATATTGTGCCCATGTGTGGTCCGTTATACTCCTGAATCCATTCTTCTGCAGGCAGATGATCATTAGCGTATCCGCAGATCGTATACAATTAACGGCACATACAGTAGTCACTTATATACACGGTAAAAATTCTTTAAGACCCATTCAAACGGGACGATTTTGGCCCATTGATGAGCAACGATGGCCGATCATCTGGCCCATTCACACTGGCTGACAAAGACCATACGGGGAAGAATGGTGATTAACACGATCCCAATACCGCATAATCCTGTCAGCAGCACAACCCGTGTATACATAGGGCAATGTGCTGCCGATAATGATGACTTTTATGCCGCCATGAACGATCTCTACATCCATTGACTGATCATTTTGCTCATTTGTCGGGTAATCGGCGGCATTACCCCAGACGATAATCAGTAATGAACGTACTTATGAGCGCTCGTTCACTTGTTATCGGCCCGTCCAAATGGGCCTTTAGTCTGGTCTGTGAGAGTCCAACAATTCCCATAGTCCGGCAGTTCCCTGATAATCTGCAGCCGCCCCAGACACAATCACGAAGATCCCCCATATTGTTCTGGAAAGGCCATCCTGCTCTCAAGGGTCTGTGTTTTGTCCCCCACCCCTTATTATACGTCGTCTGTTGCCTGTGTGAGGTGAAAATTTTGGGATTTCCCCGTTATATTTACTGCAGCTGAATTATATGGCTGCTCGGGCCTGTCACCGAGGATCTGGAAACCATGGAAACAAGAAAATGGTGCAGGATGTAGGAATATCATACAGTACGGAGAACAGAAGCCGACGTACACTGCCGGGTCCTCACAATACAGAGGTCTGGGGATAGAGGGCCCAATCGGGCTCCGATTCTCAACACCCCCTGCTCAGTAAGTAAGCCCAGCTCTGCGGAAATCTAGGGACTTAGCTGTGCTCTCGGTCCCACCTGGAAACATGCCGATCCTGCTGGGACCACCCATTTATAGACAGGTTTTCTGTAATCCCTGCACCTTTTGTGCCTGGGACATCCCCAAATTTATTAGAATTGCTTCCAGATAATCTGGGAATGATGCCAAGTATGGAAGCCACCACCAGAGGTGCCTTGTGGTGGCTTATTCAGGAGTCGGGAGAGTTGGCGGTAATGTGCTATGTAAGAAGTATGGGCACCAGATCACCATAGTCCAAGGTCCTGTCTGGTCCACCATGACAGCCGGAGAAGGGCGGTCTTCACTTCTGCCTCCAAAATCCTGGACTTTGCTTCCGCGTACTAGGTGGCACGCACATCATGACTTTGTGGGGCCTAGTAAGCACAAGAGGCGCCCAGTATGCCTGACCAAGGATGCCGGACGCAGAAGAGAAGGTTGGCCTACTCCATCTGTCAAGGAGGCCCGGACTGGATGCCAGTCCAGGGCAATGCAAATCTTTCTACTCAACTCTAATCGGCACCTTTAAGGGTCAGGATCTGTCAAACTTCTGCCCTACTGTGTAGGCGACCATGCTATACAGATCTCTGGCATGGCACGTCTGTGGTGTATACACCAAGCCGAGGGATGTATATGGAAGGATGAGGAGTTTTGGCCTACTAGGCATCAAGCCCAGGTATAACGTCCGCACGTGGACCCCAGATCTTCAGACTAGACCTCTCATACTCGGAGTCTCTCCGCACTTTACAGACTCAGCAGATGAAAGTCAGCGTAGGTTCTGTGCTGTGTAGGAGACGCCATATGTTGTTTTTGCAGACGGGTTTGGAATTCTGGAAAAAACAACATTGAAATATTTAACGTCAGATATGAAGACATCTGCCCGCCATGTCTGTGAGGGGCCCTTTAAGGCGAGAGATGTTTATTTGTAGTGTGCGCTATATACTGATGAAATAGGAGGTGGTGTGCCAAAAACATTACCAGAAAGGTGTGCGCAAAGCAAAAATCATAAATTCAAAGACACAGAATAGACCATCTAGTAGACAACCAATCAAAATTTGGCTTTGGTAAGCCAATATTAAGTGTTTAATGTTTCTGCAGCACCTCTACAGGGAAAAAGAAGTATTACACAGTTACTATTGTAACTTTGGATGTGTCGGGTCCTCCAGAGGTGTAGATCCTCTTTGTCATCTGCCCTTAGCTCCCTCTTTTCTAGTCCGGTCACATTTTAGTCTTTTTGGACTACTCGCTCCACCCATTCATCCAACATCCTGGACTCTCAGGGAGTTTTGATAAATTGAAGGACTAAATATTTCTGAAATGAATTTTTCATGTTGGATTTATGGGAAGCTAATTACTGGTGAGTGCTCGGAGATTTACAGCATATTGATCATCATGACCAACATCGCTCCCGCCATTCATGTTTTATCATCTCGTCCCCCTCCCCAGAGAGTTCTGTTACTTATCTGCTGAGATCTTCAGGCACAGGGTGAATGCCGCTCCGACGTTCACACAAATCATATGTGATGCGTGACATCCCCACGTCACACCTCATTTGTAATGTTCCTTATGAATGAATGCAATCATTTTCTAATACATGTCAAACCTCCGAGCGAAAAGGGCAAAGTCTAGAGGTCATCAGCCTGCAATATAATACCCCAGACACACGGGTACCAAACATATCAGCATGACAAGCTGCGGGGGTCCTATAGTGATCACAGGGACTGGCACAATAATAAACAAGGGCAACGGTTCAACATCGACAACCCAAGGGCAGATTACTGGCAGACGGGACCATGGGAGAGCAGCTCTGGAGGATAATACAGCATACATAATGTAATGTCTGTACACAGTGACTCCACCAGCAGAATAGTGAGTGCAGCTCTGGGGTATAATAAGGATGTAACCCAGGATCAGTAATGTAATGTATGTACACAGTGACTGCACCAGCAGAATAGTGAGTGCAGCTCTGGGGTATAATAAGGATGTAACCCAGGATCAGTAATGTAATGTATGTACACAGTGATTGCACCAGCAGAATAGTGAGTGCAGCTCTGGAGTATAATACAGGAGATAACTCAGGATCAGTACTGTATGTATGTACACAGTGACTGCACCAGCAGAATAGTGAGTGCAGCTCTGGAGTATAATACAGAATGTAACTTAGGATCAGTAATGTAATGTATGTACACAGTGACTGCACCAGCGGAATAGTGAGTGCAGCTCTGGGGTATAATACAGGATGTAACTTAGGATCAGTAATGTAATGTATGTACATAGTGACTGCAGCAGGCAGAATAGTGAGTGCAGCTCTGGAGTATAATACAGGATGTCACTCTGGATCAGTAATGTAATGTATGTACACAGTGACTACATCAGCAGAATAGTGAGTGCAGCTCTGGAGTATAATACAGAATGTAACTCTGGATCAGTAATGTAATGTATGTACACAGTGACTGCACCAGCAGAATAGTGAGTGCAGCTCTGGAGTATAATACAGGATGTAACTCAGGATCAGTAATGTAATGTATGAACACAGTGACTACATCAGCAGAATAGTGAGTGCAGCTCTGGAGTATAATACAGGATGTAACTCTGGATTAGTAATGTAATGTATGTACACAGTGACTGCACCAGCAGAATAGTGAGTGCAGCTCTGGAGTATAATACAGGATGTAACTCAGGATCAGTAATGTAATGTATGTACACAGTGACTGCACCAGCAGAATAGTGAGTGCAGCTCTGGAGTATAATACAGAATGTAACTCAGGATCAGTAATGTAATGTATGTACATAGTGACTCCACCAGCAGAATAGTGAGTGCAGCTCTGGAGTATAATACAGAATGTAACTCAGGATCAGTAATGTAATGTATGTACATAGTGACTCCACCAGCAGAATAGTGAGTGCAGCTCTGGAGTATAATACAGGATGTAACTCTGGATCAGTAATGTAATGTATGTACACAGTGACTGCACCAACATAATAGTGAGCGCAGCTCTGGAGTATAATACAGGATGTAACTCTGGATCAGTACAGGATCAGTATTGTAATGTATGTACACAGTGACTGCACCAGCAGAATAGTGAGTGCAGCTCTGAAGTATAATACAGGATGAGAATAACTGTTTAACTCCATATCAGCATGGGTTTATGAGAAATCGCTCCTGTCAAACCAATCTAATCAGTTTTTATGAAGAGGTAAGCTATAGACTGGACCACGGTGAGTCATTGGACGTGGTATATCTCGATTTTTCCAAAGCGTTTGATACCGTGCCGCACAAGAGGTTGGTACACAAAATGAGAATGCTTGGTCTGGGGGAAAATGTGTGTAAATGGGTTAGTAACTGGCTTAGTGATAGAAAGCAGAGGGTGGTTATAAATGGTATAGTCTCTAACTGGGTCGCTGTGACCAGTGGGGTACCGCAGGGGTCAGTATTGGGACCTGTTCTCTTCAACATATTCATTAATGATCTGGTAGAAGGTTTACACAGTAAAATATCGATATTTGCAGATGATACAAAACTATGTAAAGCAGTTAATACAAGAGAAGATAGTATTCTGCTACAGATGGATCTGGATAAGTTGGAAACTTGGGTTGAAAGGTCGCAGATGAGGTTTAACAATGATAAATGTAAGGTTATACACATGGGAAGAGGGAATCAATATCACCATTACACACTGAACGGGAAACCACTGGGTAAATCTGACAGGGAGAAGGACTTGGGGATCCTAGTTAATGATAAACTTACCTGGAGCAGCCAGTGCCAGGCAGCAGCTGCCAAGGCAAACAGGATCATGGGGTGCATTAAAAGAGGTCTGGATACACATGATGAGAGCATTATACTGCCTCTGTACAAATCCCTAGTTAGACCGCACATGGAGTACTGTGTCCAGTTTTGGGCACCGGTGCTCAGGAAGGATATAATGGAACTAGAGAGAGTACAAAGGAGGGCAACAAAATTAATAAAGGGGATGGGAGAACTACAATACCCAGATAGATTAGCGAAATTAGGATTATTTAGTCTAGAAAAAAGACGACTGAGGGGCGATCTAATAACCATGTATAAGTATATAAGGGGACAATACAAATATCTCGCTGAGGATCTGTTTATACCAAGGAAGGTGACGGGCACAAGGGGGCATTCTTTGCGTCTGGAGGAGAGAAGGTTTTTCCACCAACATAGAAGAGGATTCTTTACTGTTAGGGCAGTGAGAATCTGGAATTGCTTGCCTGAGGAGGTGGTGATGGCGAACTCAGTCGAGGGGTTCAAGAGAGGCCTGGATGTCTTCCTGGAGCAGAACAATATTGTATCATACAATTATTAGGTTCTGTAGAAGGACGTAGATCTGGGTATTTATTATGATGGAATATAGGCTGAACTGGATGGACAAATGTCTTTTTTCGGCCTTACTAACTATGTTACTATGTTACTATGTTACTATGTAACTCAGGATCAGTAATGTATGTACACAGTGACTGCACCAGCAGAATAGTGAGTGCAGCTCTGGAGTATAATACAGGATGTAACTCAGGATCAGTAATGTAATGTATGTACACAGTGACTGCACCAGCAGAATAGTGAGTGCAGCTCTGGAGTATAATACAGAATGTAACTCAGGATCAGTAATGTAATGTATGTACATAGTGACTCCACCAGCAGAATAGTGAGTGCAGCTCTGGAGTATAATACAGAATGTAACTCAGGATCAGTAATGTAATGTATGTACATAGTGACTCCACCAGCAGAATAGTGAGTGCAGCTCTGGAGTATAATACAGGATGTAACTCTGGATCAGTAATGTAATGTATGTACACAGTGACTGCACCAACATAATAGTGAGCGCAGCTCTGGAGTATAATACAGGATGTAACTCTGGATCAGTAATGTAATGTATGTACATAGTGACTCCACTAGCAGAATAGTGTGTGCAGCTCTGGGGTATAATACAGGATGTAACTCAGGATCAGTAATGTAATGTTTGTACACAGTGACTGCACCAGCATAATAGTGAGCGCAGCTCTGGAGTATAATACAGGATGTAACTCTGGATCAGTAATGTAATGTATGTACATAGTGACTCCACCAGCATAATAGTGAGTGCAGCTCTGGGGTATAATACAGGATGTAACTCAGGATCAGTAATGTAATGTATGTACACAGTGACTTCACCAGCAGAATAGGGAGTACAGCTCTGGGGTATAATACAGGATGTAACTCAGGATCCGTAATGTAATGTATGTACACAGTGACTGCACCAGCAGAATAGTGAGTGCAGCTCTGGGGTATAATACAGGATATAACTCTGGATCAGTACAGGATCAGTATTGTAATGTATGTACACAGTGACTGCACCAGCAGAATAGGGAGTACAGCTCTGGGGTATAATACAGGATGTAACTCAGGATCCGTAATGTAATGTATGTACACAGTGACTGCACCAGCAGAATAGGGAGTACAGCTCTGGGGTATAATACAGGATGTAACTCAGGATCCGTAATGTAATGTATGTACACAGTGACTGCACCAGCAGAATAGTGAGCACAGCTCTGGAGTATAATACAGGATATAACTCTGGATCAGTACAGGATCAGTATTGTAATGTATGTACACAGTGACTGCACCAGCAGAATAGTGAGTGCAGCTCTGGGGTATAATACAGGAGGTAACTCAGGATCAGTAATGTAATGTATGTACACAGTGACTGCACCAGGAGAATAGTGAGTGCAGCTCTGGAGTATAATACAGGATGTAACTCAGGATCAGTAATGTATGTACATAGTGACTCCACCAGCAGAATAGTGAGCGCAGCTCTGGAGAATAATACAGGATGTACCTCTGGATCAGTAATGTAATGTATGTACACAGTGAGTGCACCAGCAGAATAGTGAGTGCAGCTCTGGGGTATAATACAGGATGTAACTCAGGATCAGTAATGTATGTACACAGTGACTGCACCAGCAGAATAGTGAGTGCAGCTCTGGAGTATAATACAGGATGTAACTCAGGATCAGTAATGTAATGTATGTACACAGTCACTGCACCAGCAGAATAGTGAGCGCAGCTCTGGAGGAAAATACAGTACGTAACTCAGGATCAGTAATGTAATGTATGTACACAGTCACTGCACCAGCAGAATAGTGAGCGCAGCTCTGGAGGAAAATACAGTACGTAACTCAGGATCCAAGGTGGGACTTCTACCTGTGTTAGATCAGTTCTGTTACATTCACTAAGTTGATAATTGGGATAGAGAAGATAACTAGTATTTACTTGCATCTCCATGGCAGGTGATCAGGCTGGGATTGTGATACAGTATATTCATGGAGAACCATCTATGATCCTTATAATACTGTTTATATAGATGTGAAATGTATCAAAATTTGCATTGTGCCCTAATTAATAAAAAGGGGTGACCGGGATTATAAAAAAAAGTTTTTTCTTTTTAATTTTCTGAAACAGCGCCTCCCGGGTCCGGTGGAGGTGTCTGGTATTACAGCTGCATTCTAATTACATGAATGCTGAAATACCAGTGACTTTGGGCAAGATTGGTGCCTTTTCTGAAAAAAAAAGACCCTCATTCCTAATTCCAGACCACCGCTGCAAATAAAAGAAACAGCAGTTAAAACTAACAAAAGATAATTCCCTCATTTAAAAAAAATAGTAGCTGAAAATGTACATTTTTATACTGCGTGTCTGTCCTGATGACAAGGCACATGTCTAAGATACAGATTTCCCCGCAGCACCGAGTCCTCACACCCTGATCTGACGCAGCATGCCAGCGCGCCCAGCGGGGCCCCCGTATAGGATTAGACCCCCAGCTGGGCGCTTAGTGTCAGCTCCCCTCACACATGGCACATCACCCAACCCAGAATCTGCGGTAACGACAGCGTGGTCTCCTGTTCCTTCACGTGCTGCGTCAATTGAAATGTGTGCCATCGGATTATGCTGCATTACCCTGCCCGCTTAGCTGCAGCAGACTGATCCTGTGCTGGGCGACTGCAGGGAAAAAAAAAAAGTACAGCCCCTGGCACTGCATGGGTTAATGTTACAGCAATCTGACATTTGCATCTACCATAGTGGCCTGCATTCTGCATGGATCTGATGCCCAGTGCAAATCTCTATGATGATAAGTGCACTCACTTGTTGGCAGGCTGCAGTCACCCTCTGCGGTGGGCACATGTCCGCTGCTGCATGGCCTTCCCCATGCTGATGATGCTGCGCTCACCTTGGCAGTGTCCCTGCAGTTCATCCAGCACAGCATCCCTCTGCCTGCAGACAGCTGACTGGGATGCTCAGACCCAACTAGCAGAGCCCAGCTGCAGGGATTCGGATGCAGTCGCTATGTGGATCATCTGATGATGGAGCACGTTACATAAAATTTACAGGGATGCAATGAGAATTCAGGTTACTAAGCCGAGAATCCATCCTTAAAATATTTTTTTGCATCATTATGCTCTTACGAAAGGAGAATAAATTAAGTCCATTCACATATAATAAAATATGGTATCCTGCAGTTTTACAATCAAACACTAGATGTCACCGCAGTGGGAGAACACTCTACAGTAAATCATCTCACTTTACAGCTTGTCGTAAATGCTCAGGTAAAATAGACGCTGCAAAATGTGAACTGGGGCAGAGCAGTGTGTTTAAAATGTGAGGAATGAAGACGCATCGAGAACTGGTGGATAAATATTGTGAGTCCACAACGTCCGGACCCCATTGTCTGACCAAACTTTGATTACCACAGATCTACCACTATATGGACAGTCAGTAGTATAACTATAGGGGGTGAAAAAGCAGTAAGGGCACCCAGGGCAAAAGGTCCCTCTGCCACACCTGAATTACATACTGTAGTTACTAGCTAAGTTTCACTCTGCCTAACGTCATGCTGCTGCAGTGTAGTATAGTGCAACCTCCACCAGAGGGAGCTTGAGAGGGAAGTGAGATTGCATACACAGAATAGCACCACAGAGCAGCAGCACAGGCGCCACCAAGTGGCGAGACAGTGGTCAGACAAGCCGAGTAAAAAAACATTCAGGGGCAGAAGTACAAAAGGTATCAGTGGTACACGTGGTCAGGAACAAGCCAGGAGGTTCAGCAACGGTCAGAAGTGGATAAGACAAAGACAGAAAGCAGAAGCAAGTCTGAATACAAGCCAAGTCAGAAACCAGAGAATCAAACCGACAAACAGGGAAATGCTGGGAAAAGGGCAAACTGAGGGAGTTCACAGACACGGGACAAGTCAGGGATCACAGCAGGACAAATCAAGGGTTACCAGAGTCAGGTTCACACGCCGAAGGCAGAACTATAGCTGACACCACGAGCAGGATGCATCAGAGCTAAATAGCAAACCAGAACCCAGAATGAGGCAGAGCAAAGTTAACCCTAGTCATGATCCGCCCGGAAAAAGGGCAGACAGGATTAAACCCTGGTACGGATCATAACACCTGTGTTCCTCCCCCCTCCCAAACTGGAATTACTATTTTTGGGTGGGTTTTACATGAACTCCACCCTCGTTGATTTGGCAACTATGAACAGTAGCAAATTTTGCATTGTTGCTAAATTTCTTGCTTAAGGATCCCCTTCTGATACCAGCTGACGCTTTCCTGGGGCCTCCTTTAATGTATATATCATCAAGGGCACTACGAACAGATCCTAATTTAAAGAGGACCTATCACCAGGTCAAAAGCGTGCAGTTTTTGCTCTTATTCTATTCCCTCTGCTCCCCGGAGTATTCCGCTTTTAGTTTTTTTAAAATCCGTCATACGGTTCCAGAGATATTGGTATTTTTATTTACTGCTAATGGGGGTGTGGCTCACAGGTTACTTATGCAGAGCAGTGTAAAACACACCCACAAGTAGTCTTGTCAGCCACGCCCCCTTTGTGAAGATCATAAAAATCAGCACTAAATAAAAAGGCCCATAACTCTAGAGTCGTATGGCGGATTTAGAAAAAAAAAAAAAGGGGGAATACTCAGGTGAGAAATTGGAATAAAATAAGTGTGAAAACTGGCCACTTCCAACTTAGGATGTGAGTCTCCTTTAAGCCAAAGAAATAATGACTTAAATCATCTCTTACCTTTAATAAGTCACACAATATGTCAGTCTTGAGATGATTAACGATATTTGGCCTGACCCTAAATATTCGGGGTCTCCTTTTCTCTAAATGCCGGTAAGGAAACATATCTGTCCTCTCAAAGAATAACTTTCATTTGAAGGAAAAATATACGCGCCCTGCGCTGTTTATTTTACTGACATGAACGGAGTAACATGTGGCCGGTGTTTACTTTGACAAAAAAAAAAAAGGGTCTACTTTGCATTTTTTAATTCATTCATTCAGGACTTTTATGATGCCTATTCTAAAGTGTATCTCCTCGCTGCAAACTTTCACTGAAACTAAAAACTGCAATCTGATTTGATACTACGGGAACGCCTCTGATTTTAATTTATAAATTATGGCCACCCCCTGGCCACTTGAGGTACTGCGACCAGCGTTAGAACTTTCAGTTACAAGTGTGTGTGTGGGGGGGTCTAATATTTCAGATAACCCTCATTTAGCTAGAACATACTTACCGACATTAATGCTTTGGACGAATAGGAATGTTTAATTAATGCTCCCAGTCTCATCTGAGAATACCTCTGACCCACAAGGAATAAGGATTTGTGTAGACTATGCCCCTATTCAGTTCAGGACAGTCCCAAATTTGCCAGGACTATATCTGAAAAATCGGGATAGTCTCAGCAAATTTAGGACTTTTTTAAAGGGCACCAACCATCTCTCCTGTGGTGGCACTGTCGGGGAACTTAACGCCCCTTTCAGACTATAGAAGGAACCTTCTAACATTAAGACTGGGATTTTAGCAGGGAATTGCCACAAACAATAGTAAATCATGTCACAGGTGGAAAAAAGTCACATAATTTTTTATTATAAATCTTTTATGATACTATATTACTTAGGTGAAAACTGGAATCGGGGCTCGGTTTAGCGACTATTCCGTGGTAAGATTTAGGAGAAATATCAAGAAATTAGAGGATTCAGGGGTTTGTTGTGTCCCTTGTGTCGGGATGACTTCATACTGACCGTCTATGTACAGATGAACCTCCCAAATTTGACTCTTAGAACTTATACATTTTATCCCATTATTCTTCTCTCACTATATTTTGCGTAGACGGGTTTTCCACTAGTTTATAACACATTCTAAATTAGGCCAAGGTCGATGGGAGATTTAAAAAAAAAGTGTTTTAAAATAGATGAAAAATCATTTAAAGGGGACCAGTCACTTGACATAAATGTGTATTTTTTTGTAACTGGTGTTAATGCCCCTGTTCTCATGAATCCGGTGATGTTTTTCTTATGTTCCTGTGCTTCTCCGTTCCTGAGATATGGCCCCCTCTTCCTTGTATTTAAATTTAGTCTTGTTAGTTATGTGGGCGTGGTCATCTGCTCTACTCTGTGGGTGTTGCCTTGAAGATCACGCCCACTTAGCTAACAAGATTAGATTCATATACAATAAAGGGCCATATCTCAGGATCGGAGAGGCGCAGGAGCAAAAGGAAAACATCGCCGGATTCAGGAGATGAGCGACATTTATACCAGGTTAGAAAAAAAACATTTATAGTAAAGGACAGTTCTCTTTAAGGCATCTGCTAAAGGGGTAAATCATCTTGGACAGTAATGGAAGGCCTTGTGGTGGGGCCTATCTCCAAAACAGAAGTTCCTTACCCTGTGCCGCAACTGTGATTGGACATTTCCTTGTCCATTGCACCTCCCCTCATTTACACCTGCACATCTGATTTACCTAATATGGCCAAAAATTAGAAGGCCTACCTAAGATACACATATGAAAACAACCTCATAAAAGGGGTTATCTTTAATAAAAAAAAAACATTTTTAGATGGCCTTGTATGAATTGAGTGAATATCCATAAGTCTTAGTGTCTCTTAGTCTGGAGGACTGGGCATTATTGATTTCAATGATAATTGTGTAATACTCTATTTCCCCTGTGGTGGCGCTATATTTAACACTTTCTACCGATTTGCCCAACAGCTTTCAGTTGATTGCGAAGCCGTGGACAACATGGGGCTGATTCATGATCCCGTTAAGAATTAATTTTCACATTACAATCCACCGTAATGCCGCGCAATAATCCAGTAATAACGGAGGCGAGGCCGCTTCTAACGTTCATGTCGCCTCATTCAGCGCTTAGTCGCTGCCGGTCACTTATCGTCTGACATTTGCAGCTTCATGGTAATAAAAGCCCAGCAGAGGAGCGCTGAATCACATCAGGATTAATGTGTGGCATTTGTGGGCGCTCTGCCAGGGTGGTGCGTGCCCGGGAAGAGAACGGCCTTACCCTCACTCATTAATAATGACAGAGACAGGTTTCAGCGAGGCTAAGCAGAAAAATACTTGGCAGATCCGTCACTGCTAAAAATATTATGTAATGGTGGAGGAGCGCGGCCTCGGTCACCGGACACATCGCTGCCTGCAGAGAATACGTCCTAATCCCCGGCCGCCATATAATGGCTCGTCACACGCCGCAGATTGCTCTCATCTGAATCATGGCACAGATGGAGGAACTGGGACAATACAGTAATGACAGCGCCGAATAATCACCGGTAATGTTTATACGCCAGTAACAGACTGTAATAAACTGCGAGGAAACACGAAAATATCTCCTGTATTACTGTATAGTCTTGTATGATACGCACAATATCCATCATCTATCTATCATCTATCTATTATCTATCATCTATCTATCTATCTATCATCTATCATCTATCTATCATCTATCATCTATCTATTATCTATCTATGATCTATCATCTATCTATCATCTATCTATCTATTATCTATCATCTATCTATTATCTATCATCTATCTATCATCTATCTATTATCTATCTATGATCTATCATCTACCTATCATCTATCTATCTATTATCTATCATCTACCTATTATCTATCTATCTATTATCTACCTATCATCTATCTATTATCTATCATCTATTGACTATCTCTTATCCATCTATTATCTATCTATCTAGCTATCTATCTATCTATCTATCTATCTATTATCTATGTATCTATCATCTATCTATCTATTATCTACCTATTATCTATCTATCATCTATCTATCATCTATCTATCTATTATCTATCTATGATCTATCATCTACCTATCATCTATCTATCTATTATCTATCATCTACCTATTATCTATCTATCTATTATCTACCTATCATCTATCTATTATCTATCATCTATTGACTATCTCTTATCCATCTATTATCTATCTATCTATTATCTATCTATTATCTATGTATCTATCATCTATCTATTATCTATCATCTATCTATCTATTATCTATCTATCATCTATCTATTATCTATCATCTATCTATCTATCATCTATCTATTATCTATCATCTATTGACTATCTCTTATCCATCTATCTATCTATCATCTATCTATTATCTATATATTATCTATCTATCTATTATCTATCATCTATCTATTATCTATTTACCTATCATCTATTAATCATCTATCTATCTATAATCTATCTATAATCTATCTATTATCTATCTATAATCTATTATCTATCTATCTATCTATCTATCTATCTATCTATCTATCTATCTATCTATCTATCTATCTATCTATCTATCAATCCCTACACCCCATAATTTCTGGAGACTTACAGATCAGGTTGGCCATCGTTGCCCGGCGGTGGGAGTATTGGTGCTGGGGTTTGTGCCTCTGCCTTTGTGGCTTATATTATAGCAGGTGTTTTACCTTCTATTACACCGCCCCATATCTGACTGCGCCATGTAACACAAGACGTAGTTTTCTATGTGGCCGCAGCACAATGTGTTGGGACTTTACCTTTCTACCGACAGAACAAAATAAACAAGGCCCGCCGCCATACACGGGAGTCACCCAGTCGTGCACATCTGAAAGAGACCTTGAGTCGTCCTTCTATATCCGGTGTCAAAAGTTCCGTTCAGACCCTTCTTGGGTGGAGGAAAGAAGAGAGGCAGAGGATCCATATTCAGAGACCACTACTAAACATGACAAGTGGGGGCCTGTGGTTCAGTTTTGCATCAAATTACTCCTTTGGGTAAAACTGTTGGTAAAGTTTCTGCCATCTTGGTGCCGCGATCTGGAAAGTTCCAGCCGACTGCTATGTGGTTAATCTGGGATTACGATGCATGTATGGGAACCACTATTTGCAGAGCTCCTGAGATCACACCAAGGGTATAAATACAGGATCAGGTGCCCCCAAATCCGCAACATATTTAGTAATCCCATGTGATCTCCAACAACATGAAAATACACAAATAGTAGCAAGCTCACACCTCACCGAAAACAATTACATCTCGTGATAAAAGAGGATGCCATGGGTGTGCGGGACAGATAGGGAGTGTAATGTGCCCCCACCCTGTCTAAGTGAGCATTAGTCAATGCCTGCACCACGTGCTGTCTGAGCCGAGAACTCGCATTGTGGATTCATATTTAGCAACCAACAAGAGATTGCAGTGGATTCCTCGCTTGTACAGGGAAAATCTCACCATCCGACATGAGCTGCAATACTAGGGAAAACTGTTGAAAGGTGAGGCACAGGTGGATAGCCCAAGTTTATAGTAAGTTAGTTTATGTTTATAGGAAGTTAGCCCTAGTTTATAAGAAGTTAGTCCAAGTTTGTAGGAACTTAGCCCAAGTTTCTAGAGAGTTAGTCTAAATTTATAAGAAGTTAGTCCAAGTTTGTAGGGAGTTAGTCCAAGTTTGTAGGGAGTTAGTCCAAGTTTGTAGGGAGTTAGTCCAAGTTAGTCCAAGTTTGTAGGGAGTTAGTCCAAGTTAGTCCAAGTTTGTAGGATCTTAGTCCAAGTTTGTAGGGAGTTGGTCTTAATTTGTAAGTTAGTCCAAGTTTATAGGGAGTTAGTCCAAGTATGTAGGAAGTTAGACTAAATTTATAAGTTAGTCCAAGTTTGTAGGGAGTTAGTCTAAATTTATAAGAAGTTAGTCCAAGTTTATAGGGAGTTAGTCCAAGTTTGTAGGAAATTAGTCCAAGTTTGTAGGGAGTTAGTCCAAGCTTGCAGACAGTTAGCCCAACTTCATCAGAAGTTAGCTCAAGTTTATAGGAAGCTAGCTGAGGATGTATGAATGTAGCCCGAGTTTGTAGAAAGTTAGCCCAACTTCGTTGAAAGTTAGCTCAAGTGTCTGGGAAGTTAGCTTTAGTTTGTAAAAAGTCAGCCAACATTTTCAGGAAGTTAGCCAAAATTTATAGCACATTAGCCCTAATTTGCACGACATTAGGCCACGTTTGTAGGACGTTAGCTCAAGTTTGTAGGACATTAGCTGAAGTTTGTAGGACGTTATCTCAAGGTTATACTCTCCTAAGACATCTTGGAATCTCTTGAAAATGGGAAGACCTTTGGGGCTCCTGGAAAAGTACCAAATCACCTAGTTGCCACCAAAACCTCCTGAGACCTAACAGAAGCAACGCTTCCAGAAGACTGTGCACGATGCCAGAATGATCCATCTGATAACTACTGCCCAATCTCCAAACAAACATCCGATGGGCATGGAAAGGGTGTGGAACCTAACAAGAGACCACAGGGAACATTTTTTCGGCAGCATGCTTTACGTACCATCAAGAATTTCCTCCTCTCACAACATTTCTGAAAGTTGGCAAGTATGAGCGGTCACGTTTTTCCAATCCACGTTTATTTATTACATAACACAGTTTTGTCCTTTCATCCATTGCAGATCTCAGAGTTAAAGTTCAGCAAAACAGTTTGTAGGACGCTGGTCTAGCAGCCATGTTGGTACTCTGTGGCCGCCGCACCAGGGTCCTGCTACCTGCAACCTCCACGGCAAAACTTGACTACTAATAATGCCATGGTGGTCTACTAATCAGAAGAAATCCAGGGAAACCACCAGTAGTAGGGAGTTTGCAGTGCTCTGGTAGGCGGACTACCAATGTGACCACTTGTCCTGCATAGAGGACAACCTCCATTCAGGAATCCTCTCTATGGGCAGAGAACTGAATTGAGAAGCTAGCATGTAATACTGTGCTTCACCTGTAGTGGCCACAGCAGGAAGAATGTATAGCCACATGGAACGACCCCTGATCGTCACGATTAAAGATGGACCCATTGAACTCTGATTTCCTTGGTCTTTTGGGTTGGATGTGGTGGTGGGGTGACTTTTCTATGGGTCCCCATGACCTGTAATTATGCTCCTGGACTACTTCATGCATTAGACCCTATTGTCTGTGAATTGTGGATGATGGGAGTTTTATTCTCCGAGCACCTGGTGCCTGCACCTGACACACAAGAGGTGTTCTTATGGCTGTCGTGTTTACTAAACCTGCCAGCATGTGGGTCTGAGCTGGCCCCGCACCGCGCTCACCCCGTGACACATTCCATTAGTTCGGATGTCCTTTCTTGTCTGGGCTTGATTTTCAAGTGTCTTTGAAGTGGGCGCCATGAAATAGTTTGGAAGTGAGCACAAGAATTCTTACAACTAGCACTTATTCTCATGCAGAAGAGGTGGATAATGCTAGACACAGCGCCCCCATGGACTACTTCTGGTATTGCAGCTTAGCCCAGTTCCAGTGAATGAGAAGGCATACATGTCAATCTGCCCCATTGAGGCATAGGGGGGTTTATAATATTAGTAGGGCCATCAGGAGGCAGATTAGGGAACATCAGGACCCAGAAATTAAACTGTAAGCTCTGGGTAAAACGTCCCTTTAAGTGTTATATAACTTCCTGGCAGCTGGAGTGTGACTGGTAATTATAGGGCTCCGGCTGGAGTGTATTTGCTGTGAGATGTCATCAGACCTGATCCGTGGATTTACTCAGGATACAAACTGCTAATTTACATTCCTCTGTCTTCGCCTACGATAATGGAAGAAAGGACGGAAATTCAGTGCGGTATTATAAGAACCGCTCCATTGCCTTCTGCTGTCACCCAACCGCGTCCCATCCTGGACATGTGACCGACACAGCCAATCAATGGACTCAGATTTTATATCCAATGAAAACTGATGTCATGGCGGAGAATGGCGGCATCAGCGCGGGACTGGTGGGGGTTTTAATAGTTGGTATTTTCCATTACCATCAATTATTGGCTTCGGCGGTCACTTGCTGCACAAGCATCTACGTGAATAATGTTTGAAAGGTTATTACTGTTGGGCAACATGAATTGTGGAGCGGAGCAGAACTTTCCCTACTCTTCCGAATAGTTTTTTAAATCCCAGAAACCCCTTTTAATAGATCTCATATGAGAATTAGTTTGCATTCTTAACTCCCTGAGTGCACATGGGTGTAATGTGTATTAATGCAAGGCGGTGTGCAATCGCTGGTATCGCTGACTGCGAATGGTGGATCCAACAGATCATCGCCCCTCTTGTAGATAGGTGATGACTTGTGAAGATGGAGAAATCCCTTTCAGGCAAAAAAAAAGACAGCGAAGACTAGTCTGAATGTATTTCTAAGCAGGTAGGTGACCGGGTGACCAGGAGACAGGGTCTTATCATTCAAAAATGGCCAACAACACTTGCAACGTCCTTAGGAAGAGCAGCTCTGGAGCACAAACTGCAGCTCGATCAAGTGAAATACTGTGCAGATGTAAGAGAAGAGCACAATTCTGAGCAATACATGATCTACCCGCAATCTACTTAAAGTTTACTGCAAATTACGGTATGTTTTCTTTGTTTTCCCGCAGTCACAGAGATGAAGAAACCGGATCCGGTCAAGAGAAACCAGGGACATGATGGGCGCCAATTGTCGCCTTGTCTTGTTTCTCCTCCTGCTCGGGGGGCGCTGCAGATTGGTAATAAGGGATCGCACTTATGCTCTTTGCACCTTCCCTGAGGCTGAGATGACACGACTCTGCGCACACCCCCATTACCGCCAACTCTGCTGAGCTCAGCTAAAGCCTCTTCCCCCGACACATGACAGTAATCGGATTGGATGGCGAAAGCCACGAGTGATATCATTACTCCGAAAACAGCAGATCGGAGGCTCGCAGCAGATCTCCCTGTAACCAAAGGACGAGCGATGTCCAGCAGATCTGCGGAGGCTAAACTCTGTCCACACTGTAATCTAACACCTCCATTTTTACTGTTTTTGCTTCCCCCCCCATTTTATTTTAAGTGTGTTTTTTCTTTTTTTATTTTTTTTTTTACAATTTTCTTACAAATTTTAATTTGCAACCTGGACACTGTCATCAAGCTTCTGTTAAAGGATCTGAAACAATTTAGAACTTGAAGTATTTACTGCGCCGTGCGTCTGGTTGGCGTGATTCTAGAGAAATCCACAATTTTAGCAATATGTAAATGAGGTGTTCGGTGCTTCGTCCCGCCCACAGCACCTAACAAAAGTCAGGTCATTTACATCCTTAGTGCCTGCCTACGTCAGGGCCCAGGCCAAAAAAATGCCATACATGCTCACAACGCCACGATGCATGCGCCAGCACTGTAAGGCGCCGTTCTGAGCTACTGCGCATGTGACACCCCAATTAATTATATTTACCAACCACTTCGGGTAATGCAATATTTTAGGAGAACTTTAGGGTCATTATTATTATTATTATTATTATTATTTATTGTTATAGCGCCATTTATTCCATGGCGCTTTACATGTGAGGAGGGGTATACATAATGAAAACAAGTACAATAATCTTAAACAATACAAGTCATAACTGGTACAGGAGGAATGAGGACCCTGCCCGCGAGGGCTCACAATCTACAAGTGGTTAAAACCATTTGGGGAGCAGTCAGGGGGCATTATTACTATTTATGGAGGACTCAGGGGGCATTATTACTATTTATGGAGGACTCAGGGGGCATTATTACTATTTATGGAGGACTCAGGGGGCATTATTACTATTTGCGCTGGATTCCGGGGACATTATTTTTGTTTATGGAGGACTCAGGGGACATTTGTGGAGGACTCAGGGGACATTATTATTATTTGTGGAGGACTCAGGGGGCATTATTATTATTTATGGAGGACTCAGGGGGCATTATTACTATTTATGGAGGACTCAGGGGGCATTATTATTATTTATGGAGGACTCAGGGGGCATTTTTACTATTTGTGGAGGACTCAGGGGGCATTATTACTATTTGTGGAGGACTCAGGGGGCATTATTACTATTTGTGGAGGACTCAGGGGGCATTATTACTATTTATGGAGGACTCAGGGGGCATTTTTACTATCTGTGGAGGACTCAGGGGTCATTATTACTAATTATGGAGGGGACCGGGGGGGCATTATTACTATTTGTGGAGGACTCAGGGGGCATTATTACTATTTGTGGAGGACTCAGGGGGCATTATTACTATTTGTGGAGGACTCACGGGTCATTATTACTATTTGTGGAGGACTCAGGGGGCATTATTACTATTTGTGGAGGACTCACGGGTCATTATTACTATTTATGGAGGACTCAGGGGGCATTATTAATATTTATGGAGGACTCGGGGGGCATTATTACTATTTCTGGAGGAATCAGGGGGACATTATTACTATTTGTGGAGGACTCAGGGACATTATTACCATTTATGGAGGACTCGGGGCATTATTACTATTTGTGGAGGACTCACGGGTCATTATTACTATTTATGGAGGGCTCAGGGGGCATTATTACTATTTGTGGAAGACTCAGGGGACATTATTACTATTTGTGGAGGACTCACGGGTCATTATTACTATTTATGGAGGACTCAGGGGGCATTATTACTACAGTATTTATGGAGGACTCGGGGGGCATAATTACTATTTGTGGAGGACTCAGGGGGCATAATTACTATTTGTGGAGGATTCAGGGGGCATTATTACTATTTATGGAGGACTCAGGGGACATTATTACCATTTATGGAGGACTCGGGGCATTATTACTATTTGTGGAGGACTCACGGGTCATTATTACTATTTATGGAGAACTCAGGGGGCATTATTACTATTTATGGAGGACTCGGGGGGCATTATTACTATTTGTGGAGGACTCAGGGGGCATAATTACTATTTGTGGAGGATTCAGGAGACATTATTACTATTATGGAGGACTCAGGGGACATTATTACTATTTGTGGAGGACTCAGGGGGCATAATTACTATTTGTGGAGGATTCAGGGGGCATTATTACTATTTATGGAGGACTCAGGGGACATTATTACCATTTATGGAGGACTCGGGGCATTATTACTATTTGTGGAGGACTCACGGGTCATTATTACTATTTATGGAGGACTCAGGGGGCATTATTACTATTTATGGAGGACTCGGGGGGCATTATTACTATTTATGGAGGAATCAGGGACATTATTACCATTTATGGAGGACTCGGGGCATTATTACTATTTGTGGAGGACTCACGGGTCATTATTACTATTTATGGAGGACTCAGGGGGCATTATTACTATTTATGGAGGACTCGGGGGGCATTATTACTATTTGTGGAGGACTCAGGGGGCATAATTACTATTTGTGGAGGATTCAGGAGACATTATTACTATTTATGGAGGACTCAGGGGACATTATTACTATTTGTGGAGGACTCAGGGACATTATTACCATTTATGGAGGACTCAGGGGGCATTAATACTATTTGTGGAGGACTCAGGGGGCATAATTACTATTTGTGGAGGACTCAGGGGGCATTATTACTATTTGTGGAGGACTCAGGGGGCATTAATACTATTTGTGGAGGACTCAGGGGGCATAATTACTATTTGTGGAGGACTCGGGGCATTATTACTATTTGTGGAGAACTCAGGGGGGCATTATTACTATTTGTGGAGGGCTTAGGGAACATAATTACTATTTGTGGAGGACTCGGGGGGCATTATTACTATTTGTGGAGGACTCAGGGGGCATTATTACTATTTGTGGAGGACTCAGGGGGTATTACTACTATTTGTGTAGGAATAATAGGGCATTATTACTATTTGTGGAGGGCTCAGGGGGCATTATTACTATTTGTGGAGGACTCAGGGGGCATAATTACTATTTGTGGAGGACTCGGGGCATTATTACTATTTGTGGAGGACTCAGGGGGCATAATTACTATTTGTGGAGGACTCAGGGGGTTTCTTACTATTTGTGGAGGACTCAGGGGGCATTATTACTATTTGTGGAGGACTCAGGGGGCATTATTACTATTTGTGGAGGACTCAGGGGGCATAATTACTATTTGTGGAGGACTCAGGGGGCATAATTACTATTTGTGGAGGACTCGGGGCATTATAAGTATTTGTGGAGGACTCGGGGGGCATTATTACTATTTGTGGAGGACTCAGAGGGCATTATTACTATTTGTGGAGGACTCAGGGGGTATTACTACTATTTGTGTAGGAATAATAGGGCATTATTAATATTTGTGGAGGACTCAGGGGGCATTATTACTATTTGTGAAGGAATCATGGGGTATTATTACTATTTGTGGAGGACTCGGGGCATTATTACTATTTATGGAGGAATCAGTGGACATAATTACTATTTGTGGAGGACTCAGGGGGCATTATTACTATTTGTGGAGGACTCAGGAGGGCATTATTACTATTTGTGGAGGACTCAGGGGGCATAATTACTATTTGTGGAGGACTCGGGGACATTATTATTATTTGTGGAGAACTCAGTGCGTATTATTACTATTTGTGGAGATCTCAGGGGGGCATTATTACTATTTGCGGAGGACTCGGGGGGTATTATTACAATTTGTGGAGGACTCACGGGGGCATTATTACTTTTTGGGGTGCACTTAGGGAACAGTATTAAATAGTAAGTATTATTACTTTTTAAGGGGGTATCATTACTTTACAAGGGGCACTTGCATCATGATTACTTCAATAGGGGCTTTCTTTTAGTTCACTGCCTGTGTCACAGTATAGGGCACTGATATTTTTTCCTGGGCGGGCTCGCCCATTTTTGAGTGGGTGATTATGGTAATTAGTGCAGTATTTGAGGGGACGATACCACTGTATGGTCACTATATAGTGGTACTATTGATCTTTTGTATTTGAGGAGGTGCCCGCTATTGATTAGTGAGTGCGCATAGTTGTATACATGCATTCCCTGGGCTACAGCGCCCACTTAGATGTGTTTTGCTCCTAACTAGCTATTCCTCTGACTACAATGCTTGGTTGGTTATTTGCGGGAGGCCCTATGCCAATTAGCTGGACCAGGGGTTATTGTGATGAGACAATCCCCTTAAATTTCTATCTTTTCCATGGGAACATTATAGAGCATAGCGCCAGCTTTTGCAGAACTGGAGGGGTCTGTGACACCCTACGCCTGCAGGTATCATGACTTTTGCTCTTGCCAGTGCCATGCAACGTGGGTTTGTGGTGCGCGGAGTAGTCGTAAAATGAAAATCTTGGTCAAAGGTTGTTTGATGATAGTGTATTTAGGGCTGGATCCCGCCGGTTGCTCTGTACATTCAGCATGAACAACAATGATCTGATCACGGCGCCGTGAAGATAAGTAGCTTTTAGTGCCAGCATTAAACGTGGTCAAATAGGGCGACCATCCTGGCTCCTATAGAGATGAGCCAGCGGGACGTACGGCACATCACTTCCTTTTAAGGGCGCCATTACTTATCTCTAGATACCTGATCTACAGGTTCAATGACAGAGAGAGAGAGAGTGGTGTCTGAGGCGGCACATCAGAGGTCACAGCTTATACCTGCTAACCAGATAATCCCTGGCAGCAGCCGCTAGGATGGTGGTGCTCCGCCATATGACAACCGGGTGTCCCGAGTGGCAATGCCAGGGCTACCAAGTGCTTTTCTGGACCCTTATGTATCAGAAAGAGCTGTTGTTCTAGAATTCCAGGACTCAAAGGGTTACTTTAGTTTGCTGCGCTGCTTTTATAGTTTTTGTAGATCCTTTTATACTTTTCTAGAACCTCCAGCTGTTGGCTCAGGACTTACGTGCCATATTGCAGGCTTTTAAAGTCAAAGTAAGGAGTCAATAATACAGAGAAAAAATGAGGTGGGAAAGATTCTTCGGGGATTAACCCACCTTTAGTTTTGGATACAAAAATTGCACAAAAAAAGTCTCTTGCGAAAAGTCCCTCCAAGTGCTGCTGTTCTAGAACTTTACGTGTTAAGGGGCTTCTTTGTTTTTTTTAACTCCAGGGTCTAGGAGAATGATCCGATTCCTCACAATTCAAGAAAGTGACAAAGTGTCGCCATTCTCCAAGTTCTGGGAAAGTGCTCTACTAGACTAGAAGCCAAGTTGTCATCCTGCTAGTTCTCTAGAACATCTCGTGTCAGTGCGTTGCTTTTCTCAAGGACCTCATCTGTCTGCTGCTTTTCTAGTTTGAAACTTGACAAATTATTGTTTTGAAACGTTCGTCAATGTTCTCCTTTTCTAGAACCCTGAATGTAAGTTTGCTGGTTTACTAGAACCCAATCTTCAGTGTGTTGGTTTTCTAGAAGCACGGATGGCCCTGATCTATTAAGTCAGAATTCTCGTTTAATCGCTTTGATGAATCGAGGCCTTAAGACTTGTGCCGGACAGCACTTTTCAATAAGAGGTGCGTGCCTCAATTCAGGAACGTCTGATTCCAGCACGGCCCCTTATGAAGGCCACTGTTCTTGATGAATTCGGGGCCCATGTGTCTTTTTTCACCTATTTTCTAGACCTTCAAGTGTCAATGCCCTGCTTTCTAGTTCTACACATGTCTACAAATGCCAGCACGCTACTTTTCTGGAACTTCATGTGTCAATGTCACCGGTATTCACGGTGGAAAATGAAATGCTAGGTGAAATCCCAAGAAACAATGAAAACCCTATATTAAGGGTCACCAATCTAACCCAAGAAGAGGTGCGAAACCGGCTAAATAAGATTAAAATAGATAAATCTCCGGGTCCGGATGGCATACACCCACGAGTACTAAGAGAACTAAGTAATGTAATAGATAAACCATTATTTCTTATTTTTAGTGACTCTATAGCGACAGGGTCTGTTCCGCAGGACTGGCGCATAGCAAATGTGGTGCCAATATTCAAAAAGGGCTCTAAAAGTGAACCTGGAAATTATAGGCCAGTAAGTCTAACCTCTATTGTTGGTAAAATATTTGAAGGGTTTCTGAGGGATGTTATTCTGGATTATCTCAATGAGAATAACTGTTTCACTCCATATCAGCATGGGTTTATGAGAAATCGCTCCTGTCAAACCAATCTAATCAGTTTTTATGAAGAGGTAAGCTATAGGCTGGACCACGGTGAGTCATTGGACGTGGTATATCTCGATTTTTCCAAAGCGTTTGATACCGTGCCGCACAAGAGGTTGGTACACAAAATGAGAATGCTTGGTCTGGGGGAAAATGTGTGTAAATGGGTTAGTAACTGGCTTAGTGATAGAAAGCAGAGGGTGGTTATAAATGGTATAGTCTCTAACTGGGTCGCTGTGACCAGTGGGGTACCGCAGGGGTCAGTATTGGGACCTGTTCTCTTCAACATATTCATTAATGATCTGGTAGAAGGTTTACACAGTAAAATATCGATATTTGCAGATGATACAAAACTATGTAAAGCAGTTAATACAAGAGAAGATAGTATTCTGCTACAGATGGATCTGGATAAGTTGGAAACTTGGGCTGAAAGGTGGCAGATGAGGTTTAACAATGATAAATGTAAGGTTATACACATGGGAAGAGGGAATCAATATCACCATTGCACACTGAACGGGAAACCACTGGGTAAATCTGACAGGGAGAAGGACTTGGGGATCCTAGTTAATGATAAACTTACCTGGAGCAGCCAGTGCCAGGCAGCAGCTGCCAAGGCAAACAGGATCATGGGGTGCATTAAAAGAGGTCTGGATACACATGATGAGAGCATTATACTGCCTCTGTACAAATCCCTAGTTAGACCGCACATGGAGTACTGTGTCCAGTTTTGGGCACCGGTGCTCAGGAAGGATATAATGGAACTAGAGAGAGTACAAAGGAGGGCAACAAAATTAATAAAGGGGATGGGAGAACTACAATACCCAGATAGATTAGCGAAATTAGGATTATTTAGTCTAGAAAAAAGACGACTGAGGGGCGATCTAATAACCATGTATAAGTATATAAGGGGACAATACAAATATCTCGCTGAGGATCTGTTTATACCAAGGAAGGTGACGGGCACAAGGGGGCATTCTTTGCGTCTGGAGGAGAGAAGGTTTTTCCACCAACATAGAAGAGGATTCTTTACTGTTAGGGCAGTGAGAATCTGGAATTGCTTGCCTGAGGAGGTGGTGATGGCGAACTCAGTCGAGGGGTTCAAGAGAGGCCTGGATGTCTTCCTGGAGCAGAACAATATTGTATCATACAATTATTAGGTTCTGTAGAAGGACGTAGATCTGGGTATTTATTATAATGGAATATAGGCTGAACTGGATGGACAAATGTCTTTTTTCGGCCTTACTAACTATGTTACTATGTTACTATGTTAATGTCCTCCTTTTCTAGAACACCCAAGTGTTGGAGTAGTGTTTTTTTCTGGAACCCTGAGTGTCAGCTTGCTACTTTTCTGGTTCTACTTCTGACATGATATATGTGTGTGTTGGTTTCTTTTAAGAAACCAATATGTCAGTATGCGGCTTTTTTAGAACCCAAGTGTCTATATTTTGCTTTTCGAGAACTCCAAAGATCAGCGTGCTGGTTTTCTAGAATACCAATCATTAGTATGCTGCGACTTCTAGTGCTACATGTAATGCAGTTTTATTTTGTTTTTTCTTATTATTTTTGGTTTTATTTTTAATTTACGAACCCGACGTGTCAATGTGGTGCGTTTTTTTTGTTTCTAAAAAGCATGAATGTGCTGCTTTTTTAGAACTCCTGTTCCTTTGCTAAACCCAAACTTATGTGTTTCTTTTCCAGAATTCCGAATAACTTCTTGTTACTTTTTCTAGAAGTCAGTCTAACAATTTTCAGCGCCTACAATTGTCAATGTGCCGTCGTTTTAGAGCCCAAAATTTCAAGGAGCCGGTCACTTTGGACCAGGGGCCGACGCAGACAGAAGAGGGTCTTTGTGCGATAACAACATTTGGGCCCGATAGCTCCAAATAACTCACAATTCCACCTACTTCGGAGGTGGAAGTGGACTCCTTACATTTTGGGCATTGAAAGTGGACCCCTTACATTTTGGGCATTGAAAGTGGACCCCTTACATTTTGGGCATTGAAAGTGGACTCCTTACATTTTGGGCATTGAAAGTGGACCCCTTACATTTTGGGCATTGAAAGTGGACTCCTTACATTTTGGGCATTGAAAGTGGACCCCTTACATTTTGGGCATTGAAAGTGGACTCCTTACATTTTGGGCATTGAAAGTGGACCCCTTACATTTTGGGCATTGAAAGTCGACTTACATTTTGGGCATTGAAAGTGGACCCCTTACATTTTGGGCATTGAAAGTGGACCCCTTACATTTTGGGCATTGAAAGTGGACTCCTTACATTTTGGGCATTGAAAGTGGACCCCTTACATTTTGGGCATTGAAAGTGGACTCCTTACATTTTGGGCATTGAAAGTGGACCCCTTACATTTTGGGCATTGAAAGTGGACCCCTTACATTTTGGGCATTGAAAGTGGACTCCTTACATTTTGGGCATTGAAAGTGGACTCCTTACATTTTGGGCATTGAAAGTGGACTCCTTACATTTTGGGCATTGAAAGTGGACCCCTTACATTTTGGGCATTGAAAGTGGACCCCTTACATTTTGGGCATTGAAAGTGGACTCCTTACATTTTGGGCACCTGTTGCATCAATGGTATGTCCACCCCTGCGTGGGACTTCAAAATACTGTTTTTGATAAAAGGTCGCCCCGTACAACCATGGACCCTCTGCCGTCATTTTTCATTGCGCCTCAAATGATCAGGTTTTTTTATAATTATTTGACCATGTTCCAAAAAATATCATAAAGATGTCAAATAAATTGGAATCACAAATCAGAACACGCGTAGGATTTCCATCTGCTAACTCTGGATCCCCAAAAACTGATCCCAGGAGATGGCGGAGGAGGATTACTTGTATACATGCTGCCTGTCAACGCAGATGATCTATGGATGAGACATGGAGCGCTGTGGACGTATCCCATCCCCGATGCCACCTGTATGATCCCGGAGATCGTCCGGGTTTGTCACTTGGCGCAGCTCCTTGGCACAGTTGTATTATTGAGAAAGTAATGCACCTTACGTATTCAGCACTGCTACATCTAAGGATCTTACCTTCTCCTAGGACACCATGTAACCCTCCGCCGCCGCGAAATGTATATTAATCCAGATGTTGGTGTCCGAAAAAATTCTTATTTTTCCCAAATGATGGCGGATGAATGAGGCTGATGTGCGGTCCTCGGATCCTGGAGTCTGACTGCTTCTCTTCCTCCCTCCAAGTGGCTTCAATAATCTGCACAGAGCATAATAAAGCTCAGGGTTACACCTCCAAATCTGACTGAGCCAGAAAAAAAAAAAAGAGAGAGAAGAAAACCCTCTGCTGGAGCTGGAGAGCTGCCTGGTTCCTGCTCAGCCACTTTTTAACCTCCTCTTAGTTACATGCCAGGAAGAACAAGGAGCAAATACTCCTGGAAAAGCCTGGGAGCCGGCGAGAGATGGCGGCGGGGACGTCTACGGCTTTAATTTTTTGGTATTCTAAAATCCAAATCCATAAAGCGTATCCTGATCAAAGAGGGACGACAACTACCCCCACTTTCCGCTCAGGCGTCATTCAACAAAGAGACGGAAACTTGGAGGTGACTGTAAGGAAAGAATGTAGAAAATCTGCCCCAGTTCTGCAGCTTTCTAATAACCTTTGCGCTTCAATTCCTCGCGGTTTACAAGAACTCAGCTTGCTGTCAGTGAATAGAAACATTCTGGCTTCAATCCTTCTGTCTAATCTGATATCACAGCAATCCTCTGTGAGCCGATCAGACTGATACATGTTACCTGCACTGATACATTGTAACAAAAGAGATCCTCCGTCTACTCTGGATACAAATGTGACAGATATTAGGTTTTTTTGCAGCCTCTTTGTGCTGGATCATGAAAAGGTCAAGAAGTAAATTCATACCGGGATTGAAAGTTCTCAAACTTTTTATTACGCAGTAATTAAGGGGGTATTCCTAATTTATAATGCGGGGAAATGCCATCACTTTATGGGTAGTGAGGGTCTGACCTCTAGGAGAATAAAGGGGGGTGCAGTAGTGAGGGTCTGACCTCTCGGAGAATAAAAGGGGGGTGCAGTAGTGAGGGTCTGACCTCTAGGAGAATAAAAGGGGGAGCAGTAGTGAGGGTCTGACCTCTAGGAGAATAAAAGGGGGTGCAGTAGTGAGGGTCTGACCTCTAGGAGAATAAAAGGGGGTGCAGTAGTGAGGGTCTGATCTCTAGGAGAATAAAAGGGGGTGCAGTAGTGAGGGTCTGACCTCTCGGAGAATAAAAGGGGGGTGCAGTAGTGAGGGTCTGACCTCTAGGAGAATAAAAGGGGGAGCAGTAGTGAGGGTCTGACCTCTAGGAGAGTAAAAGGGGGTGCAGTAGTGAGGGTCTGACCTCTCGGAGAATAAAAGGGGGGTGCAGTAGTGAGGGTCTGACCTCTAGGAGAATAAAAGGGGGAGCAGTAGTGAGGGTCTGACCTCTAGGAGAATAAAAGGGGGTGCAGTAGTGAGGGTCTGACCTCTAGGAGAATAAAAGGGGGTGCAGTAGTGAGGGTCTGATCTCTAGGAGAATAAAAGGGGAGTCCAGTAGTGAGGGTCTGACCTCTAGGAGAATAAAGGGGGGTGCAGTAGTGAGGGTCTGACCTCTAGGAGAATAAAAGGGGGTGCAGTAGTGAGGGTCTGACCTCTAGGAGAATAAAAGGGGGTGCAGTAGTGAGGGTCTGACCTCTAGGAGAATAAAAGGGGGTGCAGTAGTGAGGGTCTGACCTCTAGGAGAATAAAAGGGGGTGCAGTAGTGAGGGTCTGACTTCTAGGAGAATAAAAGGGGGGTGCAGTAGTGAGGGTCTGACCTCTAGGATAATAAAGGGGGGTGCAGTAGTGAGGGTCTGACCTCTAGGAGAATAAAGGGGGGTGCAGTAGTGAGGGTCTGACCTCTAGGAGAGTAAAAGGGGGGTGCAGTAGTGAGGGTCTGACCTCTAGGAGAATAAAGGGGGGTGCAGTAGTGAGGGTCTGACCTCTAGGAGAATAAAAGGGGGGTGCAGTAGTGAGGGTCTGACCTCTAGGATAATAAAGGGGGGTGCAGTAGTGAGGGTCTGACCTCTAGGAGAATAAAGGGGGGTGCAGTAGTGAGGGTCTGACCTCTAGGAGAGTAAAAGGGGGGTGCAGTAGTGAGGGTCTGACCTCTAGGAGAATAAAGGGGGGTGCAGTAGTGAGGGTCTGACCTCTAGGAGAATAAAAGGGGGGTGCAGTAGTGAGGGTCTGACCTCTAGGAGAATGAAAGGGGGAGCAGTAGTGAGGGTCTGACCTCTAGGAGAATAAAGGGGGGTGCAGTAGTGAGGGTCTGACCTCTAGGAGAGTAAAAGGGGGGTGCAGTAGTGAGGGTCTGACCTCTAGGAGAATGAAAGGGGGGTGCAGTAGTGAGGGTCTGACCTCTAGGAGAGTAAAAGGGGGTGCAGTAGTGAGGGTCTGACCTCTAGGAGAATAAAGGGGGGAGCAGTAGTGAGGGTCTGACCTCTAGGAGAGTAAAAGGGGGGTGCAGTAGTGAGGGTCTGACCTCTAGGAGAATGAAAGGGGGGTGCAGTAGTGAGGGTCTGACCTCTAGGAGAGTAAAAGGGGGTGCCGTAGTGAGGGTCTGACCTCTAGGAGAATAAAGGGGGGTGCAGTAGTGAGGGTCTGACCTCTAGGAGAGTAAAAGGGGGGTGCAGTAGTGAGGGTCTGACCTCTAGGAGAATGAAAGGGGGGGTGCAGTAGTGAGGGTCTGATCTCTAGAAGAATAAAAGGGGGTGCAGTAGTGAGGGTCTGACCTCTAGGAAAATAAAAGGGGGTGCAGTAGTGAGGGTCTGACCTCTAGGAGAATAAAAGGGGGGTGCAGTAGTGAGGGTCTGACCTCTCGGAGAATAAAAGGGGGGTGCAGTAGTGATGGTCTGATCTCTAGGAGAATAAAAGGGGGTGCAGTAGTGAGGGTCTGACCTCTATGAGAATGAAAGGGGGTGCAGTAGTGAGGGTCTGACCTCTAGGAGAATAAAAGGGGGTGCAGTAGTGAGGGTCTGACCTCTAGGAGAGTAAAAGGGGGGTGCAGTAATGAGGGTCTGACCTCTAGGAGAATAAAAGGGGAGTCCAGTAGTGAGGGTCTGACTTCTAGGAGAATAAAAGGGGGGTGCAGTAGTGATGGTCTGACCTCTAGGAGAATGAAAGGGGGGTGCAGTAGTGAGGGTGTGATCTCTAGGAGAATAAAAGGGGGTGCAGTAGTGAGGGTCTGACCTCTAGGAGAATGAAAGGGGGTGCAGTAGTGAGGGTCTGACCTCTAGGAGAATAAAAGGGGGTGCAGTAGTGAGGGTCTGACCTCTAGGAGAATAAAAGGGGGTGCAGTAGTGAGGGTCTGACCTCTAGGAGAGTAAAAGGGGAGTCCAGTAGTGAGGGTCTGACCTCTAGGAGAGTAAAAGGGGAGTCCAGTAGTGAGGGTCTGACCTCTAGGAGAATAAAAGGGGGGTGCAGTAGTGAGGGTCTGACCTCTAGGAGAATAAATGGGGGATGCAGTAGTGAGGGTCTGACCCCTAGGAGAATAAAAGGGGGAGCAGTAGTGAGGGTCTGACCTCTAGGAGAATAAAAGGGGGAGCAGTAGTGAGGGTCTGACCTCTAGGAGAATAAAAGGGGAGTCCAGTAGTGAGGGTCTGACCTCTAGGAGAGTAAAAGGGGAGTCCAGTAGTGAGGGTCTGACCTCTAGGAGAATAAAAGGGGGGTGCAGTAGTGAGGGTCTGACCTCTAGGAGAATAAATGGGGGATGCAGTAGTGAGGGTCTGACCCCTAGGAGAATTAAAGGGGGAGCAGTAGTGAGGGTCTGACCTCTAGGAGAATAAAAGGGGAGTCCAGTAGTGAGGGTCTGATCTCTAGGAGAATAAAAGGGGGTGCAGTAGTGAGGGTCTGACCTCTAGGAAAATAAAAGGGGAGTGCAGTAGTCAGGGTCTGACCTCTAGGAGAATAAAAGGGGGGTGCAGTAGTGAGGGTCTGACCTCTCGGAGAATAAAAGGGGGGTGCAGTAGTGATGGTCTGACTTCTAGGAGAATAAAAGGGGGGTGCAGTAGTGATGGTCTGACCTCTAGGAGAATGAAAGGGGGGTGCAGTAGTGAGGGTCTGATCTCTAGGAGAATAAAAGGGGGTGCAGTAGTGAGGGTCTGACCTCTAGGAGAATAAAAGGGGGGATGCAGTAGTGAGGGTCTGACCTCTAGGAGAATAAAAGGGGGGTGCAGTAGTGAGCGTCTGACCTCTAGGAGAATAAAAGGGGGGTGCAGTAGTGAGGGTCTGACCTCTAGGAGAATAAATGGGGGGTGCAGTAGTGAGGGTCTGACCTCTCGGAGAATAAAAGGGGGGTGCAACAGTGAAGATCTGATCTCAAGGAGAATAAAAGGGGGGTGCAGTAGTGAGGGTCTGACCTCTAGGAGAATAAAAGGGGGGTGCAGTAGTGAGGGTCTGACCTCTAGGAGAATAAAAGGGTGTGCAGTAGTGAGGGTCTGACCTCTAGGAGAATAAAAAGGGGGATGCAGTAGTGAGGGTCTGACCTCTAGGAGAATAAAAGGGGGGTGCAGTAGTGAGGGTCTGACCTCTAGGAGAATAAAAGGAGTCCAGTAGTGAGGGTCTGACCTCTAGGAGAATAAAAGGGGGGTGCAGTAGTGAGGGTCTGACCTCTAGGAGAATAAAAAGGGGGATGCAGTAGTGAGGGTCTGACCTCTAGGAGAATAAAAAGGGGGATGCAGTAGTGAGGGTCTGACCTCTAGGAGAATAAAAGGGGGGTGCAGTAGTGAGGGTCTGACCTCTAGGAGAATAAAAGGGGGGTGCAGTAGTGAGGGTCTGACCTCTAGGAGAATAAAAGGGGGTGCAGTAGTGAGGGTCTGACCTCTAGGAGAATAAAAGGAGTCCAGTAGTGAGGGTCTGACCTCTAGGAGAATAAATGGGGGATGCAGTAGTGAGGGTCTGACCTCTAGGAGAATAAAAGGGGGAACAGTAGTGAGGGTCTGACCCCTAGGAGAATAAAAGGGGGAACAGTAGTGAGGGTCTGACCTCTAGGAGAATAAAAGGGGAGTCCAGTAGTGAGGGTCTGACCTCTAGGAGAGTAAAAGGGGAGTCCAGTAGTGAGGGTCTGACCTCTAGGAGAATAAAAGGGGGGTGCAGTAGTGAGGGTCTGACCTCTAGGAGAATAAATGGGGGATGCAGTAGTGAGGGTCTGACCCCTAGGAGAATAAAAGGGGGAGCAGTAGTGAGGGTCTGACCTCTAGGAGAATAAAAGGGGAGTCCAGTAGTGAGGGTCTGACCTCTAGGAGAGTAAAAGGGGAGTCCAGTAGTGAGGGTCTGATCTCTAGGAGAATAAAAGGGGGTGCAGTAGTGAGGGTCTGACCTCTAGGAAAATAAAAGGGGGGTGTAGTAGTGAGGGTCTGACCTCTAGGAGAGTAAAAGGGGGTGCAATAGTGAGGGTCTCACCTCTAGGAGAATGAAAGGGGGGTGCAGTAGTGAGGGTCTGATCTCTAGGAGAATAAAAGGGGGTGCAGTAGTGAGGGTCTGACCTCTAGGAAAATAAAAGGGGGGTGCAGTAGTGAGGGTCTGACCTCTAGGAGAGTAAAAGGGGGGTGCAGTAGTGAGGGTCTGACCTCTAGGAGAGTAAAAGGGGGTGCAATAGTGAGGGTCTGACCTCTAGGAGAATGAAAGGGGGGGTGCAGTAGTGAGGGTCTGATCTCTAGGAGAATAAAAGGGGGTGCAGTAGTGAGGGTCTGACTTCTAGGAGAATAAAAGGGGGTGCAGTAGTGAGGGTCTGACCTCTAGGAAAATAAAAGGGGGGTGCAGTAGTGAGGGTCTGACCTCTAGGAGAATAAATGGGGGATGCAGTAGTGAGGGTCTGACCTCTAGGAGAGTAAAAGGGGGGTGCAGTAGTGATGGTCTGATCTCTAGGAGAATAAAAGGGGGTGCAGTAGTGAGGGTCTGACCTCTAGGAGAATAAAAGGGGGGTGCAGTAGTGAGGGTCTGACCTCTCGGAGAATAAAAGGGGGGTGCAGTAGTGATGGTCTGATCTCTAGGAGAATAAAAGGGGGTGCAGTAGTGAGGGTCTGACCTCTATGAGAATGAAAGGGGGTGCAGTAGTGAGGGTCTGACCTCTAGGAGAATAAAAGGGGGTGCAGTAGTGAGGGTCTGACCTCTAGGAGAGTAAAAGGGGGGTGCAGTAATGAGGGTCTGACCTCTAGGAGAATAAAAGGGGAGTCCAGTAGTGAGGGTCTGACTTCTAGGAGAATAAAAGGGGGGTGCAGTAGTGATGGTCTGACCTCTAGGAGAATGAAAGGGGGGTGCAGTAGTGAGGGTCTGACCTCTAGGAGAGTAAAAGGGGGTGCCGTAGTGAGGGTCTGACCTCTAGGAGAATAAAGGGGGGTGCAGTAGTGAGGGTCTGACCTCTAGGAGAGTAAAAGGGGGGTGCAGTAGTGAGGGTCTGACCTCTAGGAGAATGAAAGGGGGGGTGCAGTAGTGAGGGTCTGATCTCTAGAAGAATAAAAGGGGGTGCAGTAGTGAGGGTCTGACCTCTAGGAAAATAAAAGGGGGTGCAGTAGTGAGGGTCTGACCTCTAGGAGAATAAAAGGGGGGTGCAGTAGTGAGGGTCTGACCTCTCGGAGAATAAAAGGGGGGTGCAGTAGTGATGGTCTGATCTCTAGGAGAATAAAAGGGGGTGCAGTAGTGAGGGTCTGACCTCTATGAGAATGAAAGGGGGTGCAGTAGTGAGGGTCTGACCTCTAGGAGAATAAAAGGGGGTGCAGTAGTGAGGGTCTGACCTCTAGGAGAGTAAAAGGGGGGTGCAGTAATGAGGGTCTGACCTCTAGGAGAATAAAAGGGGAGTCCAGTAGTGAGGGTCTGACTTCTAGGAGAATAAAAGGGGGGTGCAATAGTGATGGTCTGACCTCTAGGAGAATGAAAGGGGGGTGCAGTAGTGAGGGTGTGATCTCTAGGAGAATAAAAGGGGGTGCAGTAGTGAGGGTCTGACCTCTAGGAGAATGAAAGGGGGTGCAGTAGTGAGGGTCTGACCTCTAGGAGAATAAAAGGGGGTGCAGTAGTGAGGGTCTGACCTCTAGGAGAATAAAAGGGGGTGCAGTAGTGAGGGTCTGACCTCTAGGAGAGTAAAAGGGGAGTCCAGTAGTGAGGGTCTGACCTCTAGGAGAGTAAAAGGGGAGTCCAGTAGTGAGGGTCTGACCTCTAGGAGAATAAAAGGGGGGTGCAGTAGTGAGGGTCTGACCTCTAGGAGAATAAATGGGGGATGCAGTAGTGAGGGTCTGACCCCTAGGAGAATAAAAGGGGGAGCAGTAGTGAGGGTCTGACCTCTAGGAGAATAAAAGGGGGAGCAGTAGTGAGGGTCTGACCTCTAGGAGAATAAAAGGGGAGTCCAGTAGTGAGGGTCTGACCTCTAGGAGAGTAAAAGGGGAGTCCAGTAGTGAGGGTCTGACCTCTAGGAGAATAAAAGGGGGGTGCAGTAGTGAGGGTCTGACCTCTAGGAGAATAAATGGGGGATGCAGTAGTGAGGGTCTGACCCCTAGGAGAATTAAAGGGGGAGCAGTAGTGAGGGTCTGACCTCTAGGAGAATAAAAGGGGAGTCCAGTAGTGAGGGTCTGATCTCTAGGAGAATAAAAGGGGGTGCAGTAGTGAGGGTCTGACCTCTAGGAAAATAAAAGGGGAGTGCAGTAGTCAGGGTCTGACCTCTAGGAGAATAAAAGGGGGGTGCAGTAGTGAGGGTCTGACCTCTCGGAGAATAAAAGGGGGGTGCAGTAGTGATGGTCTGACTTCTAGGAGAATAAAAGGGGGGTGCAGTAGTGATGGTCTGACCTCTAGGAGAATGAAAGGGGGGTGCAGTAGTGAGGGTCTGATCTCTAGGAGAATAAAAGGGGGTGCAGTAGTGAGGGTCTGACCTCTAGGAGAATAAAAGGGGGGATGCAGTAGTGAGGGTCTGACCTCTAGGAGAATAAAAGGGGGGTGCAGTAGTGAGCGTCTGACCTCTAGGAGAATAAAAGGGGGGTGCAGTAGTGAGGGTCTGACCTCTAGGAGAATAAATGGGGGGTGCAGTAGTGAGGGTCTGACCTCTCGGAGAATAAAAGGGGGGTGCAACAGTGAAGATCTGATCTCAAGGAGAATAAAAGGGGGGTGCAGTAGTGAGGGTCTGACCTCTAGGAGAATAAAAGGGGGGTGCAGTAGTGAGGGTCTGACCTCTAGGAGAATAAAAGGGTGTGCAGTAGTGAGGGTCTGACCTCTAGGAGAATAAAAAGGGGGATGCAGTAGTGAGGGTCTGACCTCTAGGAGAATAAAAGGGGGGTGCAGTAGTGAGGGTCTGACCTCTAGGAGAATAAAAGGAGTCCAGTAGTGAGGGTCTGACCTCTAGGAGAATAAAAGGGGGGTGCAGTAGTGAGGGTCTGACCTCTAGGAGAATAAAAAGGGGGATGCAGTAGTGAGGGTCTGACCTCTAGGAGAATAAAAAGGGGGATGCAGTAGTGAGGGTCTGACCTCTAGGAGAATAAAAGGGGGGTGCAGTAGTGAGGGTCTGACCTCTAGGAGAATAAAAGGGGGGTGCAGTAGTGAGGGTCTGACCTCTAGGAGAATAAAAGGGGGTGCAGTAGTGAGGGTCTGACCTCTAGGAGAATAAAAGGAGTCCAGTAGTGAGGGTCTGACCTCTAGGAGAATAAATGGGGGATGCAGTAGTGAGGGTCTGACCTCTAGGAGAATAAAAGGGGGAACAGTAGTGAGGGTCTGACCCCTAGGAGAATAAAAGGGGGAACAGTAGTGAGGGTCTGACCTCTAGGAGAATAAAAGGGGAGTCCAGTAGTGAGGGTCTGACCTCTAGGAGAGTAAAAGGGGAGTCCAGTAGTGAGGGTCTGACCTCTAGGAGAATAAAAGGGGGGTGCAGTAGTGAGGGTCTGACCTCTAGGAGAATAAATGGGGGATGCAGTAGTGAGGGTCTGACCCCTAGGAGAATAAAAGGGGGAGCAGTAGTGAGGGTCTGACCTCTAGGAGAATAAAAGGGGAGTCCAGTAGTGAGGGTCTGACCTCTAGGAGAGTAAAAGGGGAGTCCAGTAGTGAGGGTCTGATCTCTAGGAGAATAAAAGGGGGTGCAGTAGTGAGGGTCTGACCTCTAGGAAAATAAAAGGGGGGTGTAGTAGTGAGGGTCTGACCTCTAGGAGAGTAAAAGGGGGTGCAATAGTGAGGGTCTCACCTCTAGGAGAATGAAAGGGGGGTGCAGTAGTGAGGGTCTGATCTCTAGGAGAATAAAAGGGGGTGCAGTAGTGAGGGTCTGACCTCTAGGAAAATAAAAGGGGGGTGCAGTAGTGAGGGTCTGACCTCTAGGAGAGTAAAAGGGGGGTGCAGTAGTGAGGGTCTGACCTCTAGGAGAGTAAAAGGGGGTGCAATAGTGAGGGTCTGACCTCTAGGAGAATGAAAGGGGGGGTGCAGTAGTGAGGGTCTGATCTCTAGGAGAATAAAAGGGGGTGCAGTAGTGAGGGTCTGACTTCTAGGAGAATAAAAGGGGGTGCAGTAGTGAGGGTCTGACCTCTAGGAAAATAAAAGGGGGGTGCAGTAGTGAGGGTCTGACCTCTAGGAGAGTAAAAGGGGGGTGCAGTAGTGAGGGTCTGACCTCTAGGAGAGTAAAAGGGGGTGCAATAGTGAGGGTCTGACCTCTAGGAGAATGAAACGGGGGGTGCAGTAGTGAGGGTCTGATCTCTAGGAGAATAAAAGGGGGTGCAGTAGTGAGGGTCTGACCTCTAGGAGAATAAAAGGGGGGTGCAGTAGTGAGGGTCTGACCTCTCGGAGAATAAAAGGGGGGTGCAGTAGTGATGGTCTGACTTCTAGGAGAATAAAAGGGGGGTGCAGTAGTGATGGTCTGACCTCTAGGAGAATGAAAGGGGGGTGCAGTAGTGAGGGTCTGATCTCTAGGAGAATAAAAGGGGGGTGCAGTAGTGAGGGTCTGACCTCTAGGAGAATAAATGGGGGGTGCAGTAGTGAGGGTCTGACCTCTAGGAGAATAAAAGGGGAGTCCAGTAGTGAGGGTCTGACCTCTAGGAGAGTAAAAGGGGAGTCAAGTAGTGAGGGTCTGACCTCTAGGAGAATAAATGGGGGATGCAGTAGTGAGGGTCTGACCCCTAGGAGAATAAAAGGGGGGTGCAGTAGTGAGGGTCTGATCTCTAGGAGAATAAAAGGGGGAGCAGTAGTGAGGGTCTGACCTCTAGGAGAGTAAAAGGGGAGTCCAGTAGTGAGGGTCTGATCTCTAGGAGAATAAAAGGGGGTGCAGTAGTGAGGGTCTGACCTCTAGGAAAATAAAAGGGGGTGCAGTAGTGAGGGTCTGACCTCTAGGAGAATAAAAGGGGGGTGCAGTAGTCAGGGTCTGACCTCTAGGAGAATAAAAGGGGGGTGCAGTAGTGAGGGTCTGACCTCTCGGAGAATAAAAGGGGGTGCAGTAGTGATGGTCTGACTTCTAGGAGAATAAAAGGGGGGTGCAGTAGTGATGGTCTGACCTCTAGGAGAATGAAAGGGGGGTGCAGTAGTGAGGGTCTGATCTGTAGGAGAATAAAAGGGGGTGCAGTAGTGAGGGTCTGACCTCTAGGAAAATAAAAGGGGAGTGCAGTAGTGAGGGTGTGACCTCTAGGAGAATAAAAGGGGGTGCAGTAGTGAGGGTCTGACCTCTAGGAGAATAAAAGGGGGGTGCAGTAGTGAGGATCTGACTTCTAGGAGAATAAAAGGGGGTGCAGTAGTGAGGATCTGACCTCTAGGAGAATAAAAGGGGGGTGCAGTAGTGAGGGTCTGACTTCTAGGAGAATAAAAGGGGGTGCAGTAGTGAGGGTCTGACCTCTAGGAGAATAAAAGGGGGTGCAGTAGTGAGGATCTGACCTCTAGGAGAATAAAAGGGGGGTGCAGTAGTGAGGGTCTGACTTCTAGGAGAATAAAAGGGGGTGCAGTAGTGAGGGTCTGACTTCTAGGAGAATAAAAGGGGGGTGCAGTAGTGAGGATTTGACCTCTAGGAGAATAAAAGGGGGTGCAGTAGTGAGGATCTGACCTCTAGGAGAATAAAAGGGGGGTGCAGTAGTGAGGGTCTGACTTCTAGGAGAATAAAAGGGGGTGCAGTAGTGAGGGTCTGACTTCTAGGAGAATAAAAGGGGGGTGCAGTAGTGAGGATTTGACCTCTAGGAGAATAAAAGGGGGTGCAGTAGTGAGGGTCTGACCTCTAGGAGAGTAAAAGGGGAGTCCAGTAGTGAGGGTCTGATCTCTAGGAGAATAAAAGGGGGTGCAGTAGTGAGGGTCTGACCTCTAGGAAAATAAAAGGGGGTGCAGTAGTGAGGGTCTGACCTCTAGGAGAATAAAAGGGGGGTGCAGTAGTCAGGGTCTGACCTCTAGGAGAATAAAAGGGGGGTGCAGTAGTGAGGGTCTGACCTCTCGGAGAATAAAAGGGGGTGCAGTAGTGATGGTCTGACTTCTAGGAGAATAAAAGGGGGGTGCAGTAGTGATGGTCTGACCTCTAGGAGAATGAAAGGGGGGTGCAGTAGTGAGGGTCTGATCTGTAGGAGAATAAAAGGGGGTGCAGTAGTGAGGGTCTGACCTCTAGGAAAATAAAAGGGGAGTGCAGTAGTGAGGGTGTGACCTCTAGGAGAATAAAAGGGGGTGCAGTAGTGAGGGTCTGACCTCTAGGAGAATAAAAGGGGGGTGCAGTAGTGAGGATCTGACTTCTAGGAGAATAAAAGGGGGTGCAGTAGTGAGGATCTGACCTCTAGGAGAATAAAAGGGGGGTGCAGTAGTGAGGGTCTGACCTCTAGGAGAATAAAAGGGGGGTGCAGTAGTGAGGGTCTGACCTCTAGGAGAATAAAAGGGGGTGCAGTAGTGAGGGTCTGACTTCTAGGAGAATAAAAGGGGGGTGCAGTAGTGAGGGTCTGACTTCTAGGAGAATAAAAGGGGGTGCAGTAGTGAGGGTCTGACTTCTAGGAGAATAAAAGGGGGGTGCAGTAGTGAGGATTTGACCTCTAGGAGAATAAAAGGGGGTGCAGTAGTGAGGATCTGACCTCTAGGAGAATAAAAGGGGGGTGCAGTAGTGAGGGTCTGACTTCTAGGAGAATAAAAGGGGGTGCAGTAGTGAGGGTCTGACTTCTAAGAGAATAAAAGGGGGGTGCAGTAGTGAGGGTCTGACCTCTCGGAGAATAAAAGGGGGGTGCAACAGTGAAGATCTGATCTCGAGAATAAAAGGGGGGTGCAGTAGTGAGGGTCTGACCTCTAGGAGAATAAAAGGGGGATGCAGTAGTGAGGGTCTGACCTCTAGGAGAATAAAAGGGGGTGCAGTAGTGAGGGTCTGACCTCTAGGAGAATAAAAGGGGGTGCAGTAGTGAGGGTCTGACCTCTAGAAGACCACCCCATCCTGAGACTAAAAAAGGGCGCAGAACCGACTTGCTGCTGCAACCCCTTCTCTGCTTTATCTTGAAGTGCAATGCCCTTTAGCTGTGCAGTCGGCCCCATTTACTTGAAAGTAGCAGTCCTCCTGTCCAGCAGGTGGCACCACTGTGCTGTCCTGTAGCGGTCAGACCTCCATTAATCATAAAGCAGTGGCCTACCCCAGCAATACGCCTCCACTTTATGAGAGGAGAATACTACTTTAAAGGTGTTCTCTGAGCATATGACATTGATGACTTATCCCTCAGGTCATCAATACCAGATCAGCGGGGTCAGACACCCAGCAGCTGTTATTAGCTCCTATGGCATCCATGCCCATTCAATGTGTAGCTTCCACTACCGGTTACTGCAGATCAGCTTCTGATTATTATCATACGTCCGAAGAAACAGCATTTACTATGATAAATACTTTTCACATTTCAAGTAATAACAAAATATAGAAAACCTGTGTTGTGCTTCAGAGCAGCATTCACAATTCAGTAGGTTTCAGAGCTGAAATCTAAAAAAAAAAATAAAATAAAATTTCCGGCTTCTTTAATACCTGTGCAAAGCTTGCTTTGGTCATTCCCAAGATTCAAAATTGTGTCCTATCCATAGGATCACTGGGCGATGTCCAACCGTTGGGATCCCCAATGACCCTAAGAATGGTGCTCTTGATACCTAAAATGGGGCTCTGTCTTGCATTGACCCAAGGCTCTCATGCTCGACCTTCACTCCATTCATTGTCTATGTGACTGCCGAGTGCACTATTGCCATCAGTTCCATAGACAATGAATTGAGCGGAGGAACATTCTGCTAAGCCTGGTTCTCCAGATCAAGTGCCCCCAGTCTTAGGACCACCAGAGATCAGCAAGTTTTTATAGCAGGCACATTATTATCTGTAGATGGAAATACTAAGTGCCCCCTATCGCAGTTCTCAGCTGCTCCAACGACAACTGGACAGATGCGTTTTCCATCCATTTTAGGCAGAATATCCATCTGTCTCATCAGTAACGTAAGCGATGCAGGAGAGAAGATGATACGTCCATCTATCATTCTCAGTAACCACACGGGTGGGACACGTCACGCGAGGAGCAGGGCGACCGTCCTGCGGCAGCTGCTACATGGGCTTTGACTCATCACCCAATGGTCACGGCGGTTTTACATAAAACCTGTTACAAATGCCGCACACGCTCCTAACACGTGTTATGTGAAACCGCTGCGACTACAGCAGCAAAAAGAGAAAATTCCACTCCATACAAAAATGTCTTAAAGAGAAGAGACGTGCGGGGGTTCCGGGTACCGGGAGCAAAAAATAATGAGAAGTATGACATGTACAATACATCTCGGTGCAATGTGGATACTTATTAAAAGGCTGGTGGTCCTGTGTGGGGCTATTAATTATGGGACTTCCCAGAAAATTTTAGAATGGGCCCCCCTCTGACAGGACCATTTATATTGTGACATACGATGATCACTATATCATGATACCGCGGAGATGCATAGCACAACGCCTCAGTATCATGCACATAGTGATGACACAGTGCAGGGGAATGCAAACAATGATGTCATAGTGCAGGGGATATTCACTCAGCAAAGCGAAATATACACAATGATGTCACAGTCCTGGATTGATTCACCCAGTGGAGCTAAAGCTCACAAATCATGCACACAGTGATGTTTCAGTGCTTGGAGAATGCCAACAATAACATCACAGTGCAGGGATAGTTCGCTCCCAAAGCAAACACATAGTGATGTCATAGTAGTGGAAGAATGCACACAATTATGTCATAGTATAGGGATACGTCATTCAGTGAAGCTAAGGCTCATAAATCATGCACATACTGATGTCACAGTATAGGGAAATGTAATCAATGATGTCACAGTACAGGGGAAATAGCTAAAGCTAATACTTCATGCACATAGTGATGTCACAGTACAGGGGTAGTAGCTAAAGCTCAAAATTCATGCACATTATGATGTCACAGTACAGGGGTAATAGCTAAAGCTCATAATTCATGCACATAGTGATGTCAGAATAGTGGAAGAACGCACACAATGATGCCATAGTACAGGGATACGTCATTTAGTGAAGCTAAGGCTCATAAATCACACACAAACTGACGTCACAGTATAGAGTAATGTAATTAATTATGTCACAGTAGAGGAGTAATTGGTAAGGCTCATAAATCATGCACATAGTGATGTCACAATACTTGGAGAATGCACAATGATGTCACAGTACAGGAGTAATCCACCCAGTTGAGCTGAGGCCACAAATCATGCACACAGTGATGTCACACTAGTGTATTTCTACGGCCGTGTCGTCATCTACGTCAGATGACATATTTAATAAGAAGAATATCTCAGCATGAATCGCTTCTCCTCCCATCACAATGGTGGACCACAAGAAAATGGCGGCAACAGAACCCTAACAGTCTCCACTACACAATGTTGCATTTATAACAGAAATTCCAACCACGGACCTGGTAACTGGTCACCACAATTCTTTATCCTTTATCTACAATTCAGAGACCTTTTTTTTTTAACTGACTGTTTCCTCTGTCGTGTTATTCAAAATGGCCTCCGGAGTTCCACCAGCCAAACATCTTATTGACGAAAGCAAATGTGAGAGGGAATCTGTCACGTTTCAATGGTGACAGCAATGCAGTGACCGACTGTTTACCTCAGTCCTTAGATTCACAATGGCCCCTGAGACGCATCAGTCGATCGGTTGTCATCGTAAATGTAAGATGGAGTCTCATTGGTTGCTATGGTAACAGCCTCCGCACCAGATGAGCCTCATGTACACATTGACCATCAATACATCTCTGACAGAACCGGGGAACCAGATTTCCCAGAATACTAACACTGAATTATGCCCTACAGTGGTCCCTCAAAACTTGCATGGCCGCCATTTTATTCTGTGACGACTAATGGCCACTAAAAGAGCTCTGATCCGATCTGCGTCACGTCATTTGTTCATGGCGTCTTACAATGGATCCCGACAGCACCCAAAGGACCCACTGATTTATAATATGGTCCATTAGGGTTCTGCCATTTTGTCTGGACGGGATCGCGGCTCACAACGTCAATGTGAGCATAGCCTTAAAGGGGTCATCCCATCAGAGGCTATCCCTTTCAGAAACTGACTGTCAAGGGCAGGGCTGACTCGCCGCTCTTTGTTTTCGTTTTTTCCTGCTCGTACTGTAACATTTCCATGTATAATAAAATTACCGTTGTCCTATGGAGCTGAGCTGCGGGTGTATTAACATGGCGGACACAGAGACATTCAGTAGGCCCCTGGCTGCCATGACAGCTCCATCAGCGAGCCATTTCCAACCTCCTAAGTGCCGTGGACGCAATCGACAGCGGCATCTGAGGGGTTATCTCTGGGTAATGCCGCCATCACCGTCGCTCTAGAAGGGCCTGGTGATGGGTTATATGTGATTTTTTACCGGCACGCCCGGATCTATGGTGCCTCCACCCGGTGATCCCCTCTGCTGGTATTTCTATGTCATCTTAGTGAATGACCCCCTTTGATAAATCGCTCCATTGTACGCGGGGTTGAGGAATTTCAGCTATCGCATCATCCCCTGGATTGTAGGAGAAAATGGACGCTCGGCCTGGTATCTGTGGGCACAGCTGCCGGGGTGACGCACCATTACTCACTGGCTTTGTACGGCACTAATAGCAGCAATTGTGACATTACTCATAGAGGGGGCCGCGACGGGCAGGGAAGAAATTACCGACAACTGCTCAGTCCACTTTAAAGCACTTTTTATTATTATTATTATTATTTAATTTTTTTTTACATTTGATATTTTGCGGGTTTATAGATCCGTACTTGCTACATAAATGGCGCCGGTTTTGCAAAAATGTATGCTTTACTGCTTTTGTCAACTCTCATAAAAGGTCTTTTTTTTTTAGTAAATATTTGTATTTTCTATGAAGAATATTTTCTGTTCCGTTCCAAAGTGACAAGTGGGTGTTACCATTTCCCAGGTCCTTGCACATTGATAGTGTCAGAACTGATTGGATCATGTCAGACTGTGTAAGGACGCACTTCCGTTAAAGGTTTTTCCCACTACTGGGCCCAGGGAGGTGAAAAAAAAATGTAAAAAATTGATGTTCCTCTCCTGGGCCGGCACTGCATCTCTGTCCCCCACTGATCTACCGGGCTTATTCGAGCGCTGCAGCCAATCAGTGGCTGCTGATAAGCTGCAGCGTTCATACTTTGTCCTTCCGGATTGACTTCCGCGCTCACATGACAGACCCGCAGGTGGGGGACGCAGAATTGGGTACGGAGGAGCAGAGCCGATTTGGGATGTATCAATTTTTTTAAAATATTTTTCACCTCCTTAGACCCCTTTAAGAAGGGAAATAGTACCCCACTGTTGTCCGTTTGCTTATTCATACATTTCCAGGAGGAATAACAGAGGAATAACACAAAACAGATCTCCAAATGTCGGTTATTTTATGGGGAATACATGTAGGGTCCAAAATGTTATTGCAGAATATGCGACTTTTTGGCCACAAGAAGGCGCAAAAAAAGATTAAAGAGAAAAAATAGAGAGAATTTCTGGTTTTATGCAAAAAATAGAGAGAATTTCTGGTATTATGCAAAAAATAGATAGAATCTCTGGTTTTATGCAAAATTCATCAACCATCAAGAATTCAGTGCAAAAAAAATGATGAATACCGAAGTACAAAAAATAGAAAAAAAAAAGAAAAGTAAAAAAAAAAAAAAAACGCAAATGAAGAATCGGCGCCCTAGTTTCTAAATGTGAAATGTATCTTTACATTTCTCTTAATCTTCAAACTCTGCTTGCTGTCAGTGAATAAAAACGTAATAGAATTCATGCAGGAAACCGCCTCTCCTACCTGTAGAGAATGAAGCGTATATCGGTTTTCCGTCGAATGTCCTGTATCCCTTCGGATGATGCTCCCTGGAAGCTCTGGCATCCGGCGGAGAGTTGTGTGGTGTGTACAGCAGCGAGGTTTGCCGTCCATGGGATAATGAGGCACCTAATTGTATGCAGCCGGCCCCTGGCAGCATTACGGGTCATCCTCTCCATGCAGGGATTACCGGGGAGGCCACGTGGGCCGCAGCCTGACAGGCGTAAGCACTTCACACTGGGTTCATCCATGCCCGGGCCAGGAATAACCGCAGAGCCCCGGCCTCCCGCTGTGGCCTCAGGACAAGGGATTTTTTTCAATGTGTTTTGACATGTGTCTCCTGTTGTAAGGTCAGCAATTGAAAAGACAAAATTGTTTTTTTTTTTTTTTTCGGGGGGGGGGGGGGGGGGGGGGGTATTATTAGGTAATTTCATAATGCAGCAGCCGGATGATAATGTCAGCGATCACGTCTTTATTTACTTTTTTTTTTAATTTATAGTTAGGAATCAATTTTGAGGATTTTTTTTTAAATTCATTACTGTTTATTTTTTTAATAAATGAATTAAAATATACAGAAAAAAAATTAAAGTATAAAAATTAAGTGTATAAAAAGCAAAATAAGATGCCCCGTAGGTACCTTATTTAGGACATCGAATACAGTGTTAAAGGGGTTAAAGTTATCCCCTATCTATAGGATAATATAATTTACTGATCACTGGGGGTCTGCCTGCTAGGACCCCCAGTAGTGGAGGTGCATACGTTCACCCTCAACTCCATTCACTGTCTATAGGACTTCTGGAGAGAGCTGAGTACTGTACTCCGCTATTTCTTGCCCCACAGATGGAGCTCCAGTTAAGTTGAGCCTGTTCTTGGGATCGGGATAGTTTTTGGAACTATGAGTCACAAAATAGTTCCCTTAAAGGGGCTTTGTAAGAGGGTGGGGGGTGGAGCCGGAGCAGCGTGTGTGAGCTGATGCTGCTGCAGAGAGAACTTTGTGCTCTTTTCTGCAAGAGAGGACCCACAGCCTGTAACAGAGTGGACTTGTGAAATTTGACAGACTTTTATGGGTGCAGCAAGAGTGGCTGTCCTGTGTGAGTTTGAGAAGCCACGAAGATACCGAGAAAGGGATTTACAGTTTCCAGGAGCATCTCCAGGATCCAGAAGCAAGGAGAAGACCACGTTTCACGGAGCAGGCAGAAAGCCGTGCGCACCACCGTACAAGACTGTTGGGGGCCCCCGGGACTGGATCTGAGTCCCCAACATCACCGTGAGTTTGTTCCTGTTTTGTGCACATGTTAGGGCCTAGTGTAGGCTTCAATAGTCACTACACGGGAGCCGTGTGGCCTGCTTAGGAAAGGCCAGGGAGGTTATACGTAAAGTAGCAGCATTATTTGTTTATTGTTTGCATTTACTTGTGTGACGTATGTTGATTCTGTAATAGTTGGAGCACTGTGCTTTTTTACGGACAAGCTAAAGAATATAACTCTTGTAAATTATCTTTTGCCATTGCATACCCCTGTTTGCATCTTCCTCATCCACTTCATTCCTTGCCTTCCAATAAATCTACCCTTTGTTGTTTGCACCTCATCTTGTGTACAGTAGTCTTCCTGCACGTGGTGGTCCCACAGCCATCGCTTCAGCTGTCTCAGAAATAATATTTATCACCTATCCAGAGTGTGTGTGATCAATTTATGATATCTGTGTCGAATCTAGAACGGGGTCCCAAAGTCCTCTGTGTGGATGGAGCTGTAGTGAGCATGTGCGACCATTACCTCTTCAGTTCTTAAAAGATGGGTGGTCGCACATGCTCACTACAGCTCCATTCACACACATGGGACTCTGGACTCCTTAGTTCAGGGGACCCCATGCGCTGTGCAGACGGCATTGTAGTGACTACTAGGGTCATGTTTCTACACCCATGAAGCTTTTTATCTCAAGTTCAAGTCCTCTTGCTGGACCTGTAATAAATGGAACAGAACAATATAAAAATATAAACAAAAAAAAATGTATAAATCACTCCCCATTTACCGAAACGTGAAAAATATTAACATATTTGGTATCGCCGTTCGAGTAAATGTCCGAACTAATAAAATATCAAAATAATTATCCCATATGGTCAACACCGAAAAAAATAAAAATGGCAGAATTGCTATTTTTTAGTCACTTCAAATTGACAAAAAAATGGAATAAAAATAGTTCTGAAAGTTGTACGGACCCCAAAATGATAATGATAAAAATTACACGACAGTAAATAAACAAGCCATGGTACAACTATATGAAACGAAAAATAAAAAGGTTTTCGCTCTTGGAAAGCAAAGAGGAAAATCAAAGTGAAGAGGACTCCGTCGCCGTCGCCCTAGGGTCCATATAGACCTGGAGCCGGCCCTGGATGTAAAGGAGGCTAAACAGGATGTCACCAAGTCCTTCCCCCAAAATAATGAGCAGGGGGGACATAACTATAGGGGTACTGAGGTAGCCGCCATTTTCGGGCCCCGCTACCTGAGGTAGGGGCTACATTTATTAGGCGTCCACCTCCTATCAGCCTGCTCTCGCAACAGGTGAACAGTAGGTCAACTTGCCCTGAAGTTTCCCTACTTTCTGCCATATCGTCGCGCAGATTTCCTAGAGACAGAATGTGGATGACTTGCTTATAGATTGTTTTTGGACGCTTCACTTCTTCCCCTATCGGAGTCATTTTCCCATCATATCGTACATCAAAGCGCTTTAGATCCTCTCCGCACAACACATGCTCCGCCATGTCCCGCACGCTGACCCTGCCGTATAATGTGCACCACTTTGAAGAGGGAACCACTTAACGTAAATCACCCTCATTATCTCTTCCGCAAAACAAGATGGGAGCTTATAACTTCACCCTCCGCTCATTCACCTCCATTAGGTGATTATTCCCCTCTTAGGATGTCATCAAGATTCTTTCATGTGATTTCCAGTGAAGTTCTTCTATCCGGGTAACACTGGCCCATCCTGAGATCCTCCTTTGGGCTCCGTCCTGAAATTAGATGTCTAGAACTTTCGAAGAAAAACCAACTAAGCCAAGGTGTCTTTTTCAGGTGGAATTCCCCTGAAGAAGCGCTGCGAAACTTCCACTATAAATGAACATAATGCACGGCAATGTAAAAACGATATTGCTGTTCACATGTTCAGTCTTTTCTTACTTCTTTTAACTCCTTCGGGGTTCAAAAATTAAAAGAAATAGTGTGCTCACTCCATTATAGTGGAAAGTACGGCAAAAAAAAAGCCGCCACTGAAGCCACTTCAGGAAAATGACAACTGGCGTTTTCCTTAAGTGACTTTACCTAGGAAAACTTTTTTTTTTTTTAAATACCCCATAAAGCTGAATGACAGATTTATCATATAATATTTTTATGCAATTATTTTCTACCGAGCCAGTGTCCACATTATAAGACCTTTGGGTGAAAATACTTTTTTTCAATGGCAGAAATGCATGCTAAAAACCCGGTGGTGTACAGGAGAGACCCTATTACCCCACTCGGGCCGGTTACTATGGATAATGGTTCCTGTCTTGACAAACACTTCAGTTTTAGACCTGATACTTGACAGAGGGATGAAATTAATTGCTACCCTGTGCCCCGTGCTGGCGGAAACCAAGCAACCCGCAGCAGCTATGCCACGATTTGTAGGGTTATAAAAGCAGCAAAAATCCTAAAGGCAGAGCCTCATAAACGTGCGGCAGCGTTATAGGATGAGCCATGGATAGTCACACATAACGACTGAATGTAAATGGGGGAGAAAATAAAGATGCAGCAGAGCTGAATATGTTAAAGGGCTAATTTCTAGTGTAGAAAACCCATTTCCAAATACCCTTAGGGTATGAAACCATCTACAGATAGGAAGGGGACCCATTAAGTAACTGAGGGTTTCTCCACTGTGGCCCCTGGACAGCTGTGCGATTGGGGACCACTGTCCAAGGAAAGATTAGAGGGGTATATAGCATGACTGGTTTATAAAGTCTCGGGGTCCTTTTTGGGGGTAGGAGACTTAGTTTGTTTCCCAAAATCAGCTCCGAGAGTGACACCATCGTTGTGCCAATGTTAATCTCAGGATTGGTGAGGTTCCCAGTGATCATAAAGTGATGGCGTATCCTAGCATCTGTATAAGATGGGACTACCCCTTTAAGAAAAAGTGTTTAAATCGCATAGATTACAGGCGAAAATAAATTAAAACATCTTTACTAAGGATCTAACCCCTTGTTGTCTTGTAGGATCTCACAATTGGATAGAAAGTTGTTTTTGGAGTCATTCGCCCCCTCACTGCGAAGAGCTGCCAACATAGAAAGAAAGACTCACCGATCCGGGAGGAATCGTCTTTGTTTAATTTACTGTACGTCTGGGTTTATATTTTTATCTGATGCTGGTACGGAAACTGTGAGAATCGTGTGGGATAATTGTTCTTCCAGTCATCTGTCATGACTTACAAAACAAAACAAAAAATACAAAACACAAAGAAAACTTAAAAAAAAATCACAAAAAATAAAAGATAGAAAAAGATGCAAAACGCAAAAAGCAGAAAACTCATAAAAAAGATATAAAACACGCACAGAAATTAAAAAAAAAGAAAAAGTACAAAGAGAAAAAAATGCAAAACAAACACAAATAAATAAGAAAAAAAACACAAATAATAGAAAAAAGAAAGTAGAAAATGCAAAAAATTACATAAAATGAAAAAAGAACCAAAATAAAAGATAGAAGAAAATGCAAAGCATAAAAAAGTGGAAAACACAGAAGAAAATACAAAACGCACACAAATAAACGAAAAAAAAGCACAAAAAATAGAAGATTAAAAAAAAAACACAAAACACAAAAAATAGAAAATACTGGCATGAAAAAAAAGTAAAATGTAAAATGAATGTACGAGTGTTTTTGATAGCACAAAATCCATTTTGTAAATGTAAATTAGATGGCGTGAGATTACATTTTGGATTAAAATTTGGGAGTAAAATTCCCTTCTTTAATGTAAAATCCCATTTTGCTACAGGTAATCCAATTTATTTTTAGAAAATCATAATTTATTGGTGAATTTAGAATAAAAAATATATCTTTTAGCTACGCTGATGCATTGTAACAGATTGTGTTGCATAAAATAATGCAACTCACTTACGATGGGGTGTTTTCAGCCCCTCTAGTAATTAAAGGGACAGTCCAAGATTTATTTATTGATAACCGATCTTAAGGGTGCAGTCAGACGAACGATTAAATTGGAGCGAGATCGGACCTCAGTGCACGGACTGCCCCTTTAAATTTCTTCTGATTCCGCATTCGCCGCCCTGCGCAGCTGTTGTAGGTGCTCTGGCGTCAGCACTGACCAGCTTTTTCTACAGAGCAGGTGCCGGACGTGACGTCCTGTGTAATCAAATCCTTTACCAGCAAACATGAGCCAGCTGCTATAATAAAATGAAACTCCGAGGTTCCACGCCTGCGCTGCATCTGGGGGGTTATTATAAGGAGCCATCATCTGATAAAAGCTGGAGGGCGCTCCCCAGACGTGATCCGCGAGCAGCACATCCATCATATGTCGATGCAGCGCAACTGCTTCTCAGCTCTGCTACATTAGGGCACTATTATTATCAGTGACACCTAACTTAGCTGCATCTTCTACTGCAGTTACCATGCTTTACACTGCAGCGATGCTCCTGCTAACAGTTTTAATACGCATTAGACAGGGACGTAATAAAAATTGCGGTTGCAGAGGGTTCGACCATGACCCGGCCTGTGCGGGAGGGGTCAGTGCATATTTCAACTGGATGTGCGTATTTCAGTTGCAGGTTAGTGGCGGCGCATGGCAGTGATGACACACGCTGCCCATCGCTGCGCGCTGGAGTCAGCTACAGTCCTCTGCACTGGCTACAGAAGACGTCTCAGGAGTCAGACCCCCTCCGATGAAAAATCAATGACTTATCTTAAGGACTATCCAATAAGAAAGTCCTGGGGAAAAAAAAACTTTAAGGGGTTAATTTTTTACAGTATCAGTAAAGTAAAAAAAATAAAGATCCCTTGTGATCTCTCCGAAATCTGAGGATCCTCCTGGAATATTTATGTATTATTCCCAGAATCCCCGCCGCTCGGCTGCAGAGAACCTGATCGCTCGGCCGCACGTTTTCCCCATTACTTTGGAAGCTGTGGAATTTGGTTAAAGGAAATGGTCGGATTTCCTACCGCACCCAAGGAGCAGTGTTCATCTTATGTATATTTATGTACATGTCCGACCCTTCCTTCTCTGCTGCTCCATTAGCAATCTGTGAGCTGTGCAGGGGTTTGGGACGGGGGGCTCCATCATATTCTGGGTGATACATTGTATAAGAAATGATAACATTTTACTTGCCTGTATTAGAAGCGAAGATTTATTTATTTTCCCCCGTTATATAGCACCATCATATTCCACAGCGCTGTACAGACGTCAACATCACTGTCCCCATGGGGCTCACAGTATAAATTCCCTATCAGTATAGTGTGGGACCCCTCCACTCCCCCCATAAAACCCTTCACTAAATAATTTGAGAACCCAACAGACCTAGAATGGACTCCTAAATCTAACTCAGTCAGGATCAGTAATGTAATGTGTGGCGCCACAGGGTCCTGGTTGTTACAGTGGCATTGTTTTCCTAATGGGGAGAGTGATGTCACGCTTGGAAGCAAAGGAAGATCTCTTCTATCAGGTAAACACAAACATGCAACAGTTCACACTCCAGGCCAGAAGGGGGAGCTCTGATCCCGCTTATGAATGGCTCCCCTATATATAAATTCTAGTCTGGAGGGAAAGAGAGTTCAGTTAGAGCCGGACAGCAGACTGGAGCAGTCTGAGGCAGAAGGACGTGTGAGGGGCCGTGCAGCCAGAGTTGCTGCAGCTCCTGGATAGTGACTTACAGAAGGAAATAACAGTTTGTAGAAAGCGTGCAGGAGACCAAAGCACAGGCGAGTGACACCAGGGGAGGACAGCTGCGACTGGGCTACCTCCCTGGCAGAGTGCAGACACCGGTAGCTGGAAGACCGAGGTTGTGTCGGACTGTAAGAGGTCCGCCCTAACACCCAGGAGGCACAGTGGCACATAAAGTTGTGATGGAGACCAGCAGAATAGTGAGTGCAGCTCTGGATGTTTTTGTATTTAGAATTAGAATATTTTTACTGATTGTATTACTGGCTCACAGGTAGACACCAGTGTGACTAGAAACAACTGATCAGTCATAAATTAAGTCTAGGGAGTAGTGATGAGTGAGTGTACTCGTTGCTCAGGTTTTCCAAAGCACGCTCGGGTGGTCTCCAAGTATTTGTGAGTGCTTGGAGATTTAGTTTTTGTTGGCACAGCTACATGATTTACAGCTACTAGCCAGGTTCAGTACATGTGAGGGTTGCATGGTTGCTAGGCAACCCCCACATGTAATCAAGCTGGCTAGTAGCTGTAAATCATGTAGCTGTGCCAACAAAAACTAAATCTCCGAGCAGTCAGCTGAGGCGATGAAAACTAAATCTCCGAGCACTAACAAATACTCGGAGGTCACCCGAGAATGCTCTGGAAAACCCGAGCGACGAGTACACTCGCTCATCACTACTGATTATAAAACATTCTGGATTATTAGATGATCACAGAAAAGTAGCACGTACTTCATTCTTCATTCCAGACGTCTCATAACTGATGATCTATGGATTCTGCTGCTCATGCTCTAATATTTCAGATTATCAGACGTTCCGGACTATGTGATATCAGTGTCTCAATAGTTTATTATAGTACTACTAACTTCTTTTCAGCAGGATTTTCTACTGTACGTTGCGTTTTAGCTCCTTGTTTTGAGGGAGTTAATTCCACAAACAGCCTCACGTATTCCTGGACTGGAGATCTACAAAGGTTTCTGGATTATTACATTGCTCTACATTGTTGGAAAAAAAAATCCCTTTTTTATTGGCTGAGGCTTTCTATGCCGGTCGCCGCAGACACTTTGTTCCTAAATCTCTTTTGCTTCTTAGATGATTTACATTTAATCTGGATTTTTAAATATTTTTAATTCTCTGCGTTATGTAAAGGTAAAGACGGAGAGGAATTTCTCAAGTCATAGAAGAAGGGAGGCTGCGCCTGGGAGGCAATCTTCAAAGACTGTGTTAAGGAATTGTATTATCAGCAATTCTCCAGAATGTCTCTTCACCACTTCCTTCATGTACCCTGTGTTTGTATTTTTTTTTTTTTAATGGGATCAGATCCAGGGGGCGTCTTATACTCTGGATTTCATCCCAGTTTTGGTGACCAATAATAATAAAAGTTGTTGTATTTGTGAATTATTGGAGACAGAATATAGATACAACATGGAGATATAGATACAGTATGATGTGGAGGTATGGGAGATAGATAGATAGATAGATAGATAGATAGATAGATAGATAGATAGATAGATAGATAGATAATAGATAGATGATAGATAGATAGATAGATAGATAGATAGATAGATAGATAGATAGATAGATAGATAGATAGATAGATAATAGATAGATGATAGATAGATAGATAGATAGATAGATAGATAGATAGATAGATAGATAGATAGATAGATAGATAAATAGATGATAGATAGATAGATAATAGATGATAGATAGATAGATAGATAATAGATAGATGATAGATAGATAAATAGATAATAGATAGATAATAGATGATAGATAGATAGATAGATAGATAGATAGATAGATAGTTAATATATAGATAGATAGCGGATAGATAATAGATAGATGATAGATAGATAGATAGATATAATAGATAGATAACAGATAGATATATAGATAGATAATAGATTGATAGATAATGGATAGATAGATAGATAGATAGATAGATAATATACAATAGATAGATAACAGATAGATAATAGATTGATAGAGGGATAGATAGATAATATAGATAAATGCCATTATACCTGTCTAGCTAACATTTCCTTTCACTGCCTATGATAGTTATGTATTTTGCAGAGAGATGTTTTGTGCCACAAGTCTCCGTCTGCAGCTGCTGGAAGCTCTTCGGGGCCATGCTGGCACATACAATCAGCTCTGATGTGACCACCCCAAAGGCAGCGAGTGACCTACATCTCCCTCATCGCCTGGCTGGAGACCAACCATGTGAATTACAAAGACGCTCCTGCCTGCAAACAGGAACCATCCGCCACACCCGCTGGCCCATCTATAGATAATTCACAAGGGAGTGGGGTCACCCGTCCAACCCGTGGTGGACAATACGGCATTTGTGAAATATAACATCTCGTTCCCCTCTCTTTGGTTTTCCAATGCACCAGTAATTTCGACCATTAGTGCATAACTATGTACAACAAATATATTTTCTTACGTGAGGCCTGGGCTCCTGCCTATTCCTGTTGCTGTGTCATATGTGTAATGTCCATCTCTCCTTATACAGGAGTTAATGAAAATTGGAGATTCACCTCCCGCCAGGGTCAAGGTACATACGTATTTGTTTTTTTTCTTTACATGTGTCTCAGCCCAATAAATCAATATCCACAAAAAAATTATCTAAATGTACATATGAATGATCATACAGATTGAAGAAGAGGGGTAGCAAGACAGCACAGACCACCCAGATCCATCTGGATCCACTAATAGCCCTACCCACTGACTAGGAGATGGCATCTGGGATCTAACCTGCCTAAACGGCCGTCGAGTTGCTTCACGTTCCTCCTATAGAATTGAAGGGCAGAGCAGAGTGTGAATTACCTACAAGAGGAGAAATGTGCTGAACAAAGGAAAGATGCCAGAGTGAGTAAAGTAAATAATGAAATATCAAAGAATAAAGTAAGTAATATCAACAAATATACTGACTGCTTCCAAAAGATAAACGGAAGATTGGTGCAAAGAAACCGTAACCATCCAAATAAATCTTTCGCCTGCAGGAAAGTCCCACTGGGGGACAGAATATAAAGCTGCACCCAAAACGTGATAGGCAGACAAATGAAAACACCTGTGTTAAGCTAGACAGACTGCAGCCAGAAAACAGAACCCAAACACTCAGAGGAAAGGTGTGACTGATGAGACTCCGCAGAAAGAAACGCCGAACGCAGAAGACAAACTCAAGCACCAAATCCAGGAGCGTGACAACAAGACACAGTGAGGGATGGAGGAAGAGGGAAAAACAGGGAAAGGAGAAATGAAAGAGTAAAAGAAAAAGAAACGTAAGATAGTGGGAAAATGAAGAAAATGAGACAGTGAGAAGAAGGGGCAAAGGAAAAAGGAAGAAAAAAGAGAAACAGAAGTGAAAGGGAAGAAGATAGGGAAGAGATGAGAGAGCAGAGGAGGAGGAAAAGGAGAGGGAGAGAGAGAAGGTGAAGAAAAAAAGAGAAGGTGAAAGAGCAGGTGACTGTATGGTTAGAGAGTGTGAGACAGAGACCAGGAGGCTGAGTGAGGAAAGCTCATGGTCGCATCTGGTTTTCCGCTTTCTCCCCGTACAGAATCAGCTATATTTACAGTCCGTCGCCTTCCCAACTATGCAGCGATGTATCCCGGTGGAGTAACAGAAGAGTTTCCGATTGGTCCAGGTTCAGGGACGCTTTGTTCCCATTGATAGCGGGAGCTCGGGCCAAACCAACAACTTCTGGTAACGATCTGTATGCGCGAGCGTGTTTATTGTTATTCCAGAACACATCAATGCATCCGTGCTGCCAACATCAATAAGGAGTCTTCTTCCCACGGCCCCAGCACCTCTCCCCGAGCCTCGAGAAGTCACAGTACAGAGGTGCGGAGTCCTGTGACATCACACCACACTCCAGCGAGACCGCAGCGCAGAAGGACGCAGTCTATCCACAGACGTGCTACATTGTTTCCTCTCTGCCGGGAGATTATTTACATCTTCCATCCTTCTTTCTATGATAGGTAGATAGATAATTACAATGATGGAGACTTTGAGTATAGTGGGCACCTCCTGGGACAACAACGCTGCTACCGAATACGATTCATTATACAAAGAGAAAAAGCAATTCTACCGCCATATAGTGACCGTACGGTGATAAATACCAGCTTTGGAGGCTGCATAAGTGATTATAGTAGAGTTATATACAGTATGTAGTTACTCACAAGTCACGTCCTTTTACTTTTCCCACCCAGCCCAGACCGTCATGAACACTTCTTCCAGCCACAACTTTTCTGCAGAGTTTGCACCACAGACGCATTTTACTCGGGAATGACAGCGCCTGTGAGAAATATCAGTCTCTGTGACCTGCCCCCACCCCGGGGTCTCTTACAGGCGCTGTCATACCCGGGGGGCGGCACATGCACAGATGGATGATCCATCTCTCGTAGCATAGTCAGGATGGTATTGCACACACTCCGTAACAGGGAATGACACTGCCTGTGCAAAATATCTGCCAAGGGGACCAGGTCACATAGGTAGAGTGACCTGTCAATCACTGGCAGGAGGACGGCGATGGGAGGAAACAGAAGCCGGAGATCTGTGTATCTTCATGTTCCGTATGTTGTAAACTCTCTTGCACTTCTGGCGTCCTGTGGTCTCGGCTGATAATCCATTATTATTACAGTTCAAGATATGGGCACACGATGCCTATCACACATGACATCTCATAATAATTCTCCAGACACATGCGGCCATTTATGTCTGGTGAAATAATGACATTCCTTTAAGACTTATTTAAAGACTCAGGGATTATCAGTGTCAGTGTAAGAGGGTGGTGCTGTTATGGACAGTAAGTAACACACCATCACTTTAAGAGACTGCACCCCCTTGTGTGGTGTTTTGGAATGTTCTGCTTCTCCCCTGCAATAGACTGTGTGAATGAGCTGGACTGTGCAGAGGGTGGGGGTGGAGCCTGAACAGCCTGTGTGAGCTGAAGCTGCTGCAGAGAGAACTTTGTGCTGTTTTTCTGCAAGAGAGGACCCACAGCCTGTAACGGAGTGGACTTGTGAAATTTGGCAGACTTTTCCGGGTGCAGCGAGAGTGGCTGCCCTGTGTGAGTTTGAGAAGCCACGAAGATACCGAGAAAGGGATTTACAGTTTCCAGGAGCACCTCCAGGACCCAGAAGCAAGGAGAAGACCACGTTTCACGGAGCTGGCAGAATGCCGTGCGCACCACCGTACTAGACTTTTGGAGGCCCCCCGGGACTGGATCTGAGTCCCCAACATCACCGTGAGTTTGTTTCTGTTTTGTGCACATGTTAGGGCCTAGTGTAGGCTTCAATAGTCAGTACACGGGAGCCGTGTGGCCTGCTTAGTAAAGGCCAGGGAGGTTATACGTAGAGTAGCATCATTATTTGTTTATTGTTTGCATTTACTTTTATGACATATGTTGATTCTGTAATAGTTGGAGCACCGTGCCATTTTACGGACAAGCTAAAGAATATAACTCTTGCCATTGCATACCCGTCTGCATCTTCCTCATCCACTTCATTCCTTGCCTTCCAATAAATCTACGCTTTGTTGTTTGCACCTCATATTGTGTACGGTAGTCTTCCTGCACGTGGTGGTCCCCCGGCCATCGCTTCAAGTGGCGCTGCGAGCAGGGTACTGTCACCAAGATGGAGGCAGCAGACAGCAACAGCAGGAATGCTAATGTTAATGGAGATGCTGTGGGCATTGGTGCAACCCCTGCAAGGACACTCCCTATGGGCACTCTTCTGTGGGACGCAGAAGAGTGTGCCATCCTATCAGACTGTAGGGATCATCAGGGCTCCTGTTAACCCCTTTCTGACATCGGACGTACTATCCCGTCCATGTGGGGTGGGCCCCTATGACCATGGACGGGATAGTACGTCCAGCGCGATCGGCGGCGCTCAAGGGGGGAGCGCCGCCGATCGCGGCCGGGTGTCAGCTGCCTATCGCAGCTGACATCCGGCACTATGTGCCAGGAGCGGTCACGGACCGCCCCCGGCACATTAACCCCTGGCACACCGCGATCAAAGATGATCGCGATGTGCCGGCGGTGCAGGGAAGCACCGCGCAGGGAGGGGGCTCCCTGCGGGCTTCCCTGAGCCCCCCGCAGCAACGCGATGTGATCGCGTTGCTGCGAGGGTCTTACCTCCCTCCCTCCCTGCTCGAGCCCCGGATCCAAGATGGCCGCGGATTCGGGTCCTGCAGGGAGGGAGGTGGCTTCACAGAGCCTGCTCAGAGCAGGCACTGTGAAGGCTGCAGCGCTGCATGTCAGATCAGTGATCTGACAGAGTGCTGTGCAAACTGTCAGATCACTGATCTGTGATGTCCCCCCCTGGGACAAAGTAAAAAAGTAAAAAAAAAAATTTTCAAATGTGTAAAAAAAAATAAAAAAAAATATTCCAAAATAATGAAAAAAAAAAAATATTATTCCCATAAATACATTTCTTTTTCTAAATAATAATAAAAAAAACAATAAAAGTACACATATTTAGTATCGCCGCGTCCGTAACGGCCCGACCTATAAAACTGGCCCACTAGTTAACCCCTTCAGTAAACACCGTAAGAAAAAAAAAAAAAAAACGAGGCAAAAAACAACGCTTTATTATCATACCGCCGAACAAAAAGTGGAATAACACGCGATCAAAAAGACAGATATAAATAACCATGGTACCGCTGAAAACGTCATCTTGTCCCGCAAAAAACGAGCTGCCATATAGCATCATCAGCAAAAAAATAAAAAAGTTATAGTCCTGAGAATAAAGCGATGCCAAAATAATTATTTTTTCTATAAAATAGTTTTTATCGTATAAAAGCGCCAAAACATAAAAAATTATATAAATGAGGTGTCGCTGTAATCGTACTGACCCGAAGAATAAAACTGCTTTATCAATTTTACCAAACGCGGAACTCCCCCAAAAGAAATTCATGAATAGCTGGTTTTTGGTCATTCTGCCTCACAAAAATCGGAATAAAAAGCGATCAAAAAATGTCACGTGCCCGAAAATGTTACCAATAAAAACGTCAACTCGTCCCGCAAAAAACAAGACCTCACATGACTCTGTGGACCAAAATATAGAAAAATTATAGCTCTCAAAATGTGGTAACGCAAAAAATATTTTTTGCAATAAAAAGCGTCTTTCAGTGTGTGACGGCTGCCAATCATAAAAATCCGCTAAAAAACCCGCTATAAAAGTAAATCAAACCCCCCTTCATCACCCCCTTAGTTAGGGAAAAATTAAAAAAATGTATTTATTTCCATTTTCCCATTAGGGCTAGAGTTAGAGTTAGGGCTAGGGCTAGGGCTAGGGTTAGGGCTAGGGTTAGGGTTAGGGCTAGGGTTAGGGCTAGGGTTAGGGCTAGGGTTAGGGCTAGGGTTAGGGCTAGGGTTAGGGCTAGGGCTACAGTTTGGGTTGGGGCTAAAGTTACAGTTAGGGTTTAGATTACATTTACGGTTGGGAATAGGGTTGGGATTAGGGTTAGGGGTGTGTCTGGGTTAGAGGTGTGGTTAGGGTTACTGTTGGGATTAGGGTTAGGGATGTGTTTGGATTAGGGTTTCAGTTATAATTGTGGGGTTTCCACTGTTTAGGCACATCAGGGGCTCTCCAAACGCGACATGGCGTCCGATCTCAATTCCAGCCAATTCTGCGTTGAAAAAGTAAAACAGTGCTTCTTCCCTTCCGAGCTCTCCCGTGTGCCCAAACAGGGGTTTACCCCAACATATGGGGTATCAGCGTACTCAGGACAAATAGGACAACAACTTTTGGGGTCCAATTTCTCCTGTTACCCTTGGGAAAATACAAAACTCGGGGCTAAAACATATTTTTTGTGGGAAAAAAAAAAGATTTTTTATTTTCACGGCTCTGCGTTATAAACTGTAGTGAAACACTTGGGGGTTCAAAGTTCTCACAACACATCTAGATTAGTTCCCTGGGGGGTCTAGTTTCCAATATGGGGTCACTTGTGGGGGGTTTCTACTGTTTAGGTACATTAGGGGTTCTGCAAACGCAATGTGACGTCTGCAGACCATTCCATCTAAGTCTGCATTCCAAATGGCGCTCCTTCCCTTCCGAGCTCTGCCATGCGCTCAAACGGTGGTTTCCCCCAACATACGGGGTATCAGCGTACTCAGGACAAATTGGACAACAACTTTTGGGGTCGAATTTCTCCTCTTACCCTCGGGAAAATACAAAACTGGGGGCTAAAAAATAATTTTGGGGGGAAAGATTTTTTTTTTAATTTTCACGGCTCTGCGTTACAAACTGTAGTGAAACACTTGGGGGTTCAAAGCTATCACAACACATCTAGATGAGTTCCTTAGGGGGTCTAGTTTCCAAAATGGTGTCACTTGTGGGAGGTTTCTACTGTTTAGGTACATTGGGGGCTCTGCAAACGCAATGTGACACCTGAAGACCATTCCATCTAAGTCTGCATTCAAATGGCACTCCTTCCCTTCTGAGCCCTCCCATGTGCCCAAACAGTGGTTCCCCCCACATATGGTGTATCATCGCACTCAGGACAAATTGGGCAACAAATTTTGGGGTCCAATTTCTCCTGTTACCCTCAGGAAAATACAAAACTGGGGGCTAAAAAAATAATTTTTGTGGGAAAAAAATTTTGTTTTATTTTTACGGCTCTGCATTATAAACTTCTGTGAAGCACTTGGTGGGTCAAAGTGCTCACCACACCTCTAGATAAGTTCCTTAGGAGGTCTACTTTCCAAAATGGTGTAATTTGTGGGGGGTTTCAATGTTTAGGCACATCAGTGGCTCTTCAAACGCAACATGGCGTCCCATCTCAATTCCTGTCAATTTTGCTTTGAAAAGTCAAACGGCGCTCCTTCCCTTCCGAGCTCTCCCATCCGCCCAAACAGTGGTTTACCCCCACATATGGGGTATCAGCGTACTCAGGACAAATTATACAACAACTTTTGGGGTCCAATTTCTTCTCTTACCCTTGGTAAAATAAAAAATTGGGGGCGAAAAGATAATTTTTGTGAAAAAATATGATTTTTAATTTTTACGGTTCTACATTATAAACTTCTGTGAAGCACTTGGTGGGTCAAAGTGCTCACCACACCTCTAGATAAGTTCCTTAGGGGGTCTACTTTCCAAAATGGTGTCACTTGTGGGGGGTTTCAATGTTTAGGCACATCAGTGGCTCTTCAAACGCAACATGGCGTCCCATCTCAATTCCTGTCAATTTTGCATTGAAAAGTCAAACGGCGCTCCTTCCCTTCCGAGCTCTCCCATCCGCCCAAACAGTGGTTTACCCCCACATATGGGCTATCAGCGTACTCAGGACAAATTGTACAACAACTTTTGGGGTCCAATTTCTTCTCTTACCCTTGGGAAAATAAAAAATTGGGGGTATTGGCATACTCAGGACAAATTGTACAATGTTTGGGGTCCATTTTCTCCTGTTACCCTTGGTAAAATAAAACAAATTGGAGCTGAATTAAATTTTTTGTGAAAAAAAGTTAAATGTTCATTTTTATTTAAACATTCAAAAAATTCCTGTGAAGCACCAGAAGGGTTAATAAACTTCTTGAATATGGTTTTGAGCACCTTGAGGGGTGTAGTTTTTAGAATGGTGTCACACTTGGGTATTTTCTATCATATAGACCCCTCAAAATGACTTGAAATGAGATGTGGTCCCTAAAATAAAATGGTGTTGTAGAAATGAGAAATTGCTGGTCAACTTTTAACCCTTATAACTCCCTAACAAAAAAAAATTTTGGTTCCAAAATTGTGCTGATGTAAAGTAGACATGTGGGAAATGTTACTTATTAAGTATTTTGTGTGACATATCTCTGTGATTTAATTGCATAAAAATTCAAAGTTGGAAATTGCGAAATTTTCATAATTTTCGCCAAATTTCCGTTTTTTTTTTCACAAATAAACGCAGGTACTATCAAAGAATTTTTACCATTGTCATGAAGTACAATATGTCACGAGAAAACAATGTCAGAATCACCAGGATCCATTGAAGCGTTCCAGAGTTATAACCTCATAAAGGGACAGTGGTCAGAATTGTAAAAATTGGCCCGGTCATTAACGTGCAAACCACCCTTGGGGGTAAAGGGGTTAAAGAACCTGTAGTCCTGCCTCCTGAGCGAGAAACGAGAAACTATAGTATACCTTCCAGTGGGGACGCATCACAACCTTGACGGGTTGGTAGTGATTGTTCAGCTTGTGGTAGGCAGAGGAGTGGACCAAGACGTCATGATAGCTCGTACGATAGCTGTGGTCCAGCGAGGACAGGTTCCCATAAGAGCTTTGAATGTGGGCCCCGGGGAGGTCACCTTGCCACGAGAGACGGATCTGGCCCTGGTGTACCTACATAAGGGTGAAGTGTTAAGTCAGAAGGAGATGTCTTTATTGCCAAAAGAAGGTGTGGGGTGGACCCTAGCAGTTGCTGTGGGGGCTGAAGAGACGCCATCCCAGGAGTGGAGTGGACGGGTCATCCTTGATCAAATGGAAGTGGATGTGAAGGCTCTGGGCCCTGAGCGTGTGCAAGCAATAGAAGCTATGCTGTGGGAAAATCAGGCCACATTCGCCTGTCACGCCGAGGATTTCGGCTGTACTGAAGCCATCGCGCATGAGATACCGACCGGATAAGCTCGTCCAATTCAAAAACGATACCGGCAGATCCCGCCCAAAATGTATCAAGAGGTGAAAACACTACTGAGGCAGATGCTGAATTCAGGAGTGGTGCACAGTAGCCAGAGCCCTTGGGCAGCCCCGGTGGTGCTCGTCAAGAAAAAGGATGGGACCATCCGGTTCTGTGTAGATTATAGGAAACTCAATGCCTGCACTGTTCGAGACTCGTATCCGTTGCCCCGCATCGAGGAATCCTTGACAGCATTGGGGAAAGCCAAGTACTTCTCCACCCTAGACCTAGCAAGCGGATACTGGCAAGTAGCCGTGGCAGAGAAAGACAAAGAAAAAACGCCTTCATCCTCCCTATGGGGCTGTTCGAGTTTAACCGGATGTCCTTCGGGCTCTCCAATGCTCTGGGCACGTTTTAACGGCTGATGGAAAAGTGTTTTGGAGACTTAAATTTTGAGGCTACCCTGATCTGGATGACATCATTTTGTTTTCGGTCTCATTCGAAGAGCACCTTGCCCGGCTTGGACAGGTACTCGGAAGACTGCGGGTTCATAACCTGAAGGTGAAGCCAAAGAAATGCCACCTCTTCAAGAGAGAGATCGAGTATCTGGGCCACATAGTGTCACAAGATAGAGTTCTACCCTCACCAGAAAAAGTGGCTCTTATTCAGAAGTGGCCAGTCCCTCGAACAGTGAGAGAACTCCAGGCCTTTCGGGGGATCGCCGGGTACTACCGCCGGTTTGTTAAAGACTTCGCGAAGGTGGCAGGTCCTCTCAATGAGCTGCTGAGGGGGACCGCTGGAGTACTGAAGACCCAGTACATCCCCTGGGCACAGGGACAAGACGAGGCCTTCCAGGCTATAAAGAATGCCCTTACCTCAGCCCCGATTTTGGCCTACGTAGACTTCGATCAACCGTTCCTGTTGTACACAGATGGTAGCCTTCATAGACTCGGTGCAGTACTTTCTCAGATACAGGATGGACATGAGAGAGTCATCGGGTATGCCAGCAGGTCCCTGCGAGACAGCGAAAGAAACCCTCACAATTACAGCTCCTTCCAGTTAGAGCTCCTGGCCCTGGTGTGGGCCATGACAGAGAAGTTTGCGGGCTTCCTGACAGGGACCAAGATTCAAGTTCGAACAGACGATAATCCCCTGGCCCACCTTGAGAATGCTAAATTGGGGGCCTTAGAACAACGGTGGGTGGCTCGCCTAGCCAAGTTTGACTTTACATCCGTTATTACTCTGCTACCGAAAATGCAAATGCCGATGGGCTGTCAAGAGTGACTGTGGAGACTCCAATGGGGGATTTCGATGAGCAACTCGAAAAGGAGGAAACCCCAGACTTTCACAAGTTTAAGCCCCCAGTGGTTGCGGCCCAGTCAAGAAGGGAGGCCTGCGCATTACCCCGGTCTCTGGGGAGTACCAATGAGGAATGGGGACATGTTCAGGATGAAGATGAAGGGCTGAGACAGATGAAATGATGGGTAACTCGGAAGCGGAAGCCTGGCAAACAAGAGAGAGATGATCTGGACTCTGAAATGAAGAGTGTTACACCAGTGGGATAGACTGGAAGTGCGAGAGTCAGTGCTATATCGTAAGAGACAACAGCCAAAAGATATGGAAGTAAGGTGGCAGGTGGTCATCCCAGGAAGAATGGCTCAAGAAGTAGCTGAAGAAGCCCATGAATTTGGAGCTCACTTCGTGCCCACAAAGACCTACCAATGGTTACAGTGGTATGTGTATTGCACCCGGTTAGAGTCTGTGGTGGAAGAGGTTTGCCGGCAATGTCGAGTATGTGACCTTATTAAGAGTACCGAACAGAGGGCACCCATCCAGACCATACAAACTAAGGAGCCGCTAGAAGTCTTGATGATCGACTATCTCCTCGTGGGACACTTGGCCCGGGGGCTACAGTACTGTTTGGTGATGAACGATCATTTGTCTAAGTTCGCAGTAGTCACCTCGGCTAGAGATCAGACTGCGGAATCGGCGGCGCAAGCCATCTGTCAAGACTTCATCCGGGTGTATGGGTGCCCAAAGCGCATCCACTCTGACCAAGGCGCATGTTTCCAAGGCAAGGTGATGGAAGAACTGTATCTTATGTATGGCATTGAGCGGTCCCGGACCACCCTCTTACATCAGCGCAAACTATCAGTAGATATATGAATGAAATGAAAAGCTATGGCGGGAGACCCAGAGACATAAAATAGCTAGATTTCAATTTGCCAAAATGTACATGAGTAAGCCAAAATCCTTCTGGGAAAGCATCTTGCAGACAGATGAGACCAAGACAGAGCTTTATGGTAAAGCACATCATTCTACTGTTTACCGAAAACAGAATGAGGCCTACAATGAAAAGAACACAGTACCTACAGTCAAATATGGTGGAGGTTCAAAAATGTTTTGGGGTTGTTTTGTTGCCTTTGGCAGTGTGGGTTCTCATGTGTACTGTATAGATGATGGATGTGTGCAGTGTGGGTTCTTATGTGTACTGTATACATGCTGTATATGTGCGGCGTGGATGTTTGTGGACTGTGTAGGTGAGTGATGTCTTGATTGTGTTGTATCTGTATTGTCTGGCGGTCTTATAGGAGTTTTATGCATGCAGCATTAGCATGGTGTGGTTATTCTCTGTGCTGTTCAGTGTATTTGCTGCTCCTGAGCTGTGTGGGTGTTTTATTGTGTGATCATTGTGTAACTGGTGAGTGGGTGCTGTACTCATGCACAGCAAGAGTGAGGGATGATGGCACCAAGGTAGATATCGGCTCCGCGGACTGAGGCACCTTGATGCAATACTATCAGCCTGTGACCATTGCAGATCACATTCCTTCTGATTAGCATTCTTTGGACCTGGCGTCTATTATTTGCCATATAAGAAGCACAGTGTTCGCATACAAGGTCATCAGCCTCATTCTTGTTTCCTAAGGTCATTAATGACTTGTCTGCTAATTAGCGGATGTCACTGCCTCAATTCCTTGTATCTTGACAGAGACGCTGTGGGATAAAATGAGTCACGATCCATAGACGCACCACGAGCCGTGTTATTTGCAGAATTTTGTTTCTGAAAATGTTCTTAAAAAAATAAGCAATCAATTCTGTTTGGTCACTACAAAGCTAAAAACTTTTGGTAGGGGCCAAATTGGCACAACACAATGCTAGCAGATCCTCCGATCGGCCCGGGGCCAGACACTGGTCCGGACACAGTAATGGGCCCCACTGGTCCAGAAACAGTAATGGGCCCCACTGGCCCAGACACAATAATGGGACCCACTGGTCCAGACATGTAATTGGCCGCACTGTTCTAGACACAGTAATGGGCCCCACTGGTCCTGACACAGTAATTGGCCCCACTGGTCCTGACACTGTGGATGGCCCTAAATTCCCCAAGTTCCCCAACTTTATGGATTTACAGTAAGTCCATCTGTAGTGTTGATAGAGCGCCCCCAGATGCAGGGCCGCGGGTTACTCGGTACCGGTCCTCTCTGGCTCAGTTCTGGGGTTGTCACGGTGGCTGGACCCGGTCCGTGACCCTGCTAAGGGGCGTCCAATAAAAGGTGAAACAAGTCTGTCAAGGTTTCGTGACACCACCTGTGGTATTCGGTCAGGGTGACCGACGCTGCTTGGAGTCCACTGGGGTGATGTGATGGCAGCTACCCACAGGTGAAGTATGTCCCCAGGGCTTCCCAGTAGTGTAGGTGACGATGGTGTGAGGTGCAGTCAATAACGAGGATACAGGGTTGCAGTCTCTTTACCTCTTTACTGGTGACTTCAGGATCCGCAATCCAAAGCACTGTTAACAGGGCTGTCTGAGACCAGCCGGTTCTCGTTCTTTCTAGTTCTTTCTCGTTCTTTCTATTCTCCGTCCCCCAGGTTTGTTATGGCTAGGACGCATCCGTTTGACGGGTAGGCTCGGAGCTCTTCCGGGACCCTAGAGACGCCCCTCTCCACGGTTGCCCCCTATATCTGCTTAGGTGATGTAAGGTAGACAGCCAACCTATAATCAACTGTCCTGCGGTATTTGAAGTAAGGCATAAAGTCAGTTACTTCCTCGGTGTTCCGGGCACCGGCTACGCGCCTCAGTAGGATGTTGCCGTTCTCCGGGCACGACTCCTACTGGCTCTCCTTTGTGCTTGATCTCGTTTCTCACTGTCCACAATATCCTTTGCTTCGTGTCCTTTCTTTAGATGCCGCCCAAGGTAGTGCAGGCTCGGCTCCGTAATGTTCTGCCTTGTCGCTAGGTACCTGAATCTTCCCCGCAACACCCCCTGCCACGGGATGTTGCCTGGACAAAACCCAGTCAGCTTCTGTCCTAACTTCCTATCCAACCCCTAGTTTTACCAGTGTGAGGAGTGGCCTAATAAATAAAACCTTTTGCTCCTCCTAGTGGCCGGAGTGTGAAGTGTAATGTGTGCTGGTGATACCTGGTCAGGTGAACTCCTTTAGTGCCATCAGACGTACCATCACTCCCCTTAGTGGCAGAGTGACATTACTGCAACGACCAGGTCTCTGGGGCGCTGCACTGACACATCTCAGAATGACGGCCATTGTGGTCAGACGGTCTAGGGTCAAGAATGAAGGAATAGCAAATAGAAAGGTCCGGTTAGAGATCCATGTCGGCTCTTAGGCTGCAGACGTACGGTAGCCCTCTATCGAATCTTCTCCACCATCGGGTTCACGAATGTGGAGCAATCGTATCCAATTTACCATGGGCCATCCAAGCCCAGTGGGATTCAGGGTTTGCCCCGTTCTCCCTCTTTGTGACATTGGCCTTGAAACCATCTACCAAGGCTTCATGCAAAAAAGCCGGGTCAGACCAGTCCAAATCGGAATCCAAAAATCCAGCAGGGAACGCTAGATGTTCTGCAGAAACCTCTGCAACTGTAATGGCCCCGTTACCCCCTCAACGGGCACTCATCTCTTAAAGGGCCTACCTTGGCCTATCTTCCCTAATGAATTCTCTGCTGTCTAGAGATCCATCTTCAAAGATCTGTGCCCCAAAATTAGGTACTATAGTCTCATGAGTCTGCAGAGGTGTATTCCAATATTCCTGTATCCAGACCTTGATTTTTGACTTCCGCCAACCACAACCTATTGCCAGTCTTCCATATTGAGTGGACATCTGCTTGGGTACTGCACTGAATAAACTCTTGCTGCCCTGACTACTCTGCGAAGATCTCGTCTTGATCTTATGTCTTGGCATCTATCATCGGCCAACTCTTGCTAATGGTGGCTATGGTGTAATGGAGTTAACGAAGGAACACCAGGGGCCCAGCGCTGCCCACTCCACAACTTACCCCAAACCATGTCATTTACAACCACAGGATTCACTGCTGCCAGGTAGACCTCGTGTCAATAACTGGTGCCAACATAAAAATTCTGTGCCCATAAGAAGTGGAGTCGCTAATGTTGAAGATCCGGGGCAGTGCACATTCTGCACCAGATCTCCGGGCGAGCGCCACTTTGCACATGACTCCGATGCGGAATGATCTAGTGGTAGAGCAGGGAGACAATCTCCGTCATGTAGGCTGCAACCAGCTGTGGGGTACAGCGCCCAAGTCATCAGCTTCCCGGAGCAGGCGCTGCAAGGACATCACTGTGCCAGCTCGATCTTTGTGCACAGGGGGTGTTATTTGTATTATGGGGGCACTCAGTGGTCTTTATTTCTTCAATGGGGTACTCAGGGGGCATAATTTGTTTTATGAGGGCACTCAGGGGGTGTTATTTGTTTTATGAGGGAATTTACGGGACATTATTTGCTCAATGCGGGTACTCAGGGGGTGTTATTTGTTTTATGGGGCACTCAAGGGACATTATTTGTTTAATAACGGTACTCAGGGGGTGTTATTTGTTTATGGGGGCACTCAAGGGACATTATTTGTTTAATAACGGTACTCAGGGGGTGTTATTTGTTTATGGGGGCACTCAAGGGACATTATTTGTTTAATAACGGTACTCAGGGGGCAATATTTGTTTATGGGGGTACTCAAGGGACATTATTTGTTTAATGGTGATACTCAGGGGGCAATATTTGTTTATGGGGGTACTCAAGAGACATTATTTGTTTAATAACGGTACTCAGGGGGTGTTATTTGTTTATGGGGGCACTCAAGGGACATTATTTGTTTAATAACGGTACTCAGGGGGCAATATTTGTTTATGGGGGTACTCAAGGGACATTATTTGTTTAATGGTGGTACTCAGGGGGCAATATTTGTTTATGGGGGTACTCAAGGGACATTATTTGTTTAACGGGGTACTCAGTAGGTGTTATTTGTTTTATGGGGGGCACTATTTGTGCTAGGGTGGCACTCAGGGGGTGTTGTTTTATGGGGGCATTCAGCGGTTGTTCTTTGTTTTATGGGGCACTCAGGGGGTGTTGTTTTATGGGGGCAATCAGGGGGGTGTTATTTGTTTTATGGTGGCACTCAGGGGGTGTTGTTTTATGGGGACACTCAGCGGGTGTTATTTGTTTCATGGGGCACTCAGGGGGTGTTGTTTTATGGGGGCAATCAGGGGGTGTTATTTGTTTTATGGGGGGCACTATTTGTGCTAGGGTGGCACTCAGGGGGTGTTGTTTCATGGGGCACTCAAGGGGTGTTGTTTTATGGGGCACTAAGCGGGTGTTATTTGTTTTATGGGGCACTAAGGGGGTGTTGTTTTATGGGGGCACTCAGGGGGTATTATTTCTGGGTTAGGGGACACAATATTTGCCTTGCTCCAACCCCTCGCTGCACCACTGCCATATATATCGCCCAGCAGGTGGCGCCGCTATGATCTGACTTGGCGCCACATTTCTGCCATTGATAATACTGTTTGGTTAGAATAAAATGGAGACTTTAGATTTCAGTAAGTATTGAATGAATGGGATTTACCAGGAAAAAAAATCCTCCTTTACAAGTTCTTGATCTTGAGAGTAGCTGCTAATCCAACTGCAAACCGCAGAGAACTGGGCCAACCCCGGCCCCGAGCACCCGCATTACGGCAGCAGCGTTCTACCATTAGTCTCTAGTTGCAAAGAATCATTTTTCTTTCTAAATAATTCCATATGGGCCGAGGACGGAGACTAATAAATTACCATTTCCCGTCATTATTATTTTACCACTATTATTATTATCAATAACCAGGAAAAAAATGTAATTTATTTTTCCCATATCCAGGAAAGTGACTCACGGCAAGTCTGAAGGGTAACGGTGCTTAGGTATTATTTATGTTGCTTGGAATTAAATATGAGAAGTGTATATGGCACCGTGCGAGTGAAGCAGACCACATTTCCTCTGAGCACCTTCCTGGAAGAAATACAAACATTCACCCTTAAAGGGAATGTCCACCCTTAAACTTCATGCCTAAAAAAGCAGAGCTCCAAATCCCCAGCACAGATGTAGAACTAAATGAATATTTTCTATTCCTGCAGCCACCACTAGAGGGAGCTCTCTGCATACTGATAATACACTGAACTCAATAATAACTTTATGCAGTGAGCTCCCCCTAGTGGTAGCTGCTAGGAAACATTTTTCCTTCCTGTCCGCTGTATCTGACATCATTCTGACACTTTTTTTTGTTGGTGGCACTTTTTTCGGTGTTGTAATGTAACACTTCAGCACTATTGCTTCCATGAAGATCATCTGGGGTCTGAATGCGAAGTAAAGAAGAAAATGTTTCAGCCATCTGTAATGACATCATCATTTCAGTCAGTGAGCGATGAATAGCCGCCGAGAACTGTGCGGAGAAAAAAGAGAAGAGTTGGTGCCACAAAACAATGAGAGGAACCAAGAAAGAGAATTCTCCTTTGAATTGTTTTATGCAGCATAAAATTCAATATTATCTATATATTCTATCTATCATCGATCTATCCATCTACCTATCTATCCATCATCTGTTGTTATGGGGGCGCTATAACACTATGAGGGGAAGCGCACTTTGCTGAACTCTTTGCAGCGCTCATTTACTGCTGCTCTTGCATTTTGCACTGTTGGTGTTTTGCTGCCCTCTTCTGGCCACTTGTAATATTGTGATTGACGCTATTTTTTTAAATTTCTTTGTACTTACAAATGCTTCTCGCAAAATTAGAATATCATCAAAAAGTTAATTTATTTAAGTTCTTCTATGCAAAAAGTGAATCTCCTATATTATATAGTCATTACACACAGAGTGATCTATTTCACGTGTTTATTTCTGTTAATGTTGATGATTATGGCTTACAGCTAATGAAAACCCAAAAGTAATTATCTCAGTAAATTAGAATAATTATCAAAAAACACCTGTATATGCTCCAAAGTGTTTATAAAGGTCCCTCAGTCTGTTTCACTAGCTCCACAATCATGGGGAAGACTGCTGACCTGACAGATGACCAGAAGGCGACACTGACACACTCCACAAGGAGGGGAAGCCACAAAAGGCCATTGCTGAAGAAGCCGCTGTTCACAGAGCGCTGTATCCAAGAATATTAATGGGAAGTGGAAGGAAAAAGTGTGGTAGAGAAAGGTGCACAAGCAACCGGGATAACCGCAGCCTGGAAAGGATTGTTAACAAAAGGCCATTCACAAATGTGGGAGATTCACAAGGAGCGGACTGCTGCTGGAGTCATTGCTTCACCACACACAGACGTCTCCAGGACATGGGCTACAAGTGTCACATTCCTTGTGTCGGCCACTCAAGACCAATAGACAACGCCAGAAGCCTCTTACCTGGGCCAAGTAGAAAAGAACCGGACTGTTGTCACTGGTCCAAGGTGTTGTGTTCAGATGAAAGTAAATTTTGCATTTCATTTGGAAATCAAGGTCCCAGAGTCTGGAGGAAGAGTGGAGGCCACAATCCAAGCTGCTGGAGGTCTGGTGTGAAGTCTCCACAATCAGTGATGGTTTGGGAGCCATGTCATCTGCTGGTGTAGGTCCACTGTGCTTTATCAAGACCAAAGTCAGTGCAGCCGTCTACCAGGAAATGTTAGAGCACTTCATGCTTCCCTCTGCTGACAAGCTTAATGGAGATAGAAATGTCATTCTCCAGCAGGACTTGGCGCCTGTCCACACGGCCAAAAGGACCAATACCTGGTGTAAAAACAACAGTATCACTGGGCTTGATTGGCAGCAAACTCATCTGACTTTAACCCTATAGAGAATCTATGGAGTATTGTCAGGAGGAAGATGAGACACCAGACCCAACAATGCAGACGAGCTGAAGGCTGCTATCAAAGCAACCTGGGCTTCCATAACCCCTCAGCAGTGCCACAGGCTGATCGCCTCCATGCCACGCCGCATTGATGCAGTAATTGATGCAAAAGGAGCTGCGACCAAGTACTGAGCATTTACTGATCATACATTTCAGTAGGATGACATTTCAGATTTTAAAATAATTTTTCAAGTTGGTGTTATAAAGTATTCTAATTTACTGAGATAATGACTTTTGGGTTTTCGTTGGCTGTAAGCCATAATCATCAACATTAACAGAAATAAACATGTGGAATAGATCACTCTGTAATGACTCTATAGAATATAGGAGATTCACTTTTTGTATTGAAGAACTGAAATAAATTAACTTTTTGATGATATTCTAATTTTGTGGTATATGATTGGGACAGGATATATTAGGAGGGGCGTCACACGACTGTATATTTTATTAGTCCTTATTACACATCTATAGCACATTTGATATCTTGCAAGTTATTTATTTGTATTTTGTTATGAATTTGACCCGTTAGTGTTCACACACCATTATGTTCCCCTCCGGTGATGTCGCTTTTTCTTCTCCATCCTTAGATCCCGGTATAAATTCTTTAATTATGTTGGTATTTCTATGTAATGACTCTGCTCTAAGGATCCCTTTAAGTGTGGGTAAGGAGTTAGTCACATAAACTTCATGATGAATGTCTGTAATATTTTCTTGTTTTCTTCCTGGCCACAACCACTCATTTTCAAAGTTATTTCAAGTGATCAGGTCATTGTCCTGAGTTCTGTTTGCTTGTGTGTAACCACGATTTCAGAGTTGATGCATATATATGATCTTGCTGCTACAAAGACTACAGAGATCATCATCCTCACTGTAGTTGGAGAAACACTGGTAAACATAGGGTTAAATTATAACATTATTTCTACCTGCAGCCACCTCTAGGGGGAGCTCCATCCTTACAAATGTATACAATTTATTTTGAGCTCCTCTAGTGGTGGCCGCAGGCAGCTTCTGTATTGTATTGTGAGCATTTTGATCACCAGCCAAGATAATAAAATGAAATTATACAATAAATGCACTTTAGCGTCTACCTCCCCACCCCCACAGACTGACTGACAGCTCTATACTATATGTAGGACTATGGGGCACATTATACTATATGTAGGACTATGAGGCACATTATACTATGTGGAGGACTATGGAGTATACTATACTATATGGAGGTCTATGTGATGTATTATACTGTATGGAAGACTATGGGGAACATTACACTATATGGAGGACTATGGGGTGCTTTATACTATATGGAGGAATATGGGGAGCATTATATTATATGGAGAACTATGTGACACATTATACTACCAAACTTTCCCCGCTCCAATCTGTCCTGAATGCTGCAGCCAGGATCATATTCCTCACCAACCGTTACACCGATGCCTCTACCCTGTGCCAGTCATTACACTGGCTACCCATCCACTCCAGAATCCAGTACAAAACTACTACCCTCATCCACAAAGCACTCCATGGCTCAGCACCACCCTACATCTCCTCTCTGGTCTCAGTCTACCACCCTACCCGTGCCCTCTGCTCCGCTAATGACCTCAGGTTAGCATCCTCAATAATCAGAACCTCCCACTCCCGTCTCCAAGACTTTACACGTGCTGCGCCGATTCTTTGGAATGCACTACCTAGGTTAATACGATTAATCCCCAATCCCCACAGTTTTAAGCGTACCCTAAAAACTCATTTGTTCAGACTGGCCTACCGCCTCAATGCATTAACCTAACGATCCCTGTGTGGCCCATTTAAAAAAAAAACAATCTGGTTCCTCGCATCATGTTCTCATTCACTTTATGCAGTTAATGCTACATACTTAGGCAATTAACTGGTTCATGCAGCTTTACATGAACACCCGAGCCTTACACTATGGCCGGTCCGAATAACTAAAGCAATTGTTACCATCCACCTCTTGTGTCTCCCCTTTTCCTCATAGTTTGTAAGCTTGCGAGCAGCAGGGCCCTCACTCCTCCTGGTATCTGTTTTGAACTGTATTTCTGTTATGCTGTAATGTCTATTGTCTGTACAAGTCCCCTCTATAATTTGTAAAGCGCTGCGGAATATGTTGGCGCTATATAAATAAAAATTATTATTATTATTAATTATTACTACATGGAGGACTATGGGGCACATTACACTATATGGAGGACTACGGAGTGTATTATACTATATGGAGGACTATGCGACACATTATACTATATAGAGGAATGTGGGGAGTATTATATTACACTGTGTGCAGAATTATTAGGCAAGTTGTATTTTAGAGGATTATTTTTATTATTGATCAACAACTATGTTCTCAATCAACCCAAAAGACTCATAAATATCAACGCATAATATTTTTGGAATTTGGAGTGGTTTTTTTTTTTTAGATTTGGCTATCTTAGGAGGATATCTGTTTGTGCAGGTAACTATTACTGTACAGAATTATTAGGCAACTTAATAAAAAAACAAATGTATTCCCATCTCACTTGTTTATTTTCACCAGGTAAACCACTATAACTGCACAAAATATAGAAATAAACATTTCTGACATACAAAAATAAAACCCCCAAAATAGTGACCAATATAGCCCCCTTTCTTTATGATGACGCTCAGCAGCCTCCATCCATAGATTCTGTCAGTTGCTTGATCTGTTTACGACCAATATTGCGTGCAGCAGCCACCACAGCCTCCAGACACTGCTCCGAGAGGTGGACTGTAATCCCTCCCTGTAGATCTCACATTTTATGAGGGACCACAGGTTCTCTATGGGGTTCAGATGAGGTGAACAAGCGGCCATGCCATTATTTTTTCTTCTTTGAGACCTTTACTGGCCAGCCACGCTGTGGAGTAGTTGGAAGCATGTGATGGAGCATTGTCCTGCATGAAAATCATGTTTTTCTTGAATGATACCGACTTCTTCCTCTACCACTGCTTGAAGAAGTTGTCTTCCAGAAACTGGCAGTAGGTCTGGGAGTTGGGCTTCACTCCATCCTCAACCCGAAAAGGTCCCACAAGTTCATCTTTGATGATCCCAGCCCATGCCAGTCCCCACCTCCACCTTGCTGGCGCCTGAGTCGGAGTGGAGCTTTCTGCCCTTTACTGATCCAGCCTCTGCCCATCCATCTGGCCCATCAAGAGTCACTCTCATTTCATCAGTCCACAAAACCTTTGAAAAGTCAGTCTTAAGATATTTCTTGGCCCAGTCTTGACGTTTTATCTTATGTTTCTTGTTCAGAGGTGGTTGTTTTTCAGCCTTCCTTACCTTGGCATGTCCCTGAGTATCGCACACCTTGTGCTTTTTGTTACTCTAATAACGTTGCAGCTCTGAAATATGGCAACACTGGTGGCAAATGGCATCTTGGCAGCTTCACGCTTGATTTTCCTCAATTCATGGGCAGTTATTTTGCGCCTTTTTTGCCAACACGCTTCTTGCGACCCTGTTGGCTATTTGCCATGAAAACGCTTGATTGTTCGGTGATCACGCTTCAAAAGTTTGGCAATTTCAAGACTTCTGCATCCCTCTGCAAGACATCTCACAATTTTGGACTTTTCAGAGCCCGTCACATCTCCCTTCTGACCCATTTTGCCAAAGGAAAGGAAGTTTCCTAATAATTAAGCACACCTTATATAGGGTTCTGGTGTCATTAGACAACACCCCTCCTCATTACAGAGATGCACATCACCCGATTTACTTTATTGGTAGTTGGCTCTCAAGCCTGAACAGCTTGGAGTAGGACAACGTGTATAAAAAGGATCATGTGATCAAAATACAACTTGCCTAATAATTCTGCACACAGTGTATATGGAGGACTATGGGACACATTACACTATATGGAGGACTATGGAGTGTATTATACTATATGGAGGACTATGGGAGTACATTACACCATATGGAGGACTATGGAGTGTATTATACTATATGGAAACTATGGGACTACATTACACTATATGGAGGACTATGGGAGTACATTACACTATATGGAGAACTATGGGAGTACATTACACTATATGAAGGACTATGGGTGTATTATACTATATGGAGGACTATGGGAGTACATTACACTATATGAAGGACTATGGGGTGTATACTATATGGAGGACTATGGGAGTACATTATACTATATGGAGGACTAGGGTGTATTACAAAACCAAGCGAAATGCTGCCTATTCATCGAGTGATTAGATTGTTTATATCAGAACACAAATCCTTGTTCTCGGCAGCACATCTCCCGGTGTACGCTGCAGATGTGCTGCTGATAACATGATACTGTATGGGGCCAGAGTGATCTATTAGTGATCGTTATGTGCCTGTCTTTCTTCCTCAGCCGGTGTAAAGAGGCCGGGAAACAAGCGCCGAACGACTTCATTATTGCCGATCGCAGTTGTTTTGCGGTCTGAACTCAGCGCATGTTAATATGTTGGAGCAATATGTCAGCATTTGTGGCCCCGCTTTACACTGCTGCCCAGGGCCCCACTTTGTCTCCTCCGGACAGAGGACCTGTAATTGCCCAGATCCCGACAGCCGGACATCGCAGCGGTTAATAGATTTGGAATGAGGACAGGAAAGAGATTTCTGGATGCAGAGAAATTCCCTAGAAGAACTGTAACCTCCGGCCGCTTTATATCAGCCGTGCAGGGAGCGGGATCTGCAGTCAGGATGGATTTCTCAGCGACTCTTCTGTTCTGGACTTTCCTTCATTGTGAGTATAAAGTTCAGATCTTTAATATTTTCATATATCTTACATGTGTGACGACTTTTTCAGCCATTTTATTTCTTTTATGTATCCAGAAAGAACAAAGCAAATTTGCAATTAGTGTATCATAAAAAACTACTACCGTTTTGTGCACGCAGCACCTACGCAGATCTATGTGTATCTAAGGTTATGAACTACAAGCAATCATTGTGGAACCTAATGCTGCGGTCGTTCTCCCTTCTACCAGACCAGAAAGGAGTCGAGGAGCTGCCCCCTCATGTCGCTGCCCCCTCCGCATTAACTATGACTATTACCCTGCTGGTAAATATTTGGGTGCTATAGGTGTCATGTGTTTCCTTATGTCTGCAGGTGTCACCCCAGCGTCAGTTCCACAATCTGAGAAATGCAGTTTAATACCAGGTATAGTGTACAATGTTTACTACCTGCATCGTTTATCCTCCATTGAACACATTCTTTGAATTGACGGAAAAGTGAAAATTGATGAAATTCTTGTAGCCTCCATCCACCACTAGGGGGAGCTTACAGCATGTGGGTCAGATATTGAGTTTACATTCTACATTTGTATGCCGTTAGCTCTTATGCTCCCCCTAGTGGAGACTCGAGGCAGACAGAAATCATTCGAACGGAAAAACTCAGCTCCAAAACATGCAATGTAATAATCCCATCCAAACATAATACCATATAGTGCATAATAGCACCACACAGTATATACAGTGCACAATAGTGCTATATATTAGATACAAGATATAATAGTGTCATACAGTATATAGAGTTTATAATAATTATATAGAGTATAAACCGTGCATAATAGTGCCATACAGTACACACAGTGCATAATAGTGCCATATAATATATACAGAATATAATAGTGCCATACAGTGCATAATAGTGCCATATAATATATACAGAGTATAATAGTGCCATACAGTGCATAATAGTGCCATATAATATATACAGAGTATAATAGTGCTATACAGTACACACAGTGCATAATAGTGCCATATAGTATATACAGAGCATAATAGTGCAATACAGTATATACAATGCATAATAGTGCCACATAATACATACAAGATATAATAGTGTCATACAGTATATAGAGTTTATAATAATTATATACGGTAGTATAAACGGTGCATAATAGTGCCATACAGTACATACAGTGCATAATAGTGCCATATAATATATACAGAATATAATAGTGCAATACAGTATATACAGAGAATAATAGTGCCATATAATATATACACTGTATAATAGTACTGTACATTATATGCATCGCATAAAAGTGTCATACAGTATATGCAGTGCATAATATTGCTATATAGTATACACAAAGCATAATAGTGCCATACAGTATATACAAAGCATAATAGTGCCATACAGTATATACAGAGCATAATATAGTTCTATACAGTATATACAGAGCATAATATAGTTCTATACAGTATATACAGATTATAATAGTGCTATACAGTATATACAGAGCATAGTAGTGCCATACAGTATATACACTGCATAATAGTGCCATACAGTATATACAGAGCATAATATAGTTCTATACAGTATATACAGAGCATAATATAGTTCTATACAGTATATACAGATTATAATAGTGCTATACAGTAAATACAGAGCATAGTAGTGCCATACAGTATATACACTGCATAATAGTGCCATACAGTATATACAGAGCATAATAGTGCCATACAGTATATATAGAGCATAATAGTGCTATACAGTATATACAGAGCATAGTAGTGCCATACAGTATATACAGAGCATAGCAGTGCCATACAGTATATACACTGCATAATAGTGCTATACAGTATATACAGAGCATAATAGTGCTATACAGTATATACAGAGCATAATAGTGCTATACAGTATATACAGAGCATAATAGTGCCATACAGTATATACAGAGCATAATAGTGCTACACAGTATATACAGAGCATAATAGTGCCATACAGTATATACACTGCATAATAGTGCTATACAGTATATACAGAGCATAATAGTGCTATACAGTATATACAGAGTATAATAGTGCCATACTGTATATACAGAGCATAATAGTGCTCTACAGTATATACAGAGTATAATAGTGCCATACAGTATATACAGAGAATAATAGTGCTATACAGTATATACAGAGCATAATAGTGCCATACAGTATATACACTGCATAATAGTGCCATACAGTATATACAGAGCATAATAGTGCCATACAGTATATACAGAGCATAATAGTGCTATACAGCATATACAGAGCATAATAGTGCTATACAGTATATACAGAGCATAATAGTGCTATACAGTATACACAGAGCATAATAGTGCCATACAGTATATACAGAGCATAATAGTGCCATACAGTATATACACTGCATAATAGTGCTACAGTATATACAGAGCATAATAGTGCTATACAGTATATACAGAGCATAATAGTGCTATACAGTATATACACTGCATAATAGTGCTATACAGTATATACAGAGCATAATAGTGCTATACAGTATATACAGAGCATAATAGTGCCATACAGTATATAGAGCATAATAGTGCTACACAGTATATACAGAGCATAATAGTGCTACACAGTATATACAGAGCATAATAGTGCTACACAGTATATACAGAGCATAATAGTGCTATACAGTATATACAGAGCATAATAGTGCCATACAGTATATACAGAGCATAATAGTGCTATACAGTATATACAGAGCATAATAGTGCTATACAGTATATACAGAGCATAATAGTGCTACACAGTATATACAGAGCATAATAGTGCTACACAGTATATACAGAGCATAATAGTGCCATACAGTATATACAGAGCATTATTATTATTATTTATTGTTATAGCGCCATTTATTCCATAGCACTTTACATGTGAGGAGGGGTATACATAATAAAAACAAGTACAATAATCTTAAACTATACAAGTCATAACTGGTACAGGAGGAATGAGGACCCTGCCCGCGAAGGCTCATAATCTACAAGGGATGGGTGAGAATACAGTAGGTGAGGGTAGAGCTGGTCATGCAGCGGTTTGGTCGATCGGTGGTAACTGCAGGTTGTAGGCTTGTCTGAAGAGGTGGGTCTTCAGGTTCTTTTTGAAGGTTTCGATGGTAGGCGAGAGTCTGATGTGTTGTGGTAGAGGGTTCCAGAGTAGGGGTGATACGCGAGAGAAATCTTGTATACGATTGTGGGAAGAGGAGATAAGGGGGGAGTAGAGTAGGAGATCTTGTGAGGATCGGAGGTTGCGGGTAGGTAAGTACCGGGAGACGAGGTCGCAGATGTATGGAGGAGACAGGTTGTGGATGGCTTTGTACGTCATGGTTAGGGTTTTGTAGTGGAGTCTCTGGGTGATGGGGAGCCAGTGAAGGGATTGACAGAGGGGAGAGGCCGGGGAATACCGGGGGGACAGGTGGATTAGTCGGGCAGCAGAGTTTAGAATAGATTGGAGGGGTGCGAGAGTGTTAGAGGGGAGGCCACAGAGCAGGAGGTTGCAGTAGTCAAGGAGAGAGATGATGAGGGCATGGACTAGGGTTTTTGCAGATTTATGGTTGAGGAATGAACGGATTCGTGAAATATTTTTGAGTTGAAGTCGGCAGGAAGTGGAAAGGTCTTGGATATGGGGTTTGAAGGAGAGATCAGCGTCAAGGATTACCCCGAGGCAGCGAGCTTGTGGGACTGGGGAGAGTGGGCAGCCATTTACTGTAATGGATAGGTTCGTTGGGGGGGGTCGCGTGAGATGGGGGAAAGATGATGAATTCTGTTTTGTCCATGTTAAGTTTCAGAAATCTAGCGGAGAAGAAGGATGAAATAGTGGACAGACATTGAGAGATTCTGGTTAGAAGGGAGGTGATATCTGGTCCAGAGATGTAGATCTGTGTGTTGTCAGCATAGAGGTGATACTGAAAGCCATGAGATTCTATGAGCTGTCCCAGGCCAAAGGTGTAAATGGAGAAGAGCAAGGGCCCAAGGACTGAACCTTGTGGGACTCCGACAGATAGGGGGCGAGGTGAGGAGGTGGTGTGTGAGTGGGAGACGCTGAATGTCCGGTCTGTTAGGTATGATGAGATCCAGGATAAGGCCAAGTCTGCGATGCCAAGGGATGAGAGGGTTTGTAATAATAGGGAATGGTCCACTGTGTCAAAGGCAGCCAACAGGTCGAGGAGGAGGAGGACAGAGTAGTGTCGCTTGCTCTTGGCGGTTAAGAGGTCATTGGTGACTTTAGTTAGGGCAGTTTCGGTGGAATGGTGTGACCGGAAGTCAGATTGTAGGCGGTCAAAGAGGGAGCAAGAAGAGAGATGGGAGGACAGTTCAAGGTAGACGTGTTGTTCCAGTAGTTTGGAGGCATAGGGGAGAAGTGATATAGGGCGATAGCTAGATACAGAGGATGGGTCAAGAGAGGGCTTTTTGAGGATAGGTGTGATGGAGGCATGTTTAAAGCTTGAGGGGAAGACACCAGTTGTTAGTGATAGGTTGAAGAGATGGGTTAGGGTTGGGATGAAGATTGTGGTGAGGTTTGGGATGAGGTGGGATGGGAGTGGGTCTAGTGCACAGGTGGTGAGATGCGATCTTGAGAGTAGAGTGGAGAGTTGATCTTCTGTAATGGTGGAGAAGTTGGTTTTGGAGGTGGAGGGCTGGGAAATCGGGAGGAAGGGCTCTGGGGGTTGTTGATCAAAACTGTCTCTAATGCTATCAATCTTCTGCTTGAAAAATGAGGCAAAGTCTTCAGTGGAGATAAGTGGGGAGGGAGGAGGTGCTGGGGGACGGAGGAGAGAATTGAAGGTGTTGAATAACTGTTTAGGGTTGTGAGAGAGAGTGGATATGAGAGATGAGAAGTAGGTTTGTTTAGCTGTGGCGAGTGTGGTCTTGAAAGTAGTGAGTGACTGTTTGAATGCGTTGAAGTGCTCATTGGAGTGGGATCTTTACCATCTGCGCTCAGCAGCCCTGGAAGCTCGCCTCAGTTCTTTAGTCAGGCTAGTGTGCCAGGGCTGTCTGTTGATTTTGCGAGCTTTGGTATGTGTAAGTGGGGCAGCAGATTCCAGAGCTACAGCTATTGTGGTGTTATATAGAGCAGCAGCGTCATCCGCATTGTGTATGGAACTTATGCCTGTGAGGGGGAGGAGGGATTCAGAGAATGAATGTAGGTCAAGATGTTTAATATTTCTGCGAGGGTGTGAAAGTTTGTGGGGTGTGGATTGTAGACATGGAGTGGAGAGAGATGAGAATGTGAGAAAGTTGTGGTCAGAGAGTGGAAGAGGTGAGTTAGAGAGGTTAGATAGAGAGCAGAGGCGGGTGAAGATGAGGTCCAGTGTGTGACCGTCTTTGTGAGTGGCTGCAGAAGACCATTGAGTGAGGCCAAAGGAGGAAGTGAGAGATAGAAGTTTAGTGGCAGCTGAGAGGGAAGTGTCAATGGGGATGTTGAAGTCACCCATGATGATAGTGGGGATGTCCGCAGAAAGGAAATGAAGTAGCCAGGTGGTGAAGTGGTCAAAGAAGATGGTGGCTGGCCCTGGGGGGCGGTAAATGATAGCCAGTTGGAGGTTGGTGGGGGAATAGATGCGCACAGAGTGCACCTCAAAGGAAGGGAGGGTAACAGAGGGTGGGATTGGGGTGAAGGAGCAGTTATCTGACAGAAGAAAACCAACTCCTCCGCCATGTTTGCTGCTGGGGCGGGGTGTGTGGGAAAGGTGGAAGCCACCGTAAGAGAGTGCAGCAGGGGAGACTGTGTCAGAAGGGGTGAGCCAGGTTTCGGTGATGGCGAGGAAGGAAAGTTTGGTAGTAACAAAGAGATCATGGATGTAGGAGAGCTTGTTGCAGACAGAGCGAGCGTTCCACAGAGCTCCTGTAAGTGGGACTGGGGAGGCGGGGGCTGGGCGAATGGGTATAAGGTTAGAGAAGTTACGGAAGGTTGTGATAGAGCATGAATGGGAGATAGAACTGACTGTGGGAATATGGTGAGGAGGACCAGGATTTGGAGAGATATCACCAGCAGTGAGAAGGAGCAGAGAAAGTGTTAGCAGGTGGGAGCAGGAGAGGGCATGAGGGGGCTGTCTGTGCTTGGAGACAGAGGATTGTATGTTAAGGAACAGTTCTGAGGAGGAGGTGAGATGGATGGGGAGGATTGAAGAGGAGATGAACAGTTCCTTACTTGGTGTAGGGATCAGGGAAGTTAGCAGAAAGTGAAGGATTATAGGGGTGAAAGTGAAAACTAAGAGAAACATTGTTTACAGTGACTGGCTAGTTCCCTTCTGGTTCAATTCAGGTTTTAATTCTACTGTAATCCACACTTTTAAGGACACACTTCTAAGGGATCACACTGCAGACTGAAGTCCTTGCAGACTTGGGCTATACAATATATGGCAAACTAAGTGCGTTCAGGTGTGAAGCAGAGGGGAGTGATCTCTGCTCATCTTGGTCAGAGAATTAAGAGTGAACCAGATGCATACAATCAGGCCTGAGTAAACAAGGTCATAAATATCACAGGGTAAGCTGGGCTTAGCTGAAAAGCATACCATGAGAATGCTAGGAGCAGAGGAAAGTCTGTGTGGAAAGCTGGGTGATATAATTATGTGCACTTCATAGACAGACAAAGCAGGGGAGCAGGCTGGATAAACATACCATGAGAATGCTAGGAGCAGAGGAAAGTCTGTGTGGAAAGCTGGGTGATGTAATTATGTGCACTTCATAGACAGACAAAGCAGGGGAGCAGGCTGGATAAACATGACTTTTGGATATGGGATGGACCCCACTCCTTCTTAAAACCACCATAACTACTGTAAATCTAGGTACTAAAATAAATACACAAAACACGTTATTTTGGTTGTCAAAATGGCCACAGCTTTTACTCAAATCACAGGATTAAATAATCCCAGTAGGAGTCAGGTGGAGTGCTAGTACATTGGGATTCACAAGTACTGCGATATCCCCAGCTGTCTGACATACAGCACCAGGACAGACAGCCATAAAGGGGCGGCACGCACTGGCTTGCCATTCAAGCAGAGCCAGTAAACTTTCAGGGCACCAATGACCCTATTATCCTCACTCCTGTGCTTAACCACTGTGCCCGCCCCTGATTGATGTTACCATTACAAGGTCCTTGAGGCTGGCCACCAAAGCCGAGCCTGCTCACCACCAAGAGGTTTTACATCCTCTATTAGTTAAAATGAGTCCACCTTAACTTGTCTGCAACTTCCACCTGACTCCTAAACCGCCACCAGCGAGGCCATTTGACACCTTGAATGGACTCGACCCCCATCACCCATGCCTAATAAAGTCATCAACCAGATCTGCATGCTATGGAAAGACTGTGCATATAAGGAACAAAATTCCAGGACTGCAATAGATTAATTTTAACAATGCAACACTACCAAATTATGATCGATAATATGGTAACTACAGCAAAATACCAGCCGCTAAACATCCTGCAATGTGATCCTATAATAGGGAATGCAGAAACTAAACCATAACAAAGGGGTAGCCACAGTCTGACTACCTGTATAATGACATCTGTGATGCCTCAAAAACTATTATACTGCATGTATTGTAGCCAGCTCTAATAACTCACTAATTCACAGATTTCAGTTCAAGAAACCACCATTACATACAGTAGCTGGGCTGTGCAGTAACCAATTCTTAAACCCACTTACTATTACTACCCAAAAAGTGATGAGTGTATATAAAGAGAAAGATACTATAAACAAGGAGTAATTAAAAGCCATACACAATATAATATCGACATTATAACCGATCATTAAATAATTTAAATAATTTCTGCAATATTTGGACATGGTAAATGAAATAAGCCTATTGCAGAAAAGTCTACAAAGACATTATTAATAACCTTGCCACGCCATTGTTAATTGCCTTACAGGCACTTGATAACATATACCATTAACCTTCTCCAACTGGGACAAAGGCATTGGGAATAGGCACATTGCCCTTCGTGTTAATGCACTTGATGTCTTCACCCCTAGCCGCTCCCACTGGCTCAAGGGCATCGGGATGCAGTTTATTACTTTTCTCTTAGTCACTCCCACTGACTCCAGGGCACCCATATTAGGTACATTGCTCTTCAGTTTCATGCCCCAGATTACTGCATTGTCCAGACAACAACCTTGAAAGAAATAGGAGTTGGTCAATATAAACAGTCAAAATCTGTGCCTCAGCATTCTCAAGTCACAGGTACTAATCAGGACCTCGTCCAACACCCCAGGCATATGACCTGTCCAGGTGCTATTCAGGATGTCAGTCCAACACCCCAGGCATATAACCTGTCCAGGTGCTATTCAGGACATCAGTCCAACATCCCAGGCATATGACCTGTCCAGGTGCTATTCAGGACATCAGTCCAACATCCCAGGCATATGACCTGTCCAGGTGCTATTCAGGACGTCAGTCCAATACCCCAGGCATGTAACCTGTCCAGGTGCTATTCAGAACGTAGTCCAACACCCCAGGCATATGACCTGTCCAGGTGTTATTCAGGACCTCGCCCAACACCCCAGGCATATGACCTGTCCAGGTACTATTCAGGGCCTCGTCCAACACCCCAGGCATATAACCTGTCCAGGTTCTATTCAGGACCTTGTCCAAAACCCAATTTGTATGCATGTAGAATATGATTGCCATGACCACAGGGACTTTACACTAACAGGGTCTTGTAAGATATAAATGCTTCTGGAGACCAGGGGGCCATACCGTGATGGTCACTCCTCCACACCAGGGGGCCATACCAAAGATGGTTACATCTCCATTCCAGGGGGTCATACTATGATGTACACCCCTCCATCCAGGGGCCACACCCGAGATGTTTACTCCTCCACACAAGGGGTGATAGTATGATGAACACCCCCCCCCCCTAAACAGAGGGTCCATACCTGAGATGGTTACCCCTACTGACCAAATTATAATTAGCTTCAAGGACCCACTAAAAAAGAAACAAATAAGTGCTTTTTTTTTTTTTTTTTTTTTTAAATACACACCTTTATTAATACAAACATACAATAACCCAACAAAGCATAAATAACCTTAGCTAGCTGGGAGGAGTCCTTGAAGCTCATAAGATCTGGAGATTACCAAGCATAAAGTGAACATAAAATGTACCAACAATTACTCCCAGCCGTTACCCCACTAGCTCGGGAGCACCATAACCACAGGGTTCCAATGTTCACTTGAACTTCCTGAGGATCCGACAAACCTTTGCCGAAACTCCCCTCCACATTTCACCAGATCAGAACCATATTTAATACCAAAAGGAAGAATCCATATCCCAATGGATCCCCCACACCAATTTGTAACGAACTTCAAGGAACCCCCCAACTGCCCGGCTCCAGGTAATCCACTTAGTCTGTGCTATCCACCATCTTAGGTAATATAAAATTTAGCACTCAGTGGATATACACCATTCCTGCAAATATATGAAGGGGACAATATAAGAATTAAAAACAGCATACAATAAAACATCAAAGCATAAAGAACATTAACATGCTGGGAGGAGTCCTTGAAGCTCATAAGATCTGGTGATTACCAAACAAAAAGTGAACATAAAATGTACCAACAATTACTCCCAGCCGTTACCCCACTAGCTCGGGAGCACCACAACCACAGGGTTCCAATGTTCACTTGAACTTCCTGAGGATTTAACAAACCCTTGCTGAAAATCCCCTCTACCATTCACCAGATCAAGAACCAAATTAAATTCCAAAAAGAGGAATCCATATCCCAATGGATCCCCCAGACCAATTTATAACCAACTTCAAGGACCCCTCCCCCCCCCCTAACTGCACAAGATGTGGGATAAGTGAAGATCAAAACACCATGTAAGGCATATTACAGGTTGATCCTGGAAAATGTCCCATCACAAGGTCAGATACATTCGATGATGGGCAATGCTGTTATATGTGGGCAGCACGGTGGCTCAGTGGATAGCACTGCAGCCTTGCAGCGCTGGGGTCCTGGGTTCGAATCCCACCCAGGACAACATCTGCAAAGAGTTTGTATGTTCTCTCCGTGTTTGCGTGGGTTTCCTCCGGGCACTCCGGTTTCCTCCCACATTCCAAAGACATACTGACAGGGAATTTAGATTGTGAGCCCCATTGGGGACAGCGATGATAATGTGTGCAAATTGTAAAGCGCTGCGGAATATGTTAGCGCTATATAAAAATAAAGATTATTATTATTATATGCTGTAACAATAAAGAAGCCGCCTGCTCCTCTACAGCAGTTACAGACAGGCTCTCTAACCACCAGCTGCACATACATCATAAAAAAATATAATATGTAGGTCTAGTATAAGCTGCCTGCAGCCATAAGTGTATGTGCAGAAAACTGCAAGGTCTGTGTCCCCAGTCAGTCACACTACCTACATACAATAGACGAGAGACAGGGCTGAAAACTGGGCCCATGATGTGTTCTCCAGAGCAAGGTGCAGCATCACACTAGGACTGCCCACTCACTGCCCGCCATGTGCTGAGATATTAGTGCCCACTCACTGCCCGCCATGTGCTGAGTTATTAGTGCCCACTCACCACCCCACCATGTGCTGAATTACTCCCCGAATAATTATTGACACCTGATAAAATATATATAGTAAGGGTACCGTCACACTATACGATTTACCTACGATCACGACCAGCGATATGACCTGGCCGTGATCGTAGGTAAATCGTAGTGTGGTCGCTGGGGAGCTGTCACACAGACAGCTCTCCAGCGACCAACGATGCCGAGGTCCCTAGGTAACCAGGGTAAACATCGGGTAACTAAGCGCAGGACCGCGCTTAGTTACCCGATGTTTACCCTGGTTACAAGCGTTAAACTAAAAAAAAACAAACAGCACATACTTAAATCTGGTGTCCGTCACGTCCCTTGCAGTCTGCTTACCGCACTCAGTGACTGCCGGCCGTAAAGTGAAAGTGAAAGCACAGCCGCTGTGCTCTGCTTTCACTTTACGGCCGGCAGTCACAGTGCGGGAAGCAGACGGCAAGGGACCTGACGGACACCAGAATGTAAGTATGTGCTGTTTTTTTTTTTTTAGTTTAACGCTCGTAACCAGGGTAAACATCGGGTAACTAAGCGCGGTCCTGCGCTTAGTTACCCGATGTTTACCCTGGTTACAAGCGAACGCATTGCTGGATCGCATCGCTAGATCGCTAGATCGGTGTCACACACACCGATCTAGCAATGACAGCGGGAGATCCAGCGATGAAAGAAAGTTCCATACGATCTGCTACGACGTACGATTCTCAGCAGGATCCCTGATCGCTGCTGCGTGTCAGACACAGCGATATCGTAACGATATCGCTGGAACGTCACGAATCGTACCGTCGTAGCGATCGAAATGTTATAGTGTGACGGTACCCTAAGGCTCCAGGTAATCCACTCAGGCTTGTGATAAGCTGCCTGCAGCCATAAGTATATACAGAAAAAGGGGTAGATATATCAGGCAGGACAGCATTGCAACATAATGAGACTAAAGGCTGCCTTATCTCCAGAAATAAAGCACGGATTTGGAAGTCATGCACAGATTATATGTGCAGCAAGGAAAATAACCTGGAGACCCGTGATCTAACATGTACTCAAAGTCTGTATACATGATAAGCATGCTGCACAGAGATGGAGCCTTTTCTCATATATCACATATAGATAGTGAGAGTAACCTGGTTATCACCGACCATCATCTGACTGTACTGTAGCAGAGATGAGGTCACATACAGGTCACCAGACTCCATAAATGGGAAGAGGGGAATCAGCACACAGCAGAATGAAGCCTCTTACCCTCATATATATAAGGTATATATATACCATCCCGTTACTGCTCCCTCTCACCAGTGACTAGTCCCTGTAACTGCCCAGCTCTACGCTACCAATAGCAGACACTGTATGTGTCAATGCTCTGACCCATCACACAGTCACAGATACACAAAACTCATGAAGACTCTGTATAATACAGCAGAAATGTGACACAACAGCCATGTCTGTAAGGAGGTCACACAGGAGCTGTCTCTGCAGTGTGTGAGGCAACTTGTAACAGACCCATGAGGGAACATGGCAGCTACATGAATCTCTGAGGTAATATTGCTCCCAAATAAGATGTAAGAGCTGAGACTACACTAATACATGATGAATGTGGAGTAGTATATCAGCCATGTCTGCAGGGAGGTACACATGAGGGAACATGGCAGCTACATGAGTTTCTGAGGTAAAATTGATCCCATATATGATGTAGGAGCTGATACTACACTAATATATGATGTGTGAAGTGAATGTGCTCCTATCAGCTATAATGTGAGGTGATAACCCCAGTATTATACTCCCTGAAACTGCAGACATGTTTCCTCCAATGTTTCCTCCTGTCCATTGTGTGAGAGAAAGAGGGAGAGCCAGAGTTGCCTCCCCTATATAAGCCCCACCCTCCTCACAGTAATACAACAGGCACAAACATCTAAACTCCTTCCTCTTAACCCCTTAGCGACCGCCGATACGCCTTTTAACGGCGGCCGCTAAGGGTACTTAAACCACAGCGCCGTTAATTAACGGCGCTGTGGAAAAAGTCCATAGCGCCCCCCAGAGGCCTATTTTCTCCGGGGTCTCGGCTGCCGAGGGTAGCCGAGACCCCAGAGAACATGATTCAGGGGGTTTTTAACCCACCCCGCATTTGCGATCGCCGGTAATTAACCGTTTACCGGCGATCGCAAAAAAAAAAAAAAAAAAAGCGATCTCTTTTTAATTTCTCTGTCCTCCGATGTGATCGCACATCGGAGGACAGAGAAAAGGGGTCCCAGGTGGCCCCCCAATACTCACCTAGCTCCCCCGATGCTCCTCGTGTCTCCCGGTGGGCGCCGCCATCTTCAAAATGGCGGGCGCATGCGCAGTGCGCCCGCCGGCCGGCACCGGGAGAATCTTTGGGGTCTCGGCTGCCGGGGGTAGCCGAGACCCCAAAGAGCATGATCGGGGTCGGTATTACCGACCCCTGTTTTGCGATCGCCGGTAATTAACTGTTTACCGGCGACCACAAAAAAAAAAAAAAGTAAAGTGTAATTCTCTGTCCTCTGATGTGATCGCACATCAGAGGACAGAGAAATAGGGGGATTCGGGGACCCTAGCATACTCACCTAGGTCCCTGGATCCTCTTGCTGCTCCTCCTGGCCGCCGGCAGAAGAACATGGCGGACGCATGCCCAGTGCGCCCGCCATCTGTCTCCATCTGCCGGCCGGCAGGAGAACAGCAGTTGGGGCTAAAATTAGGGTTAGGGGTAGGGTTAGGGTTAGGGGTAGGGTTAGGGGTAGGGTTAGGGGTAGGGTTAGGGGTAGGGGTAGGGTTAGGGCTAGGGTTGGGGCTAAATTTAGGGTTAGGGTTGGGGCTAAATTTAGGGTTAGGGTTGGGGCTAAATTTAGGGTTAGGGTTGGGGCTAAACTTAGGGTTAGGCTTCTTTCACACTTACGTCGGTACGGGGCCGTCGCAATGCGTCGGCCCGACATACCGACGCACGTTGTGAAAATTGTGCACAACGTGGGCAGCAGCTGTAGTTTTTCAACGCATCCGCTGCCCAATCTATGTCCTGGGGAGGAGGGGGCGGAGTTACGGCCACGCATGCGCGGTCAGAAATGGCGGATGCGACGTACAAAAAAACGTTTCATTGAACGTTTTTTTGTGCCGACGCTCCGCCAAAACACAACTGATCCAGTGCACGACGGACGCGACGTGTGGCCATCCGTCACGATCCGTCGGCAATACAAGTCTATGGGCAAAAAACGCATCCTGCGGGCACATTTGCAGGATCCGTTTCTTGTCCAAAACGACGGATTGCGACGGAATGCCAAACGACGCAAGTGTGAAAGTAGCCTTAGGGCTAGGGTTAGGGTTGGGGCTAAAGTTAGGGCTAGGGTTGGGGCTAAAGTTAGGGTTAGAGCTGGGATTAGGGTTAGGGTTTGGATTAGGGTTGGTATTAGGGTTAGGGTTGGCATTAGGGTTACGCTTGGGATTAGGGTTAGGTTTGGGATTAGGGTTAAGGTTAGGGTTGTGATTAGGGGTGTATTGGGATTAGGGTTAGGTTTGAGGTTAGGGTTGAGATTAGGATTAGGGGTGTGTTGGATTTAGGGTTTTGATTAGGGTTATGGTTAGGGTTGACATTAGGGTTGTTTTGGGGTAAGGGTTGTGATTATGGTTAGGGTTAGTGATTAGGATTATGGATCAGGTTGGGATTAGGGTTAGGGGTGTGTTGGGGTTAGGGTTGGAGCTAGAATTGGGGGGTTTCCACTGTTTAGGTACATCAGGGGGTCTCCAAACACGACAGCCAATTTTGCGCTCAAAAAGTCAAATGGTGCTCCCTCCCTTCTGAGCTCTGCCGTGTGCCCAAACAGTGGGTTACCCCCACATATGGGGCATCAGCGTACTCGGGATAAATTGGACAACAACTTCTGGGGTCCAATTTCTCTTGTTACCCTTGTGAAAATAAAAACTTGGGGGCTACAAAATCTTTTTTGTGAAAAAAATATATTTTTTATTTTCACGACTCTGCATTCTAAACTTCTGTGAAGCAATTGGGCATTCAAAGTTCTCACCACACATCTAGATAAGTTCCTTGGGGGGTCTAGTTTCCAAAATGGGGTCACTTGTGGGGGGTTACTACAGTTTAGGTACATCAGGGGCTCTGCAATCGCAACATAATGCCCACAGACCATTCTATCAAAGTCTGCATTCCAAAAAGGCGCTCCTTCCCATCCGAGCTCTGCCGTGCACCCAAACAGTGGTTTACCCCCACATATGGCGCATCAGCGTACTCGGGATAAATTGGACAACAACTATTGCAGTCCAATTTCTCCTGTTACCCTTGTGAAAATAAAAACTTGGGGGCTACAATATCTTTTTTGTGGAAAAAAAAATATTTTTTATTTTCACGACTCTGCATTCTAAACTTCTGTGAAGCACTTGGGCATTCAAAGTTCTCACCACACATCTAGATAAGTTCCTTGGGGGGTCTAGTTTCCAAAATGGGGTCACTTGCGGGGGGTTACTACAGTTTAGGTACATCAGGGGCTCTGCAATCGCAACATAATGCCCACAGACCATTCTATCAAAGTCTGCATTCCAAAAAGGCGCTCCTTCCCTTCCGAGCTCTGCCGTGCACCCAAACAGTGGTTTACCCCCACATATGGCGCATCAGCGTACTTGGGATAAATTGGACAACAACTATTGCAGTCCAATTTCTCCTGTTACCCTTGTGAAAATAAAAACTTGGGGGCTACAATATCTTTTTTTGTGGAAAAAAAAAATATTTTTTATTTTCACGACTCTGCATTCTAAACTTCACATCAGGGGCTCTCCAAACGCGACATGACGTCCGATCTCAATTCCAGCCAATTCTACATTGAAAAAGTAAAACGGCACTCTTTCTCTTCCAAGCTCTGCGGTGCGCCCAAACAGTGGTTTACCCCCACATATTGGGTATCGACGTACTCAGGAGAAATTGCACAACAACTTTAGTGGTCTAATTTCTCCTGTTACCCTTGTGAAAATAAAAATTTGTGGGCAAAAAGATCATTTTTGTAGAAAAAATGCAATTTTTTTTTTCACGGCTCTACGTTATAAACTTCTGTGAAGCACATGGGGGTTCAAAGTGCTCGCCACACATCTAGATAAGTTCCTTAAGGGGTCTAGTTTCCAAAATGGTTTCACTTGTGGGGGGTTTCCACTGTTTAGGCACATCAGGGGCTCTCCAAACGCGACATGGCGTCCAATCTCAATTCCAGCCAATTCTACATTGAAAAAGTAAAACGGCACTCCTTCTCTTCCAAGCTCTGCGGTGCGCCCTAACAGTTGTTTACCCCCACATATTGGGTATCAGCGTACTCAGGAGAAATTGCACAACAACTTTTGTGGTCTAATTTCTCCTGTTACCCTTGTGAAAATAAAAATTTGTGGGCAAAAAGATCATTTTTGTAGAAAAAATGCGATTTTTTTTTTCACGGCTCTACGTTATAAACTTCTGTGAAGCACATGGGGGTTCAAAGTGCTCGCCACACATCCAGATAAGTTCCTTAAGGGGTCTAGTTTCCAAAATGGTGTCACTTGTGGGGGGTTTCCACTGTTTAGGCACATCAGGGGCTCTCCAAACGCGACATGGCGTCCAATCTCAATTCCAGCCAATTCAACATTGAAAAAGTAAAACGGCGCTCCTTCACTTCCAAGCTTTGTGGTGCGCCCAAATAGTGGTTTACCCTCACATATGGGGTATCGACGTATTCAGGAGAAATCGCACAACAACTTTTGTGGTCTAATTTCTCCTGTTACCCTTGTGAAAATAAGAATTTGTGGGCGAAAAGATCATTTTTGTGTAAACAAAAGCGATTTTTTATTTTCACGGCTCTACGTTATAAACTTCTGTGAAGCACTTGGGGGTTCAAAATGCTCACCACACATCTAGATAAGTTCCTTAAGGGGTCTAGTTTCCAAAATGGTGTCACTTGTGGGGAGTTTCCACTGTTTAGGCACATCAGGGGCTCTCTAAACGTGACATGGCGTCCGATCTCAATTCCAGCCAATTCTGCATTGAAAAAGTCAAACGGCGCTCCTTCACTTCTAAGTTCTGCGGTGCGCCCTAACAGTGGTTTACCCCCACATGTGGGGTATTGGCGTATTCAGGAGAAATTGCATAACAAAATTTATGGTTACATTTCTGTTTTTACACTTGTGAAAATAAAAAAAATGGTTCTGAATTAAGATGTTTGCAAAAAAAAGTTAAATGTTCATTTTTTCCTTCCACATTGTTTCAGTTCCTGTGAAGCACGTAAAGGGTTAATAAACTTCTTGAATGTGGTTTTGAGAACCTTGAGGGGTGTAGTTTTTAGAATGGTGTCACACTTCATTATTTTCTATCATATAGACCCCTCAAAATGACTTCAAATGTGATGTGGTCCCTAAAAAAAAATGGTGTTGTAAAAATGAGAAATTGCTGGTCAACTTTTAACCCTTATAACTCCCTAACAAAAAAAAATTTTGTTTCTAAAATTGTGCTGATGTAAAGTAGACATGTGGGAAATGTTATTTATTAACTATTTTTCGTGACATATCTCTCTGATTTAAGGGCATAAAAATACAAAGTTTGAAAATTGCAAAATTTTTAAAATTTTCGCCATATTTCCGTTTTTTCATAAATAATCGCAAGTAATATCGAAGAAATGTTACCACTAACATGAAGTACAATATGTCACAAAAAAACAATCTCAGAATCAGCGGGATCCGTTGAAGCGTTCCAGAGTTATAACCTCATAAAGTGACAGTGGTCAGAATTGCAAAAATTGGCTTGGTCATTAAGTACCAAATTGGCTCTGTCACTAAGGGGTTAAAGCAACAACACTCTTGTTTAAAATCTACACCACAATACAAACAAAAGCTGCAGGAGTTCTCAGTCCACCCATCCCCAAGTCATGTCCACCTCCGTCTAGTCTCCGGTGGTTTCTTACCTGTTGGAAGAATAGAGATGCTTGTTAGAGTGTGATGGTGGCAGGTAGCAGGGCACAGTCTGTATACATCTTTCAGGTTTTAATTCTACTGTAATCCACACTTTTAAGGACACACTTCTAAGCATAATAGTGCTATACAGTATATACAGAGCATAATAGTGCTACACAGTATATACAGAGCATAATAGTGCTATACAGTATATACAGAGCATAATAGTGCTATACAGTATATACAGAGCATAATAGTGCCATACAGTATATACAGAGCATAATAGTGCTATACAGTATATACAGAGCATAATAGTGCCATACAGTATATACAGAGCATAATAGTGCTATACAGTATATACAGAGCATAATAGTGCCATACAGTATATACAGAGCATAATAGTGCTATACAGTATATACAGAGCATAATAGTGCTATACAGTATATACAGAGCATAATATTGCTACACAGTATATACAGAGCATAATAGTGCTACACAGTATATACAGAGCATAATAGTGCCATGCAGTATATACAGAGCATAATAGTGGTATACAGTATATACAGAGCATAATAGTGCTACACAGTATATACAGAGCATAATAGTGCTACACAGTATATACAGAGCATAATAGTGCTATACAGTATATACAGAGCATAATAGTGCTATACAGTATATACAGAGCATAATAGTGCCATACAGTATATACAGAGCATAATAGTGCTATACAGTATATACAGAGCATAATAGTGCCATACAGTATATACAGAGCATAATAGTGCTATACAGTATATACAGAGCATAATAGTGCCATACAGAATATTTACATAGTCAAAGAGACACTTTCCCCAATAGCTCATACTCAGACCTGGTGTTCTCTGAAGGAAAGACCCATTCTCATTCTTGAGGACCATTAGTGTCTCTTACAGTCACTTGTGATCAGCCGCTGACCAGACCTTTCTTGTCTTCTAAATTCATTCATTCTTCATATTACACTACATTTTTGTTCCTTTTCCACCAGGACAGATACAAAGAAAATTTATAATCACCTTCATGCAGAACATTCTCGTAAACTCAGACACAAGTTTCCAGCTGTATCTTGTGACCTGTGATAAAGCGGCTACAGTCACAGTGGCGGTGTCCCAGCCGTTCTTCAGCAAGATGGTTCATGTTCCCCAGAACAGTAGTAGGCTGGTGACCCTGGATCACACGTATATGATCACAGGACAAGATATCACTTACAAGGTCGTAATGGTGACCTCCGATGTGGCCATATCTGTTTTTGCCTTCAACACAAACAAGGTCTCCTCTGACGCCATGACCTGCCTACCACAAGAAGACCTGGGTGTGGAGTATTATATCGTTACTCCAGGGGGTGGAATAGGTGGACAAGTGTCTGGAACCAGAAAACAATTTGCTGTGGCCAATGGGTTTGAACCTGAAGTCCAGGTGGACATTACAGTCTCAGGATCCATCACATATAATGGGATTTCCTACAAAACTGGAGATTCGGTCACATTGTCACTGAGGAACCAACAAGTCATTCAGTTTCAAAGCTCTGATGACCTCACGGGAACCAAAGTCTCATCTTCAGCACCGGTGGCCGTGTTTGCCGGACACTCCTGTTATAAGGGAAGTGATTCGGCTTGTGATGTCCTCATGGATCAGCTCCATCCTGTGAAGAACTGGGGGAACGTCTTTGCCGTGTTCCCATTCTTCACCCACACTCAGGATGTCATCACTATCGTTGTGGGAAATCCAGATACCCGTGTGACTATTGATAGCCCAAGAGGTGTCACCAAACATAGTCTACAAGAAGGTGCCTATGTCCGAATTCCTGTAGACAAAATCCTCCTCATCAATGCCACCAAACCTGCGATGGTCTCATATTTACTCCATGAATCTAGTTCACCTGGGTTACAATATTCGTATGATCCATTTCTTACCACCGTCCCACCATCATTACTGGGAAGAAGATATTACCAGTTTGTCACACGGTCTTCCTACAACAACTTCCTCCTCATCGTTTCTCAAGTGTCTTCAGACTCGGAGTTCTACCTGGATGGAAAACGACTAAGTTCTTACTCCACGACCAAGAAACAATTCAATGGGTTTATAGGTCGGCAAGTCACAATGGGTAAAACTGACGGTCAGCATGAGATCTACCACCAGACCTCCACATTCACACTTTATGTTTATGGGACTGGATCTACTGTCTCTTATGGATATTCGGTGGGTCATGGAAGACCATGTGCAGGTGAGGAGTTAGGATACACTACAGAAATAGAGGAGGATGGGTAGAGGTGTTCAAACCCATAATGGGTGGCTTCATTTCAGTTCAGTCAACTTTTATTCCCATTATTATACATTCACCACATCATTAGCAAAAAGGAAAGATTTTTTATTAAATGACCCAACTTTTGCCCAAGCTTATGCATCAGGACCTCAGTGGTGCATATTGAGGACAAGGAAGCCCATAGCAAAGTAAAAAAAAAACAGGGCCCTTTACAGCAGCTGCTTGACATTATCACCCTTGAAACCTTGGTGATCCCACACTAATAGTTTCCTTTTTACTTAGTTTGGAAAAATTGTGGCGATCACATTGCTTTCCAGGTTTTCAGGGACAAGGCCAAGATAAAACGAGTTCCCCACCGTCCATGAGTCCCATACTCGTCACACATCGCACATGCTACCTCTCCCATTGCTTTTACTTCTTAGAAGTTTTGGTACAAATATTAAGCACCTAATTTACCATCATTAACTCTTTGTTCTTTTATTAGATCCACATGATCTACAACCAATGCAAGAGGCGGGATGTGGACTCCATTGTCTCCCGCATGGTGCCAAGTACACTTTAGCCTTCAGCTTGGTGTCGGAAGCCTCCTTAGATGTTGCAGATGTCCACCTCGAAGATCCTCTCTGCCAGGCGGAACGGGATGGAAATAATATTCTTATAAAAATACCGTTCAGCGGTTGTGGATCTAAAGTTCTGGTGAAGATCTCTGCTAAATGGGCAACATATTGAGGGCAATGATCCTGGAAATACCAGGGGGTAACAAAAATGATAGATCTCCAGAGCAAAACTCAGAATGGTGCCCAATGAACGCTCTGCCAAATGTAGTGTATTTTAATTTAGGCTTTTACTCCCCTCAATTTCAGAGTTTGGATTTTAAAAACAGCTGTAAATAATAACATGCAGTGAGCGCCCCCTAGTGGGAGCTGGGGTATGCTGCTATGGCTGTAATGGTAAGCAAAGGAGGAATCTGTGCTGTGGAGGACCCCCTCACCAGAGAATGGGGGGCAAGAGGGAAAAGGGGGTAAGAGACATGGAGAAGTAGAGAGCAAGAAATGAGGAAAGGTAAGAGAGCAGAAAAGAAAAAGCTATAGGAAGGAAGGAGGGAAGGAAGGAGGGAGGGAAGGAAGAAAGGAGGGAGGGAAGGAAAGAAGGAAGGAGGGAGGGAAGGAAGCAGAGAGGGGAGGGAGAGAGGGAGGGAACGAAGAAGGGAGGGAAGGAAGGAGGGAGAGAGGGAAATAAAGAAGGAAGAAAGGAAAGAAGGGCAGGAAAGAAGGCAGGAATGAAGGGAAAAATAAGTAAAGAGACAAAAGAGAGAAAGATAAAGAAAGCGAGAGATAGAGATGGAAAAGAGTATGATAAAATTGAGAGTGTTGAAAGAGAAAACATGAGAGAAGAAAAAATAAAAATGGAGAAAGGAAGTAAGAGATAAAGAAAGAAAGGATGGAAAAAAAGAAGGAAAGAATAAATAAATGAAGAGTGTGCAAGAGAAAAAAAAAGAAAGAATGTGAAAAAGAATGAAACAAAGAAAGGATGGAAAAAAGAAAATAATGGAGAGAGTTGAAGAAAAAAAGAAAGAATGAAAGAAAGAAAACGAAGGAAAAACAAACAAATGGAGAGAGTGCAAGGGAAAAAAAGAAAGAATGTGAGAAAGAAAAAAGGAAAGCTCGAAATGTGAAGCAGAAAATTGAGAGTGAGAAAAGAGAAAACATCAGACAGGAAATAAATAAAAAGAGAAAGAAAAAAAGATAAAGTAGAAAATAAAATAAACAAATAAATGGAGACAGAACAAGAGATAGCAATAAAAAGAAAGATTATATAGAAAATGAGAGAGAACTATAGATATTGAGCTCGAGAAAGATAAATAAAAGAAAGTGAAGAATAGAGGAGACAAAAAGTGAGAGGGAGAAAGAGAAAGAAACAGTTGAAAGAAAAATAGAACAATAAGAGACAGAGATAAATGTGGAGAAAGAGAGAAAATGTCAGTAAGAAAGGAAACAGCAGGAGAGACTGAGCCGAGGAGAAAGCTGATGTATGTAGTGAGCGGATTCCATGATCCACTGTCTGTAACCTTCACGTATTTTCTTCTTCAGTCCGAGGATGGGAGAACGTTCTACACCAACACCATCTACGGGACCGTCCCTGACACAGACGTCCATCGTATCGAGATCCCAGTGAGGTGTGAAATGGAGAGTAATAAGTCTCTGGAACTGGTGATAAAACCTCAAGTGAAGAATGTGATCTGTAAAGGTTATTACAACGTGTCCATGAGACTCTACCAGAGCGAGGGCTTCACTGACCCCATCACCCTTTATCCTCATGAGGTGGATCTGCACAGCAACCTACATGTGGAGCTCGTGGTGGAGTCAGCGGATGAGGAGCTGCGGATATTCACAGAATCCCTCACTGCTTCCCCGTCATTAGAGGACACAAATCAGAGATACAACGTCATCCACCACGGGTGAGAACCTACAGAATCACGGTCCTTCACACACAGACGTACCTGGCTGTACCTGATGTGGTACTTCTCTTTCCTCCTGAGTCGCCCACATGGCCACTGGGTCCGGTCTGCTCGAAGGGAATGTCACGGTGGCTGCGACCCGGTCCGTGGCCCTGGGCGCCCTATTAAAGGGGAAAGGTTTTTTAAGGGGAATTGTGGATAAAGTCTATTGTTTGTGACGCCACCTGTGGTTCTCAGTCAATAGGGACCGACGCTGCTTAAAGGGGTCCTCTGGGGTGTGGTTGTTGCAGCAAGATGGTAACGCTTTCCACAGGTGAAACGGGGTCCCCAGGGCTCCCAAGGTGTGTGGCAAGGATGGTGTATGCCGACGAATAAGTGGAGGACCCAGAGTTGTAAAGTCTATACCTGGTTTACTGGTGGTAGTAGTCCACAGTCCAGGGTACCAGGTACAGGTGTCCTGTGGTCCAGCCGGCTCAGAGGCAATGGGAGAATCTCCTTCCCAGTTGAGGTCCGTGAGCCTTTCCTCCTTGCGCTGTTTTATGAGGTCCCTGCTGCCTGAAGCTTCCTAACAAGGTCCTCATTCCTTCCCCCTGTCCTGGGACAAATACTTGGATGACGGGCAGCTTGAGCCGTTTTACACGGACTCTATCATGCCCTGGGCTCTTCAGGTGCTGCTGCGTCTCAGGTGTGGCGTGGGCCAATTACATACAGTTCTTGGCCCTCCGGTTCTGCTCTGTGTCTTAGAGTCCCACAAAAGCCTCGTGCTCCCGGTACCCGGGCTCCGTGCTTCGGCTCTGAGGGTGCCCTGTCACAGTTCCCCTCTGAGCCTTTTTTCCTCTCCTTTGCTCCTTCCCTCTGTAGCTCCACCACATACAACCCTTCGGGTTCTCTCACTCCTTCCAGAGGCTGCAGCTCCCTCGTGGCTGCTCGGCCTCTCTGTCTGCTCTCAGTTCCAGACTTCCTCCTCCTTCAGTGTCTCTCCCAGACTGTCCTCTCTTCTTGGTCTCCCTGGACCAACTGCCTTGCTCCCCCTCCAGGTCAGGATACATATAGCTGAGGGAAGCTCCCCTGATTGTGTTGTGTGTGAGTGCCTTACCTGGTAAAAAGAATTCCATTGCCTCCAAGCATGATATTGCCCTCCCTGAAGGGAAGACAACATCACTGTAACAACCGGTTTCCTGGGGTGTTACACTCCCACCCGCCATGTTGGGGGACACTCTCTTCACTTACACCATTGAGGTTCTTTCCTCCTTCTGCAATGGCGTCTCTGTAACCAGTATGACCTATCTCTTCCTCCTGGGGAAGAACACATCAGTGCATAATGAAGTGTCTCACATAATTAGTTCCTTGGGATGGCACGCCAATTGGCAAGTGTTACGCTCTCCTTCACTTGGCTTACAGTTATGGCTTCTTGTTTCTATCTGCAATCTCCTTCTGTGCTCAAACAAAACACTGTCCCAACATTAAGAAAAATAGGGAGACTAATATTATATCTTCACCCTCAATGACTTGTCGTCTAACACAGCAGCTCAGTGTGCTAACTATTTAGGCCCTGCATTCATCGCTACAGACATCCCTCCCGATACTCAGTGGCCTGTCTGTCTGGGCACGATAGGTATGGGGCATTTCTCCTACATCATGTATTAAGGGTCAGAAGAATGGCGGCCAGTGGCTGAATCCACACAGAAGCTAATTACAAAAAAATCAGCATTTTGGCGAAGGCAGATTTTTTGTAAAATTTGAGCAGAGAGCAATTCGAGTTGAATTTAATCACTCATCTCTAGTAATAGATGTAAGATAGAAACTAAATATGGCCAATAATACAGTCCTTGTTCTGTCCTCAGATGCCGCCAGGACTCCACCTTACAGGATCACCCGGTGACAGACCGGCGCCGGCAGCGCTTAACTTTCCATGTGGTTAAGTTTGATCATTTCCATGAAGTCTACCTGAGCGCCAATGTGATCATCTGTCACAACTCCACCTCCCCGAATCGCTGCACTCAGGGCTGTATCACCCCAAGATTGAGACGAGACGTCCGCACCTCGGGGGAAGAGCTGGACACCGCCAGATTATCTGAGGGCCCCATTGTGTTTAGGGCTAGTAAGTAGTGGCCGTACTTTATATGTAAAGAATGGTGATGAGTTGTCTTTACACCCATGGTCTTCTTCATCTTATCACAGACAGGCACAGCGATATCCTGGCACCGGTGCTGGTCGTCATCTTGGGTATCATGGTGCTTCTGGCAACACTGGCCCTGCTCATTCAGAAAGAATATTACCGGAAAAAGATGGCGGCTGTCCAACAAAGCCGCAATAATTGTTCCTAAAAGAGTCATCTATATACTGGGACATTTCATAAAGTTGTTCTGGGACCTGGGTCTATGGATGGAAGGTTGTGAAAATGTTATCTATTATCTATTATCTATCTATTATCAATCTATTATCTATCTATTATCAATCTATCTATCTATTATCTATCTATCTATCTATCTATCATCTATCTATCTATTATCTATCTACAGCTACTGCAAAATGTTCAGGTTGTCTGATTTTTCTCTTTTTAGGTATATTTTTGAGTAAAATGTAAATTGCTCTTTTATTCTATAAACTTCTGACATGTCTCCGAATTTCCAAGCAATAAATTTGTGTTTTTTTTTTCTGACAAAGAAAAATGGTCACATTTAAAAATAAATAGAAATAAAGATAAATATAGATATTATCTATTATCTATCATCTAGAGCCTTACACTATAGCTGGTCCGAATAACTAAAGCAATTGTTACCATCCACCTCTCGTGTCTCCCCTTTTCCCCATAGTTTGTAGCTTGCGAGCAGCAGGGCCCTCACTCCTCCTGGTATCTGTTTTGAACTGTATTTCTGTTATGCTGTAATGTCTATTGTCTGTACAAGTCCCCTCTATAATTTGTAAAGCGCTGCGGAATATGTTGGCGCTATATAAATAAAAATTATTATTATTATTATTATCTATCTATCGATCTATCTATCTATCTATCTATCTATCTATCTATCATCTATCTATTACCTATCGATCTATTGTCTATTATCTGTCTATTATCTATCTATCTATCTGTTGTCTATTAATCTATTATCTATCTATCTATCTATCTATCTATCTATCTATCTATATCTATCTATCATCTATCTATTATCTATCTATGTATTATCTATTTATCTATCTATCATCTATCTATTATCTATCATCTATCTATCTATCTATTATCTATCTATCTGTTGTCTATCATCTATTGTTTATTAATCTATTCTCTATTTATCTATCTATGTATTATCTATCTATGTATTATCTATCTATCTATCTATCATCTATCTATCATCTATCTATTATCTATCATCTATCTATCATCTATCTATCATCTATCTATCTATTATCTATCTATCATCTATCTATCATCTATCTATCTATTATCTATCTATCTATCTATGTATCATCTATCTATCTATCTATCTATCTATATCTATCTATCTATTATCTATCTATCATCTATCTATCTATTATCTATATCTATCTATCTATTATCTATCTATCATCTATCTATCTATTATCCATCTATTATCTATGTATTATCTATCTATCGATCGACGTTTCTGCTCACACTGAGACTTTCTCAAGCATCTGTAACTATTGAAACACATAGTTCTGCTTAAGAGCTGTATACACAAATCTGTAGGAGTTTTTTTAAAATCAAAACTACGGTATATGTTTGTGTTATGGTATCTGTTACTTGCACCTGAATGAAGCTGCAGATTGCTTTGAGCCAAATTACTTTATTTCAGATGCATAAACCATATTCGTGTGACCAGATAGCAACTAATTGTAAAAAATATTAGAAAACAGCTACCCGAAAGAATAGAAAGCAAAAAAAAAAAGTTAGTTATCGTTTTCCATGTTTTGTTGCAGGGTGTAGTCCCGTCTCCTGTAGTGATGCTTCTGTAGAACCAGTCCAAGTACCGACAAGAGACCCAAGACCCCGATCACCAGCACAAGTGCCGACACCGGGACTGTATGAGGAATCTGGGGCGGATCTACAGGAAAGAGACACAAGGTGTTAATCAATTAGAAAAATGTAGCTGCTTTATTCCAAAAACAGCGCCACCCCTGTCATCAGGCTGCATGTGGTATTGCAGTATAGTACTTAATCGTCACAGATAGAGGAAATGCATTTATTATAATAATGTATGTATCTATGTAAAGTGAGGACTAAATTAGTGCCACTTATAAAGGGGCTTTTAGTGGCATTGCTATTGTACCACACATCTGGCACTGGCGGCGATACCTGGCACTGTTTAATGGTATCACTTATAAGGATTTCTACACCGTTTATGGGGCCCTCTGCTGGAATTTTTCTGGAACTGTTTATATGGGCACTTTGGCATTATTTTAGGGTGGTATTTCCTTGGCACTGTTTATAGGGGCACTTTTTCGGTATTGTTTATAGGGGTACCATGTGGCACTGTTTATGGGGGCACGCTGTAAGCAATATTTCTGAGGATATCCTCCAAGCATTGTATATGGAGTGCTTGGCTAGCATTGTGGAAGACTATGAGTAGGTACTGTCTATGGGAGCATTCTGTTCACAATGATTATGGGGGCATTTATAATGGCAAACACTAGTGCCACTGATGTGGCTGGTAACATTTTGGCTGCTATTATTGAGGTGTGCTTAGTACTTGTGTGCAAGGTTCACGTAGGAGTAGAATTTCCTAAAAAGTAAGGAACACAGGTGTATGTCACCATGATCTTCTCACCCGGACCCGGTGAGACCCTGATGGGCCCCTGGGATAACCTGGCCGATCTGAGCTGCACTCTCGAGCTGCGGGTGTCTCGTCTGTGTCTCGGGGTGAGGCAGCCTTGGGTGCAGCGGTTCGGGACGGTTCCATTGTGACAGATGATGACGTTACAGGACAGATAAACTTCTGGAAAGTTGTCAAACTTAAACACATGAACACTGAAGCGCTGCAGCCGCTGATCCGGGACTGGATGGTTCTGTAGAGTCGAGTCCTGGGAGCAGCTGAAATAGAGGAAAACAGGATTGTACTAAGATTGTAGAAAAGAACAGAAGAGCATGAAAGTATTACAGAAGAATATTTATATGGTTACCCTTGACTTTAATGGAAAGTGCGCCCCTAGTGGTTGCTTCAGATAGCTAACATGTTATGAAACGGAGGTAGGGGGTAATTGTATGCGGGGGACACTCTGCTGGCACTATTTATTGGTGGCACTCACCGTTACCATTCTTTACATACCTACATGGTCGGACTGGCCATCTGGCAATTCTGGCAAATGCCAGAAGGGCCTGTCTGCTCATGGGCTGCCTTATCTGCTACGATGCCAGGGCTGAATTTCAGTCCCAGTCCATCCCTGCATACCGCCAATACCTGGCAAGTGGCAGATGAATCAGAACGGGTCTCTCACCTTCCGACGCAGAAGGGAGAGGCTTTGGATAATCGGTTCAGTGGGTACACATTGCTGGGGCTGGCCTTCATGGGGAGCACTCTGCTGATTTTGGTTTTAGAGACACTCTGTTGGCAATGTTTGTGGGGGCATTTAACTGGTCTGTACTGGGAGACCTCTGCCGGTATTGTTCTAGGACCCCCGGTTATGTTACTTACCCCTGTTGGATGAGATTGTACATCTGCTCGGATTCCACCAGTGACAGAGAAGCTTTACATTTCTCTACAAGTATCTGGAGATGTTCATCATCTGACTCCACCCTGAACTCCACGTGGAGGCTGCCATGAATGTCCACCTCGTAGGGATACGTAGTTACCAGGTCAGTGAAGTTCTCAGCTTGGTAAAGTCTCAGTGATACGTTATAATGTCCAAAAGAGATGACGTCGGTGACTTTAGGTTGGAAACTGAAGTCAAGCGTCTCGTTGGCCTGCATTTCACACCTCACCGGGATCTCAATGCGATGGACGCCGGTCCCGGGGACCGTCCCATAGATCGTGTTGATATAATAGGTTTTATCATCTTCATTCTATGGAAACATCAAAATTTACAATGTAATAACTGTAATAACCCCCTGTCTCTTCTCAGTTTAACTTTACAGTCCCTGGATGTGTCCTGTGTTAGGCATCCATGGACATCATGAATAGGATCAATCATGGTGTTGGTTGTAAGAGGGTCAGAAAAGTCTGTCCTTCACCCTCTTACAAGTGACTGTCCTCCATCAAGTTGGATTTCATCTCCCCTCCTGTTGTAATTCTGGTATTCTTATGTTCCCGTCCTGTTGACATGACTTTGGTATCTGCGATGAATATCTTATTTACAAGTTTATGGAACTAACAAACTATTGCGGTGTTTTTTGGAAACATACACCAGGGAATGGATTGCGGGAGGCGTAGAGATGACGCCTAGCCATTTGGCTCCAGGTAGGTTATCTGGGTGAAGGAAGGGGATCCAAGGCATTACATTTCTCCTTTCAGAGAGTGACATGTCAAGCATGCCAAGATGAGGAGACTTATAAGCCATAATGCTCCTCTGGGAAATATGCAAATTGTCTCTTCGGAGAGGAAGACGACTAGAACTCTAGTGCCGCCTATAGTAGCAATCCTAAAAGTCAATATCGACTCTCTAACAAGCCTTTTCACATGACTTAGAATAAAAGCCAAAATCCCAGTTTGCAGACACTATGTTTCAAGATACTGCCTCTCGTCAGTACAAAGTGTGAGATCTGGTTTGGCTGGGTGAAAGGCGTGTGACCGGGATGGGTGAAAGAAGAAATGTCTTCTCTTGGTTAGAACATTACCCGTCTACTATCTGTCCTGTAAGCTTCAACCCATGCAGAAGGTATATGGTGGTGTACACTCCATGTAAGTGATTTATTGGCACATTTAGTAGATAAACTAATGAGGATATTTTACAAACAGATTTTACATAAGATTTCTAGATTTGGAAAACCCACCAGGACACTGGACCCGCATCTGCTGAATGGAATCTTGATGAGGTAGTGATCCTTCTCCTCTTCTGCTCGGCACAGAGGGTCCTTCAGATGAATATCAAGTACATCCAGGTGAGCCCCCGATACCAAGCTGTACGGTAAGATGTACTCCGCAGCATCCGGGAGGCAACGGATCGAACTTTCCGGTTCCTGCGGTGATTCTGAAATAAGTGCAAAACAAAAACACATATAAAAGCCTCACAAAGCATAAAAATCGGTGGTGAATATACAAGTAGTCCATAATCCTCTGAGTCGCCTGCTCTAGTTTAGGGGGGTTGTTGTTGCAAAACTCATGTTCAGATACTTTTATTCATTAATAACGGGGGTCCCTAATTTAAGACTCTCACTATTAGCCTCACAACTTGGTCCCAATATATCCATGAACTTTAACAGTCCACTGGTTTTAATGGAGAATGCGCGATACTTCATTTCTCCTGCGGGGGTGCTGCTCCAAAACCGATCATTTTTTACCAGATTCCCTTACAGATTACTGCTGATCGCTGGTGATTGTGATCGGCTTATTGTCAGGGATATTTTTTTTTACAAAAAGGATTGTGGTAGATAGAAACCACTTTTTCTTGGGTATACTGGAGGTTTCCACTTGTCGGTAGTGGGAGCAGTGAAGATGGATTCGTACATTTATATAACATCTTGGTTTAATATTATGGCTAAAGAGCATGAGTGTGATTATTTAAAGAATTGCATTTAAAAAAAAACACGGGTTTAGAGAATTGTTACAGGAGTCTAGAAGGAGTCGAAATATCTGGAAACCTCTGAAACCATAGTTTAAATTTTTTCTACGGGGTCCTTTGTCTTCTATAGTATGTATGTCACTGTCTACTCATTGCAACTAAACCATGTGACCATTGCCTATGATATATGTGGTTTCAATTCCGGCTGTGTAGATTGTCTCTTACCTGGATATGGTCCACTCTCACCCATTGAATATCCATAGGAGACATAATTTCCAGTGCCAAACACATAAAGTGTGAATGTGGAGGTCTCATGGTAGATCTCATGATGTCCCTCAGTCTTCCCCAATGTGACTTGCCAACCTATGAAACCATTGAATTCTTGCCAGGTCGTTGGGTAAGAACTTAGTGGTTTTCCATCCAGATAGAACTCCGAGTCTGAAGACACCTGAGAAACGATGAGGATGAAGTTGTCGTAGGAAGATTGAGTCACGAACCTGTAATATCTTCTTCCCAGTAATGATGGTGGGACTGTGGTAAGAAATGGATCATACGTATACTGTAACCCAGGTGAACTAGATTCCTGGAATAAATATGAGACCATCACAGGTTTGGTGGCATTGATGAGGAGGATTTTGTCTACAGGAATTCTGACATAGGCGCCTTCTTGTAGACTATGATTGGTGGCACCTCCTGGGCTATCAATAGTCACATGGGTATCAGGACTTCCCGCAACTATAGTGATGACATCCTGAGTGTGGGTGAAGAATGGGAAGACGGCAAAGGCGTTCCCCCAGCTCTTCACAGGATGGAGCTGATCCATGAGGGTGTCACAAGCAGAGTCACTTCCCTTATAACAGGAATGTCCGACAAACATGGCCACCGGGGCTGAAGAAAAAATTTTGGTTCCAGTGAGGTCATCAGTGCTTTGAAACTGAATGACTTCTCGATTTCCCAGTGAAAATGTGAACGAATCTCCAGTTTTGTAGGAAATCCCATTATATGTGATGGATCCTGAAACTGTAACGTTCACTTGAACTTCTTGTTCAAATCCATTGGCCACCACAAATTGTCCCCTGGCTGGCTCATAGTCTCCCTGAGCAGGAGTAACGATATAATACTCCTCACCCAGGTCTTCTTGCGGTAGACAGGTCATTGCATCAGAGGTGACCGAGTGGGTGTTGAATGCAAATACAGATATGGCCACATTGGACGTCACCATTATGACCTTGGAAGTGATGCCCTGTGCTGGGATCATAAACGTGTAGTCCAGGGTCACCAGGCTACTACTATTCTGGGGAACATGAACCGTCTTATTGAAGAACGGCTGAGGCACCGTCACCGTGACCGTAGCGGCTTCATCACAGGTCACAAGATACAGCTGGAAACTTGTTCCTGAGTTTCTGTTGATGTTTTCCATGAAAGCCGTCACAAATGTTGTTTTGATCTCTCCTGGTGGAAGAAAAAAAAACATCTGGTAATACAGTTGTAAACTATGGCATGGGTTATGGCATCCTTGAATTGTCCCTTTATAAAGGAGAGGGGAAGATGGCTGATTCTCCCTGAAGATTTACTATTGCAGTGATGTGTGATACTAAAACGTTGTTTTTTATGTGATTTTTGATGCATTTGTGTAATTTATTATTATGCCCTGCAAATGTGATAATATCGGGAACAAGAGAAAGTAACATTGCGGTCCCTGGGTTTAGAGGGGAAAAGCAGACAGGCAAGCTCATCTTCCATGATACAGAGGGAGCTGTAAGTCAGGGAGGTATAACTGTGGGTTAGTGGGGACCCTGAGACAGCGAAAGAGACGATGGGGACAGAGGCTATGTGTAGGCCAAACATAGAAACATAATTTCATTGCGAAACGCGCGTCGGGTGTGGTGGACTCCCGGCTCTCTCTCCATTACTTGGTAAATATGTGTTGGTGTGCTAAATAATGTTTCTATAGTAGATGGCGGACTTTGGATACCTTGCATGTGGATACATATGGCATAGTTAGCCTTTTATATTCAGACTACATGCTGACTTTTATATATGATGCTCTGTAACATCATCTATTAACTGCCATGCTATATTTAGCTGTAAAAATTCACCATGCCTTTTTCCGCAATGTGAGTTATATTGATATACCAGTATATGTAAACACATCTTTGTAATTACTGCCAGGTTGTCTACCTTTTTTTCTGTGTCTGTTACCTCTCACCTGTTGCCTGTTTAGGCTTTTTTTTATGACCGTTTTGTGGTCTTTTTTGACATTAATAAAGCAGTATTTTTTTATATTATCAATGTGTGGTGCCTCTTTTTATAGGTGGATATTTGATGTGCGCGCTAACCACCATAGGATATATTATAGGTGTTGTGATTTGTCATCCAGCAACATGTGTTCATGGGAAAAGTCCTTATAAAGAGACATTGTCTTGCACTTACACCCAGGGAGCCGGTTCACTAGTATCTCGGGTCACAGCAGACCACCTTAGTCCCTTTGACCCTTATAGTTACAGTTGTTTAATATTTCTATTCTTTGAAGTGACAATGAAACCCTCGGGACAGACGCATTAAATATAACTCCTTGCTACCTGTAGCTGCTGCTAGTGGAAGATTAGGCGCATGCTACATACTTTGGTATCATAGGGTTTGATGCATAGAATGCAGTATAGTATGCAGTAGGCTCCTGAGCGCCTCCTAGTGGTGGCAGCAGGAAGACAATATTGTAATATTTCACTGTAGACCCTATGGGAATTGGATCTCTATTTTAGAAAAAAAGAAAAGCCACTGTCGAGATAAATAAAGCAAATTATGTCAACATAATTTTTGGACCAAAAATTATATTAAAAGTTAGTGGACTTAGAAAAGATTTTCTGGTTTTATACAAATAAAGTTTGATCATTAGTTGAACGTTTCTTACATACAAGTGATGCAATTTGGTGGAATTCTCCTTTAATGACAATTTTTATCGAGAACAAATATATGTAAAATACACACGCTACCTGATTTTAAAAAGCAATGCTCGGATTCTGGGGCGATATCTGTAGACAGAACAGAAATAAAAGTTTCAGGTCAGACAAATCTGTAATATTCTAAGCATGCAGCGATGCGTTTATCCAGTGAAATTTTATTGCAATAATTAGAATTATCAGTGAAACGATTAGAAGTGGACTAATTGATTCTATTTTAATCAATTTCGTGTCCAATTTTATAAAATTCGCAGGTATGAGCGACTAAAAACAATTTGCAATTTGGTTGCCCCAAAAAAATAGCCTGAAGACATTTTACACAAATATATAGGGAAAAAGTGCTAAAACATTGGAAAAATACTCCAGAAACTAATGTGTTATACTTCAGCAGCTGTAAAGAAGATGAGAGTAGTAGTCTATGAATAAGGGAAGAGTCAAATGGCTGTATAACTCGGACGAGGATCGCAATGCAACGCTTGGACTGGCAGTCGGCTCTCCCAACACTTGGGTAAGGAGAGCCGACAACCAGTCCGATCATTGCATTGCGATCCTCGTCTGAGTTATACAGCCGTCTGACTTTTCTAATGCAAAAATTGGATTGATAAATGGAGAGAAATAGACCCCAAGCAGTGCCAGACTCAATGTGATTGATCAGTGACACGGCGTCGCTGGCATCTGTCTTGTTGCATTTGAATTACAATTACACACTTCTTTATTAATTCTTAATGCACTGGAAAGCCTCAACTAGACAGCGCAATATTTTTTTTTTTACAGGAAAGATAGTCTGAAATCAGTGCCAATCAGAGATGGAGCTTTTGGCTCAATGTGGGATAATGTTTCGACAGTGGTTTTTAATTTAAAAAAAGTATGAAAGTCTACTGTTTACCGTTCGTTTATACGGTGAGGTCACTTTGTCATTACTAAGGCTGTGTTTACATTAAGAAAAGTCTTGAAAATGGGATGGATACGGTTTTTGAAGACCTCGAGGAGTTATATACGTATTTTCAGGGCAGTTGGTAGTTTGGCAATTATGGCAATTTGTAATTGATTTGTTGTAAATCGAATTTTGGGGACAATTTTGCCGAAGCTGGAAAATGTGAATTTCAAAAGAATCGGTGAGGTCATGACTATGGCACATTACTATTGTTCTGAGTGATTGGCTGCAATGGTCATGTGCTGTAGTTGTCATGTCAAAGCTGCAGTAATAACACCACACACTATTTTGTTAAGACCATTTGGTGGTAAATTACGGTAATACATTGGATATTACTGATATGCAATTAGAAGTTATTACTGATTATGGAATCATTTGGGTGGTCCAGAGTGACCAGGCTACTGCTGTCCTTCTCAATGCACAACTTCTAGAAGGTTCTGGACTCTTGCACTGTGATGGCATCAGTAGCTTCCTTATCATAGGTGACCAGATACAGCTGGAAGGTTGTAGAAGAAGAGAAGCTTTCCATAAATTAATTAAGACTTTATGGTCGAAACGCGTTGGTTTTGCTGAATCTGCTGTTCTCTCTATATTTAGGTTCTTGAAATAAACTTGACGATTTTAGTCCTCTTACGGAGTGCGGGATATCCTTTCACCTTTACATAAAGGTCTAACCCTCTATTCACTTCTATTGGTCTATTGGAAAGTGCGTGTGACCACTGCACCTATGGACAGAAAATGGAGTGATAGTCATGGATGCTCACTATTGCTCCATTTACACATGTGATATGGCACCCATTACTCATTATCATGTGAGTCCCAGTGGTGGGACCCCCAATGATTATACATTTAACTTCCTAGTTCATGCTCTTTTACAAGCTGCTTGGATCTGCTGCTCTAACAAGAATCCAGAGTCGGAAACTATTTACAAAACATCCCTTTTCTGAGGATGATGGGAGGTAGTAGAGAAGCTCACACAGGGAGAGTGTTTGCACATAGTTTTTGATTCTTGCCAGGGCAGCAGTTCAAAGGAGCTTGTAAAAGAGTATGAACCAGCCAGTTAAAACAGTAGAGTTTTTTTAGAGAAGGAAAGAAAATATGTTATTGGAGTATATTACAAAGACTTAAAAAATTTGCAAAGCTCATCAATAATTATTTTATCTACTCTTTAATTTAAGAAGTTTCAAGAGGCTCTATCATGGATGTCACATGAAATTATAAATAGAAGAAAGTGGATCTGGATTTATGAACACCGAGCAGCCTTATTCTGCTGTGACCTTTAAGGGGAAAAAGTACTTGAGAACTGCTGCTGCAAAATTTCAACTCCCAGCATATCCATGCAGCTTGTAAGGCTGTACTGGGAGTTGTGGTTTCGCACCAATTCCAGAGCCACAGGTTGGAAACAACAATAAAAAAAACCTTAGCATAGTCTTTACCAGTCACGCAGATTCCCATAAAAATAAACAAGATGGAAAATCTTCGTAGTCTCAAGTCTTCGGAACGCTCCATTATCTTCATGCTGTTTCCAGATTTTTAATATCCCAGAAGTGGTAAGAACTTTATAGCGTCTCTTATCTCCTTCATTACGAGTTTTATTGAAAGGGTGGAGTAACAAAACCTCTTATCTTTCATTGGTAAATCAGGTTTAGGTATTGAAAACAAGCGTGATTAGTCAATGCCAATGCCAGGCGATTTGTCCTTGACTGATTACAGGTATGAGAAGATGCCATCTGTGGCGCACTAAGGTTTTATTATTTCTAAATAATCAAATTACAAGAATAAATTGCCTTGTTTTTGTGACCACCATATACCCGAATAGAGAGGGCCACACAATGACCTCTCCCGTGGACTCTGTGGAGACGGCACCCTCCAGCAATAGTCAAATGGTGGCCACCGTGTAAAAGGGTTGAGAATGGGCTTGTCACCCTCTTATAAAAATCACGGTCTGTTGTTTTATGTACCATCATTGCTATATGTTGAGCTGTCTTAGGAGCATGTTAATATTATGCTTAATTAAATATGTGTTGTTTTATGTACTGTAATATTTTATACCATGCTGTATGTTCATATCTATGGTATGACCATTGTGCATCAGATCCACTGAAGTTCTGTATGTGTGATGGTAAAAATGTCCCGAGTCTAAAGTGTCCAGACAGGGTGGCACAGATTAACAGGAGCGATGTCTGAAGCGATGAATGCAAGAGCATAAAGAGTTAGCAAACTGAGCTGCTGTGGGAAATGCCGTCTTTAAAGAGTTAGCAAACTGAGCTGCTGTGGGAAATGCCGTCTTTAAAGAGTTAACAAACTGAGCTGCTGTGGGAAATGCCATCTTTAAAGAGTTTGCAAACTGAGCTGCTGTGGGAAATGCTGTCTTTAAAGAGTTAGCAAACTGAGCTGCTGTGTGAAATGACGTCTTTAAAGAGTTAGCAAACTGAGCTGTTGTGTGAAATGCCGTCTTTAAAGAGTTAGCAAACTGAGCTGCTGTTGGAAATGCCGTCTTTAACCCTTGTCAGGCTGCATAATTTTACAACCTTAACAGGCTGCATAGGTATAATTGTACCTTCACATATACCTCCACTGTGGGAAGACTTTACTTGGTTTCAGAAACTAAAGTTCATTCAGCTACAAATGTTATGCTGATATCTATTGTTCAGTGTTGTTACTGGTCACTTATGTTGCTGTCAATTAAGTTAATTCAAACTGGGAGTGGCTTCTACTTGTCTTCCTGCCTCCCTCCTCTCATTAGCCATTTTGCTGTTCATCTCATTGCTGTGAGCACACATTTCTAGGCTTGTGAAGTCTTCAATTTGTTGGAAACGAAGGTAGGAAAGTCTCACAGCATCTAACAGCCAGTTATACCTTTATTCTCATTATGTGGGGACAGAACAGTCAAATTGTCTTTCAGCCTGGACTTGGCTTACATATATTTTGTATGAAACTTATCACTATAGGTATAATTTTTATACGAAAAATGGATAATAATTAGTATCTACATATTGTTTTACGATGTTTTATTTATATTCAGCACAAAATACGAAGCCAAAATTCATCTAGCAAGTCATCATGAGTGATAGTAATGCTGGATCTAGTTTCCGCCATAATCCAAGAAAACGTGTTTGCAGGTTAGTATAATTTTGTGAAAAGCCAATAATGTAGTATTTCGGAAAATTATTTATTTTACATTTTTTCATATTTACAGATTTACGTCTGACGAAATAATGCGAATGCTAGAAGAATCTGATTCTGAGCATGAGGATGAACCATATGTTCCATCTGATGATGAAAACTATGTACCACAAGTGGATGTTACTGAAGAAGATTCAGACATTGAACAAGAAATGGTCATAGAGCATGAAAATGAATACGAATCAGACGAAAGTGTTGAGGATGATTCTGTGCCTCAAAGTGCAGGCGACATTTGGACTGCTAAGGATGAAACTCAATGGTGCAGTAATCCACTGCCAAATGCACAAACAAAATCTCGTAATGTCCTACGACAAAGAGGTGGCCCTGCAGCAATCAGCAACCTATATACAGCAAAAGAGCTATTCAAGTCCATCATGACTCCCGAGATGTGTGACATCATATTACGGGAAACGAATCGAAAGGCCAAGAGAGTTTGTGATGCTTACAACAACGAACTGGTACAACGTTTTCCTGATTCTTCCAAACGGCCACCACAAAAAACATTCAAGCAATTTACTGAAACTGAACTTCATGCATTTTTGGGCATACTGATTGCTGCTGGTGTGCACAGAGCCAACAAAGAGAATCTGGAGGAAATGTGGAATGTTGCTGCTCTGCCTCTTATACGTGCAGCCATGTCTCGTGACCGCTTCAAGATGATACTCAGATTTATCAGGTTTGACAACGAAAATACACGTGCAGAACGTGTGCAAACAGATAAAGCTGCACCAATACGGGACATCTGGACAATGCTGAACAGTAATCTGGAGAGAGCCTACAAGCCATATCATTGTATCACCGTCGACGAGCAATTATTTCCATTTAGAGGTCATACTAAATTTACCCAGTATATACCTTCAAAACCAGCTAAATATGGCATAAAGATTTTCTGGGCTTGTGACTCATCAAATGCCTACCCTTTACAAGGTCAGCTCTACACTGGGAAACCAACTGATGGTCCTCGACAAGTAAACATTGGAGAACGAACAGTATTGGACCTAGTGAGCTCGTATAAAGGCTCTGGAAGAAATGTCACCACCGATAACTTCTTTACAACCATGGAACTAGCTAAGGTATTGAACTCCTGGAACATGACACTAGTTGGTACAGTGAGAAAAAACAAAAGGTTCCTACCTAACAACATGCAGCCTGCCAAAGAAAGGCCTGTATACTCGACAAATTTTGCCTACAATCATGATGCAACAGTCTGTTCATATGTACCAAAGAAGAACAAATCAGTCGTGCTTCTATCATCTATGCACATGACGGGAGAAGTTGAAGAGACACTAGCAGCCAAGCCAGAGATAATAAAATACTACAACATAACAAAAGGTGGCGTTGATGTTATGGATAAAATGTTGGGAGAGTACACTGTGAAACGACGAACATCACGTTGGACTTTGGCATTTTTCTACAATATGATTGATGTCAGTGGGTTAGCTGTTATGGCTGGCAATCAGGCAACACAGCGTGCAGTAATCAGCGCACATACAGAGATCTGGCAATAACCAAAAACAATAGGACGAGCTCTGAGACGTGGAATCTCTGTAGACTGCAGTACCTGATCTATCCTCACACAACTATAAGCAGCAGTGGATTGCGCCTAACAACTACCTATGCAACTCGGCACTGCCTGAGGAGCTGACTAGCCTGAAGATAGAAATACAAGCCTGACTTACCTCAGAGAAATACCCCAAAGGAATAGGCAGCCCCCCACATATAATGACTGTTAGCAAGATGAAAAGACAAACGTAGGAATGAAATAGATTCAGCAAAGTGAGGCCCGATATTCTAGACAGAGCGAGGATAGCAAAGAGAACTATGCAGTCTACAAAAAACCCTAAAACGAAAACCACGCAAAGGGGCAAAAAGACCCACCGTGCCGAACTAACAGCACGGCGGTGCACCCCTCTGCTTCTCAGAGCTTCCAGCAAAAGTTAATAGCAAGCTGGACAGAAAAAAACAGAAAACAAACTAGAAGCACTTATCTAGCAGAGCAGCAGGCCCAAGGAAAGATGCAGTAGCTCAGATCCAACACTGGAACATTGACAAGGAGCAAGGAAGACAGACTCAGGTGGAGCTAAATAGCAAGGCAGCCAACGAGCTCACCAAAACACCTGAGGGAGGAAGCCCAGAGACTGCAATACCACTTGTGACCACAGAAGTGAACTCAGCCACAGAATTCACAACAGTACCCCCCCCTTGAGGAGGGGTCACCGAACCCTCACCAGAACCCCCAGGCTGACCAGGATGAGCCACATGAAAGGCACGAACAAGATCTGGGACATGGACATCAGAGGCAAAAACCCAGGAATTATCTTCCTGAGCATAACCCTTCCATTTGACCAGATACTGGAGTTTCCGTCTAGAGACACGAGAATCCAAAATCTTCTCCACAATATACTCCAATTCCCCCTCCACCAAAACAGGGGCAGGAGGCTCCACAGATGGAACCATAGGTGCCACGTATCTCCTCAACAACGACCTATGGAATACATTATGTATGGAAAAGGAGTCTGGGAGGGTCAGACGAAAAGACACCGGATTGAGAATCTCAGAAATCCTATACGGACCAATAAAACGAGGTTTAAATTTAGGAGAGGAAACCTTCATAGGAATATGACGAGAAGATAACCAAACCAAATCCCCAACACGAAGTCGGGGTCCCACACGGCGTCTGCGATTAACGAAAAGCTGAGCCTTCTCCTGGGACAAGGTCAAATTGTCCACTACCTGAGTCCAGATCTGCTGCAACCTGTCCACCACAGAATCCACACCAGGACAGTCCGAAGACTCAACCTGTCCTGAAGAGAAACGAGGATGGAACCCAGAATTGCAGAAAAATGGAGAGACCAAGGTAGCCGAGCTGGCCCGATTATTAAGGGCGAACTCAGCCAACGGCAAAAATGACACCCAATCATCCTGGTCAGCGGAAACAAAACATCTCAGATATGTTTCCAAGGTCTGATTGGTTCGTTCGGTCTGGCCATTAGTCTGAGGATGGAAGGCCGAGGAGAAAGATAGGTCAATGCCCATCCTACCACAAAAGGCTCGCCAGAACCTCGAGACAAACTGGGAACCTCTGTCAGAAACAATATTCTCAGGAATGCCATGTAAACGAACCACATGCTGGAAGAACAAAGGCACCAAATCAGAGGAGGAAGGCAATTTAACCAAGGGCACCAGATGGACCATTTTAGAAAAGCGATCACAGACCACCCAAATGACCGACATTTTTTGAGAAACGGGAAGGTCAGAAATGAAATCCATCGAAATATGTGTCCAAGGCCTCTTCGGGACCGGCAAGGGCAAAAGCAACCCACTGGCACGTGAACAGCAGGGCTTAGCCCTAGCACAAATTCCACAGGACTGCACAAAAGCACGCACATCCCGTGACAGAGATGGCCACCAGAAGGATCTAGCAACCAACTCCCTGGTACCAAAGATTCCTGGATGACCGGCCAGCACCGAACAATGAAGTTCAGAGATAACTTTACTAGTCCACCTATCAGGGACGAACAGTTTCTCGGCCGGACAACGATCAGGTTTATTAGCCTGAAATTTCTGCAACACTCTCCGCAAATCAGGGGAGATGGCAGACACAATGACTCCTTCCTTGAGGATACTCGCCGGCTCAGATAACCCCGGAGAGTCGGGCACAAAACTCCTAGACAGAGCATCCGCCTTCACATTTTTAGAGCCCGGAAGGTATGAAATCACAAAATCAAAACGAGCAAAAAATAACGACCAACGGGCCTGTCTAGGATTCAAGCGCTTGGCAGACTCGAGATAAGTCACGTTCTTATGATCAGTCAATACCACCACGCGATGCTTAGCACCCTCAAGCCAATGACGCCACTCCTCGAATGCCCACTTCATGGCCAGCAATTCTCGGTTGCCCACATCATAATTACGCTCAGCAGCAGAAAATTTCCTGGAAAAGAAAGCACATGGTTTGAACACTGAGCAACCAGAACCTCTCTGTGACAAAACCGCCCCTGCACCAATCTCAGAAGCATCAACCTCGACCTGGAACGGAAGAGAAACATCAGGTTGACACAACACAGGGGCACAGCAAAAACGATGCTTCAACTCCTGAAAAGCTTCCACGGCAGCAGAAGACCAATTAACCAAATCAGCACCCTTCTTGGTCAAATCGGTCAATGGTCTGGCAATGCTAGAAAAATTACAGATGAAGCGACGATAAAAATTAGCAAAGCCCAGGAATTTCTGCAGACTTTTTAGAGATGTCGGCTGAGTCCAATCCTGGATGGCCTGAACCTTAACCGGATCCATCTCGATAGTAGAAGGGGAAAAGATGAACCCCAAAAATGAAACTTTCTGCACACCGAAGAGACACTTTGATCCCTTCACGAACAAGGAATTAGCACGCAGTACCTGGAAAACCATTCTGACTTGCTTCACATGAGACTCCCAATCATCTGAGAAGATCAAAATGTCATCCAAGTAAACAATCAAGAATTTATCCAGATACTCACGGAAAATGTCATGCATAAAAGACTGAAAAACAGATGGAGCATTGGCAAGTCCGAACGGCATCACCAGATACTCAAAATGACCCTTGGGCGTATTAAATGCCGTTTTCCATTCATCTCCCTGCCTGATTCTCACCAGATTATACGCACCACGAAGATCAATCTTAGTAAACCAACTAGCCCCCTTAATCCGAGCAAACAAGTCAGATAACAATGGCAAGGGATACTGAAATTTAACAGTGATCTTATTAAGAAGGCGGTAATCAATACACGGTCTTAGCGAACCATCCTTCTTGGCTACAAAAAAGAACCCTGCTCCCAATGGTGACGACGATGGGCGAATATGTCCCTTCTCCAGGGACTCCTTCACATAACTGCGCATAGCGGTGTGTTCAGGTACGGACAAATTAAATAAACGACCCTTAGGGAATTTACTACCAGGAATCAAATCGATAGCACAATCACAATTCCTATGCGGAGGTAGAGCATCAGACTTGGACTCTTCAAATACATCCTGAAAGTCCGACAAGAACTCTGGGATGTCAGAAGGAATGGATGACGAAATAGACAAAAATGGAACATCACCATGTACTCCCTGACAACCCCAGCTGGTTACCGACATAGAGTTCCAATCCAATACTGGATTATGGGTTTGTAGCCATGGCAACCCCAACACGACCACATCATGCAAATTATGCAGTACCAGAAAGCGAATAACTTCCTGATGTGCAGGAGCCATGCACATGGTCAGCTGGGCCCAGTACTGAGGCTTATTCTTGGCCAAAGGTGTAGCATCAATTCCTCTCAACGGAATAGGACACCGCAAAGGCTCCAAGAAAAATCCACAACGTTTAGCATAATCCAAATCCATCAGATTCAGGGCAGCGCCTGAATCCACAAACGCCATGACAGAATACGATGACAAAGAGCACATTAAGGTAATGGACAAAAGGAATTTGGACTGTACAGTACCAATAACGGCAGAGCTATCGAACCGCCTAGTGCGTTTAGGACAATTAGAAATAGCATGAGTAGAATCACCACAATAGAAACACAGTCTGTTCAGACGTCTGTGTTCTTGCCGTTCTACTTTAGTCATAGTCCTGTCGCACTGCATAGGCTCAGGTTTACTCTCAGGCAGTACCGCCAGATGGTGCACAGATTTACGCTCGCGCAAGCGACGACCGATCTGAATGGCCAAGGACATAGACTCATTCAAACCAGCAGGCATAGGAAATCCCACCATTACATCCTTAAGAGCTTCAGAGAGACCCTTTCTGAACAAAGCCGCTAGTGCAGATTCATTCCACAGAGTGAGTACTGACCATTTCCTAAATTTCTGACAATATACTTCTACATCATCCTGACCCTGGCATAAAGCCAGCAGATTTTTCTCAGCCTGATCCACTGAATTAGGCTCATCGTAAAGCAATCCCAGCGCCTGGAAAAACGCATCAACATTACTCAATGCAGAATCTCCTGGTGCAAGAGAAAACGCCCAGTCCTGTGGGTCGCCGCGCAAAAAAGAAATAATAATCAAAACCTGTTGAATAGGATTACCAGAAGAATGAGGTTTCAAGGCCAAAAATAGCTTACAATTATTTCTGAAGCTCAGGAACTTAGTTCTGTCACCAAAAAACAAATCAGGAATCGGAATTCTTGGTTCTAGCATCGATTTCTGATCAATAGTATCTTGAATCTTTTGTACATTTACAACGAGATTATCCATTGAGGAGCACAGAGCCTGAATATCCATGTCCACAGCTGTGTCCTGAAGCACTCTAATGTCTAGGGGAAAAAAAAGACTGAAGACAGAGCTAAGAAAAAAAAATGATGTCAGGATTTCTTTTTTCCCTCTATTGGGAATCATTGGTGTGGCTCCTTGTACTGTTATGGCTGGCAATCAGGCAACACAGCGTGCAGTAATCAGCGCACATACAGAGATCTGGCAATAACCAAAAACAATAGGACGAGCTCTGAGACGTGGAATCTCTGTAGACTGCAGTACCTGATCTATCCTCACACAACTATAAGCAGCAGTGGATTGCGCCTAACAACTACCTATGCAACTCGGCACTGCCTGAGGAGCTGACTAGCCTGAAGATAGAAATACAAGCCTGACTTACCTCAGAGAAATACCCCAAAGGAATAGGCAGCCCCCCACATATAATGACTGTTAGCAAGATGAAAAGACAAACGTAGGAATGAAATAGATTCAGCAAAGTGAGGCCCGATATTCTAGACAGAGCGAGGATAGCAAAGAGAACTATGCAGTCTACAAAAAACCCTAAAACGAAAACCACGCAAAGGGGCAAAAAGACCCACCGTGCCGAACTAACAGCACGGCGGTGCACCCCTCTGCTTCTCAGAGCTTCCAGCAAAAGTTAATAGCAAGCTGGACAGAAAAAAACAGAAAACAAACTAGAAGCACTTATCTAGCAGAGCAGCAGGCCCAAGGAAAGATGCAGTAGCTCAGATCCAACACTGGAACATTGACAAGGAGCAAGGAAGACAGACTCAGGTGGAGCTAAATAGCAAGGCAGCCAACGAGCTCACCAAAACACCTGAGGGAGGAAGCCCAGAGACTGCAATACCACTTGTGACCACAGAAGTGAACTCAGCCACAGAATTCACAACAGTTAGCATCCTACATCATCTACAGAGAACACAATCCAAGCTTCAGGGCAAAGGATCAACGAAGAAAGTTCCTGAAAGATCTCGCAAATCAGCTGTGTATGATTGCAATTGAAGATCGTAGTACAAACAAAATGATAATGAGAAACCATTTTCTTCGAGGTGCAGTAGAAATGGTGCTTGGACGATGCATTGTGGTAGCATCGCAGCCAGCAGCTGGCCCCAAAATACCTCATGGTAGTCGTGGACCCTCCCCTGTTGTTGGTAGTTGCTATGTCTGCAGAGACCTGAGGCGAAAACAACGCAAGACTAGAAAGTCTTGTGTGGTTTGTGTGAAACCCATTTGCGATGAACACTCTGTAGCAAAGCCAACATGCATTACTTGCAAAGAAAATCAATAAAAAAAAGTTTCTTACATTTTCTTTTATAATGTAAATGAACAGTTTTTTACTTGTTTATAATAGTTAAATAGCATTATCATTAAAAAAAAATGTATGCTTTTTACCTTGCATTATCTTCATTCAAAATATATGAGGTACATTTGTACCTATGCAGCTTGTTATGGATGCAAAAAGATCTCGACCCCTTATCTCGGAAGCGGGTGGAGATATTTTATTGAAATTTGGCCAATATATTCTGGACCAAAAATGTAGAGATGTCACGAAATTTCAGCCCTCTACGTCTTTTCAAAAAAAAGTTATTGCAATTTTAAAACGGAATAGTTACAATTGTACCTATTCAGCCGGATAAGGGTTAAAGAGTTAACAAACCGAGCTGCTGTGCGAAATGCCATCTTTAGAGGTTTACAGTAAGTATTAGCATGCTTTCTTAAGCTCCCTGATTGTGTACTGAGAATAAAAAAATGCTGTTTGCTAGAAGAGAGCGTATTGTGTAGACAGAAGGAGAGGGGCCCAGCAGAAGATGTCTGCAAGATTTACCATCTTAGTGATAAAGGGGCGAGTAACACTTGCCAATTGGTGTGTCTCCCGATAAAGGAGAATGTTTTTAAGGGAACCCGTCACCAGGTTTTCCCAGTATAAACTGCAGCCACCACCTTTATTACCTCTTTTACAGCAGTTTAGCAAGCTGTGTACATGTCTCACACTCCCTCCATAATTCTCCAAAATACCTTTTATTATCCCCCCATATGGAGCGGTCCGGACCAATAGGCGTCTCTCGTCTTGCTTTGGCGCCTCCTCTCCATCTTCTCTATTCTGTCATCCAAGTGTGGTCCAATGTTTACCACGAACCCATTGACTGAGAGAGCGCCATCCAATTATTGGAGGCAAATCATGCATTCTGCGATACTTTTACTTCGGACCACTGGGTCAAAGGAAAAAATAGGACATATGTCCTGAGTCATTAAAAAACATTGGTCCGAGTGCGATCTGATGTTTTGGCAAATTGTACTTGGATCGAATCTATGGTCGTCTGCACGAACCCGTACAGAGAGACGGAGGGCACTGCAACTTCAGAGGGGAACATAGAACTTTGTACCAATTAGTGAAGAATGTATCCACCAAACCGTGAAGCTTATTCCTGACCATGATGACTACCATGGCTTAGAAAGAAAGAAATATATTTACTGAGTGCATTAAGGTTTATGTGATCATTGAATGTATGAATTCTCTAACACAATACTGCCATATTGACTATACTTATACAGTTCTTTATGTTTCTTTATTATAAATCCATTGAAACAAGTAAAAAATAATTAAAAATATCCATAACTTTTAGCTTTACATGTTTGCTACATCCAATCATACCAATATGGATTGTTGCTTTACTTTATTTTTCATCACTTCCTTAAATTTGTGTCTTGTTAATTTGTCTGTTTCCTTGTTTTTACTAATTATTAGTAACTGAAAGGTGTATGCTGAAATTATTATATTTCTTTACTTAATTAGACACCATCAAAATTAGCAGTTTATATTTCACTTGCTTTTTCTATCCGCTGTCATTCTCCTGCAATGACAGCTTTTATCTTTCATAGTGTACAGCTGGGTTTCATGGAGCTCAGCCACCTGACCCTACCAAAAGTGTTCAGTAGCTACATTCTAAGAGAGACATTAACTCCTAACATACTAGCCGTTAACTCCTAACATACTGCCCACCTCTACCCAGCCCATTTTTACCTATACAGCAGTTATCTGTTCACCTCCTTCACCCTGCCTCTAAGCTCAGGGCCCTTCTCAGTCTTTCATAATCAAAATCCCATGCATGGCACCAAGCTTTGTAACAGCAATTTCCACAGCAGTACTAATCATGGCTCTCATTTTCCTGAGCCGTGTGCTTGTTATCTCTATATGTAAATATAGCCAATTGAAAAAAAGCACTGACTGACTGTTAATGAGTAGTAGCTGAATGAAGCTGTTCACCAGGACTGTCACTCAAGGAACCATGAAGTGAGAAGAGACTGCGAGCTGCTCAAGAGATAACTTGAGAATACTCCTTTATTTAAGAATAATATAAGGAAATACCTTTTTCGAATAACAAGTCACATGTGTGGTTTGCAGGTCAGATCTGAAACTTGTGATATTGAGTAAGTTACAAGAAAATTCTAGAAAAATATTTAAAATTGAGAGTCCTCAGAAGAAAATTCTAAGGAATTAAACGATATGCAGAATTACAGTGCGGAAAATAAGTATTTGATACGCTGCCGATTTTGCAGATTTTCCCGCCTACAAAGAATGGAGAGGTCTGTAATTCTTATCGTAGGTGCACTTCACCTGTGAAAGACAGAATTTAAAACTAAAATCCAGAAAATCACATTGTATGATTTTTACATAATTAATTTTCATTTTATTGCATGAAATAAGTATTTAATTCAATAGAAATCAGAACGTAATATTTGGTGAAGAAACCTTTGTTTGTTATTACAGAGGTCAAACGTTTCCTGTAGTTCTTGACCAGGTTTGCACACACTGCAGCAGGGATATTGGCCCCCTCCTCCATACAGATCTTCTCCAGATCTTTCAGGTTTTGGGACTGTCACTGGGCAACATTGAGTTTCAGGTCCTCCAGAGATTTTCTTTTGGGGTTCAGGTCTGGACCCTGGTTAGGCCACTCCAGGACCTTGACATGCTTCTTACAGAGCCGCTCCTTAGTTGCCCTGACTGTGTGTTTTGGTCATTGTCACTCTGGAAGACCCAGCCACGACCCATCTTCAATGCTCTTACTGAGGGAAGGAGGTTGTTGACCAAAATCTTGCGATACATGACCCCATCCATCCTTCCATCAGTACGGTGCAGTTATCCTGTCCCCTTTGCAGAAAAGCGCCCCCAAATTGTGATATTTCCCCCACCATGCTTCATGGTTAGGGCGGTGTTTTTGCGATTGTACTCATCCTTGTTCTTCCTCCAAACACGGCGAGTGAAGTTGATACCAAAAAGTTCTATTTTGGTCTCATCTGATCGCATAACCTTCTCCCATGCCTCTTCTGGATCATCCAGATGGTCATTGGTGAACTTCCAAGAGTCCTGGACATGTGCTGGCGTGAGCAGTGGAACTTGGGGGCCTTCAGGATTTTATTCCATGATGGCGTAGTATGTTACTAGTGGTAATGTTTGAGACTGTGGTCCCAGCTCTCTTCAGGTCATTGACCAGGTCCTCCCGAGTAGTTTTGGGCTGATTCCTGACCATTCTTAAAATCCTCTTTACTCCATGAGGCGAGATCTCGCATGGAGCCCCAGACCGAGGAAGGTTGACAGTCATCTTGTGTTTCTTCCATTTTCTAATAATTGTGCCAACAGTTGTCTTCTCACTAGGCTGCTTGACTATTATCCTGTAGCCCATTAAAGCCTTGTGCAGGTCTACAGTTTTATCCCTGGTGTCCTTAGACAGCTCTTTGGTCTTGGCCATGGTGGAGAGGTTGGAGTGTGATTGAGAGTGTGGACAGGTGTATTTTATACAGGTAACGAGGTAAAGCAGGTGCAATTAATACAGGTAATGAGTGCAGAGTAGGAGGCTTCTTACAGAAAAACTAACAGGTCTGTGAGAGCAGAATTCTTGCTGGTTGATCGGTGATCAAATACTTATTTCATGCAATAAAATGCAATTTAATTATGTAAAAATCCTACAATGTGATTTTCTGTTTTTTTTTTTTTTTTTTTTATTGTTAGATTCTGTCTCTTACAGGTGAAGTGTACTTACGATAAAAATTACAGAAAACCTCGTTCTTTGTAGGTGGGAAAACTTGCAAAAATCGGCAGCGTATCAAATACTTATTTTCCCCACTGTATATTAACTAATAAGTGAATTATCGTTTTCCATGTTTTGTAGCAGGGTGTAGTCCCGTCTCCTGTAGTGATGCTTCTGTAGAACCAGTCCAAATACCGATAAGAGACCCAAGACCCCGATCACCAGCACAAGTGCCGACATCGGGACTGTACGAAGATCCTGGGGCTCATCTGTAGGAAGGAGACAGGAGATCGTAAGATTTCAGGCAGAACTACTGTGCTCAGTAATAAATAGAGGAAATGGTACTGGTCATAAATGACTCTACCAGCAGATGGAGCTGTAGAGCATTGGCCCCACATGTCACTGCATTGCAGGGGCTACAACTGGGCATAGGTGTAATGATTATTGCTAAATGGGAAAAGCGCTCATCCAGAAGGTGATTTTTTTTAATTTTATTTAAGTAACTTTTGCATTGTCCAGATGTGGACAGCCCCTTTAATTGGCCGTGTGTATGGGGGCACCCTGCCTGCTGGCATTGCTCAGGTTGGCACACCTTACCCGTTAATAGAGTCATTGCCATTAGTAATGCTGTAGTTGCCAGTGTTGGGGCATGGCCTGTCCTTGCGGGCAGCAGGGATTATGCCGAAATAAAATCTCCATCCTGAGTCTCCCTGGAAAATAATTCTTTAGAGTCGGGAACTTAATCTCACCCGATGAGACCCTGATGGGCCCCTGGGATAACCTGGCCGATCTGAGCTGCACTCTCGAGCTGCGGGTGTCTCGTCTGTGTCTCGGGGTGAGGCAGCCTTGGGTGCAGCGGTTCGGGACGGTTCCATTGTGACAGATGATTACGTTACAGGACAGATAAACTTCTGGAAAGTTGTCAAACTTAAATACATGAACACTGAAGCGCTGCAGCCGCTGATCCGGGACTGGATGGTTCTGTAGAGTCGAGTCCTGGGAGCAGCTGAAATAGAAGAAAAAAACAGGAAAAACTCAAAAACTTTACATTAAAGTTGCCACTAGGGGGAGTCTGCTGCAAATGTATTAATATTGCTCTTGATGACTTTAATGGGAAGTCTATTTATGAGCGGTCATCGCCCCCTTGTGGTGGCTTCAAGTAGAAAAAATCATCTCATTTTATTTTAGGATGACATTACTAGAAGATATGAGGTATCGCTGATATTGGTGAACACTGTGTCGGCGCTGTTTATAGAGGGGGCTATGCTGGTACTACTTATTGGGAGCACTTACTTCTGTTTATAGCGGGCATCTTGTTGGGATAAAAGTACGGGCTCTGTTGGCGCTCATTAAATACCTACCGACACCTGGCAAGTGGCCGACAGACCCCACATCAGCAATGCCTGGGTCTCCCCATAGCTAGATACCTGAACAATGGGGTTACTTTGCTGGCGCTGTAGTAAGCTGGCAGCTCTCTGCTGGTATTGCTCAGTGGGTGTTGATTTAAGGGGCTTTCAATTGGCACTGCTGTATATCAGGAGCATTTTGATGGTACTGTTTCTGGGAGGTTTGCTGGCCTGTACTGGGAGCCCTCTGCCAGTATTGTTATAGGACCCCCGGTTATGTTACTTACCCCTGTTGGATGAGATTGTACATCTGCTCGGATTCCCTCAGTGACGGAGAAGCTTTGCATTTCTCTACAAGTATCTGGAGATGTTCATCATCCGACTCCACCCTGAACTCCACGTGGAGGCTGCCGTGAATGTCCACCTCGTAGGGATACGTAGTCACCAGGTCAGTGAAGTTCTCTGCTTGGTAAAGTCTCAGTGATACGTTATAATGTCCAAAAGAGACGACGTCGGTGACTTTAGGTTGGAAACTGAAGTCAAGAGTCTCGTTGGCCTGCATTTCACACCTCACCGGGATCTCAATGCGATGGACGCCGGTCCCGGGGACCGTCCCATAGATCGTGTTGATATAATAGGTTTTATCATCTTCATTCTATGGAAACATCAAAATTTGCAATGTAATAACTGTAATAACCCCTTGTCTCTTCTCAGTTGAACTTTACAGTCCCTGGATGTGTCCTGTGTTAGGCATCCATGGACGTCATGAATAGGATCAATCATGGTGTTGGTTGTAAGAGGGTCAGAAAAGTCTGTCCTTCACCCTCTTACAAGTGACTGTCCTCCACCTGGTTGGATTTCATCTCCCCCCTGTTGTAATTCTGGCATTGTTATGCTCCCGTCCTGTTGACATGACTTTGGTATCTGCGATGAATATCTTATTTACAAGTTTATGGAACTAAGAAACTGTTTTGGTGTTTTTGGAAGCATACACCAGGGAATGGATTGCGTGAGGCGTAGAGATGACGCCTAGCCATTTGGCTCCAGGCAGTTTTCCTGGGTGAAAGAAGAAGATCCAAGGGGTTATATTCCTCCTTGTGGAAGGTGACATGTTAAGCATGCCGAGATGAGGAGACTTTTAAGCCGTAATACTCCTGTGGGAAATATGCAAATTGTCTCTTTGGAGAGAAACTCTATTGCCACCTGTGTGAGAGGCGTCTGACCGGGAATCGTGAAAGAAGAAATGTCTTCCCTTGGTAGGAACACTACCAGTCTATTATTTGTACTGTAAGGTTCAACCCATGTAGATGGTATCGACAATGGTAGAGTATGTTCCATGTAAGTGATTTATTGGCACATTTAGTAGATAAACTAATGAGGATATTTTACAATTAGATTTTATGTAAGATTTCTAAATTTGGAAAACCCACCAGAACACTGGACCCGCATCTGCTGAATGGTATCTTGATGAGGTAGTGATCCTTCTCCTCTTCTGCCCGGCACAGAGGGTCCTTCAGATGAATATCAAGTACATCCAGGTGAGCCCCCGATACCAGGTTGTACGGTAAGATGTACTCCGCAGCATCCGGGAGGCAACGGATCGAACTTTCCGGTTCCTGCGGTGATTCTGAAACAAGTACAAAACAAAAACACATATAAAAGCCTCACAAAGCATAAAAATCGGTGGTGAATATACGAGTAGTCCATAATCCTCTGAGTCACCTGCTCTACAGCTGTCATAGTTTAGGGGGGTTGTTGTTGCAAAACTCATGTTCAGATACTTTTATTAGTTAATAACGGGGGTCTCTAATTTAAGACTCATCCCTATACATCCATGTACTCCAACCGTCCAATGTTTTTAATGGAGAATGCGCGATACTTCATTTCTCATGCGGTGGTGCTGCTCCAAAACCGATCACTTTTTACCAGATTCCTTCACAGATTACTGGTGATTGTGATCGGCTTATTGTCAGGGATATTTTTTTTTACAAAAAGGATTGTTGTAGATAGAAAGCACTTTTTCTTTGGTATACTGGAGGTTTCCACTTGTCGGTAGTGGGAGCAGTGAAGATGGATTTGTACATTTATATAACATCTTGGTTTAATATTACGTCTTATATTCCAAAATTTTGTAGATCTAAATAGCATGAGTGTGATCATTTAAAGAATTGCATTTTAAAAAAACACGGGTTTAGAGAATTGTTACAGGAGTCTAGAAGGAGTCAAAATATCTGGAAACCTCTGAAACCATAGTTTAGATTTTTTTCTACGGGGTCCTTTGTCTTCTATAGTATGTATGTCACTGTCTACTCATTGCAACTAAACCATGTGACCATTGCCTATGATATATGTGGCTTCAACTCAGGCTGTGTGGATTGTCTCTCACCTGGATACGGTCCACTTTCACAGATTGAATATCCATAGGAGACATGATTTCCAGTGCCAAACACATAAAGTGTGAATGTGGAGGTCTCATGGTAGATCTCATGATGTCCCTCAGTCTTCCCCAATGTGACTTGCCAACCTATGAAACCATTGAATTCTTTCCTGGTCGTTGGGTAATAACTTAGTGGTTTTCCATCTAGATAGAACTCCGAGTCTGAAGACACCTGAGAAACGATGAGGATGAAGTTGTCGTAGGAAGACTGAGTCACAAACCTGTAATATCTTCTTCCCAGTAACGATGGTGGGACTGTGGTAAGAAATGGATCATACTTATATTGTATCCCAGGTGAACTAGATTCCTGGAATAAATATGAGACCATCACAGGTTTGGTGGCATTGATGAGGAGGATTTTGTCTACAGGAATTCTGACATAGGCGCCTTCTTGTAGACTATGACTGGTGGCACCTCCTGGGCTATCAATAGTCACACGGGTATCTGGACTTCCCGCAACTATAGTGATGACATCCAGAGTGTGGGTGAAGAATGGGAAGACGGCAAAGACGTTCCCCCAGTTCTTCACAGGATGGAGCTGATCCATGATGGTGTCACAAGCAGAGTCACTTCCCTTATAACAGTTAGAGCCAGCAAATGCGGCAACCGGGACTGAAGAAACAATTTTGGTTCCAGTGAGGTCATCAGTGCTTTGAAACTGAATGACTTCTTGATTTCCCAGTGAAAAATGTGAACAAATCTCCAGTTTTGTAGGAAATCCTATTATATTTTATGGATCCTGAGACTGTAACGTTCACTTGAACTTCTTGTTCAAATCCATTGGCCACCACAAATTGTCCCCTGGCTGATGAAGCCTGCTCATATTCTCCCTTGCCAGGAGTAACGATATAATACTCCTCACCCAGGTCTTCTTGCGGTAGGCAGGTCATGGCATCAGAGGTGAACGAGTGGGTGTTGAATCCAAATACAGATATGGCCACATCGGACGTCACCATTATGACCTTGGAAGTGATGCCCTGTGCTGAGATCATAAACGTGTAGTCCAGGGTCACCAGGCTACTACTATTCTGGGGAACATGAACTGTCTTATTGAAGAACGGCTGAGGCACCGTCACCGTGACCGTAGCGGCTTCATCACAGGTCACAAGATACAGCTGGAAACTTGTTCCTGAGTTTCTGTTGATGTTTTCCATGAAAGCCGTCACAAATGTTGTTTTGATCTCTCCTGGGGGAAGAAAAAACGAAAACATCTGGTAATACCATTGTAAACTGTGGCATGGGTTATGGCATCCCTGAATTGTCCCTTTGTAAAGGAGAGGGGAAGATGGCTGATATCCCCTGAAGGTTTACTATTGCAGTGATGTAAAACGTTGTTTTTTATGTGATTTTTGATGCAACCGTCTAATTTATTATTATGCCCTGCAAATGTGATAATATCGGGAAGAACAGAAAGTAACATTGCGGTCCCTGGGTAAAGAGGGGATACCAGATTGGTGGAAAACAGACTGGCAAGCTCATCTTCCATGATACAGAGGGAGCTATGGGTCCACGAGGTATAACTGTGGGTTAGTGGGGACCCTGAGACAGCGAAAGAGACGATGGGGACAGAGGCTATGTGTAGGCCAAACAGAAACATCAGTGAGGAGATACTAGGTTTGCTAGGCCGGAGCATGGATACTGCACCAAAGTGAGCTGCAGTTGGGCAGAGAGCAAGGTAGAAATGGTAGTCCCCATTCAAGTGTGCTATAAAATATGATATGCCTCTCATAAGATATGTGCCGCAATCTGCAACCACAACACATGGACCTCCGTGCAATGCAGATGTGGTTAACAAGTTTTATACCTGCTACCAGTGATGAGCGAATGGGCTCACTACTCGAGTTTTCCGAGCATGCTCGGGTGTTCTCCAAGTATTTGGGCATGCTCGTAAATTATGTTTGAGTCCCCGCTGCTGCATAATTTGCGGCTGTTAAGACAACCTGAACACATGCAGGGGTTGCCTGTTTGTTAGGAAATCCTTACATGTATTCAGGCTGTCTAGCAGCCGCAAATCATGCAGCTGTGGGGACTCAGACATAATCTACGAGCACGACCAAGATACTCGGAGAAAACGCTCAGAAAACTCAAGTAACGAGCACACTCGCTCATCACTACCTGCTACCTATTGTATCAATGTGTTGTATATATCAGTTCCACTGGTAAACATCAGTAAACATAGTAAACATATTTATAATAAACATAGTAATCATCAGTGAAAATCAGTTCCACTAGTAAACTAAAGCTTATTTTTATATACCAAGGTGGCTCCTTTTTATTGAAATACAGGGTCTTTGTTTGATTTATCATCCAGCATCATGTGTTCATGGGGAAAAGTCCTTATAAAGAGACATTGTGTTGCACACACACCCACGGACCCGGTTCACTAGTATCTAGGGTCACAGCAGACCACCTTAGTCCATTTGACCCTTATAGTTACATATTTCTATTCTTTTAAGTGACAATGAAACCTCCAGGACAGAAGCATCAAATATTACGACTTGCTACCTGCAGCTGCTGCTAGTGGAAGATTAGGCGCATGCTACATACTTGGGTATTATAGAGTTTAATGCATAGAATGCAGTATAGTATGCAGTAGGCTCCTGAGCGCCTCCTAGTGGTGGCAGCAGGAAGACAATATTGTAAGATTTCACTGTAGACTCTAGAATTTGCAGTGAAACAATTAGAAATTAACTAATTGATTCTATTTTAATCAATTTCATGTCCAATTGTATAAAATTTGCAGGTATGAGCAACTTCAAAGAATTTGCAATTTGATTGTCCAAAAAATAGCCGAAGACATTTTACACAAATACTGTATATAGGGAAAAAGTGCTACAATTTTGGAAAAATACTCCAGAAAGTAATGTGTTGTAGTCCGGCAGCAGTAAGGAAGATGAGAGTAGTAGTCTGTGAGTAAGGGAAGAGTCAAATGGCTGTATAGCTCAGACGAGGATCGCAATGCAACGCTTGGACTGGCAGTCGGCTCTCCCAACCTGAGTGTGACAGCATATATTTCTATGCAGCCGACAACCAGTCCGATCATTGCATTGCGATCCTTGTCTGAGTTATACAGCCGTCTGACTCCCCTAATGCAAAAATTGGATTGATAAGGGGAGCCATTAAAAGGAATCATAGCTACAAGATTATCTTGTTTTTCCCACTGAGCACATTCAATGTAATTTTTTATATTCCTCACCTAAAAAAATGATTACAATGATATACAACTAACACAGATGTACAGGTCCTTCTCAAAAAATTAGCATATAGTGTTAAATTTCATTATTTACCATAATGTAATGATTACAATTAAACTTTCATATATTATAGATTTATTATCCACCAACTGAAATTTGTCAGGTCTTTTATTGTTTTAATACTGATGATTTTGGCATACAACTCCTGATAACCCAAAAAACCTGTCTCAATAAATTAGCATATTTCACCCATCCAATCAAATAAAAGTGTTTTTTAATAACAAACAAAAAAACCAACAAATAATAATGTTCAGTTATGCACTCAATACTTGGTCGGGAATCCTTTGGCAGAAATGACTGCTTCAATGCGGCGTGGCATGGAGGCAATCAGCCTGTGACACTGCTGAGATGTTATGGAGGCCCAGGATGCTTCAATAGCGGCCTTAAGCTCATCCAGAGTGTTGGGTCTTGCGTCTCTCAACTTTCTCTTCACAATATCCCACAGATTCTCTATGGGGTTCAGGTCAGGAGAGTTGGCAGGCCAATTGAGCACAGTAATACCATGGTCAGTAAACCATTTACCAGTGGTTTTGGCACTGTGAGCAGGTGCCAGGTCGTGCTGAAAAATGAAATCTTCATCTCCATAAAGCATTTCAGCCGATGGAAGCATGAAGTGCTCCAAAATCTCCTGATAGCTAGCTGCATTGACCCTGCCCTTGATGAAACACAGTGGACCAACACCAGCAGCTGACATGGCACCCCACACCATCACTGACTGTGGGTACTTGACACTGGACTTCAGGCATTTTGGCATTTCCTTCTCCCCAGTCTTCCTCCAGACTCTGGCACCTTGATTTCCGAATGACATGCAAAATTTGCTTTCATCAGAAAAAAGTACTTGGGACCACTTAGCAACAGTCCAGTGCTGCTTCTCTGTAGCCCAGGTCAGGCGCCTCTGCCGCTGTTTATGGTTCAAAAGTGGCTTTACCTGGGGAATGCGGCACCTGTAGCCCATTTCCTGCACACGCCTGTGCACGGTGGCTCTGGATGTTTCCACACCAGACTCAGTCCACTGCTTCCTCAGGTTCCCCAAGGTCTGGAATCGGTCCTTCTCCACAATCTTCCTCAGGGTCCGGTCTCCTCTTCTCGTTGTACAGCGTTTTCTGCCACATTGTTTCCTTCCAACAGACTTACCATTGAGGTGCCTTGATACAGCACTCTGGGAACAGCCTATTTGTTGAGAAATTTCTTTCTGGGTCTTACCCTCTTGCTTGAGGGTGTCAATGATGGCCTTCTTGACATCTGTCAGGTTGCTAGTCTTACCCATGATGGGGGTTTTGAGTAATGAACCAGGCAGGGAGTTTATAAAAGCCTCAGGTATCTTTTGCATGTGTTTAGAGTTAATTAGTTGATTCAGAAGATTAGGGTAATAGGTCGTTTAGAGAACCTTTTCTTGATATGCTAATTTATTGAGACAGGTTTTTTGGGTTATCAGGAGTTGTATGCCAAAATCATCAGTATTAAAACAATAAAAGACCTGACAAATTTCAGTTGGTGGATAATGAATCTATAACATATGAAAGTTTAATTGTAATCATTACATTATGGTAAATAATGAAATTTAACACTATATGCTAATTTTTTGAGAAGGACCTGTATACATTTGTTACTAATAGGGTTTTGAGATAGATAGATAGATAGATAGATAGATAGATAGATAGATAGATAGATAGATAGATAGATAATAGATAGATAGATAATAGATAGATAGATAGATAGATAGATAGATAGATAGATAGATAGATAGATAGATAGATAGATATGAATTTTGTACACGGATACATACATACATATGTAATATATACTCTACCTGGTTTTAAAGTGCATTTCTCAGATGTGGCTCCTGTAAAAAGGAAAATAAAATAAAAACAGCAGGTCAGACCAGGAGAGCACATTGAAATCATGGGGCTACATAGAAAAAGTGCTAATTGGGATACCTCCCAAAAAAATATATATTTGGGTGAGTAGTTGTAGATTCATGGCACATAGGTGCAGACACAAAATGGTGAACCTTCAAACTTTTAAAGACAGAGAGAAGGACATGTAATGTGGCACTTGAACAGTAAATGTGTCCATACTGAAGTTCCTTAGTATTGACATCCACTATGATAACCCTTTTATGGCCCCCATAGAGTATGATGCTCACAAAACTACACATACCCTGCCATCACACAGTATGGCTGTCCAACAGTCCCAACACACAGTATGATGTCTACACAGACCCTAGATATGGTTTTATGTCCCTTTAGTCCCCAAACATACCAGCACAATGCCCACACAGTTTGTTGTCCCCCAAAAACCTCCACACAGTATGATGTTCCCAAAGACACACACACAGTATGATGTCCCCAAAGCCCCATACACAAAGTATGATGCCTCCACAGTCCCCCATATAGTATGATTTCCCTACAGCACCCTCACACACAGTATGAAGTCCCCACAGCCTGTCACAAAGTATATCCCCACACACCCCACATCCCACGTACAGTATGATGTGCCCACCACAGCACGCATATACTATGATGTCTTCACAGCCCCCACACGCATAGTATGATATCCCCATAGCCCCCACACAGTGTAATGTCCTCACAGCTCCCTCACATAGTATAATGTCCCCACAGAACCCACAGAGTATGATGTCCCCACAGCCCCCCACACAGTATAACATCCTCACAGCTCCCACACATAGTATGATGTCTCCAGAGACCCCACAGAGTATGATGTCTCCACAGCCCCCCACACAGTATAATGTCCTCACAGCTCCCACACATAGTATGATGTCCCCACAGAACCCACAGAGTATAATGTCCCCACAGCCCCCCATAAAGTATGATGCCCCCAAAATCACAACACAGTATGATGTCCCCACAGCCCCCCACACAGTATAATGTCCACACAGCTCCCACACATAGTATGATGTCCCCAGAGACCCCACGGAGTATGATGTCCCCAAAGCCCCCCACACAGTATAATGTATTCACAGCTCCCACACATAGTATGATGTCCCCACAACCCCCACACAGTATGATGCCCCAAAATGACAACACAGTATGATGTCCCCACAGACCCCCACAAGAATTGACTAACAAATTTGAATTGCAAGTCTGTTTTGGCAAAGTTTTTAAGATGGTTCTGTTAATTTATATATTGTTATGTAATAAATATTTAAGTAAAACATGTTTGACTACAAAAAAAATGTTTTTGAACATTCCATAATGTCATAACATAATTGCAATTTTGTAAATCTCCACATCCTTGGAACCATTCACCTGTAAATAGTTATTATGATTGTTCTGTTATCATAATATGTCCTGATCACAAAGGGACTAATTCTAACAGCAGAAGTACATTAAGGAGCTGATAGAATGTATAGATTTTTTATTATTATCATTCTGTTGGCACAGACATTTTTGTTTTAATGTCGTTATGTAAGGGGAAATTTAGTTATTGATTTTAATACCATTAATTAAGGGGTTGTCCATTAGAACACAAACAATTTGCAGTAATCTTGTGAGAACCTGTTATTATTATTATTATTATTATTATTTTTACATCACAAGTGGGCCCAATTTGTACATCAAAAATTGTACGTTTCTATAAACTTTCCAAGATAGGATAATTTTCTGAAAGGTTTATGCTTGAAAAACTCCTTGTTTTTGACCGTCTTCCTGTTCACATACCCTAATCCTGAGGCTGCCGTAGTCAGTAAACGTGGAATTTTGTGAAAGATTTTGAGAAACCACTTGTTATATTAGTTGTGTTGAGCAAAACATTTCGAAACTTTGCTAATAAACCAAATTTACAAAATTGGGTAGGAGGTGAATTATTTTGACTCCAACTCTTTAATACTTCCATCACGTTAGACTATCATTCCAGAAGAGAAATGAAATTGTACCTGTTTTTATTATGTAGACCCCTCCTCACATGTAAAGCTCCATGGAATTAATGGCGCTATAACAATAAATAATAATAATAATATACTCACCCGCTTTGGAGAAAGCTTGAATTAGACCCCAAACAGCACAAAGGAGCAGACACATCACCGAGTGACGAAACATCTCGAAGAATCAGATAAAACTGTTATCAAATCTTCTCCTGGACCTTAAATACTCTCCACGAATGTCTCGTTATATTCTACATATAATTATCAGGAAGGCTGACCGTTTATCACCTTACCTACTGAACCCCACCCCTCTTATGGTGCGTAATTTAGTGCCAAATCACACAGTGTACATGTAACCATAGCAGACATTGCACAAGTAACACTGTCCGATCAATGAGAACGTAGCTGAATCCACCGACGTCCCATAGATTAGACAAGTGTGAATCAGGGGGTAAGTAGCTGTAGATGCAAGGATCATTAATGACTGGTAAAGTTCCAATCTCATAGACCCCCAACAGTGACCATGAGTCATGTCATACTGACATAACGATATAAAGCAAACCAAAATGGCCAATGACCTTATCATTTTGCAGGCAAAACTGTGGCTTTACCTTCACAATTGTGCTGCCATTGGCCACCATACGTAGACGTGGTTTTAGGCTGGCTCGACCACTATCTCAAGTTGGACTTGTAATCACCCATGATACAGACTTTAGGCTGGAATGGTCCACATATACATACAATATCAAGGGTCTCCTTTACCCATGGAGATTAACCATAACTTACCCAAGAGAATCAGTACTACTCAATTGAAACAGAAAGTTACTTAGCGTAGTAAGTTCAGTCTATCATTTAGATTTACCAATTACACAACAGTATAAAGACAAAGAGTTTTGCAGTCACAAATCATAGGAAAGTAATAGTCCAAAAATTACCTATTGTAGTCTTTTGTGATCAGCCAGACCATTTTGTGCAGAATAGGGTTGAGCGAAACGGGTCGAACATTTTCAAAAGTCGCCGACTTTTGACAAAGTCGGGTTTCATGAAACCCGATCCGACCCCTGTGCGGGGTCGGCCATGCGGTACGCGACTTTCGCGCCAAAGTCGCGTTTCAATGACGCGAAAAGCGCCATTTCTCAGCCAATGAAGGTAAACGCAGAGTGTGGGCAGCGTGATGACATAGGTCCTGGTCCCCACCATCTTAGAGAAGGGCATTGCAGTGATTGGCTTGCTGTCTGCGACGTCACAGGGGCTATAAAGGGGAGTTCCCGCCGACCGCCATGTTACTGCTGCTGATCTGAGCTTAGGGAGAGGTTGCTGCCGCTTCGTCAGAAGCAGGGATAGCGTTAGGCAGGGTCCATTAACCACCAAACCGCTTGTGCTGTAGCGATTTCCACTGCCCAACACCACCTTCGGTGTGCAGGGACAGTGGAAGCTACATTTTTTTTTTTCCCCTCAGCGCTGTAGCTCATTGGGCTGCCCTAGAAGGCTCCCTGATAGCTGCATTGCTGTGTGTACGCCGCTGTGCAAACCAACTGCTTTTTTCAAAGCACAAATCCTCTTGTTCCTTCCTTTCTGCACAGCTATCTTGTTTGTTTGTCCACACTTTTTATTTGATTTGTGCATCAGTCCACTCCTTATTGCTGCCTGCCATACCTGGCTGAGATTACTGCAGGGAGATAGTAATTGAAGGACAGTTCCTTTTTTTTTTTTTTTTGTGGGAGATTAAGATTGGCATTTCTGCTAGAGTGCCATCCCTGTCTGTGTCATCTCTCAGTCAGTGGGCCATAGAAAGCCTATTTATTTTTTTGCTTGATTTGGGTTCTAAAATCTACCTGAAAAAATCACTACATCAATCAGTGGGAGAAAAATATTGGCCTCAGGGCTTGTGTGCCACTCTTGACTCCTGTGTGTGCCATCTCTCACTCAGTGGGCCATAGAAAGCCTATTAATTTTTTTGCTTGATTTGGGTTCTAAATTCTACCTGAAAAAATCAATAAATCAATCAGTGGGAGATTAATATTGGCCTTTGGGCTTGTGTGCCAGTCCTAAGCGTTCCATCTCTCTCTCTCAGATAGTGGGCCATAGAAAGCCTATTTATTATTTTTTTTATTGGGTTTATAAATTTTCCCTGGAAAAAAAAAAAAAAAAAGTGGGAGATTAATAATGGCCTCTGGGCTTGTGTGCCAGTCCTGAGCGTGCCATCTCTCTCACAAATAGTGGGCCATAGAAAGCCTATTTATTTTTTTGGTTGATTTGGGTTCTAAATTCTACCTGAAAAAATCAATAAATCAATCAGTGGGAGATTAATATTGGCCTTTGGGCTTGTGTGCCAGTCCTAAGCGTGCCATCTCTCTCTCTCAGATAGTGGGCCATAGAAAGCCTATTTATTATTTTGTTTTATTGGGTTTATAAATTTTCCCTGGAAAAAAAAAAAAAAAGTGGGAGATTAATATTGGCCTCTGGGCTTGTGTGCCAGTCCTGAGCGTGCCATCTCTCTCACAAATAGTGGGCCATAGAAAGCCTATTTATTTTTTTGGTTGATTTGGGTTCTAAATTCTACCTGAAAAAATCAATAAATCAATCAGTGGGAGATAAATATTGGCCTCTGGGCTTGTGTGCCACTCCTGACTCCTGTGTGCGTCCTCTCTCACTCAGTGGGCCCTAGAAAGCCTATTTTTTGTTTTATTTGTTTTCTAAATTCTCCCTGAAAAAATCATTTTATTTTATTTGGTTTCTAAATTATTCCTGAAAAAATCATTTATTTATTTATTTTTTTTTTCTAAAGTCTCCCTGAAAAAAAAAAAAAAATCAAATCAGTGGGAGATTAATATTGCCCTTTCTGCTTGTGTGCCAGTCTTGACTCCTGGGTGTGCCATCTCTCTCTCTCCAATTGTGGGCCATAGAAAGCCTATTAATTTTTTTGCTTGATTTGGATTCCAAAATCTACCTGAAAAAATCACTAAATCAATCAGTGGGAGATAAATATTGGCCTCTGGGCTTGTGTGCCACTCCTGACTCCTGTGTGCGTCCTCTCTCACTCAGTGGGCCCTACAAAGCCTATTTTTTTTTTATTTGTTTTCTAAATTCTCCCTGAAACAATCATTTTATTTTATTTGGTTTCTAAATTCTTCCTGAAAAATTCATTTTTTTGTATTTTTTTTTTCTAAAGTCTCCCTGAAAAAAAAAAAAAAAATCAAATCAGTGGGAGATTAATATTGCCCTTTCTGCTTGTGTGCCAGTCTTGACTCCTGGGTGTGCCATCTCTCTCTCTCCAATTGTGGGCCATAGAAAGCCTATTATTTTTTTTGCTTGATTTGGGTTCCAAAATCTACCTGAAAAAATCACTAAATCAATCAGTGGGAGATAAAGATTGGCCTCTCGGCTTGTGTGCCACTCCTGACTCCTGTGTGCGTCCTCTCTCACTCAGTGGGCCCTAGAAAGCCTATTTTTTGTTTTATTTGTTTTCTAAATTCTCCCTGAAAAAATCATTTTATTTTACTTGGTTTCTAAATTATTCCTGAAAAAATCATTTTTTTTTTATTTTTTATTTTCTAAAGTCTCCCTGAAAAAAAAATCAAATCAGTGGGAGATTAATATTGCCCTTTCTGCTTGTGTGCCAGTCTTGACTCCTGGGTGTGCCATCTCTCTCTCTCCAATTGTGGGCCATAGAAAGCCTATTAATTTTTTTGCTTGATTTGGGTTCCAAAATCTACCTGAAAAAATCACTAAATCAATCAGTGGGAGATAAATATTGGCCTCTGGGCTTGTGTGCCACTCCTGACTCCTGTGTGCGTCCTCTCTCACTCAGTGGGCCCTACAAAGCCTATTTTTTTTTGTTTGTTTTCTAAATTCTCCCTGAAACAATCATTTTATTTTATTTGGTTTCTAAATTCTTCCTGAGAAATTCATTTTTTTGTATTTTTTTTTCTAAAGTCTCCCTGAAAAAAAAAAAAAAAAATCAAATCAGTGGGAGATTAATATTGCCCTTTCTGCTTGTGTGCCAGTCTTGACTCCTGGGTGTGCCATCTCTCTCTCTCCAATTGTGGGCCACAGAAAGCCTATTAATTTTTTTGCTTGATTTGGGTTCCAAAATCTACCTGAAAAAATCACTAAATCAATCAGTGGGAGATAAATATTGGCCTCTGGGCTTGTGTGCCACTCCTGACTCCTGTGTGCGTCCTCTCTCACTCAGTGGGCCCTACAAAGCCTATTTTTTTTTTATTTGTTTTCTAAATTCTCCCTGAAACAATCATTTTATTTTATTTGGTTTCTAAATTCTTCCTGAAAAATTCATTTTTTTGTATTTTTTTTTTCTAAAGTCTCCCTGAAAAAAAAAAAAAATCAAATCAGTGGGAGATTAATATTGCCCTTTCTGCTTGTGTGCCAGTCTTGACTCCTGGGTGTGCCATCTCTCTCTCTCCAATTGTGGGCCATAGAAAGCCTATTAATTTTTTTGCTTGATTTGGGTTCCAAAATCTACCTGAAAAAATCACTAAATCAATCAGTGGGAGATAAATATTGGCCTCTGGGCTTGTGTGCCACTCCTGACTCCTGTGTGCGTCCTCTCTCACTCAGTGGGCCATAGAAAGCCTATTTTTTTTTATTTGTTTTCTAAATTCTCCCTGAGACAATCATTTCATTTTATTTGGTTTATAAATTCTTCCTTAAAAAATCATTTTTTTTTTATTATTTTTTTTTTTCTAAAGTCTCCCTTTTAAAAAAAACAAAACAAATCAGTGGGAGATTAATATTTACATTTGCGCTTCAGTGACAGTCCTGCGTGTGTGGCATCTCTCTCATTTGTTGCCACCAACAACAGAGTCTGTAACATTGTGCCTGATTTTCGTTGTGGTCTCACTCACCTGTAAAGGGGTAGCTAAATCATACTGAAGTTATAGCTCACCGTGTAAGTTGTGTGACAGCAACAAATACCGTTAGTTTGGTAACGTTTTTAAAACAATGAGGAAGTCTGGTGGAAGAGGTCGTGGCCGGGGGCGTTCATTGTCAGCTGGTAATGAGGGTAGTGGTAGTGGTGGAGCATCAGGTGGTCGTGGGAAAAAAAATATTGCACCTAAGTCTGGAGCTGTGGAGCCAGGTTCGTCGTCTGGCTACACAAGGCCTCGAACGCTCCCTTTTCTGGGAGTAGGAAAACCGCTTTTAAAGCCGGAGCAGCAAGAGCAAGTTTTGGCTTATCTTGCTGACTCAGCCTCTAGCTCTTTTGCCTCCTCTCGTGAAACTGGTAAAAGTAAAAGCAGCGCGTCGTTAGTGGATGTTCACGGTCAGGGACAAGTCGCTTCCTTGTCCTCTTCAGCAAAAACAACAACAGAGAAGAATGCAGCAGGCAACACAACGGGTTACTCCATGGAGCTCTTTACACATACCGTCCCTGGCTTAGAAAGTGAAGCAGTTAACAGTCCATGCCCATTACAAGTTGAATCTGACATGGAGTGCACTGATGCACAGCCACAGCCAGACTACTATGCTGGTCCTTTGACTCAGACCACAACATTGCCCTCGCAGGGTGCTGATCAAGAATCAGACCCTGATGAAACTATGTTGCCCCATCACGAACGCTATACCACCGACCGACACGGTGACACAGACGAAGTTGCACACGAGCTACAAGAAGAGGTAATAGATGACCCAGTTCTTGACCCCGATTGGCAGCCATTGGGGGAACAGGGTGCAGGCGGCAGCAGTTCTGAAGCGGAGGAGGAGGGGCCGCAGCAGGCATCAACATCGAAACAGGTTCCATCTGCCGGGCCCGTATCTTGCCCAAAACGCGTGGCAAAGTCAAAACCTGTTGGAGGACAGCGTGGCCATCCGGTTAAAGCTCAGTCTGCAATGCCTGAAAAGGTATCCGATGCTAGAAAGAGTGCAGTCTGGCATTTTTTTAAACAACATCCAATTGATCAGCGCAAAGTCATCTGTCAAAAATGTTCAACTACCTTAAGCAGAGGGCAGAATCTGAAAAGTCTCAATACAAGTTGCATGCATAGACATTTGACCACCATGCATTTGCAAGCTTGGACTAACTACCAAACGTCCCTTAAGGTTGTAGCACCCTCGGCCAATGAAGCTAGTCATCAACGCAACATCCCTTCCGGCAGTGTAGGGCCACCATTTTCTGCACCACCTGCAGTATCTGTGCAGGTTTCTTTGCCAGGCCAAAGCAGTCAGGGTCAGGGAATCACCAGTTTCGTAGTAGGAAACACTGCATCTAGGGCACCGGCGGCAACAATACCATCTCCCACCGTCTCTCAGTCTGCCATGTCCACCGGCACCCCCGCTAGTTCCACGATCTCCAGCTCTCCAGTCCAGCTCACCCTACATGAGACTATAGTTAGAAAAAGGAAGTACTTAGCCTCGCATCCGCGTACACAGGGTTTGAACACCCACATAGCTAGACTAATCTCGTTAGAGATGATGCCCTACCGGTTAGTTGAAAGCGAAGCTTTCAAAGCCCTGATGGACTACGCTGTACCACGCTACCAGCTACCCAGTCAACACTTTTTTTCCAGAAAAGCCATCCCAGCCCTCCACCAGCATGTTAAAGAGCGCATCGTCCATGCACTCAGGCAATCTGTGAGCACAAAGGTGCACCTGACAACAGATGCATGGACCAGTAGGCATGGCCAGGGACGTTACGTGTCCATCACGGCACACTGGGTAAATGTGGTGGATGCAGGGTCCACAGGGGACAGCAAGTTTGGGACAGTTCTGCCTAGCCCACGGTCTAGGAAACAGTTGGCTGTAGCCGTTCGCACCCCCTCCTCCTCGTCCTCCTGCAGAAGCGAGACCTCGTCCACAGACCGCAGTCGCACAACCACTCCATCCGCAGCTGCCACTGTTGCACACCAGGTCTCCCATTATGGGGCAGCTACTGGCAGCAGTCTGTATTGGCTATGAAGTGTTTGGGCGACAACAGACACACCGCTGAAGTTCTGTCCGAGTTCTTGCAGAAAGAAACGCAGTCGGGGCTGGGCACTGTAGATCTTGAGGCAGGCAAGGTAGTGAGTGATAACGGAAGGAATTTCATGGCTGCCATCTCCCTTTCCCAACTGAAACACATTCCTTGCCTGGCTCACACCTTAAACCTGGTGGTGCAGTGCTTCCTGAAAAGTTATCCGGGGTTATCCGACCTGCTCCTCAAAGTGCGTGGACTTTGCTCACATATCCGCCGTTCGCCCGTACACTCCAGCTGTATGCAGACCTATCAGCGTTCTTTGAACCTTCCCCAGCATCGCCTAATCATAGACGTTGCAACAAGGTGGAACTCAACACTGCACATGCTTCAGAGACTGTGTGAACAGAGGCGGGCTGTTATGTTTTTGTGGGAGGATACACATACACGGGCAGGCAGTAGGATGGCAGACATGGAGTTGTCAGGTGTGCAGTGGTCGAAGATTCAAGACATGTGTCAAGTCCTTCAGTGTTTTGAGGAATGCACACGGCTGGTTAGTGCAGACAACGCCATAATAAGCATGAGCATCCCCCTAATGCGTCTGCTGATGCAAAGTTTGACGCACATAAAGGATCAGGCGTCTGCAGCTGAGGAAGAGGAAAGCCTTGATGACAGTCAGCCATTGTCTGGCCAGGGCAGTGTACAGGATGAGGTAGCGGGCGAAGAGGAGGAGGAGGACGAGGAGGATGATGGGGATGATTATATTTTTAATGAGGAAGCTTTTCCGGGGCCAGTGGAAATTGTTGGCGCGGCAAGGCCGGGTTCTGGTTTTTGGAGGGACACAAGTGACGTGGATTTGCCTGAAACTGCCCCTCAACCAAGCACAACCACAGATTTGAGAACTGGAACTTTGGGCCACATGGCGGATTATGCCTTACGTATCCTCAAAAGGGATACACGCATAACAAAAATGATGAACGATGACGATTACTGGTTGGCCTGCCTCCTTGATCCTCGCTATAAAGGCAAATTGCAAAATATAATGCCACATGAGAACTTGGAACTAATATTAGCAACCAAACAATCAACTCTTGTTGACCGTTTGCTTCTGGCATTCCCTGCACACAGCGCCCGTGATCGTTCTCACACGAGCTGCAGGGGCCAGCAGACCAGAGGAGTTAGAGGGGCAGAAATCAGAAGTGGCGTTGGCCAGAGGGGTTTTCTGACCAGGTTGTGGAGTGATTTTGCTATGACCGCAGACAGGACAGGTACTGCAGCATCAATTCAAAGTGACAGGAGACAACATTTGTCCAGTATGGTTACTAACTATTTTTCATCCCTTATCGACGTTCTCCCTCAACCGTCATTCCCATTTGATTACTGGGCATCAAAATTAGACACCTGGCCAGAATTGGCAGAATATGCATTGCAGGAGCTTGCTTGCCCGGCAGCTAGTGTCCTATCAGAAAGAGTATTCAGTGCTGCAGGTTCAATACTAACAGAAAAAAGGACTCGTCTGGCTACCCAAAATGTAGATGATCTAACCTTCATTAAAATGAACCACAACTGGATTTCGAAATCCTTTGCCCCACCTTGCCCGGCTGACACCTAGCTTTCCTATGTAAAGGTCTTGCCTGTGGACTATTCTGAACGACTTTTCCAATCTCGTAATTTTCAGCACCTGATTGTCCAGCATCCGACATGTTAACACCTCCCTAAATGGCCAAAGTCCCCACACGGGGCCGTGGTATCGCCACTTGGCGCCAGCACCCGTGAGAGTACTGTTTGTCTGAAGAGGTGGGTGTGCCCGCTTTTGGTCGATGGCACTGCCACTAGGTCCCTCATAGTACAATAAAGTGTCTGGCGGTGGTGGTGCGCACCCAACGTCAGACACACCGTTGTAATATGAGGGGCCCTGGGCCTGTACCGCCGGCCACAAGACAGTCCCCCCCCCAGCTCAAACAGTGCTCTACCACTTGCAAAATTTTCTCTCACAGCTCCACCAATGTTTAGTCTATGCGCTGACATCCTTCAATGCCTGGCACTGTCAATACCATTGTATTGACATTTTTCTTATGTTAGGCCTTCGAAGCCTGTCTGCGGTCACTCCTTCCACTAGGCCTCCACTGACCTGTCTACTGCTGCCCGTGTTCCCCTGGAACCAATTTTAAATTGCCTACAGCCAGCCCAATTTATTATGTTAGGGCTTCGAAGCCTGTCTGCGGTCCCTCCTTCCACTAGGCCTCCACTGACCTGTCTACTGCTGCCCGTGTACCCCTTGAACCAACATCAGAAAATATAAAAATAAGTATTTTGCTTATAAAAAAGAAAATACTGGAGAGATATCAAATGCAGACATTTTAACATTAAAAACAAACACATACAACAAAAATCTGGTACAGTACTAAAAATGGCCACCAGCTACAATAACTTTCTCCTGCAAGTAGTTAACTGAAAGTTTTTTTCAATTTAAAACACAGATATGGCATCCACCGAGTGTTGTCCTGTCGCGTCTTCTTTATATTATTGCCAAGAAGATGCAAAACAATGAAAATAATAAAATCATTATTTACCAAAAAAATAGAGTAAGTCAAAACCATATTGCAAATAAACATTCATTACAAATAAAGAAGCAGGGCGCGTCCGAGGGTGAGTATATACCTAATAAGAATATAATCACCCTCGGACGCACCCTGCTTCTTTCCGACAGCCTTCCTTCCTAAGAATCAGCCCTTCCGTGGTGTAGAGAGAGGGTGTGTTACACTCCAAGGTGTTCCCCAGGTTGCCTTTCCTGAGCTTCGATCTTCATGCTCTCGTTTAGTAGTTGTCGGAAAGTAGGCTGCATTAGGCCTACAAATTGGGTATGGGGTGGAGAGAGATGGTGTGTTACACTCCAAGGTGTTCCCCAGGTTTCCTTGCCATTGCTTCGGTCTTCCGACTCTCGTTTAGTAGTTGTAGAAAACTACACTGCATTAGGCCTACAAAATGGGTATAGGGTGGAGAGAGATGGTGTGTTCCACTCCAAGGTGTTCTCCAGGTTGCCTTTCCAGAGCTTCGATCTTAATGCTCTCGTTTAGTAGTTGTTGGAAACTACACTGCATTAGGCCTCCAAATTGGCTATGGGGTGGAGAGAGATGGTGTGTTACACTCCAAGGTGTTCTCCAGGTTTCCTCGCCATTGCTTCGATCTTCAGACTCTCGTTTAGTAGTTGTAGAAAACTACACTGCATTAGGCCTACAAAATGGGTATCGGGTGGAGAGAGATGGTGTGTTACACTCCAAGGTGTTCCCCAGGTTTCCTTGCCATTGCTTCGGTCTTCCGACTCTCGTTTAGTAGTTGTAGAAAACTACACTGCATTAGGCCTACAAAATGGGTATAGGGTGGAGAGAGATGGTGTGTTCCACTCCAAGGTGTTCTCCAGGTTGCCTTTCCAGAGCTTCGATCTTAATGCTCTCGTTTAGTAGTTGTTGGAAACTACACTGCATTAGGCCTCCAAATTGGCTATGGGGTGGAGAGAGATGGTGTGTTACACTCCAAGGTGTTCTCCAGGTTTCCTCGCCATTGCTTCGATCTTCAGACTCTCGTTTAGTAGTTGTAGAAAACTACACTGCATTAGGCCTACAAAATGGGTATCGGGTGGAGAGAGATGGTGTGTTACACTCCAAGGTGTTCCCCAGGTTTCCTTGCCATTGCTTCGGTCTTCCGACTCTCGTTTAGTAGTTGTAGAAAACTACACTGCATTAGGCCTACAAAATGGGTATAGGGTGGAGAGAGATGGTGTGTTCCACTCCAAGGTGTTCTCCAGGTTGCCTTTCCAGAGCTTCGATCTTAATGCTCTCGTTTAGTAGTTGTTGGAAACTACACTGCATTAGGCCTCCAAATTGGCTATGGGGTGGAGAGAGATGGTGTGTTACACTCCAAGGTGTTCTCCAGGTTTCCTCGCCATTGCTTCGATCTTCAGACTCTCGTTTAGTAGTTGTAGAAAACTACACTGCATTAGGCCTACAAAATGGGTATCGGGTGGAGAGAGATGGTGTGTTACACTCCAAGGTGTTCCCCAGGTTTCCTTGCCATTGCTTCGGTCTTCCGACTCTCGTTTAGTAGTTGTAGAAAACTACACTGCATTAGGCCTACAAAATGGGTATGGGGTGGAGAGAGATGGTGTGTTCCACTCCAAGGTGTTCTCCAGGTTGCCTTTCCTGAGCTTCTATCTTCAGGCTCTCGTTAAATTGTGGTTAAATGGAACAACTGCATTTGGCGTACTAGTTGGTTTGGGGCCTACTAACAGTGTCTGCCGCTCCTTGCTGTTCTCCTGGTTTCCTGTCCTGAAATTCCGTTTTCAGGCGCTCGTTAAGTAGTTGTTAATGTTAGACTGCATTTGGCCTACTAGTTGGGTTGGGGCCTACTATCGGTGTCTGCCACTCCTTGCTGTTCTCCTCCACTGAAGAAAGCTGTGCCGCCTGTTTACTACGGTTGCCAATTTTGAACTGCATTTCGACTACTTACTGATTTGGGCCTACTCTCTGTGTCAGCCTCTCATTCCAGTTGTCCTCCACTGCAATGCCCCCTGGTTATTCCTGTGTTACCAATTTTGAACTGCAGTTAGCCCACTTTATTCTTTGGGCCAATATCTGTGTTTCCTCCTCATCCTGCCCATTGCCCAGCCAGTGATAGATGAGTCTGCTGGTACATTGACCCATAACGCAACATTCCCCGTGCACGCTACACAACAACATTGTGACCCTGCTGAAAGTCAGGTTGCTCTTCCCGCATACCATACCACCTTACACGGGGACAAAGAGGAAGGTGCAGATGAAAGTGCAGGTTCCTTCATCAGGTGGGGGGAGGAATACTAGTTGGCGACGTCACTGGCACAGGGCCTCTCATAGTACGCAAAAGTGTTGCTGCCGGTGGGAGGCGCCCCCGCCGTGCAAACACACCGCTGTACTTTGAGGGGCCCTGTGCCAGTGCCAATGCCAACGAGTGGGCCCCCCCTGCTTGCTCAGGTTCACAGCACTTGCAAAGTTGAAATACTTACCTCTCCCTGCTCCACTGCCGTGACGTGGTCCAGATTTCCTGGGCCCACTAATTACTTGAACCAGCCCTACCCACCACAACTTTAGCCAAATGACCCCCAATTTCAAATGCCTTCCAATTATTATAAGGTAAATTACGCTTGACAAGCTTCATTAAGAAGAATGGATGGTTTTGACATTAAAATGGGCACTCTAGGTGTTTTCCTGGCCCCCACTCACTGCCGACTATGCTGCCCCATTGACTTGCATTGGGTTTCGTGTTTCGGTCGATCCCGACTTTACGTCATAATCGGCCGATTTCACTCGACCCGACTTTTGAGATAGTCGGGTTTCGCGAAACCCAGCTCGACTCTAAAAAGGTCAAGGTCGCTCAACTCTAGTGCAGAACACTACCTCAAACTGATGATGTCGCTCTCAGAGGTAACATGATTTTGCTGGGGCAAGCCAGTGAAGGCTGCTGCAGGGCCAGGACACGTGTGGCACAAGGTAAGTATAACTTTTTCTCTATTTTAATGCCTGAGCCTATCATGATCTAGGGACTGGAGAGACCTCTGAGCATAATAAACATCTTCTCCTGGCAAATTAACATGCATCAAATAATATTACATTTCCTGGCCAAATTTGGGTAAATTTGGCAAATTTGAATTTCACCACATTTACTCAGACGTATTTGCAATCTGTAGGAGGGGGAGTAGTAAAGATAAAAAGTGATTGGCTGAGCAATCAAGAAGACAAGATAGAAGTAACTATGCTAAGAGGTGCATTGAGTCAAACTCTGTTACCGACTGCAGTGAGTCTCACTTCGCGAAAATAGAGAAACAGAGAGAGCCCAACAGCCCACCAGCTCTCTGAGAGGAGCATAAGTTCTACACAACAAGCAGATTCTCCAAAATCACTGACAGCATCCTTGTTTACCTCATGTCCCATGCCTCATGCCCCATTTGTGTCCTCACATCTGTGTAAGAAGTGGGAGACTTCAGTAGCTGAATGTACAGTGAAGCTGGAGGAAACAAACGCCGCTATCTAGTGCTCAGAAGTTATACGAAGAGGAATGAAAAGAAAGCAAGCAGGAACTAGAAAATGAATGTGTGTGTTGCTGGTAGGACGAAGAAGCAAGGGGGGCAAAGTCATATGTCGAAGTTAGGGCAGCACGGTGGCAACATCTGCAAGGAGTTTGTATGTTCTCCCCATGTTTGCGTGGGTTTCCTCCGGGTTCTCCGGTTTACTCCCACATTCCAAAGACATACTGATAGGGAATTTAGATTGTGAGCCCCAACGGGGACAGTGATGATAATGTGTGCAAACTGTAAAGCGCTGCGGAATATGTTAGTGCTATATTAAAAAATAAAGATTATTATTATTGTTAGAAAATATAAAAGCCCCTGAGGCCAGGGCCGAGGATGAGTCATTGCCTGGACCTGTGTCAGGACAGACATGCAATGCTAACTGAACTAGCTTAAAGCCACATCCAAGAGAGTTGAGAACAGCAGGACGAGATCTCTGGCCCAGCCTAAGAAGAAGCCCTTAAAGGCAGAGAGCCTTCTTAAAGGAACAGACCATCTTGTGACTGGTTAAAGGCAGGAGATACGGATTGTCATGTGATCGGGAAGGGCAAAAAGCCTTCTTAAAGTAATGGCAATCGAGTGGGAAGTGCAGGAAGCTTTCTTAAAGGGAAACATACAATGCAGTGAGCAGTTAAAGGGATACAGACAATTGAGTGAGGGATTTAAAATTCAGACTACCCAGTGAAGTGAAACCCGGAGACAACCCAGGCGACATTACGGAGAGAACACGGGGTGCGTGCTAGGAGACAGCGGCAGCCTGAATGACACGTTGGTTAAGTGACTCGTCAGTAGACTAGGACAATAGACTTGAGGTCTAAAGGAGAAATAGAGCGGACTCCCGTTGAGGGCAGTGACTACCACGACAGTGTTTAGGTGACGACTACCACACGGACTTTGACATGCCAGGGACTAAGGTACCAGTAGAAATATCATTTTGCTATATTTGTTAACTTTGTGATTCAAAACTGTGTTGTGAAACAAAAATACTGTTTATATAGCTAGAATAACAACCCCCAGTATTGTGAACTAGTTTATCATTTCTGGTAAATCACTAAACCTTTTAGACATTTCATTTTTGTTCACCTAAATTGTTGTAAAAAGTCACTTGGTTAAAGTTACCACCGAGTCTTCATCTTCTGCATCGTTGCCTCTATGGACCTGGTGACATCTGAACGCCGCAACCTAAGCTGGATCCTGTGGCAATACCCGACTTGTTACAACAAGTAGTGAGTAAATATTGCGCAGGTTTATTTCTCTTCTATAAGGAGTTATTGGGAGAACCGTTGTTTAGGGGATTTAGCTGTGTTTATTATATTAAAGTCCACCAACGGTTCCTGTAAGTGCGCCAGAGTCCACAGCAAACGGGCTCATACATTAAACTGTGATTATTGTATTGCTGAATGTATTTTATGTTGTGTGTTCACTGTTGTAGTTTAGGAGTTTAGGAGGTGTGTGGTAGCGGTTACTTGTAGTAAAGGAATGTGTTATCATCATCATGAACTGCGAGTGTGTCATCATCATCATATCTGAGTGTGTCATCATCAAGTGTATGTGATTGTATCATTATCATCATCATCTTCGAATTTGAGTGTGTTATCAACATCACATCATCATCTGTAAGTGTGTCAGCATTGTCATCAAGTGTGAATGTGTCATTATCATCTGTAAGTGTGATATCATCATGTGTGTGGGATGTTATCATCATCAAGTGTGAATGTGTCATCATCATCTGTAAGTGTGATATCATCATGTGTGTGTGTGGGATGTTATCATCATCAAGTGTGAATGTGTCATCATCATCTGTAGGTGTGATATCATCATGTGTGTGGGATGTTATCATTATCAAGTGTGAATGTATCATCATCTATAAGTGTGATATCATCATGTGTGTGGGATGTTATCATCATCAAGTGTGAATGTGTCATCATCATCTGTAAGTGTGATATCATCATGTGTGTGGGATGTTATCATCATCAAGTGTGAATGTGTCATCATCATCTGTAAGTGTGATATCATCATGTGTGTGGGATGTTATCATCATCAAGTGTGAATGTGTCATCATCATCTGTAAGTGTGATATCATCATGTGTGTGGGATGTTATCATCATCAAGTATGAATGTGTCATCATCATCTGTAAGTGTGATATCATCATGTGTGTAGGATGTTATCATCAAGTGTGAATGTGTCATCATCATCTGTAAGTGTGATATCATCATATGTGTGTGGGATGTTATCATCATCAAGTGTGAATGTGTCCATCATCTGTAAGTGTGATATCATCATGTGTGGGATGTTATCATCATCAAGTGTGAATGTGTCATCATCTATAAGTGTGATATCATCATGTGTGTGGGATGTTATCATCATCAAGTGTGAATGTGTCATCATCATCTGTAAGTGTGATATCATCATGTGTGTGGGATGTTATCATCATCAAGTGTGAATGTGTCATCATCATCTGTAAGTGTGATATCATCATGTGTGTGTGTGGGATGTTATCATCATCAAGTGTGAATGTGTCATCATCATCTGTAGGTGTGATATCATCATGTGTGTGGGATGTTATCATTATCAAGTGTGAATGTATCATCATCATCTATAAGTGTGATATCATCATGTGTGTGGGATGTTATCATCATCAAGTGTGAATGTGTCATCATCATCTGTAAGTGTGATATCATCATGTGTGTGGGATGTTATCATCATCAAGTGTGAATGTGTCATCATCATCTGTAAGTGTGATATCATCATGTGTGTGGGATGTTATCATCATCAAGTGTGAATGTGTCATCATCATCTGTAAGTGTGATATCATCATGTGTGTGGGATGTTATCATCATCAAGTATGAATGTGTCATCATCATCTGTAAGTGTGATATCATCATGTGTGTAGGATGTTATCATCAAGTGTGAATGTGTCATCATCATCTGTAAGTGTGATATCATCATATGTGTGTGGGATGTTATCATCATCAAGTGTGAATGTGTCCATCATCTGTAAGTGTGATATCATCATGTGTGGGATGTTATCATCATCAAGTGTGAATGTGTCATCATCTATAAGTGTGATATCATCATGTGTGTGGGATGTTATCATCATCAAGTGTGAATGTGTCATCATCATCTGTAAGTGTGATATCATCATGTGTGTGGGATGTTATCATCATCAAGTGTGAATGTGTAATCATCATCTGTAAGTGTGATATCATCATGTGTGTGGGATGTTATCATCATCAATTGTGAATGTATCATCATCATCTGTAAGTGTGATATTATCATGTGTGTGGGATGTTATCATCATCAAGTGTGAATGTGTCATCATCATCTGTAAGTGTGATATCATCATGTGTGTGGGATGTTGTCATCATCAAGTGTGAATGTGTAATCATCATCTGTAAGTGTGATATCATGTGTGTGGGATGTTATCATCATCAAGTGTGAATGTGTCATCATCATCTGTAAGTGTGATATCATCATGTGTGTGGGATGTTATCATCATCAAGTGTGAATGTGTCATCATCATCTGTAAGTGTGATATCATCATGTGTGTGGAATGTTATCATCATCAAGTGTGAATGTGTCATCATCATCTGTAAGTGTGATATCATCATATGTGTGTGGGATGTTATCATCATCAAGTGTGAATGTGTAATCATCATCTATAAGTGTGATATCATCATGTGTGTGGGATGTTATCATCATCAAGTGTGAATGTGTCATTATCATCTGTAATTGTGATATCATCATGTGTGTGGGATGTTGTCATCATCGAGTGTGAATGTGTAATCATCATCTGTAAGTGTGATATCATCATGTGTGTGGGATATTATCATCATCAAGTGTGAATGTATAATCATCATCTGTAAGTGTGATATCATCATGTGTGTGGGATGTCAATCTGTAAATGGGTACATCACCAGAGACATCACCAATTCATGATTACATTACCAAAACCATCATCAGTACATAAATACATCACAATGCTTAGTACAACCATCATTTTGTATTGCATGAAACTACAACTACCAGTAGATTCTTAACACTGAGAGCTGTGAGGATTCTCTGATACCGGCGGTACCGGTACCGGTAGTGGTTGGTCATGTGACCACAAGTATGCATTTTGCAGACTTCCGACCTTAGACGTGTCCAGGATCACTCAATTTACGTAGGGTGACTGCAGACTTCTACCTCAAGGACAAAGGACCAGTCCAGGAGCCCCACTAATATATATGTGGTGAACACCCCATTGTGGCAGATGCAGACAGCAGCATTTTATATTTCCGTATCTTAGATATCCACAATTGCAATAAATACACTACATTCTTTGCATCACATATTATCAATTTCTTTCTGTCCTTGTCTTTATTCTTATTTTTAGCTCTATACATTCTTTATTGTTTTTTGTATTTCTTACATGGAAACAAAACTTTAAATCCTTTTTTTCCTTTACATAAATCGCTCTGTACTAAACGGTCATTAATATTCTTTGCTTTTCTATGAAAAAAAAATGCTCAATTTTTCTGGCAATAAAGAGCCCAAAACTTTGAACATTCTTAAGATAAACCAATTCCTATCCACCATTTTGTTAATCTGTTTTACATCACATTTATAATGAGTTCTGAAATCTTCTACAATATTCTCATTATTCTCTCTTGATCTGTCTTTTTTTTTATCTATTATAATCCTCAATTTTCTTTTCAAAATGTTACTTGGATTAAAGCGATCATCTGTCGTGGTACAATTTTTTTCTAACTTTCATTTGTTTTCTAGGAACTTTTTCAACCAAGGATCGTGATGATGTCTCTATAAAGCTGGTACCCTCGGTCATCTTAAAAAAAAAGGTTTTGTGCAAATGTTATCATTTTCTGGGAACAATGACAGATTTAGAAAATGTGCTTTTGTCTTTACTTATATCCCAAGTTAAATAAACCCCCACCTTCCAATAATTTTCATTTAATGCCGGTGTTCTAGTCAGCGGGATGGCCGTCACCCACGACAAACGTTCTGCCCCATGCCCACGGTGGCCATGGGCCTGAATGAAGCATCTGAATTCTATGATGAGGACATGTGTCCCACCACCATTATACCATACGGTGTAGACATGTGTGAGCGCAGCAGCTGTGGACCAGTAATTATTACTTATCTCTCGGTTCTGAGGTTATGAAGGTTAATTACGCAAAACAAGAACCAGGAAGGAACTGGAGCTATCATAACTCAGACGTGGGAAGGAACATAACCACCTGCAGATTCCCACTCACCAGTAATATGGAGACGTCCTGCTCCTATGTAGTTTTGCAGTTGTTAAACCAATGGGAACATTGACATAAATCACTTAGTTATAGACCCGTCCAGGATTTTACTTCCAAAACGGCACCACTCTTGCCCCCTAGGCTGTTTCTGGGGGTGGCATAGAAATGAGTGAAGCAATTCTAAAAGAAACAAATATGCTTAGGATTCCCCCAAAGTTTTGGATTTGGATGGACCCAAATTTTGGTCAATTCGCTTGTAAATCTGGCAAAATGGTAGCTGGATTCAACGGGACTGGAAGTGGGTTAAAAAAATTATTCTCCCCTTGCTTCTTCCTCACCTGTCCAGCCCCTCTCCGGTCTGGTCTGCCACATCTTTGGTCCCTCTTCACGTCAGTAGGCCTGAGTCTTCAGTAGGCCTGAGACTTCAGTAGGCCTGAGACTTCAGTAGGCCTGAGATTTTCATGATATATGTCTACCTGAGGTTATGATATCATGTGGGGCACAGACGCTGACTAGGCCTCATTCGACAAGACCTTATTCAACATCATGAGCAAAAGCCTGAAGACCGGAGCAGCCTGGCCATCATGTGAAATGAACCCCCAGTGATCGGAAGCTTTCCCTTTTGATAATTTATCACGGCGCTGGAGTGGAAACCACCATTCAGCCATCAAATCAGATGCAGGTTACACCCAATTTTTAATAATAAAACAGCTTTATTGTATTATAGTCCTCCGGATTTGGCCAAAAAATTGGATAAAACAACAAACAATAAAAAACAAATGTGGCTGAATTAAATCTATATGTAATATGTCAATGTCCAGCCGTGCTAACTGTGTTATATATAGGACTAAAAGTGAAAACAGATTTGTGGAGATAGATAGATAGATAGATAGATAGATAGATAGATAGATAGATAGATAGATAGATAGATAGATAGATAGATAATATATGATAGATAGATAGATAGATAGATAGATAGATAGATAGATAGATAGATAGATAGATAGATAATATATGACAGATAGATAATAGATAGATAATAGATAGATAGATAGATAATATATGACAGATAGATAGATAGATGATAGATAGATAGATAGATAGATAGATAGATAGATAGATAGATAGATAGATAGATAGATAGATAGATTTCTTCAGGAACAGCTGGTGCTGCTGTGTATCGGGGCTTTCTGTTGTCTTCTGTAGTATTCTCTCTGTATCGCCAAACCCACCGCTGCCAAAATCACAGTGACACACAAGACAACCAGCAAAACTGACGTCAGGTTATAGATCTGACTTTGTCTGGTCTTCTCCTCTGTGAAAGGGAAAAAAATACTATAAATATGAAAAGGATTGTTGGACATTTTTGACATACAGTATGTATCAAGAGCAAAGGTTCTTTGTTGGCGAACTAACAACCCAAATCTAATCCAAACCTATTATTGCCCATAATTGCAATCGTTACTGGTAATGCAGATCCAAATTACTCAGAAAGCTCCTCTGTAGTTGAAAAAAATACCATAAATACAAATAGGATAATTTATGTGTTTGCAGAGCAGAGAATCCTTGTTTGCGATCCAACTATCCAATCCAAATCTGTCAGATCTGATACAAGACGGCATGAGCAAAGTTCATAAAGTTGATCTGATTGTTTAAGGCAGAGGAACAGCTGATATAAATGCTATGAGGCTAACATGTTCGTATTAAAGAGACACCAGCACACTGTTATTTGAGCACTGTAACATACAGTGTAACATACACATACGGGTGAAATAAGTATTGAACACATCATCAAATTTGTAAATAAATATATTTCTAAAGGTGCTATTGACATGAAATTCTCACCAGATGTCGGTAACAACTCATCCAATCCAGGGGAGGACACTGACTGTGAAGGGTCCCTGTGTAGGAGTTGTGTTGGGACTCACATTTCCATACTAAGGAAATCCTGAAAACACAACCTGTTGATGGCTCTTGAGGACCGGAGTTGGGGAACACTGCCGTAGGGCCTCCCTACAATAGTGGGTCCATGTGCAGCAGAACCTCAACCTGCTACACATGTTATATGTCCGCCCCTGTCCAAAACACTAAATATATGTGTCTAAGGCCATGTTCCCATGTTCATTATTTGGTCAGTATTTTACAACAAATGGAGTTTTTTTTAAGCAGAAGAAATATACACTTTATTTAATAATTATAGAAAGAAAAAAAGTATAAGAAGAGGACGACAACCAGAAACCAAAACGTGAGTTCCTGTAAGGTTATTCCACATAACACAATTGAAGGTCCCAAAGGAAAAAAGTCCAGCAGAAATGTTCTAGGGATAAACAATGTGTCATGGGCATGGTCTATAACATAAGTATTAGTGTCACTATGAATATATAAGTACGGATGTATAAGTACCATGTCCAAAAAGACTCATATGCTACAATTTTCAGTGAGTCAAGTCCCTAATATTGCATTCTTACCCATATGGAGCCAAATAGCAGTCACAAGGACAAAAAAATAATAGAGCCCCATTGGGATTGAAAAGAATTATCAGAAGAGTTGTCCAAGAACCAAGGACCAAATGTGGAGAGGTATAGAAAGACCTGGAATCAGCAGGTACAGATGCCTCAAAGAAAAGTAACGAGAGTGGACATTTCAGCAAGACAATGATCCCAGACACACAACCAAGAAAACTCTCCATTTATTCCAGAGAAAGAAAATAAAGCTGCTAGAATGGCCGAGCCGATCACCAGACCTGAATCCAATAGAAAATGTATGGAAGGAACTAAAGCTCAGAGATCATAGAAGGAGACATGGAAGCTTCAGGATGTGAAGAGTGTTTGTGTCGAAGAATGGGCCAAAATCTCTTCTGAGCAATGCCTGCGACTAGTTTCTCCATACAGGAGGCTTGAAGCTTCATCACCAACAAAGGCTTTTGTACAAAGTATTAAACAAATGCCAGTAAGAGCGTTCAATATTTTTCCCTGTGTCATTTCTTATTATTATTATACATAACTTAATTTATGGACATCTATGGATTTATTTATTTGCCAGTGTGGATTGCATGGGTTGTTACAGATATCTGGTGAGAATTTCATGCCCATATCATCTCTGAGATGTATTTACTTCAAAAATTGATGACATGTTCAATACTTATTTCACCCGCTGTATATTTATCTGCAACTGTATGGCAGTATTATGTGAGCGTATTCCCCGATTATTGAGTGCACATTTTTAAATAATAAAAATTCTAAACCTGACTACATTTCACATATTTCTTACGTTATTATTAATTATTGTTCTAGAATTTCAACTTTAGTAATTTAAATACTATTATCTTAATTGTGAAATAAAGATGTACAGCGACTACTTACTAGCCCTAAACACAATGGGGCCCTCAGATAATCTGGCGGTGTCCAGCTCTTCCCCCGAGGTGCGGACGTCCCGTCTCAGTCTTGGGGTGATACAGCCCTGAGTGCAGCGATTCGGGGAGGTGGAGTTGTGACAGATGATCACATTGGCGCTCAGGTAGACTTCATGGAAATGATCAAACTTAACCACGTGAAAACTTAAGCGCTGCCGGCGCCGGTCTGTCACCGGGTGATCCTGTAAGGTGGAGTCTTGGCGGCATCTGAGGACAGAACAAAGACATTTCTAAAATATTTGCTGAGTAATTGGTATCAATCTGAGAAGTTCATACAATATAGTCATCGCTTTCCTTCCCTTCTGGCTCATAATGTGGTGATCTCCTTCTAATTCTCAAAGGAAAAGAATAAAAAAAAAATCCACAAATGTCATAATAAACTTTACATTCTTATTACATACTTTTTCTAACCCTTACCAGGGCTAGGACTAGGATTAGGACTCATATTAAGGTTAGGATTAGGGTTAGGACTAGGGTTAGGGATACTGCTAGGGTTAGGGATACTGCTAGGGTTAGGTTTAGGACTCGGGTAATAAAGTAGTTACATAAAAAATATAAAAATGTATTAAAAATAAGTACAATACATAATAGACTGGTGGAAGGCATTCAGAGAAGGAAAACTGTCCATTGGTAAGGAGGCAGAAAACACTTGGCCTTGCCCCAAACCTCTGGATCTACAGAATAGACGGTTGAGCTTTGAGGCTCCACAATGGTTCTGCACATCTGTTACCACTGGATGGACACGTTATCGCCCTGTAGTATAAGACATGTAGGTTCTCACCCATGGTGGATGATGTTGTATCTCTTATTTGTGTCCTCTAATGACGGGGAAGCAGTGATGGATTCTGTGAATATCCGCAGTTCCTCATCCACTGACTCCACCACAAGCTCCACATGTAGGTTGCTGTGCAGATCCACCTCATGAGGATAAAGGGTGATGGGGTCAGTGAAGCCCTCGCTCTGGTAGAGTCTCATGGACACGTTGTAATAACCTTTACAGATCACATTCTTCACTTGAGGTTTTATCACCAGTTCCAGAGACTTATTACTCTCCATTTCACACTTCACCGGGATCTCGATACGATGGACATCTGTGTCAGGGACGGTCCCGTAGATGGTGTTGGCGTAGAACGTTTTCTCATCCTCATACTGAAAAATGAACAGTAAAATTAGTGGATTATCCATAAGAAAAAAAACAGGGAAACAAGTTAGAAGGCCACGTCGTTGGGGTAATGAATCGCTGTCCTCTTTAGAGATGGTGTGATTCATGTCCTACTTTAAATGGCTTGCTTTTCCTTCAGTGCTGAGAGGGTTAAGGACTCTTTCCATGCTGGCTGAAACCATACAGCCTGATTGTTGTCAGCTGCAACTGCTTATCATTTACTACCTCCATGTAGACTGGCTCTGAGTGTTTAGTCCCTGCTGGTGAAAGATTCTTCTTCCTGTGCTGAGTGATAAAGCTAAGTGGTTGGAGTGGAGTTGTAATAGCGATCTGTGGTTTACTGTAGAACGTACGTGTTTATATCCTGGTCCCAATTCCCATTTAGTTCATTCCTCCCTGTCCCTATCCTCTTCACTATTGATGGTGAGTGCTTTTGTTTGATAGAGGTTTCCTGTTATCCCTGTTTTATCTTCGAGTCTTGTTTACCTTACAGTTCTGTCCCATGCCTCATGGGGTGTGGTAGGGGACAGATTAGGGTTTAACAGGAGCATAGCAAAGTCAGTGACCCACGCCTCTCTACCTTCAAGAGTACCCGTGGCACAGGGCTAGTTAGGGTCCAGCTACAGGGACACTTTGAGGCCCCTCTTCCTTACCGAAGACCATCACAGCGTGACATGTATGTGGAACAATTAAATAGAACTTGTCTTTTATTGTCACTATGAGTCCAGGGGCGGTCACTTAAGCTACGATGACTGTCCGTCAATGAATAGGAAAGCCCACCGGACTCACCAACACAGAAGCAGCAGTCATATAAATTTGTAGATATTTAAAGATAAATAGTGAATATAATAACCAAAGAGAAATTATGTAAATGGTAAAGTATATGTATTCTCTTGATATGAACATTACCCATGTATTGTTTGGCCTCTAAGCTTCTCCCCACCATGCAGGCCGGTATAGAATGGTACATCAATTAGTGGGCAAGCTAAGAAAAGTATCTTACAATTAGATTTGGTGCAAGATTTCTATTGTTGGAAAACCCACCAGGACACTGGACCCGCATCTGTTGAATGGTATCTTGATGAGGTAGTGATCCTTCTCCTTTTTTGCTCGGCACAGCGGGTCCTTGAGATGGATATCAAGTACATCCAGGTGAGCCCCCGATACCAAGCTGTACGGTAAGATGTACTCCGCAGCATCCGGGAGGCAACGGATCGAACATCTGGGCAGTGCTGGTTATGAAATAAAAGCAAAAGAGATAAATGTATAAAAGCTTAATTAACCATAAAGAATTCTGCAGGCAGTATATTCCATAAGGGGCTAGAGGTCCCATTGTCCTCCCTTAAATTCTGTGCCCTTGTAGCCTCATTTTCAAAAACCTTTACAGGAAATGATGAATTAAATCAGATCCCAAAAATTTATACATTTCTACATCATCTTTGCTTCATATTCCAAAATATGATTTAAATTGCTTTTCAGCGCTGGGGTCCTGGGTTCAAATCCCACCAAGGGCAACATCTGCAAGGAGTTTGTATGTTCTCTCTGTTTGCGTGAGTTTCCTCCATGTTCTCCGGTTTCCTCCCACATTCCAAAGACATACTGATAGGGAATATAGATTGTGAGCCCCATCGGGGACAGTGATGATGTCTGTATAGAGCTGTGGGATATGATGGTGCTATATAGGCAACGCATAATAAATTATAACTTTTAAAAAATATTAGTGGCATTTAAAAAATGTGGAAGGATGTATAAGGGAAATAGACTATCTAGTTGGCACAATCAAATACAATAATGGGGAGCTTCATCTCCGATAAGGAGCCCCTTATCCTCTACAGTATAACCATCACTATCTTCTCATATTTTTGCTATTAGACCACACAATCATTTCATGTTTTCTCTACATTGTTTAAGGTAATAATAATAATAATTTTTATTTATATAGCGCCAACATATTCCGCAGCGCTTTACAAATTATAGAGGGGACTTGTACATACAATAGACATTACAGCATAACAGAAATCACAGTTCAAAACAGATACCAGGAGGAATGAGGGCCCTGCTCGCAAGCTACAAACTATGAGGAAAAGGGGAGACACGAGAGGTGGATGGTAACAATTGCTATAGTTATTCGGACCATCCATAGTGTAAGGCTCGGGTGTTCATGTAAAGCTGCATGAACCAGTTAACTGCCTAAGTATGTAGCAGTACAGACACAGAGGGCTATTAACTGCATAAAGTGAATGAGAACATAGTGCGAGGAATCTGTTTTTTTTTTTTTTTTTTTAAATAGGCCACACGGGGATCGTTAGGTTAATGCATTGAGGCGGTAGGCCAGTCTGAACAAATGAGTTTTTAGGGCACGCTTAAAACTGTGGGGATTGGGGATTAATCATATTAACCTAGGTAGTGCATTCCAAAGAATCGGCGCAGCACGTGTAAAGTCTTGGAGACGGGAGTGGGAGGTTCTGATTATTGAGGATGCTAACCTGAGGTCATAAGCGGAGCGGAGGGCACGGGTAGGGTGGTAGACTGAGACCAGAGAGGAGATGTAGGGTGGTGCTGAGCCATGGAGCGCTTTGTGGATGAGGGTAGTAGTTTTGTACTGGATTCTGGAGTGGATGGGTAACCAGTGTAATGACAAGGTAATGCAAGTCTTATACTCTGACAGTGAAGAACTTCTCTCACCTGAACATTGTACACCCTGGCTCATTGAATATCCATAGGAGACAAAACTTTCAGTACCAAACACATAAAGTGTGAATGTGGAGGTCTCATGGTAGATCTCATGATGTCCCTCAGTTTTCCCCAATGTGACTTGTTGACCTATAAACCCATTGAATTCTTTCCTGGTCGTTGGATAATAACTTAGAGGTTTTCCATCCAGGTAGAATTCCGAGTCTGAAGACACTTGAGAAACGATGAGGATGAAGTTGTCGTAGGAAGACCATGTGACAAACTTGTAATATCTTTTTCCCATTAACGATGGTGGGACGGTGGTAAGAAATGGATCATACGTATATTTTAAACTAGGTGACCTTGTTTCATGGAATAAATAGGAGACCATCACAGGTTTGGTGGCATTGATGAGGAGGATTTTGTCTACAGTCATTCGGACATGGGCACCTTCTTGTAGACTGTGACGGGTGGCACCTCCTGGGCTATCAATAGTCACACGGGTATCTGGACTTCCCGCAACTATAGTGATGACATCCTGAGTGTGGTTGAAAAATGGGAACACGGCAAAGATGTTCCCCCAGCTCTTCACAGGATGGAGCTGGTCCATTAGGGTGTCACAGGTTGAGTTAATGCCCGCATAACATCTAGAACCAGCAATCACGGCCACCGGGGCTGAAGATGAAACTTTGGTTCCTGTGAGGTCATCAAAGCTTTGAAACTGAATGACTTGTTGGTTCCTCAGTAACAACTTGAATGAATCTCCAGTTTTGTAGGAAATCCCATTATATGTGATGGATCCTGAGACTGTAATGTCTACACGAGCTTCAGGTTCAACTACATTTACCACTGAAAACTGTGCTCCTCCCCTCTCAGGAGTTGTTATAAAGTACTTCCTACCCAGGTCTTCTAGCGGTAAACAGGTCGTAGCATCGGTGGTGGCCATAACATAACTAAATGCAAATACCGATATGGGAACATTGGATGTCACCATTATGACCTTGGAAGTGATGTTCTCCTCGGTGATCATATATGTCTCATCCAGGGTCACCATATTACTACTGTCCTGGGGAACATGAACCGTCTTAGTGAAGAACGGCTGAGACACCGTCACCGTGACTGTAGCGGCTTTATCACAGGTTACAAGATACAGCTGAAAACTAGTGTTTGCTCCACCATTGCTGTTACTCATGAAAACGGTTGAAAATGTTTTTTGAAGATGTCCTAGGGAAAAAAGGGGGAAATTGTTAATGCAGTCATATATTTTGGCATGGTACAATCATTGTCATCACCACTGCACAATAATGCTGTTTTCTTATGTGACTGTTCACCTGCAGCCACCACTAGGGGATGATAAGATGTGAGCTGCATAACGAGTTATTACTGTGTTCGATGTGCAGACAATATGCAGGAGTTTATCATTAAATTAAGTAAAGTAAATTAAATAAAGTAAAATAGTCTCCTGGTTTTTTATCTGTGAGCAGCATGATTTTGGAGCAGAGACCCTAATTCCAGTGATGTGTCACTTACAGCACTGCTTGTTGCAATTTTGGTAAAATCCCTGTTTTATCTGCTGCAGATCCAGCAGAGCTTAGATTGCTGAGCTGTGTATAACCCCGCCCACACTCCTGATTGGCAGCTTTCTGTGCACACTGTGAATAGGCATAAAGCTGACAATCAATGGTGACAGCAAGGTTGTCACGGTTACACTGTTTGCAGAAGCCTGGCAGCTTTAAATAGCACTTCCATGAACAGGTATAACACAAGCCGCTCCATTTATCAGATCCTAGGTGTTGCCCCATGTCATAAAGAAATATTGTAAAATACATAAAGACATCTCTGGAGAGGGGGAATATCATTCTCATATTGAATATATGGGATTAATTACAACTGGGGAAGTGAAAAAGATCTGACACTTCAACCTCCATTAAAGCAGGGCCCCCTGCTGTGAACAGGTAATTACAACAAGGAATTTGATGAGAACCACTCCAATACTCAGAGGTGGAGAAGAACACTTCTGAGGCAATAGCTTCCTCTGTTCAAAGGATTTGTCTTAGACGCTCTGGACTTAGTGGTCAGTGATGAATATTGAGGTTTGCATCAATACGATATTTATAGGACATATATTTTTGGCGTAGTAGCGAAGGGACGAACATAACTCATTCATTCACATCATTGTATGGTCAGCTGAAGATATCCAATTTAATATCGGCCAGATGGATGATGCAACCCATGCCATGTTTCATCTTTATAGAAAAAAAAAAATATCGATAGGAGACATGACAACAATATCTCCTGCCTGGGACCTCCAGGGGCGAAGAGATCCTGAAAGTTGGGGATCTCATCCCACAACCAGCCCCCACATGAGTTCACCAAGTGGAAGTATGAGGGTGTTACCTAGATCTAATAAAAAGCAGATTTGGGGTTTGTGTATTTTGTCAGTCCTGGAAGGTCCAGCTTGCTGTGGGTCCTGTCCTGTTTCCTAAGGAGAACTTCTTTCCACTAAGCTCTGAGCCATTTCTGTGACATCCGGTTTAGTACTTTTCTTTCATTATTTCCTTTTTTCAGATATAAAATTGAATGTTTTATTTCCACTTTGTATAATCTTTCTATATTTTCTATAAACATTGCCTATGTTTCTGGATGAAATATATAACATGTATTCCTCTTGCTCTGTAAACCGCACCCCTGAAGCCATACACTACCTGTAACGGGTGACCAATCGGCCTGTATAAACGATTGATGGTGGCAACAAGATATTGCATAGCTGGTAGTGACCGTACTGCTTACCGCTTTGAAGAACAGGAAAACATCCAACCTGTGGTTACAGTTCAAACGAAAAACGGATTGGGACAAATCCACACATGTAAAGAAAAAACTTTTTGTTTCTCCAGCGATCAGTCCAATGGTAGAGTAAAATATACCTTTTATTTATCCATTAAAAAGTTCCAGATTTCTTCAGTTACAATATTGCATACATTCAATGCCTTATGGACGACATGTTTCGACACCACCTGTGTCTTCCTCCGAGACCCTGGGACCTGGAGGAAGACACATGTGGTGTCAAAACATGTCGTCCATAAGGGATTGAATGTATGCAATATTGTAACTGAAGAAATCTGGAACTTTTAATGGATAAATAAAAGATATATTTTACTCTACCATTGGACTGATCGCTTCCATGCATTAGAATCGGAGGTCCATATACCATACGCTCACTGTGAGTTCCCAATAACTGGGCTAGTACTGAAAGCAGCAGCGGCCTCGTTCATTACTCGTTAGTCAATTACGTAATTATCCTGATGATTGGAGGCAGCGGAGTTGCGTCCCGTGACAAACTGGTGGCAGCGGTGGGATCAGTCTGACCTCTCCGGTGTTATCCCTGACCCCACTGACCTTCACCCTTTAAACCCTGTACATGGATGTGGACTTACACAAGGGCACCTGAGCTGGGGCCACAGAGTAGCTGCTGAGTGGTGGATCCAAAACACTGATGTCACACTGATAACACACTGATAAGACACTGATGGCACACTAATCCAAAAGGCCGGGGTCACACTGGCATATTAGGCCTTGAATATGATATGTTAATGACACGTGCCTCAATCTGTGCTGCAACCGTGTGTCGAATGTCAGCGCTCTGTGCTCCGATGAGAATTTTCACCCAGAGAAATTCATACACAATACATACTGTACCTGGTTTTGTCATGGATTTCTCTGATCCTGACATGGATTCTGTAGACAGAAAAGAACATAAAATCTGCAGGTCAGACAAATCTGTAAAGTATTGAACATTTCACATGTAATCAAGTAGAGAGGTCGGGTCACGTTTGGACACAACATACGAAGAGAGCAATCATTGGAGAAGGACACCATGGATGGAAAAATAGAAGGAACAAGGCGAAGAGGAAGACGAGCAACCTGATGACGAGATACTAGCAAGACCCTGGTGGACCTATCTAGGCTGCACAACATCGATCTTCCTTCAGATCATTCATCCATATAGTCGTCATGGCTCAAGATCGAGCGGAATGTCATTGAATAATATTAGTAATAATATATAAATATTGGCCTGATCGCTATAAAAACAACTTAAGAAAATAATTTCGGCAGAACAATTAACCCAAAAAAGATTTTTGTTAGAAGTTGTTCGCTTTTCAAAGATTTTTTAGTTATATGTAAATTATCAGTAATTATAAGTCTCCTATAAACACATAATAATAATAAGCACATAATCACATTCAAACAGTCCCTCACTACTTTCAGGACCACACTCGCCACAGCTAAACAAACCTACTTCTCATCTCTCATATCCTCTCTCTCTCACAACCCTAAACAGTTATTCAACACCTTCAATTCTCTCCTCCGTCCCCCGGCACCTCCTCCCTCTCCACTTATCTCCGCTGAAGACTTTGCCTCATTTTTCAAGCAGAAGATTGATAGCATTAGAGACAGTTTTGGTCAACAACCCCCAGAGCCCTTCCTCCCGATTTCCCAGCCCTCCACCTCCAAAACCAACTTCTCCACCATTACAGAAGATCAACTCTCCACTCTACTCTCAAGATCGCATCTCACCACCTGTGCACTTGACCCGCTCCCATCCCACCTCATCCCAAACCTCACCACAATCTTCATCCCAACCCTAACCCATCTCTTCAACCTATCACTAACAACTGGTGTTTTCCCCTCAAGCTTTAAACATGCCTCCATCACACCTTTCCTCAAAAAGCCTTCTCTTGACCCATCCTCTGTATCTAGCTATCGCCCTATATCACTTCTCCCCTATGCCTCCAAACTACTGGAACAACACGTCTACCTTGAACTGTCCTCCCATCTCTCCTCCTGCTCCCTCTTTGACCCCCTACAATCTGGCTTCCGGTCACACCATTCCACCGAAACTGCCCTAACTAAAGTCACCAATGCCCTCTTAACCGCCAAGAGCAAGCGACACTACTCTGTCCTCCTCCTCCTCGACCTGTCGGCTGCCTTTGACACAGTGGACCATTCCCTATTATTACAAACCCTCTCATCCCTTGGCATCGCAGACTTGGCCCTATCCTGGATCTCATCATACCTAACAGACCGGACATTCAGCGTCACCCACTCACACACCACCTCCTCACCTCGCCCTCTATCTGTCGGAGTCCTGCAAGGTTCAGTCCTTGGGCCCTTGCTCTTCTCCATTTACACCTTTGGCCTGGGACAGCTCATAGAATCTCATGGCTTTCAGTATCACCTCTATGCTGACGACACACAGATCTACATCTCTGGACCAGATATCATCTCCCTTCTAACCAGAATCCCTCAATGTCTGTCCACTATTTCATCCTTCTTCTCCGCTAGATTTCTGAAACTTAACATGGACAAAACAGAATTCATCATCTTTCCTCCATCTCACGCGACCCCCCCAACGAACCTATCCATTACAGTAAATGGCTGCCCACTCTCCCCAGTCCCACAAGCTCGCTGCCTCGGGGTAATCCTCGACGCTGATCTCTCCTTCAAACCACATATCCAAGCCCTTTCCACTTCCTGCCGACTTCAACTCAAAAACATTTCACGAATCCGTTCATTCCTCAACCATGAATCTGCAAAAACCCTAGTCCATGCCCTCATCATCTCTCGCCTTGACTACTGCAACCTCCTGCTCTGTGGCCTCCCCTCTAACACTCTCGCACCCCTCCAATCTATTCTAAACTCTGCTGCCCGACTAATCCACCTGTCCCCCCGCTATTCCCTGGCCTCTCCCCTCTGTCAATCCCTTCACTGGCTCCCCATTGCCCAGAGACTCCACTACAAAACCCTAACCATGACGTACAAAGCCATCCACAACCTGTCTCCTCCATACATCTGTGACCTCGTCTCCCGGTACTTACCTACCCGCAACCTCCGATCCTCACAAGATCTCCTACTCTACTCCCCTCTTATCTCCTCTTCCCACAATCGTATACAAGATTTCTCTCGCGTATCCCCCCTACTCTGGAACCCTCTACCACAACACATCAGACTCTCGCCTACCATCGAAACCTTCAAAAAGAACCTGAAGACCCACCTCTTCAGACAAGCCTACAACCTGCAGTTACCACCGATCGACCAAACCGCTGCATGACCAGCTCTACCCTCACCTACTGTATCCTCACCCATCCCCTGTAGATTGTGAGCCCTCGCGGGCAGGGTCCTCATTCCTCCTGTACCAGTTATGACTTGTATTGTTTAAGATTATTGTACTTGTTTTTATTATGTATACCCCTCCTCACATGTAAAGCGCCATGGAATAAATGGCGCTATAACAATAAATAATAATAATAATAATAATACATTTTTTTCTCTCTATAATGTGAAATTCTACTGCATCACCCTTAATCATTCTCACTGCCATAAGATATAGATTATTTTGTTCGATACTTTCGTCCTTCAGAGTGAATTTCCATAAATCGTCTTACTGAAGTGAAATTAAATGTACTCACCCGCATTGGAGATGGATGGAAATAAGCTCCAAACAGCAAAAAGAAGGCGAATCATCACCGAGAGACAAGACATCCTGAAGGATCAGATGAAACTGTTATCAAATCTTTTCAAAAAAGCTTAAATACTCTCCACAAATGTCTCCTGAAATTCTCCAGAATTCTAAGCCGGCCACCTGTTTGGCAGGAAAGCTGATAACTTTTTAGGTTCCCTCGGGTAATAATCACTTTCCATTTCACCCCACCCCTCTTATGGTTACTGTCTAATGACTAATCAGCACATGATCGGTAGGATTTCAGTCTATGTCTCTTTCTCTTCACCCCTCATTGCTTTTCTCCCTATACCTTTTGGCCATATTTGAAAATTTCCTCCCCAATTATAAACTCTGATACTCATCTTTGTTGAAATAGTCACATTCTCAGCCATTTAATGGTGCAAGAAATATCATTGAATATCGTTGAATGGCACCATGCAAGGTTCCTTCAAATAACCATAAATATCATTACGTTTGTCACAGGGGAACTGATCGTGGCAACACCTATTCAGAAATTTGTAGTTACACAGGGACCCATGGACAGGAGCCAAGGAATCAGCTGCTGACGGGTAGAGCAAGCTGGCAGTAGGAAAAGTCATCACACTGGGGTGCTACCTAAAGATCAAGTCAGGGACAAAATCAGAAAGCAAGTGGGTGGTCAAAATAAAAGCTGAGGTTGCAAAACAGGATAAACAAAGTAGCACAACAGAAGCAAAGGATTAGGGTTGTGACCAGGTCTAGCTGAACTAAATAACTGGCACCCAGAGCCCCATACATTACCAGTTCACTGTAGCAAAACACAGGTGAACAGGAAAGGGACTCATAGTCTCAGTTATCTTAGAATTTAAAGTTAAACAACCATATCGTCACAGGGTACCGTGACAGAGAGAAGCCAGAAGAACGCAGCATCTGATTTCTCCTACTCCTGCACTGATTAGAAGCAATTCACCTTCATATTAAACAGAGCAGGTTTCTTTTAGCACTGCAGGGGATAATCTGCTCTGTTGAGAGCTCCTGAAAGCTTTCCTGCATTAAGGCTCTCAGCTGTGCACTGTTAGCCACTCCCATCCCCTATATAAACTGGGACCTGGCTAGCACTCATTGTCAGAGCAAGCTTTTGCTGCATGACTGGAGGCTGTTGGTGGTTATTATTAGAGAAGGATTTTGGTGGATTTATCTGTGACTGTTGCCAGGTTTTGAGTATGTGATAATTCCCTTTCTTCTCCTACTTTGATTGAACTCAATCCTCCTCTCCCCGGAGTTTACCTCTGTTGTTTGTGTGAGTATATTTGCATGATTGGTATGTTTCATTATCCCTGTAAATATTACCTTGTTAGTCTGGTTGGTGTATTACGGTACACTACTATACCCCTCTTCAGCAAAAATAGAAGCCAATAACCAAAGTTTATCAATATAACAAACTTTATTAAAGTATCATAAATACAATCATCATGACAATAATATTTTGTGAGATTTTACTGAAAACAGACAAAAAGACAGTAGAACGCCTCCTGACGAAGCTCATCGGGCGAAACGCGCGTCGAGGCGCCTGGCAGCACGGCAGCAGGCTCTACCCACCCCCCTTGGACCGACCATGGCTACAGGTACTATAAATTTATATATTAATACTCGTTCTACTATAGGCTCAATTTGATAAATAACACATGGTATTTTACCTATATCACACTTCAGTGTGGATTGTTCTCTTTTTGTCTTGAGCCTATTTTCTATTCAACTGCCATGGTAGTCCATTACATATGGTATCTCAGATTGGGGCCGTTAATATATATATAGGGATTTTAGGTGGTGTGGTTTTTGCACCCTGCGTTTTGCTGCCTGGCAAAACTTTTTGTCTTCTGTATTTTTGTCTGTTTTCGGTAAAATCTCACAAAATATTATTGTCATGATGATTGTATTTATGATACTTTAATAAAGTTTGTTATATTGATAAACTTTGGTTATTGGCTTCTATTTTTGCTATATAGTCCTCAATATATATTTTCTTGGATAAATAGAGTGCTAGGACTATATACACTTGTTGTAGGTTGATATGCTTCTCTGTTGTCTTTAGGAGCAATATATTTATCTTGGAAGAAATTTGTAGGTTGTACTATACCCCTCTTCCCTGGTTACAGACTGAGGGCGGATTCCGTAGCTAAGCAAGGTATGTGGCCCAGGCGTCTTCACCATAAGAAGTAATGCAGGGAACAGGGCGAGCTAGGGCACCCCTAGCGTTAGGCACAGGGAAGGAGCCCCTGGTCCCGGGACTTCCAGCAACAGCATCGTGACACATATGCTGCCTTTAACATCAGTATGAGTGGTATTAGTGCGGTGCCATCTAGTGACCAGTGCAGACGTAGCAGCAGAATGTTCATACATGGATGTGACCTCATATAAATCATTACAATAAGAGTCTCTGCAAGCATAAAACACCATCTGCACTGCAAATGTAACTCCACCGTAATTATAGCTCGTGCACCATTTTATCCTTGGCTGCTTCTATGTGACCCAAGAACATCAAAATCAACCAGGTGCAGGGCGTTGACCAACTCCTGAGACTCATAACCACCAGCAGGAGGTTAAACTTCCTCCATGACCATTCCTTTTTCACATTTTAAAGCTCCATGGCTTATTTCTTATTTCTGCCGATAATGTCTATAAAGCGTTGTGGAATTAATGACTCTATATAAATAAGTATAAGAAAGAAGAAGAGAAAGGGTGAAGATACAGAATATATATTAGAAAAAAACTTTTTGATAGTGTAGGTGATCAATGAGTGGAACAGGCGGTCATGAGAGGTTGTGACTGAGTTATCCTCCAATGGAAGTCTTCAAAGAGAGGCTGGGTAGTTATCTGAGATGGTTTAGAGAATCCTGCATAGAGCAGGGGGTTGGACACGAGGACCCCAGAGGTCCCTTCCAACTCTAACATTCTATGATTCTATGATTCTATGCTCTTCTTCTACATTATTTCAACAAAAGTCTGAAATCCTCTACTTTTTTTAACGGTAACCAAAACTCCATTTTCTTGGAATCTATGTTGCGGTTTTTTTTATGGTGTTGTAAATCTCTGTGCTATTGCTTCCATAGTACATAACCAAATAAAACAAACCATGATGAATTCCTTCTTCAGTGCCCCTACTAAAAAGGTACTAAGCAACAATCCACGTAAATTTGACCCTGACTAATATCCACCAAACAAAAGCATGAACAGGAAGCAATGATAAGCAGCTTCAATATCAGTCTTAGCCTTCAAGGCCCATTTTGTTAAATTAACACACCCATGATATTATGGATATTATGGAATCAAAATAAGTAGATGTAAAGGAGCATTCTTCCACTGAAATTGTGTTATTAACAGAAGACCCACTGGAAAAGACAGATGACAGATCAAATGATACTCAAATGGTTCTTCATCAGGTCTTAAACCTAATGGGCATATTGTTAAATCAGCCTGTGATGCTGAGTCACTTCTCTCGGCCAAACCGTGAGACGGAATAGTCAGGAGTCCGAGGTCAAAAGCCAGCAAGGTACATCATAAACAGAAGAAAGAGACAAAGGCATAGTAAGTCACAATACCAAGAGGATGGCGGAACAGAGCAGGAGGGGTTAAACAGATGGATGGTCAGAATGAGGTCCAAGGTCAGGCAACAAAAGAACAACAAACAGAACACAAGGCACAGAGAGACAAACCACACAGTAGCTGAATGTACATCTGGCAGAGATCTGGGAGTGACAGCCCAGTTAAGTAGTCTGGCATTATCTGGGATAATGAACACCTGGAGACAGCCAGCACCTCCCAGTCTCAGATTGGACAGCTGAGCTGTTAATCCATGGTCTGTATGTAACAATCTTCCTTTCCTGCACAACTGCTTTCTGAACAACTCTCTAAATCTATTGGCCCTCACAGAAACCTGGATCCAGGATTCTGACACGGTCTCCCCTGCTGCCATTTCCCATGGTGGCCTACAATTCTCCCATTCCCCGAGACCCACAAACAGACCTGGTGGTGGAGTCGGCATACTCTTCTCCCCACAATGCACCTTCCAGGTCATCCCACCAACTCCATCACTCTCATTCCCTTTGATGAGGTCCACACCATCAGGCTTTTCCGTCCCCTCTCCCTCAGAGTAGCGGTCATATACCGGCCCCCAGGCTTGTCCACCCACTTCCTGGACCATTTCTCTGCCTGGCTGCCTACTTCATGTCCTCAGAACTCCCAACCCTTATCCTGGGAGACTTCAACATCCCCATAAACAGCCCCACTTCTACATCTGCATCCCAGCTATCACTAGCCAATTCGCTCGGCCTCTCACAGCTCTCAACCTCTGAGACACACAAGGACGGTAACACGCTTGACCTGGTCTTTGTCCGGCTGTGTTCAATCTCCTACCTAAATAACTCACTGCATCCCCTCTCTGACCACAACATTCTCTCCTTCATGCTCACAAATCCTCGCTCACCCCAGCACCCTCTTATCTACCATTCAGTCAGAAATCTACAAGCCATTAACCCTCATACACTTTCAGACACACTCATCACTGTCCCCAATCTCCTCTTTTTCCTGTCCTGATCTGGCGGTACATCACTACAATGACACTCTTAGAAGCATCCTAGACCAAGTAGCTCCCCTCACCCTCAGAACCTCCAAACACAGAGTAAAACAGCCCTGGCTCACATCGCAAACCCAATTTCTCCAACGATGCTCTAGGAGTGCTGAACGCTTATGGAGGAAAACTCGCACACCAGAAGACTTCATACACTTCAAATTTATGTTAAAAACCTATAACTCTGCCCTTCACATCGCCAAACATACCTACTTCACCACCCTGATCTCCTCACTATCCAACAACCCTAAGAAACTTTTTGACACCTTCCACTCCCTCCTCAGGCCAAGATCTCAAGCCCCTATCACAGACATTTGTGCTGATGACCTGGCCTCCCACTTTATAGAGAAAATAGACAATATCCGTCAGGAAATCGGCTCCCAATCACCAAGTTCAGTGACTCCCATCCCTCCCTGCATCTCCCCTGGCTCACTCTCCGCATTTGATCCCATCACAGAAGAAGAAGTCTCCAGGCTCCTCTCTTCTTCTCGTCCGACTACTGTTGTGAATTCTGTGGTCAAGCTCCCTCCTGTGGTCATGAGTGGTACTTCGGCTGGTTCTGTCTATGAGCTTCCTCTGGTGGATATGAGTGGGGCTGCGGCTTCTGAGTTTCCTTCCTCAGGTGACGAGGTTAAGTCGTTAGGTGCTGCTCTATTTAACTCCACCTAGTTCTTTATTCCTGGCCTCCAGTCAATGTTCCAGTGTTGGTCTTGCTTTCTCCTGGATCGTTCTTGTGGCCTGTCTACCCTGCATAAGCTAAGTTTTGCTGGTGTTACTTTTGTTTGCTATTTTTTCTGTCCAGCTTGCTATATTGGTTTTTCTTGCTTGCTGGAAGCTCTGAGACGCAGAGGGAGCACCTCCGTACCGTTAGTCGGTGCGGAGGGTCTTTTTGCGCCCTCTGCGTGGTTGTTTGTAGGTTTTTGTGCTGACCGCAAAGCTATCTTTACTATCCTCGGTCTATTCAGTAAGTCGGGCCTCACTTTGCTAAGATCTATTTCATCTCTGTGTTTGTGTTTTCATCTTTACTTACAGTCATTATATGTGGGGGGCTGCCTTTACCTTTGGGGAATTTCTCTGAGGCAAGGTAGGCTTATCTTTCTATCTTCAGGGCTAGCTAGTTTCTCAGGCTGTGCCCGAGGCGCCTAGGTCTGGTTAGGAGCGCTCCACGGCTACCTCTAGTGTGGTATGATAGGATTAGGGATTGCGGTCAGCAGAGTTCCCACGTCTCAGAGCTCGTCCTATGTTATTAGTAACTATCAGGTCACCTTGTGTCCTCTTAACCACTAGGTCCATTGTGGTTCTGATCACCAGTTCATAACAGTCCTGGAGGCCCAAAGTACTAATGCTTCTCGATAGAGGGAAAAGAGGAGTTCTGAGACCATTTTTTTTTCTCTGCACTGTGTTTTGTCTTTCTTTTTCCCTAGACATTTGGGTGGTTCAGGACACAGGTGTAGTGATGGACATTAAAGGTCTGTCTTCTTGTGTGGATCATCTCACTGCAAGAGTACAAAATATTCAAGACTTTGTGGTTCAGAATTCTATGTTAGAACCAAGAATTCCTATTCCTGATTTGTTTTCTGGAGATAGAGCTAAGTTTCTGAGTTTTAAAAATAATTGTAAACTGTTTCTGGCTTTGAAACCCCGCTCCTCTGGTGACCCAGTTCAACAAGTTAAGATCATTATTTCTTTATTACGTGGTGACCCTCAAGACTGGGCATTTTCCCTTGCGCCAGGAGATCCTGCATTATGTAATATTGATGCGTTTTTTCTGGCGCTCGGATTGCTTTATGATGAACCTAATTCAGTGGATCAGGCAGAGAAAAATTTGCTGGCTCTATGTCAGGGTCAGGATGAGGTAGAGATATATTGTCAATTGTCAGAAGTTTAGGAAGTGGTCTGTGCTCACTCAATGGAATGAATGTGCGCTGGCAGCAATTTTCAGAAAGGGTCTCTCTGAAGCCCTTAAGGATGTCATGGTGGGATTTCCTATGCCTGCTGGTCTGAATGAGTCTATGTCTTTGGCCATTCAGATCGGTCGACGCTTGCGTGAGCGTAAAACTGTGCACCATTTGGCGGTATTATCAGAGCATAAACCTATGCAGTGCGATAGGACTTTGACCAGAGCTGAACGGCAAGAACACAGACGTCAGAATGGGCTGTGTTTCTACTGTGGTGATTCCACTCATGCTATCTCCGATTGTCCTAAGCGCACTAAGCGGTTCGCTAGGTCTGCCACCATTGGTACGGTACAGTCGAAATTTCTTTTGTCCGTTACTTTGATCTGCTCTTTGTCATCCTATTCTGTCATGGCATTTGTGGATTCAGGCGCTGCCCTGAATTTGATGGACTTGGAGTATGCTAGGCGCTGTGGGTTTTTCTTGGAGCCCTTGCAGTATCCTATTCCATTGAGAGGAATTGATGCTACGCCTTTGGCCAAGAATAAGCCTCAGTACTGGACCCAGCTGACCATGTGCATGGCTCCTGCGCATCAGGAGGATATTCGCTTTTTGGTATTGCATAATCTGCATGATGTGGTCGTGTTGGGGTTGCCATGGCTACAAGTCCATAACCCAGTATTGGATTGGAAATCAATGTCTGTGTCCAGCTGGGGTTGTCAGGGGGTACATGGTGATGTTCCATTTCTGTCTATTTCATCATCCATCCCTTCTGAGGTCCCAGAGTTCTTGTCGGATTACCGGGATGTATTTGATGAGCCCAAGTCCAGTGCCCTACCTCCGCATAGGGATTGCGATTGTGCTATCGATTTGATTCCTGGTAGTAAGTTTCCTAAAGGTCGACTGTTTAATTTGTCTGTGCCTGAGCACGCCGCTATGCGGAGTTATGTAAAGGAATCCTTGGAGAAGGGTCATATTCGCCCGTCGTCATCGCCATTGGGAGCAGGGTTCTTTTTTGTGGCCAAGAAGGATGGTTCGCTGAGACCTTGTATTGACTACCGCCTTCTAAATAAAATCACAGTCAAATTTCAGTACCCCTTGCCGCTGCTGTCTGATTTGTTTGCTCGGATTAAGGGGGCTAGTTGATTCACCAAGATAGATCTTCGTGGTGCATATAATCTTGTGCGTATTAAACGGGGCGATGAATGGAAAACTGCATTTAATACGCCCGAGGGCCATTTTGAGTACCTGGTTATGCCATTCGGGCTTTCTAATGCTCCATCAGTGTTTCAGTCCTTTATGCATGACATCTTCCGAGAGTACCTGGATAAATTCCTGATTGTATACTTGAATGATATTTTGGTCTTCTCGGATGATTGGGAGTCTCACGTGAAGCAGGTCAGAATGGTGTTCCAGGTCCTGCGTGCGAATTCTTTGTTTGTGAAGGGGTCAAAGTGTCTCTTTGGTGTTCAGAAGGTTTCATTTTTGGGTTTCATTTTTTCCCCTTCTACTATCGAGATGGACCCTGTTAAAGTTCAGGCCATTTATGATTGGACTCAGCCGACATCTCTAAAGAGTCTGCAAAAGTTCCTGGGCTTTGCTAATTTTTATCGTCGCTTCATCAATAATTTTTCTAGTATTGCTAAACCGTTGACTGATTTGACCAAGAAGGGTGCTGATGTGGTCAATTGGTCTTCTGCTGCTGTGGAAGCTTTTCGGGAGTTGAAGCGTCGTTTTTCTTCTGCCCCTGTGTTGTGCCAGCCAGATGTTTCGCTCCCGTTCCAGGTCGAGGTTGATGCTTCTGAGATTGGAGCAGGGGCTGTTTTGTCGCAAAGACGTTCTGATGGCTCGGTGTTGAAACCATGCGCCTTCTTTTCCAGGAAGTTTTCGCCTGCTGAGCGTAATTATGATGTTGGCAATCGAGAGTTGCTGGCCATGAAGTGGGCATTCGAGGAGTGGCGTCATTGGCTTGAAGGAGCTAAGCATCGCGTGGTGGTCTTGACTGATCACAAGAACTTGACTTATCTCGAGTCTGCCAAACGGTTGAATCCTAGACAGGCTCATTGGTCGCTGTTTTTCTCCCGTTTTGACTTTGTGGTTTCGTACCTTCCAGGCTCTAAAAATGTGAAGGCGGATGCCCTGTCTAGGAGTTTTGTGCCCGACTCTCCGGGTTTGCCTGAGCCGGCGGGTATTCTCAAAGAGGGGGTAATTTTGTCTGCCATCTCCCCTGATTTGCGGCGGGTGCTGCAAAAATTTCAGGCTAATAGACCTGACCGTTGCCCAGCGGAGAAACTGTTTGTCCCTGATAAATGGACGAGTAGAGTTATCTCTGAGGTTCATTGTTCAGTGTTGGCTGGTCATCCTGGAATCTTTGGTACCAGAGATTTGGTGGCTAGATCCTTTTGATGGCCGTCTCTGTCGCGGGATGTGCGTTCGTTTGTGCAGTCCTGTGGGATTTGTGCTCGGGCTAAGCCCTGCTGTTCTCGTGCCAGTGGGTTGCTTTTGCCCTTGCCAGTCCCGAAGAGGCCCTGGACACATATCTCTATGGATTTTATTTCGGATCTCCCCGTCTCTCAAAAAATGTCGGTCATTTGGGTGGTTTGTGATCGCTTCTCTAAGATGATCCATTTGGTACCCTTGTCTAAATTGCCTTCCTCCTCTGATTTGGTGCCATTGTTCTTCCAGCATGTGGTTCGTTTACATGGCATTCCAGAGAATATCGTTTCTGACAGAGGTTCCCAGTTTGTTTCGAGGTTTTGGCGAGCCTTTTGTGTTAGGATGGGCATTGATTTGTCTTTTTCCTCGGCTTTCCATCCTCAGACAAATGGCCAGACTGAACGAACCAATCAGACCTTGGAAACATATCTGAGATGTTTTGTTTCTGCTGATCAGGATGATTGGGTGTCCTTTTTGCCTTTGGCTGAGTTCGCCCTTAATAATCGGGCCAGCTCGGCTACTCTGGTTTCGCCGTTTTTCTGCAATTCTGGTTTCCATCCTCATTTCTCTTCAGGGCAGGTTGAGTCTTCTGACTGTCCTGGTGTGGATACTGTGGTGGATAGGTTGCAGCAGATTTGACTCATGTAGTGGACAATTTGACATTGTCCCAGGAGAAGGCTCAACGTTTCGCTAACCGCAGGCGCTGTGTGGGTCCCCGACTTCGTGTTGGGGATTTGGTTTCGTTGTCATCTCGTTATATTCCTATGAAAGTTTCCTCTCCTAAGTTTAAGCCTCGTTTCATTGGTACGTATAAGATTTCTGAGGTTCTTAATCCTGTGTCTTTTCGTTTGACCCTTCCAGATTCTTTTTCCATCCATAACGTATTCCATAGGTCATTGTTGCGGAGATACGTGGCACCTGTGGTTCCATCCGTTGTGTTGTGAATTCTGTGGTCGAGCTCCCTCCTGTGGTCACAAGTGGTACTTCGGCTGATTCTGTCTATGGGCTTCCGTTGGTGGATGAGAGTGGTACTGCGGCTTCTGACTTTCCTTCCTCAGGTGATGAGGTTAAGTCGTTAGGTACTTCTCTATTTAACTCCACCTAGTGCTTTGATCCTGGCCTCCAGTCAATGTTCTAGTGTTGGTCTGCTTCCTCCTGGATCGTTCCTGTGGCCTGTCTTCCTGCATGAGCTAAGTTTGCTTATGTTGTTTTTGTTTGCTATTTTTTCTGTCCAGCTTGCTTTATTGGTTTCTCTTGCGTGCTGGAAGCTCTGGGACGCAGAGGGAGTACCTTCGTACCGTTAGTCGGTGCGGAGGGACTTTTTGCCCCCTCTGCGTGGTTGTTTGTAGGGTTTTGTGTTGACCGCAAAGCAATCCTTCCTATCCTCGGTCTATTTAGTAAGCTGGGCCTCGCTTTGCTAAATCTGTTTCATCTCTGCGTTTGTACTTTCATCTCTACTCACAGTCATTATATGTGGGGGGCTGCCTTTACCTTTGGGGAATTTTCTCTGAGGCAAGGTAGGCTTATTTTCCTCTTAGGCCTAGCTAGTTTCTCAGGCTGTGCCGAGTTGCATAGGTAGCGTTAGGCGCAATCCACGGCTGCCTCTAGTGTGGTTGGATAGGATTAGGGATTGCGGTCAGCAGAGTTTCCACGTCTCAGAGCTCGTCATATGTATTTTGGTTATTGTCAGGTCACTTGATGTGCTCTGAACTACAAAGTCCATCGTGGTTCTGAATTACCTAATCATAACAGTACTGGAGGCCGAAAGTACTAATGCTTCTCAATAGAGGGAAAAAAGAAGTTCTGAGACCATTATTTTTCCCTTTGCACTGTGTTTTGCCTTTTTTTTCCCTAGACATCTGGGTGGTTCAGGACACAGGTGTAGTGATGGACATTAAAGGTCTGTCTTCATGTGTGGATCATCTCATTGCAAGAGTACAAAAGATTCAAGACTTTGTGGCTCAGAATTCTATGTTAGAACCAAGAATTCCTATTCCTGATTTGTTTTCTGGAGATAGAGCTAAATTTCTGAGTTTCAAAAATAATTGCAAACTGTTTCTGGCTTTGAAACCTCATTCCTCTGGTGACCCAGTTCAACCAGTGAAGATCATTATTTCTTTATTACGTGGCGACCCTCTGGACTGGGCATTTTCCCTTGCGCCAGGAGATCCTGCATTATGTAATGTTGATGCGTTTTTTTCTGGCGCTCGGATTACTATACGATGAACCTAATTCAGTGTATCAGGCTGAGAAAAATTTGCTGGCTCTGTGTCAGGGTCAGGATGAGATTGAGATTTATTGTCAGAAGTTCAGAAAGTGGTCCGTGCTCACTCAGTGGAATGAATGTGCGCTGGCAGCTATTTTCAAAAAAGGTCTCTCTGAAGCCCTTAAGGATGTCATGGTGGGATTTCCTATGCCTGCTGGTCTGAATGAGTCTATGTCTTTGGCCATTCAGATCGGTCGACGCTTGCGTGAGCGTAAATCTGTGCACCATTTGGCGGTATTATCTGAGCATAAATCTGAGCCTATGCAGCGCGATAGGACCTTGACCAGAGCTGAACGGCAAGAACACAGATGTCAGAATGGGCTGTGTTTTTACTGTGGTGATTCCACTCATGCTGTCTCTGATTGTCCTAGGCACACTAAGCGGTTCGCTAGGTCTGCCACCATTGGTACGGTACAATCAAAATTTCTTTTGTCCGTTACTTTGATCTGCTCTTTGTCATCCTATTCTGTCATGGCATTTGTGGATTCTTGCGCTGCCCTGAATTTGATGGACTTGGAGTATGCTAGGCGTTGTGGGTTTTTCTTAGAGCCCTTGCAGTATCCTATTCCATTGAGAGGAATTGATGCTACGCCTTTGGCCAAGAATAAGCCTCAGTATTGGACCCGACTGACCATGTGCATGGCTCCTGCGCACCAGGAGGATATTCGCCTTCTGGTGTTGCATAATCTGCATGATGTGGTCGTGTTGGGGTTACCATGGCTACAAGTCCATAACCCAGTATTAGATTGGAAATCTATGTCTGTGTCCAGCTGGGGTTGTCAGGGGGTACATGGTGATGTTCCATTTCTGTCTATCTTATCATCCACCCCTTCTGAGGTTCCAGAGTTCTTGTCTGATTACCAGGATGTATTTGATGAGCCCAAGTCCGATACCCTACCTCCGCATAGGAATTGTGATTGTGCTATCGATTTGATTCCCGGTAGTAAGTTTCCTAAGGGTCGACTGTTTAATTTGTCTGTACCTGAGCACGCCGCTATGCGGAGTTACGTAAAAGAATCCTTGGAGAAGGGTCATATTCGCCCGTCGTTGTCGCCATTGGGAGCAGGGTTCTTTTTTGTGGCCAAGAAGGATGGTTCGATGAGACCTTGTATTGATTACCGCCTTCTAAATAAAATCACGGTCAAATTTCAGTACCCCTTGCCGCTGCTGTCTGATTTGTTTGCTCGGATTAAGGGGGCTAGTTGGTTCACCAAGATAGATCTTCGAGGTGCATATAATCTTGTGCGTATTAAACGGGGCGATGAATGGAAAACTGCATTTAATACGCCCGAGGGCCATTTTAAGTACCTGGTTATGCCATTCGGTCTTGCCAATGCTCCATCAGTATTTCAGTCCTTTATGCATGACATCTTCCGAGAGTACCTGGATAAATTCCTGATTGTATACTTGGATGATATTTTGGTCTTCTCGGATGATTGGGAGTCTCATGTGAAGCAGGTCAGAATGGTGTTCCAGATCCTGCGTGCTAATTCTTTGTTTGTGAAGGGATCAAAGTGTCTCTTTGGTGTTCAGAAGGTTTCGTTTTTGGGGTTCATTTTTTCCCCTTCTGCTATCGAGATGGACCCTGTTAAGGTCCAGGCCATTTATAATTGGACTCAGCCGACATCTCTGAAGAGTCTGCAAAAGTTCCTGGGCTTTGCTAATTTTTATCGTCGCTTCATCTATAATTTTTCCAGTATTGCTAAACCATTGACCGATTTGACCAAGAAGGGTGCTGATGTGGTCAATTGGTCTTCTGCTGCTGTGGAGGCTTTTCAGGAGTTGAAGCGTCGTTTTTCTTCTGCCCCTGTGCTGTGTCAGCCAGATGTTTCGCTTCCGTTCCAGGTCAAGGTTGATGCTTCTGAAATTGGAGCGGGGGCTGTTTTGTCGCAAAGACGTTCTGATGGCTCGGTGTTGAAACCATGCGCCTTCTTTTCCAGGAAGTTTTCGCCTGCGGAGCGAAATTATGATGTTGGCAATCGAGAGTTGCTGGCCATGAAGTGGGCATTCGAGGAGTGGCGTTATTGGCTTGAAGGAGCTAAGCATCGCGTGGTGGTCTTGACTGATCACAAGAACTTGACTTATCTCGAGTCTGCCAAACGGTTGAATCCTAGACAGGCTCGTTGGTCGCTGTTTTTCTCCCGTTTTGACTTTGTGGTTTCGTACCTTCCGCGCTCTAAAAATGTGAAGGTGGATGCCCTGTCTAGGAGTTTTGTGCCCGACTCTCCGGGTTTGTCTGAGCCGGCGGGTATTCTCAAAGAGGGAGTTATTGTTTCTGCCATCTCCCCTGATTTGCGGCGGTGCTGCAAAAATTTCAGGCTGATAAACCTGATCGTTGCCCAGCGGAGAAACTGTTTGTCCCTGATAAATGGACTAGTAAAGTTATCTCTGAGGTTCATTGTTCGGTGCTGGCTGGTCATCCTGGAATCTTTGGTACTAGAGATTTAGTGGCTAGATCCTTTTGGTGGCCGTCTCTGTCGCGGGATGTGCGTTCTTTTGTGCAGTCCTATGGGATTTGTGCTCGGGCTAAGCCCTGCTGTTCTCGTGCCAGTGGGTTGCTTTTGCCCTTGCCGGTCCCGAAGAGGCCTTGGACACATATCTCTATGGATTTTATTTCGGATCTCCCTGTCTCTCAAAAAATGTTGGTCATTTGGGTGGTTTGTGATCGCTTCTCTAAGATGATCCATTTGGTACCCTTGTCTAAATTACCTTCCTCCTCTGATTTGGTGCCATTGTTCTTCCAGCATGTGATTCGTTTACATGGCATTCCAGAGAACATCGTTTCTGACAGAGGTTCCCAGTTTGTTTCGAGGTTTTGGCGAGCCTTTTGTGCTAGGATGGGCATTGATTTGTCTTTTTCCTCGGCTTTCCATCCTCAGACAAATGGCCAGACTGAGCGAACCAATCAGACCTTGGAAACATATCTGAGATGCTTTGTTTCTGCTGATCAGGATGATTGGGTGTCCTTTTTGCCGTTGGCTGAGTTCGCCCTTAATAATCGGGCCAGCACGGCTACCTTGGTTTCGCCGTTTTTCTGCAATTCTGGGTTCCATCCTCGTTTCTCTTCAGGGCAGGTTGAGTCTTCGGACTGTCCTGGTGTGGATACTGTGGTGGACAGGTTGCAGCAGATTTGGACTCATGTAGTGGACAATTTGACCTTGTCACAGGAGAAGGCTCAACGTTTCGCTAATCGCAGACGCTGTGTGGGTCCCCGACTTCGTGTTGGGGATTTAGTTTGGTTGTCATCTCGTCATATTCCCATGAAGGTTTCCTCTCCTAAGTTTAAGCCTCGTTTCATTGGTCCGTATAGGATTTCTGAGGTTCTTAATCCTGTGTCTTTTCGTTTGACCCTTCCAGATTCTTTTTCCATCCATAACGTATTCCATAGGTCATTGTTGCGGAGATACGTGGCACCTATGGTTCCATCTGTTGATCCTCCTGCCCCGGTTTTGGTGGAGGGGGAGTTGGAGTATATAGGGGAGAAGATTTTGGATTCTCGTGTTTCGAGACGGAAACTCCAGTATCTGGTTAAGTGGAAGGGTTATGGTCAGGAAGATAATTCCTGGGTCTTTGCCTCTGATGTCCATGCTGCCGATCTTGTTCGTGCCTTTCATATGGCTCATCCTGGTCGGCCTGGGGGCTCTGGTGAGGGTTCGGTGACCCCTCCTCAAGGGGGGGTACTGTTGTGAATTCTGTGGTCGAGCTCCCTCCTGTGGTCACAAGTGGTACTTCGGCTGATTCTGTCTATGGGCTTCCGTTGGTGGATGAGAGTGGTACTGCGGCTTCTGACTTTCCTTCCTCAGGTGATGAGGTTAAGTCGTTAGGTACTGCTCTATTTAACTCCACCTAGTGCTTTGATCCTGGCCTCCAGTCAATGTTCTAGTGTTGGTCTGCTTCCTCCTGGATCGTTCCTGTGGCCTGTCTTCCTGCATGAGCTAAGAATGCTTATGTTGTTTTTGTTTGCTATTTTTTCTGTCCAGCTTGCTTTATTGGTTTCTCTTGCGTGCTGGAAGCTCTGGGACGCAGAGGGAGTACCTTCGTACCGTTAGTCGATGCGGAGGGACTTTTTGCCCCCTCTGCGTGGTTGTTTGTAGGGTTTTGTGTTGACCGCAAAGCAATCCTTCCTATCCTCGGTCTATTTAGTAAGCTGGGCCTCGCTTTGCTAAATCTGTTTCATCTCTGCGTTTGTACTTTCATCTCTACTCACAGTCATTATATGTGGGGGGCTGCCTTTACCTTTGGGGAATTTTCTCTGAGGCAAGGTAGGCTTATTTTCCTCTTAGGCCTAGCTAGTTTCTCAGGCTGTGCCGAGTTGCATAGGTAGCGTTAGGCGCAATCCACGGCTGCCTCTAGTGTGGTTGGATAGGATTAGGGATTGCGGTCAGCAGAGTTTCCACGTCTCAGAGCTCGTCATATGTATTTTGGTTATTGTCAGGTCACTTGGTGTGCTCTGAACTACAAAGTCCATCGTGGTTCTGAATTACCTAATCATAACACCGTTGATCCTCCTGCCCTGGTTTTGGTTGAGGGGGAGTTGGAGTATATAGTGGAGAAGATTTTGGATTCTCGTATTTCGAGACGGAAACTCCAGTACCTGGTTAAGTGGAAGGGTTATGGTCAGGAAGATAATTCCTGGGTCTTTGCCTCTGATGTTCATGCTGCCGATCTGGTTCGTGCCTTTCATTTGGCTCATCCTGGTCGGCCTGGGGGCTCTGGTGAGGGTTCGGTGACCCCTCCTCAAGGGGGGGGTACTGTTGTGAATTCTGTGGTCAAGCTCCGTCCTGTGGTCATGAGTGGTACTTCGGCTGGTTCTGTCTATGAGCTTCCTCTGGTGGATATGAGTGGGGCTGCGGCTTCTGAGTTTCCTTCCTCAGGTGACGAGGTTAAGTCGTTAGGTGCTGCTCTATTTAACTCCACCTAGTTCTTTATTCCTGGCCTCCAGTCAATGTTCCAGTGTTGGTCTTGCTTTCTCCTGGATCGTTCTTGTGACCTGTCTACCCTGCATAAGCTAAGTTTTGCTGGTGTTACTTTTGTTTGCTATTTTTTCTGTCCAGCTTGCTATATTGGTTTTTCTTGCTTGCTGGAAGCTCTGAGACGCAGAGGGAGCACCTCCGTACCGTTAGTCGGTGCGGAGGGTCTTTTTGCGCCCTCTGCGTGGTTGTTTGTAGGTTTTTGTGCTGACCGCAAAGCTATCTTTACTATCCTCGGTCTATTCAGTAAGTCGGGCCTCACTTTGCTAAGATCTATTTCATCTCTGTGTTTGTGTTTTCATCTTTACTCACAGTCATTATATGTGGGGGGCTGCCTTTTCCTTTGGGGAATTTCTCTGAGGCAAGGTAGGCTTATCTTTCTATCTTCAGGGCTAGCTAGTTTCTCAGGCTGTGCCCGAGGCGCCTAGGTCTGGTCAGGAGCGCTCCATGGCTACCTCTAGTGTGGTATGATAGGATTAGGGATTGCGGTCAGCAGAGTTCCCACGTCTCAGAGCTCGTCCTATGTTATTAGTAACTATCAGGTCACCTTGTGTGCTCTTAACCACTAGGTCCATTGTGGTTCTGAATCACCAGTTCATAACAGACTACATGCACTACCGACCCCATTCCCTCTCATCTCCTCCAGTCTGTCTCTCCAGTCGTCACTACTCACCTAACTACAATCTTTAATCTCTCACTCTCCTCAGGCATTTTCCTGTCCTCCTTCAAACACTCTATCATTACTCCGTTACTAAAGAAACCCTCCCTCGACCCATCCTGCACAAATAACTACAGACCGGTCTCCAACCTCCCCTTCATCTCTAAACTCTTGGAGCGCCTAGTCTACTCCCACTTTACCCGTTACCTCTCCATTCACTCCCTCCTAGACCCTTCACAGTCCGGCTTCCGCCCCTACACTCGACAGAAACTGCACTCATCAAAGTGACCAATGACTTTCTGACAGCAAAACGTAATGGTGACCACTCTCTGCTCATTCTTCTCGATCTTTCTGCAGCTTTCGACACTGTTGACCACCGTCTCCTACCCTCTAGGCTCCAGTCACTAGGCATTAAGGACACTGCTCTCTCCTGGTTCTCCTCCTATCTTTCTGACCGCTCCTTCAGTGTTCTGTTCTCTGTCTACACTTCGTCTCCTCTTCCTCTCACTGTCGGGGAACCTCAGGGCTCAGTCCTTGGCCCCCTTCTCTTCTCCCTCTACACGGCCCCAATTGGACAGACCATCAGCAGATTTTGCATTCAGTACCATCTTTATGCCAATGACACACAACTATATACGTCATCCCCTGGCCTTACTCCTGCTGTACTACAGAACACCACTGACTGTCTGTCCGCAGTCTCCGACATCATGTCCACTCTCTATCTGAAACTCAACCTCTCCAAAACTGAACTTCTTCTGCTCCCGCCATCTACTAACCTCCCTAAACCTGACGTTTCCCTTTCCGTGGGCGGCACCATAATAACACCCCGGCAGCAGGCGCGCTGTCTGGGTGTTATGTTTGACTCCGATCTCTCCTTCACATCCCATATACAATCTCTTGCCCGTTCATGCCGCTTACACCTAAAGAACATCTCTAGAATGCGCCCTGAAACTATAAAAGTTTGGTATTGCTGTAATTGAACCAACCTGAAGTTTCAAGTTGCCATATCATTTTTAACACACGGTTAATGCCGTTAAAACAAAACCCTAAAAAAATGTGCAGAATTGTGATATTTTTTCCACCATTTTACCCCACTTGGAATTTTCTTTCCTGTTCTTTAGTACATGGCAAAATGGACGTTATCATTCAAAACTCCAGCTTGTCTGGTGAAAAAACAAACCCTGATGTAGAAGCAAAAATAAAAAAAAATAAAAGTTATGGCTCCTGGAAGAAGAGAAGGGAAAAAATGAAACTGCAAAAATTGAAAATTGGCTCCATCATTACAGTCTTAAAAATATTACTCAGAAATGTTGCATAATTATTACAACCACATCCCTGCGGTGTACGGATCCCAATCCAACAACAAGACACTCCTACGCCCCCACACACTCACGATAGATTAGATCATGACGAGCCAAACTGAATTACAATGAAAACAAAAGATTCATTACTGTCAGATAAATACACAAAGGAAAACTTAGGTTTAGCAGAATTTTATAAGAAATTCTTGATCCGTAAATATCCTGAAATATTCGGTCAGCGAACAACAGACTGAGCAGACAGACGGCTATCATCCAGACGAAGCAACAGCAAAGTATCGGTATAAAACATCAACACAAAAAAAGTCTCATGAGCTCAATGGTGGGTGCTCTCCATGAGACCTCTATTTTGATTAGTATGTTGGGCCCCAATACTGTTCTGTTCTCCACGGTAATCCATAGCAATAATGTAGTAATAATACACCCCCCCCCCATTTGGGCTTTTCGCTTGTGTGGGCATCATCATCACTAATGAACAGTTTCCAGTTTACCGACGACACAATGATAGCATCTATATTGATATTTTTAAGATTCTTCCCTTTTCATTTACTGCCGTTCCTGTTGTGCAGGGCTGTGGAGTTGGTAAGCCAAACCTCCGACTCCTCAATTTCCAAGACATAGACTCCGACTCCACCAAAATTGGCTCCGACTCCTACTCCACGACTCCGACTCCACAGCCCTGCTGTTGTATGCACATTTGGCCCCAGCTTGTCTTTCAATTTATCTTAGCTTTCGTCTGTTTAACTCAATGACGCTGATGTTTTGCGGACCTCGGCATGTGGAGCGGTGCCAAGCTCTGTCGGCATTATTGGACACCTAGAAACAGTGCTTTATGGCTGATAGTTTGTAGGTAGAGGAGCCTGGCACCAGTATGGGCCCATACAGGTATAGGAGCAATGTGTCAGCCATGACGACATTGGAAGGCACAGGCAAGAGGGCATAATAGATAAAGGATTTGAGGAACAGTTAAACTGTGATCACATATAATGGCGGAAGGACCTGCTGTATGTGGTGCAAAGCGACAAAACTGGCTGCAACCACCGTGAGACATGACAACAGGCTGGTGGCAGCTCTGCAAGTTGGTTTAAGTGGGGCTATAGCAAAAAGCAATCACTCAGAAACAACAGTCACTCTTGTGCCGCCCGTCTTGACGTGAACTCCAACATAGCTGAAGATTCCCAGCTAGTGAAGGACAGTCCGGCTTCTTGGTGATCTTGTGCTCTGCTTACCAAAAAGAGTCGGCTATTTTGGATCCCTATTAAATATTTGATTGCCCTCTGACTATATGCATGCATCTCAACTATGCAGGAAAGTCACAGATTCGGGGAGATGTCGGGCGGCATGTCCCTCTTTAAACTCTTCATGGCCTTGAGATTTTCCGGTTTTGCACTTTCGTTTTTTGCTCCCCTTCTTGCACTCACCATAACTTTTTTTTTTTTCCATCCATATGGCCACATGAAGGCTTGTTTTTTTGTGGGACAAGTTGTACTTTTGAATGTCACCATTGATTTTTACCTCATAGTGTATTGGAAAGAAAATTCCAAGTGGGTTCAAATTGCCAAAAAAAAGTGCAATTTCAATATTGTTTTTGTTTACCATGTGCACTATGGTAAAACTGATCCGGCAATATGATTCTCTTGGTCAAGTAGGAGAACGCCGATACCAAATCTGTATCATGTTTTTTTTTTTTTTATTTAAGTGGTCAAAAAACATTTTGGAATTTATAAGAACATTTTATTTTTGCCATGTCGCCATTTTCCGAGACCCATAGCGTCTCCATTTTTTGGGATCTGGGGCTGGATGAGGGCTTATTTTTTGTATCCCAAGCTAATGTTTTACTGAAAACAATTTGGGGCCGATACAATGTTTCTCTTTTTAAATTTTATTGCAATATTGCAGCGACCAAAAAAAAAATGTAATTCTGTTTTTTTTTAATTTTTAACAATTTGATTACCGTAATTGTTTTTATATTTTGACAGATCGGACATTTCTGAATGCAGCAATACCAGATATGTGTACTATATATAATTTTTTTCATTGTTTTATTTTCACTAGGGCAAAATGGGGTGATTTAAACTCTTTTGTATATTTTTTTTTTTTTTCATATTTTTAAAAACTTTTTTTTATATCCTTTTTACTGTGGTCAATAGTCCTCTTGGGGAACTTGAAGCTGTGATTGTCTTATGGCCTGTGCTATACATAGCAGTAATCACGATCCGTTCCCCTATGAGCACAGAGGAATAGGTTCTGGCACAATATCAGCAGTTTTAAATATTTTTTTATTTTTCTAGGTTTTTGTGTTTGCTACATACCGTAATAAAGATTTACATTGTTTAAATTTAGAAAGTGTAATCGATCTTTAGCCCCTTCAAGACCCAGCCTATTTTGACCTTAAAGACCTTGCCGTTTTTTGCAATTCTGACCAGTGTCCCTTTATGAGGTAATAACTCAGGAACGCTTCAACGGATCCTAGCGGTTCTGAGATTGTTTTTTCGTGACATATTGGGCTTCATGTTAGTGGTAAATTTAGGTCAATAAATTCTGCATTTATTTGTGATAAACACGGAAATTTGGCGAAAATTTTGAAAATTTCGCAATTTTCACATTTTGAATTTTTATTCTGTTAAACCAGAGAGATATGTGACACAAAATAGTTAATAAATAACATTTCCCACATGTTTACTTTACATCAGCACAATTTTGGAAACAAAATTTTTTTTTTGTTAGGAAGTTATAAGGGTTAAAATTCGACCAGCGATTTGTCATTTTTACAACGAAATTTACAAAACCATTTTTTTTAGGGACCACCTCACATTTGAAGTCAGTTTGAGGGGTCTATATGGCTGAAAATACCCAAAAGTGACACCATTCTAAAAACTGCACCCCTCAAGGTACTCAAAACCACATTCAAGAAGTTTATTAACCCTTCAGGTGCTTCACAGCAGCAGAAGCAACATGGAAGGAAAAAATGAACATTTAACTTTTTAGTCACAAAAATTATCTTTTAGCAACAATTTTTTTATTTTCCCAATGGTAAAAGGAGAAACTGAACCACGAACGTTGTTGTCCAATTTGTCCTGAGTACGCTGATACCTCATATGTGGGGGTAAACCACTGTTTTGGCGCACGGCAGGGCTTGGAAGGGAAGGAGCGCCATTTGACTTTTTGAATCAAAAATTGGCTCCACTCTTTAGCGGACACCATGTCACGTTTGGAGAGCCCCCGTGTGCCTAAAAATTGGAGCTCCCCCACAAGTGACCCCATTTTGGAAACTAGACGCCCCAAGGAACTTATCTAGATGCATAGTGAGCACTTTGAACCCCCAGGTGCTTCACAAATTGATCCGTAAAAATGAAAAAGTACTTTTTTTTCACAAAAAAATTCTTTTAGCCTCAATTTTTTCATTTTCACATGGGCAACAGGATAAAATGGATCCTAAAATGTGTTGGGCAATTTCTCCTGAGTACACCAATACCTCACATGTGGAGGTAAACCACTGTTTGGGCACATGGTAAGGCTCGGAAGGGAAGGAGCGCCATTTGACTTTTTGAATGAAAAATTATTTCCATCGTTAGCGGACACCATGTCGCGTTTCGATAGCTCCTGTGTGCCTAAACATTGGCGCTCCCCCACAAGTGACCCCATTTTGGAAACTAGACCCCCCAAGGAACTAATTTAGATGCCTAGTGAGCACTTTAAACCCTCAGGTGCTTCACAAATTGATCTGTAAAAATGAAAAAGTAATTTTTTTTCACAAAAAAATTCTTTTCGCCTCAATTTTCTCATTTTCACATGGGCAGTAGGATAAAATGGATCATAAAATTTGTTGGGCAATTTCTCCCGAGTACGCCGATACCTCATATGTGGGGGTAAACCACTGTTTGGGCACTCGGCAGGGCTCGGAAGAGAAGGCGTGCCATTTGACTTTTTGAATGGAAAATTAGCTCCAATTGTTAGCGGACACCATGTCGCGTTTGGAGAGCCCCTGTGTGCCTAAACATTGGAGCTCCCCCACAAGTGACCCCATTTTGGAAACTAGACCCCCCAAGGAACTTATCTAGATGCATATTGAGCACTTTAAACCCCCAGGTGCTTCACAGAAGTTTATAACGCAGAGCCATGAAAATAAAAAATAATTTTTCTTTCCTCAAAAATGATTTTTTAGCCTGGAATTTCCTATTTTGCCAAGGATAATAGGAGAAATTGGACCCCAAATATTGTTGTCCAGTTTGTCCTGAGTACGCTGATACCCCATATGTGGGGGTAAACCACTGTTTGGGCGCACGGCAGGGCTCGGAAGGGATGGCACGCCATTTGGCTTTTTAAATGGAAAATTAGCTCCAATCATTAGCGGACACCATGTCACGTTTGGAGAGCCCCTGTGTGCCTAAACATTGGAGATCCCCCAGAAATGACACCATTTTAGAAACTAGACCCCCAAAGGAACTAATCTAGATGTGTGGTGAGGACTTTGAACCCCCAAGTGCTTCACAGAAGTTTATAACGCAGAGCCATGAAAATAAAAAAAAAAATTATTTTCTCAAAAATGATCTTTTAGCCTGCAATTTTTATTTTCCCAAGGGTAACAGGAGAAATTTGACCCCAAAAGTTGTTGTCCAGTTTCTCCTGAGTACGCTGATACCCCATATGTGGGGGTAAATCACTGTTTGGGCACATGCCGGGGCTCGGAAGTGAAGTAGTGACGTTTTGAAATGCAGACTTTGATGGAATGCTCTGTGGGCGTCACGTTGCGTTTGCAGAGCCCCTGATGTGGCTTAACAGTAGAAACCCCCCACAAGTGACCCCATTTTGGAAACTAGACCCCCAAAGGAACTTATCTAGATGTGTGGTGAGCACTTTGAACCCCAAAGTGCTTCATAGAAGTTTATAATGCAGAGCCGTGAAAATAATAAATACGTTTTCTTTCCTCAAAAATAATTATTTAGCCCAGAATTTTTTAATTTTCCCAAGGGTAACAGGAGAAATTTGACCCCAATATTTGTTGTCCAGTTTCTCCTGAGTACGGTGATACCCCATATGTGGGGGTAAACTACTGTTTGGGCACATGCCGGGGCTTGGAATTGAAGTAGTGACGTTTTGAAATGCAGACTTTGATGGAATGCTCTGCGGGCGTCACGTTGCGTTTGCAGAGCCCCTGATGTGCCTAAACAGTAGAAACCCCCCACAAGTGACCCCATTTTGGAAACTAGACCCTGAAAGGAACTTATCTAGATGTGTGGTGAGCACTTTGAACCCCCAAGTGCTTCATAGAAGTTTATAATGCAGAGCCGTGAAAATAATAAATACGTTTTCTTTCCTCAAAAATAATTATTTAGCCCAGAATTTTTTATTTTCCCAAGGGTTACAGGAGAAATTGGACCCCAAAAGTTGTTGTCCAGTTTCTCCTGAGTACGCTGATACCCCATATGTGGGGGTAAACCACTGTTTGGGCACACGTCGGGGCTCAGAAGGGAAGTAGTGACTTTTGAAATGCAGACTTTGATGGAATGGTCTGCGGGTGTCACGTTGCGTTTGCAGAGCCCCTGGTGTGCCTAAACAGTAGAAACCCCCCACAAGTGACCCCATTTTAGAAACTAGACCCCCCAAGGAACTTATCTAGATATGTGGTGAGCACTTTGAACCCCCAAGTGCTTCACAGACGTTTACAACGCAGAGCCGTGAAAATAAAAAATCATTTTTCTTTCCTCAAAAATTATGTTTTAGCAAGCATTTTTTTAGATTCACAAGGGTAACAGGAGAAATTGGACCCCAGTAATTGTTGCGCAGTTTGTCCTGAGTATGCTGGTACCCCATATGTGGGGGTAAACCACTGTTTGGGCACACGTCAGGGCTCGGAAGTGAGGGAGCACCATTTGACTTTTTGAATACGAGATTGGCTGGAATCAATGGTGGCGCCATGTTGCGTTTGGAGACCCCTGATGTGCCTAAACAGTGGTAACCCCTCAATTCTACCTCCAACACTAACCCCAACACACCCCTAACCCTAATCCCAACTGTAGCCATAATCCTAATCACAACCCTAACCCCAACACACCCCTAACCACAACACTAACCCCAACACACCCCTAACCCTAACCACAACCCTAATTCCAACCCTAACCCTAAGGCTATGTGCCCACGTTGTGGATTCGTGTGAGATATTTCCGCACCATTTTTGAAAAATCTGCGGGTAAAAGGCACTGCGTTTTACCTGCGGATTTTCCGCGGATTTCCAGTGTTTTTTGTGCGGATTTCACCTGCGGATTCCTATTGAGGAACAGGTGTAAAACGCTGCGGAATCCGCACAAAGAATTGACATGCTGCGGAAAATACAACGCAGTGTTCCCGCGCGGTATTTTCCGCACCATGGGCACAGCGGATTTGGTTTTTCATATGTTTACATGGTACTGTAAACCTGATGGAACACTGCTGCGAATCCACAGCCAAATCCGCACCGTGTGCACATGGCCTAATTCTAAAGGTATGTGCACACGCTGCAGAAAACGCTGCGGATCCGCAGCAGTTTCCCATGAGTTTACAGTTCAATGTAAACCTATGGGAAACAAAAATCGCTGTACACATGCTGCAGAAAAACTGCACGGAAACGCAGCGGTTTACATTCCGCAGCATGTCACTTCTTTGTGCGGATTCCGCAGCGGTTTTACAACTGCTCCAATAGAAAATCGCAATTGTAAAACCGCAGTGAAATGCGCAGAAAAAAACGCGGTAAATCCGCCATAAATCCGCAGCGGTTTAGCACTGCGGATTTATCAAATCCGCAGCGGAAAAATCCGCAGAGGACCAGAATACGTGTGCACATTCCTAACCCTAACCCTAGCCCTAACCCTAGCCCTAACCCTAACCCTACCCCTAACCCTACCCCTAACCCTACCCCTAACCCTACCCCTAACCCTACCCCTAACCCTAGCCCTAACCCTAGCCCTAACCCTACCCCTAACCCTACCCCTAACCCTAACCCTACCCCTAACCCTAACCCTACCCCTAACCCTAACCCTATTCTAACAGTGGAAAAAAAAAAAATCTTTATTTTTTTATTGTCCCTACCTATGGGGGTGACAAAGGGGGGGGGGGGGTCATTTATTATTTTTTTTATTTTGATCACTGAGATAGATTATATCTCAGTGATCAAAATGCACTTTGGAACGAATCTGCCGGCCGGCAGATTCGGCGGGCGCACTGCGCATGCGCCCGCCATTTTGGAAGATGGCGGCGCCCGGGAGAAGACGGACGGGACCACGGCTGGATCGGTAAGTATGATAGGGTGGGGGGGGACCACGGGGGGGGGGATCGGAGCACGGGGGGGGGAATCGGAGCGCGGGAGGGGTGGAACGGAGCGCGGGGGGCGTGGAACGGAGCACGGGGGGGCTGGAATGGAGCACGGGGGGGTGGAACGGAGCACGGGGGGGGTGGATCGGAGTGCAGGGGGGGTGATTGAAGCACGGGGGGGTGATTGGAGCACGGGGGGAGCGGGCACGAGCACGGGGGGGAGCGGAGCACTGGACGGAGGGGAGCCGGAGCAGTGTACCGGCCAGATCGGTGGGGGTGGGGGGGCGATCGGAGGGGTGGGGTGGGGGCACACTAGTATTTCCAGCCATGGCCGATGATATTTCAGCATCGGCCATGGCTGGATTGTAATATTTCACCCGTTATAATGGGTGAAATATTACAAATCGCTCTGATTGGCAGTTTCACTTTCAACAGCCAATCAGAGCGATCGTAGCCACGAGGGGGTGAAGCCACCCCCCCTGGGCTAAACTACCACTCCCCCTGTCCCTGCAGATCGGGTGAAATGGGAGTTAACCCTTTCACCCGGTCTGCAGGGACGCGATCTTTCCATGACGCCGCATAGGCGTCATGGGTCGGAATGGCACCGACTTTCATGACGCCTACGTGGCGTCATGGGTCGGGAAGGGGTTAGTACATGGTTTTACTCTTTTTTTTTTTTTTTTTTAAAGACGGCCATGTACACATTTTTGTCACGGAATTGTGATATTGCCACAGATTTTGTATTATGTCACTTCCACGCTAAACCACAAAAACAGCTTTTTGCTGGAACAGGAAGGTCTGGTGTGTTTCTATGTGTACATCAGCTGAGGTAAAATGAAAGCTGAGCTCTGATTGGTTGCTTTGCCTTGGTAAAATGAAAGCTGATCTCTGATTGCTTGCGCTGCTCTGGTAAAATGAAAGCTGAGCTCTGATTGGTTGCTCTGCTCTGGTAACATGAATGTTAAACTCTGATTGGTTGCTATAGATAATAAATACAGGTTTACTGTAAGACACTTCTAAAAAATGAGGCCCGAAAAGTGTTGTCCTGTACGGACTCTACCAGCGGAACAGACCTACATACAAAATGCTCATATAAGTGTTGTGATTCTTAAAATTAGTAACATCACTCCTTGCCTGCACGCCTCCCAACTATCCTGGATACAGGGAGACAGTCCCAGATTTGGGGAGCTGTAAGCTGTATCTGCATCGTTAGGATGTCGACACAATTGAATGTAATGGTGGAGTTGGAAGGCGCCAATAGATGATGTTACTAATTTTAGGAATTACAGCACAGCTTTCGTTTTACCAGAGGAACTAATCAGAGCTCAACTTTCATTTTTATTTATTTTGCCTGTCTGTTTTTCTTGTCCTATTATTAAAGGGATTGTGCATTCTAAAACGACCAATCTTCAGTCACTCTATGTGAGGATTCACGGGTGTCAGCGCCTGGAACAGTGGTTACGTGACCACGAGTATATAATATGAATTCCATACTCCTGGCCACATTCCGACTAGATGGGCATGACCTTCCTCAATACACCGGCCCATCTAGTTCGAATGTAGCCAGGAGTATGCATATTGCGCCATTCCTGGCACTGATACCGGACAATCCGCACAGTGTGTGCTTTGTGAGGATTCACAAGTCTGTAGTCACAGACTTGTCATTTTAGAATGGATAATCCCTTTAATTTGTGGTTTCTCCTTTCCATTGCGGAAATATTATCTTGTACAGTTTAGATTATAATTTCCCTTTCAATCGAAGGGGGCATCAGTAGAGATTCGTCTCTGGGGACATCTGTAGGACATAACCCAATGATAGGAAGGCAGCGTCATATAGGGGTAAAAATATGTCCCCAGAGGGGCTCAGAACCGCCATTCTCTGTGTGATGTGGAAATTTTGATGTGTCTAACCAGGTCATATAGAGATCTCACAGCTGCCAAAAACTGTAAAGACAAGTGAGACACCCAGCATCCGCACTGGTCAATGCATCCTGGTGCTGGCAGCTATGGATGTGCGCAGCTACGGATCAGAACACAGCTCCGTACTGTGGCCACTGCAGATCCACCCTATCATTTAACAGTATCAGCTGCGGCCAATATACAGTAGATGGATCTGTGCTGTGCAGCTCTGCAACTGCTAACATCTGACTGTGCCGACACCGTGAACAGCTGATAAATGCCAGCGTCCCACCACCATTGCTATAATATTGATGACCTATCCTAAGGACCAAAAACCCCTTCGATTTACCATTAATTGTTTTCATCTGTTTTTTTTGTTTTTGTTTTGCAAGCGCTATTGATGTGGTTTCCAGGCGTTTTAGCATAATTTATTATCTGCAACTTTTCAAAATGTCAGAAATTTTTGGCTCAAATACACTCCAGTACCCTAGTGGAGTGCACAATCTCTTTTTTTTTCTTTCTTTGCCCAGTTGAAATTTAATGTGCAACATTTTAAAGCTTATTGAAAGGATTGTGCAACTGTTTTCTCTAAAAGGGCATAAAAAATCAAAAGATGGAGGGCTCTTTGAATTTGTACCAATTCATTGAACATTGTGCATCCACGGATCTGAATTTGGCACAAAGTCCACCGGTGCAAATGGAAAGACGAGGCAAAGAAATGACTTATCCAAAAGAAATAACCCATAGATATAGATAAACTGGTACTGAGAAGTAAATATAACAAACTATAGCTGTGAGCTGTTTTTCATATAATTAAAATGATGTTGTACTGTTCAAGATTAGGCAAAAAAATAAAAAAACAAGATAAAACAATGTTCAATACAAATCAAATGACACAAGAAAGACAGATAGATAGATAGATAGATAGATAGATAGATAGATAATAGATAGATGATAGATAGATAGATAGATAGATAGATAGATAGATAGATAGATAGATAGATAGATAGATAGATAGATAGATAGAAACTGCACACTATAAATGCCTTTCGGGTGCACAGGCTTTAATTGCAATCCAACTACTATGCATAAATCGAAAAAGAAGAAAAAATAAGGCAGCACTCCTTTTCTTCACGTGAAAATCTGTGTTTTAATTCAGGCCCACATGGAAGGCGACGTTTCGGCTCTGGATGAGCCTTTCTTCTTATCCAGAGCCGAAACGTCGCCTGCCATGTGGGTCTGAATTAAAACACAGATTTTCACTTGAAGAAAAGGAGTGCTGCCTTATTTTTTCTTCTTTTTAGATAGATAGATAGATAATAGATAGATAGATAATAGATAGATAGATAGATAGATAGATAGATAGATAGATAGATAGATAGATAGATAGATAGATAGATAGATAGATAGATAAACTGCACGTGATTTTCTATGCACGTGATTTTCTACTTATGATGTGCAGCCTTCAATTTTTTTTTTGGGGGGGGGATTAATTTACACAGTTTGGTATGGTATTGTACAATCTTTTTTGTGCTGCTTTTTGTTTTCTTTTTCTAGAGAGATAGATGGTGTGGTAATATTGTTTGGAGGGCCTTTCACCTTGAATTCATCTCTATGGTGCTGTTCCATTTTTTTCTTCTACATAGATTGTTAATAGATAGATAGTTAATAGATAAATAGATAGATAATAGATGATAAATAGATAGCTACTGTAGATAATAGATAGATAGATAGATAATTGATGATAGATAGATAATAGATAGATTATAGATAGATCAGATAAATAGATAAAAGATAGATAATAGATAGATTATACTGTAGATAATATAGAAGCATCTCTATGGTGCTGTTCCATTTTTTTCTTCTAGATAGATGGATAAATAGATAGATAGATAGCCTTCTCTTTTCTAATTTATCACGACGCTGGAGTGGAAACCACCATTCATCCATCAAATTTGACACAGTTTGCACCTAATTTTTAATAATAACACAGCTTTATTGTATTACAGTCCTCCAGAATAGGCAAAAAAAATGGAAACAACATTAACCAATAAAAAGAAAATATGACCTAATGGAATCTATATGTAATATTGTATTTCCAATACAATAGATGATTTCTTCAGGAACAGCTGGTGCTGCTGTGTATCGGGGCTTTCTGTTGTCTTCTGTAGTATTCTCTCTGTATCGCCAAACCCACCGCTGCCAAAATCACTGTCACACACAAGACAACCAGCAAAACTGACGTCAGGTTATAGATTTGACTTTGTCTGGTCTTCTCCTCTGTGGAAGGGAAATAAATACTATAAATATGAAAAGAATTGTTGGACATTTTTGACATATGTATGAAGAGCAAAGGTTCTTTGTTGGCGAACTAACAACCCAAATCTAATCCAAACCTATTATTGCCCATAATTGCAATCGTGAACTGGTAATGCAGATCCAAATTACTCAGAAACCTGAACTGACTGTTTTGTAAGAGTTGACAATACATTTCCATCACTATCCCATGTGCACTTTAGCATATAATTACGTTGAAGACTATGACAGTATTAATTGGATGGATCCTCTTTTATTAAGTGAATATGATATTATTATCTGAGTACCATATGGCGGTATTATTTTAACACTGTAAAACGTATGGCGTATTTTCTCCAGTATCTGTTAGGATAATTTTAAACCTATGGCTGGTGGATTTCGAAGCCAAAGTTAGCGCATATTTCTAAATTTGATCAATTTCAAAATTGACTACATTTCACTTTTTTTCTTATTCTATCGTTATTACTCTTTGCTCTATGTTGTGAATGTTAGTATTTTTTAACCCCTTCTTGGCATTTGACATACATGCAAAGTGCATGTTAGGTGCATGTGTATGGAGCAGACGTAGGAGCTGAGCTCGCACCTTTCCTGGCAAGTGACGGCTGGGTTACACAGACAGCTTCTGCCTGTAACAGCAGCGATAGGAGCTAAGCTCCAATTGCTGAAAACTTGTTGATGTCATTCCAAACTCGACTTGCAAAAAAACAAGCCCTCATACGGCCATGTCAGTTGTGGCTCTTGAAAGAAAGGGAGGAAACACAAAAGAACAATGGCTGCGTTGGAAAGAGATTAATATTATTATCTTAATTATCAAGGAAAGAAGTACTGCGACTACTTACTAGCCCTAAACACAATGGGGCCCTCAGATAATCTGGCGGTGTCCAGCTCTTCCCCCGAGGTGCGGACGTCCCGTCTCAGTCTTGGGGTGATACAGCCCTGAGTGCAGCGATTCGGGGAGGTGGAGTTGTGACAGATGATCACATTGGCGCTCAGGTAGACTTCATGGAAATGTTCAAACTTAACCACATGGAAAGTTAAGCGATGCCGGCGCCGGTCTGTCACCGGGTGATCCTGTAAGGTGGAGTCTTGGCGGCATCTGAGGACAGAAGAAAGACTTTAGTATAATATAAGCCGAGGTCATGGCGTCATTCTGAGAAGATCACACAGCACAGTAAGAACAAGCACAGAATGATCATCACTTCATAGTAACATAGTAACATAGTTAGTAAGGCCGAAAAAAGACATTTGTCCATCCAGTTCAGCCTATATTCCATCATAATAAATACCCAGATCTACGTCCTTCTACAGAACCTAATAATTGTATGATACAATATTGTTCTGCTCCAGGAAGACATCCAGGCCTCTCTTGAACCCCTCGACTGAGTTCGCCATCACCACCTCCTCAGGCAAGCAATTCCAGATTCTCACTGCCCTAACAGTAAAGAATCCTCTTCTATGTTGGTGGAAAAACCTTCTCTCCTCCAGACGCAAAGAATGCCCCCTTGTGCCCGTCACCTTCCTTGGTATAAACAGATCCTCAGCGAGATATTTGTATTGTCCCCTTATATACTTATACATGGTTATTAGATCGCCCCTCAGTCGTCTTTTTTCTAGACTAAATAATCCTAATTTCGCTAATCTATCTGGGTATTGTAGTTCTCCCATCCCCTTTATTAATTTTGTTGCCCTCCTTTGTACTCTCTCTAGTTCCATTATATCCTTCCTGAGCACCGGTGCCCAAAACTGGACACAGTACTCCATGTGCGGTCTAACTAGGGATTTGTACAGAGGCAGTATAATGCTCTCATCATGTGTATCCAGACCTCTTTTAATGCACCCCATGATCCTGTTTGCCTTGGCAGCTGCTGCCTGGCACTGGCTGCTCCAGGTAAGTTTATCATTAATTAGGATCCCCAAGTCCTTCTCCCTGTCAGATTTACCCAGTGGTTTCCCGTTCAGTGTGTAATGGTGATATTGATTCCCTCTTCCCATGTGTATAACCTTACATTTATCATTGTTAAACCTCATCTGCCACCTTTCAGCCCAAGTTTCCAACTTATCCAGATCCATCTGTAGCAGAATACTATCTTCTCTTGTATTAACTGCTTTACATAGTTTTGTATCATCTGCAAATATCGATATTTTACTGTGTAAACCTTCTACCAGATCATTAATGAATATGTTGAAGAGAACAGGTCCCAATACTGACCCCTGCGGTACCCCACTGGTCACAGCGACCCAGTTAGAGACTACACCATTTATAACCACCCTCTGCTTTCTATCACTAAGCCAGTTACTAACCCATTTACACACATTTTCCCCCAGACCAAGCATTCTCATTTTGTGTACCAACCTCTTGTGCGGCACGGTATCAAACGCTTTGGAAAAATCGAGATATACCACGTCCAATGACTCACCGTGGTCCAGCCTATAGCTTACCTCTTCATAAAAACTGATTAGATTGGTTTGACAGGAGCGATTTCTCATAAACCCATGCTGATATGGAGTTAAACAGTTATTCTCATTGAGATAATCCAGAATAACATCCCTCAGAAACCCTTCAAATATTTTACCAACAATAGAGGTTAGACTTACTGGCCTATAATTTCCAGGTTCACTTTTAGAGCCCTTTTTGAATATTGGCACCACATTTGCTATGCGCCAGTCCTGCGGAACAGACCCTGTCGCTATAGAGTCACTAAAAATAAGAAATAATGGTTTATCTATTACATTACTTAGTTCTCTTAGTACTCGTGGGTGTATGCCATCCGGACCCGGAGATTTATCTATTTTAATCTTATTTAGCCGGTTTCGCACCACTTCTTGGGTTAGATTGGTGACCCTTAATATAGGGTTTTCATTGTTTCTTGGGATTTCACCTAGCATTTCATTTTCCACCGTGAATACCGTGGAGAAGAAGGTGTTTAATATGTTAGCTTTTTCCTCGTCATCTACAACCATTCTTTCCTTCACTCCTGTCTCATAAAGTGACAATCTCCTTCCAATACTGAAAGGGCAACAAACAGGACTTGTCTTCAAGAGAATGTGCCACCAAAAATGTCAATTAAATCAGGCTTTTATGTTAAATATATTTTTAAACAGTTTTTTATTTCCATATATTATTATCGTATTATTAGTATTAGTAGTATTAATAATAATAATAGGAAATCTTCCAATTTTCACACTGGCCACAAAGCTTATCTATGGATTCACACTTCCTGTTCTGCACAGATGAATTTCCAGCAGTCTCATTATCACTACAGACAGGATTACAATAACTGATAAGACCTCTATATATGTGTGAGATAACATAGGATCCACCATTCACGATAGGTGATGTCACAGCTCACCTCCTCCTGTATAATGACTGATAACCCCTCTATATACAGTAGATAATCCAGGATCCATCATTCACAATAGGTGATGTCACAGCTCACCTCCTCCTCCTGTACAATGACTGATAACCCCTCTATATACAGTAGATAACACAGGATCCACCATTCACAATAGGTGATGTCACAGCTCACCTCCCCCTCCTGTATAATGACTGATAACCCCTCTATATACAGTAGATAACACAGGATCCACCATTCACAATAGGTGATGTCACAGCTCACCTCCCCCTCCTGTATAATGACTGATAACCCCTCTATATACAGTAGATAATCCAGGATCCATCATTCACAATAGGTGATGTCACAGCTCGCCTCCCCCTCCTGTACAATGACTGATAACACCTCTATATACAGTAGATAACACAGGATTCACCATTCACAATAGGTGATGTCACAGCTCACCTCCCCCTCCTGTATAATGACTGATAACCCCTCTATATACAGTAGATAACACAGGATTCACCATTCACAATAGGTGATGTCACAGCTCACCTCCTCCTCCTGTACAATGACTGATAACACCTCTATATACAGTAGATAACACAGGATCCACCATTCACAATAGGTGATGTCACAGCTCACCTCCCCCTCCTGTATAATGACTGATAACCCCTCTATATACAGTAGATAATCCAGGATCCATCATTCACAATAGGTGATGTCACAGCTCGCCTCCCCCTCCTGTACAATGACTGATAACACCTCTATATACAGTAGATAACACAGGATTCACCATTCACAATAGGTGATGTCACAGCTCACCTCCTCCTCCTGTACAATGACTGATAACACCTCTATATACAGTAGATAACACAGGATCCACCATTCACAATAGGTGATGTCACAGCTCACCTCCCCCTCCTGTATAATGACTGATAACCCCTCTATATACAGTAGATAATCCAGGATCCATCATTCACAATAGGTGATGTCACAGCTCGCCTCCCCCTCCTGTACAATGACTGATAACACCTCTATATACAGTAGATAACACAGGATCCACCACTCACAATAGGTGATGTCACAGCTCGCCTCCCCCTCCTGTACAATGACTGATAACACCTCTATATACAGTAGATAACACAGGATCCACCATTCACAATAGGTGATGTCACAGCTCACCTCCTCCTCCTGTACAATGACTGATAACATCTCTATATACAGTAGATAACACAGGATCCACCATTCACAATAGGTGATGTCACAGCTCACCTCCTCCTCCTGTACAATGACTGATAACACCTCTATATACAGTAAATAACACAGGATCCACCATTCACAATAAGTGATGTCACAGCTCGCCTCCCCCTCCTGTACAATGACTGATAACACCTCTATATACAGTAGATAATACAGGATCCACCATTCACAATAGGTGATATCACAGCTCGCCTCCCCCTCCTGTACAATGACTGATAACACCTCTATATACAGTAGATAACACAGGATTCACCATTCACAATATGTGATGCCACAACTCTACAGTATCTGGATCTACAGAATAGACGGCTGAGCTTTGAGGCTCCACAATGGTTCTGCACATCTGTTACCGCTGGTTGGACACGTTATCACCCTGTAGTATAAGACATGTAGGTTCTCACCCGTGGTGGATGACGTTGTATCTCTGATTTGTGTCCTCTAATGACGGGGAAGCAGTGAGGGATTCTGTGAATATCCGCAGCTCCTCATCCACCGACTCCACCACGAGCTCCACATGTAGGTTGCTGTGCAGATCCACCTCATGAGGATAAAGGGTGATGGGGTCAGTGAAGCCCTCGCTCTGGTAGAGTCTCATGGACACGTTGTAATAACCTTTACAGATCACATTCTTCACTTGAGGTTTTATCACCAGTTCCAGAGACTTATTACTCTCCATTTCACACTTCACTGGGATCTCGATACGATGGACGTCTGTGTCAGGGACGGTCCCGTAGATGGTGTTGGTGTAGAACGTTTTCTCATCCTCATACTGAAAAACAAATAGTGAATTATCCATAATCATCAATAAATGGGAAAAAATGTCACAATTTATGTTCCTAATGTTATTTAGATGATCTTCATGTAAACTTATTTCATTGATCATGATCCTTATCAGCGTCACGTTATGGAGCGAGAGAAGCCAAGAAGTTTTATATATAATAGTGGGCAGGGAATAATTGAATTATGGGTGTAGTGTAAAGTTCTTCTCAATATGAGTCCGGGGGGCGGTCTCTTAAACTATGATGACTGTCAGTCATTAAATAGGACTGCCCACTGGACTCACTGTGTAGATATCTCAGGATAAATACTGAAGATAATAACCAAAGAAAAGTGATGTAAATGATGAAATAAGTGTCTTCCCTTGGCATGAACATTACTCATATATTGTTTGGTCTCTGGGCTTCTCCCCATCATTCAAACCGGTATTCTAAATAATATATATCAGTGATATATCGCCCCATTTATTAGGAAATTGAGAAAGAATATTTACAGTTAGATTTTATATAAGTTGTCTATATCTGGAAAACCCACCAGGACACTGGACCCGCATCTGCTGAATGGTATCTTGATGAGGTAGTGATCCTTCTCCTTTTCTGCTCGGCACAGAGGGTCCTTGAGATGAATATCAAGTACGTCTAGATGAGCCCCCGATACCAAGCTGTACGGTAAGATGTACTCCGCAGCATCCTGGAGGCAACGGATCGAACATCCGGGTTCTTGTGTTGGTTCTGTAACTGAATTAGAGACACTTATGGAACAATCACTAACCACAAAGTATGGTGTTAGCAATATATTGAATTAGGAGTTGGAGGTCCCACAGTCTCATTATCCCCTCTTAATCCCCACCACTCATAATTTATGAGAGTTATTTTAGAAAACTTATTTTAAGATACCTTTAGAAGGAATTATAAACTAACAGGAGGGTCTTTAATTTAGGACTCTCATTTATTAGGTCAGAATCTAAACGTCCCAACACTTCCATGTATTCCATAAAGAGAACACTGATTTTACAGGGAACTATGCAATACTTCATTTCTCCTGTGGAGGCGCTGCTGTAAAACTAATGGTTTATACCTTTATAAATATTAGTGAATTCTTTTTGCCAGAAATAAAGGAAGGTTGTTTGGGGAAAACAAGCTGTCCTACATGGTAAACCCAGGAACTTGGCTCAGTTTTGACTTCATTATGGGGCTATCTTATCGTCAGCTCAGATTACTGCAGATTAACCACACAACCATTTCCCATTCGCCGTATTCTTCTGACGCTAATGCAACTTTTATACTCATATTCAGTGTAGAACATCTCTCACCTGGAAATGGTCCACCCTCGCCTATTGAATATCCATACGAGACTAATTTTTCAAGGCCAAAAACGTAAAGTGTGAATGTGGAGGTCTCATGGTAGATCTCATGATGTCCCTCAGTTTTCCCCAATGTGACTTGCCGACTTATAAACCCATTGAATTCTTTCCTGGTCGTTGGGTAAGAACTTAGAGGTTTTCCATCCAGGTAAAACTCCGAGTCTGAAGATACTTGAGAAACGATGAGGATGAAGTTGTTGTAGGAAGACTGAGTCACAAACTGGTAATATCTTCTTCCCAGTAATGATGGTGGGACTGTGGTAAAAAATGCATCATATCCATATTGTAACCCACCTGAGAGAGTTTCATGGAATAAATATGAGACCATCACAGGTTTGGTGGCATTGATGAGGAGGATTTTGTCTAAAGTGATTCGGACATGGGCACCTTCCTGTAGACTATGACTGGTGGCACCTCCTGGGCTATCAATAGTCACACGGGTATCTGGACTTCCCGCAACTATAGTGATGACATCCAGAGTGTGGGTGAAGAATGGGAACACGGCAAAGACGTTCCCCCAGCTCTTCACAGGTTGAAGCTGATCCATGAGGGTGTCAGAGCCTGACTTGAGAACATAACTCTGAATACCAGTAAACACGGCCACCGGGGCTGAAGATGAAACTTTGGTTCCAGTGAGGTCTTCAGAGCTTTGAAACTGAATGACTTGTTGGTTCCTCAGTGACAATGTGAACGAATCTCCAGTGTTGTATGAAATCCCCTCATATGTGATGGATCCTGAGACTGTAATGTCCACCTGGACTTCATGATTAAGTCCATTAACCACTGCAAATTGTCTTTTGCCTACTGAAGCCTTTGCGTGTTCCCCACTCCCAGGATTAACGATATAATACTCCACACCCAGGTCTTCTTGTGGTAGACAGGTTGTGGCGTCAGCGGAGTACTTGTTTGTGTTGAATGCAAATACAGATATGGCCACATCGGAGGTCACCATTATGACCTTGGAAGTGATGCCTTGCCCTGTGATCATATATGTTTGGCTCATGTTCAAGAATGTACCACTGTTCTGGGGAACATGCACCGTCTTATTGAAGAAGGGCTGAGACACCGTCACCGTGACTGTTGCCGCTTTATCACAGGTCACAATATACAGCTGGAAACTTGTTGAAGGGTCTTTGTGGGAGTTTTCCGTGAAAACGGTTACAAACGCTCTTTTTATCTGTCCTGGAGAAGAAAAAAAGAAAAATCTTAATACACTTGTAAATTGTAAAAGTCAGACAGGTCACCGTGAAAATGTATAATGTCATTCTGCATTTTCCCTTCATAATACGGTTGTTCTGTTATGTGACTGTGGATTCTTGATGCAAAACTAACATTAACTTATAAGAATGCCTGCTGCATAATGAGTGATTATTGAGTTGAAAGGGGTTGTCTGGTCCAAATCAATAAGTCTGCAGTCACTCTGTGTGATTGCAGACTTATGAATCCCCCTACGCACGCACTGTGTACTCCTGAGATTCGCCAGACCGGAGGGGTATGTATGAGTTATACATACTCCTGGCCAGGGGCGTGGTCTCGCTCTCCGTACACTTCTATGGCCAGCCGCATCACTAGTCAACTGTATGGAGATTGAGGCTGTGCGCACTGGCCGGTCACATCACTTGTCCAGTGTATGGAGAGCGAGGTTGTGCCCACTGGCCGGCCACATCACTTGTCCAGTGTATGGAGAGCGAGGCTGTGCCCACTGGCCGGCCACATCACTAGTCAAGTGTATGGAGAGCGAGGCTGTGCCCACTGGCCGGCCACATCACTAGTCAAGTGTATGGAGAGCGAGGCTGTGCCCACTGGCCGGTCACATCACTTGTCCAGTGTATGGAGAGCGAGGTTGTGCCCACTGGCCGGCCACATCACTAGTCCAGTGTATGGAGAGCGAGGTTGTGCCCACTGGCCGGCCACATCACTAGTCCAGTGTATGGAGAGTGAGGCTGTGCCCACTGGCCGGCCACATCACTTGTCCAGTGTATGGAGCGTGAGGCTGTGTGCATTGGCCGGCCACATCACTAGTCAAGTATATGGAGAGCGAGGCTGTGCCCACTGGCCGGCCACATCACTTGTCCAGTGTATGGAGAGTGAGGCTGTGCCCACTGGCTGGCCACATCACTAGTCCAGTGTATGGAGAGTGAGGCTGTGCCCACTGGCCGGCCACATCACTTGTCCAGTGTATGGAGAGAGAGGCTGTGCCCACTGGCCGGCCACATCACTTGTCAAGTGTATGGAGAAAGAGGCTGTGCCCACTGGCCGGCCACATCACTTGTCAAGTGTATGGAGAGTGAGGCTGTGCCCACTGGCCGGCTACATCACTTGTCCAGTGTATGGAGAGAGAGGCTGTGCCCACTGGCCGGCCACATCACTTGTCCAGTGTATGGAGAGCGAGGCTGTGCCCACTGGTCAGTCACATCACTTGTCAGGTGTATGGACAGCGAGGCTGTGCCCACTGGCCGGCCACATCACTAGTCAAGTGTATGGAGAGCGAGGCTGTGCCCACTGGTCAGTCACATCACTTGTCAGGTGTATGGAGAGCGAGGCTGTGCCCACTGGCCGGCCACATCACTAGTCAAGTGTATGGAGAGCGAGGCTGTGCCCACTGGCCGGCCACATCACTTGTCCAGTGTATGGAGAGCGAGGCTGTGCCCACTGGCTGGACGCATCACTTGCAAAGTGTATGGAGCGCAAAGCTGTGCCCACTGGCCAGTCACATCACTTGTCAACTGTATGGAGAGTGAGCAGCATAATGTTGTCCCTCATAGGGTATAATGCTGCCCCCCATAGGGCATAATGCTGCCCCTTTATAGGGTATAATGCTGCTTCCTCATACGGCATAATGCTGCCCCCTTAAAGGGTATAATGCTGCCCCCTCATAGGGCTTAATGCTGCCCCCTCAAAGGGTATAATGCTGCCCCCCTCATATGGCATAATGCTGTTCCCCTCATAGGGTATAATTATGTTCCCTCATAGGGCATAAAGCTGTTCCATCATAGGGTATAATGCTGCCCCCCATAGGGTGTAATGCTGCCCCCTCATAGGTTATAATGCTGCCCCTCATAGGGTATAGTGCTGCCCCCTCATAGGGTATAATGCTGCCCCCCATAGGGTATAATGCTGCCCCCTCATAGGTTATAATGCTGCCCCTCATAGGGTTAATGCTGCCCCCTCATAGGGTATAGTGCTGCCCCCTCATAGGGCATAATGCTGTCCCCCTTATACGGTATAATGCTGCTCCCTCATAGGGCATAAAGCTGCCCCCTCATAGGGTATAATGCTGCCCCCTCATAGGGTATAATGCCTCCTCATAGGGAATAATGCTGCCCCCTCATAGGGTATAATGCTGCCCCCCTCATAGGGTATACTGCTGCTCCCCTCATAGGGTATAATGCTGCCCCCCTCATAGGGTATAATGCTGCCCCCTCATAGGGTATACTGCTGCTCCCCTCATAGGGTATAATGCTGCCCCCCTCATAGGGTATAATGCTGCCCCATCATAGGGTATAATGCTGCCTCCTCATAGGGTATACTGGTGCTCCCCTCATAGGGTATAATGCTGCCCCTCATAGGGTATAATGCTTTCCCCCTCATAGGGTATAATGCTGCCCCCCTAATAGGGTATAATGCTGCCCCTCAGGGTATAATGCTGCCTCCTCATAGGGTATACTGGTGCTCCCCTCATAGGGTATAATGCTGCCCCCCTCATAGGGTATAATACTGCCCCCTCATAGGGTATAATGCTGCCCCCTCATAGGGTATAATGCTGCCCCCCTCTTAGGGTATAATGCTGCCCCCTCATAGGGTATAATGCTTCCCCCTCATAGGGTATAATGCTGCCCCCCTAATAGGGTATAGTGCTGCCCCCTCATGAAGCATAATGCTGCCCCCCTCATGGGTATAATACTGCCCCCTCGTAGGATATAATACTCCAGTTCTCCGTTGGGCCAGTCCAACCCTGGACAGATCTTTCAAACACAGAAGGTTTTGTTAATAGTAATCACTTTTAAAAGAATTTCTGCTTCTTCTATGCAGGAGTTTAACCAAAGATTCTTTTCACATTGTCTAAATAATAATAATAATAATAATAATAATAATATGCATTATTCATTGATAGTTACCACCCGTTAAACATAATAGTGCCAACATTATTAGTAATGTACAACAAAACCTGGACATTTAACAATTCCATTGAACTGGTACTTTAAGTTTTAGGCTACTTTCACACTAGCGTTAACTGCAAACCGTCACAAAAACGTCTTTTTGCCGAAAAAACGGATGCGTCAAAAAAGTGCAAAATGTATGCAACGCATACAGCATTTCGACGGATCCGTCTATTTGGGGATGTCTGGCCAATTAGCTAAAAAAATCCTGTTTCTGAGCATGCTCAGTAGAAAAAAACGTATTGCAGCACTGCATTGCGTCGTATGACGTGTCTCGACGCATCCGTCGCTCATAGACTTTCATTGTAGCCAAAGACGCATGCCGATGGATGCGCCAAGACACGTTTTTTTGTCGGAGCCAAAAAACGTTGCAATCTACGTTTTTCCAGACGACGTGTCGCCTAATTTCGACGCATCCGTCGAAAGACGTATACCGACGTATGCAAATCCGTCGCAATGCGTCGCCAATACAAGTCTATGGGGAAAAAACGCATCCAGCAAAATATTTTGCTGGATGCGTTTTTTCTGCAAAACGACGCATTTTAACGTATTGCAGTTAACGCTAGTGTGAAAGTAGCCTTAGGCTAATGAAAAAGGAAAGTTGCAACATCGGCTGCCAGGATAGTTCTTACTTATTTATGTAATTCTCTATTTCTTTCTTTTTTTTTTATTTATATTTATTTTTCTTATTTTATACAGGGTCTAAGTAGATTTTTTTTTACCCAAGTTTCTCCTTCTTTTATCTCCATCTGTATAGATATATATATAGGATAAGAAACACACAGATTATCTTTTATAAATAGGAAAACTTTGCAGCAAAAGTTGTCAAAAATGTAAAAAAAAATTCCGTCCTGCTACAGATAATTTTTGTTTTTGCTGTTTTTTTCCCTCCCTTTTGAGACAGAGATGGCAGCTTTTGCACAGAGCAGACATGTGAATTACACACATTACCTGGTTTTAACAAGCAGTTCTGAGATTCTGGGGCGATGCCTGCAGACAGAACAGAAATGAAAGCTTCGGGTCAGACATATTAGTATATGATATTTTCCACATTTATTTGTACTTAGGCCGAGCTGTCAGGTCGGGTTCATACAGTGCAGTTTGGTGCAGTTATTAAGCATTTATCAGAATTTTCAATGTAACAGGCGCCACCTGCTGGGACTTGTAGTTGCTTCTTAAATTTTAAACATTTTTAGCTGTTAAAAACTAAAAATGTGTTTGATAAAACAAATAAAGTGTTTCATAACTACGTTGAAGTTATTACAACTAGAATAACTCGTCCCTAAACACCAAGTTCACACATTCAGTATTTTACCCCAGTATTTGTAAGTCAAAACCAGGAGAGGGTGAGAAACACAGAAGTGGTGACGAGTTCCTATTATACCTTCGTATGATTGTTCCACTCCTGGTTTTGGCTTATAAATACTGATGTAAAATACCGACCAAATACTGATAGTGTGACGGCAGCCTTAAGGGACAACCAAAAAGTGTTTGTCCTACAATTAATACAAGTATATCAGGAAATGAAAATATAGCTTTAATAAAACGTAATACTCTGGAAATAACTAGTATGATTGGGGATAGATAGATAGATAGATAGATAGATAGATAGATAGATAGATAGATAGATAGATAGATAGATAGATAGATAGATAGATAGATAGATAGATAGATAATACTGTAGATAGATAGATAGATAGATAGATAGATAGATAGATAGATAGATAGATAGATAGATAGATAGATAATATAATAGATAGATAGATAGATAGATAGATAGATAGATAGATAGATAGATAGATAGATAGATAGATAGATAATATAATAGATAGATAATAGATAGATAGATAATATATAATAGATAGATGATAGATAATATATAATAGATAGATGATAGATAATATATAATAGATAGATAATGGATAATATATAATAGATAGATAATATATAATAGATAGATGATAGATAATATATAATAGATAAATAATAGATAATATATAATAGATAGATGATAGATAATATATAATAGATAAATAATAGATAATATATAATAGATAGATAATAGATAATATATAATAGATAGATAATATATAATAGATAGATAATAGATAATAGATAGATATTAGATTATATACTCACTTGCATTGGAGATGGATGGAAATAGGCTGCAAACAGCACAAAGAAGCAGAATCATCACCGAGAGACAAGACATCCTGAAGGATCAGATAAAACTGTTATAAAATCTCCCCCAGGAACTTATATACTCTGCACAAACGTCTCCTGAAATTCTCCAGAAATCTGTTACATTATTCCTCCTCTTGTTTGGCAGAAATGCTGATCATTTTGTATATTATGTCTGGTAATAATTAGGATCTCGTCACCTCTGGGGTTTAGCTCTTTTTTTTCTTGAATATCAAAAATATGCAATAGAAACAAAAAAGAAAAGCATCTTTCCCAAAGGAGCGATAACCCACCCAGACCCCGGGAGAGGAACAATAGTAATCAGGCCGCACTCAGGACCGGAGCGGCCGCTGTGTGTATTTCTGTGCCGGGTGCTGATGCCAGAGACTCGTGCGACTTTCTCGCATTGCACTCGCAAGTGTGACCCCGGCCAAATAATAATAATAATAATAATAATAAATTAAATATAAGTCGCTGCTTGTAGTAATATGATCAGATCTGTCTCTGTAGACACCATTGGAAAGTATTAACAAATTCTCATAATCATAAATGATTTTCTGCAGCTTAAAGGGAGTGTGTCAGCCCAACCCAGCAGCATAAACTAATATTACCTTATAGAAGATATCTCATCTACAAATATAACACCTTTATTGCTCTAATCACGGCCTCCATTCTACGTAAACTGCTAATAAGGCGGCTCGGTGCACTGGGTGCGGCCAGGAGGATCAGTGCACCTTCTGCAGACTGGTTCTACATATCACTACCTGATGATAGACAGCGCTGGCTGAAGTGGAGTCTGCAAAGTCAGATCAGACACGGAAGCACTGTCAATCAGCACTGACAGAGGAGGGGCATGTAAAACCAGTGGGCAGAATGGTGCACTGTGCCTCTCAGCCACACCCAGGGTGCACCAAGCCTCTAATCCAAGCCCAGGGTGCACCAAGCTACTTAGCCAAGCCCAGGATGCACCGAGCCTGTTAGCCACACCCAGGGTGCACCAAGTATTTCAGCTATGCCCAGGGTGCACCAAGCCTCTAATCTAAGCCCAGGGTACTAAGCCAAGCCCAGGATGCACCGAGCCTGTCAGCCACACCCAGGGTGCACCAAGCCTCTTGGCCATGCTCAGGGTGCACCAAACCTCTCAGCTATGCCCAGAGCCTGTCAGCCACACCCTGGGTGCACCAAGCCTCTCAGCTTCTCTCAGAGTGCACTGAGCCTGTCAGCCACACCCAGGGCGCACCAAGCCTCTAACCCACACCCAGGGTGCACCAAGCCTCTAAGCCACACCTAGGGTGCACTGAGCCTCTCAGCCACATCCAGGGTGCACCAGGCCTCTCAGCCACACCCAGGGTGCACCAGGCCTCTCAGCCACACCCAGGGTGCACCAGGCCTCTCAGCCACACCCAGGGTGCACCGAGCCTGTTAGCCACACCCAGAGTGCACCAAGCCTGTCAGCCACATCCAGGGTGCACCAGGCCTCTCAGCCACACCCAGGGTGCACCAGGCCTCTCAGCCACACCCAGGGTGCACCGAGCTACTAAGCCAAGCCCAGGGTGCACCGAGCCTGTTAGCCACACCCAGAGTGCACCAAGCCTGTCAGCCACACCCAGGGTGCAGCAAGCCTCTCTGCCATGCTCAGGGTGCACCGAACCTCTCAGCTATACCCCACAGAGCCTGTCAGCCACACCCAGGGTGCACCAAGAATCTCAGCTCCTCCCAGGGTGCACTGAGCCTGTCAGCCACACCCAGGGTGCACCAGGCCTCTCAGCCACACCCAGGGTGCACCAAGCCTCTCAGCCACATCCAGGGTGTACCAATTCTCTTAGCCACGCCCAGGGTTCACCAAGCCTCTCAGCCCTGCTCAGGGTGCACTGAGCCTCTCAGCCACGTCAAGGGTGCACCGAACCTTTCAGCCACACCTAAGGTGCACCGAGCTTCTCAGCTACACCCTGGGTGCACCGAGCCTGGGAGCCACACTCAGGGTGCTCCAAGCCTCTCAGCCACACCCAGGTTGCACCGAGCCTTTCAGCCACACCCAGGGTGCACCAAGCCTCTCAGCTACACCCTGGGTGCACTGAGCCTGGCAGCCACACTCAGGGTGTTCCAAGCCTCTTAGCCACACCCAGGTTGCACCGAGCCTTTCAGCCACACCCAGGGTGCACCAAGCCTCTCAGCCACACCCGAGGTGCACTGAATATCTTGGCGACACCTAGGGTACACCAAGCAACCTAATTAGCTTATTTGATTAAACTTAAATGTCTACCGATTAGAGGCACCTAATTCTTCTAACAGTCATTGTTCTACAGCAGCAGTCGCTACACATGGATGGGGCAGTTCTAAGTGTTAACATTTTGCAGCCACTGGAGCAAATATCAGCTGATGAGTGAGTGGGTGCCGGATGTCGGACCCCCACTGATCTCATATTCATGACCTATTCCTCAGATATGTTGTCACCCTCTTTATATGGGGGCAATGAAGAAATGGCGCCGTGAAGCTTCTTGTATCCACCCACAGAACATTGGGAATACGGACCTTCATCACAATCTTTCTTTTGCAAGTGTTACAAATTTGGAAGTTTGGAAGATAAAAATTGTTTCACAAAGGAGACATAGAAGGAAAATGGACAAGATCATAGGTTTTAAACGTTTCCCATACCAAGACACAGGTGACAAACACTAGTAAGTCCTGCCTTAAAGGGGTTTCCACATTCAAAAAAGTTGTTTGCAAACGATTGCAGACATTTATAACAACTAACACAGACAATTCTCACCCTCCCCAGGTCCAGCGCCTATTCTTTGCTTCTTCTCCAGTCTTTATGGATTGGCTGCAGCGGTAATATCACAACTACAGGTCAAATCTTTGCTGCAGCCAATCACTGAGCTCGGCGGACCTGCTGATGTACATGGCACAAAAGAGAAGCCCCCTTTAAGGTGTTCTGGTTCTATAACTTGTGATATATTATCCCTAACATGCGGGTATCCAGAAAGTATGAGGCTGAGGAGGACGCAACAAAGTTGTAATTGGGAGGCCAAAAAATAGATGGAAATTGGAAATAAGAGCCTCTAATAATTCCTTCTGGACCAGTGACCATGGCCCAATACACACACGTCCGGACGTCCGCACCTTCCAGCGGCCATATAACAGCCGCACAGCAGCGGTCCTGGGGGGAGACGCTTCTCCTCCTCTTTCATTACAGATTCGATTGGTTTGAGCCAAAATAAATTGAAATAAAATGAAAACGAAAGTTTGGCTGTCGTCTGATACAGGAGGGAAAACTGAAGTTCAGGAGAATTTTTCCAGAAATTCTGGGCTTGAAACTAATTTATATGTAAGAACAGATGAGTTATCACCAGACGAAAGAAACAAAAGTATCAATGAAACGGAGGATCAATACACAAGATCACCCCAGGTCAGTGGGGGGCAACCAGAGGCGACCCAAGGGCTGTCCCTCCCTTCCACCATGCATCATATGATCAATGTGCTGTGATTACCAGGACATGATCAGGGCACAGATGGGGAACTTTTGGGGGCTGATTCTTCAGTGTTTTGCACTATGAAGCGCTGCATTTACTGTTGCCCTTTTTGTTGTGTTAATTCTTGATTTGGGAGGGGGGTTTCTAGTTCCTTTTTGTGGTTTTGCTTTTAATTTTGATAGGATCTATCCCCATTTTTTTTATTATCAGAAATCATAGCGCTGGGATAATACTGAGACGAGCGCAGATGTGACCACATATGCCGAGGATGTGACTCTGAGGGCTCATACCCACATGCGAGAAAAAAAAATCTGTAATCTGGACCGAAAAAAACGGACGAGTGTCATGTGAGTACAATCTGATTTTAGCATCTGAGCCCATTGTGATTGCTATCCTATTGCAATGCGATTTTAACATGAGCTTTTAGATACAGCAGTTCTCTTTGTCATTTACACATCGTTTTCAAAGGAAATATTCGTCAAACACACACATATTTAGATAGATAGATAGATAGATAGATAGATAGATAGAGAGAGAGATAGATGAAAAGCCGGCAATTCATGTGCGGTGTACAGTAAAACCACACTGACAGGTTAGAATAGAATAGATAAAATAGATATATACACATAGAATATATATATATATATATATATATATATATATATATATATATATATATATATATATAAAGAGACAAAATGGAACAGCACAATGCTCACCAGGTGCGGGTGCCTAGCCCCCTGGATAGAATGGTCCAAACATTCATCCAAATTGAATACCAAATACGAAAAAGAAGGCAGCACTCCCAAGGTTTTCAGGTGAAAAAAAAAAGATGGAGATTTAATCGACCCACATCACTGTGCGACGTTTCGGCTCACTGAGCCTTTTTCAAGCTTGAAAAAGGCTCAGTGAGCCGAAACGTCGCACAGTGATGTGGGTCGATTAAATCTCCATTTTTTTTTCACCTGAAAACCTTGGGAGTGCTGCCTTCTTTTTCGTATTTGGTATATATATATATATATATATTTAAATTGCATAGAGAGATAGAAAAAAGCCGGTAATTCATCTGTTGGGTTCTGTAAAATCACTGCAGGAGCCGACAGGATAGAAGAGATGGATTACATACAGTAAATACACATAGAATAGGTAGATATACAGATATCAGTGACAAATACAATTAGTACAGTGTGTGTGCAAATTACTGTACATGTATTTAATTAATAAAAGATTATATTACGGAAAAAAAATGGCGCAATTTTCGCAACCAGCAGAGGAAAAGCAAATGACTAGGGGCAGATGTTTTTAGTCGGGGGGCCCAATATCCACGGCTCCTTCCTAGGCTATTAATGTCAGCCCGCAGCTGTCTGCATAGCCTTTGCTAATTATTAATTATATGGGGGACCGCACGTCATTTTTATTGGGGGGTCCCCCATTTTAATAGCCAGTAAAGGCGAAGTATACAGCTGATATTAATAGCCTGGGAAGCTCCATGGGTATGACCCCCTTCCCAGGCTATAAACATCTGCCCCCAGTCATTTGCTTTCCCCCTGCTGGTTGCGAAAATTGCGCAGGAGCCCATGTGTTATGTCTGCTAATGAAAGGTGTAATGAAGGCAATCCAGAGACACAGTGTGCCTAGCGATCCGAGCGCACACAGTGATCTGACAAATACCCAAAAATAAAAGAACGAGCTCTGAGACGTGGAAACTCTGTAGACTACACACCTGATCCTAACCTAAACACAACTAATAGCGGCTGTGGATTGCGCCTAGCAACTACCTATGCAACTCGGCACAGCCTAAGAAACTAGCTAGCCTGAAGATAGAAAAATAGGCCTGACTTGCCCCCAGAGAAATACCCCAAAGGAAAAGGCAGCCCCCCACATATAATGACTGTGAGTAAGATGAAAAGACAAAACGTAGGGATGAAATAGATTCAGCAAAGTGGGGCCCGATAATCTTAGACAGAGCGAGGATAGTAAAGCGAACTTTGCAGTCTACAAAAAACCCTAAAGCAAAAACCACGCAAAGGGGGCAAAAAAGACCCACCGTGCCGAACTAACGGCACGGCGGTACACCCTTTGCTTCTCAGAGCTACCAGCAAAACAAAAGACAAGCTGGACAGAAAAAAAGCAATAAAATAGCAAAAAAGCACTTAGCTATACAGAGCAGCAGGTCACAGGAACAAGCAGAAGAAGCTCAGATCCAACACTGGAACATTGACAAGGAGCAGGGATAGCAGCATCAGGCGGAGTTAAGTAACAAAGCAGTTAACGAGCTCACCAGAACACCTGAGGGAAGAAGCTCAGAAGCTGCAGTACCACTTGTGACCACAGGAGTGAATTCAGCCACAGAATTCACAACAGTACCCCCCCCTTGAGGAGGGGTCACCGAACCCTCACCAGAGCCCCCAGGCCGACCAGGATGAGTCGCATGAAAGGCACTAACAAGATCGGGAGCATGAACATCAGAGGCAAAAACCCAGGAATTATCTTCCTGAGCATAACCCTTCCATTTAACCAGATACTGGAGTTTCCGTCTAGAAACACGAGAATCCAAAATCTTCTCCACAATATACTCCAATTCCCCCTCCACCAAAACCGGGGCAGGAGGCTCAACAGATGGAACCATAGGTGCCACGTATCTCCGCAACAACGACCTATGGAATACATTATGTATGGAAAAGGAGTCTGGGAGGGTCAAACGAAAAGACACAGGATTGAGAACCTCAGAAATCCTATACGGACCAATAAAACGAGGTTTAAATTTAGGAGAGGAAACCTTCATAGGAATATGACGAGAAGATAACCAAACCAGATCCCCAACACGAAGTCGGGGACCCACACGGCGTCTGCGATTAGCGAAAAGTTGAGCCTTTTCCTGGGACAAGGTCAAATTGTCCACCACCTGAGTCCAGATCTGCTGCAACCTGTCCACCACAGAATCCACACCAGGACAGTCTGAAGACTCAACCTGTCCTGAAGAGAAACGAGGATGGAACCCAGAATTGCAAAAAAATGGAGAAACCAAGGTAGCCGAGCTGGCCCGATTATTAAGGGCGAACTCAGCCAACGGCAAAAAGGACACCCAATCATCCTGGTCAGCAGAAACAAAACATCTCAGATATGTTTCCAAGGTCTGATTGGTTTGTTCAGTCTGGCCATTAGTCTGAGGATGGAAAGCCGAGGAAAAGGATAGGTCAATGCCCATCCTACCACAAAAGGCTCGCCAAAACCTAGAAACAAACTGGGAACCTCTGTCAGAAACAATATTCTCAGGAATGCCATGCAACCGAACCACATGCTGAAAGAACAAAGGTACCAAATCAGAGGAGGAAGGCAATTTAGCCAAGGGCACCAGATGGACCATTTTAGAAAAGCGATCACAGACCACCCAAATTACTGACATCTTTTGAGAAACGGGAAGGTCAGAAATGAAATCCATCGAAATATGTGTCCAAGGCCTCTTTGGGACCGGCAAGGGCAAAAGCAACCCACTGGCACGAGAACAGCAGGGCTTAGCCCTAGCACAAATCCCACAGGACTGCACAAAAGTACGTACATCCCGTGACAGAGATGGCCACCAGAAGGATCTAGCCACTAACTCTCTGGTACCAAAGATTCCAGGATGACCAGCCAACACCGAACAATGAACCTCAGAGAGAACTTTATTCGTCCACCTATCAGGGACAAACAGTTTCTCCGCTGGACAACGATCAGGTTTATTCGCCTGAAATTTTTGCAGCACCCGCCGCAAATCAGGGGAGATGGCAGACACAATGACTCCTTCCTTGAGGATACCCGCTGGCTCAGATAAACCCGGAGAGTCAGGCACAAAACTCCTAGACAGAGCATCCGCCTTCACATTTTTAGAGCCCGGAAGGTACGAAATCACAAAGTCGAAGCGGGCAAAAAATAACGACCAACGGGCCTGTCTAGGATTCAAGCGCTTGGCAGACTCGAGATAAGTCAAGTTCTTATGATCAGTCAATACCACCACGCGATGCTTGGCTCCTTCAAGCCAATGGCGCCATTCCTCGAATGCCCACTTCATGGCCAGCAACTCTCGGTTGCCCACATCATAATTACGCTCAGCGGGCGAAAACTTCCTGGAAAAGAAAGCACATGGTTTCATCACTGAGCAATCAGAACCTCTCTGTGACAAAACCGCCCCTGCTCCAATCTCAGAAGCATCAACCTCGACCTGGAACGGAAGAGAAACATCTGGCTGACACAACACAGGGGCAGAACAAAAACGACGCTTCAACTCCTGAAAAGCTTCCACAGCAGCAGAAGACCAATTAACCAAATCAGCACCCTTCTTGGTCAAATCGGTCAATGGTTTGGCAATGCTAGAAAAATTACAGATGAAGCGACGATAAAAATTAGCAAAGCCCAGGAACTTTTGCAGACTTTTCAGAGATGTCGGCTGAATCCAATCCTGGATGGCTTGGACCTTAACTGGATCCATCTCGATAGTAGAAGGGGAAAAGATGAATCCCAAAAATGAAACTTTCTGCACACCGAAGAGACACTTTGATCTCTTCACAAACAAAGAATTAGCACGCAGGACCTGAAAAACCATTCTGACCTGCTTCACATGAGACTCCCAATCATCTGAGAAGATCAAAATGTCATCCAAGTAAACAATCAGGAATTTATCCAGATACTCACGGAAGATGTCATGCATAAAAGACTGAAACACAGATGGAGCATTGGCAAGTCCGAACGGCATCACTAGATACTCAAAATGACCCTCGGGCGTATTGAATGCAGTTTTCCATTCATCTCCTTGCCTGATTCTCACCAGATTATACGCACCCCGAAGATCTATCTTAGTGAACCAACTAGCCCCCTTAATCCGAGCAAACAAGTCAGATAACAATGGCAAGGGATACTGAAATTTAACAGTGATCTTATTAAGAAGGCGGTAATCAATACATGGTCTCAGCGAACCATCCTTCTTGGCTACAAAGAAGAACCCTGCTCCCAGTGGTGATGATGATGGGCGAATATGTCCCTTCTCCAGGGATTCCTTCACATAACTGCGCATAGCGGCGTGTTCGGGCACGGATAAATTAAATAATCGACCTTTAGGGAATTTACTACCAGGAATCAAATTGATAGCACAATCACAATCCCTATGCGGAGGTAGGGCATCGGACTTGGGCTCTTCAAATACATCCTGATAATCAGACAAGAACTCTGGGACCTCAGAAGGAGTGGATGACGAAATTGACAAAAATGGAACATCACCATGTACCCCCTGACAACCCCAGCTGGATACCGACATAGAGTTCCAATCCAATACTGGATTATGGGTTTGTAGCCATGGCAACCCCAACACGACCACATCATGCAGATTATGTAGCACCAGAAAGCGAATAACTTCCTGATGTGCAGGAACCATGCACATGGTCAGCTGGGCCCAGTACTGAGGTTTATTCTTGGCCAAAGGTGTAGCATCAATTCCTCTCAATGGAATAGGACACCGCAAAGGCTCCAAGAAAAACCCACAACGTTTAGCATAATCCAAATCCATCAGATTCAGGGCAGCGCCTGAATCCACAAACGCCATGACAGAAAACGACGACAAAGAGCATATCAGGGTAATGGACAGAAGGAATTTGGACTGTACAGTACCAATGACGGCAGACCTAGCGGACCGCTTAGTGCGCTTAGGACAATCAGAAATAGCATGAGTGGAATCACCACAGTAGAAACACAGCCCATTCAGACGTCTGTATTCCTGTCGTTCAACTCTGGTCATAGTCCTATCGCACTGCATAGGCTCAGGTTTAACCTCAGGCAATACCGCCAAATGGTGCACAGATTTACGCTCGCGCAAGCGTCGACCGATTTGAATGGCCAAAGACAAAGACTCATTCAAACCAGCAGGCATAGGAAATCCCACCATGACATCCTTAAGAGCCTCAGAGAGACCCTTTCTGAACAAAGCTGCCAGCGCAGATTCATTCCACTGAGTGAGTACTGACCATTTCCTAAATTTCTGACAATATACTTCTATATCATCCTGACCCTGGCACAAAGCCAGCAAATTTTTCTCAGCCTGATCCACTGAATTAGGCTCATCGTACAGTAATCCGAGCGCCAGGAAAAACGCATCGACACTACTCAATACAGGGTCTCCTGGCGTAAGAGAAAATGCCCAGTCTTGAGGGTCGCCGCGCAAAAAAGAAATAATAATCAAAACCTGTTGAATAGGATTACCAGAAGAATGAGGTTTCAAGGCCAGAAATAGCTTACAATTATTTTTGAAACTTAGAAAGTTAGTTCTATCCCCAAAAAACAAATCAGGAATAGGAATTCTTGGTTCTATCATAGATTTCCGATCAATAGCATCTTGAATCTTTTGTACATTTATAACGAGATTATCCATTGAAGAGCACAGACCCTGAATATCCATGTCCACACCTGTGTCCAGAATCACCCAAATGTCTAGGGGAAAAAAAAAAATGCACACAGAGCAGAAAAAAAAAAAAAAAAAAAATGATGTCAGAACTTTTTCTTTCCCTCTATTGAGAATCATTAGTTTGGCTCCTTGTACTGTTATGTCTGCTAATGAAAGGTGTAATGAAGGCAATCCAGAGACACAGTGTGCCTAGCGATCCGAGCGCACACAGTGATCTGACAAATACCCAAAAATAAAAGAACGAGCTCTGAGACGTGGAAACTCTGTAGACTACACACCTGATCCTAACCTAAACACAACTAATAGCGGCTGTGGATTGCGCCTAGCAACTACCTATGCAACTCGGCACAGCCTAAGAAACTAGCTAGCCTGAAGATAGAAAAATAGGCCTGACTTGCCCCCAGAGAAATACCCCAAAGGAAAAGGCAGCCCCCCACATATAATGACTGTGAGTAAGATGAAAAGACAAAACGTAGGGATGAAATAGATTCAGCAAAGTGGGGCCCGATAATCTTAGACAGAGCGAGGATAGTAAAGCGAACTTTGCAGTCTACAAAAAACCCTAAAGCAAAAACCACGCAAAGGGGGCAAAAAAGACCCACCGTGCCGAACTAACGGCACGGCGGTACACCCTTTGCTTCTCAGAGCTACCAGCAAAACAAAAGACAAGCTGGACAGAAAAAAAGCAATAAAATAGCAAAAAAGCACTTAGCTATACAGAGCAGCAGGTCACAGGAACAATCAGGAGAAGCTCAGATCCAACACTGGAACATTGACAAGGAGCAGGGATAGCAGCATCAGGCGGAGTTAAGTAACGAAGCAGTTAACGAGCTCACCAGAACACCTGAGGGAAGAAGCTCAGAAGCTGCAGTACCACTTGTGACCACAGGAGTGAATTCAGCCACAGAATTCACAACACCCATGCCATTTTTTTCCGTAAAATAATCTTTTATTAATTAAATACATGTCCAGTTTATTAATTAAATACATGTTGCACACACACTGTACTAATTGTATTTGTCACTGACATCTATATCTACCTATTCTATGTGTATTTACTGTATGCAATCCATCTCTTCTATCCTCTCGGCTCCTGCAGTGATTTTACAGAAGCCGGCAGATGAATTACCGGCTTTTCTTCTATCTATCTTTCTGTGCAATATAAACACATATATACATATATGTGTTACTGACATGTATATATATATACAGTTAGGGCCAGAAATATTTGGACAGTGACACAAGTTTTGTTATTTTAGCTGTTTACAAAAACATGTTCAGAAATACAATTATATATATAATATGGGCTGAAAGTGCACACTCCCAGCTGCAATATGATAGTTTCCACATCCAAATCGGAGAAAGGGTTTAGGAATCATAGCTCTGTAATGCATAGCGTCCTCTTTTTCAAGGGACCAAAAGTAATTGGACAATGGACTCTAAGGGCTGCAATTAACTCTGAAGGTGTCTCCCTCGTTAACCTGTAATCAATGAAGTGGTTAAAAGGTCAGGGGTGGATTCCAGGTGTGTGGTTTTGCATTTGGAAGCTGTTGCTGTGAGCAGACAACATGCGGTCAAAGGAACTCTCAATTGAGGTGAAGCAGAACATCCTGAGGCTAAAAAAAAAGAAAAAATCCATCAGAGAGATAGCAGACATGCTTGGAGTAGCAAAATCAACAGTTGGGTACATTCTGAGAAAAAAGGAATTGACTGGTGAGCTTGGTAACTCAAAAAGGCCTGGGCGTCCACGGATGACAACAGTGGTGGATGATCGCCGCATACTTAATTTGGTGAAGAAGAACCCGTTCACAACATCAACTGAAGTCCAGAACACTCTCAGTGAAGTAGGTGTATCTGTCTCTAAGTCAACAGTAAAGAGAAGACTCCATGACAGTAAATACAAAGGGTTCACATCTAGATGCAAACCATTCATCAATACCAAAAATAGACAGGCCAGAGTTAAATTTGCAGAAAAACACCTCAAGAAGCCAGCTCAGTTCTGGAAAAGTATTCTATGGACAGATGAGACAAAGATCAACCTGTACCAGAATGATGGGAAGAAAAAAGTTTGGAGAAGAAAGGGAACGGCACATGATCCAAGGCACACCACATCCTCTGTAAAACATGGTGGAGGCAACGTGATGGCATGGGCATGCATGGCTTTCAATGGCACTGGGTCACTTGTGTTTATTGATGACATAAGAGCAGACAAGAGTAGCCGGATGAATTCTGAAGTGTACCGGGATATACTTTCAGCCCAGATTCAGCCAAATGCTGGAAAGTTGATTGGACGGCGCTTCATAGTACAGATGGACAATGACCCCAAGCATACAGCCAAAGCTACCCAGGAGTTCATGAGTGCCAAAAAGTGGCACATTCTGCAATGGCCAAGTCAATCTCCAGATCTAAACCCAATTGAGCATGCATTTCACTTGCTCAAATCCAGACTTAAGACGGAAAGACCCACAAACAAGCCAGACCTGAAGGCTGCGGCTGTAAAGGCCTGGCAAAGCATTAAGAAGGAGGAAACCCAGCGTTTGGTGATGTCCATGGGTTCCAGACTTAAGGCAGTGATTGCCTCCAAAGGATTTGCAACAAAATATTGAAAATAAAAATATTTTGTTTGGGTTATGTTTATTTGTCCAATTACTTTTGACCTCCTAAAATGTGGTGTGTTTGTAAAGAAATGTGTACAATTCCTTCATTTTCTATCAGATATTTTTGTTCAACCCTTTAAATTAAACGTTACAATCTGCACTTGAATTCTGTTGTAGAGGTTCCATTTCAAATCCAATGTGGTGGCATGCAGAGCCCAACTCGCGAAAATTGTGTCACTGTCCAAATATTTCTGGCCCTAACTGTACATGTATACGTGTATATATATATATATATTCTATGTGTATAGTTCTATTCTATGTATTCTATTCTAACCTGTCAGTGTGATTTTACAGTAGCGGCACCTGAATTGCCGGCTTTTCAAAGGACACGTTAAAAACAGACAGCACTCGCATGGTGCATGTGCTGTGCGTTTTTCCCTTGCATCCATTGACTTGCATTGGCGAGTCTCGTCCGAGATACGCTGCAAATCGCATCATGTGGTGATTTTTTTCTCAGTCCGATTTGAGCTGAGAAAAAAAATCACAGATGAGATGTAACTCATTGAATAACATTGGTCAGAGTGCGATCCCATTTTTTATCAGCTTGCACTAGTCCGTTTTTCTCGCAAATGGGTACGTACCCTTAGGCTCAGACTAGCATTTGGAGAAGGAAATTGATCCATTTCATGAGAGATAAAAATGGCAGCAGACGGATCCCATTGACTATAATCGGGTTAGTTTGGTTTCTGCTAAGGTCTGTCTTTGTAACAGAAAAAAAGGCATCGTGATGCCCTTTTCCTTCCAGTGGCAATGACAGAGCTCAAATGCAAGTGTGAACCTAGTCTTATTTCTATAGCTTCTTTTACAATGGTCATTGCAAATGTTAACACTAGGGGGCAGTGTGGTGAAGCACTTCTATATTCCTGGTCAGTCCGCTGTATAGAAAGTGCTGGGCCAGAGTGAGGCTGGACGCGGCATCTTCCCGTAATGTAATAACAGTGCATATGTCATATTTAGAGATGTCACCTGCCTGCATAGCTTTGAAATAAAAAGAGGAGTTTCCATAAATGCCAACTTGCCAGGGTCAGATCTGTCACTACAACACTGGCAGGAGAGGATAGGAAGAGTTTCTAAGGCTACGTTCACATTAGCGGTGCGCCGGGCGCAGCCGCGGCGACGCATGCGTCATTCGCCCCTATATTTAACATGGGGGCGCATGGACATGCGTTGTCTTGCGTTTTGTGACGCATGCGTCTTTTTTGGCGCAAGCGTCAGGGCGCAGAGGACGCAGCAAGTTGCTTTTTTTTGCGTTCAAAAGCAAGCCAAAAATGGACGCATGCGTCACAAAACATGCGTTTTTGCATGCGTTTTGCATGCGTTGTGCTTTGCGTCGCCGACGCAACACACAACAACGCAAATGTGAACGTAGCCTAAGAGGGTAGGCTTGGGTGCCAAAGTGGTCGCGTCTCCGAGAAGCAAACTTCAGTCCAAGCTAAACCAAGGAATGAACTGACTGCCATGACTGCCCAGGCGGCGGTGCACCCACATAAGATCCGGATTGGGGCCACCACACAAGAAATGACGATCCAAGCCAAGAAATAGACTCCCATAGACCAAGTAGGGCCCTGTAGGATGGGGAGAAGTTGACAGCCTGACTGTTGGGGCACTTGTTGGCACACAGTCCCGGCCTTTGGTAGACGATCGCTCAGAATTTAACATAAAGTAGAAACAGTTTCCGCAACCATCAAGCGTATTGCGCCAAGTGCGATCCGTAACCATCAAGCATCTACTACCAATCTCGTGAAGGAACATAAAACCCTTTGTTTTTGCTCTGACACATGTGAAATCTTCTTAGATAGTTCTTAGCTCTGAACACATAAAAGAACTTTTCATATTGTCCCACAACATCTGACAGAAGATGGACAGGTGTCGGAAAGCGTCTGGTCAGATCTGGTGTTGTGAAGACCACCAAGAAGTGGCTATAGGGTGAACGAGACAGCAACCTCCATCAGATTACTCAATCGTGGTTCTCAGGTTGTGAGTCACGTCCTTACTCCTATGCCGGTGTTACTGAGGGTGCATGATTACCGTGTACTGTGAAAATTTAGGATACTCTTGAATATACCACCATGGTCAGTGGTCTCCAAACTTTGCTCTCTATTGGGAAACTACGACTCACCACCAATACCCAAAATGTCGCACCTTCTACTAGCGCTCTCTCACCATGATTCGTAGTTGCCAATTTTCTAAGGCACAATTCCGGGAGGAGGAACCACCCAACATTAGTAACTTCATCCATGCCTCCTCCTTCCCACACCGAGCCTTTCCTCCACCAATTTCAAGACTCCTTTCCAATTAATGGTTTGGGGGTAGGTTCGGCGGAGACTGGGAGAACTGGTGACTCTTTATTCCATGAGCTTGTTTCCATAGAGTTGACACTTATGGTATCACCATGGACCACTCAAGCCCAGGAGGCCCTGGAATTTAACCAGTTGTGCCCAATGTTGATGCCATTTTATGGGCAAGGGGAGTAGATATAGATTAGATTGTCAACATAGAAGGTGGTTCACAAATAGAGATAGATGGGCACGGCCCAAATATAGGAGCAACGGTAAAGGATGTACGACAATATACAACTCCAAAGAAAAGGGACAAAGCAAATAATCCAAAACGTAGAAGGTTCTGCATCATTGACGGTGGATGAGAGGGTGACACTATCATGGCGGAGTCACTGGTGTACGCAACAGGGTGGGCTGGCTAATGCAGATAAAGGGTCCGACTCCCTATAAAGAAAAGGGAACGTTGTTATCCGGAGTGTCTTTGGCTTCTGACTACTTGTTTGGTGGAGGATGGCGACTGTTGTTGTCGTAGTCATCATTCTTGTGGCTGGTAGAAGCACAGCAATGACAATAGGTGAAGGCCCAATCATGGAGGAATGTCTGCCCCATTAAGGTGCCACCTGTTCGGGGTGATGAGAGCTCCTGGCTGCAGGCACTTGTAAAGTATAATTGTATTAGGGTCCGTCCTCCGTGACCCGAGCGGCTGACCCCGCTGATTGAGACACATTCCAACCCAACAACTCACCTGCAGCTCACACAATCCCTTCTTCTTCTTCTCCTTCTTAGGAATCTCCTGTCCTCAAAACATTGGGGTCTCTGGGAAACTTGTGTCTGGAGATTCTAAAAATATAAAAAAAACATTGCATTACAAGAAACTGGACCCCGGGCTGTGGGCTGTTTACCGCCATATGGTGTCCATAGACAATCAGTAATTGTATCTTTGTTTTCTTGACCTGGACATACCCCTGAGATCATGTTTGTGTGTTCTGCAACAAAAACACCTTTAAGGGTCTATTCCCACAACTGAATGTTACCCAGAACCTAGATGTTGAGTTTAGTCCAAAGTTACCTTTCCATATTACTAAATCAGTAATCAATGATGATGGCCTCGATCTGATGACCATAAAAGTGTCAAAAGTAGCAGATCCCAGAGTTCACACATGGTCAACCATGACGTGACCGCACAGTGTGAATATTCCTTATACGAAGCTCAAAATTTTCCAGATGTTATAAAAGTCTATCTTCCAGCTGCCACCACTAGAGGGAGCTCTCTGCATACTGTGTTATTATTGAGTTCAATGCATGACGTGTATGCAGTGTGCTCCCCCTAGTGGTGGCTGCAAGAAGATAGAATTTTATCATTCGAAGTTTATGCACAGAATTTAGGTGAACAATCACTTCAAGAGTTAAATGTACATTTATTGAGAATAAATCTATGATAATTGCTGGTTACGGATTATTGATATCTGATGGTAATACTGCTGTCACGGTTATAGAAAATCATTGAGGATGTCGATCTGTTCTTACCGCAGCCGTATCGACATTTAATTAATTAGATTATAAAAGTGGTAAATGTTTAATGGCACGTCTGTCGTAGACAATACATAATTATTCAGCGCTAATAATTAACCGGTGACCCTGGTATAGATAATTCATAAGATTGTGAATTCATGAGGGTTTAGGTGGCCGAGGTCTGTAACCTGTGCACCGATCATTACCATAATGTTATATATTGCAGTGACACAAAGTCACCACCAGGGGGCGATAGGAATCATTGGCGCAAGAAATCGTCGCTCGCACATCAGTTATATAGGAGGTTTCTGATGACCGACATGAATTTCTTCACTATTTCTTTAATGGATTGTCCTAGACTTTTATATTGATGGCCATCGGTATCAGATCGGTGGGAGTGCGACAATCGACTGCTCCAACTGGACATGATCAGTATGAGCAGAACAGCACAGCTCCACGGACGGTATAGTGGCCACAGCGGGGTACTGCAGATCCATCGCATCTGATCACATGTGACCTATCCTAAGGATACAAGTACGGGACAACCCCTCTAAGAAAGAAGTTCTGCAGCAGCTGCAGTGTGTATTATACAGATACTGTCAAAGCCACTGTAAAACTTCATTATACATCTCAGCTGCTGCAGAACCTCTTAATTCTGAGTTATGCTGCTGCAGAACCTCATAATTTTGAATGATGCTGCTGCAGAACTTCATAAGACACCTCAACTGCTTCAGAACCTCATAATACGCATCTCAGCTGCTGCAGAACCTCATTATGCACATCTCAGCTGCTTAAGAACCTCATAACACATCTCAGCTGCTGCAGAACCTCATTATTTCACCTCAGCTGCTGCACAGCCTCATAATACGTAACACACCTCAACTGATGCAGAACCTCTTAATACATCCGGTCTCTAAACTTTGCTGTTCTCCAATACTATAATTTCCAGACGGCGCCCATCCATCCCGCTATATATTACGTGTTAGCGGCAGCAGGCGGCGCTGCTTCCCGTCCGGCCGCGGGTCTCGGCCATCAGAGCCGTGGTGTGGTCCATCTCACTCTTAATACTTTCCTAATGGTGTCGTTTCTCCCCCGAGACGGGCGCAAAACCTAAACATGACATTCCTGGCATTGCTCCGCTATAACCCAAACATATATGGGAACATTAGGAAGACGGTTTATATAAGTATCGGGACCGGGTGATGGAAACCATTACACCCCGGGGTGATGAATTCAAGTGTTATCAGCATCGACTTGGAAACAAGAGCCGGAGACTCAGATCCCAGATACTGCAAAGACTCAGGGGGGCAAATACTTTACATAGAAAGACCCTGTATGGCGGTACACAGTCCTGCACTACAGGGCCGTATGGTGGCATCTTCTGGCCTATTCTACCCAAGCACCACAATATGGGCGTCCATCGTCACCTGTGGCATTGTCACGGGCCCACAATGGCCATTTCTATTCTTCTCATCACCACGGGCAATTGACCATCATTTGCTTAGCGCCCATTACATGTCTTATACCTATTCCTCCACACTCCACTCACTACAAGACCACGGCCCCACACTGATATATGGTGCCCGAGGCCAACTTTTTCCATTTCCACTTTGGTTTAAGACGGCACCGACCTTAATGTCATACATGATGACCTACTCTGGGTCTATGTGTCCAGTGGGCGGAGTCTGGTACAGGAATTGCAGCCGAACACTGATTAGGACCGCCCCCTGGACTCAATAGCTCAGAGTCAGTATTGAATTAAATCAATATATGATAAGATATACTGACTATCTTCCCCAAAAAAGTTCTATACCAATCTTCTCTATTCCTCCTCTGTAATATGCCGCCTTTAAATCGGAAGCAAGTTCAATATGGCCGACGCGCTTTATGTTCAACTCTGGACAACCTAAGTCCAAGTGTCTAATTAAGGTTTATGGAGCGAGAAAGAGAGGAGATTGTGGGACAGACCAGGGGCCATGGATTTTAGGGGCCGTATACTCGAAAAAAAGGTTACCACAACTGGGCGCCCCGTTATTAGTCCACATGGCAGAGAATTTCCGGTATAAGACATCTCCTTATGGCTGCTCTTCACTGTGGCAGATACTTTGTAACGCAGATTTATTACAGCACATTATTGCTTCCATGTTCCAACTTAGTGATTTAATCACCATCTATGAGAGCGGGACTGAAAATGTGAGAATCTGTGAGGTTCCTCAATATGGTTTACAGGGAAACGTCTGACAACCAGATCTGTGGGGAGCGAAGAGAAATGTCTGACAACTGAACACATCTGTCCGCAAACAGCTGTCCACATCAAACGGGAACCGAGACAATCGGGGATAAGTGATCGTTGTGTCTGTACATGATGGGGATGTGAGCGGATGTGAGAGAAGAGACCACCGGGGTCATCTATGGGGTATCATGGAGGAAAGCACAGGCAGACGGATATGAGATGGATAGATAGATGATAGATAGATAGATAGATGATAAATAGATAGATAATAGATAGATAGATGGATAGATAGATAGATAGATAATAGATAGATAGATAATAGATGGATAGATAGATAGATAGATAGATAGATAGATAGATAGATAGATAGATAGATAGATAGATAGATAGATAATAGATGGATAGATAGATAGATAGATAATAGATAGATACTAGATAATAGATAGATAGATAATAGATAGATAGATAGATAGATAGATAGATAGATAGATAGATAGATAGATAGATAGATAGATAGATAATAGATAGATAGAAGATAGATAATAGATAGATAGAAGATAGATAGATAATAGATATATAGATAGATAGATAATAGATGGATAGATAGATAGATAGATAGACAGACAGATAGATAGATAATAGATAGATAGATAGATAGATAATAGATGGATAGATAGATAGATAGATAATGGATAGATAGATAGATAGATAATAGATAGATAGATAGATAATAGATAGATAGATAATAGATAGATAGATAATAGATAGAGCAAGATGGCTCAGTGGTTAGCACAGCAGCCTTGCAGTGCTGGGGTCCTGGGTTCAAATTACACCAAGGACAACATCTGTGAGGAGTTTGTGTGGGTTTCCTCCGGGCACTCCGGTTTCCTCCCACATTCCAAAGACATACTGATAGGGAATCTAGATTGTGAGCCCAATGTGGACAGTGATGATAATGTCTGTAAAGCGCTGTGGAATATGATAGCGCTATATAAAGATTATTATTTATAATAGATAGATGATAGATAATGGATAGCTAATCAAATAAATGAACTTTTTGGTGCTAAAAATACGTTCCATAAAAATGGAATTTCTGGATTAATGGAATTAATGGAATTTATTGTATCACCATCTTTGCCTACAGTTAATAAATCAGTGAATATTCGCTGTGTTGTGCAGCGATAGGTAACGATCGTTAATTATTGTAATTACCCCTCTCTGAATTAGCAGGAGGGTTGTATGAATGGAGGATTTGGTTCTTATTCATGTAGATCTTCGAGGAGAGAAATTCATGGCAGAGTCACGTGTGATGAAGTAATCAGGTTGGGAGTGAGGCACAGATGGAGAAATCCTTTAAGGGCTATGATGCATTGCGGCAGGGGTGGCTCCATCATGGCCTCCTGTGTCCTCTTCACCTGGTAAAACACATGGACATCACTGGAGGAGATGGTGGGGAGAATTTCATGGTATAACCTTTTAGCTGTGGGAGAGGATTTGGAGCTTTGTGTCAGAAAAATGGAGCTCAGACAGTCCCTTTGGTCCAGTACTATTACAGACCCATGATATTTAGGGGCCCTGTTTGCATTGGGGCCCACAAGCTCCAGGTTTCGCCAATGGTTGCAGTCAGACTTCTTTCCATGTCTCTGCTGGGGAGATACTTTGTTACTGTTGACCCCGCACTGGACACATTGTCATTGTGCTGACCCTGATAAAAGGTATTGCATCTGCTGCCGCTAATCCCCCAATAATCTCACCGGCGTAATTATAGGATTATTATGGCAGTTCCGCCCTCCATGCTCCACAGTCACTTTCCCTGGATCGTGGGTTCACATTCCACAAGTGCTGACACCGCAGCTCCTTTCGGGATCGTGGGCACATTCTTTGAATTTTGCTTTTACAAGATGTAGCTTTTACCTAGAAAATATGTGTGAAAGAAGAACGCCAATAAGTATGCGGGCTACATAAATGTTCAGTCCGGATTCCTGGCCAGTGCGTTACATTGTGACACGAGGGTCTGACAGCTGCAGTGAAACATCCAGACTGAAGCGTGTTTAGGCACCGTCCTCACCAGCTAATGACCGGCCGACTTGTCGAGAAATGTCAGCTGACAACGTGTAATATATCTTCTAAGGATGCGAAGGCGGCAGAGTCAGAGTATACCTGTGTATAATCAGCTATGCCGTAAGTGGAAACCCTGGTATAAAATACATATTCTATCTCTTCATTAAATATCTAGTATTAAACTTCAGAGCTGGACTCACTATTCTGCTGGTGCAATCACTGTGTACATACATTACATTACTGATCCTGAGTTACATCCTGTATTACACTCCAGAGCTGCACTCACTATTCTGCTGGTGCAGTCACTGTGTACATACATTACATTACTGATCCTGAGTTACATCCTGTATTATACTCCAGAGCTGCGCTCACTATTCTGCTGGTGCAGTCACTGTGTACATACATTACATTACTGATCCTGACTTACGTCCTGTATTATACTCCAGAGCTGCACTCATTATTCTGCTGGTGCAGTCACTGTATACATACATTACATTACTGATCCTGAGTTACATCCTGTATTACACTCCAGAGCTGCACTCACTATTCTGCTGGTGCAGTCACTGTGTACATACATTACATTACTGATCCTGAGTTACATCCTGTATTATACTCCAGAGCTGCGCTCACTATTCTGCTGGTGCAGTCACTGTGTACATACATTACATTACTGATCCTGAATTACATCCTGCATTATACCCCAGAGCTGCACTCACTATTCTGCTGGTGCAGTCACTGTATACATACATTACATTACTGATCCTGAGTTACATCCTGTATTATACCCCAGAGCTGCACTCACTATTCTGCTGGTGCAGTCACTGTGTACATACATTACATTACTGATCCTGAGTTACCTCCTGTATTATACCCCAGAGCTGCACTCACTATTCTGCTGGTCCAGTCACTGTGCACATACATTACATTACTGATCCTGAGTTACATCCTGTATTACACTCCAGAGCTGCACTCACTATTCTGCTGGTGCAGTCACTGTGTACATACATTACATTACTGATCCTGAGTTACATCCTGTATTATACCCCAGAGCTGCACTCACTATTCTGCTGGTGCAGTCACTGTGTACATACATTACATTACTGATCCTGAGTTACCTCCTGTATTATACTCAAGAGCTGCACTCACTATTCTGCTGGTGCAGTCACTGTGTACATACATTACATTACTGATCCTGAGTTACATCCTGTATTATACCCCCAGAGCTGCACTCACTATTCTGCTGGTGCAGTCACTGTGTACATACATTACATTACTGATTCTGAGTTACATCCTGTATTATACCCCAGAGCTGCACTCACTATTCTGCTGGTGCAGTCACTGTGTACATACATTACTTTACTGATCCTGAGTTACCTCCTGTATTATACTCCAGAGCTGCACTCACTATTCTGCTGGTGCAGTCACTGTGTACATACATTACATTACTGATCCTGAGTTACATCCTGTATTATACCCCAGAGCTGCACTCACTATTCTGCTGGTGCAGTCACTGTGTACATACATTACATTACTGATCCTGAATTACCTCCTGTATTATACCCCAGAGCTGCACTCCCTATTCTGCTGGTGCAGTCACTGTATACATACATTACATTACTGATCCTGAGTTACATCCTGTATTATACCCCAGAGCTGCACTCACTATTCTGCTGGTGCAGTCACTGTGTACATACATTACATTACTGATCCTGAGTTACATCCTGTATTATACTCCAGAGCTGCACTCACTATTCTGCTGGTGCAGTCACCAACCTCGTAGCAGAGACTACCCATCATTCGTAGAGTACCGCCATGAGGGAATGGGTGATGGACGGTGTAAGCAGGCACCAATGAGAAGCAGGTAGCGCCAGGCGGCAGATCAGCATGTAGCTTTCCTTGCTTTATTTTCCTTCTGATCTTGGATTCCTTATATACAGCAGCCAACGGCAGAGGAATATGGCGGCAGCCTAAGCCTACAATGAGTTCCCAGAAATGACACAAAAACGGTTGCGTGTGGTCACCCCTTGGGGAGATCTGAAGGCGATCTTTATAGTCTTGGGACATTCTTTTCATAGTACATTCCTCACATCTATCACGAGAGGTATGACACCATTGTCAGCGCTCTGAGGGCCTCTCTCCTCTGTAGATCTGTTAGGATCACTGATAACCGACCAATGGAAACTCAATAAGGGACAGTCATCTATTAGCAAATACAAAGAGCAGGAGTCAAAGAGCGTCTCTTTCATTGGAGGACCAGACACATCCAAGCATTACACAACCATTGATTTCACATGTAATTCCTCATTTCTCCACCGGGGTTGCTGCAGGCAAACTGACCACTTAGATATCTACAAATCACAGCTGATCGCTGGTGGTTGCAGCAACAGGACAACTTATTATAAGGGGAAGCCTAGTAAAAAAATGTAGAAATAGTCATAACTACAAGGATCTTTGCGGAAGATAATGTGATGAAGAATTTGAATCAGGTGTTAAAAAGCAAGCTGAAAAATTCCGAAAATTCTGAAAAGAACATCTTTCGGTTTTTTTATTTAAAGAAGATGACCTCAAATTCAGGGAAAAGGAGTGTAGCCTGTGTGTGGGAATGAAGGCAGATAGGACATTATTATTATTATTATTATGTTATGAGCTCAGGAGTAAAGTACGCTGTTACGATGTGCCACCAGGGAACATTTCCTCAAGTACAAACAAGCAGTTGTGATTCCCCCCTGAGCAAGAGCAAATCCACCATTTCTTCTAGTGACCAGAAGGAAAAACAAAATAAGACAATGAAGGATCTGGCCGGGTCCCATGTCGCCCCCTAGGGGAGCACCGCCATGTGTTCGGCAGATGCTATACTTCTTTAACTTACAGCAATACCCGGCAAGTCGTTCAGAGGACGAGGGAACAGATGGCTCTGTGCAAAATTCTGCAAATGGTTTAAAAAAAAAATAAATTTTTTTTTTTGCACCAGAATTTAATGTAAGAGTGAAAAAACAGCAATATTACAATATTAAAAAGGATTGCTTGGTCTGTAAAACCCCAGTTACCCTATACCTAGTTCTCCCCTCCCCCCTAATTATAGAAATGGGGGGGAGAAGGGGACCCTCATCTAATAGCCAAAGTAGAGTATGGCTGCGAAGAAAGAACATGACTCAGCAAACCCACATCCTACATAACAGCCCATTCATTTCATAGTGTAATACTCCATTTCCCCTGTGGGGGTGCTATAGGGAAATTGAACACTTAGGTTTCAGCTTATCGGTAAGTAATCTAGGAGCAAAACACTCTGTGTTCAGAGATGTTGGACCTTTCTAACCTAAAATGATCACCTAAAGTGAGTATCTGAATGCTTTTCCCATGCATTAGTAGATACAGGAATGAGCACATAACCTTCTTGGGCAGCTAGTATATAATATGTGGTCAGCAATCTGAAGGGGTCTACTTATTAGAAGCGTCTGTTGACAGAGACCCTTCTAACCTCTTTCTGGAACGACCAATGAATTGTGGGAGAAAACAGGCAATAAGTGTTCAATTCTTCTATAGCGCCACCCCAGGTTAAAAAAAAGCATTACACATTACTTATTATCATTTATTAGTGTAATGCCGGACAGGACAGGTCCTCCAGATTGAGGGATGCTCTTTGTAAAAGCTCTTTGTTGTGACCAAAAGCTGAGGATCCAGGGTAGACCCTCCGAAAAGAGTATAGTTCAATGTTTTGGGGGGATTTTTTAACTAGGAAATCCCTTAAAGGTTTATGACCTTATGAACACTATTAATTTATGGGTCAGTAATCTTCACCAAGAAACCTTCTCTGGTTCTGCTGAGGATAACTTCTCACCATTGGGTTTTATGGTGATATAAGCTAAGCCTACTAGAGCCACGAGGGTCCAGGTATGGAGGCGTTGATATGGACCCTAAAATGTGCACATTCCTCCCCCCGCCAATCAAAGTTCACCCTCATCCTTCTTTAGTATAATTATCTGGAATGTCCCCCCCCAATAAGTAAACTCCCTCTGTCCTTGAAGACAACACAGCAGTAATTATCCCAGCGGGGCTCCAGGAATGTTGATATGGACCAAAAAAAAAAATTCCCCAAATAATGCAACCCCAGATAGGAACGCAAAGAGCAATGACTGTGGCGTAAGTTGCGTAGCTGAAAAAAATCTTAGGCGTTCCAAAAAGTTTTTGGACGGGCAAGGACAGGCCTGGTGCGTACATTCATCCCGCGCAGCGTGCCCTTGATGTGCCTTGAGTTCTGGCAGGAGCAGCTGTCTGCCACGGCCACAATGGGCACTTTCTTCTGTAGTGAGAATAGGCTTTGGAATTTGTTCCTGGGCCCCCGGGGCTGTAGACAAAGTTTTGCACCCAGGCAGCTGTGTGACTCAATAGGTTCCTCTCTCTCCCCTCACCCTGACTCACCTTTTATCCCTGTGGCCTACAGCTGTCCTGACAGCGCAGACAGACATCATTAAGGATATTAAGTATTCATAGTCGGGGATCAGCTCCAGATAAATCACAGAATTATCCGTGACATTAGCGAAAATTAATTCCCTGATCGAGACCTAAATAGTTGTAATCATTGAGCACTTTGTTAACAAAAGGCGGAGGGAGAATTTAGAGTCAAAATTTTCCGGGTGAATAAAAAAACCAATGAAGTAATGTAAGATTTACCTTCAGCAATTAGCAAACTGCTTAAACAGCAATTACTTAACATGTCGATAGAATTGTAAACTGCCCAATTTGTAGGCTTTAGGGGGCTAGGTGTCTGACCAATGTTTGATCCAAGTGTAAGCATAATAATCCGATTCTCTAAGATGAGAGAATGGGAGCACACTAAGGAGAAGATGGAGAACAACATTTCTCCATCTTCTCCATTGTGTCTGTTCACGGAAATCGGACTACATTGAGATGTCATCCGAGTGTAGTCTAATGTTTTCAATGGACTCATTGATTTGCATGGCCGCATGCGATCCGATGATCAGATCAAACTCGGGAATGCAGCGATTTTTTTACTCGGACAGTCTCAGGAAAAAAAAAACAGACATGTGCGTGGCCCCATAGACTAACATTGGCTCGGGTGCGTTCCAATGCTTTGACGGATCACACTCGGACTGATAATACGGTCATCTGCAGGAGCCCTTGCTTTGAAAACATGTCAAATTATGAAACAAGTAAGTTGCTAGAAACCATGTTGGAATTTTTACACTAGGACCCTACAAATTTTTTTCCCCTTAGCAAATAATTGTCACAACTTTGGTTTTATTGTGTCTGGCTAAAGATTGACTTTTGTGACACAACATATAAATATAAACCAACCATCTTATGTGCAATGAAGGGGCAAATGTTCGTTGGTCATGGGCCTCATTCAGGCATCAGTTTTTCCAATTTTTTTTTATATCAGAGTGTAGTCGGAGTGTCATCAGTTTTTTTTCGTATGTGGAGAAAAATAAAGGTTCTTCACCTTCACCTCTCTGACAGTCCATGCAAATCGAACCACACTCAGATATCCAAAAAGTATTAGATAATAGTTGTCTGAACCATCTGATTTTGGTGGTATCAGCTGACCATACAATGTCCATGGTGGCCTCTCGATTCTCCCTCAACAGATTTTGTTAGAAGGGGAAAGGATCCACGTACCGTAGTTGGAATTTCGTGGACCAATCCCTTTGTTTGGTGCAGCGATTAGCTGCCACCAGATGAGTCTGCAATTGAATTTTTCATAGAGAACACAGGAGCGGTCGACTCGGGAAGTCGGGAGAGAGAGACTGCTATCTAATGTGTGGGATCAGTTTACGGAAATAGGGTTGTCCGGTGAAAACAAGTTATTACCTTTCCACGAGATTGGTCCCAAGTTGTTAATTGGTGAAGGTCCAACTGCTGGGACTTGTACCGATTGGCAGAACGGGGCACATTTATCGACCGTCGTTCCACACATTCTCTATACGACTGCTGAGCTCCACACTAAGGCTACGTTCACATTTGCGTTGATGGGCGTTGCGTCGCCGACACAACGCAAAACGCATGCAAAAACGCATTGTTTTGTGACGCATGCATCCATTTTTGGCTTGATTTTGGACGCAAAAAAATGCAACATGCAGCGTCCTCTGCGCCCTGACGCTTGTGCCAAAAATGACGCATGCGTCACAAAACGCCCCATGTTAAATATAGGGGCGCATGATGCATGCGTCGCTATGCGTCGCTGAACCTGCGCCTGACGCAACGCAAATGTGAACGTAGCCTAAGCTTTTTCTGGCAGTCCGATAGAGAATGAAGGAGTGGTGGCATCTGACCTGCTTCTACATTACGCGATCAGCGCAGGTTCCTAGCGGTAGGAGGTCCCTTGGTAGCTTCAGTCCTTCCTCTGCTCCAAAAAACCAACCTTCAAGTTAAGTAGAGCACAGGACAGGAGGACGCTGATGTAGCAGGTCTCCACGACGCTGGGTGCACAGAGACTGGTGAGACCCAACACTGTCCCCTGGTCAGGAGATGTAGGGCTACAGCTTAACTACGACTCTGTAGGAACTTTTTTGCCAATTTGCCATTTTTATTTTTTTTGCAGTTTATTTTGGGATGGGATGTCTGGGGTGCAGCTGACTTCATCTTTATCATTTCTGGTTTTATCCCAAATCTGTCCTCCAACTCATCCTCCTCTGACACATCTCCGATTCTGAAATCCATATATTGTGCAATCCACAGCTCAGGTCGGGTCTGATCCATGTTGTGTATGACTAAGAGGAACATTGCATCAAATCGGAGACTCATAGAGGTTATTTGTGACCCAGACATAGCTGTCCTGAGGATGACGGCGTGTGACTACATGTACAGTCCATGAGTGGAGATCCCCACCGCATAGTGCACATTGAGATCCTACTGGCCATTAGTGACAGGAGACATTTCACTGTTTCCTCTGTCATAATATTATCAGAATTATTTTTGTACCAAAGAAAAAGATGCTCCAAAGGAGCAAGGCTAAATTTGGGCCCATATCATAAAAGTACTGTGCAGTGATAATATACCACACTATAATAGTAGACAATCTATATCAAGGGGTCCCAAAGAAAGCAAGGAAGAATTAATATAATAGAATAATATATCTTTATTAAACATATATCATACAATACAACAGGAATACAAAATAGGTGGTATAATAGGTAAAGTACAGCTAAAAGATAGTTGGCACCCCAAAGATGGCAGAAATGCAGTGCCAAAAAAATCGCAAAGAACGTGTCTCAATTGACACAGCCACACATAATATCCAGAAGAAAGAGAGAGATTGCCCAGTTGTCTCAAGTTAGAGCTCTGCCTATGTCTAATTAGATTAATGCAGTCAGCTAAAAAGTAAAAGCTGACGTCCTGCCCATAAGAAATTGTGAAGGATTGTTGATATATAATAATAATACCTTGCTTGTAAAAAAAGCAGAAATGAACAAGCTATATTGCTAATGGCTGCTGATGTCTAATAATAACCAGATATATGGTGCAGGGATAGCAATGATGATATACGGGCAGAGATTTCAATCTGGGATCTTAGCACAAGGCAATAGATAATAGTGTTATACCTTGAGACATGGTGGTCTTTTTGGTGCTGCTGTGTCCGTGAGACGCGCTGGCCTCGACGCGCGTTTCACCGCCTACGGCTTCGTCAGGAGGCGTACTAAAAGTGTGGGGGTCCGTGGTATAAATAGGGTAAGTGAGGAGATACCGGCGAATCGATGCAGTAGTGTGCCGAAAGATCCGCCCTCAAAGGAGGCGGAGCGGCGCGCGATATGGACGATGGGATCGCAGGACGTGCGTGATCAGAAAGCTGCTGTCGCCATAGCGACGCATCCCTGCTTCACTCGCGTCATAAAGACGCGTCTCAGCTGGCCAAAAGTCAGTCGCCGGGACGCGTGCGCAATGCCTATCTGAGCCCAATAGCTATATGGAATCAGTAAGTCGGCGCACTGTTGCGCGTGATGCTCCGCCCAGCACAGGGGCGGCCCGGTGCAGAGCGCAAACAATGGGGAGGAGGACAACATCATCACTCCCCATCGCTGCAACACCACACCAGGACCGCCCCCGCACCGGGCCGGAGCAGCGCACGCGCAAAGCGCGTCTGCACCGAAATCCACATGCAAGTGTCCATGGGGATACAAGAATCCGGGACTGTGCAATAAGGGTAATATATATAAGAAATGATTAACGCGACTAGCTGGTGCGGCTAACAATATATAATATATAGGTACGATCATATGGGCATCAGTATTCAAACACATATCATAATCCCTGCAGAAAATATGCAGATCCACATATCAGTGGAATATACTATATTGAATGGACTGCTCACAGATTCCGCACTACATAGATCAAGCACAGTATATACTTTTAGGTATTATCCATGTCATGGAAAAAATGTAAAACAAATAATAATAATAAACTAATATGTCCATCCATAGAAATGCCAAAAGATAGGTATTATCAGAATTATATCTCATAAATGTGGAGGGGAAATTTAGTATTAAATGATATTCCCACGGAATACAAGGACAATCCACCAGAGTCCATATTAGGTTTGTGTTTTACAATTCAAGTACGGACTGCAATGTACAGACCGGCCCGGGGCTTCAAACTTAAAAGACAAGGTCAAGAGTCCCACGGACAGTCCATAGATTGCAGTCTGTACTGGGACCATGAAACATGTGTGTGAATCCGTCCTTACAGAGCGGCTCCCAGTCCGAGCTCATGTAGGGGTCTCATGCATGGACACCCTCTATGCCATCCATATGCCCTAATAGGTTAGTGGCAGAGGGGCATTTGGCTGCCTAGTCTTGATGGCTACCCCTAAGCCATCTATGCTTTAACCCCTGTTTGCAGGCAAACTCTCATTTGACCTTGGTACATGTATTACGGATCCACGTTGAAAGGGTCTCTACTTTACCTCCCCAAATTTAAAAGTAGATACAGGGTTTTTTTCTTACATATTCATACAGAGTACAAAGGAAAAAAAATAGGTGCAGTATGGAGGCACCAGTTGGCAGCACAAAAATAGTTTACGCGAAAGGGATCGGTCCTATGGTGGACAAAAATGGGCATTTTATGATGGTGACTCTTTCGTAACTTTGTGATGCTGCTGCACAAGGTCCAGGGTTTGTCACATGTAAAGACCGTTAAAGGGAATCTATCTGTAGGATTAACCCTTCTAAGCCGTCTATATGGGCATGTAGGCCACAGAAAGTTGAATGTAATGATACCTTGATACCTTTGACCTAATGTATTATTCCAGCGTTATTCAGATTTTTTCTTAATATGTAAATGAGCTGTTAAGATCTATAGGGCCGGACATAGATCTCCCCAAGAATCTGCCTCCAGAGATTATTTTAAATATAAAGGATGTTACAAGAGTGAGACATGTAGATCAGGAGAGCAGACTGTCAGTCATCACATGTATCAGACTGGTAATGCCCCCTTTCATTTATTAATGAGCTCTGGAGGCAGATTCTAAGATCTATGTCCAGCCCATAGATCTTAACAGCTCATTTACATATTAAGAAAAAAAGTAGATTTCTCTGGAATAAGACATTGGATCAAAGATATAAAGGTGTCATTTTATTCAATTTTCTATGACCTGCGTGCCCATATAGACGGCTTAGGGTTCATCCTGATGAAAGATTCCGTTTAAAGAAATGCTTCCAACGGGTGGCGCTATAGAGTTCAAGTCATCTTCCTCTCTGAAGAGGCAATTTGCAGTTTAATTAAATAATAAGTATAATGTATTGGTGGTCAAAGTTGTTGTCAGTTTAAAGGGGCACTCACATTTTCTGCATTTATGACATATAAACAGGATGTAACATAAATGTATATTAGATTCAGGTTGCACCTATGAAACCCGCATATATCATCATGCGAATTTGGTCTCATTACATTTAGCTGGCAGTGCAGACGTGATCATAATTCCCATACAAATGAACAGCAAATCAGACCACTAAAAGTAGAGAACGTCAGGAACCCGTTCTTAAGAAACACGTAGTCCCATTGGTAGAAACCATATGTCTTGTGTAAATGCCATAAGTGCACATGAGAATACCCCTTTAATTCCTAATGGTCAATTATGTCCTAAAATATGTAATCATTATCCTCATTACCACTACTACCGGGGGCCAACATTAATTAATGTTAATTTCAACATTACAACTGATTACTAGAGATGAGCGAACCCGAACTTTAAAGTTCGGGGTTGGTACCAGAAAGTTAGTGTCCGGTGCTAAACGGCGAATTCGAACTTCTCCCGGGAGTCCGTTGCAGAGAGGAGAGAGAATTTTCATGCCCAAAAGTTGGGGTCCCTGTACATGTCAATGGAGTTCAAGTATGGGTACTTGAACCGAACTTTGGACTAAAGTTTGGGTCAGTTCCCAGATCCCGAATTTCCATGGGTCTGCTCATCCATACTGATCACCTATCGAAAAGTGATAAATTGCGGATCGGTGGGGGTCCCCACTCATTTCGAGGACAGGGCTCTGAAATGGCGGATTTCCAAGTCATCAGCTACAGATGGATCTGGATAAGTTGGAAACTTGGGCTGAAAGGTGGCAGATGAGGTTTAACAATGATAAATGTAAGGTTATACACATGGGAAGAGGGAATCAATATCACCATTACACACTGAACGGGAAACCACTGGGTAAATCTGACAGGGAGAAGGACTTGGGGATCCTAGTTAATGATAAACTTACCTGGAGCAGCCAGTGCCAGGCAGCAGCTGCCAAGGCAAACAGGATCATGGGGTGCATTAAAAGAGGTCTGGATACACATGATGAGAGCATTATACTGCCTCTGTACAAATCCCTAGTTAGACCGCACATGGAGTACTGTGTCCAGTTTTGGGCACCGGTGCTCAGGAAGGATATAATGGAACTAGAGAGAGTACAAAGGAGGGCAACAAAATTAATAAAGGGGATGGGAGAACTACAATACCCAGATAGATTAGCGAAATTAGGATTATTTAGTCTAGAAAAAAGACGACTGAGGGGCGATCTAATAACCATGTATAAGTATATAAGGGGACAATACAAATATCTCGCTGAGGATCTGTTTATACCAAGGAAGGTGACGGGCACAAGGGGGCATTCTTTGCGTCTGCAGGAGAGAAGGTTTTTCCACCAACATAGAAGAGGATTCTTTACTGTTAGGGCAGTGAGAATCTGGAATTGCTTGCCTGAGGAGGTGGTGATGGCGAACTCAGTCGAGGGGTTCAAGAGAGGCCTGGATGTCTTCCTGGAGCAGAACAATATTGTATCATACAATTATTAGGTTCTGTAGAAGGACGTAGATCTGGGTATTTATTATGATGGAATATAGGCTGAACTGGATGGACAAATGTCTTTTTTCTGCCTTACTAACTATGTTACTATGTTACTATGTTATTGTTTGGTGATAACTTTTAATATTTGGAATATGCCTTTAAGTGCTTCATTCCCCCCAGATCTTGATGAGGGTGCCCAAAGCCCCTGGCACATAAGATGCCAATCTTTAAATATGGCACCTGGCAGGTATTGCATTGGGGCCGCCGGTGACCACTAGGGCTAACCCCATAATGTTCCCACTAATACCGGCAGCTATAATATTATAACACAATATAATTATAGAATGATTACACCACAATATAATATACAGCAGACAGCAGAACTCCCCGCCGCCGCCGCAGGTAGAAGATGTAATTGTCACATCAGTCATAGGGCCGGGGAGGAGACCTCACCCACTTCCCAAATGTGTCTCCTCCCAGCCATACTATGAGAATGTCAGAGCGGTCTCCCTGCTCAGTGCAGCCTGCTGCCCAGGGCTCATACACCACAGGAGGAACCAGGGGATAATGATAGACCCCATAGCAGCATCTGAGGGGTCAGAGAAGGGAAGGGGTGCAGCTCCAGTTTAGGTAACCCCCCCTAGATACTGCAAAAGGGTTTGCAACTTTAGAAACTTTTGCAACTTTCGCCCCCAGATTAAAAATCTGTAATTTTCTGTTAATTTATTAGGAATTATTTAATGATATTTATTTAGTGTTTTAGCATGGCCGTTTAGGAAATTATTCTGGAAATCTACAGGCGGACACCATGACAGGAGTTACCGGAGAGGACAACGCAAGGGACGGGGTCAGGTTGGGTGACATTGGGCGTAGAAGAGAAGAGGAGAGGTCCTCTAGTTGGGACAGGTGTGACCCCCGTGGGGTGCAGGGCTCCACTCCTGGGTCAGGGGCCGTGATGAAACACCATCACAAGCGCAGTATCAAACACCGCTACCAGCTGTTGGAGACCCTCGGAAGAGGAACATATGGGAAGGTGAAGAGGGGGCTGGATAAAAGCACCGGCATGATGGTAAGTGATGGGCACCGGAATCGTTTTCCTATTAGATCAGCGTTTCCCGTGTAGCAGAGCTGGATTTGTTGTTACGCACCTACGTTTGTGTCATTATGTGTCCCTGATGTTTCACGTCAAAGGATTTACCCAAAGATAAGAGGCATCAGATATATATGGCCGCCGCTTATCCTCATCTTTTTATTTTGGGGGAACGAGGGTATCTGGGTCCGGCCAAATATTGTGATCTTATGTCTAAGATTTGGGTAATGATGGAGTCGTAGTGATCAGGTGATGGATGTCGTCTATGGATGATCACATGTCGGGGCGTTCATCTAATGGGGGGTGCGGGGATATGTCTATGACCAGGGGGCGCTCATTGTGGGGGCGCTCATGGCGGGGGCGAATGTCATTGACACATAAACGTTAATCTTTATTGTTGGGTTTGCAGTCCCTGGAGGTAAATGCCTCTGCCGCATACAGATACGGTCGGATAATGACCAAGTTCTTGCTTTTTCATTATTTCAACCAATTCTTTGACGCCATATTTTAAGCGTGAACAAGAACCGGAGCCGTTGCCCATAGCAACCAATTTGGTCACTGCTTTCGTTTTTCGATCAAAACAAAAGCTGAAATCTGATTGTGCCTAATATGCATTAATAATAAATGTCTATAGCAACCAAGATTCCTTATGGAGGTAAACTATAGGAAATAAGGACGGGACATGTTGTCCATAGCAACCAATCAGAACACCGCTTTCATTTTCAAACCAGAATGAAAACTGAAATCTGATTGGACCTGATAAAAAAAAATATCCATGTTGTCAATAGCAACCAATCAAAGCATTGCTTTCATTTTCACACCAGAATGAAAACGGTAATATGATTGGGCCTAATATTCCTTATCAAATAGCCACGTTGTCCGTATCGACCAGTCAGGACGCTGCTTTCATTTTCAGACCGGAATTCAAACAGGGATCTGATTGGTTGCTACGGACGACAGTTCTTTGTTTACACACATAAGGCCTAATAATGGGCAGAATTACTAAGTAATAGAAATGTACAGTAAATGACGCCAATAAGGCAAAGTCCGCGCCGAGGGCCAGGATTATTATGTCTGCTGGATATCTTGGCAGTTTTGTGTAGTAAAATGCGCCAAATTTTTTCAAGATTGTTTTGGCCCAAAATATCAGTGTGGTGTATGGCAGCCAACCTGTCTAACACGTCTCGCTAGTCGCCATTTTGAAAGATCTGGCGCCATTTGTACTATGTGGAGACCACTGCGAGTTCTTTTCACATCACCTTTTTGCTCACTTTTGAGCGCATGCCATTAGTTGCGAGATTTTTTTTTGTGGTGCAATTTACTCCAAAATCCATTAAAGGGGTTGTCCGTGACTTTAACATTGATGGCGTATCCTTAGGATTATTATTATTATTATTATTATTATTATTTATTTATATAGCTCCATTGATTCCATGGTGCTGTACATGAGAAGGGGTTACATACAAGTTACAAATATCACATACAGTAAACAAACTAACAATGACGGACTGATACAGAGGGGCGAGGACCCTGCCCTTGCGGGCTTACATTCTACAGGATTATGGGGAAGGAGACAGTAGGTTGAGGGTTGCAGGAGCTCCGGTGTTGGTGAGGCGGTAGCTCCGGTGTTGGTGAGGCGGTAGCTCCGGTGTTGGTGAGGCGGTAGCTCCGGTGTTGGTGAGGCGGTAGCTCCGGTGTTGGTGAGGCGGTAGCTCCGGTGTTGGTGAGGCGGTAGCTCCGGTGTTGGTGAGGCGGTAGCTCCGGTGTTGGTGCGGCGGTAGCTCCGGTGTTGGTGAGGCGGTAGCTCCGGTGTTGGTGAGGCGGTAGCGTCAATAGTGATGAGGCAGCAGCGGTGTCAGTGCAGGCTGTAGGCTTTCCTGAAGAGATGAGTTTTCAGGTTCCGTCTGAAGGATCCGACTGTGGTTGATAGTCGGACGTGTTGGGCCAGAGAGTTCCAGAGGATGGGGGATATTCGGGAGAAGTCTTGGAGGCGATTGGATGAGTCATCAATGGTCATCAATGTCTGGAACTGCTCAATATGGAGTTGCACAGCTCTGACGATTGTATAGTGGCCCCGCTATTCCCTATTCATATCTATAGAGGCGGATGTACCTTACCCGGCCGCGACCATTATTCCATCGGCGGAGGTGTGCTGTGCAACTCGTCACATCTGGTCAACACCGGGAACAGCTGATCGCTGTCGCACCCTCATGATCAGACATTAAAGACATATCCCAAGGATAGGCCATCAATGTTAAAGTACCAGACCACCCCTTTAAAAGCAATGGCGATTGAGCTGCAATACCACTGTCCACCTGTGGACATACGTGGCGCTGTTTAATAAAGAAAGGAGCCATGTTTTTTTGGCTGTACAAACACTACTGGGCAGTTCTCCAATGGGGGGTGGGTTACGGTGGGATTATTTTTAGATTTTTGGTGATTTTTTTAAGCTATTTTGGATTTTCTATAGAGGATTCTCAGATTGACAATGTTCAGTGATTATTACCAAGCTGAAAATTCTCCAGAATGCAGCAGTAATGTAATGAGAATGAGCGCAGTCCGTGGCGCAGCGCGCCTCATCCCTGCCAAGTTAAATAAACTGTTTGGCATAGATATATACTAACTCAACAGATAGTCTTGCATGGCCGCGCCTTTAAAAATAGACCAAATCCCCCGACTCCAGACCCGAACAGCTGTTTTAATGCAGTAGGAGCTGACACAAGACGTATGTGGAAGCGGAAAAGGTAGCAAGTGTGTAGGACAGATGGAAGAATAATGCAGGCAGGTGGCCGGGGGCAGCGGTGGCATAAAAATTCTGCCTTCAGATCATATTGTGATCTGGAAGGTACCACGACAAGCAAGTCGCAACATGTCAGAACCACTTGGATTTATTGTGACTTTACTTGCTGTGACTTTGCGGCCCCAATAGATTTCTATAGGGCCGCAATAATTCCACGGCGCGCCGTATGGCCAATGGGGCCACAAAAACAGCGTAAGGTCGTTTTTGCGGTGCACCGTGACTTTCGGTTTTGCAGAGCGCTGTTTTTTTTTCCCAATACTTTTGCTATACTATTAGGAACCCAAAAAATGGCGATCCGCAAGATTTTTGGCGGTCTGATATTGCGGCAGACCTTGAAAATTGCGGCGATACGGCCCGCAATAACGGGTTGCAAAAAACCCAGTATGTGTAAAAGAAGCCTTATCGAGGGTTACCTTGACCTTGAGGGGCCCAATACATTCACTTGTATTATGCTGCAATGTCGCATGCAGCAATCTTTAACCACATGACACGTGCCGCAGCCAAATCTACCATGTCAGCTCAGCCTGAAAAAATAAATCATCATGTTGCCCTTGGCACCCAACTGCTCCAGTTTTTTTTAGATGACAGATTATTTTTCCCAAAAAGTAGAATTAGTTTTTGAAACCACGGTTTCCATAGATGCGCAACTTCAACAAATGAAAGGGGACTTGGTCATCAGTTCGATGTTGCACCTACCACAAAAATTAAACCACAGTCAATTTGGGAGTATTTATTCCCCCTGAAATTGTCAGCTTTGAAATAAGCAAATGTAAAGAGAAAAGCATTAATGTGTGATGGTGAAAGCAAGAATTCCACAAAATGTGTCATACATTGCGCAGGAACAGGGTGCTGACTCGTCTAAACACGCTCAGCGGCCGTGCCCACATGGGCTGTCACACAGCTGCAAATGGATTGTGTAAGGGAGAAAAAACCCACACAAAACGCCCAAAATCCAAAAATGTGACATTATGCACAGAATTGTGCACCTGGTTCTGAGAAACCTGGTAATAGGGTGGATCCTGTGTTATCTACTGGAGGAGGAGGTGAGCTGTGACATCCTGTGTTATCTACTGTATATAGAGGTGTTATCAGTCATTGTACAGGAGGAGGAGGTGAGCTGTGACATCACCTATTGTGAATGGTGGATCCTGTGTTATCTACTGTATATAGAGGAGTTATCAGTCATTGTACAGGAGGAGGAGGTGAGCTGTGACATCAGCTATTGTGAATGGTGGATTCTGTGTTATCTACTGTATATAGAGGTGTTATCAGTCATTGTACAGGAGGAGGAGGAGAGCTGTGATATCACCTATTGTGAATGGTGGATTCTGTGTTATCTACTGTTTATAGAGGTGTTATCAGTCATTGTACAGGAGGAGGAGGTGAGCTGTGACACCACCTATTGTGAATGGTGGATCCTGTGTTATCTACTGTATATATAGGTGTTATCAGTCATTGTACAGGAGGAGGAGGTGAGCTGTGACACTACCTATTGTGAATGGTGGATCCTGTGTTTTCTACTGTATATAGAGGTGTTATCAGTCATTGTACAGGAGGAGGAGGTGAGCTGTGACATCATCTATTGTGAATGGTGGATCCTGTGTTTTCTACTGTATATAGAGGTGTTATCAGTCATTGTACAGGAGGAGGAGGTGAGCCGTGACATCAAGTATTTTGAATGGTGGATCCTGTGTTATCAGCTGTATATAGAGGTGCTATCAGTCATTGTACTTGAGGAGGAGGAGGTGTGCTGTGACATCACCTATTGGGAATGGTGGATCCTGTGTTATCTACTGTATATAGAGGTGTTGTCAGTCATTGTACAGGAGGAGGAGGTGAGCTGTGACCTCACCTATTGTGAATGGTGGATCCTGTGTTATCTACTGTATATAGCGGTGTTATCAGCCATTATACAGGAGGAGGAGGTGAGCTGTGACATCACCTATTGTGAATGGTGGATCCTGTGTTATCTACTGCATATAGAGGTGTTATCAGTCATTATACAGGAGGAGGAGGAGGTGAGCTGTGACATCACATATTGTGAATGGTGGATCCTGGGTTATCTAGGAATCCTGTTTGTGATGATAATGAGACTGCTGAAAAGTTATCTGTATAGAACAGGAAACTAGTATAAAGCCTAGTGATAAGTGTTAAAATTTCAGAATTTTTTAAATATCGAGAATAACATGGAATATTGAAAAAATATTGTCAAAAATTAAATAAAAATGAATTTAACTTAAACATTTGATCGAACAATATGTACGTTTATGATCCTATATCCCTTTAAGGGAATGTGACAGAGCTGCAACACCTTAGACCTTGTAATCCTGGGAAACCCCTTTACCTTTCTATAGATATAGAAGGGTCTTTAGTGCAAGCTGGTGGGTATGTAGGTAAGTAGCAGTAATGGGATTTGCTAGGTTCCAGATTACAAAATATCAGATATTTCAATTATAGGTATGGTGTATTATAACATGAAGTTCCTTTAATCTGGCATTTGATAATCCAGAACATCTGGTAATCCAATACCTATTTTCAGCACAATATAGTGTCAGTTTCACAGTTATGTCCTTACACATTGAGGTTTGTGTTGTTTCTGGAATATTTGATAATCTGGCATCTGACAGTTCTCTTTGTGCCGGATTAGAGGATTGTTTTGTTATTTCCCCATCATATCACAGATGGAAGATCAAAGCCGCCCGCTCCTTTCTCTTACCAGCATGAGACTCTTCTCACTTCTCTTTCACTGTTTTCCCACCTTTATTTTCTCCTTCTTCTCAGCCCAGAATGTGCTAGAAGGAATCTGAGTGATTTCAGCGGCTGCCGACATTCCAGAGCAGACAGGGAGAAATTATATAAAGAAATATTGAAGTCTCTGATTCCTGGGGGGATAGAAAGGAAAACGTTCCCTCTCATGAATGGTGGTCAGGGGTCACATTTATTTTTGCATACCCTGAAACTTTTATATATCTGAATCCACTCACATGATCAATAATAATAATAATAATAATAATGAACGCCAGAATGAAGCTTACCAGCCACAAACAAGAGCATTGATTATTCTTTTAAAGCCTGCACTTCAATAGTGGAGTCACTGTGTACATACATTACATTACTGATCCCGAGTTACATCCTGTATTATACTCCAGAGCTACACTCACTATTCTGCTGGTGCAGTCACTGTGTACATACATTACATTACTGATCCTGAGTTACATCCTGTATTATACTCCAGAGCTGCACTCACTATTCTGCTGGTGCAGTCACTGTGTACATACATTACATTACTGATCCTGAGTTACATCCTGTATTATACTCCAGAGCTACACTCACTATTCTGCTGGTGCAGTCACTGTGTACATACATTACATTACTGATCCTGAGTTACATCCTGTATTATACTCCAGAGCTGCACTCACTATTCTGCTGGTGCAGTCACTGTGTACATACATTACATTACTGATCCTGAGTTACATCCTGTATTATACTCCAGAGCTGCACTCACTATTCTGCTGGTGCAGTCACTGTGTACATACATTACATTACTGATCCTGAGTTACATCCTGTATTATACTCCAGAGCTGCACTCACTATTCTGCTGGTGCAGTCACTGTGTACATACATTACATTACTGATCCTGAGTTATGTCCTGTATTATACTCCAGAGCTGCACTCACTAGTCTGCTGGTGCAGTCACTGTGTACATACATTACATTACTGATCCTGAGTTACATCCTGTATTATACTCCAGAGCTGCACTCACTATTCTGCTGGTGCAGTCACTGTGTACATACATTACATTACTGATCCTGAGTTACATCCTGTATTATACTCCAGAGCTGCGCTCACTATTCTGCTGGTGCAGTCACTGTGTACATACATTACATTACTGATCCTGAGTTACATCCTGTATTATACTCCAGAGCTGCGCTCACTATTCTGCTGGTGCAGTCACTGTGTACATACATTACATTACTGATCCTGAGTTACATCCTGTATTATACTCCAGAGCTGCACTCACTATTCTGCTGGTGCAGTCACTGTGTACATACATTACATTACTGATCCTGAGTTACGTCCTGTATTATACTCCAGAGCTGCACTCACTATTCTGCTGGTGCAGTCACTGTGTACATACATTACATTACTGATCCTTAGTTACGTCCTGTATTATACTCCAGAGCTGCACTCACTATTCTGCTGGTGCAGTCACTGTGTACATACATTACATTACTGATCCTGAGTTACATCCTGTATTATACTCCAGAGCTGTACTCACTATTCTGCTGGTGCAGTCACTGTGTACATACATTACATTACTGATCCTGAGTTACATCCTGTATTATACCCCAGAGCTGCACTCACTATTCTGCTGGTGCAGTCACTGTGTACATACATTACTGATCCTGAGTTACATCCTGTATTATACCCCAGAGCTGCACTCACTATTCTGCTGGTGCAGTCACTGTGTACATACATTACATTACTGATCCTGAGTTACATCCTGTATTATACCCCAGAGCTGCACTCACTATTTTGCTGGTGCAGTCACTGTGTACATACATTACATTACTGATCCTGAGTTACATCCTGTATTATACCCCAGAGCTGCGCTCACTATTCCGCTGGTGCTGTCACTGTGTACATACATTACATTACTGATCCTGAGTTACATCCTGTATTATACCCCAGAGCTGCACTCACTATTCTGCTGGTGCAGTCACTGTGTACATACATTACATTACTGATCCTGAGTTACATCCTGTATTATACCCCAGAGCTGCGCTCACTATTCTGCTGGTGCAGTCACTGTGTACATACATTACATTACTGATCCTGAGTTACATCCTGTATTATACACCAGAGCTGCGCTCACTATTCTGCTGGTGCAGTCACTGTGTACATACATTACATTACTGATCCTGAGTTACATCCTGTATTATACTCCAGAGCTGCACTCACTATTCTGCTGGTGCAGTCACTGTGTACATACATTACATTACTGATCCTGAGTTACATCCAGTATTATACCCCAGAGCTGCACTCACTATTCTGCTGGTGCAGTCACTGTGTACATACATTACTGATCCTGAGTTACATCCTGTATTATACTCCAGAGCTGCACTCACTATTCTGCTGGTGCAATCACTGTGTACATACATTACATTACTGATCCTGAGTTACATCCTGTATTATACCCCAGAGCTGCACTCACTATTCTGCTGGTGCAGTCACTGTGTACATACATTACATTACTGATCCTGAGTTACATCCTGTATTATACCCCAGAGCTGCACTCACTATTCTGCTGGTGCAGTCACTGTGTACATACAATACATTACTGATCCTGAGTTACATCCTGTATTATACTCCAGAGCTGCGCTCACTATTCTGCTGGTGCAATCACTGTGTACATACATTACATTACTGATCCTGAGTTACATCCTGTATTATACTCCAGAGCTGCACTCACTATTCTGCTGGTGCAGTCACTGTGTACATACATTACATTACTGATCCTGAGTTACATCCTGTATTATACTCCAGAGCTGCGCTCACTATTCCGCTGGTGCTGTCACTGTGTACATACATTACATTACTGATCCTGAGTTACATCCTGTATTATACCCCAGAGCTGCACTCACTATTCTGCTGGTGCAGTCACTGTGTACATACATTACATTACTGATCCTGAGTTACATCCTGTATTATACCCCAGAGCTGCGCTCACTATTCTGCTGGTGCAGTCACTGTGTACATACATTACATTACTGATCCTGAGTTACATCCTGTATTATACACCAGAGCTGCGCTCACTATTCTGCTGGTGCAGTCACTGTGTACATACATTACATTACTGATCCTGAGTTACATCCTGTATTATACTCCAGAGCTGCACTCACTATTCTGCTGGTGCAGTCACTGTGTACATACATTACATTACTGATCCTGAGTTACATCCAGTATTATACCCCAGAGCTGCACTCACTATTCTGCTGGTGCAGTCACTGTGTACATACATTACTGATCCTGAGTTACATCCTGTATTATACTCCAGAGCTGCACTCACTATTCTGCTGGTGCAATCACTGTGTACATACATTACATTACTGATCCTGAGTTACATCCTGTATTATACCCCAGAGCTGCACTCACTATTCTGCTGGTGCAGTCACTGTGTACATACATTACATTACTGATCCTGAGTTACATCCTGTATTATACCCCAGAGCTGCACTCACTATTCTGCTGGTGCAGTCACTGTGTACATACAATACATTACTGATCCTGAGTTACATCCTGTATTATACTCCAGAGCTGCGCTCACTATTCTGCTGGTGCAATCACTGTGTACATACATTACATTACTGATCCTGAGTTACATCCTGTATTATACTCCAGAGCTGCACTCACTATTCTGCTGGTGCAGTCACTGTGTACATACATTACATTACTGATCCTGAGTTACATCCTGTATTATACTCCAGAGCTGCACTCACTATTCTGCTGGTGCAGTCACTGTGTACATACATTACGTTACTGATCCTGAGTTACATCCTGTATTATACCCCAGAGCTGCGCTCACTATTCTGCTGGTGCAGTCACTGTGTACACTATGACTCTGCCATGTTGGGACACAGTGGAAATGTCCGGAGCGGTGATTCCCAGTGATTGTATAGAATAGTTTACAGATTATGAGGGCTCCGGAGTTTTGTGCCTTTTTTAGTCCTGAATTCCTTATGTGTGAGATGGGAATCCTGCGGAGTTTCTGCGCCTCTTCTCACGTCCTCAGTGACGCCGCAGACGCATGTGTGTTGCAGGAGGATGTGGTTAAGTGTTTTCTGGAAGCTGCTGACTTGTCTGATAGATAAAAGCTTCCGGGCTCATTGATCACTATAAGAACATCTGTCCTTCCAGCAGACGTCCCATAAGATGGCTGCAGACATGGAGGACGCCCACAGGTGGCGCTATGAGTATTAGACCATTTTATATGAGCGATCCGACAACAGACGATCGCCGCCCATTCTAGTCTACTATTAAACATGAAGTCGTAATCCTTCACCTTTTTAGATTTTTATTATTAGTTCTGTGATAATTAAAGGGGTCCTAGAAAATCCGCAGTGATTGGCTCTGGGGAAACCTGGAAGTAAGTGTTTAATTTCCCTGCAGCACCTCTACAGGCGAAATGAAGTATTACACCGTGTCCATTCATATTCTGCATGATGTAGGATCGGCATGTCCTCCAGAGCGATAAATGTGACCGTTCTCTGCTGTGGCCCAAAAATATGGATCCTGAACAAAAGACCATGATTTATTAACCGTGAATTGACCAATTAGAACGTTTTATGTAAAAATATGACCTAAGAGTTGGGGCGATGATGTGGCCGGATTACTGGAGACATAATTGGATGATGGCAAGATTTATTGAATCTATTGTCCATCTACCCTAAGTATAGACTGGGAATTACCCTGCTCTTGAACTGGTAAAACTACAACTCCCAGCATGCCCCGACAGTAAGAAGTAGTCAGGGCATCCAAAAAACTAGTTTTGCAACGGTTGGAGACAGCCATTGTGGCATAATTGGCAATCATGTGTTTATGGGCGGCTCATGCCCAGCTCCGGGGGGGGGTGTATATTTATGCATCGGTCTATTTAGTCTGAATCTTTGCTGCCCGTGACGCACTATGCAAGAAACACGGTGCCAGCGCTAACGAGGAAGGAAGTCGCTTTAAACATGGCCGTGTATCAAACAGAATAAGAGCCTGACAAGTAAACATAAGGCTGAAGGCTCCGGTGCCCGGATTATGTGACGACACTGCAGCTGTGAGAGAGGGACAACTGGCCATTCTTCTTAATGGGGCATTTTCCTGCCATAGGTTGATTGCCAGAAAACTTGGGTAGAAAAGTTGCAAATTTTTGCCCATCTTGTAGTTGTGCAAAAAAATGGCGACTTTTGGTGATTTACTTTTTGAAAAGTGGACGGATCGTAGTGCGACTATGGTGTGGCCCAGCTCCTATGTAAAGGGGACCCCAAACTGCTACATTGTAGCAAACGAGCAGAGAATTGTGCAGATACTGATTTGTTTACGACTGGTTACAATTGTATCCACTTCCATGTACAGGATTGCTGCCTCTGAAAGTAAAAAAATGACTGATTTCACTCACTGTCAGCAAGTAGAGATCTTATTGGTGAGAAGTTGAAGCAATAAGTATATTTGAAAGTTGTAGAACTTTTCATCATGGATACAAAGATTATGGGATTGTTCTCCACATAGAACTTCAGGCGAGGATTGACAGTTCGAAAAAGCGGCAGAGTTGAGCTGCTGATCCGATTTGTAATCTCTACCTTGTTGCAAGCAGAGGCAGATTAGATTCTACAGGACAAGAGCGCTGAAATTGGCCGGATCCAGCTTAAGAGCAGCGCTTGGAAACTCTATAGCAAAGAGATTGTAAGCGCTGCACTCCTTGCCTTGTAGACCGACCACCTTTATAGGGGGGACTTTAACGTTGATAAGAAACACTGACAAAAGATGGTGTCCTGCAGGTCGTCTTACTGATAAACACACATACTAAGAAGTGCAGTGTGCACATACCCTTAGAGAGGAGAGAGGCACTTGGGAGACTTTGTGCTCACATTGAGAAATCCCTTGACGTCACATGCAGATTAGCCTGGAAGTGCATTGGGGGTGGTGGATATGCTCAGATTGTGTGAACACGCCCCCAATGCACTTGCAGGCCAATTTGCATGTGGCTTCAAAACTCGATTTCTCAGCACCGCCCATAGGATTACTATAAGACAGGCGGCATTTTTATTGTGCTATCGATACAGTCATGGTGCGAAGTGTCAGTACTGACATCATCCAGACGGGTTCCTTTATATATGACTTGTATTCCAGGCTGTGTATTGGAGATTATTGGGCCGGTGCTGTGTGCTGGTGTTTACCCTCCCAGTGCTGTGTGCTGGTGATTATTGGGCCGGTGCTGTGTACTGGTGATTACTGTTTCGGTGCTTTGTACTGGTGATTACTGGTTTGATGCTGTGTACTGGTGATTGCAGGGCCGGTGCTGTGTGCTGGTGATTATTGGGCCAGTGCTGTGTACTGGTGATTACTCGGCCGGTGCTGTATACTGGTGATTACTGGGCCGGTGCTGTGTACTGGTGATTACTGGTTCGGTGCTGTGTACTGGTGATTACTGGGCCGGTGCTGTGTGCTTGTGATTACGAGGCCGGTGCTCTGTGCTGATTATTACTGGGCCGGTGCTGTGTACTGGTGATTACTGGTTCGGTGCTGTGTACTGGTGATTACTGGGCCGGTGCTGTGTACTGGTGATTACTGGGCCGGTGCTGTGTACTGGTGTTTACCAGGCCGGTGCTCTGTGCTGATGATTACTGGGCCGGTGCTATGTACTGGTGATTACTGGGCCGGTGCTGTGTGCTGGTGATTACTGGTTCAGTGCTGTGTACTGGTGATTACTGGTTCGGTGCTGTGTACTGGTGATTACTGGGCCGGTGCTGTGTGCTTGTGATTACGAGGCCGGTGCTCTGTGCTGATTATTACTGGGCCGGTGCTGTGTACTGGTGATTACTGGGCAGGTGCTGTGTGCTGGTGATTACTGGTTCAGTGCTGTGTACTGGTGATTACTGGTTCGGTGCTGTGTACTGGTGATTACTGGGCTGGTGCTGTGTGCTTGTGATTACGAGGCCGGTGCTCTGTGCTGATTATTACTGGGCCGGTGCTGTGTACTGGTGATTACTGGGCCGGTGCTGTGTACTGGTGATTACTGGTTCAGTGCTGTGTGCTGGTGATTATTGGGCCAGTGCTGTGTACTGGTGATTACTGGTTCGGTGCTGTGTACTGGTGATTACTGGGCTGGTGCTGTGTGCTTGTGATTACGAGGCCGGTGCTCTGTGCTGATGATTACTGGGCCGGTGCTATGTACTGGTGATTACTGGGCAGGTGCTGTGTGCTGGTGATTACTGGTTCAGTGCTGTGTACTGGTGATTACTGGTTCGGTGCTGTGTACTGGTGATTACTGGTTCGGTGCTGTGTACTGGTGATTACTGGGCTGGTGCTGTGTGCTTGTGATTACGAGGCCGGTGCTCTGTGCTGATTATTACTGGGCCGGTGCTGTGTACTGGTGATTACTGGGCCGGTGCTGTGTACTGGTGATTACTGGTTCGGTGCTGTGTGCTGGTGATTATTGGGCCAGTGCTGTGTACTGGTGATTACTGGTTCGGTGCTGTGTACTGGTGATTACTGGGCTGGTGCTGTGTACTGGTGATTACTGGTTCAGTGCTGTGTACTGGTGATTACTGGTTCGGTGCTGTGTGCTGGTGATTATTGGGCCAGTGCTGTGTACTGGTGATTACTGGTTCGGTGCTGTGTACTGGTGATTACTGGGCTGGTGCTGTGTACTGGTGATTACTGGTTCAGTGCTGTGTACTGGTGATTACTGGTTCGGTGCTGTGTGCTGGTGATTATTGGGCCAGTGCTGTGTACTGGTGATTACTGGTTCGGTGCTGTGTACTGGTGATTACTGGGCAGGTGCTGTGTGCTGGTGATTACTGGTTCAGTGCTGTGTACTGGTGATTACTGGTTCGGTGCTGTGTACTGGTGATTACTGGTTCGGTGCTGTGTACTGGTGATTACTGGGCTGGTGCTGTGTGCTTGTGATTACGAGGCCGGTGCTCTGTGCTGATTATTACTGGGCCGGTGCTGTGTACTGGTGATTACTGGGCCGGTGCTGTGTACTGGTGATTACTGGTTCGGTGCTGTGTGCTGGTGATTACTGGGCCGGTGCTCTGTGCTGATTATTACTGGGCCGGTGCTGTGTACTGGTGATTACTGGGCCGGTGCTGTGTACTGGTGATTACTGGGCCTGTGCTGTGTACTGGTGATTACTGGGCCGGTGCTGTGTACTGGTGTTTACTGGGCCGGTGCTGTGTACTGGTGTTTACCAGGCCGGTGCTCTGTGCTGATGATTACTGGGCCGGTGCTGTGTACTGGTGATTACTGGGCAGGTGCTGTGTGCTGGTGATTACTGGTTCAGTGATGTGTACTGGTGATTACTGGTTCGGTGCTGTGTACTGGTGATTACTGGGCCGGTGCTCTGTGCTGATTATTACTGGGCCGGTGCTGTGTACTGGTGATTACTGGGCCGGTGCTGTGTACTGGTGATTACTGGTTCGGTGCTGTGTGCTTGTGATTACGAGGCCGGTGCTCTGTGCTGATTATTACTGGGCCGGTGCTGTGTACTGGTGATTACTGGGCCGGTGCTGTGTACTGGTGATTACTGGGCCTGTGCTGTGTACTGGTGATTACTGGGCCGGTGCTGTGTACTGGTGTTTACTGGGCCGGTGCTGTGTACTGGTGTTTACCAGGCCGGTGCTCTGTGCTGATGATTACTGGGCCGGTGCTGTGTACTGGTGATTACTGGGCAGGTGCTGTGTGCTGGTGATTACTGGTTCAGTGCTGTGTACTGGTGATTACTGGTTCGGTGCTGTGTACTGGTGATTACTGGGCCGGTGCTCTGTGCTGATTATTACTGGGCCGGTGCTGTGTACTGGTGATTACTGGGCCGGTGCTGTGTACTGGTGATTACTGGGCCGGAGCTGTGTACTGGTGATTACTGGGCCGGTGCTGTGTACTGGTGATTACGGGCCAGTGCTGTGTACTGGTGATTACTGGGCCGGTGCTGTGTACTGGTGATTACTGGGCAGGTGCTGTGTGCTGGTGATTACTGGGCTGGAGCTGTGTACTGGTGATTACTGGGCCGGTGCTGTGTACTGGTGATTACGGGCCAGTGCTGTGTACTGGTGATTACTGGGCCGGTGCTGTGTACTGGTGATTACTGGGCCGGAGCTGTGTACTGAATATTACTGGGCCGGAGCTGTGTACTGGTGATTACTGGGCCGGTGCTGTGTACTGGTGATTACTGGGCCTGTGCTGTGTACTGATGATTACTGGGCCGGTGCTGTGTACTGGTGATTACTGGGCCGGTGCTGTGTACTGGTATTACTGGGCCGGTGCTGTGTACTGGTGATTACTGGGCCGGTGCTGTGTACTGGTGATTACTGGGCCGGTGGTGTGTACTGGTGATTACTGGGCCGGTGCTCTGTACTGGTGATTACTGGGCCGGTGCTGTGTGCTGGTGATTACTGGGCTGGTGCTGTGTACTGGTGATTACTGGGCCGGTGCTCTGTACTGGTGATTACTGGGCTGGTGCTGTGTACTGGTGATTACTGGGCCGGTGCTGTGTACTGGTGATTACTGGGCCGGTGCTGTGTACTGGTGATTACTGGGCCGGTGCTGTGTACTGGTGATTACTGGGCTGGTGCTGTGTACTGGTGATTACTGGGCCGGTGCTGTGTACTGGTGATTACTGGGCCGGTGCTGTGTACTGGTGATTACTGGGCCGGTGCTGTGTACTGGTGATTACTGGGCCGGTGCTGTGTACTGGTGATTACTGGGCCGGTGCTCTGTTCTGGTGATTACTGGGCCGGTGCTGTGTACTGGTGATTACTGGGCTGGTGCTGTGTACTGGTGATTACTGGGCCGGTGCTCTGTACTGGTGATTACTGGGCCGGTGCTGTGTGCTGGTGATTACTGGGCCGGTGCTGTGTACTGGTGATTACTGGGCCGGTGCTGTGTACTGGTGATTACTGGGCCGGTGGTGTGTACTGGTGATTACTGGGCCGGTGCTCTGTTCTGGTGATTACTGGGCCGGTGCTGTGTACTGGTGATTACTGGGCCGGTGCTGTGTACTGGTGTTTACCCTCCCAGTGCTGTGTGCTGGTGTTTACTGGGCCGATGCTGTTTACAAGAACCTTGTGACTGGGCAGAGATTGTGAAATGTGTGTAATATTAGACCAGGGCCGCACTCCTGGGTGATTATGTAACCCTCCGATCTTGTGGTCTGGAATAATATTGTATCTGCAGAACCCGAATGTTCGCGGCTCGGAGTCTGAACAGAACGCTGCTTTTTCTTGTTTGTAAACGGCATCAGCTTATTACAGAACAGCATTATTATAAGAAGAGCGACTAATAAAACGCACATCCATGTCTTCAACATTGTAGCACCTTTCTAATAAACTGTAAATTTCAATTATTCACCATATACTGTATAATATCTCTGCTTGCTGTCAGTGACTGTTAGGCTGTCTGCACACGATGCAGATTTGGTGCAGAAAAATCTGCTGCAGTTCTGCACTAAATCTGCATCGTGTGCACATACCCTAAGTAAAAAAAAAAAAGGAAAAAAGTGCAGCCGAGATCCCCCAATACTGTTCGTATGGTAGGAGCGCAGAAATCCGTTTTGCCCAAACGTAAATGACCGAGTAAACAAGAAAAAGTTACTTCCGGCTCCTGATAAAATTCTTGACTTTAATAAAAAGTGGAACATTCATATGGATCCCAAAAATACAGCTGGAAGCAACTTTTCCTTGTTTATAGTGAGTGTAAATTGCCTGGTTCTGTTCACAAAACGAATGGGTTGGTTGCAATATAGGTTTTGACCATTGTATACAGATATTCCCCCGTCGTGATAGTTTGTTACAATGTATCAGTGCAGATAGAATGTTGGAGTCTGGAGAAGGGGATGTCAAAGACTTAGGTATTGATGACCCGTTTTTAGAATAGGTCATCAATATCTGGTTGGAGTTGGTCCTAGAACCTACTGATATGGAATATAGATCCCCAATAGGGACAGTGCCGATAATGTCTGTAAAGCGCTGCGGAATATCATAGCGCTATATAAGAAAAGCATAACGAATAATAAAATGTTTCCAGCAAGCAAAGATCTTTAAAATTAGAAACTTATTATTTATTAGGAAAAGTCTATAATAAATAATATCATTCTAAATTAGCAATGCAGTTGACTGCAGATTAATACCGCCATCTGGTTAAATACCTTATACCGCTTGTTGTTTTTTTTAGGTTGCTGTGAAATCAATTCAGAAAGACAAGATCACAGATGAGCTGGACCGGGTCCATCTTCAGCGAGAGATTGAGATCACAGCGCTCCTGAAACACGAGCACATCATACAGGTCTTCGAAGGTCAGCAATGGCCTAGGGCTTCTATCTAAAAGTGCGTCAGAGGCGGAGGATTCCCCGGGCAGCGCAGATCCCGCCAGTTAATGGGGTTATTAGCTTAATTGTTCATAGAGACTTATGTCTGCCATACCAGGGCATGAAAGGAACAATTCATTCCAATAGACTCAAATGAGAATTCTTTGACTTTCTAATGATTTTTTGAGAAGCTTTACAAAAAGTTCACTTTGTTTGACTTTTATCAGATCCTCATATTTAAAGCCCCTGCTGGTTCAGTATCTGTACAGAACATCTGTGGGGTGCCCAGGACCCAGCTGCATCCGGTGCTCGGTGTCTGAGGGGTTCAAAGGCCCTGTCATCCATGTAAGACATAATCAGCAGTGTAAATGGGAAAGGGATACAGATACACAAGTATATAAATGCAATAAATGTACTGTAACTACTGACTAATATAATACAAGAACTACTATAATACTGCCCCTATGTACAAGAATATAACTACTATAATACTGCCCCTATGTACAAGAATATAACTACTATAATACTGCCCCTATGTGCAAGAATATAACTACTATAATACTGCCCCTATGTGCAAGAATATAGCTACTATAATACTGCCCCTATGTGCAAGAATATAACTACTATAATACTGCCCCTATGTACAAGAATATAACTACTATAATACTGCTCCTATGTACAAGAATATAACTACTATAATACTGTCCCTATGTACAAGAATATAACTACTACTAGATGTATGATATAATACTACTAGATGTATGATATAATCCTGCTCCCTATGTACAAGAATATAACTACTATAATACTGCTCCTATGTACAAGAATATAACTACTATAATACTGCCCCTATGTACAAGAATATAACTGCTATAATACTGCCCCCATGTACAAGAATATAACTACTATAATACTGCCCCTATGTGCAAGAATATAACTACTATAATACTGCTCCTATGTACAAGAATATAACTACTATAATACTGCCCCCTATGTACAAGAATATAACTACTATAATACTGCCCCTATGTGCAAGAATATAACTACTATAATACTGCTCCTATGTACAAGAATATAACTACTATAATACTGCCCCTATGTACAAGAATATAACTACTATAATACTGCCCCTATGTGCAAGAATATAACTACTATAATACTGCTCCTATGTACAAGAATATAACTACTATAATACTGCCCCTATGTATAAGAATATAACTACTACTAGATGTATGATATAATACTACTAGATGTATGATATAATACTGCTCCCTATGTACAAGAATATAACTACTATAATACTGCTCCTATATACAAGAATATAACTACTATAATACTGCCCCTATGTACAAAAATATAACTGCTATAATACTGCCCCCTATGTACAAGAATATAACTACTATAATACTGCCCCTATGTACAAGAATATAACTACTATAATACTGCCCCTATGTACAAGAATATAACTACTATAATACTGCCCCTATGTACAAGAATATAACTACTATAATACTGCTCCTATGTACAAGAATATAACTGCTATAATACTAACCCCTATGTACAAGAATATAACTACTATAATACTGCCCCTATGTACAAGAATATAACTACTATAATACTGCTCCTATGTACAAGAATATAACTACTATAACACTGCCCCTATGTACAAGAATATAACTGCTATAATACGGCTTCTTGTGTATCAGCTTCTTATTATAATAAATAATTCTCAGACATAAGTGAAGCTTTCCATTCCTCATTTTTAGTTAATAGAAGGATCTTCCATATTTCCTTAGTACTTTGCAGCCTGTAAGTGTCAGACGACGGTTTTATCACTGGCAGTTACTATTGTAGGAGCGTGACCAGGAACGTGCTCTCATCCCAGACACAATAAGTCCATGACAAATTTTAACAGCAGGGACAGATAATAACAGGGAGGACGTGTAAAATTTCATTTCACAGTCTATCATGGCCAAACCAGACTGTCGGGTTGGGTGGATGTAGAATACACGGCTATTAAATCACTGAGTGTCAGGTTGGATATATTCATTTTAATAAGTTCTTAAAGCTGTGACTGGTTCTCTCGAAAATTAATTAAACCTCTGAACATTTATATGTCAATATAGATTCACCTTGTGGGAAGCCATATTATAGTATTAGACATTTGTAAATGTAGCAGTTCACTAATATGTCGTTGTAAATGAAAATAGGAGTAAGAGGGGAGAGGAGGGAGATGCAGCTTCAGTTTCCCTGTGCTTGTCTCTATGAGACTGTGTGCTGTGAGAGGGGAGAAGGAGCAGCAGCATGTGGGAATAATATGAAGACGCTTTTTTTTCTCTTGTTTTTCCAGTGTTTGAGAGCCCAGATAAGATCATCATCGTCATGGAGTACGCCAGCAGCGGAGAATTGTATGACTTCATAAATAACAAGCACCAGCTCCTGGAGAGCGAAGCTCGCAGGTTCTTCAGACAGATTGTCTCCGCTGTTCACTACTGCCACAAGGTAAACACGTTCAGATACAAACAGCGGTTTCCAAACTTGTCAAAATATTTCACGTTCAGTCCTGCCTGGAGCACATACCTGACAGGTGCACTTGCCGCAGGGGAAACAGTCAGCATGGAGGCCTGTTCCCTGGCGGGTTAGAATCCTGCATTTTTATAATCATTCCTCCTATACTGTAAAGAAATCAGCATTTTATGTACTGACTTTACGGTGGGCTTGTGCTTACAGACGGAAGGCAGGGCTGCAGTGTAAAGCAAGGGGGTGGAAGAGAGCAGCAGGTTGTATGTTATATAACACCATCACAGTTTTTACATATGTTTCTGGATTTACGCAAACCACATCCTTCCAACAAGTCATCCGAGGACAGATTGCAGCTCTGTATTGTGGCCTTATGTAAATGGCATTAATTACTGATATATAAGAGCGCCATACAATGCTAATAAGAACATGGGCCTAACTGCCTCACCCTTGGTGCCTTTCTTTTACATTAATGGATATCAATATTATAGATGACATGCCATAGCGGGGGATCCAGTTACAGATTTTGCATTAAGGCCCATAAGCTTCATGTTTCACCTGTAAATAATAATACAAAACAGTGCCAAATAATAATACCGCACAGCACACAAAAGATACAATATAATACAGTAAACACATAAAGGTGCCAGATAATAATAATACTGCACAGTACACAAAGGATACAGTATAATACAGTAAACACATAAAGGTGTCAAATAATAATACCGCACAGTACACAAAGGATACAATATAATACAGTAAACACATAAAGGTGTCAAATAATAATACCGCACAGTACACAAAAGATACAATACAATACAGTAAACACATAATGGTGCCAAATAATATCACACAGTACACAAAGGATACAATATAATACAGTAAACACATAAAGGTGTCAAATAATAATACCGCATAGTACACAAAGGATACAATATAATACATTAAGCACATAAAAGTGCCAAATAATAATAATACTGCGGAGTACACAAAGAATACAATATAAAACAGTAAAGACATAACGGTGCAAAATAATAATGCCATACAGTGAATATAAAACACATTACTGTCAGCATATAGCAATGCCATATAGTGCTACATAAGAACGGCATATAGGGAATTGAAGACAGAACGATACAGCAAACACATAACTTTACTATACAGTGTGCACATAACAGTGCCATATCGTGAGCACATAACAGTGAAAAGATATCAGTGCTGTGCAGTCAGTACAATGCTGTAAAGTGAACGCGTAACAGTGCCATATAATGAACACATAATAATACCGTACAATCAATACATTACATTAACATATTGTGAAAGTATAACATTACCATACTGTGCACACATAACAATGCCATGCAATGTACACATACTCCCATCATGCAAAGCGCTGTGGAATTAATGGCGTTATATAAGTGAGTAAAATAAATAAATACAGTGTACACCTAATAATACCATGCAGTGTGCACATAGCAATGCCATAGAGGGTAAACATAATATTACCATACAGTGTACTCCTAATAATACCAGATTATACAGATGATAATACCACCATATAGCGCATACATACTACTAAATCTGCTGCTATAACATAAGCATTGTCTGTGAAATGGCCACAGTGTGAACATACGTGAACATTGCACGTATGCTAGCTCACGCTGCGGCTCATTTGTTTGGTTTTGCTGTAGTTTCTTGCTCTCTGTGTGGCTTCCCCTTTCTGAGCCACACATTTATCTAGATGGCGCCTGAACCGGCCGGCCTCTGTCCGCTCTGCCCTTATTCACATTGAGGTCGGCTGGAGCAAAAGTAAGGTTTTGATACTAGAGACAGGATAGGACCGCCCCGATGGGTGCACCTTGTCGCGGTGGGATTGGCTTTTTTGATCAGACTTGTGTTAACTACATTACCCTATGTATGTTGTTTACATGTACTATTATCTATTTACTTACTAAAGGATATATGTTCGTTTTTTGTTTTCTTGGGTTTTGCCTGTGAAATGGCCGCAGTGTGAACGCGGCCTTACGCAGGGCTGCTTTACCAGCATATGGTCCGGCTCATTTATTTGGTTTTGCAATGACATAAGGTCACAAAACTTCTAGGGAAATAATATAATGGGGTGTGGTGACCACCATGCTGTTTTCTGGATGTGGGGGGCACCCAGCTGTGGACTGGGGGCATCTCTCTCCTGTGTAGCTACTGCCGGCCGATCCCAAGGAGCGATATCAGTCTGTTAGTTGTATATTTATCTCTAATTCTTGGTATCCAGGCGTACGGATGGGGCGCCTGCATTATGTCCGAGATACTTTATGTCTTGCTTTAAATTCCTAGAACATGGAAGCGTCGGCGCTCAGAGTAATTACCGTCCGGTGCGGTGATTCAGGGGTATACAATGTACCTGGGCCGCACTGCCGGGGTATTTATATTCCGTGACTGCCGCACTGAGTTTATTTCAGGACTCAGCCGGAGAGGAATCTGCGATTGTCCTGTCTCCAGAGAGATTAGCCCGGAGGTGGGATAACGCAGATCACCCACAGGAAGAAACTAATCATCGTCTGTATACATAGAGTATGAACACACTGGGGGGGCGCGACTGGCGGCCAAGACTCCCCCAATATCTTGCCCACAAATACAGAATCTTAAAAATTAATTGATAATCCTTTTTGGGCTGAGTTTAGGCGCCAAGTCAGGCTAGACTAACTAGACGATCCCACGGTCAGGCCTAGCTTCTGACCTAACCTTGTGTCCATGTCCATCCAGACAAGAGGTCCCTACATCTAACCCCTCACACTTCCTCCTGATTTCTGTGTCTATCCATAAACCCAGTCTAAGTCCTTTTTCTTTAAAAAAAAAGTTATGCCATCACTATAATTGATAATGCCTGATTCCTAAAGAACACAGAGAACCAGGTTGTAACCCACAAAGGCCCAACATATTATTTTATATTCAATTTTTACCTTAGTTTTCCTTAAAGGGGAGTGGTCACTTGTCATAAACATATAACATGTTTTACCTGATGTAAACGGTGCTGTTCTCCTGAATCCGGCGATGTCTTTCTTTTGCTCGTGCGCCGCTCCGTTGCTGAGATATGACCACCTGTATATAAATCTAGTCTTATCTAACTGGGCGTTGTCCTCGAGTAGTCATGGCCACGCCCACTTAGCTAACAGGACTGGATATTAGCCAGGAAAGAGAGGGTCATATCTCAGGGACAGAGAGGCACAGAAAGAAAAGAAAGACATCTCCGGATTCAGGAGAACAGCGGCATTTATACCTGGGGGGAAAAAACTACATATTTATGGGCAGTGAGACATTCTCTTTAAGGGGATTGTTAACAGTTATAAACACCCAGCTTTTTTTTTAAAAACTTCACATAATTCCCCATTGGTGTTCCTACTGTTTTTTTTAATAGGTCATAGCATTGTACGTTGGCCAATGAATTTTTGCATTGGCGGCTTGTCCGTGCAGAAAGTCATGGTCAAGAGTTGATACATGGTAGGTCATTGCTGCTGCAGAGACCACCAAGGAACTGGGGGACTGTTGGGATTAGGAGAAGGGAGGGGGGGGCAATGGAAAGGTAAATAGAGTATGTTACAAAATGACGGAAAACCACTTAAAATAATTCATGACTCCTAATAAATGATCCCTTTACAGCTACCTTATTATGATGTATAAAAGACGCTGATTGCACTTTCTTCAGATGTTTGCGGCTCTGGTTGTTTAGACCAAAGACCTGAGATAGGACTTTCTAAAAATATATATACATTTACTTAGTGATTTCACTATTTATGGCTTTTGCTATTTTTGCTTTTCTGCTGAATCGTTATATGTTTACCTGTGAATCATCTCCCGACTCCAATCACAACTTTGTAATAGTTCTGTCCTTTCCATAATGTATACGAGTCCTGGTGAGCTTGTGCCCATAGTCCGAAGCCAATCTGCACAGACTGCGCTGCACTGTAAAGCATGGTGGAGGGACAGAGCAGAGTAGCAGTGATCTCAGACCAACAAGGACTTATCAAGCTCTGCTACATTTATTGTCTCTCTCCCCATCGCGCCCCTGCCTGCTCCCGTCTGCGCAGTCTAGGGAAACATTACTTTAGTTTCTGGGTTTTATCTCCAGAGAGATGCTCTTAATTTCGGCTTCTTCTCCTTTCAATCAGGACGTTACTACTGCTGGCTGTGACCGCTGGAAATAATAAAATGTCTGACACTGATCATTAATCGTCCGACACTGATTATAACCTACTATGGAACAGCCGCACGTAATAACGGGAACAAATCAATGTTCATGCTTAAAGCATGAAAATGTCTGATCTCCTGAAGTCCGACCATTTGGGCCCCCACCAATCTGGGGACCTGGAAACGTGAATTTCATTGGAGGAATGTTCAAGCTCCAGTGGGAATAGCGGAGAGTCAATCCCACCGATCCTAAGAATGGGGTCCAGTCATTGTCTACGGGAAGATTAATTTCCTTTATCCTGAGAACAGTGCTCTGGTAACCCCATTTTAATGGAGTTACGGTCGTGCATGTGCACCACCGCTCAGTTATGTGCGCCACCGCTCCATTCACTCGCTTTGGGACTGTCACACTCTCCGATCCCAAGAACATGGCTCTGACGTCCATTCATTGTCTATGGGAATAGTGGAGGGTCATTTCCTTTATCCTAAAAACAGTGCTCTGGAAACCCCATTTGAATGGAGTTATGGTCGCGCATGTGAACCACCGTTCAGTTATGTTCATCACCGCTTCATTCATTCACTTCATTCACTATGGGACTGTCACTCTCTCTGATCTCAAGAACATGGCTCTGACGTCTATTCATTGTCTATGGGAGTGACAGAGAGACCCTCCCACCTATCAACAGAACAAGACTCTGGATACCCTATGAACGAAGTGATGGTTGCGCATGCACACCACAGCACCATTCATTGACTGTGGGACTGACGGAGCGTTATCCCCACAGAACTGAATAATGTGGCTGTAAAGTTCATTTATTTTCTATAGGAGTGATAGAGTCACTCACACCAACTCCGAATACAGGGCTTAGAATGGAGTGATGGTTGCACATGCCCACCCTCGCCATAAGCATTGACAACGAGTCGGTCTCACCGAACCTAAGATTGCAGCTCTGAAGCTTATTCATTGTGTATGGGAGTGACAAGGGGTCACTGTCATCTATCCTGAGAACTCAGGCGTCCCCCATTAGAATGGAGCACTTGCCGCGCATGCGCACCCCGCTCCACCCATTCTATAGGACTGAGTCCCATAGACAATACATGACCGTTGCTCCATTAACTGTAGAGTCCCACTGTCCAGTTCACTATAGGTCCCAGCGATCGGACGGTTTAATTTAATTCACTGGTGTGAGTTTTTAGCCAGGCACACTTTACACTTACAGACATTTTATGTTTCTAGAGCCCGTTTTTTTTTTATTAGAAAAACATGGCTGACTTTTTCCAAAACAGCGCCACCCCTGTCCACAGGTTGTCGGTGGTATTTCAGCTCAAGAACCGATCTGCCGTACTGGAGATAATCCGTGGACAAGTATGGCGTTGTTTCTGGAATAAATTGACTCGCTAATAGTCCAGAAAATATTTTTTAATTCATCACCGATCACCTGATGAAAACTATCTGAAGATGAAATTTTTTACTAATTCTGTTTTTTTATAACATTATTTTCAGAATGGAATTGTGCACAGAGACATCAAGCTGGAGAACATCCTCCTGGATGAAAACCTGAACGTAAAGGTAAGAAGGGGAAATAGAAAACTTTTTTGAAAAACTAAATTCACGAGAACCAGGTCGTCTAATTGTGCCGAAACGGAAAACTTTCCAGTCGGCACTGATCTGATCGATGGTCACCCAACTTTCCTACACACAGATAGGTGTAGTCACTAGGAGATGAGCCATTGACCGGAGACTTTTGGGGGGGAGCGTTGGTGCTCTTTATAGCATTGATGATGGCATAGCAAATATCAAAATTGGTCCCCATTGTGGTGCCAAATTTTGCCACCCAGGACAGAAGGGCCTGGTGTGTTTTTTTTTTTCCCCCTTATGACCATTACACCAGTTCTCTACCCCACGTTTTCCCAATAATGCCGGTAGGAGTACGGTTTCTCCCCACTTATAGGTACAGTTGAGCAAAAAGATTCATATTACCTGGTCCGGGGTCCACTTTTGTACTCGGCCAACTGGACTTGAGCTGTGGAAACCTCCTTGTCCGCCACTCAAATGCCAGTGTCTTGGGTCTCGCTTGCCCTTACTAGGCCCCCACGACGTCATGGTGGCATATTAGCCTCATGCAACGTCGTAACACGACATCATTGGTGTCTAGTAATCAAAAGAGACACCCAGGATTCGAGTACCGGCCGAGGAAATTTGCTCTGGCCAGGCACAGTTGGCTCAGAGTTCAAAAGGGGACGCCGGACCGCCCGGGGTAGTACGAATCTTTTTGCTCATCTCCACCTACAAGTGATGAGATACAGCACTCCTACTTGAATTTTTGGAAAATGTGGGGTAGAGAATTGGTGTTATGGTCATAAGGGGGAAAAAAAACCACACCAGGTCCTTCCGTCCTGGGTGGCAAAATTTGGAGTAATCAAGTGGATGCCGCACCATGGTGGTGGGAATCCCTTCCCATCCAAAGGATAGTTGGGGGTCCGACGGGTAGGATCCTACCGATCCCAACAAATGGGCTTTGAAATGCCTTTTTGGAATGGAGCGGTGGCCGTTCATGTGCACCTCAGCCCTTCATTGCCAGAGATCGCCAAGTACAGCCCTCGGCTTTTTCGGGTGCCACCATGCAGAATAAATGGTGCAGTGTTGTGATTGTGCCCCCACTGTTCCATTCCAACGAGGCATTTCAGAGGCTCTCGGGGTCCCTCCACTTAAAATTTTTAATAAGGGGACTAACCCTTTAATATCTACTGAAGGCCCCCCTCTCTCCAGGGGCCCCTAGACTAGACAGCTCGGTAGTAGGTAGGTATAAACAGAAGTGGATTATAGTGGGGGGCACGTGTTTTAGGGGCTTCCACCACCCACCTTCCATTTTTTTTAATATGAGAGTCAAGTAAAGTGTGCGACCCCCGAGATGTGATGGGGGGGTCCCTACCAACCTCCATCCAGTCCTGCACAAAGTATTAAGGCCTGGTAGGAACCAAGGAGACCCTATAACCTCCCCCATTAAAGCATTACTTCTGCCAAAACTTCACAATCTCCCATCCTCCAGACGCGACAATCACTTATAAGAAGCCGGGAATGCTAATGGACCCTGATCCGACTCCCTGCCAGCCGCCTAACGACCATGTGCTCCATTAGCAGTGATAAATTGTGGGAACGAAGTAACCGCCCGGAGCCAAAAAATTAACCTATTTAGTGCGTATCCAAAAAAAAAAAAGTGCAACCAGGAAGAAATAGCTGAAATATTCACGGGGCGGCTAAAAATAAGCTGAAGCTGCCCCTGACTAACATCCTGCTGGTGTACGCGCCTTTTATGGACGGTGCGGCAGGTTTAACGCCGCGCACAAGAATGACGGGAATGTCTGTGTTTTACTATAGCACAGGATTAAAAAAAAAATCGTTTAATTGGCTCTGTCTTTAGCGATCCGTTCCCTTCCCGACATATCGCAGGACGCACTCTCATTCCTGGAATTGCTCTTTCCAGGAAACAATCCGGATCCTTTGTGTATTCTCCCGTCTCTTAGTCTTGTTATTGTCGCTCTGACATTGTCATAAGCATTCGTGCTGTATAAACTCTCCGTTTCCTGCTGCTAACCTATACTACCATTGTATGTTACATCTTTAAAAAAAAAAAAAAACAGCGCCACACTTTGAACTGGTGGTCTGTGGTATTGCAGCTCAGCTCTATCCATTTAATTTTTAATTGAGCTGCAATACCAAATGCAACCTGTGAAGAGGTGTGGCGCCATGTTTTTCTAAATCATTTTTGGTTTCAGTGCAAATTTTCCAATTTTTTTTAAAGTTTTAAATTAATGGATTTACATTTTTTTTCCCTGTTTTTAAGCTTGCAGATTTTGGACTCTCAAATCTGTATCACAAGAACCAGGTCTTGGAAACGTACTGTGGCAGTCCGCTGTATGCGTCTCCGGAGATTGTCAAGGGTCTTCCATACCGGGGACCAGAGGTAAATACCTTTCCTTTCTCAAGGTGACATGCAGCCGCGGGGACTCAAATATTATTCGAGCATGTCAAAGATATTCGGTTAGCACCCGAGCATGCTCAGATAACACCTTATCCCAGCATGTTCACTGGTCACTGATCATCATGTATAAATGTATGGCTACAAAGAGCATCTCAAGAATATAGGAAAGGCGATTGATATCATTAAAGACAGTGTAATTCCACACTCCCCCTGCGGAGGCGCTGTGAAGAAATAAAACACATGCTGATTATTGCATTCATTTTCAACATTGCTGCAAAGCGTGACGAATATGTTGATGTACGGACCGAACGATCCACCAGTTCTAGCTGCGTCGGTGCATCGTTACAGTCACGTTAAGTTATGCGGCTTTGCCAAGTAATACCATAACGATTAATTTTCTTGTAATATCAGGCTCCGGCTTTAGAATTGAGTTATCCACATTGTTCTAGTACCGACTATAGTATCTGATTTTTTTTTCCCTCCGCAGGTTGATTGCTGGGCCCTCGGGGTGCTGCTTTATGCTCTGATCTATGGGAGCATGCCATTTGATGACAGCAATTACAAGACTCTGGCAGAACAGATTGGCAGTGGGCTGTACAGACAGCCTCCTCATCTGTCAGGTCGGTGTAAGACGTTTACTATCGTTCTCTCGTCACGGTTATAAAATATTGAATTAAGTCTAAAAATTGGTCAAATGGTTCACAATAATAAATTTAATTTCTTTAGCGCCATTTAGAGCATCTCTGTTTCTCTGGAGGACTTAGCACGCCCACTTATTATATGATTTCAATAGAAATGTGTGTAATACTCCATGTCTCCTGTGGAGGCACTGCAGGAAAATGAAACACAGATTACAGCTAATCACAGGTGGTCTTCTCCAATAATCGTGACAAACGGATGCATGAGTGCCTAAAGCATAGCCCTCTAAGAGGCACCAACATGATGATTTGTAAGGTCCCGGAACTATATCACTCTGATGATTGGGTCCTAGAATATGACAGAAAACACACCCTAGTTCCAAGATCATGACATAATTAGGACCATGCTTGGATAATCTTTAGAGGGTTTTTTCCATAAACAATAGATGTATTACCTATCTACAGAATTGGTAATAATTGTGTAAATTCTGGGGTCCGAGCTTTGGAAACCCCCATCAAGCATAAGACTAGGGGTCCTAAAATTCCTTATGTGAATGGTGTTGTAGTGAGCATGTGCGACCATTGCCTGTTTACTGCCTATAGGTCACACATACTCACCACTGCTCCATTCACAGGGGGATTTAGGACCTTATATGCTCAGGTGGATGGGGATCTCCAGTGACTATAGATCTATCAGTTATCCTGTAGATAGGAGATAAGAATCGTTGAAAGAGGTATTCTCAAGTTTGAAAGTCATAGGATGGGGGATAGCTTTCCGATTGATGGGGGTCTCTGGTGATCCCAAGAACCAGTGCGGAGGTCTATCATGCTCACTATTGCTCCTTTCAGAAGATAAGCAATGTTTAAAGTGGTAGTTTCAAGTTTGAAAGTCACCCCCTATCCATAGGATGGGGTATAACTTTCCAATCGTTGGGGGTCCCAGCGATCCCGAGAACCAAAGCGGAGGTGGATCATGCATACCACTGCTACGATAATTAGAATGGAAGTGTGCTGCTGTCGGCAATCTTCGGCACTTCCATTAAGAGCGAGTGGAGTGGCAGCACACACGATCGACCACCATTCCATTCCATTCCTGTCCTCGGAATCCCCAGGTTGCCTTGGTGATCGGAACCCCGGCGATAGTAAAGTTATCCTTTATCCCATGGATTGGTGATAACTTTCAAACTCAAGAGTACAACTTTAAGGGACAGTTCCTTTAAAATTACCTATGTTATTTCAAGTGTAAGACCTAAAGGGGTGGAGCATGACACAGGAAGTCAAGAATCCACGTGTCATGCTCCACCCTCTCTAGGCAGGAAACTATATGTTTTATCTGGAGTTTTCCTTTAAATTAGAACAATTAATGGTTTTTTTTGTATTTCAGAAATTTAGGACTTTGTAATCAAGGAATTGTATAAGATCTCTTCGGGATATCTGCCGCCATTTATGATATTGGTTGTTTAATTAGATTGTGATTGAAGTAATCGGCAATAACGACTGTCCTCTCTATACAGGAGCCTGCGGACTGATCGACTGGATGCTGACGGTTAATCCAGGCAGGAGAGCTACGATTGAAGACATTGCCAATCACTGGTGGGTTAATTGGGGCTACGACATGGTGGTCTGCGACTGTGACCTGGTGCCCGAATGTCGGTCTCCACTGTTGGCTCGGTACATTGAGTGTCAGAACACGGCGAGTTTCAAAGCGACTCAGAAAGAACACGGCAAAGCCCAGCAATGGGAGGATGACGAATATGAAGTCTGTCTGAGGAAGTCGAAAAAGGAGAATGACATTAATCACTCTCAGCAGGAGCCTGAACTTACTGTTCCCAGGCAAAAACCAAAAGGGATCTTGAAGAAAAGGAGCAGTTTTGACAGTTCTTTTCTAAACTCTACTTTCTCGGAAAACCAGTCTGAGAACCGCTTGGAGCTCAACGGAGAAACGCAAACTGCGTCCGCCTACGAGTCGCACAAGACAGTTAATACCGAATGCACTTTCAACATGCCGAAGAAAGGGATCCTGAAAAAAACATGCGAGCGGGAATCGGGTTATTCTTCTTCCCCGGAGAGGTTGACGCCGACAGAAATCCAGAAAACCTATCTAACAGTACCGGAAGAAAAGGCCAAGGCCGACAAGCACTCGAAAAGAAAAAAAGGCATTCTAAAAAAGAATGGACGCTTCTCCGCCAGCTTGGACCTTCCCGCGGACTGCTCGGCTCTACGGCTTTCAGACTCCATGGAAGACCTCGTCATAAATAACAAAAACCCTGCGAAGAGTCCGAGTCGTCCGTCGAGCGTCATCAGCGACGACAGTTTTCTCTCCAGCGATTCTTTCGACCTTCTCGATGTGACTTCCGATACAAAATCTCAATTTTTCACCTATAATTCGAGGAATAATTTCTACAGTTCCGAAGAAGAAGACGCGTTGACCAACAAATCCATAGAGACTCTTAGGGATCGAGACCATAAACTATAACGGACAGCTTCTTCTTTCGTTACTTGTACTGAAAAACTGTGAGAATTTTCCGTTTGCACATGTTCTGAATCTTGAAAAACAAAGACTAGGTTGTAAATATGACGGCTGTATTTTATTAGTGGATTGTTTTTGTGCTGTACGTTGCATTTAGTTGGATTTTGTAAGTGAAGAATATGGTAAATTTTCACTTTGCGTTGTCTTAATTATTGGAGGCTGATGGGTGAGAAGTCTGGATGAGTCGATCACTCTGATCGATACCCTTACTCTATGGTAAGCTCATGTACTCCCCCTAGTGGTGACAGATACAATTACGAAAAGCCCAGGATGCGGATAGCTTTTATACCTACGCTCAGTAAAAATATGTTTGCAGATACCACAGTACTTTTTCCAAAGCGGGAGGAAATTGCTTAACAAAATATGGAAATGTCGGAGCGTTCCTTCGGAGAAAGGTTTATATAAATAGCCGGATTGAGATCCACTTCGTTCTGTCTTCAGACGAATTTATAAAACAATGTCTCTTTATATGGAAGCGAAAGGAAAACAAGACGGCATTACCTTGATTAAATAGAATTAATGGCACCAGCGTCCGCCTTGTTCATAGAGACTTTCTGGACTCCGGCCCAGTAAAACAGCTGCTGTTTCCACCATGTTAGGTCCATTGGGAAAATAACCATTCAGCAGCGGAAAAACTGCAGTCAAATCTGCAATAACAAATGCAGATTTCATTGCAGAAAAAGGTGCAGATTTGGGGAATTCTCATGCACAACGTTGTGTAATAAGCAGCGGATTTTCTGCATGCAAATCCACTGCATATTTGCATGCTGAAAATCTACAGGATATGCTCTAAATTCTCTGTGGGACGCGCTCTAAAGAAACTGTGGTGTAAAAACAAGATATGAATCAATGGTTTTCCATGGTGTTATACTTCAGAGCTGCATTCATAATTCTGCTGATCTCTTGTTGCCAGAATATTGAAATCATCTTTTGGAGGTGAATGAACAAAAAGGGAAAACAAAGATAAATTTTGTTTTTCTTTTTGCAAATTTGCTCAACATATTTTTCAAAAAGTAAAATAACATGTTGTTCAAGGTCGAGCTGCTTTTTTAGTTTTTGCTTTGCCCAAACACAGGAAATTCTTGGCTAAGTTTTAATTAACTCTGACAATGGTGGTGGCAATTAGTGACCGAGGAAAGAATGTAAGGAATCCCATGAATTTGTCACTATAAACACAATACAAAGAGGCATTATCCAGTGTTGTTACATAGACCACCTTAAAGGAACAGTCCAGAGGGGGAGAGCACAGGAATCCATAGGAAGCCACAAGGGAAACCCCTGTGCCGCGTCTGCCCCTTAGGCCCTGATCTATTTTAAGTTTAATACAATTTATTCATTTTACCAAAAGTTTTACTTTTAAAGTTTTAGTTTAAATTTTCTTGACACAATTATAGAAACCAGGTTTTTATGTTAATTGTCCATTTTACAATGTTTTTTTTACATTTTTCATGTCATTATCTATATAAAAAAAATCAATTTTCATGCTATTTACCAAGACTGATATTAGACTCATTGTTCCTTTAATGTATAAAAGACTTCCTCCCCCTCCGATACAATGACTGATAACACCTCTATATACAGTAGATAACACAGGATCCACCATTCACAATAGGTGATGTCACAGCTCACCTCCTCCTGTACAATGACTGATAACACCTCTATATACAGTAGATAACACAGGATCCACCATTCACAATAGGTGATGTCACAGCTCACCTCCTCCTCCTGTACAATGACTGATAACACCTCTATATACAGTAGATAACACAGGATCCACCATTCACAATAGGTGATGTCACAGCTCACCTCCTCCTGTACAATGACTGATAACACCTCTATATACAGTAGATAACACAGGATCCACCATTCACAATAGGTGATGTCACAGCTCACCTCCTCCTCCTGTACAATGACTGATAACACCTCTGTATACAGTAGATAACACAGGATCCACCATTCACAATAGTCGATGTCATAGCTCACCTCCTCCTCCTGTACAATGACTGATAACACCTCTATATACAGAAGATAACACAGGATCCACTATACACAATAGGGGATGTCACAGCTCACCTCCTCCTCCTGTACAATGACTGATATCACCTCTATATACAGTGGATAACACAGGATCCACCATTCACAATAGGTGATGTCACAGCTCACCTCCTCCTCCTCTACAATGACTGATAACACCTCTATATACAGTAGATAACACAAGACCCACCATTCACAATAGGTGATGTCACAGCTCACCTCCTCCTCCTGTACAATGACTGATAGCACCTCTATATACAGTAGATAACACAAGACCCACCATTCACAATAGGTGATGTCACAGCTCACCTCCTCCTCCTGTACAATGACTGATAGCACCTCTATATACAGTAGATAACACAAGACCCACCATTCACAATAGGTGATGTCACAGCTCACCTCCTCCTCCTGTACAATGACTGATAACACCTCTATATACAGTAGATAACACAAGATCCACCATTCACAATAGGCGATGTCACAGCTCACCTCCTCGTTCTGTACAATAACTGATAACACCTCTATATAAAGTAGATAACACAGGATCCCCATTCACAATAGGTGATGTCACAGCTCACCTCCTCCTCCTGTACAATGACTGATAACACCTCTATATACAGTAGATAACACAGGATCCACCATTCACAATAGGTGATGTCACAGCTCACCTCCTCCTCCTGTACAATGACTGATAACACCTCTATATACAGTAAAGCAACGAACCGCACGAGCAATACATAAGCTCCGCCATGCAAAATTCACAGAAAACCCAAAAGAAAATGGACACTTGAGCTAAAAATGTTTGTACGTTTATTAGAAATAGTCTAAAAAAATGATCAGGTAACAATCATAAATAATCAATAATTAGGGACACACAAATAAGGGACACAATCGGTAAGATAAACAGGCAACACACTAGTGCCACGTACAGGAGAAAGATGTCGCAGGATTAATTAGAATAGCCACTTAACAATGTAAATATACTACATGCATAAATCGATAATCTTGGAATTCCTTCATATGATAAATATAAGAGATAACAGAATTAAGTATATAGGCTAGAAGTCCATGGTAACAAATCAAACACTAATAACCAGACAAATAAAGGGTAAAGTGCACAGTGCCAACAGTGTAATAAATATAGCTCCACAATAAGACCACATACGTTGTTCCAATGAGTAATTAATTTGTAAGGAGCATATTTACACCCGTATAATCGTTATAAAGAATAATCAATAATACTGTATATACTGATCCTAAATAGTTGGTACAATAAATGTAAGGTGCAAAGTGCCAGTAGTCCAATATATATGACCCCAACAAATAAAGCCAAATAAATGGTTTAATGAAACATACAAAAACCAATGCAAATAGAGCAAATCTGGCTAACTGAATTATATAATAAAGTGCAACGTACAAAAACTGCAATAAATTATAGGGGAATAATAACCCCTGACAAATTAATAAGATCAGTAAGTACCATAAGCTGCCATAGGCTAGCTAATTAATTGCAGAGTGACACATAGAAAAACAGGAGAGAATCCTAAGGCTACGTTCACATTAGCGTTACGCTAATGTGCGTCGCTGTTGCGTCGGCGATGCAGCGGCGACGCGCCCCTATGTTTAACATAGGGGACGCGTGCGTTTTTTTGTTAGCGTTTTTCGACACGTGCGTCGTTTCCGACGCTAGCGTCGGACGCAAGAAAATGCAACAAGTTGAATTTTTCGTGCGTCCGATTTTCGTCAAAAAACGACGCACGCGTCGCAAAACGCAGAGTTTTTGCGCGCGTTTTTGGTGCGTCGCGCGTTGCGTCGCCGTTGCGTCGCCGACGCACCGGCGCGCAACGCTGATGTGAACGTAGCCTAATAGATATATGCAAAGAAAACATGAGGCCAGAGGTAGTGAAGGAAAATGAAAGGCACACATGAACCAACCTGCTCCTGGACGTGGGATAGAGAACCCCAACGCGCGTTTCGCACACTCGCTTCCGCAGTGTAAAATGCATGTTTTTTCCTGTATTTTTTGTAGGTTTTACTTTTGGGGTTAAGGGGGTGTTGAGCTTTTTGCAACAGAAAGGTATCAAAGACACATCCTATTTCTACACCCTATATTATAGTTAAAAATGCACCAAAATCCTCACTGAAAAATAATGGCGAAGACTGTATCAAAACAACGCAAAAAAAAAAAAACTTCGCCAAAAACGACGTGCCTTTTAAAAACTTTTTTTTTTTAGATGTGGATTTTTCACCCTAAAAAATTAATGTAAAAAAACAAACAAAAACACTGTGAGAACACAGTCTTAGCTTCATTTGAAGTGCCCATCTGAAAGAGGTGGATTTTTCATTGAAAAAAAAAAAAAACCAGGAGGTATACTCAAAGCTTATTTGTAGGGATTATTGATGCTGATTTTGGAGCAGATCTACTTTATAATTTTACTGGGGGAAAAAAAATGGTGTAAATGTAGCCTTCGACTATGTGCACACGTTCAGGATTTCTCGCAGAAAATTCCTGAGAAAAACCGGACATTTTCTGCAAGAAATCTGCAAGAAATCTGCATGCGTTTTTGCCGCGGTTTTGCCTCGGTTTTGGTGCGTTTTTTTCCGGACATTTCCCAATGCATTTTGTAGTGGGAAATACGCAAAAAAAAACAACGCGTTTTTTACCGCGATGTGTTTTTTTCGCGGAAAAAAACACATCATGTGCACAAAACAAGCGGAATTCATTCTAAATGATGAGATGCTTATTGTTTGCGTTTTTTTGCGGTTTTATAGCGTTTTTATCGGGAAAAACCGCGAAAAAACAGCAACGTGTGCACATAGCCTTATAGCTAAGTGCTTACATGTGCCAATTTTGACATTGTTGGCTGTGGAATGAGTAAACTAAGACTCCAACAGTGAGCTTGTATCTATTTTACCTGTCTTCTCCTCTCAGCTGATTGATCACCGCATCAAAGTTCAACTCAAATTTGATGGGGTCATAATTCAGCCCAGATAAAAGAGTTACAAACTCCTGATCAAGATGAGCTCGCTGAAGGATTCTTAGTTAACTCATTCTGCAGCAGGAAAAAATAATAAACCTATAAAGAACAATTATATTAGTTTTTCCCTGATTGCCCTTTTAAGTACATGAACTTCAGTATTTGTAATCTATGCATTTTCCATCGCAACGTTCCGCAGACGCGTCTCTGATCACCGTACATAATACCGTCACGTTAGATAATTTTCCACGCATCAATCCTAATCTACCTCCACAAGGAGGAATGCGTGAATCCTACACGGCATTTTTACAATATGTCCTGGAACGTTAGTGATTTTTCATCCTATGTATTTATAGTACACGAGACCTAAAAATACCGAACTGTGGAATTTAGTGTTATTATAAAAAAAAAAATAGGAATAAAAAGCCTCTTAAAATACAGACAGCGATATAAAAGCGCAGCGGAGATATCAGCGCCTCTCCCTAGTTATATGGGATGTTTTTGTGGCCCATTAAAATCTACAGAAATAGATATTTATTTTTACTTTATTGGTTGTAAAGCCTCGGTGGGTGAGATAAGACGAGTTCTGTGCTTTCTTGACACCCGGCCATACACACAAGATAACACTCCGTAGGTGGCTAGATCTCCCGACTTCCTCGTACAAGACCACTCGGAATTTCTGTGATTTTTAATGGGGAGAGAGAAGTCTGGCAGAGGATTACAAAAGGATCAGCTGTTTAATTTCTTCTTTTCCCCAGGGAAAAAGTCAGGAGACCCCCTTATACTGTATATTAGATGGTCCTCTGGTCCCACCAGGATCGGCATAGTTGTCTGTCTTCCATCTGATGTGTATGGGGTCTTTAACACCACACAAGTTTCTGATCTACGTGTTTGGGCCTTTTAGGGTAGAGTCAGATAACTCGGACGGGGATCGCAACGCAATGCTCGGACTCACCGGCGGCTTTCTCATCTCTAACTTCCTGCCTTTGAGTACACGTAACAGGACTCAGGACGTATAATCTGCTGTACAACAGACTGCCTCTCCAACAAACACAGCCTTGTTATAAGCGCCGTCCGACAACACGTCCTGTAGACGTTGCTTCGACTTGAACCTTTATCCAAGTTCACAGTTTCGAAAAAATAAATAAATCTGAATCGTGGGAGACATTGGAATGGATTTATCATAACTGCGTAAAATGAAAACTTTTTTGTTGTTGCCATAGCAACCAATGTCATTTTACCGGATCTGTTTATTTATTTATATTTTTTTTAATGAAAGGTGTGTTCTGATTGGTTGCTATAGGTAACAAGCGCAGCTTTCCGGTTAGAAAGTTTTAATTAATGTGAACGTTTATTTACAGATACGAGATTCTCGGCCCGGGCCAGAAAGGGGGATTACTGGGTGAACATGTGAGAAAGTAAAGAAAATTGCCATACTTTTATAAAGATACAGGAAGCTGAGAATTACAATTTTTTTTTTGCCTTTCTTTTATTAATCTATCAAGCAAAACTTTACAATTAAAGCGATGAACGTTTATGTTATCCCAACATTACCGTGCAACTGAATTGTCAGGTTTCTGTGTCATGTTCTGTCTTCGGGAGCACACTGCTCCCCAGCCTCCTGCATTCCGGGGGAGCGGTGTGCTCCTGAATGATTGACAGTTTGTACCAGCGGTATATCTGAGCCGTGCCGGCCCAAGCTGTGTGGTCTCTGATGATCTGCCACTTCGGAGGAACACTGAGGCTGGCCCGATCCTGTGATCCAGGCAGCTACTGAGCAGCACTTACAAGCTCTATAAAAAAGATCTTGCAAACAGGTTCTTTTCCTAGGAGATTGGCCACTGCTGATAAAGTGCAGAGGTGGCCGGTAACTTAAGCAACAAGCAGAAAACTATAGAATTCAAAATCTCCCGTGTTTCAAGGAACGAAAATAATTATTAATAAGAAGCAAGCTGCAAAGTTGCTTGTATTTACTTTATAATAACCTTTTAAAGGGTTTGTCCTGGACTTTTCAACTTTAACATTGATTGCCTATCCTTAGGATAGGTCATCAATGTCTGATCGGTGGGGGTGCGACACCTGGCATCCCGACGGATCAGCTGTTCCTGGTGTTGGCCGGAACGTCTCAGTTATTGAGCTGTACAGCTCAGTTGACAGAATAGTGGCCGCGGCCGGTACTGGAGGTCCACCCCCTATAGCAGTGTTCCCCAACTCCGGTCCTCGAGAGCCACCAACAGGTCATGTTTTCTGGATTTCCTTAGTATTGCACAGGTGATTGAATTCTTGCCTGTCCAGGTGATGCAATTATCACCTGTGCAATACTAAAGAAAACCTGAAAACATGACCTGTTGGTGGCTCTTGAGGACCGGAGTTGGGGAACACTGCCCTATAGATTTGAATAGGGGCGGATGGACAGTACCTGGCTGCGGTCACTAAACAGTCGAAAGAGCTGTGTAGTGCTGGCTGACACCGAGAACAGCTGATTGGCGTGGGTGACGGGTGTCGCATCTCCACAGATCAGACATCGATGGCCCATCCAAAGGATAAGTCATCAATGTTAAAGTCCCAGGCAACCCTTTAAGTCTATGAAATGAATAAACAAAGTCAAGTTGACTCTGTATTTTTTTTCCCATTTAATCGCTATCGTCGCTGCTATCAAAAAACAAAGTGAGAAGATCCTTCTGTCCCTTCTTCTGGGCGGTAAGTGTCGACCTTTCACTGTGTAATGGGCTTGAGGATGGGAACCAGACCATTTTATCTTCTTCGCACTCCGAGCCGGCGTCACGATGCGGATTATTGCCGTCCCACGAGGACGCCTCGTATTGTCCGAGATCCCTCTCCGGTTTGGTAGATCTCCTCCTCTCTACCTCGCTCGCTACTTTTATTTCAGATCGCTCTATTATGTGCTGAGATCTAAGGAGTGAAAATTTCAAGCTATTCTTCTTCTGCGCCTTCCTCAGAGGCGCGGGGGTGACAGCTAAAGATAAAGAGCCACATTTCTGAGAGTAAAACGTAACGCAATCTTGGGTGGTTTCGACAGGGTCGTTGCCAGGTGCTTGTTTGGGGTTGTCAGCGCCGGTGGTACTCTTCGCTCTATTCTTCTTTAGGCCTCTCCTACGCTTATATGTTTTCGTCCTGTTACTTTTGCCTTTAGATCTGCTTATAATTGGTGGATTTTCCCTCTCATTACGCAGACTTATATTTCTAGGTGAGTTGTCATGGTGAAACGACGTGCCGCTATCATCCTGACATAAATGCTGGAGATTACGTGCAGGTGTTACAGCTTTATCATCCATACTTAGAGCATTCTTACGTCTTCTTTGATCACTGGAAGCTCCAAGATCATCTAAAGAATCCCTGGCGGGCGACACATCGAGGGTTTTTCTCATTTCTGATTCTTTAACAAGGGTCTTTCCTCGCTGCTGGCTAATTGCGCCACATATGCAGGGGGCATTGGCCGGTGAAGGAGAAGGCCCGGTGGTTGTAGCCTTCCGCTGGGGTGCGCCATGTTCTTGCACACATCTGGGGGAGGTCTGCGTAGTTTTGTCTTTTATACCACAGACCGGCTCCGGTTTGTTCTTACGGATTTCGTTAAGTATTCTATCTACCGATGATTGCATGGAATCTGACAACTGCTTACATTTTTCTGACAACTCCAAGTGCTTCTCGCTTTGCTGTAACTTTATCGCATCCGTGGCCATTAGAAGCAGCTGTATGTTCGATTTTAGATCTGTCATTTCTGCATCTTTCTACAGAAACAAAGAGGAGGGTTATCCTAGATGCCACAGACACAACAAAAAGACATTTGTTTTGCAAATTGTTCTCCGGGAATGAGAACTTTGTGAGATGAGTGGGGAACGCTGAAAAGGACTTTAGTCGTCTAAGATGGTTTCGTTCAGGACTGGCGTCAGTATCAGAGAAACATGAACCGATGACAGGACGCTAATTCAAGGTGTTATCTGCGTAAATATGCTCAATACTTGTAGGTTTGATAGGGTCAAATTGAGTCATAGGGGGTTGTACACTACTGGGGTGCTGCATGCGTTAGCAAAAGATCTTTACGATCCTCCCAGATCGACGCGGTTCTTCCGCTCTCAGCCCTGTGTCCTCAACCGCTCTCCTGACATAAGCACCATGACATGGCCATCGATCGGCTGCAGCCTTTACAATTGTATCCGAGCTGTAGAAATACCGTTATCACCTCTGTACTTACCGTATTTTGCGGACTATAAGAATCAACCCAAATTTTGGGAGTGTAAATGGGAAAAAAAAAGGTTTTTAATAAAATGGGGGTAAGTCTTATAGTCCGATTTTACCGGGAGGCGGCGGTGGAGCGAGGTCATAGGAGGTAGGGCCGCTGCTGCAGGAAGTCGGTAGCGGCGGATGGAGTGAGGTGATGCTGCGGACCCCGGGCTGGGAGGACGTGGTGTCATTGAGCCGAGATCTCAATCTGCAGATGCGATGCCTCCGATGACCATTTTCTTGAAGCCCACTGCTGGGAAATCAATGGACTCCGCTCCTGCCTCAGACATTTTCTTGCCCCACTACTGCCATCGCCGGCTTCCTGCAGCAGAGACCCTGCCTCCTGTGATCCCGTTCCAGATAAGACACCCCCCATTTTCCTCCAAAATTAGGGGGAAAAAGCGCGTCTTATAATCCAAAAAATTACAGTACCTACAGCTCCTCTGCTCTCAGAATTGTCTCCCCCGCTGGTCTCTACATATAAATAATGTCACGTGACTGCTGCAGTGGCTGCTGATTGGAAGCAGCGGTGACGTGACAATGTTTATGGAAGTAGATGAGCAGAGGACACAGGGCTGAGAGCGGAGGAGCAGTGCCGGTCTCAGCCCTGTGTTCTCTACTCCCATAAACAATGCGACATGACCGCTGCAGCCAATCATTGGCTGCTGCAGCAGTCATGTGACAATATTTATTTCAGGAGACCAGTGGGGGACACACACAGAGGGCTGAGCATCCCCAATCCAGGAGGTAAGTATAGAGGTAAAAACAGTGTTTCTACCTCTCTGACTTAATTGTGAAGGCTTTAGCCTTAATTAGCGAACAAGTGATGTTGCTTATGTCAGGAGACCTATGGGGAACACATAGTCCAGTTTAGATTTTTTTAACTTTATGTAGCACAGCCTTTAATGAGGGCTTGTCCAGTAGTGGATAACCCCTTTAAATAGGCCCATGTATATTTTACAAATAATTGTATCCCCCCTTAATATACTGAATCTAAGTGATCATTGGACCTCTGTGTTGTCCCATTACTCTGTTATTCCTATTAAAAATGTAAAAATGACAACCTTACCAGTCTGCTACAGAAAGTGTCAGACTGTGCAGGAACACATCCAATTGACGGGGAATGGTAAGGGGGCAGGTGTTATATATATATATATATATATATATATATATATATACATATACATTTCCAGGATGAAATGTATTTCACTAGAATCCGCAGATTCTAGGAGATTCTAGACTAATTGGGATCTCATCAGAGAAGGGGGCTGGCTTTGCCATTGAAATCAGCCATTCATCCCCCTTCATCATGTGCAGACACAAGGAGGGACAGACTGGCTGATCTGTAAAAATGAAAGTACCGTATATTCCTAAAATGTATTCATTTTAATGTTAGCACTTTTTTTTTTACTTAAAAAATCTATGTAACTTTTTATGTAGAGTATATCTATGGTGCTCGCAGATTTATGCAGCAAGTCTCATCATATAACATGAACACGTCCGACTCACAAGCAGGATTTTCTTTTCCAAGCCCAATATTGCTTGTTCCAGATCCGATTTCAGAGGCATTACTTTTAACAGCGATTCGTGAAAAAATGAGATTTTTTCCTGCACTGAAAGAAATAATCTAGTGTTATTTTATATATTTATTATTTATGTTGTTCTGCCGCAATGGATGAGACAAACACATTTTTAATATACGGTACCATATATTTATAAATATATATAAATAAATAAAAAACTTTAAATCTTAAACGTTTATCAAAATGTAAAAAGCAAATTCTAAAAAAAAAAATGAAAAAAGCATATTTGGTATCGCTGCATGTTTAATTGTCTGAACTAATAAAGTATCAAAACATTTATCCCGTACAATGAATGAAAAATCAAAATGAAAGAATTGCTGTTTTTTTTTGTCACATCACCTCAAAAAAAGAGAATAAGATGGAAATGAGAAAATCGCACGGACGCCATAATGGAGATAATAAAAACTACAAAACAAAAAAAACAAGACGCAACTCTATTGTTAGAAAAATAAGCTCTCAAAATATGCCAATTTTTTTGCTTTAAGTGCAACACAAAAAAACACTATATAAATTTGGCAGCAAAATAGCTGTACTGACCCGTAAAATAAACTTACCGGTTTATTTTTATCGTAACGTAAACGTTGTAAAAACATAATGAAAAAAGATAAATGGCTGCAGCTCAAATGGGTTAAACATTTCTACATTTTAATTTTTTTAATTACATGTGAACAACCTTTTTCATTTCTATTGACCCTTAGGTGTCACTATCCTTGCCATTATCAGCTGATAGTGATTCCCAGGACTTTTGCGCCCTCTCTTGGTAAAAGTAAAAAGGAAATAAAACTCACGAGCTTTAGAAACGCCATTAATGCTTTCCAGTATAGATTGACATCTTAAATTTGTATTTTCCTCTATATTGAAAAATGGTCCTTTCAGCTGTAAAAAGGACAAAATGGAGAATTCAATTGTCTAGTTTCATGTAATTATTTATATGGCCCTTATAGGATTTATAATAGTTCCTCACCTCCTGCAAAGTCCCTTGAATGCTGCAAATCAGCTGATGTATCTGCTCGCTAAGGAAAATAAAAAGAAGACGTGAATCAACTTTCCCTCTTCACACAGAATTTTTGATAATTATCTTTCGCTCCACGTTCCTGTGACACAGCGCAGTGTTCATACGTGTATTTATATCACACATTTTTCCATGATTATGTAACTAACGAACCTTTCATACTTTTCTTTTGCTCGTTTCTTGCTTTCCTCAAACTGTTCAATAATATCTTTTGGTTTTGACAGTCCGAAAGAATTAAATGTGTTCCTGTCTTTGGGGTCGCTGCTGCACAAAGGAGGTTTCGCCTGATATTTCTGATACATACTTGGTTCACTCTGTGATATAAATATTAAGTTAGTGCAATACTGAAAGTGTGGGATTAAGAGGTATCACAAATAACGTGTAAACCCATTTTAGGAAACCAATTAATTACGGTAATAATATATAAACAGTGAAAGGGATATTCATTACTGATCCTGTACTGATCCTGAGTTACATCCTGTATGATACTCCAGAGCTGCACTCACTATTCTGCTGGTGCAGTCACTGTGTACAGTACATACATTACATTACTGATCCTGAGTTACATCCTGTATTATACCCCAGAGCTGCACTCACTATTCTGCTGGTGCAGTCACTGTGTACATACATTACATTACTGATCCTGAGTTACATCCTGTATTATACTCCAGAGCTGCACTCACTATTCTGCTGGTGCAGTCACTGTGTACATACATTACATTACTGATCCTGAGTTACATCCTGTGTTATACTCCAGAGCTGCACTCACTATTCTGCTGGTGCAGTCACTGTGTACATACATTACATTACTGATCCTGAGTTACATCCTGTATTATACTCCAGAGCTGCACTCACTATTCTGCTGGTGCAGTCACTGTGTACATACATTACATTACTGATCCTGAGTTACATCCTGTATTATACTCCAGAGCTGCACTCACTATTCTGCTGGTGCAGTCACTGTGTACATACATTACATTACTGATCCTGAGTTACATCCTGTGTTATACTCCAGAGCTGCACTCACTATTCTGCTGGTGCAGTCACTGTGTACATACATTACATTACTGATCCTGAGTTACATCCTGTATTATACTCCAGAGCTGCACTCACTATTCTGCTGGTGCAGTCACTGTGTACATACATTACATTACTGATCCTGAGTTACATCCTGTATTATACTCCAGAGCTGCACTCACTATTCTGCTGGTGCAGTCACTGTGTACATACATTACATTACTGATCCTGAGTTACATCCTGTATTATACTCCAGAGCTGCACTCACTATTCTGCTGGTGCAGTCACTGTGTACATACATTACATTACTGATCCTGAGTTACATCCTGTATTATACTCCAGAGCTGCACTCACTATTCTGCTGGTGCAGTCACTGTGTACATACATTACATTACTGATCCTGAGTTACATCCTGTATTATACTCCAGAGCTGCACTCACTATTCTGCTGGTGCAGTCACTGTGTACATACATTATATTACTGATCCTGAGTTACATCCTGTATTATACTCCAGAGCTGCACTCACTATTCTGCTGGTGCAGTCACTGTGTACATACATTACATTACTGATCCTGAGTTACATCCTGTATTATACTCCAGAGCTGCACTCACTATTCTGCTGGTGGAGTCACTGTGTACATACATTACATTACTGATCCTGAGTTACATCCTGTATTATACTCCAGAACTGCACTCACTATTCTGCTGATGCAGTCACTGTGTACATGCATTACATTACTGATCCCGAGTTACATCCTGTATTATACCCCAGAGCTGCACTCACTATTCTGCTGGTGCAGTCACTGTGTACATACATTAATTACTGATCCTGAGTTACATCCTGTATTATACCCCAGAGCTGCACTCACTATTCTGCTGGTGCAGTCACTGTGTGCATACATTACTGATCCTGAGTTACATCCTGTATTATACTTCAGAGCTGCACTCACTATTCTGCTGGTGCAGTCACTGTGTGCATACATTACTGATCCTGAGTTACATCCTGTATTATACTTCAGAGCTGCACTCACTATTCTGCTGGTGCAGTCACTGTGTGCATACATTACATTACTGATCCTGAGTTACATCCTGTATTATTCTCCAAAGCTGCACTCACTATTCTGCTGGTGCAGTCACTTTGACCTACATTCAAAGGGTATACGTTGGAGTTTCCATTATTAAATTGCATGGATTAATGCAATGTTTGATTTCAGTGTCATTACTGTAGGAAATTGATGAATCGAGTACTTTCACATTGTTGTGCAGCACTGACTGGATCATTCCTTCTTATCAAATGCTTTTTATTCCTATAAAGACCTCCAGATGGCGCTGTGTCTCTGGATATATAATGTGTACAGTGGCTTTGAGCTTTGTTCCTGATTGATATATATATAAGATAATTACAAGATCATCCGTCATCATTTTACATTGTTTCTATATAGAGCAGTACTTAAAGGGCACCTGTCACTTGCCATAAATTTGAATTATTTTTACCTGGTGTAAATGCTGCTGCTCTCCTGAATCCAGAGTTGTTGTTTTTTTGTTACTGCCCCTCTTTATGTGTGAGATACGTCCCCCTCTTCCTTGTATATAAATCTAGTCTTTAAAGATGAGTGGGCGTGGTTCTCATCTCTTCCCTGTGAACCACGCCCCCTTGGCTTAGAAGACTAGACTTCCATACAATGAAGATGGGGCCATATCTCAGGAATGGAGAGGAGTAGGAACAAAATATAAACATTGTCGGATTCTGGAGAACAGCGGCATTTACACCAGGTAAAATAATTTACATATTGAAGGCAGGTGACCGATGCCCTTTAATTTTCCTTAAAGTAAGCACTGTCTGTCCACATTGTACATGCGTCCCTCACTCCACAGATGATATTACTTACATCTTGGGAATTTTGATTGGAATTTTTCTGATATTTTGCATAATCCATGGACCCCTGCTGAGAGCCATCAGGACAAAACTGCGAACTGAAGAGGAACTGGGAATCGCTGAGGCTGGAATGGTCGCTCTGCGCAGTGTTCCGGTTTGCAGATTTGTTGATCCTGTATTGATCCATGATGTGTGAATTAATGTTTATTATGATATTCTTATGCCCACTGTCCCAAAGGTGCCATACTAGGCCCAAAAGCGGCAGGGCATCCTGTAGTATAGCACACATATGTGCAAATGTTGCAATTTTGGTCCCATAATTAGGACCTGTCACTTGCCATAATTTTTTGCATGGTGTAAAGGCAGCTGTTCTCCTGAGTCCTGTGTTGTTTTTCTTTTGTTCCTGCGCCTCACCGTTCCGGAGATATGGCCTCGTCTTTCCTGTATATAAATCTGTTCTTGTTAACCAAACGGGTGTGATCCTCAACTGATCACTGTGGGCGTGTTCAATAGAACCACACCCAGTTGGCTAAAACTCTAGATTTATAGACAGAGAAGAAGGCGGCATATCTCAGGAATGGAGAGGCGTAGGTACGCAAGAAAAACAACGTCGGATTCAGTGGAATAGCGGAATTTGGACCAGATACAAAAATGACATATTTATGGCAAGTGACAGGTCCCCTTTAAGGCAAAATCAGGCTTAAAGTAAAAAAAATAAATGAGGACAGTGATGTGTCCTTTCCATCTGTTCCGAACAGATGTGACAAAAAATGGCCTTGGCATGTGAACCTGGAATCGCTCATTTCAGCAGAGAATAATGTGACGGCCGCCCGTAGAAACAAGCAATCCCATGAGGCCTGAGAGATACAATACTGTTTATTTCCATGAATTAAACCTGATTCAGTAGCTGCTAGAAACAAATAACATTCTAAATACAGGAACGCCCCTCACCCGGCTCCCGGAGGAACGCTGAACATGTCTTTGATGTTCCACACATTGAGATTCATTTTTTAAGCCTGGAGGAAAAGAAAACAAGGAAGAAAAATGTGGTGAAAAATACACAAACAATGCCCCACCTTCCCACACACACACCCACTGCCCGTCAGCACCTGCGGACACCCACTGCCCGGCAGCACCCGCGGACATCCACTGCCCGGCAGCACCTGCGGACACCCACTGCCCGTCAGCACCCGCGGACATCCACTGCCCGTCAGCACCCACTGCCCGTCAGCACCCGCTGACACCCACTGCAAGTCAGAACTCACAAACAACCACTGCCCGTCAGCACCCGCGGACATCCACTGCCCGTCAGCACCTGCGGACACCCACTGCCCGGCAGCACCCGCGGACATCCACTGCCCGGCAGCACCTGCGGACACCCACTGCCCATCAGCACCTGTGGACACCCACTGCCCGGCAGCACCCGCGGACATCCACTGCCCGGCAGCACCTGCGGACACCCACTGCCCGTCAGCACCTGCGGACACCCACTGCCCATCAGCACCCGCGGACATCCACTGCCCGGCAGCACCCGCGGACATCCACTGCCCGGCAGCACCTGCGGACACCCACTGCCCGTCAGCACCCGCGGACATCCACTGCCCGGCAGCACCTGCGGACACCCACTGCCCGTCAGCACCCGCGGACATCCACTGCCCGTCAGCACCCGCGGACATCCACTGCCCGTCAGCACTCACAGACACCCACTGCCCGTCAGCACCCGCGGACACCCACTGCCCGTCAGCACCCGCGGACACCCACTGCCCGTCAGCACCCGCGGACACCCACTGCCCGTCAGCACCCACGGACATCCACTGCCCGTCAGCACTCGCGGACATCCACTGCCCGTCAGCACCCACTGCCCGTCAGCACCCACAGACACCCACTGGCCGTCAGCACCCGGGGACACCCACTGCCCATCAGCACCCACGGACACCTACTGCCCATTAGCACCCGCGGACACTCACTGCCCATCAGCACCCGTGGACACCCACTACCCGTCAGCACCCACGGACACCCACTGCCCGTCAGCACCCACGGACACCTACTGCCTATCAGCACCCGCGGACACCTACAGCTCGTCAGCACCCACGGACACCCACTGCCCGTCAGCACCCGCGGACACTCACTGCCCATCAGCATCCGTGGACACCCACTGCTTGTCAGCACCCGCAGACACCCACTGCCCATCAGCATCCGTGGACACCCACTGCCCATCAGCACCCGTGGACACCCACTGCCCATCAGCATCCGTGGACACCCACTGCCCGTCAGCACCCGCGGACACCCACTGCCCGTCAGCACTCGCGGACACCCACTGCCCGTCAGCACCCACTGCCCGTCAGCACCCGCAGGCACCAACTGCCCATCAGCACCCACAGACACCCACTGCCCGTCAGCACCCGGGGACACCCACTGCCCATCAGCACCCACGGACACCTACTGCCCATTAGCACCCGCGGACACTCACTGCCCATCAGCACCCGTGGACACCCACTGCCCATCAGCACCCGTGGACACCCACTACCCATCAGCACCCACGGACACCCACTGCCCGTCAGCACCCACGGACACCTACTGCCTATCAGCACCCGCGGACACCTACAGCTCGTCAGCACCCACGGACACCCACTGCCCGTCAGCACCCGCGGACACTCACTGACCATCAGCATCCGTGGACACCCACTGCTTGTCAGCACCCGCAGACACCCACTGCCCATCAGCATCCGTGGACACCCACTGCCCATCAGCACCCGTGGACACCCACTGCCCATCAGCATCCGTGGACACCCACTGCCCGTCAGCACCCGCGGACACCCACTGCCCGTCAGCACCCACGGACATCCACTGCACGTCAGCACCCACGGACACCCACTGCCCGTCAGCACCCACGGACACCCACTGCCCATCAGTATCCGTGGACACCGACTGCCCATCAGCACCCGCGGACACCCACTGCCTATCAGCACCCGGCTCCCGGAGGAACGCTGAACATGTCTTTGATGTTCCACACATTGAGATTCATTTTTTAAGCCTGGAGGAAAAGAAAACAAAGAAGAAAATGTGGTGAAAAATACACAAACAATGCCCACCTTCCCACACACACACCCACTGCCCATCAGCACCTGTGGACACCCACTGCCCGTCAGCACCCGCAGGCACCCACTGGCCGTCAGCACCCGCGGACATCCACTGCCCGTCAGCAAACATGGACACCCACTGCCCGTCAGCACTCACGGACACCCACTGCCCGTCAGCACCCACTGCCCGTCAGCACCCACTGCCCGTCAGCACCCACTGCCCGTCAGCACCCACAGACACCCACTGCCCATCAGCATCCGTGGAAACCCACTGCCCATCAGTATCCGTGGACACCGACTGCCCATCAGCACCCGCGGACACCCACTGCCTATCAGCACCCGGCTCCCGGAGGAACGCTGAACATGTCTTTGATGTTCCACACATTGAGATTCATTTTTTAAGCCTGGAGGAAAAGAAAACAAAGAAGAAAATGTGGTGAAAAATACACAAACAATGCCCACCTTCCCACACACACACCCACTGCCCGTCAGCACCCGCAGGCACCCACTGGCCGTCAGCACCCGCGGACATCCACTGCCCGTCAGCAAATATGGACACCCACTGCCCGTCAGCACTCACGGACACCCACTGCCTGTCAGCACCCACTGCCCGTCAGCACCCACTGCCCGTCAGCACCCACTGCCCGTCAGCACCCACAGACACCCACTGCCCATCAGCATCCGTGGAAACCCACTGCCCATCAGCACCCTCGGACAACCACTGCCCATCAGCAACCGTGGACACCCACTGCCCATCAGCACCCGTGGACACCCACTGCCCATCAGCACCCGTGGACACCCACTGCCCATCAGCACCCGTGGACACCCACTGCCCATCAGCACTCTCGGACACCTGCTGAGTAATAGAACATATTCGACAGTCACTACAATAGATAATTTCTAATAATCTGTCTGTAAATAAGATTCAGATAATGGTCACAGAGATGAGCAGCGACATAGACGCCTCCTATCTCCCCAGAACATAGGGGCTGCCACAGAACAGTTTTATAGCAACTTCCTGTTCCTGTGCCAAACACTGATTGTTCATGTAGGACCACCAATTTAACAAGAGGTTCTTCAGCAGCTGCAGTGTGTAATAAACACTTCTGTGGCTCAGATGCTGCAGAACATCATAATGCACCCCAGCTGCTGAAGACCTTCCATACAAGGTTCAGCTCCTGCAGAACATCATAATACACCTCAGCTGCTGCAGAACCCCATAATACACCTCAGCTGCTGCAGAACCTCTTAATACACCAAAGCTGTTGCAGAACTTCAATACATGCCTCAGGTGCTGCAAAACCCCATAATACATCTCAGCTGCTGCAGAACCTCAATACAAACCTCAGCTGCTGCAGAACTCAATAGTACACCTCAACTGCTACATGTTCTGCAGCAGCTGAGGTGTGTATTCAGGTGTATATATTGAGGTTCTGCAGCAGATGGGGTGTACTATAATATTCTTCAGCAGGTGAGATCTGTATTATGATGTTCTGCAGCAGCTGAGGTGTATTATGAGGTTCTGCAGCAGCTGATTTCTGCATTATGATGTTATTCAGCAGCTGAGAACTTTTATCTATGAGGTTCACCAGCGGATGAGGTGTGTATTATGATGTTCTGCAGCAACTCAGGTGTATTATGATGTTCCGCAGCAGCTGAGGTGTATTATGATGTTCTGCAGCAGCTGAGGTGTATTATGAGGTTCTTCAGCAGCTGAGGCATGTAATATCATGTTCTGCAGCAGCTGAGGTGTGGATTATGATGTTCTGCAGCAGCTGAGGTGTATTATGATGTTGTTCAGCAGCTGAGGTGTATTATGAGGTTCTGCAGCAGCTAAGGTGTATTTTGATGTTCTACAACAAGAGTCTACCAGGTAAAATTACCACTAAAGGGAACAGCCAAGAATCAGGCCCTGACACAATGGCTGACTATTGGGCTGTTTTACATTACACATGTTCTTTCTGTGAGAGAAACATCCTCTATATCTTTTCTCATTCTTCTCTCCTCAGGACAGAGGTTCAGTAATGGCCGCCCTTCTCCTCCCAGCAACTCACAGGTAGTGACACCAGGAGACGCTACATTCACTACTGACAGACATTTCCTGAACTGAGTGCACTGAGGGAAAACTAGGCCGGCCTGTACAGCGAATTGGATCCCAGCTTACAATTTCTACCCTTCATTTTCACAATGAAAGCTGCAATCTGATTGGGCTATACCATCATTCTGCTTTTTCCACACGAGCCTCCACCTAAAATGGCTGCCAATCCTTTCTTTTCTTTTACCTCAGAGTCCAGACGGCCATCGTCTGTGACAGGCTATTAGAGGAGATCTATGGTAATAGCATCATGATTTATTTCTGTGAGGTAAATAATTGTCTAAAGAAGATACTAGATATTATTATGTAATGTTATAGCCATCCTTGCTCCACAGGAATAAGTTTCTGATCAGTGGGGTCCAATTGCTAGAATGCCTGCGGCTGCCTTCTTTATGGGACTGGCGGAATTCATGAAGTATACTACTCCATTATCTTAGAGAAAGCATGGAGCAGTGGTGAGCGTTTGAAGGACATTTCCGAGCCATTTTGTCGCCAGTCGGACCCCCAGTGATCAGAAGCATATCACCTGTTCTGTGATCACCACTTTCAATATTGGGAACGAAATGAGCAGAACACAAAGCTGCGGTGAAATCAGGAGTCTGTGGGCGGCTGCGATATCACTGGCGGATTCCTGTCAGGAACGTGGAGAGATCACGTGTCAGTCAGAAAACTGCTGCGACATGGCAAGAAATGTCACCCAGGTGATCTGCTATCAGCTAATGATCACTGGTGACAAAATGACAACCGACTACATAATCCCTAACTACATGAACCATGCCTATAAGACCCCTGACTACATGAAGCCTGACTGCATGACGCCTGAGCCCTGACTACATTACCCCTGACTACAAGACCCCTGACTACAAGACCCCTGACTACATGACCCCTGACTACATAATCCCTGACTACATGACCCCTGACTACATGATCCCTGACTACAAGACCCCTGAATACAAGACCCCTGAATACATGACCCCTGACTACATGACCCCTGACTACATGATCCCTGACTACAAGACCCCTGAATACATGACCCCTGACTACAAGACCCCTGACTACATGATCCCTGAATACATGACCCCTGACTACATGACCCCTGACTACATGATCCCTGACTACAAGACCCCTGAATACATGACCCCTGAATTCAAGACCCCTGGCTACATGAAGCCTGACTACATGACTTCTGACTACATGACCCCTGACTACATGATCCCTGACTACATGATCCCTGACTACATGATCCCTGACTACAAGACCCCTGGCTACATGATCCCTGACTACATGACCCCTGAATACAAGACCCCTGGCTACATGAAGCCTGACTACATGACGCCTGACCCCTGACTACATGACCCCTGACTACAAGTCCCCAGACTACATGACCCCTGACTACATGATCCCTGACTACAAGACCCCTGAATACATGACCCCTGACTACATGATCCCTGACTACTAGACCCCTGAATACAAGACCCCTGGCTACATGAAGCCTGACTACATGACGCCTGACCCCTGACTACATGACCCCTGACTACAAGTCCCCAGACTACATGACCCCTGACTACATGATCCCTGACTACAAGACCCCTGAATACATGATCCCTGACTACTAGGCCCCTGAATACAAGACCCCTGGCTACATGAAGCCTGACTACATGACCCCTGACTACATGACGCCTGACCACTGACTACATGACCCCTGACTACAAGTCCCCTGACTACATGACCCCTGACTACATGATCCCTGACTACAAGTCCCCTGACTACATGACCCCTGACTACATGATCCCTGACTACAAGACCCCTGACTACATGATCCCTGACTACTAGACCCCTGAATACAAGACCCCTGGCTACATGAAGCCTGACTACATGACCCCTGACTGCATGACCCCTGACTACATGACCCCTGACTACATGATCCCTGACTACAAGACCCCTGAATACATGACCCCTGAATTCAAGACCCCTGGCTACATGAAGCCTGACTACATGACTCCTGACTACATGACCCCTGATTACATGATCCCTGACTACATGATCCCTGACTACATGATCCCTGACTACAAGACCCCTGGCTACATGATCCCTGACTACATGACCCCTGAATACATGACCCCTGACTACATGACCCCTGAATACATGACCCCTGAATTCAAGACCCCTGGCTACATGAAGCCTGACTACATGACTCCTGACTACATGACCCCTGATTACATGATCCCTGACTACATGATCCCTGACTACATGATCCCTGACTACAAGACCCCTGGCTACATGATCCCTGACTACTAGACCCCTGAATACAAGACCCCTGGCTACATGAAGCCTGACTACATGACGCCTGACCCCTGACTACATGACCCCTGACTACAAGTCCCCAGACTACATGACCCCTGACTACATGATCCCTGACTACAAGACCCCTGAATACATGACCCCTGACTACATGATCCCTGACTACTAGACCCCTGAATACAAGACCCCTGGCTACATGAAGGCTGACTACATGACGCCTGACTGCCTGACTCCTGACTACATGACCCCTGACTACATGATCCCTGACTACAAGACACCTGACTACATGATCCCTGACTACAAGACCCCTGAATACATGACCCCTGAATTCAAGACCCCTGGCTACATGAAGCCTGACTACATGACCCCTGACTACATGACCCCTGACTACATGACCCCTGAATACAAGACCCCTGACTACATGAAGCATGACTACATGACGCCTGACCCCTGACTACATGACCCCCTGACTACAAAATCTCTGACTACATGACCCCTGACTACAAGAACGCTGATTACATGATCCCTGACTACAAAATCTCTGACTACACGACCCCTGACTACAAGACCCCTAACTACATGACCTCTACATGACATCTGACTACATGACTTCTGACAACATGACCCCTGACTATATGACCCCTGACTACTTGACCTCAGACTATATGACCCCTGACTACAAGACCCCTGACTACATGACCCCTGACTACATGACTAGTAGATCTATGACTCTGGCTGTATCACTGATGAATAGGTACATAATGACCCATGTACGTGCCCATCTCTCTGACAGCTGATGAATTCCAGCTCTTCAGGTGTGTGACTGCTGGGTGTCGACCATGATTAGTGCAGACGATGCAGATAAAACCATTTTCTTGTAAGATGAACTCTACCTTCCGCTCGTCACTTATCGCTCATCTTCCCCGTGTTGGAGACATTAAATATGAATATCCGTGCTCAGAGCCGTGCGCTCCATCCACTGCTTCTTTTTATGTGAAGATCTCACATGTCACATATTCCTCAAAGCTTCTTCCTTAGATAGATAATTACAAGGAATATTTAATGCACTTATCTTCTCTCGGTAATCATCATATCAATGCTCCGAGTCGACAAAAGCATGAAATATACATTGGATCAAAGTCAGAGAGATGGGAACAGCGCAGAGTGGTCTATTACTGTATAATGGGTGTGTTGTAATGGGGTTTTATTGTATGTAAATTTCTGGATATAATAAGTCTGGGGCCTTATAGCGAAGCACGGGATGGGGCTCTACCATGATTAATAACCTCTCCGGGGTCTCCTTGGCCCTTAGTTCAAGTGCAAAATCTTTGATATGGCCTTTGACCACCATGTACAATTTATAGCACTTTACTACTCACATGGGACTGAGGCTCCAAGGTGCAACCGCAATTCCCTAAAATTGGCCCCAAATGGTAAAGACCCCCCCGGTGATGTCTATACTATGACTTAAAGGATATTATACCTTTAAGCACATTGGGGCAAGTTTCATCTTTTACTTAGCTAATATTATTTTTTAGAATTGGATTTTCATTTTTAAAAAAATGTGCACCTTTTGGCTTTTACAGGCGGTTTGTTTCCTCGCACGTTGCTGGTTGCATAACGAGTTAACTGAGAATCTATCAGTGAGTTTGTTCTGTGTTTCTTACTCTTTTATCCTTCTTTTTTGAGCTCCTTGCAGCTGATTTGTGACCACATCAATGTTCACATCAACTTTGATGTGGTCTATGGCCTGAAAGGGACTCTGTCACCTGAATTTGTAGGGAACAATCTTCAGCCATAGAGGCGGGGATTTCGGGTGTTTGATTCACCCTTTCCTTACCCGCTGGCTGCATGCTGGCTGCAATATTGGATTGAAGTTCATTCTCTGTCCTCCATAGTACACGCATGCGCAAGGTAAGATTGAACACATGTGGAATCACCGCGCATACAAAAGGGGGCGGCGCTTTGGGCAGAGCGGGGTATCCGGCGCATCAAAAGAGTGCTGCCAATACGCCCCGTGGGCACATGCCCTTACAGAGTTTCGATTGGGTCCTTCAAGTTATACCTCTGCTTTTCACACACCTCTATTGGCAGGTTATTGGTCTGACCACTTACCTGCGGTGGACAGTTAGGCTATGTTCACATGACAAGTTTTTTCAAGCAGAAACTGCTTCAGGAAACACTTCTTTTTGAGTGAGCTTTCCTTTTCAAAAATTTTTAGCCAAATATTCATACAGAGGTTTGTTGGAGTGGATTTGCTCCAACATCCTTGTCAAAAACAGCTTAAATGCCGCGGGGAAAAGTTATCCAGTTCACTTCCATGCAAAAATGCAAAAATCCAATTTGTCGTTCATATGAGGTGGGTTTTTTAGTTTTTTTTTTCGTGATGAGGTTTTAAAAAAAACATCTTGAAGGGAAAAAAGCGCTAGTCAAACCTCTTTGAAAATCCTGATAAGCATGTCAAATCAAGAGCATGCACAATAAACCTTCAGAATAAGAAAAACTTCTCCAAAAACCTCCCCTTTTTCCTAAAGCGGAAGAAAGCTCATACATTTTTTAACAAGCTACAAAACAAAACTGTGCACATAGCCTTACTCATGATTTGCATCCCAGACTACATAGACTTTCTGTTGTCAATCATCTATAGTCATAGAGACGCATAAGTTTACATGGGAGCTGCATACAGATAACGTTAATCATCAATACTATGTTAAATAACCCTCTTTTTTTGTGTTTGATGTTTTCCATACAATGATAATGCATAATTATGATAATACTGTACATAAGACTTGGCTCCCCAAAAACACTCAGCCATTAGGATATTTTGCAATCACCTACTGGTGTTCACTTTCGATCACATTCTAACAATCATGGCCTCCTATGATCCCTGCCTGTCATGTGGGGACTTGTCATCGTATTGTTTGTGTCCGTCCAGTCAGACAGAATTTATACATTTTCCCTGTGGTGTATGACTTCAGCCGAACAAAATGCGTCTGATGGAGGAAGCATTGATCTCTGTTGTGACAACGCCCGGTCCCTGTGCCTACAGGCAGCTTGTACAGATCACGGACACGATGTAAGGTGTGATTGATCCATCGCCGTCAGCGCTTATCACAGAGATCAATGATGGGTTATGAAAGCAGCTATAGTCTCAGCAACGTGCCTGGTACATAGAGAAACTCCTCAAATGCTCTACTAGCTCATACTCCGCTCTTAGGCCACGTTCACACTATCAGTATTTGGTCAGTATTTTACCTCAGTATTTGTAGCCAAAACCAGGAGTGGACCAATCAGAGGAAAAGTATAATAGAAACATATGCACCACTTCTGCATTTATCACCCACTCCTGGTTTTAGATTCCAAATACTGATGTAAAATACTGAAAGTGTGAACATGGCCTTAACCCCTTAGCGACCGCCGATACGCCTTTTAACGGCGGCCGCTAAGGGTACTTAAACCACAGCGCTGTGGAAAAAGTGTATAGCGCCCCCCACAGGCCGATTTTCTCCGGGGTCTCGGCTGCCGAGGGTAGCCGAGACCCCAGAGAACATGATTCGGGGGTTTTTAACCCTCCCCGCATTTGCGATCGCCGGTAATTAACCGTTTACCGGCGATCGCAAAAAAACAAAAAAAAACAAAAAGCGATCTCTTTTTAATTTCTCTGTCCTCCGATGTGATCGCACATCGGAGGACAGAGAAAAGGGGTCCCAGGTGGCCCCCCAATACTCACCTAGCTCCCCCGATGCTCCTCGTGTCTCCCGGTGGGCGCCGCCATCTTCAAAATGGCGGGCGCATGCGCAGTGCGCCCGCCGGCCGGCACCGGGAGAATCTTTGGGGTCTCGGCTGCCTGGGGTAGCCGAGACCCCAAAGAGCATGATCGGGGGTCGGTTTTAGCGACCCCTGTTTTGCGATCGCCGGTAATTAACTGTTTACCGGCGACCGCAAAAAAAAAAAAAAAAAAAAGTAAAGTGTAATTCTCTGTCCTCTGATGTGATCGCACATCAGAGGACAGAGAAATAGGGGGATTCGGGGACCCTAGCATACTCACCTAGGTCCCTGGATCCTCTTGCTGCTCCTCCTGGCCGCCGGCAGAAGAACATGGCGGACGCATGCCCAGTGCGCCCGCCATCTGTCTCCATCTGCCGGCCGGCAGGAGAACAGCGGTTAGGGCTAAAATTAGGGTTAGGGTTAGGGGTAGGGTTAGGGGTAGGGGTAGGGTTAGGGGTAGGGGTAGGGGTAGGGGTAGGGGTAGGGGTAGGGTAGGGGTAGGGTTAGGGTTAGGGCTAGGGTTAGGTTAGGGGTAGGGTTAGGGGTAGGGTTAGGGGTAGGGGTAGGGTTAGGGGTAGGGTTAGGGGTAGGGTTGGGGTTAGGGTAGGGGTAGGGTTAGGGCTAGGGTTAGGTTAGGGGTAGGGTTACGGCTAGGGTTAGGTTAGGGGTAGGGTTAGGTTAGGGTTAGGGGTAGGGTTACGGCTAGGGTTAGGTTAGGGGTAGGGTTAGGTTAGGGTTAGGGGTAGGGTTAGGTTAGGGTTAGGGGTAGGGTTAGGGTTAGGGGTAGGGTTAGGTTAGGGGTAGGGTTAGGTTAGGGGTAGGGCTAGGGTTAGGGGTAGGGTTAGGGCTAGGGTTAGGGTTAGGGTTGGGGCTAAATTTAGGGTTAGGGTTGGGGCTAAATTTAGGGTTAGGCTTCTTTCACACTTACGTCGGTACGGGGCCGTCGCAATGCGTCGGCCCGACATACCGACGCACGTTGTGAAAATTGTGCACAACGTGGGCAGCAGCTGTAGTTTTTCAACGCATCCGCTGCCCAATCTATGTCCTGGGGAGGAGGGGGCGGAGTTATGGCCACGCATGCGCGGTCAGAAATGGCGGATGCGACGTACAAAAAAACGTTTCATTGAACGTTTTTTTGTGCCGACGCTCCGCCAAAACACAACTGATCCAGTGCACGACGGACGCGACGTGTGGCCATCCGTCACGATCCGTCGGCAATACTATGGGCAAAAAACGCATCTTGCGGGCACATTTGCAGGATCCGTTTCTTGTCCAAAACGACGGATTGCGACGGAATGCCAAACAACGCAAGTGTGAAAGTAGCCTTAGGGCTAGGGTTAGGGTTGGGGCTAAAGTTAGGGCTAGGGTTGGGGCTAAAGTTAGGGTTAGAGCTGGGATTAGGTTTAGGGTTTGGATTAGGGTTGGTATTAGGGTTAGGGTTGGCATTAGGGTTACGCTTGGGATTAGGGTTAGGTTTGGGATTAGGGTTAAGGTTAGGGTTGTGATTAGGGGTGTATTGGGATTAGGGTTAGGTTTGAGGTTAGGGTTGAGATTAGGATTAGGGGTGTGTTGGATTTAGGGTTTTGATTAGGGTTATGGTTAGGGTTGACATTAGGGTTGTTTTGGGGTAAGGGTTGTGATTATGGTTAGGGTTAGTGATTAGGATTATGGATCAGGTTGGGATTAGGGTTAGGGGTTGGAGCTAGAATTGGGGGGTTTCCACTGTTTAGGTACATCAGGGGGTCTCCAAACACGACAGCCAATTTTGCGCTCAAAAAGTCAAATGGTGCTCCCACCCTTCTGAGCTCTGCCGTGCGCCCAAACAGTGGGTTACCCCCACATATGGGGCATCAGCGTACTCGGGATAAATTGGACAACAACTTCTGGGGTCCAATTTCTCTTGTTACCCTTGTGAAAATAAAAACTTGGGGGCTACAAAATCATTTTTGTGAAAAAAAAAAATATTTTTTATTTTCACGACTCTGCATTCTAAACTTCTGTGAAGCACTTGGGCATTCAAAGTTCTCACCACACATCTAGATAAGTTCCTTGGGGGTCTAGTTTCCAAAATGGGGTCACTTGTGGAGGGTTTCTACTGGTTAGGTACATCAGGGGCTCTGCAAATGCAACATAATACCCGCAGACCATTCTATCAAAGTCTGCATTCCAAAACGGCGCTCCTTCCTTCCGAGCTCTGCCGTGCGCCCAAACAGTGGTTTACCCCCACATATAGGGTACCAGCATACTCAAGACAAATTGGACAACAACTTTTGGGGTCCAATTTCTCTTGTTACCCTTGTGAAAATAAAAACTTGGGGGCTACAATATCTTTTTTGTGGAAAAAAAAATATTTTTTATTTTCACGGCTCTGCATTATAAACTTCTGTGAAGCACTTGGGCATTCAAGGTTCTCACCACACATCTAGATAAGTTCCATGGGGGGTCTAGTTTCCAAAATGGGGTCACTTGTGGGGGATTTCTACTGTTTAGGCACATCAGGGGCTCTCCAAACGCGACATGGCGTCCGATCTCAATTCCAGCCAATTCTACATTGAAAAAGTAAAACGGCACTCCTTCTCTTCCAAGCTCTGCGGTGCGCCCTAACAGTGGTTTACCCCCACATATTGGGTATCAGCGTACTCAGGAGAAATTGCACAACAACTTTTGTGGTCTAATTTCTCCTGTTACCCTTGTGAAAATAAAAATTTGTGGGCAAAAAGATCATTTTTGTAGAAAAAATGCGATTTTTTTTTTCACGGCTCTACGTTATAAACTTCTGTGAAGCACATGGGGATTCAAAGTGCTCGCCACACATCTAGATAAGTTCCTTAAGGGGTCTAGTTTCCAAAATGGTGTCACTTGTGGGGGGTTTCCACTGTTTAGGCACATCAGGGGCTCTCCAAACGCGACATGGCGTCCAATCTCAATTCCAGCCAATTCTACATTGAAAAAGTAAAACGGCGCTCCTTCACTTCCAAGCTCTGCGGTGCGCCCAAACAGTGGTTTACCCTCACATATGGGGTATCGACGTATTCAGGAGAAATCGCACAACAACTTTTGTGGTCTAATTTCTCCTGTTACCCTTGTGAAAATAAGAATTTGTGGGCAAAAAGATCATTTTTGTGTAAACAAAAGCGATTTTTTTATTTTCACGGCTCTACGTTATAAACTTCTGTGAAGCACTTGGGGGTTCAAAGTGCTCACCACACATCTAGATAAGTTCCTTAAGGGGTCTAGTTTCCAAAATGGTGTCACTTGTGGGGGGTTTCCACTGTTTAGGCACATCAGGGGCTCTCCAAACGCGACATGGCATCCAATCTCAATTCCAGCCAATTCAACATTGAAAAAGTAAAACGGCGCTCCTTCACTTCTAAGTTCTGCGGTGCGCCCTAACAGTGGTTTACCCCCACATATGGGGTATTGGAGTATTCAGGAGAAATTGCATAACAAAATTTATGGTTACATTTCTGTTTTTACACTTGTGAAAATAAAAAAAATGGTTCTGAATTAAGATGTTTGCAAAAAAAAGTTAAATGTTAATTTTTTCCTTCCACATTGTTTCAGTTCCTGTGAAGCACGTAAAGGGTTAATAAACTTCTTGAATGTGGTTTTGAGAACCTTGAGGGGTGTAGTTTTTAGAATGGTGTCACACTTCATTATTTTCTATCATATAGACCCCTCAAAATGACTTCAAATGTGATGTGGTCCCTAAAAAAAAATGGTGTTGTAAAAATGAGAAATTGCTGGTCAACTTTTAACCCTTATAACTCCCTAACAAAAAAAAATTTTGTTTCCAAAATTGTGCTGATGTAAAGTAGACATGTGGGAAATGTTATTTATTAACTATTTTTCGTGACATATCTCTCTGATTTAAGGGCATAAAAATACAAAGTTTGAAAATTGCAAAATTTTAAAAATTTTCGCCATATTTCCGTTTTTTTCATAAATAATCGCAAGTAATATCGAAGAAATGTTACCACTAACATGAAGTACAATATATCACGAAAAAACAATCTCAGAATCAGCGGGATCCGTTGAAGCGTTCCAGAGTTATAACCTCATAAAGTGACAGTGGTCAGAATTGCAAAAATTGGCTCGGTCATTAAGTACCAAATTGGCTCTGTCACTAAGGGGTTAAGGTACCTTCACACATAACGATATTGTTAACGATATCGTTGCTATTTGTGACGTAGCAACGATATCGTTAATGAAATCGTTATGTGTGACAGCGACCAACGATCAGGCCCCTGCTGGGAGATCGTTGGTCGCTGAATAAAGTCCAGAACTTTATTTCGTCGCTGGACTCCCTGGAGACATCGCTGGATCGGCGTGTGTGACACCGATCCAGCGATGTCTTCACTGGTAACCAGGGTAAACATCGGGTAACTAAGCGCAGGGCCGCGCTTAGTAACCCGATGTTTACCCTGGTTACCATGCTAAAAGTAAAAAAAAACAAACACTAGATACTTACCTACAGCCGTCTGTCCTCCAGCGCTGCGCTCTGCACTCCTCCTGTACTGTCTGTGAGCCGGAAAGCAGAGCGGTGACGTCACCGCTCTGCTTTCCGGCTCCCAGACAGTACAGGAGGAGAGCAGAGAAGCAGAGCGCAGCGCTGGAGGACAGACGGCTGTAGGTAAGTATGTACTGTTTGTTTTTTTTTACTTTTAGCATGGTAACCAGGGTAAACATCGGGTTACTAAGCGCGGCCCTGCGCTTAGTTACCCGATGTTTACCCTGGTTACCGACATCGTTGGTCGCTGGAGAGCGGTCTGTGTGACAGCTCTCCAGCGACCAAACAGCGACGCTGCAGCGATTCGGATCGTTGTCGGTATCGCTGCAGCGTCGCTAAATGTGAAGGGGCCTTTACTGTAGTTACGCACACCACAGAATTTACATTTTGTTCCTCGCTGCTTTTCTAAATTGCATCTTGAAACTTGAATGTTAGCAACACATTTCCTTCCTAATTTGTTCCTTCCTCTCTTTCCTTCCTTTCTTCCTCCCTTTCCTTCCTTCCTTATTTTCTTTCTTGCTTTCCTTCTTCCCTCCCTTGCTGTCCTTCCTTTCTCTCCTTCTTTCCTTCCCTTCCTTTCCTTATAGCCTTCCTCCCCTTCCTTCCTACCCTCCTTTCATTCTTTTCTTCCTTCTTTCCTTCCTTTATTTGTTCCTTCCTTTCTTCCTCCGTTTATTTCCTTTCTTTCCTTCCATAATTTCCTTCCCTTTTTTCTTCCTTCCTTCTTTCATTCTTCTTTTCATTTTCTTTGTTTTCCTTCCTTCATTCCTACCTTAATTTCCTTTCCTTCCTTGTTTCCTTCCTTTCTTTCTTCCTTCATTCCTTTTCATTCTTCCTTCCTCTCTATCCTTTCATCCCTCCTTTCCTTCCTTCCTCCCTTTTACTTCCTTCCTCCCTTTCCTTCCATCCCTTCATTGCTCCCTATCCTTTCTTCCTCTCCTTCCATCCTTGCCTTCCATTCCTTCCTTCCTTATTTCCTTCTTTCTTACATTTCTTTCTTTCTTCCTTTCTTCCTTCCTTCCCATCCTTTCCTTCCTTCCTTCCTTTCCTTCTTTTTTATATCTTCCTTTCCTTCCTTCCTCCCTTCCTTTCCTTCTTTCCTCCCTATGTTCCTCCGTTTCCTCCTTATTTCCTTCATTCTTTCCTTCCTTCCTTTCTTCTTTCCTTTCCATCTTTCCTTCCTTCCGACCTTTCCTTTCCTTTCTCCCTTTCATTTTGTTCTTTCCATCCTCCTTTTCCTTCCTTTCTGCCTTTCTTCCTTTCAAGTTAAACATTGAACCAGCACCAGTAATCAAGATCATAACTCATTTATAAAATTATATTTCTAACACTTTGAGATCCGGCATTGTTATTTTAATACAATTTTCTCAGTTTTCGTGATTGGTTATCTCGTATTGCCAGCGCTCTCATCAAGCTGTCTAAAAAGCAAAGAAAGAGGGCAGCACTCAATAGAAAAATCTAAAAAATTAAAAAGGGGCAGCACTCCAAAATAAGCAAAGAGAAAAAAATGACCTTTAATAGCCCTTGTGGCTTGGCAACGTTTTGGTTGCACAGAACCTTAAAAGAAGCAATTTTAAGATCTCTCCATGGGTAATCAATAGGATTTAGATCCAGACTCATTGCTGCTACCTCGAGTCGCGGTGATGCGCCCTCTGCTGGATGAACTCATATGAACTCGAGCCTGGGAACTTTTCAGGATATTTTCCCACGCTCGAGTTCATATGAGTTCATCCAGCAGAGGGCGCATCACCGTGACTCGAGGTAACTACAGTACATTCCCCTGCTTTCCATTCATTCACCAAGTTTTACAGTCATTAGCAGAGCTCCTGGGTGTAAAATTATTTAAACCCTTCAGATGGATTTACAGCGTGGGACAAGACTGTAACGACGGAAGGTATGGAATATTGTTGTTTTTTTAACTTTGTTTCAGGTGACAAGGGTCTTCAGGTGAATTAAGAGTATAATAAAATATTAAAACACCATGTGTCTTTATTTAATTAAAATACTTTTTAATAATGTGTGTGTGTTTTATTAACCATTTCGTACTATTGGATTAATAATGGATAGGTGTCAGAATTGACACCTCTCCATTATTAACCTGGCTTAATGTCACCTTACAATAGCAAGGTGACATTAACCCTTCATTACCCCATATCCCACCGCTACAGGGGAGTTGGAAGAGAGAGGCCAAGTGCCAGAATAGGCGCATCTTACAGATGTGCCTTTTCTGGGGTGGCTGGGGGCAGATGTTTTTAGCCAGGGGGGGGGGGCAATAACCATGGTCCCTCTCCAGGCTATTAATATCTGCCCTCAGTCACTGGCTTTCCCACTCTGGCGGAGAAAATTGCGCGGGAGCTCACGCCAATTTTTTCCGGGATTTAACCCTTTAATTTAATAGGTAGAGACCCCAAATTTGACACAAGGACACTTCTTACATTACTAAAGAGGAATATGTAATAAAAGAAGGGATATGAGATGGTTTACTGTATGTAATCATGTCTCATATCCTGTCAGGTTTGCGAAGGAGATAGCAAAAGCCGGCAATTGAATTACCGGTTTTTCTGCTATCTAGCGCTGTATGAAATATAAATATATGTATATATTTGTGTCTCACTGACATATATATTTAGACTGTATATATGTTTTTAATAATTTTTGAGGCCATGGATCCATTCTATGTCCGTTTTGCAAGCCGGCGAGAAAATCTCGCCGTACGGATGCCATACGGATGTCACACGGATAATTTGATGCGAGGAAATCGCATCCTCGCACTGCACACAGATCACTGTTTTGTAAACATTTGTGCGATTCTCGTCCGTGTAAAATGGACCGTATTTTTATTTGTTGTGTGTGTCCCCGGCCTTAAGCACATAGTTATACATCTTATTACTTCTACCCAAGTGCATGACCTCACATTTATCCCCATTAACCCTTTTTATAGCTCTAAAAAAACTATAGGGAGAAAAATACTTTATCTAAAAAACTAATTAAAGCTGCCAAAAAGGAAACAGAGAAGCACATTGCTAAGGAGAGTAAAACTAATCCCAAACTGTTCTTCAACTATATCAATAGTAAAAGAATAAAAACTGAAAATGTAGGCCCCTTAAAAAATAGTGAGGAAAGAATGGTTGTAGATGACGAGGAAAAAGCTAACATATTAAACACCTTCTTCTCCACGGTATTCACGGTGGAAAATGAAATGCTAGGTGAAATCCCAAGAAACAATGAAAACCTTATATTAAGGGTCACCAATCTAACCCAAGAAGAGGTGCGAAACCGGCTAAATAAGATTAAAATAGATAAATCTCCGGATGGCATACACCCACGAGTACTAAGAGAACTAAGTAATGTAATAGATAAACCATTATTTCTTATTTTTAGTGACTCTATAGCGACAGGGTCTGTTCCGCAGGACTGGCGCATAGCAAATGTGGTGCCAATATTCAAAAAGGGCTCTAAAAGTGAACCTGGAAATTATAGGCCAGTAAGTCTAACCTCTATTGTTGGTAAAATATTTGAAGGGTTTCTGAGGGATGTTATTCTGGATTATCTCAATGAGAATAACTGTTTAACTCCATATCAGCATGGGTTTATGAGAAATCGCTCCTGTCAAACCAATCTAATCAGTTTTTATGAAGAGGTAAGCTATAGGCTGGACCACGGTGAGTCATTGGACGTGGTATATCTCGATTTTTCCAAAGCGTTTGATACCGTGCCGCACAAGAGGTTGGTACACAAAATGAGAATGCTTGGTCTGGGGGAACATGTGTGTAAATGGGTTAGTAACTGGCTTAGTGATAGAAAGCAGAGGGTGGTTATAAATGGTATAGTCTCTAACTGGGTCGCTGTGACTAGTGGGGTACCGCAGGGGTCAGTATTGGGACCTGTTCTCTTCAACATATTCATTAATGATCTGGTAAAAGGTTTACACAGTAAAATATCGATATTTGCAGATGATACAAAACTATGTAAAGCAGTTAATACAAGAGAAGATAGTATTCTGCTACAGATGGATCTGGATAAGTTGGAAACTTGGGCTGAAAGGTGGCAGATGAGGTTTAACAATGATAAATGTAAGGTTATACACATGGGAAGAGGGAATCAATATCACCATTACACACTGAACGGGAAACCACTGGGTAAATCTGACAGGGAGAAGGACTTGGGGATCCTAGTTAATGATAAACTTACCTGGAGCAGCCAGTGCCAGGCAGCAGCTGCCAAGGCAAACAGGATCATGGGGTGCATTAAAAGAGGTCTGGATACACATGATGAGAGCATTATACTGCCTCTGTATAAATCCCTAGTTAGACCGCACATGGAGTACTGTGTCCAGTTTTGGGCACCGGTGCTCAGGAAGGATATAATGGAACTAGAGAGAGTACAAAGGAGGGCAACAAAATTAATAAAGGGGATGGGAGAACTACAATACCCAGATAGATTAGCGAAATTAGGATTATTTAGTCTAGAAAAAAGACGACTGAGGGGCGATCTAATAACCATGTATAAGTATATAAGGGGACAATACAAATATCTCGCTGAGGATCTGTTTATACCAAGGAAGGTGACGGGCACAAGGGGGCATTCTTTGCGTCTGGAGGAGAGAAGGTTTTTCCACCAACATAGAAGAGGATTCTTTACTGTTAGGGCAGTGAGAATCTGGAATTGCTTGCCTGAGGAGGTGGTGATGGCGAACTCAGTCGAGGGGTTCAAGAGAGGCCTGGATGTCTTCCTGGAGCAGAACAATATTGTATCATACAATTATTAGGTTCTGTAGAAGGACGTAGATCTGGGTATTTATTATGATGGAATATAGGCTGAACTGGATGGACAAATGTCTTTTTTCGGCCTTACTAACTATGTTACTATGTTACTATGTTACCCCCAAGGGTGGTTTGCACGTCAATGACCAGGCAAATTTTTACAATTCTGACCACTGTCCCTTTATGAGGTTATAACTCTGGAACGCTTCAACGGATCCTGGTGATTCTGACATTGTTTTCTCGTGACATATTGTACTTCATGATAGTGGTAAAATTTGTTTGATAATACCTGCGTTTATTTGTGAAAAAAACTGAAATTTGGCGAAAATTTTGAAAATTTTGCAATTTTCAAACTTTGAATTTTTATGCAATTAAATCACAGAGATATGTCACACAAAATACTTAATAAGTAACATTTCCCACATGTCTACTTTACATCAGCACAATTTTGGAACCAAAATTTTTTTTTGTTAGGGAGTTATAAGGGTTAAAAGTTGACCAGCAATTTCTGATTTTTACAACACCATTTTTTTTAGGGACCACATCTCATTTGAAGTCATTTTGAGGGGTCTATATGATAGAAAATACCCAAGTGTGACACCATTCTAAAAACTGCACCCCTCAAGGTGCTCAAAACCACATTCAAGAAGTTTATTAACCCTTCAGGTGTTTCACAGGAATTTTTGGAATGTTTAAATAAAAATGAACATTTAACTTTTTTTCACAAAAAATTTACTTCAGCTCCAATTTGTTTTATTTTACCAAGGGTAACAGGAGAAAATGGACCCCAAAAGTTGTTGTACAATTTGTCCTGAGTACGCCGATACCCCATATGTGGGGGTAAACCACTGTTTGGGCGCATGACAGAGCTCGGAAGCGAAGGAGGGCAATTTGACTTTTCAATGCAAAATTGACAGGAATTGAGATGGGACGCCATGTTGCGTTTGGAGGGCCACTGATGTGCCTTAATATTGAAACTCCCCACAAGTGACACCATTTTGGAAATAGACCCCCTAAGGAACTTATCTAGAGGTGTGGTGAGCACTTTGACCCACCAAGTGCTTCACAGAAGTTTATAATGCAGAACCGTAAAAAGAAAAAATCATATTTTTTCACAAAAATTATCTTTTCGCCCCCAATTTTTTATTTTCCGAAGGGTAAGAGAAGAAATTGGACCCCAAAAGTTGTTGTACAATTTGTCCTGAGTACGCTGATACCCCATATGTGGGGGTAAACCACTGTTTGGGCACATGGTAGAGCTCGGAAGGGAAGGAGCGCCGTTTGACTTTTCAATGCAAAATTGACAGGAATTGAGATGGGAGGCCATGTTGCATTTGGAGAGCCACTGATGTGCCTAAACATTGAAACCCCCCACAAGTGACACCATTTTGGAAAGTAGACCCCCTAAGGAACTTATCTGGATGTGTGGTAAGCACTTTGACCCACCAAGGGCTTCACAGAAGTTTATAATGCAGAGCCATAAAAATAAAACAAAATTTTTTTCCCACAAAAATTATTTTTTAGCCCCCAGTTTTGTATTTTTCCAAGGGTAACAGGAGAAATTGGACCCCAAAAGTTGTTTTCCAATTTGTCCTAAGTACGCTGATACCCCATATGTGGGGGGGAACCACCGTTTGGGCGCTTGGGAGGGCTCGGAAGGGAAGGAGCGCCATTTGGAATGCAGACTTAGATGGAATGGTCTGCAGGCGTCACATTGCGTTTGCAGAGCCCCTAATGTACCTAAACAGGAGAAACCCCCCACAAGTGACACCATTTTGGAAAGTAGACCCCCTAAGGAATTCATCTAGATGTGTTGTGAGAGCTTTGAACCCCCAAGTATTTCATTGCATTTTATAACGCAGAGCCGTGCAAATAAAAAATATTTTTTTCCACAAAAATTATATTTTAGCCCCCAGTTTTGTATTTTTCCAAGGGTAACAGGAGAAATTGGACCCCAAAAGTTGTTGTACAATTTGTCCTGAGTACGCTGATACCCGATATGTGGGGGGGAACCACCATTTGGGCGCATGGGAGGGCTCAGAAGGGAAGGAGCATCATTTGGAATGCAGACTTAGATGGATTGGTCTGCAGGCGTCACATTGCGTTTGCAGAGCCCCTAATGTACCTAAACAGTAGAAACCCCCCACAAGTGACCCCATATTGGAAACTAGACCCCTCAAGGAACTTCTCTAGATGTGTTGTGAGAACTTTGAACCCCCAAGTATTTCACTACAGTTTATAACGCAGAGCAGTGAAAATAAAAAATCCTTTTTTTTCCCCACAAAAATTATTTTTTAGCCCCCAGTTTTGTATTTTCCCAAGGGTAACAGGAGAAATTGGACCCCAAAATTTGTTGTCCAATTTGTCCTGAGTACGCTGATACCTGATATGTTGGGGGGTAAACCCCTGTTTGGGCACACGGGAGAGCTCAGAAGGGAAGGAGCACTGTTTTACTTTTTCAACGCAGAATTGGCTGGAATTGAGATCGGACGCCATGTCGCGTTTGGAGAGCCCCTGATGTGCCTAAACAGTGGAAACCCCCCAATTATAACTGAAACCCTAATCCAAACACATCCCTAACCCTAATCCCAACAGTAACCCTAACCACACCTCTAACCCAGACACACCCCTAACCCTAATCCCAACCTTATTCCCAACCGTAAATGTAATCCAAACCCTAACCCTAAGTTTAGCCCCAGCCCTAACTGTAGCCTTAACCCTAACCCTAGCCCTAACCCTAGCCCTATCCCTAGCCCTAACCCTAGCCCTAACCCTAGCCTTAACCCTAGCCCTAACCCTAGCCCTAACCCTAGCCCTAACCCTAACCCTAATGGGAAAATGGAAATAAATAAATTGTTTTAATTTTTCCCCAACTAAGGGGGTGATGAAGGGGGGTTTGATTTAGTTTTATAGCGGGTTTTTTAGCGGATTTTTATGATTGGCAGCCGTCACACACTGAAAGACGCTTCTTATTGCAAAAAAATATTTTTTGCGTTACCACATTTTGAGAGCTATCATTTTTCCATATTTAAGTCCACAGAGTCATGTGAGGTCTTGTTTTTTGCGGGACGAGTTGTCGTTTTTATTGGTAACATTTTCGGGCACGTGACTTTTTTTATCGCTTTTTATTCCGATTTTTGTGAGGCAGAATGACCGAAAACCAGCTATTCATGAATTTCTTTTGGGGTAGTGTTTATACACCATTCCGCGTTTAGTAAAATGGATAAAGCAGTTTTATTCTTCAGTTCAGTACGATTACAGCGATATCTCATTTATATTTTTTTTAATGTTTTGGCGCTTCTATACGATAAAAACTATTTTATAGAAAAAATAATTATTTTGGCATCGCTTTATTCTGAGGACTATAACTTTTTTATTTTTTTGGTGATCATGCTGTATGGCAGCTCGTTTTTTGCGGGACAAGATGACGTTTTCAGCGGTACCATGGTTATTTATATCTGTCTTTTTGATCGCGTGTTATTCCACTTTTTGTTCGGCGGTATGATAATAAAGCGTTGTTTTTTGCCTCTTTTTTTTTTTTTCTTACGGTGTTTACTGAAGGGGTTAACTAGTGGGCCAGTTTTATAGGTTGGGTCGTTACGGACGCGGCGATACTAAATATGTGTACTTTTATTGTTTTTTTTTTATTTAGATAAAGAAATGTATTTATGGGAATCATATTTTTTTTTTTTCATTATTTATGAATTTATTTTTTTTTTATTTTTTTTTTACACATTTGGAAATTTTTTTTTAACTTTTTTACTTTGTCCCAGGGGGGGACATCACAGATCGGTTATCTGACCGTTTGCACAGCACTCTGTCAGATCACCGATCTGACTTAGAACAGTGCAGGCTTCACAGTGCCTGCTCTGAGCAGGCTCTGTGAAGCCACCTCCCTCCCTGCAGGACCCGGATGCTGCGGCCATCTTGGATCCGGGGCCTGCAGCGAGGAAGGAGGTAGGAGACCCTCGCAGCAACGCGATCACATCGCGTTGCTGCGGGGGTCTCAGGGAAGCCCGCAGGGAGCCCCCTCCCTGCGAATGCTTCCCTATACTGCCGGCACACCGTGATCATGTTTGATCGCGGTGTGCCGGGGGTTAATGTGCCGGGGGCGGTCCGTGACCGCTCTTGGCACATTGTGCCGGATGTCAGCTGCGATAGGCAGCTGACACCCGGCCGCGATCGGCCGCGCTCCCCCCGTGAGCACGGTCGATCGCTATGACGTACTATCCCGTCGAGGGTCAGATAGGCCCAGGGCACCTCAACGGGATAGTACGTCTAAGGTCAGAGAGGGGTTAAAGCTCATTTACCATTTATAAGCCCAAGCTTCTAGTTTACATAAATCATCCTGTAATATAAAATTGCCCTCCTCTGTAATGATTACCCTGCAGAGTTTAGTGTTAAAAAGAAGAGGGCCCAATACTGACCCCTGTGATACCCCACTGCTAATCGCGACCCAGTCCGAATGTGCTCCATTAATAACCACCCTTTGTTTCCTATCCCTGAGCCAGCTCTTAACCCACTTACACATATTTTCCCCTATCCCCATTATTCTCATTTTATGTATCAACCTTTTGTGTGGCACCGTATCAAAAGCTTTTGAAAAGTCCATATACAGTACGTCCACTGAGTTCCCTTGGTCCAGTCCGGAACTTACCTCTTCATAGAAATTGATCAGATTTTGCGGGACAAGTTGTACTTTTGAACGACACCATTGGTTTTACCATATCGCGTACTTAAAAACGGGAAAAAAAATCAAAGTGCGGTAAAATTGCAAAATAGTACAAATCCACAACTTTTTTAAAAAAATTTTTTCTACCATGTGCACCAAATGCTAACACTGACCTGCCATTATGATTCTCCAGGTCATTACGAGTTCATGGACACCAAACACATGTAGGTTCTTTTTATTTAAGTGGTGAACAAAAAACAAAGAGTCGGCCATGATTCTGTCTGTCTGTCTATCTGTCTATCTCTATCCATTCCGACTTGTTATCTTATGTCAGGCGATACATTGTGCGCCCGTGTAATGATATCTCTATAGGATCCTGATAATTACATCCTCGCTCCGTCTTCTCGGTCACTGCAGGCAGTGTGACTGTGGCGCTCTGTAATATCAGGCTCTCTGGGAGATTTCCTCATTTACAGCACTTTTATAGAGAATCCCAGTGGTCTTGTTGCCATTTGTTTCTCCCCACGGTGGTTTTAGTTGACATCTTATACATCACAACGTTCCCATTATATAAAGTGTAAAAGTCTCAGTTCCTGCAGCATAGATGATCTATAATCGTCAAATTACAGCCCTGAACAGAGACATTTATAGTCAATTCTACACACAGAACGTTATCAATTCATGGATAAAGAAGTTTATTATCTGTCCTGATAATAAAACTTCATACTTGTGAGCGTATTTTTCTGTGAAGTATTTTTAAAGAAGCATTAACACGCTAAAGTTCAGAATTATTAGAGGATCTGTGTGATGTAATATCATACAGATCCTCTAATAATTCTGAACTTTAGCGTGCGATTTTACTTGTTATATGGCTTCCCACAGAGCCCGTAGTGGTAAAATAGAATCATGTCAGGCGACTGTAAGAGGACGGTGCAAAATACCTTAAATGTACACTGTCGTTTCAACAAACTTTGTATAAATCAAGAGTACAACTGAATATAAGAAACTTTGTAATGTATCTTATCTGATAAACATGCTTCTTTCTCCACTTATGACCCACTTCTTCTCCTCTTGCCTCCTGAACACATTATTCACACTGAAATCTATATATATAATTGTCTAAGGGCCACTTCCGTCTGTTTGTCTGTCTGTCGCGGAAATCGCGAGTCACTGATTGGTTGCGGCCGGCTGGGCGCGGCTAATCAGCGACAGGCACAGTCCGGCCGCGAATTGTCCCCTCCCTACTCCCCTCCAGTCAGCACCCACATAGCGTTAGCAGTCCGTTAACGCTGCCATTACCCCTGTAAGTGTGACCAACTTTTTACTATTGATGCTGCCTATGCAGCATCAATAGTAAAAACATGTAATGTTAAAAATAATATTAATAATAAAAAAAATCATTATATTCTCACCTTCTGGCATCCGCGGCAGCCTTTCCCGCTCCTCGCGACGCTCTGGTCCCAATAATGCATTGCGGCAATGATCCCAGATGACGTAGCGGTCTCGCAAAACCACCGCTACATCATCATGTGTTATTGCCGCAAGGCATTACTGGGAATGGAGCGTCGCAAGTAGCATCGCTAAAGGCTTGTGCTGGATATGGGGGCCGCCGGAAGGTGAGTATATAACTATTTTTTATTTTAATTCTTTTAACAGGGATATGGTGCCCATATTGCAATATACTACGTGGGCTGTGTTAGATACTACGTGGCCTGTGTTACATACTGCATGGGCTGTGTTATATACTACGTCGCTGTGCTATATACTACATGGCCTGTGCTATATACTATGTGGCTGTGCAATATACTATGTGGCTGTGTTATATACTACATGGGCTGTGTTATACACTGGAAGGCGGTGCAATATATAACGTGGGCTGTGTTATATACTGCGTAAGCTGTGTTATATACTACATCGCTGTGCTATATACTACATGGCCTGTGCTATATACTACCTGGCTGTGCAATATACTACGTGGCCGTGCTATATACTAGATGGCTGTGTTATATACTACGTGGGCTGTGTTATATACTGGAAGGCGGTGCTATATACTACATGGGGTGTGCTATATACTACGTGGATTGTGTTATATACTGCGTGGGCTGTGCTATATACTACGTGGGCTGTGCTATATACTACGTGGGCTGTGTTATATACTACGTGGGCTGTGTTATATACTGCGTGGGCTGTGCTATATACTGTGTGGGCTGTGCTATATACTACGTGGGCTGTGCTATATACTACGTGGGCTGTGTTATATACTGCGTAGGCTGTGCTATATACTACGTGGCTGTGCAATATACTATGTGGCTGTGCAATATACTATGTGGCTGTGCAATATACTATGTGGCTGTGCAATATACTACGTGGCTGTGTTATATACTACGTAGCTGTGCTATATACTACGTAGCTGTGCTATATACTATGTGGCTGTGCTATATACTACGTGGGCTGTGTTATATGCTACGTGGGCTGTGAGACTCTTTCACCCAGGGCCCTCAAAAACCTGGTGCTCACCCTGGCTTCACTGATTGGTAGCGCCCGGCCGGCCGCGAACAATCAGCGACAGGCGCAGTCCGGCAGCGAATTGACGCGGGATTTCAGCCACGCTTCGCTAATTGGGCACGCCCGGCCAGCCGAATCCTGTGTATTCATTGCATTATTCTGAAAACTTCATAAATAAACTACATACATATTCTAGAATACCCGATGCGTTAGAATAGGACCACCATCTAGTACAGCTATATTTTGTCTTGTTAAAGACATGACATACTGTTAGCAAATTGATGGATCAGATTACAGCTGCCTTTTCATGTCTAAATGATGTCCATGAACTAACAGAGGCAGAGACACATAAATACAGTGTGCTACTTTCTAGTAAGGGTTTTATCTCACCCCCGTGCTAAATTCACCGCTACACTGCACAGTACCGCTGTATAATGCTGTTGCTTCTGAACATGTGCTACATTAAGACAGGAAAACAAGAATTCCTCATGCCTGTGTGTGTTGTGTATGGCAGACATCATAGCAGCTAATCTCCACCCACCAGCTCAGAAAAATATTGAAAATTAGAGATAGAGCCTGAAGAGGGAAAACAGCAAAATAATTCAAGTCAAGTGATATATACAGTATAATGGCCAGAAATAGTGTTATTCTCCATGTATATACACAGGATGGATTATTTTAAGCATTCACCCGAAATGGTGGTATGCTTTTACATAGTTGTATATTTTTACATTTAGCAGTTATTTATGCAAAAAATAAATTATGTACAGTTAGGGCCAGAAATATTTAGACAGTGACACAAGTTTTGTTATTTTAGCTGTTTACAAAAACATGTTCAGAAATACAATTATATATATAATATGGGCTGAAAGTGCACACTCCCAGCTGCAATATGATAGTTTCCACATCCAAATCGGAGAAAGGGTTTAGGAATCATTGCTCTGTAATGCATAGCATCCTCTTTTTCAAGGGACCAAAAGTAATTGGACAATGGACTCTAAGGGCTGCAATTAACTCTGAAGGCATCTCCCTCGTTAACCTGTAATCAATGAAGTAGTTAAAAGGTCAGGGGTGGATTCCAGGTGTGTGGTTTTGCATTTGGAAGCTATTGCTGTAAGCAGACAACATGCGGTCAAAGGAACTCTCAATTGAGGTGAAGCAGAACATCCTGAGGCTGAAAAAAAAGAAAAAATCCATCAGAGAGATAGCAGACATGCTTGGAGTAGCAAAATCAACAGTTGGGTACATTCTGAGAAAAAAGGAATTGACTGGTGAGCTTGGGAACTCAAAAAGGCCTGGGCGTCCACGGATGACAACAGTGGTGGATGATCGCCGCATACTTAATTTGGTGAAGAAGAACCCGTTCACAACATCAACTGAAGTCCAGAACACTCTCAGTGAAGTAGGTGTATCTGTCTCTAAGTCAACAGTAAAGAGAAGACTCCATGACAATAAATACAAAGGGTTCACATCTAGATGCAAACCATTCATCAATACCAAAAATAGACAGGCCAGAGTTAAATTTGCAGAAAAACACCTCAAGAAGCCAGCTCAGTTCTGGAAAAGTATTCTATGGACAGATGAGACAAAGATCAACCTGTACCAGAATGATGGGAAGAAAAAAGTTTGGAGAAGAAAGGGAATGGCACATGATCCAAGGCACACCACATCCTCTGTAAGACATGGTGGAGGCAACGTGATGGCATGGGCATGCATGGCTTTCAATGGCACTGGGTCACTTGTGTTTATTGATGACATAAGAGCAGACAAGAGTAGCCGGATGAATTCTGAAGTGTACCGGGATATACTTTCAGCCCAGATTCAGCCAAATGCTGCAAAGTTGATTGAACTTCTTCTGCTCCCACCATCTACTAACCTCCCTAAATCTGACATTTCCCTCTCCGTGGGTGGCACCATAATAACACCCCGGCAGCAGGCGCGCTGTCTGGGTGTTATGTTTGACTCCGATCTCTCCTTCACCTCCCATATACAATCTCTTGCCCGTTCGTGCCGCTTACACCTAAAGAACATCTCTAGAATCCGCCCTTTTCTCACCATGGAGACAGCTAAAACCCTCACGGTCGCCCTGATCCACTCCCGCCTGGACTACTGTAACGCTCTATTAATTGGCCTCCCCCTCACTCGACTTTCCCCTCTCCAGTCCATCCTTAATGCAGCAGCCAGGGTCGTCCATCTGGCTAATCGTTACTCGGACGCGTCCGCTCTTTGCCAGTCGTTACACTGGCTGCCCATTCATTACAGGATACAATTCAAAGTACTTGTTCTCACCCACAAAGCTCTCCACAGTGCGGCACCCCCTTACATCTCCTCCCTCATTTCTGTCTATCAGCCTAACAGACCACTGCGCTCTGCAAATGACTTTCGGCTAACCTCTGCACTAATCCGTACCTCCCACTCCCGACTCCAAGACTTCTCCCGTGCTGCGCCAATCCTCTGGAATGCTCTACCCCAAGATATTAGGACCATCCATAATTTGCATAGTTTTAGGCGCTCGCTCAAAACACATTTGTTCAGAGCGGCCTATCACGTTCACTAATCAAAGTTATGTTATGTTTGTGTGTGTGTAGCCCATTCACTATCCCCATCTATACCCCAACCCCTGAAGATGGCTGGACCATGATTGTAAATACATCATTGTAAATACACACCTGTACTTTGTATCTCCCCCACCTCATTGTAGATTGTAAGCTCTCACGAGCAGGGTCGTCTTATTTTGCTTTAATTATTGTATTGTTAACGTTGTTACTTATGACTTTTGTGTTTGAAACTGTTAAACTGTAAAGCACTGCGGAATATGTTGGCGCTATATAAATAAAGATTATTATTATTATTATTATTCATAGTACAGATGGACAATGACCCCAAGCATACAGCCAAAGCTACCCAGGAGTTCATGAGTGCCAAAAAGTGGAACATTCTGCAATGGCCAAGTCAATCTCCAGATCTAAACCCAATTGAGCATGCATTTCACTTGCTGAAATCCAGACTTAAGACGGAAAGACCCACAAACAAGCAAGACCTGAAGGCTGCGGCTGTAAAGGCCTGGCAAAGCATTAAGAAGGAGGAAACCCAGCGTTTGGTGATGTCCATGGGTTCCAGACTTAAGGCAGTGATTGCCTCCAAAGGATTTGCAACAAAATATTGAAAATAAAAATATTTTGTTTGGGTTATGTTTATTTGTCCAATTACTTTTGACCTCCTAAAATGTGGAGTGTTTGTAAAGAAATGTGTACAATTCCTACATTTTCTATCAGATATTTTTGTTCAACCCTTCAAATTAAACGTTACAATCTGCACTTGAATTCTGTTGCAGAGGTTTCATTTCAAATCCAATGTGGTGGCATGCAGAGCCCAACTCGCGAAAATTGTGTCACTGTCCAAATATTTCTGGCCCTAACTGTATGTACATATATAAATATATACATATATATATGTGGTTACGCTTTAAAGGAGATCTGTCAGCAGGTCAAAAGCGGTGAGGTTTTTTATTTTATTGCATTCCCGCTGATCCCCCTAGTATTCCATTTATTGTTTTGTTCAAATCTACCATATTGTTACAGAGATATGGGCCTCTTAATTTAGTACTTATTTCTAGGGTCTTTACTAAGAGGGTATGGCTCACAAGATCCTCAGGGGCGCGTCGTTAGGCAGTTCTGCATTGTTATCCTGCAGCAAAAAAAGTGAGTGGGGTTAGCAGGAGGAGGCGTCTGCTGGAAGATAATGGATATGACTTGCCTGATCAAGAAAAGAAATTAAAGAGGGGCTGTCTTTCACTGAAATTTTTTCTTACAAATAGCTGCCATTGGTATGAATCTAAAATAACAAAAGGAGTAATACACACTACTAATCCCCGCCTTGTGCTCTGTCTCTGATTTTCCACCACTCCTTGTTCACCCTGCTATAGCGATGACACACTGGGACCACTGCAACTGATTGTCGAGCCGAGTTTGGCTGCAGCAGTCGTGTGTCAATGCATCAAGTCAGAGGCCATCAGACAACCAGGGAAGCATTTACACAAGAGCGGTAGAAGGTTGGTAAGGTTTGTATATAAGGCCATTGGTAGCTGTTTGTAAATTGTTTTTATGGGATTGGACAAAGGCATTAGTGTTTATTAATGGGACGAGCAAGAGTCTAAGTACCAAAGAAGCTACAAGCTAGGGCATAAGTTCCAAAGAGGTAAAAAGCAAGGACATATGTACCAAAGAGGCGAAAAGTAAGAGCATACGTAACAAAAAGGTGAAAAGCAATAGCATACGTACTAACTAAGTGACAAGCAAGGACACATGTACTAAAAGGAGCACAAGTAAGGGCATGCGAACCAAAAAGACAACAAGCTAGGGCATACTTACCAGAAAGCCTACAAGCAAAGGAATACGTACCAAAGAGCCTACAAGCAAGGGAATATGTGTCAAAGAGGCAAAAAGCAAGGATATAAGTACTAAAGAGACGAAAAGCAATGACACGTACGGTACCAAAAGGCCCGCAAGCAAGGGAATACGTATCAAAGAGGTGACAAGCATACATACCGATGAGGCAACAAACAAGGGAATACGTATCAAAGAGCCTAAAAGAAAGGGAATACGAACCACAGCAAGAGCATACGTACCAAAGAGACAACAAGCAAGGGAACACGTACCCAAAAGGCGATAAGCAAGGGAATACGTACCAATGAGGCAACAAGGGCATAGGCACTAAAGAGCCTACAAGTCAGGCAATATGTACCAAAGAGGCGACAAGGGCATACGTACCAAAGAGCCTACACGCAAGGGCATACGTACCAAAGAAGCGAAAGCAAGGGCATACGTACCAAAAAAACTACAAGCAAGGGCATATGTACCAAAGAGGCGATAAGCAAGGGAATACTTATCAATGAAGCGACAAGAGCATATGTACCAAAGAGCCTACAAGTAAGGCAATATGTACCAAAGAGGCGACAAGGGCATACGTACCAAAGAGCCTACAAGCAAGGGCCTGCGTACCAAAGAAGCGAAAGCAAGGGCATACGTACCAAAGAAGCGAAAGCAAAGGAATACATACCGAAAAGCCTACAAGCAAGGGCATACGTACCAAAGAGGCGATTAGCAAGGGAATACTTATCAATGAAGCGACAAGAACATATGTACCAAAGAGCCTACAAGTAAGGCAATAAATACTAAAGAGGCGACAAGGGAATACATACCAAAGAGCCTACAAGCAAGGGCATACGTACCAAAGCGACGACAAGGGCATACGTACCAAAGCGACGACAAGGGCATACGCACCAAAGAGCCTACAAGTAAGGCAATAAATACTAAAGAGGAGACAAGGGAATACATACCAAAGAGCCTACAAGCAAGGGCATACGCACCAAAGAGGCGACAAGTAAGGCAATATGTACCAAAGAGCCGACAAGTAAGGCAATAAATACTAAAGAGGCGACAAGGGAATACATACCAAAGAGCCTACAAGCAAGGGCATACGCACCAAAGAGGCGACAAGTAAGGCAATATGTACCAAAGAGCCGACAAGGGCATACGCACCAAAGAGCCTACAAGTAAGGCAATATGTACCAAAGAGCCTACAAGTAAGGCAATATGTACCAAAGAGCCTACAAGCAAGGGCATACGCACCAAAGAGCCTACAAGTAAGGCAATATGTACCAAAGAGCCTACAAGTAAGGCAATATGTACCAAAGAGCCTACAAGCAAGGGCATACGCACCAAAGAGCCTACAAGTAAGGCAATATGTACCAAAGAGGCGACAAGGGCATACGTACCAAAGAGGCGACAAGCAATGGCATATATTCTGAGGAGGCCACCTTTCTCTGCTGGAGACTTGGGGTCCAGCAAGGTTTTGGGCCGCTTTCTGTAACCCCACTGGAACACTTAGACTCATATAAACTGAACCATAGCCATTTACATAGTTTATTTCAAACTGCAGTCCCATGCAAATTATAAAAACGGTTAGAAATAAGGCTTCAAAATGTGTTGTTTCTTTCTGGATTCTTTCCCCTCTTTCCTGCAGAAACAATGTTGCAAACAAGAATTCTACAGTATAGTGGATCACTCCCCACTGTTCAGGTTGCTTAGCAACCATGTCAACAGCGCCTTGGTAACATATTAACAATATCGAGGAAACAAAATAGACAGGAGCCATCCCTGTGACAAGAAGAACTGCTGAAAATATAAGGATTTGTATGTGGGCTGCGGAGATAGGTGATGCCAGAAGCAATTACAGGATCCTGGGTAAAAATATACTGTGTTTTTTTTTTTCTTCTTTTTTTCTTTTGTTTCTCCTTCTTTTTGACTACAAAGATCACAAAGTTACTGTAGGATCTGAGCAATGTAAACTCTAAAGCTGGGGACCCCATAGCTGCTGGAGGTCAGGGCATGATGAGAGTTGTAGTTCAGATATCAGTGCCCTATAGCTAAGCCACTGGCTGACTGTGAATTATTTTTCCTGTTGTATCTGGTGATACTTGTTTTGATTTTTTTTTTGAGTGTTTGTGAGATTGATGCAAGTTCTATAGGTACTAATAGTGGAGAGAGCAGAGTCTGAAAGTGCATGCACGCTCAGAACAACCGAGTATACATATGCATGAGAGGGTGCACTAAGTTTTAATGTTTTCTCTATCCACTGCAATATTGATGATCTAGTGACAATACAGTAGGGTCAGCCTGGTCAACAGGATTAACCCGGGCATAACCCAATAATGGGCCTCAATGGTCCAGCAAAAAAACAACCACATTTCGCATTTTGGGTCCATTATTTATGGAATTGTTACAAAAGGTTAATGTTCTCCTGTTCTGTATAGGCGGAGTGTAGGACCTCAAAATCATCACCACCAAGGAGCCCAACACTGTTCTTTGGGAGACATCGGGAAAACCAGGGATCCCAAAGGCTGGCCTTCAATATATCCAGTCCTATTGTTTCCTCTAAGCGGCGAATTGTGACGCTGAAAGCCGCTTATCTCCCACAACTTAAGTAACATTAAGGAGTCAAACAGCTAAGCAGCACGCAACTAACAGCTACTGCGTGCCTATGGCCGGTCACAGCCGTACTATTTGGGATTTTTCCATCTCTCACCCACTTATCTGCATGATTTCTTTTCTAAATCAATAATTCCTTGCGGTTCCGAGGACAGGCAGCAAATCCACAGGAGATTTATCATAAAAAAGCGCAGAAATGTAGAACAGTTCAGCGTTTTTGTATGTTAATGTGGAAATCCCATGCCATACGTAATGAGGCGGTGATGTGACAAGCATCATGGAGATCTTCATATGAATTTTCCATAACATCAATGTAATCAATGTCAATGTGTCCAATACCAGCGGTGCGGGGAAGGACGAGCCTTGTGCACACGCATCCTGGATTAATATCCTGCACTCAGAATTAGATTCATTTTCTGCCCGTATCTGGATTAAAAAAAAAATATAACGGCCCATTATTTATTTATATTTTTCATTAAATTCGTTGGTCCCATTACAGGGTAGGAACATTAGCATACACTAGGTGCGGAGATGCTCCCACATCTTAAGAATAAAGGTGCTGGATACCTAATTCAGTGCTGTGTGCCCTATTTTTCAGCACACTGCACCGCGGCCCCCGGACATCCGGCCTTACACTGGGCTCCCATTCACTTATATGGGGCTGTGCTGCGGTTCCCCTGCACAGTAGGAAGCCACGGAACCACAACAGTGTAATACTGTACGTGCAGGTCATTTGGATGATGCAGAATGATGGCAGAGACTTTTATAACTTAAGCAATCCAAAATTTTATAGTAGATGTATATTATATATTTTTCTCTAAACTTCACTTGGAATGTTACATAACCATTCAATCAGGTCTCAAGGTGGACCATCCTGATATGTTGCTCATCACTAGGGGGTCAGCGCCTCCTTCTCTAGCTCGGCAGCTTTTCTTGACTTTCTTTGTGCCTCTCCATAGTCTCTGGCCTCTCAGTAGTATCTTACATGTCTTAAAGGGATGTGACCACTCTTCCGGGGTCACAGCTGCACTAATGGACTGGCAGTTGTACTTGGATCCGTGCAGGGGTGCCTTAACTCCTAACAAGTGTGGAAATAAAGCCATTGCTACTTAATTCTAAGGAAAGGAGGGAGTCACATCCCTGGCTGACCACAAAGTCAAATCATATCTTGGTACTATATACCTTCATTTTATGAGAGGGGAATATTCCTTTAAAAGATATAGACGCCTTGAGAGGGGAGAAGACTTTTTTTTCTTTTTACTTAAATGTGTGTATTTTGTGCTAAAAATAATTTTTGCAGTTAGGTTTCATTAAAACTTTGGCGCCGTTAATTTATTCAGGCTCTTTGGTTCCTTGCCACGATACTAGTTGCAGCATGAGTTAACTGACATTCTGTAAGTGAGCTCCTTCTGATGGGAGAGTTTATAATTTTTTTTTTCTGAATTTCTCTGGGATATATATGCTGTAGCGTGGCTAAAGGTTGTATAGTCGACGGGAGATATGTGTCACATAGGTGGTTTCAGGACCTGTGGTGATGTCATAACCACATGTCTAATCATGTGATGGGTTCCTGGGTGTGGTTAGTCCTATAAAAGAAAGGCTAATGTTTAACACAGGAGATATATGTGTGGAGGTGAAACCCTCCTTAGTGTGTTAAGGCTCCAGGACTGAGCCTGAAGGACTGGACACTTGTTTTTCTTTTCCTGAGCTAAAGACTATGTGCTTTCTGTTATTTTGCTATGTGGTTTATGGAGCAATAAACCCTGTGAACTTTTAAAAGAACGTGCCTCCTGTGTCTCAGCCGTCGTACCTGAGTGAGTGAAACCCCTACAATGCATTTATAGAGGTTGTCCAGGTTTGGCACAAAAGTCTGTAGTTACTCTGTGTGACTACACACTTGAAATGGTCACGACGTCCACAGCTGGCGCTGTGGGGGATTATCCAGTGCTGGCGCTAGGAGCTGGCAGATGGTCATGTGACTTCAGGTGTGCGATATGCATATTTCGGCTACAGTCCGACTAGATGTGCGCAGCCGGGTTAAATTCCTTGTATTCAGTGAGGCCGCATACGTCTAGTCAGAATGTGTTCGGGACTACGCATATCGCATACTTGCAGTCCTAGTGCCGGCGCACACAATACACGCTCGTCCAAACCTGAACAACCCCTTTAAGTTTGAAAAAAAAAATTTCTACGGTATATAGAAATTGTTTATTTCTTTAAAATGAGTGTTCTCAAAATCATTGTTCAGAAGCGCACTGCTCCCCGGCCTCACATCTTCCTGCGTGCGCTCCTGAGTGACTGACAGGTTAGGACAGCTTCTCTGGTCCGCACCATTTGCTCTCCGGTGCTGCAAGCAGAGGCGGTTTTGTCTCTTCTGTATGCGAGGAGCGAGAAAACACTGAAATGCGTTGGATCCAGGAATTAGAGCAGCGCATACAAGCACTATAGCAAAGAGCTTGTAAGTGCACTCTCCCTGCCTAGGAGAACGCCCACCACTTATAGACTGCAGAGGTGACCGGTAACTAAGCAACGAACAGGAAACAATAGAACTAAAAATCCCTATAGGATTTTTAATAACAAGTAAATTACAAACTTGCTTGTTTTTTTTATCATGTTGAGAAAATCCCCTTAATTTCATTATTATTTTAGCTGCTTATACCGGGGCACGCAGAGTACCTATAGGTCTTTATGGCAGAGCCGCAGGGTCTCTCGTCATATGATGAGGCTCTACATACAGTATAAGCCCATAGATTACTATGGTCTCTATGTTATCAGTGGTGGTAGACCATTTAGGTATATGTTATGCCGTTTTACACTCTAGATATAGATTATATCACTTTATTTATTTATTTTACAATATTTCTCCTGTTGATACATTAATTTAAAAAAATATTGGATATTATTATGCGAAATATTTTTTTTTCCCCTTATATGAACAATAATGGATAGAGCTTAGAGCCTCAAGCATCTTCGTAACGAAATTGTAATTTTGCCTGTATCATGCTCCAGTTAACCTTGAGCCATCAGAATTACTCCATGAATTATAAATCCTAATCTCCTTTGGGAATTAGAACAATGAATTGCGAGATCCGGAGTTTCTAATAATAATTTTGTAAAACATTCATGAACTCCGGTCGCCCAAAGGCTTCAAGCTGTTTGCTTCAGCGGCAGACCCGAGCGGCCCGCTCACATCGCACTTACCAAAATATGTCATTGTCTTCATGCCAAAGGGAAGAATACAGGATATAGATGGCTGCGATTAATCTCTGTGCCAACGTGAGTCTCATTCATTCTGGTTTAGCCGGAACAGATTACATAACTGATACACATGTTATATCACTTATCACAGAGGCATCTGTAATGTAAAAATGCTCAGAAAACGAAAACAAAAAAATTCTAATTATTTAGCATTTTTTCTAAAAAAAATAAATAAATTATATCCTGTCTGCAAAAGACAAATTGCAAAATTAAAATAATAATAAAAAAATTGTATCAAATTGTCTCACAAAGCTAATATCACTATTTTTTTCTCTACATTCAGTTCCCTTCTGGCTTTCATGGACATTTCAGGAGCCACATCCGCAATGATGCATATCAGGAATATCGAATGGAGGCACGGCCACCGCCTCCGAAAACCTTCACCCAACGCTTAGAAGTAAGACAAAAAAAAAGAGAATTTTTTTTTTTTTTTTTTTTTTTTTATATACATACCGGTATATTACTCTGCAATGTTTTCTACAAGGGGAATTATTGAATTTGAAAACCCTTATGAAGCCCCAATTTTGGGAAAACACATTCTTGTCATACTGTAGAAAGGACCCACATTTATAGAACATATTCTGTGAATATAACATGAATTATGGACATGTAAATACCCCTTTAAAGGGCAAATTTTGCACCAGAGTTTAGAATTTTGGGGTGTAATTTGCGCTTTTGCTTTAAGTGACTTTTCAAAGTGCACCAGGTGTGCAAGTCAGGGAGACAATCTCCCAATGCCCAAGATATTAAGAGTTGTCCTGACTTGGGGTACAAGTCTGCAGTGACTCTACGTGACTGTAGACTGTGAATCCTCAGTGCGAAGAGCTAGTGGTCATGTGACTTCAAGTACAAGATTTGCATACTTCCGGCCACATTCCAACTAGACGTGTCCGGCCTCAGTCAGTGTACTCACACTGAGTGAGGCCGCACATGTCTAGTCGGCACTTGACCGTATGTACAGTATGTAAATCACATACGAGCCCGCCCACTCCCGACATTGGAGAATCCTGACAGTGCGCGCACTGCGCCTTTTGAGGATTTACAAGTTTGCACTCACATAGTGAAGACCAGTGGCTCCACATGTATGACTGAATGGGTCCCTTTCCTTTAAAGGCAATGCATCAATAGTACTTTTTTTTTTACTAAATGAATCCAGATACAGGCACATATTCATCTTTTTCAATCAGATTTTAAATTCTGATTGTAAATTTTTTGTATTCTGTGCGTGATTATGGGGGCAGCCTTCTTGGCTTAGCCTTTACTATGTTACAGCAGCCACATGGATATACCTTAGGCACTTGTAGACTGGAGATATTAATTGACTTCTATGGTGTAGTGAGCATGAGCTGTGGTATCTGTAGTGGACATGCTCTGTGACCTGTGCAGGGAGAGGAGGAGGTGAGCTGTGATATCACCTATTGTGAATGGTGGATCCTGTGTTATCTACTGTATATAGAGGTGTTATCAGTCATTCTACAGGAGGAGGAGGTGAGCTGTGACATCACCTATTGTGAATGGTGGATCCTGTGTTATCTACTGTATATAGAGGTGTGGAACATGGACACTTCCCCTTGAAAAAGCTATAGAACGCCAAAGCGAAACGTACGTCGGGGGTGCTGCCTAACTAGATCCATCCCTTCACCTGGGTAAGAGGAGACTGTGGTTACTGCGTCTATTACGCTATATGTTTCTATGACACTGGCTATCTGACTAGTCTCTTACAGCGTGTCTTGGACTGTGTACCTTTAGTGGTATATCACCTTGTGAAATAGCCTCATATAGGTCCATACTGGGGACTATAGAGAGATTGTGGTGACGTTTGTAGCTCCATTACCTCATGGGGCTATGTATGGCCGTGGTTATCACTATGTAACACTTTTGTGTCACACTCATTTTTGTATTATATATGTGTGATACTCTTCATGACCGCTACGGGTGTTAGGGGTGGCCCTTTTAGTGTCCTTATTTTAAGTATATGGTTGTATGTGTTTTTTTGTATTCAATAAAATTTTGTATATTTTTAATTTGGTATTTCGAATGCTCCTTTGTTCTCCGTTAATTGACTAGTGCCTTTTGGAGCTGGATTCGATAGTGTCCAGGACATGGTTCTTGGACACGGTGTACTATGAGCCTGGGTTTATATGTACTGTTATCTACTGTATATAGAGGTGTTATCAGTCATTGTACAGGAGGAGGAGGTGAGCTGTGACATCACCTATTGTGTATGATGGATCCTGTGTTATCTTCTGTATATAGAGGTGTTATCAGTCATTGTACAGGAGGAGGAGGAGGTGAGCTGTGATATCACCTATTGTGAATGGAGGATCCTGTGTTATCTACTGTATATAGAGGTGTTATCAGTCATTGTACAGGAGGAGGAGGTGAGCTGTGACATCCCATATAATGAATCGTGGATCCTGTGTTATCTACTGTATACAGAGGTGTTATCAGTCATTGTACAGGAGGAGGAGGTGAGCTGTGACATCTATTGTGACTGGTGGATCCCATCCTATTAATATATAATAAATACCTTTCATTATAATCCTGTCTGAGATAATAATGAGATGACTGTAGAGAAGTTACAGTAGGTGTCAGCCTTTGATGAGGCTCAGAGTGGGAACTGCAAGATTTCAAGCTTTCATTCATATAGTGTTATGTACAATGAAAAGAAATCTCCAAATTAGTCTTCAAAAATATCCCACATCCCTTTACTGTAATAAACTAAAGCAATCCGCACCGGCAGGATATGGCTGAATGCTTCATCCCACAGGGAAATGTGTGTATCCTGCGTGTAAGAGATGAAAGTGTAAAAGCAGAAACGCTTGGTGTCATCACAGCTCGCCGGCATCAATAGGTTTATGACACGACCACCTGTGTTCTGTGCAAATATGGACAGTACAGGATCTGTCAGCGGCGCGGAGGCCGCGTCCGTTCTGCTCGGCTGATGAAACCCACATGGTACAGAGGAATCTTTCTCGTTCTAATCCCGCTCCATGTGGCGGTTTTGCATGTTCGTCTCGCGGTTGACGTGTTTGTTTACCGTCTCTCCGGGAGATGATTACCTTGTGCACTAACCCTGAGATTAGTGTATAGAAGAGACAGATCTCCTTACAAGGGATGTGTTTATATCTCAGCTTCCAGGACAAACTCATAGGAGAGATTTTATCCCTCCATTATGACATCCACATTTCTAGCCTTATAGGATAATACTCTAAACTAGCTGAGAATAGTTGTGAGATTGGCTGCAAAGATTGCTCCTCCGAGATATAACATGAAATGTGAAAGTTCAACAAGACAATGCCCCACTGGCAGCGTATACTGGCCATTATATGACTTGCATCCTGCATTCTTCCACCAGTTTTACCCTACGCTGGTTCTAGCTCTAATTTTCAGTTGTCTCTGAGCTGGTGGGTGCTGACTACCTGCTATGATGTCTCCCATACACAGCACTCAGTCATAAGGGATTCCTGCTCTCCTGTCTATATGTAACACATGTTCAGAAGCAGCATGGAGGATGTTATACAACAGTACTGAGCAGTGTAGCTGTGAATTAAACTCTGGGGTGAGTTAAAATAATTAATAGAAAACAGCTGAATCTGTGTGTCTGTGCCTTTCACTCATAGATATAATTTTGATTCCTCCATTCCTGTCTCTTTGTAGCACATGTTTAGAAGCAGCAGCATAGAGCATATTATACAGCAGTACTGAGCAGGGTAGCTGGGAATTTAACTCTGGAGTGATATAAAACACTTACTAGAAAGCAGAAGAATCTGTTTTGTGTCTGTGCTTCTATCTCTGCTCCAACATGGACATAATTTAGATTCATTTACATGTTCAGAAGCAGCAGCATAGAGGACATTATACAGCAGAACTGAGCAGTGTAACTGTGACTCCACCACCTCTCTGCCTCTCTCACTCTGCTCCTTTCTCTACTCTCTCCACACACTTCAATAGGCAGCTGTAATGTGATCCCTCAGTTAGCTGATAATTCATCTTCTTTTAAGCAATGTAAATGTTAATTGTATGTAAACCCCACACTTAAGATCAGGAGACACTCCCATCACACCCAAATTGTCTCCAAATTTATTCCAAAAAAACGGTGACAAGAGAGCATTGCTAATTAAAATCTATTGTCTGCTGAGTTATCAACATCAGTCGCAGGAGAATGTCCTTCAATAAAAATACTTTACCATATAAACAACCCAAAAATAAATTAAAACATCAGTAACTTTCTCTTCGCCCATCAAAACAATGAAACATAAATATTCTGGGCTGCCACTAGGGGGAGCTCACTGCAAATATTTGTAGACAACTTCCATTGAAGTCAATGTGAGCTCCTCCTAGTGGCCGCTGCTTGCAACGTTTACCATATCTGCCTGGAATCCAGAGATCTGCCCCATTTATAGATGATTGTATGTGGGGTGATGGTTAGACATAGAATAGAAGCTCGATTTCATGGTCAATAGTGAAAACAAAGCACTTTCTTTGCACAGAGGCTTCTTCTATGTCTCCAAAATAGGGTAGTAATAGGTGGCATTGACTCTGGACTAGAATTGAATCTTTGCACCAGGTGAAAAAAAAAATCCCATTTTCAGTTAGTGCATTTTTTTTTTTATTTATTGAATTTTAAAGCATTTTTTGAAAGCAGTCATAAACCGAGAGCGTCTCCACATTACGGATATATAGGGAATCAGCCGGCAGAACATTTGCACTTAGCATATTTTTTTTTCCTCATACAAGCCTGCGATGATTCCATTTTTGGAGAAGCAGTCACAGGCTGGATTTTCATCTTATGCTTCAGAAATTGTGGAGGAGATAATTGTGTAATGTGACTTTCCTGCTTTCTCTCTCTCCTCTCTTACATTTGTATGCGCTCTCCAGACTTTTGCATAACTTGGTAGTTTGGTAATTACTTATATTCTTAATCTAACGGGTCCTATTCAGTTATTCAGCCGCTTCGGTGCCTCAGAAAAGACATAGAAATTCAATTTATTAATGGAAGAGCTTGCGTTGTCCTGGCTCATTTCTGTACTCACTCTCATATTAAAAAAAAATAGTTTGTTCTTTCTGTTCTTAGCCTAAGCAAAGTGCTCACTGATTGCCCGTGATTTACAGGTTGGATTCTCATTCTTGCTTTTAGTTGTGTGTTGTTGTGTTTTTTTTTTTTTTAACGTTTAACCTTTGTTCTGTGCTGTTTTCAATTTTTCCTGGTTGGCCATGTGTTTTGTTATTAATCCTGATGAACAATGATGAGTTGACGCATCATGACAAGCTTACCTTCCTCACTCAAAAAAATCCTCTGATCTTCACCTTTGACTGCCATGATCAATGTATTTGGGGTACTCGGTACCGGGTCCTGCGGTTCACAGGGGGGATGTCGAGGTGGCTGCGACCTGGTCCGTGGCCCTGGGCGCCCTTGTAAAAGGGAAAGGTCTTAAAATTGAATAAAGTTTATGTTTGTGACGCCACCTGTGGTATTCGGTCAGTGGGGACCGACGCTGCTTTAAGGGGTCCGCTGGGGTGATGTTATGGCAGCTAGATGGTATAGCTTCCCACAGGTGAAGTGTGTCCCCAAGGATCCCGGTGTGTTGATGGAAGATGATGAACGGTGCAATAATGAATGAAGACACAAGGTTGCAGTCTCTTTACCTTGGTTTACTGAAGACTTCAGCATCCGCAGTCCAGAGCACCAGATCACAGGGCAGGCAGGGTCAGGCCGGCTTGAAGGCAAGTTAGGAGTCCCCTTACCCAGGTGGAAATCAAAAGCCTTCCTCTAGCGCCGTGGTGTTGTAGTTCCTTACGGCTTAAAGCTCCACATAAGGTCCTCACAGATGTTATCTCTCTCTCTCTCTGTCCCCCGGGTAGGATAGGACATAACCCATATGACTGGTGACTTGAGGCTGTTTATAGGGTCTCTAGCACGCCCCGGCCTCTGAGGGGTGCCACTGTGCCTCCTGGGTCTTAGGTCGGGCAGGTAACTTGGAGTTCAGCTGTCCTGCCGGTCTCTGATGTAAGCCATAGAGGTCTGTACACCCTCGGTGTTCCGGCTACCGGTCTCTGCGCCTCAGAAGGAGGCAGCCTGCTCAGGGCTGGTCTCCCCCTGGTATTCTGTCCTGTGCTTTGCTCTCCTGCATGCCATGCTCTCTGCAATGTATTCAGATTTTCTGTTTGTCTCTTTTCCAGGAGCTGGAGCACTGCGACTCCACAGCTCCGTAAAACCTTCTGCTGCCTCAGACTGATCCGGTCCGTCTCCTGACTGGACCTTCCTGGAACTAACTATCCCTACAGATTACCAGTTATATATATATGGGGAGTCACATAGGAAGTAGGATCAAAAGCTCCCCCTGGAGGCCTGGAGTGTGAATGTGTTGCATGTTTGTGGTACCTGGTTGCAGTTATCCCTTCTTGCCTTCAAGCGTAACATCACTCTCCCCGTGAGGAAAGCAATGCTACTGTGACGACCAGGACCCTGGGGCGCTACACATTCAGAGACAGAGGGCGAGATTCCGTCATAAGGAACCCCTGGTGATGCAATTAGGACCTACGCCTTAATAGCACGGCCCTACAGGAGGTTGCCTGATCTTATTCTATGTTATTAGGACACAGCCTGACCCTTTCTGAAGCCTCACTATCTCTCCTTCTCTCCAAGATACATTTCCCACCAGTGCACGCCTCATTCCTTCATTCTAGCTGGTTTATTGGAGGTTTCGGGCATGATCGTGGTGCCTTGAAAGTGTCCCTTTATTTTGAGGGCCTCCTGGATGTTTCAGGAGAGCTGGAAAGATTTAACTATGCCTTTACAACTGTTATTCACTTTTCCTGGCTCCAGTGCCGGGCTTTGCTCCCTCTGCTCTAATGAGGCATCCATCTAACATGGCAATCAGGTCAACATCATCCTCTGAGACCTCACAGGCTGGCTCAGGCATCGGGATGCTGACTGAGCAATCAGATAGTTGGAATCTGCGACTTCCGTTGACTTTGTGAGAAGTCAAACTCTACAACATTGTTGGGTAAATCTGCTAGCTTTGACTAGGTCTGCCTTGCCTTTTGGCTCTGTTACATCGCTGGGTAACTCTGCTGTACAGCTGGAAAGTTCTGCCTGGGACCTTGTGGCAAACCCAACTCTGCCACACCGTGGGATAACCCTGTTTTACCTCTGGCCAGGTATGTATTACTGCTAGCAGTTCTGCATTGGACTCTGTGACAAACTCAGCTCTACATTGTTGTATAACTCAGTTCTTCACCAGTTCATCACTGAATCTTCTCTGCTCCCTTGTGGATTATAACCCTATTATTCCGGTTGCCTTAATAAACAGGCTGATATACTCACGCTTCAATATGCCAATAGATTTGATGTTAATAACTAAAAATCCAACTTAAAATTCCTCTGTGGGAGTAAAGAAAAAGCTGCAATAAATAAGAGTAATGTAAAAAGTACTACAATGAATTGCATTTTTCCCAAAATAAAGATTAAAAGTAATTAAAAACTTTTTGTATTCCTAAAATACTAATTCTTGAAAGTTTACGTTGTGCTTCCCAACTGATGAGAGGAATGGAAACAACCAGTTCTTAATTTATTTATACATTTCCAGGAAGAATCACTGAGGAACAACATGAAGCTCCATCATTGTTATTAAATGGATGATATGAATATTTACTAAAACAGACCCCCAACACTTAGTGGGGTAGCCTGGCAACAAGTGTATATTTTCCCTGCAGCACCTCCGCAGGAGAAATGTAGCATCAATCAGTTCCAATTGGAATCAATAGTCCGTCTGTGTAATTCACAGCATCTCAGATCGCCAAGAGCAGAACCTTGGATTCATACAAGATTTTTTTGGTGAATTTTTGCCCCTTCATCCAGAAGAGCATCTTTGTGGGGTCAGACCCTGATGTGGGGGAAGGGGGGGTCACAATCTCCCTTATAGGAAGGGGCAGAGGTAATGTTAGCCCCCATGTTTTTATGGACCTTGTGAAGGTAAAGCAGGAGATTGAATGCAACGCAAAGGAGGCATAAGGCTGGAACAGTCAGGGAGCGATTTCTGTCTTTCCAATATACAGGAACAGTTAATAATATGAAACAGTAAAAGCAATATTAAACCATACAGCAATAAACATACAATACATTTGAGAATACAATTAGAATAACGGAAAAGTCTCTCAATAATTATATGTGTGTAATTCCTACTACATTAGCTCTTTTTGCAACAATGGCCCTAACGGGGGTCACCAGGTTTTCCCACTACGCCGCAAGTCCTTCTGGCAAAATCTATCAAGGAACATTGAGCTTCTTATATACCAACCTTCCCCCACCAAACGTTTTGTCCTAACCCAGGCCTACCCCTATACCGTATGTTATGGCTGGAAGTGACGGCCCGGCTAACTTGTGTTGTCCTTCTGTAATAGCATGCGTCCTCGTCTGGTCGACATCTCATGTCGGATCTTCTGTGCTTGACTGGTGTCACCTAGGCCTGGGGAAGAGATGGCTGGGTCCCAGTTCTCGATGGGCGTCATCTGGGATATGGAAGTTGACTGGTGAAGGGCGACGGTTCTGATCTTGACCGGTGCAGTCTGAGCCCTGGATCTTGACCGGCGCAGATCGGGTCTTAACCAGCATAGTCAGGTCTCTGGATTTTTACGCATGTCATCTGGGCCTTGTCCGAGGGCGGCCAGCACCCTGCTGACACACGATATTCGCTGAGGTCTGTCACACCAGAAATCCCACCACGGTTTGGTGCGCAGGACTCCATCATCCAAGGCACCTGACTGGGTCCCACACTTGAACTTGTTCCCCCTGCAACTCTTCTGGAGCCAGTTGGTTCCCTTCACTGGAACTAAGGGTCCAAGGCCGACCCCTGATAACAAGTCCATAGCATTATCCTCCACCACTAAATTATACAGAGGGCACAATGCTGTCAGGGGGTAATGTTCTCCTGGAATCACCAAACCCAGACTCCTCCATCAGACACCAGATAGAGAAGTGAGATCCGTCATTGCACAGAACACGTCTTCTCCAGAGTCCACTGGAGGCGGCTTTTCACCACGCCATCCAACGCTTGGCATTGTGATTGGTGATGTATGGCTGCTCAGCCATGAAGCTCCCGGCAGGGGCTCAGTGTTTGTGCTGATGGTAATACAAGAGATCAGGACTCTGCAGTTATGGGGTCAGCAGAGCGGTGGTGACTTTTCTGCCCTCTGCTCCTCCGCTCCTGCCCTCCCGCTCTGTAACGTTAAGGGGTCTCCACTTCGTTGCTGCGGTTCCTTCCACTTATCAATAATATCACTCACAGGTGATGGAGGAAGATTCAGGAGGAGAAATGTCATAATCTGACTTGTTCCCCCGGTGGCTCCTATTACAGGACCATGCTGGTGTCAGTGAGCTCTGCACCACTGGCCATTCTGTCATGTTAGTAAAAGCAGATGGCAAGATGGGGGGCCGGATGTTATACACAAGGGGCGAGGGTCCGGATACTATACACCAGGGGCCAGGGCCGGCGTCAGCACCCGGCGCACCGGGCAAATGCTGGGGCCCTGGGGAGAGAGGGGGGGCCCACTCAGCTGTCACAGATACAGCTGGGAGAGCAGAGCAGGAGATAACGTGCTCTCTCCGCCCACAAAGTCACTGCTGGCTGCGTTCTCTTAACCCCTATGTGCCAGCTCTGACACAAGCATCTTATCACTCAGTGAGTGCAGCCAGGCAGGCACACATAGGGGTTAAGAGAAGGCAGCCAGCATGACATTGTTTGTGGGTGGAGAGAGCAGTTCTCTGCTCTGATCTCCGCCCCTGGCTGGCTGCCTGCTGCTAAAGTTATGAGGCAGTTTCAGGTGGAGTTCCTAGTCCTACCAGTGCATGAGTGAGTGGCGCTGCTATATACTACGTGGGCTGCGCTGCTATATACTACGTGGGCTGCGCTGCTATATACTACGTGGGCTGCGCTGCTATATACTACGTGGGCTGCGCTGCTATATACTACGTGGGCTGCGCTGCTATATACTACGTGGGCTGCGCTGCTATATACTACGTGGGCTGCGCTGCTATATACTACGTGGGCTGCGCTGCTATATACTACGTGGGCTGCGCTGCTATATACTACGTGGGCTGCGTTGCTATATACTACGTGGGCTGCTATATGCTACGTGGGCTGCTATATACTACATGGGCAGTGTTATATACTACATGACTGTGTTTATATGCGATCATGAATCGGGGTATGTGTTAAAGGGGGGGCCCACTGAGACTCTTTCGCCCGGGGCCCTCAAAAACCTGGAGCCGGCCCTGCCAGGGGCGAGGGTCCGTATGTTATACACAGGGGCGAGGGTCCGTATGTTATACACAGGGGCGAGGGTCCGTATGTTATACACAGGGGCGAGGGTCCGTATGTTATACACAGGGGCGAGGGTCCGTATGTTATACACAGGGACGTGGGTCCGTATGTTATACACAGGGATGTGAGGGTCCGTATGTTATACACAGGGATGTGAGGGTCCGTATGTTATACACAGGGGCGAGGGTCCGTATGTTATACACAGGGGCGAGGGTCCGTATGTTATACACAGGGGCGAGGGTCCGTATGTTATACACAGGGGCGAGGGTCCGTATGTTATACACAGGGGCGAGGGTCCGTATGTTATACACAGGGGCGAGGGTCCGTATGTTATACACAGGGGCGAGGGTCCGTATGTTATACACAGGGGCGAGGGTCCGTATGTTATACACAGGGGCGAGGGTCCGTATGTTATACACAGGGGCGAGGGTCCGTATGTTATACACAGGGGCGAGGGTCCGTATGTTATACACAGGGGCGAGGGTCCGTATGTTATACACAGGGGCGAGGGTCCGTATGTTATACACAGGGACGTGGGTCCGTATGTTATACACAGGGATGTGAGGGTCCGTATGTTATACACAGGGATGTGAGGGTCCGTATGTTATACACAGGGGCGAGGGTCCGTATGTTATACACAGGGATGTGAGGGTCCGTATGTTATACACAGGGGCGAGGGTCCGTATGTTATACACAGGGGCGAGGGTCCGTATGTTATACACAGGGGCGAGGGTCCGTATGTTATACACAGGGACGTGGGTCCGTATGTTATACACAGGGATGTGAGGGTCCGTATGTTATACACAGGGATGTGAGGGTCCGTATGTTATACACAGGGGCGAGGGTCCGTATGTTATACACAGGGGCGAGGGTCCGTATGTTATACACAGGGATGTGAGGGTCCGTATGTTATACACAGGGGCGAGGGTCCGTATGTTATACACAGGGGCGAGGGTCCGTATGTTATACACAGGGATGTGAGGGTCCGTATGTTATACACAGGGGCGAGGGTCCGTATGTTATACACAGGGGCGAGGGTCCGTATGTTATACACAGGGATGTGAGGGTCCGTATGTTATACACAGGGGCGAGGGTCCGTATGTTATACACAGGGATGTGAGGGACGGGATGTTACAAATAGGGGACAATAAGACCGAATGAAAAACTGAATTTATTGATTAATATGAGTGTTGATACTTTATCTCCTAATAGTGTCGATACAATTTCTGCCGATATCCGTTCCTTTAAGACATCTCATGCAAAGCATTTTCAGAAATTCTCCCAGGCTGCATAATTAGAATTAGTTGTCATATGATTAATGTTCATTAGCGCTTTGTAATTATTACAAGTAAATGATTACATGTTGCAGATCGGAGCATTTCTTCTTTCCTGTAGCTTTCCATGAATTCTATCATCTGCGGCCGCAGTCACTTTGCTTTTAATTACCCCTCAGATGTGAGCTGTGATTATATACTTACTGACGTGCCCCCGGCGGCGTTCAGACACAGGAACATAAAAGGAGATTCACAATTTGCTGCTATTTAATTGATGTTTCTAGTAAGAAAAGTTCACAATGTTCAGTGGATTTTTCCTGATTCTGCTAGAATAGATTTTTCTTTATTTCTTAACCTACGGTAGCTTTCATTAAAACATGCAGCAATGAGTAAAATCCCAGCTGGTCTAGGGTAATGAAGGGATTACTGATAGCATTCGTCATGGATAGTGAAAGTTTTAATAATTCTATACCTTGTGGATTAGGGCAGTGATGGAATTAATGGAGTATTTCCATCCCAGGCATCCCTACTTGTCTATGATAGTGAAGGCGGTAATGATAACATCCCAGGTGGTCTTGAGAAATCAAAATGTTAATAGTTCTATCTCTTGCATGTAGGACAAACGAGGAGGTTAATGATAACATACCTAGGGGGGTTTAGGGCAGTGATGGAGTCAATGATAATATCCCTGGTGGTCTAGGGCAGTAATGTAGTTAAAAGGGAATTAATATCCTTCCTGTTCTAGTGTAGTGAAGGGTTAAGGGTATGTGCACACATTGCAGATTCACCGCGGATTTTCAGTGTTTTTTTGTGCGGATTTCACCTGCGTTTTAACACCTGCGGATTCCAATTATGGAGCAGGTGTAAAACGCTGCGTAATCCGCACAAAGAATTGACATGCTGCGGAAAATAAAACGCAACGTTTTCCGTGCATGTATTAACATACATCGGTGGAAGAGGTGCCGTCGGCTCCTTCCACCAATCGGCGTGTGGGACAGCAGACGCAATGTCGAGGTTTCATGACGTCAGTGCACCGGAGACAGGAGCAGAGGCAGAACGCAGAGAATGTATATGGGATGTTTGTATGTACATGGAGGCTATGTGGGGCTCACACTGTATATATGGTGGCTATGTGGGGCTCACACTGTGTATATGGTGGCTATGTGGGGTTCATGCTGTACATGGATGGTATGTTGGGCTCACACTGTATATATAGTGGCTATGTGGGGCTCACACTGTATATATGGAGGCTATGTGGGGCTCACACTGTATATATAGTGGCTATGTGGGGCTCACACTGTGTATATATAGTGGCTATGTGGGGCTCACACTGTATATATAGTGGCTATGTGGGGCTCACACTGTATATATGGTGGCTATGTGGGGCTCATGCTGTACATGGAAGCTATAATGGGGCTCATGCTCTATATGGAGGCTATGTGGGGCTCACACTGTATATATGGTGGCTATGTGGGGCTCACACTGTATATATAGTGGCTATGTGGGGCTCACACTGTATATATAGTGGCTATGTGGGGCTCACACTGTATATATGGTGGCTATGTGGGGTTCATGCTGTACATGGAAGCTATAATGGGGCTCATGCTCTATATGGAGGCTATGTGGGGCTCACACTGTATATATGGTGGCTATGTGGGGCTCACACTGTATATATAGTGGCTATGTGGGGCTCACACTGTATATATAGTGGCTATGTGGGGCTCACACTGTATATATAGTGGCTATGTGGGGCTCACACTGTATATATGGTGGCTATGTGGGGTTCACACTGTATATATGGTGGCTATGTGGGGCTCACACTGTATATATGGTGGCTATGTGGGGTTCATGCTGTACATGGTGGCTATGTGGGGCTCACACTGTATATATGGTGGCTATGTGGGGCTCACACTGTATATATGGTGGCTATGTGGGGCTCACACTGTATATATGGTGGCTATGTGGGGTTCATGCTGTACATGGTGGCTATGTGGGGCTCACACTGTATATATAGTGGCTATGTGGGGCTCACACTGTATATATGGTGGCTATGTGGGGCTCATGCTCTATGTGGAGGCTATGTTGGAATTATGCTTTATATACACCATGCTCCAAATTATTATGCAAATGATATTTTTCTCGGATTTTCCTAAATGGTTGGTACAAATGAGTCAGTCTAATAAGTCATCACCCGTTAGATTATACATCGAATTTTATTGAAGAAACTGCCCAATGATATCAGAATAATCTCCGAAATGAGTAAAAACTCACAATGCGCTGTTCCAAATTAGGCACAGTAGAATTTCTATACATTTGATCTGTTTTAAAGAACTGAAAATGCTCATTTGTGGAATTTGCAGCATTAGGAGGTCACATTCACTGAACAAAAAAGCTATTTAACTCCAAAACCTCCTAACAGGCCATGTTACATGTTAGCATAGGACCCTTCTTTGATATCATCCTCACAATTCTTGCATCCATTGAACTTGTGAGTTTTTGTATTTCTTTGCATGAAGTCAGAATAGCCTCCCAGAGCCGCTGTTTTGATGTGAACGGCCTCCCACCCTCATAGATCTAGTGCTGGATGATCCTCCAAAGGTTCTCTATAGGGTTGAGGTCAGGGGAAGATGGTGGCCGCACCATGAGTTTATCTCCTTTTATGCCCATAGCAGCCAATGACTCAGAGGTTTCTTTGCAGCATGAGATGGGGCATTGTCAGCATGAAGATGATTTTGCTCCTGAAGGCACGTTTCTGCTCTAGACCATGGAAGAAAGTTGTCAGTCAGAAACTCTATATACTTTGCAGAGGTCATTTTCACACCTCCAGGAACCTTAAAGGGCCCTACCAGCTGTTTCCACATGATTCTGGCCCAAAACATGACTTCTCCACCTCCTTGCTGACGTCGCAGCCTTGTTGGGACATGGTGGCCATCCCCCAACCATCCACTACTCCATCCATCTGGACCATCCAGAGTTGCTCGACACTCATCAGTAAACAAGACTGTTTGGAAATTAGTCTTCATGTATCTCTGGGCCCATTGCAACCATTTCTGCTTGTGAACACTGTTTAGGGGTGGCCGATTAGTAGGTTTATGCACCACAGCAAGCCTTTGAAGGATCCTACACCTTGAGGTTCAAGGGATTCAAGAGGCACCAGCAGCTTCAAATGCCTGTTTGCTGCTTTGTAATGGTATTTTGGCAGCTGCTCTCTTAATCCAATTAATTTGTCTGGCAGAAACCTTCCTCATTATGCCTTTATCTGCATGAACTCTCTGTGCTCTGTTTTAGTCACAAATCTCTTCCCAGTATGATGATCACTGAAGTTTTCGTGAAATATCTAAGGCTAGGGTCACATTGCGTTAGTGCAATCCGTTTAGCGCTAGCGCTAGCGGATTGCGCTAACGCAATGTTTTTTATGGGGCTGCGGTCGGGGTCGCGGTAACGTCCCCGCTCTCGCAGATCCCCGATCTGCGAGAGCGGGGAACGGACCGCGGGCGCGCCTCGGACGCTGCAAGCAGCGTCCGCGGCGCGCCAGGAATCACCGGCGCGTCGCTAGCGCGTGCCGAACATGGCACGCGCTAGTGAAGCGCGTTCCCATTAGCGTGAATGGGCGCGTTAACGGCCGCGTTGCACTGCGTTAATTTCGCCGTGCAACGCTGTCCGTTTAACGTGGTCCCATAACGCAATGGGAACCCAGCCTAATGCCCAAGGCATTGCACTATTTAACGCTTTTCAGCAGCACAGAGATCCTTTTTATTTCCCATATTGCTTGAAATCTGTAGCCTGCTTAATAATGTGGAACATCATTTTTAAGTAGTTTTGCTTTTAATTAGAATCATCTGGAAAACTAATTATCACATATGTTTAAGATTGATTTCATTCAGTGATCCATTGAGCCCTGAGACACAATATCATCCATGAGTTTATTTGAAAAACAAAACAATTAAATCTTTGACACTTAAATCCAATTTGCATAACAATTTGGAACACTGTGTAGGGAGGCTATGTGGTACTCACGCTATATATGGTGGCTATGTGGGGTTCATGCTGTACATGGAGGCTATGTGGGGCTCATGCTATATATGGGAGGCTATATTGGGGCTCATGCTGTATATGGGAGGCTCATGCTGTATATAAGGAGGCTATGTGGGGCTCATGCTGTATATGGGAGGCTATGAGGGTGCTCATGTTGTACATAGGGAGCTATGTGGGGGGTTCATGCTGTATATAGGAGGATATGTGGGGGCTCACTGTATATAGGAGGATATGTGGGGGCTCATACTGTATATAGGATACTATATGGGGGGCTCATACTGTATATAGAATACTATGTGGGGGGCTTATACTGTATATAGGAGACAATATCGTGGGGGCTCACATGGTATATAGGGGGCTGTGTTTGTGCTCATACAGTATATAGAGGACTGTGTGGGCTCATACGTTATATAGGGGGCTATGTGCATGCTCATACGGCATATAAGGAGATGTCAGCAAACCTAATTCTTCTAAATATGAAGTGATACAATTAATATTAATATAAAATAATTATAATGAATATGTTAATATTAATATTGAGTTGCAGAAATCATTTCAGCCTATTGGTTTGGCCCTCCATGACAGTCACGGTCTCTCATGTGGCCCCTTGGGAAGGGAAAATTAATTGCCCACCCTGGTCTAGAGCAGTGAAGAGGTTATTAGTGCCATACCTTGTGCATGAGGTTAAAAGTGTTGTTTGGGACTTTACAACTGATGAGCTACATGCAGGATAGGTCACCAACATGCGATCAGTGAGGGTCCACCACCCGACACCTCTAGTATTGAGCTGAAATCTTTGCCTGCCGAGTAGGAGATAGACAACAGTATGCATAGTGTCCACTAAGCAATGAACGGAAATGTGTTTTCCAACAGTACAATACAGAAGAAAAGATAATGACACACAGATAATGTTGCATAAAAAATATAGAAGTAAGCAGTGACACTGTGCAATAAAGGGCCATGTGCATAGAGAAAATGTGTGGAAATGAAGATCCAATACGTTTCGCCAGTGGAGGTGGCTTCCTCAGGAGTTAAGAAATATGTATCAGCCTGCTGTTGTCTCTGTTCCCTTCTATTTCTTCTCTTAGATTGATTATTTATTACGTGTCTGTTTGGGTGAATCCACGGGTACTCGTGGACCCTCTCCAGGCTATTAATATCTGCCCTCAGTCACTGGCTTTCCCACTCTGGCAGAGAAAATTGCTCGGGAGCCCACGCCAGTTTCTTCCGTGAATTAATCCTTTAATCTAACACCTACAGCTCCAAAATTTAACACATACACACTACTAACATTATTAGGGAGGGATATATAAAATTATAATGCATATCCAATGGTTTACTGTATGTAAACCATGTCTCATATCCTGTCGGGTTCTGCAATGATTTTACAGATGCCGACAATTGAATTATCGCTATTCTGCTATCTAGCTCTGTATGAAATATATATATATATATATATATATATATATATATACTGCACACGGATGACATATGATCACTGCTCAGGGAACGTTTCTGCGATTCTCCTCTGTAAAACAGACCTTTTTTTTATACGTTGTGTGTGACTCCAGCCTTATTGTGATTAAACCACGGGAATCAGATTATAGAACTCAACCTGCCACTTTAGAAAAGCTGCAATAACCGCTGCGCTCCTACTAACAAGCAAAGCAATAAAACAATTAGGATCATTGATGTTTCTGCGACTGTACAGCACATTTTCTGTGTCGGCAGAAGGAGTTGGCACCGCTCCGCTCGCCATCACCCATTTTCCTTTAATTAAACATCATTAAGGATTGCTCTCTTACAAGAGGCTCTGATTGTGCCGACTTTCCCAGTAATAATGAAAACCGGCTCCTGTAGTTACTCCTCGGACTCCATAATGGAGCGATCTGTCATCATTACTAACTGCTGCAGAATCCGCTCGTCTCTCACAGGAACTGAAGAAATCTGTTTGACCTGAATTAGGCATTTGGATCAGATTGGAAAATCGGGGCGAGGGGTCTGCGGGAAGTGGACGGAAAATCTACACTGCTTATCGTTCAGGTCTATCTGGTGACCCTGCACCAATATCTAACCCCTGGAGATGAAGACCTTTTTTATTTTTTTTTTCATTTTTTAGCTTTTGCTTTTTCTTCCTCTACTTCCAAGAGCCATAACTTTTTTTTTTCTATTTCCATCCTCAAAGTCGTATGATGGCTTGTTTCTTTTTTTGCTGCTTGGAATTACACCACTCCCTTTAACATATATTGCAGTGAGAAATGGGGGAAAAATATTCCAAGGGGGGTCGTATGGTGAATAAAAGGCGATTAACCTAACCTTTTCAGTTAAAAGCTTTATTATTTGCCAAGAAATCCAAGTATAATTACATATTTAACGAAGCAAATTGTAAATTGTTTTATTATAAATATTGTTTCAATAAGGATGAACTTTTCCCCCGTCCCTACTCTCCACGTTTATCTGATCCAACCTTCTCCTAGGCCCACTTCTTTCCTTCCCCTTCCCCTATACCTTTCCTAACTTTTCCTTCCAAATTCTTTTCCTCTTGCATTAACCTTTTTTTTTCTGATTCTTCTTTGAATATATCTTCTTACTTACTTGTTTAATAGAACAAGTTTTAGAACACTATGTTATGTTTTATTACTCACCTTATTGACTATACCTATAGTCCCCTTCCCCAAAATTGTTAAAAAATCCCCCCAAATAAAAAGAATATTGTGAATAAAAGGTGATTCTGACATTGTTATTTCAGGTTCTAAAGGTTTTCATTTTGCGCTAACTTTACGTTTGGCGTGCTCAAAAAATATGTCCGAATCCTTGCGCCTGCACATCTCGCGGCTGTTCGACAGCCGCCACACATGCAAGGATTGCCTCTTTGTTAGCAACGGGGACTCGGACATATTTTTCGAGCGTGCCGAAGACGCTCGTTACATGGCGGATAACACTTTATCCCAACACGTTCGCTCACTACTCTGTACGGTTACAATTTCATATACTTTCTGACATTTTGCTACTTAAAAAAATAATTAATTAAAAATGTAATAGAAAATTGGGTTGTCTGGCCATATTCTGAGAGTCATAACGTTTATGACGATACAGTCTGACCTGCGATCATGTCTCACAGAGAAAGTGCGGGCTGGATCTTAGAATGGACACCCAAAACCCTATTCAACTGTTTTAATGACCCTTTCACAACTAACAGCGGCATCTAAGGGGTTAAGCTTCCAGTTAGACTTCCTAGTGTTCACCTTGTCACCATTGCTCCCACTGTACGCTCCCAGTCCTCCTTCCCCGCTGACCCCTCCGTACCCACAATCTCCTGTGTTATAGTAGTAGTAATGGTCACACAGGCACGCTCCAGCTCCCAAAGACCCAGAGAATTGATCGAAGCGGTGGTCATACATGCACCACACCACTCCATTCATATGGAAGACATGGGACCTCCATTCTCTGGATCATTGGGGTCCCAGTACTTAGCCCTCCATTGACCATACCTTTTATCCCTTTGTGATAAATGTTGTTTGGGGGATAGCTCCTACCAACAATCTAATGTCTACAGGACCCAGCCAAAAGTTGAAGCAAGGATCATCTGACATGTTGGATTCCTACCTGCTCTTTTTCAAAGATTAACAGCATTTATATAGTGCGTAAGGCAAAAATTTAAACTTGAAGCTACCTTCAGCCACCACTAGAGGGAGCTTGAGGCTCACTGCCTACAACTTTCCCATTCAACTCAATGATAAAACTGTCTGCAGACAGCTCCACCTAGTGGTGGCTGTATAGTCCATCTCTAAAGGTTTTGAGACAACGTATATAAGAAAAACAGATTTCTGAGCGATATAAAGAAATATTAGGAAATTAATCCGCACCGAATATTGGAACAAAGAACAATAGAAAGATAAATAGAGGACGTTGACTTATCGGCTCCAGTAATTGCTATATAATTTAATGTAGGGAAGTATGTCGTACCTGAATATTTTTAGCATCTTTGAAGATGAATCTCATTCTAGTCTTAATTACTTCTGCATAAATTATGCCCGTTGATAATAACAGTATTACCCTCCGACCCCTCCAAATCTCGGTGGTGGATGTCTGCGGCTCGCTAATGTCATTTGTATAATGAATGCTTCGGAGGTAATCGCATTTAAGTCATTATCTGCCAAGATAATATTAGGATACCAGTAATGTTTCCATTTTAATGATATAACCTGCCCCGGACTGTAACCTGACGCCTCGTATTTCATTCGTCTCCATGTCTGCGCATTTTTTTTTTCTCTAGGAACATCCAACGAAACATATATTCTCCAGGCACGACAACCGCCATATATTCCCGAGCTCCGTCTTCTCCTTTGAGAATGTAAGTATGAAAAATACTGCTGTGACTTATATCCTATAGGACTGTATATAGCAAAGCCACAAGACAAAATCAAACATTAACATCTAGAGCAGGGGTGTCAAACTCAATTCCTCGAGGGCCGCAAACAGGTCATGTTTTCAGGATTTCCTTGTATTGCACAGGTGATAATTTAATCACCTGCACAGAATGATTCCAGCACCTTGTGTAATGCAAAGGAAATCTTGAAAACACGCATGGTCTGAGGCCCTCGAGGAATGCAGTTTGACACCCCTGATCTAGAGCATACAGAATTTTTTTTTTCTCTTTTCCGCCATTTTATGAGACTTTTTTTAAAATTTTTTCGCTCAATGTAGCTGTACGGGGCTTGTTTTTTTTTTTTTTTAGACTGCATATATAGGACTTTTAAAACCTTTTTTTATTCCTTTTTTTTTCTTCAGGGATGGCAAAGTGTCTGAATAAAAAAAAAAGCTTTTCTGGAATTTATATTTATTTATTTTCTTTTATTTGCAATGTATGGATTAAATTACTTTTTAAGTTTTAAGATTAGACAAGACACGATTTATTTTACTTTTTTTTTTTGTCAAGTGGAAAAAGGGTGATTAAAGGTTTTAGTTTTCTAGAAATTAAAAAAAAATAAAAATAAACCATTTTGGGGGGTTTTTCTCCCTTTTTTTTTTCGCCCACTCCTTGGGGACTTGCAATGGCACTGGCTGGTCTGCCAAGAAGAACTAAGATGTCAATGATCTTGGCTTTCAATAGGCCTCAGGATTAGCTGCCATCTAAGTGGTTAAAGGGGTGGTCTCAACATCAATAATGGTTCAAATTGCAAAGTGCCTGTACAAAAAAAAAAAGCTATTTTTTTTTTCAATTTTAAACTTCTCCGAGATTTTTGAATCTCTCTTGTATAATACTCATTACTGGCCACCTCTGCAGTCTATCAGGCGTGGCCTAGCTTGCGTAACTCTTACAAAACGTGTCCTAATTCAGCTCGCAAGCAGTCTCCCTGCGCTTTTCCAATACAGAATCAGGGAGCGCACAGTTCAGGCCAGCTGCACCACCATGTCACTGGTCCAAACTGTCAATCTTTAGGAGCGCACTGTCACCCTCGCATATAGGAAGACAGGAGGCAGAGGAGCAGTGCGCTCGCTCCTGAATATTAAACTTTAGAACAACTCTTTTTAAACATCAACATGTTTTTCTCTGGAGGAGCCATCTTGCCCTTTTATTTCAATAGCTACTATGTAATGCTTTATTTCTCCTTTGGGGGCGCTGCAGGGAAATGATACCTTTACTACAAGATTATGCCCTCAGATTATAGCTGATCACTAGAGGTCTGAGCAGCGAGAAGACATTGGTTTATCATCGGGAAATCTACTCTCAAAACAGAGAACAATCCCTTTAAAGTAGAAGAAATAAGCTGTCCCTATAGGACACGAGGCCAACTTTATTTTTTTAGTCCCCGGCAACCCCTTTAATAAGTTGAGAGCTCAAAATTAGGATTAATTGAGGCAGCCATGCTCCTGAAGGGTAATTGCCAGCCTTCCTTGGCACACAATGAATAGTCCTTCCGCAGAAGAGCGACTACCGGGCCGCCTCAGCATCTGTGCAGGTTTATGAATGCGTTCACTTGCCGTTAGTTCTCCCTGGTGTCACCTAATTAGGCTCGTGTGTTTGAATTCTAAATTGGGCATTTAATTTTCAAGAAGGAAACAGCAATTCGCGCCTCTGGAGACTCCAGTAATGGTGGTGGGTGCCCATGCCAGTCTTCCTAAGTACATATTTTTATGACTTTTAACTCCGCGGATCGGCGAACAAACTCCGAACTTCATCAGAGCCTCCAATTACCTTTATAATCCCGGTGATCGTGCCGCCATTTATTCTGCAATATACGATAGAAAGACAGAAATTCTCCAAAGTGTTCACAAAACACAACACAACGAGCACGGAAAACAATATATACCGCTGAGAGACAGAACTATATAGGTAGTGATTGAGGAGCAGCTCGGGGATTTCTCTCGTCTTCCGTGCGGCTTCGTTTTTCATTCGCCTTGTGGTAGTTGGTTTTTGCCCCTATTTTCCAAAACTATGGTGAAATTGCCGCTTTTTTCCCCCCCAGAAAAGTGCCCCAAGTGTGTAAACAACCCAAAGGTTTATATTATTCACTAATCTTCAATTAAAACTAAGAGGTATGAATACTTATGCAAATTTGCAAATACACTTGACTAAATTAAAACCTATCGTTTTGTGTACCCAGCCCTTATTCAGAACTGTGTCTCCTTGGACACAGACTAGAAAGAATCTCCGTGTAGCCTGATCTTGCAGTCAGGTGTTGCCATCTTTGCCCTGCCAGAGTCACATGGCTGCACAATCAGACTACATGAAGGGCTTGTAGGTAGTCTGTTACCATGGAGACATGTAGATCTGCATTGGAGCTGTATGCCCAAAAGTATAATTATTTTTTTTAATCAAGGCTATTTGCAAAAATTTTAATTTCAGATGCATTGAAGCAACAGCCAATCAGATCATGATAAAGTTTACAGCAGCAGAAGGTGAATGTGTTGAATTTGAAGAAGGCAGTGACCTCTCCTCTGATTATTGATGTTAGAGGAGCAGCTGTGATCATTGGCAAAGGGTAAAATGTGAGTGTAAACAGGCAACAGGCTCCCCACAGCAGGACAGAGGATTTTTAGAATAAGAGTGTGTTGATTTTGTTGAAGGCAGTGACCTATTCTTTCATGCTAGTCCATTAGTGAGGCACCTACATCATAAAGAATATTGACACTGGCTTTAGGCCGTTCCTCTATGAGGCTCATACATGAAATAGACTCACACAATTGTTTTTTTTTTTCCTTTAAGGGATTGGGGAAGAAAAAACTTCTTAAATTTAGGGAGTCCCATAACTTTACCCACTGGACCCCCTTGGAGGAGGAACTGAAGAGGCAGAGGCCACTCATCAGCACCTACCGGACTGACTTCTGGAGGAAGGATGATGAGACGGGGAAGGTAGTACCTCAGATCTTGGTTCCCAGGTTGACTCGCGCAACTTCAGCTTCATGTTCGGGGTTGACAACGACCTATAGACACATGTTGAGGAGCCGCGGTGACCTACATGCCTCACAGAACGCCATCACAACGGACATCACTCTGATTCCTAGTAAAATGAGAGTGGGGACGAGTGGCGTATCGCTGCCGAGAGCCATGTCTGCTCCTTATAAGCGTCTGACCGTGTCTGACTGCCTCGTATGGCACAGTCCAGACACTGTGAAAACAGAAAATGCCCAAACCATGGATCCATCTTATTAATGTATGTCCCTCTGTGAGACCCCGGCCACATCCATTTTTTTGAATATAATCAAAACCAAAACTAAAGAACAAAGTTTTTTTTTTTTTTTTACAGCTGTTTTGGAACTAGAGCTGGGCAGATGTGGCAACATTAGAATTTGCCAAAACACAAGATTTGTAGTTTTTATTACATTTTGGGGTCTCTGGGGTAATAAATGTAAAATGTAAAAAAAAAAGAAAGATACTCACCTCACCAATCATCTGTCGGCCCCTCCACTACTCGCTTCATGCCGTATGGCAGAGCCAACTATTCTTTTCCACATCTCCTGGACAGTTATCCCAGCTGTGACCAGGCCTCTGCATGTCATAATGTCACGGACATGCAACACCCGGTCACCTCTGAAGTCCCAGTCTAGAATGAAGGAAAGAAGAGGACCTGAGAACTACTGCACCTCATGCGGTCCTCTTCTTTTTGCTATTGCGTCTTCGATCTGTTCACTCTAGGACAGGACTTCTAGCCAACATCATAAATGAAATCCAGAACCAAATAATGAAGGGATTTACCAATCACAGACATTTATGCCATCTACAGGTGCATCTCACAAAATTAGAATATCATCAAAAATATAATTTAAAAAATGTATTTCAGTTCTATAATACAAAAAGTTAATCTCATATATTATATAGAGTCATTACACAGAGTGATCTATATCACGTGTGTATTTCTGTTAATGTTGATGATTATGGCTTACAGCTAATGAAAACCCCAAAGTCATTATCTCAGTAAATTACAATACTTTATAACACCAGCTTGAAAAATGATTTTATAATCTGAAATGTATTTTCAGTAAATGCGCTCAATACTTGGTCGATTCAAAAAACCTGATCTGCACATCCAAACATAGACACAGTGTGAACAGGTGCTGAACCCAGAGTCGCCAACTCGTATATATTTAAGTAAATAGGGCAGCACACTGCAGCGCCAAAACATGCAAACTTGAAAACACAAAATTTGAACTGCATTACTGCACTGAAAATATGAAAAATGAGAGCTTTTAGCGCATAAAAATGGCCAATTTTATGTGTACCTCGTAGCCACGATAAGGCATCTCTCTTATACGAGGCCCTACGCTTGACCTACCTCTCTGTGCTGCCCTATTTACTTAAATATATACGAGTTGGCGACTCTGGGTTCAGCACCTGTTCACACTGTGTCTATGTTTGGATGTGCAGATCAGGTTTTTTGAAATGTATTCTCTAGCCTTCTGATCGTGCACTCCGCCTCCTAGCTTCAGGTGTTTTAATTATAATAGGTCCAATACCCCTCCACAGTGAGAGAGAATTTGAGTCCAAGGAGAGGTTTCACATGTACCCATTCAGATGGAGACGTTTATTCTCAGAGAGGTAGGTCAAGCGTAGGGCCTCGTATAAGAGAGATGCCTTATCGTGGCTACGAGGTACACATAAAATTGGCCATTTTTATGCGCTAAAAGCTCTCATTTTTCATATTTTCAGTGCAGTAATGCAGTTCAAATTTTGTGTTTTCAAGTTTGCATGTTTTGGCGCTGCAGTGTGCAATACTTGGTCGAGGCTCCTTTTGCATCAATTACTGCATCAGTGCGGTGTGGCATGGAGGCGATCAGCCTGTGGCGCTGCTGAGGGGTTATGGAAGCCCAGGTTGCTTTGATAGCAGCCTTCAGCTCATCTGCATTGTGGGATCTGGTGTCTCTCATCTTTTGCTGGCCAATCAAGCCCAGTGATACTGTTGTGTGTAAACCAGGTATTGGTACTTTTGGCCATGTGGACAGGGGCCAAGTTCTGCTGGAGAATGAAACTTCTATCTCCATAAAGCTTGTCGGCAGAGGGAAGCATGAAGTGCTCTAACATTTCCTGGTAGACGGCTGCGCTGACTTTGGTCTTGATAAAACACAGTGGGCCTACACCAGCAGATGACATGGCTCCCCAAACCATCACTGATTGTGGAGACTTCACAACAGACCTCCAGCAGCTTGTATTGTGGCCTCTCCGCTCTTCCTCCAGACTCTGGGACCTTGATTTCCAAATGAAATGCAAAATTTACTTTTATCTGAATATAACACCTTGGACCCCTGACAACAGTCCGGTTCTTTTCCTCCTTGGCCCAGGTAAGACGCTTCTGCCGTTGTCTATTGGTCATGAGTGGCCGGACACAAGGAATGTGACACTTGTAGTCCATGTCCTGGAGACGTCTGTGTGTGGTGAAGCAATGACTCCAGCAGCAGTCCACTCCTTGTGAATCTCCCACATTTCTGAATGGCCTTTTCTTAACAATCCTTTCCAGGCTGCGGTTATCCCGGTTGCTTGTGCACCTTTTTCTACCACACGTTTTCTTTCCACTTTGCAGTAATCTGCTTGGATACAGCAGTGTGTGAACAGCGGCTTCTTTAGCAATGACCTTTTATTATTATTATTATTATTATTATTTATTGTTATAGCGCCATTTATTCCATGGCGCTTTACATGTGAGGAGGGGTATACATAATAAAAACAAGTACAACAATCTTAAACAATACAAGTCATAACTGGTACAGGAGGAATGGGGACCCTGCCCGCGAAGGCTCACAATCTACAAACTGTTGGCACATTATTATTATTATTATTATACATTTTTATAGCGCCATTTATTCCATGGCGCTTTACATGTGAATACGGGGCAAATATAGACAAATACATTAAACATGAGCAGATAACAAGGCACACGAGTACATAAGGAGGGAGGACCCTGCCCGCGAGGGCTCACAGTCTGCAGGGGGTAGGTGAGGATACACTAGGAGAGGGAAGAGCTGGCTGTACGGCTGTTCAGTAGGTTGAGGATCACTGCAGGCTGTAGGCTTGTCGGAAGAGATGAGTCTTCAGGTTCTTTTTGAAGGTTTCTATGGTAGGCGCAAGTCTGATGTGTTGGGGTAGAGAGTTCCAGAGTATGGGGGAAGCACGGGAGAAGTCTTGGATGCGGTTATGGGAAGAAGAGATGAGAGGGGAGTAGAGAAGGAGGTCTTGGGAGGATCGGAGGTCGCGTGTAGGTAGGTACCGGGAGACCATGTCACAGATGTATGGAGGAGACAGGTTGTGGATGGCTTTGTATGTCAGTGTGAGGGTTTTGAACTGGAGTCTCTGGGCGATAGGAAGCCAGTGAAGGGCTTGACACAGGGGAGAGGCTGGGGAATAGCGGGGGGACAGGTGGATTAGTCGGGCAGCAGAGTGTAGGATGGATTGGAGTGGTGCCAGAGTGCTAGAGGGGAGTCCAGAGAGTAGGAGGTTGCAGTAGTCGAGGCGGGAGATGATAAGGGCATGCACTAGCGTTTTTGCAGTGTTGCGGTCAAGGAAAGCACGGATCCGGGAAATATTTTTGAGTTTGAGACGACAGGAGGAGGCAAGGGCTTGGATATGTGGCTTGAAAGAGAGGGCAGAGTCGAGGATCACCCCGAGGCACCGGGCGTGTGGGACTGGGGATAGTGAGCAGCCATTGACATTGATGGATAGGTCTGGTGGAGGGGTAGAGTGAGATGGGGGAAAGATGATGAATTCTGTTTTGTCCATGTTCAGTTGTAGAAAGCGAGCAGAAAAGAAGGCTGAAATGGCAGACAGACAGTGCGGGATTTTGGTAAGCAAGGAGGAGAGGTCAGGTCCGGAGAGGTAGATCTGCGTGTCGTCAGCGTAGAGATGGTACTGCATACCGTGGGATTCTATGAGCTGTCCCAGGCCGAAAGTGTAGATGGAGAAGAGTAGGGGTCCTAGAACAGAGCCTTGAGGAACACCGACTGACAAGGGGCGAAGTGAGGAGGTGGTGTGGGGGAGGGAGACACTGAATGTTCGGTCTGTCAGATATGACGAGATCCAGGAAAGGGCCAAGTCTGTGATGCCAAGGGATGAGAGGATTTGTAGCAAAAGGGAGTGGTCTACAGTCCCATGTCCCTAATCTTCTGCAACTCTCCGATTGCCACATTCTGCTGCTCCTGAATCTGCGCCAGAGTCTCGCACAGCCTTTCAATCCTGGCTTTTAGATCGAGGATGGTCACACTGCCGGCTGGTGGCAAGACCTCGTCTGGGGACATATTCTCCGAAGGAGAGAAGCCCGGAAGAGCATCAGGGGGCCAGTACTGCGCTGACTGGGATGCCTCGTGGTGGCGGCGCTGTGTCTTTGCCTTAGGGTGTGGTGGCATTGACACGGAGGGCACTTTGGTTTCTGAGTCGGAGTCTGTGTCGAATGCCTCGTGCTGTCGGCGTCGGCGCTGTGTCTTTGCCTTAGGATCTGGAGGCGTTGAACCTGAGGGCACTGGTACAGCAGAGGCGGTGTGTGATGCCTCGTGGCGGCGGCGCTGTGTCTTTGCCTTAGGATCTGGAGGCGTTGACCCGGAGGGCACTGGGACAGTTGACCCGGAGGGCACTGGGACAGCAGAGGCGGTGTGGGATGCCTCGTGGCGGCGGCGATGTCTCTTTGCCTATGTTCAATGACCTTTTGTGGCTTCCCCTCCTTGTGGAGTGTCAGTGACGCCTTCTGGACATCTGTCAGTCAGCAGTCTTCCCCATGATTGTGGAGCTACTGAAACAGACTAAGGACCTTTATAAACACTTAGCAAGGCTTTACAAGTGTTTCTTGTTAATTATTCTAATTTATGGAAATAATGACTTTTTGGTTCTCGTTGGCTGTAAGCCATAATCATCAACATTAACGGAAATACACATGTGAAATAGATAACTCTGTGTGGGATTTCCGTAATATCCAGAATATTTCGATTACCTCTTATTCATTTTTGTTGCGGTTTTCTTTTGTACATTTTATTTACTGCATTGATAAAAATATAAACTGGCATTCTCATTCAGTATATTCAAGTGTGTATGTATGTATATGTGTGTGTGTATGTATGTATGTATGTATGTGTGTGTGTGTGTGTGTATATGTATATATATATATATATATATATATATATATATATATATAGTTTAAACATCATATATTCATTATAATGTAAATTTCTATTTTCTATTTAGTCATCTTTTTGTAATGAATTTATTTTTGTAATATAAAATTGTGATAATGAACTATTATGCTGTTGTTATCCTCTAGGTTATCATATTATATGCAATTTTTAGTCATAAAAATCATATTTTTTAAGCTCTTAAAATTAAATGTCAATTTTATTTTCTCAGGATGACATGCATCTGCTTTGCGTCTTTTCCTCGAAGCGATATTTCTGTTTAGCACATTATGACATGTTTAGGAATAATACAAATTAATGTTAATTCTGTTTAAGTATTCATGCTTTCAGCCACAATTAAGTCTTTGTATGAAGAAACTTATTTAAAAATTGGAAGATAAGGGATTCCCTTACATGAGTCAGAAGGTTTGCAAGACTTTGGGCGTTCAAGGGCAGACACAGACCCGCCCACGAGGAACAGGGATAAAACTATGCCCCGCCCCCTAGGAGCTCAGCACACATTATCTTCCTATCTGAAAGACTTCCTCTACTGGCTAAGAATCACTTTCTTGTGCAAAAGATGGAGGAAAAATAATCTTAGTCAATGTGGTCCAAAGCTGAGGATGAGAGCCTAGGAAGTTAAGAAGCCCAAATACTACAGAAGACAGTCATAGTCCTTTGCTGAGTAGCCGATTAGAGGGTTTCTTGCTTAGTCTTCCATCTATCTGCTGTAATATGTGGGGAGACCCGCTGCAAGTATTGAATTCCCGTGCAGCGCCCCCTAGAGTAAAAAATAGGCACAGTTCTACCTGTAGCCATTATTTCAGAAAAATGGAGGCCTGATCATGGACTAAGCAAAATTATTTCTTGCTTGTAGAGTGGGGGAGGGAATCTTTTTTTTTTTTCTTTTTTCTTTTGCAGTTTTTCGTTTCTCATAGATTCAAATAAAAACCTCATTGACATTTTCCACCTAAACGTCACAAATAAGACTCGCTAAAACAAAGCCGTTTGTGATTTCTATCAAGGCCTGATCAATTGTATAAAAATACATGTGGGAAGAAGCCATGGCTCATCAGGTGCAAACACGCAGGAAGACGACCACCACGAGGGGCCTATTGTGCCTCGCAAACGGGAAACTGAAGAGCATTTTTCATTACTGTCAAAAGCTCTAAAAATATCCCGCACCTGCTCGTCCTCTCCCTCCTCACCCGCGGGTGAGACACTGCCGTCGTCTCATCACCTTCTCTCTTCTGTACATGAATACAAAGTAAAAGCTGAACCAAAAGTCACAAAGGAGATGAATTCATTACAAATTAATGAAGCTACTAACCACCTAAACTGAGAGGTAAGAAAAACTAATTTTTATTAAAGAGTTAACACCAGCCATATATGAGAATCCTCCTTGGGTGGATGGGATAAAAAAAATTCTCAGTGCACCAATTACTTGTATAAGTGTTATAATTAAAGTGGTTGTCTATGCTCATCATAGAAAAAAACACAAAAATTGAACTTGACTTGAGCTGATACACATGCAGCACATAAACGCATGTCCACATTGGCCATAAAACACACAAAACCTACAAGAGATAAAATGAGCAAAAATCCTGCTGTAGCTAAGTAAATAAAAAGCAAAAAGTGCATTTAAATAAGAGTTTTTAGTAATACTGTTTTTGATCAAAAATAGCTTAAAAGCCATCCCACCACGACAAGGCAACTCTGATCGGGACAGTCCTCAGCTGTCTAATATTAAAAACCTTACCATGTGTCAAAGTTGACCTCGGTGTGTGAATAAGGGCATTACAAAAGGACTGGGCCCAACCAGTGGAACACCAGTCTGGGGAAGCCTTATATGCAATTTCCAGCTCTGGAGAGGGAGGCCACACCCCGGCTTGCACAGAATGCAATAATACAAAGAAAAAATAGTGTAGGACCATCCCGATCGGAGTTACCTTGTCGTGGTGGGATGGCATTTATGCTATTTTGATCAAAAACAGTATTACTAAAAACTCTGTTATTTAAATGCACTTTTTGCTTTTTATTTACTTAGTTACAGCTGGGTTTGTGCTCATTTTTTTTTCTCTTGTTGGTTTTATATGCTCATCATAGAGACCCATAATCGGGAAATCCTTTTTGAGATGGCAAAGAGTCACTCTGGTTCTGGAGGACTTGTGCAATCCTTGTTTTATAATAGTTGAAAAGTTTTGATTGCTGCAATCTAATCAATTTGCAAACATCTCCAATGCTTTGTGTATACCATTCCAATGCCAACCTATGTGTCTCCATGCTTACAGACCACAAACAAACCCTGCGTCTATGTCTGAATCCAGTTTTGCAGGGGGTCCGGATGTGAGCTCCGATTGGGCCACTGAACGGGTGCCAGAACGCAATGTAAAAGCACCCTGACTCTACTCTCTCAGCCCCTTTTCCTGCTAACCTGTTGCATACTAATTACCATTGTCATAAACTCTGCTCGTTTTCTTGCCCGGTTCGAGGGCCATTCTCATGGTAAACAGGACTGTTGTCGGATGCTACAAACATTAGAAGAAGGAACAGATGTAAGAAAAGGCTGCAGGATCAGACTACACATTGTTTGTGAGTAGTCTGTAACTATGGAAACACGTAGGTCTGAATAGGAGCTGTGTACTTAAACAAATTTCTGTATTTTAGATGCACCTCTTGTATTACCTGTCCCACAACCAGTGATGGGTCCTACTCTCTTCTCCTTTGATGCCGTTCACGCAGAGTTTGCCAAGTATCCTGGCAAATTCATTTGACATCATCATCCAAAGCCTTTTAACCCCTTTCTGCCATTAGACGTACTATTGCGTCCATGTGGGGTGGGCTTTACTTCCCAAGGACGCAATAGTACGTCATGTGCGATCGGCAGCGCTCACGGGGGGAGCGCCGCCGATCGCGGCCGGGTGTCAGCTGTTTATCGCAGCTGACATCCGGCACTATGTGCCAGGAGCGGTCACGGACCGCCCCCGGCACATTAACCCCCGGCACACCGCGATCAAAGATGATCGCGATGTGCCGGCGGTACAGGGAAGCACCGCGCAGGGAGGGGGCTCCCTGCGGGCTTCCCTGAGCCCCCCGCAGCAACGCGATGTGATCGCGTTGCTGCGAGGGTCTCACCTCCCTCCCTGCTCCCTCCAGCCCCGGATCCAAGATGGCCGCGGATCCGGGTCCTGCAGGGAGGGAGGTGGCTTCACAGAGCCTGCTCAGAGCAGGCACTGTGAAGCAGCCTGCACTCCTATCAGATCAGTGATCTGACAGAGTGCTGTGCAAACTGTCAGATCACTGATCTGTGATGTCCCCCCCTGGGACAAAGTAAAAAAGTAAAAAAAAAAATTTCAAATGTGTAAAAAAAAATAAAAAAAAATATTCCAAAATAATGAAAAAAAAAATAAAAATATTATTCCCATAAATACATTTCTTTATCTAAATAAAAAAAACAAAACAATAAAAGTACACATATTTAGTATCGCCGCGTCCGTAACGGCCCGACCTATAAAACTGGCCCACTAGTTAACCCCTTCAGTAAACACCGTAAGAAAAAAAAAAAAAAAACGAGGCAAAAAACAACGCTTGATAATCATACCGCCGAACAAAAAGTGGAATAACACGCGATCAAAAAGACAGATATAACTAACCATGGTACCGCTGAAAACGTCATCTTGTCCCGCAAAAAACGAGCCGCCATACAGCATCATCAGCAAAAAAATAAAAAAGTTATAGTCCTGAGAATAAAGCGATGCAAAAATAATTATTTTTTCTATAAAATAGTTTTTATCGTATAAAAGCGCCAAAACATAAAAAAATGATATAAATGAGGTGTCGCTGTAATCGTACTGACCCGAAGAATAAAACTGCTTCATCAATTTTACCAAACGCGGAACGGTATAAACGCCTCCCCCAAAAGAAATTCATGAATAGCTGGTTTTTGGTCATTCTGCCTCACAAAAATCGGAATAAAAAGCGATCAAAAAATGTCACGTGCCCGAAAATGTTACCAATAAAAACATCAACTCGTCCCGCAAAAACCAAGACCTCACATGACTCTGTGGACCAGAATATAGAAAAATTATAGCTCTCAAAATGTGGTAACGCAAAAAATATTTTTTGCAATAAAAAGCGTCTTTCAGTGTGTGACGGCTGCCAATCATAAAAATCCGCTAAAAAACCCGCTATAAAAGTAAATCAAACCCCCCTTCATCACCCCCTTAGTTAGGGAAAAATTAAAAAAATGTATTTATTTCCATTTTCCCATTAGGGCTAGGGTTAGAGTTAGGGCTAGGGTTAGGGCTAGGGTTAGGGCTAGGGTTAGGGCTAGGGTTAGGGCTAGGGCTAGGGTTAGGGCTAGGGTTAGGGCTAGGGTTAGGGCTAGGGTTAGGGTTAGGGCTAGGGTTAGGGCTAGGGTTAGGGCTAAGGTTAGGGCTAGGGTTAGGGCTAGGGTTAGGGTTAGGGCTAGGGTTAGGGCTAGGGTTAGGGTTAGGGCTAGGGTTAGGGCTAGGGTTAGGGTTAGGGCTAGGGTTAGGGCTAGGGCTACAGTTTGGGTTGGGGCTAAAGTTACAGTTAGGGTTTAGATTACATTTACGGTTGGGAATAGGGTTGGGATTAGGGTTAGGGGTGTGTCAGGGTTAGAGGTGTGGTTAGGGTTACTGTTGGGATTAGGGTTAGGGATGTGTTTGGATTAGGGTTTCAGTTATAATTGGGGGGTTTCCACTGTTTAGGCACATCAGGGGCTCTCCAAACGCGACATGGCGTCTGATCTCAATTCCAGCCAATTCTGCGTTGAAAAAGTAAAACAGTGCTTCTTCCCTTCCGAGCTCTCCCGTGTGCCCAAGCAGGGGTTTACCCCAACATATGGGGTATCAGCGTACTCAGGACAAATAGGACAACAACTTTTGGGGTCCAATTTCTCCTGCTACCCTTGGGAAAATACAAAACTCGGGGCTAAAACATATTTTTTGTGGGAAAAAAAAGATTTTTTATTTTCACGGCTCTGCGTTATAAACTGTAGTGAAACACTTGGGGGTTCAAAGTTCTCACAACACATCTAGATTAGTTCCCTGGGGGGTCTAGTTTCCAATATGGGGTCACTTGTGGGGGGTTTCTACTGTTTAGGTACATTAGGGGTTCTGCAAATGCAATGTGACGTCTGCAGACCATTCCATCTAAGTCTGCATTCCAAATGGCGCTCCTTCCCTTCCGAGCTCTGCCATGCGCTCAAACGTTGGTTTCCCCCAACATACGGGGTATCAGCGTACTCAGGACAAATTGGACAACAACTTTTGGGGTCGAATTTCTCCTCTTACCCTCGGGAAAATACAAAACTGGGGGCTAAAAAATAATTTTGGGGGGAAAGATTTTTTTTTTTAATTTTCACGGCTCTGCGTTACAAACTGTAGTGAAACACTTGGGGGTTCAAAGCTATCACAACACATCTAGATGAGTTCCTTAGGGGGTCTAGTTTCCAAAATGGTGTCACTTGTGGGAGGTTTCTACTGTTTAGGTACATTAGGGGCTCTGCAAATGCAATGTGACACCTGCAGACCATTCCATCTAAGTCCTCATTCCAAATGGAGCTCCTTCCCTTCCGAGCCCTCCCATGCGCCCAAACAGTGGTTCCCCCCCACATATGGGGTATCAGCGCACTCAGGACAAATTGGACAACAAATTGTGGGGTCGAATTTCTCCTTTTACCCTCGGAAAAATACAAAACTGGGGGCTAAAAAATAATTTTTGTGGGAAAAAATTTTTGTTTTATTTTTACGGCTCTCCATTATAAACTTCTGTGAAGCCCTTGGTGGGTCAAAGCGCTCAGCACACATCTAGATAAGTTCCTAAGGGGGTCTACTTTCCAAAATGGTGTCACTTGTGGGGGGTTTCTACTGTTTAGGTACATTAGGGGCTCTGCAAACGCAATGTGACACCTGCAGACCATTCCATCTAAGTCTGCATTCAAATGGCACTCCTTCCCTTCTGAGCCCTCCCATGTGCCCAAACAGTGGTTCCCCCCACATATGGTGTATCATCGCACTCAGGACAAATTGGGCAACAAATTTTGGGGTCCAATTTCTCCTGTTACCCTCAGGAAAATACAAAACTGGGGGCTAAAAAAATAATTTTTGTGGGAAAAAAATTTTGTTTTATTTTTACGGCTCTGCATTATAAACTTCTGTGAAGCACTTGGTGGGTCAAAGTGCTCACCACACCTCTAGATAAGTTCCTTAGGGGGTCTACTTTCCAAAATGGTGTCATTTGTGGGGGGTTTCAATGTTTAGGCACATCAGTGGCTCTTCAAACGCAACATGGCGTCCCATCTCAATTCCTGTCAATTTTGCTTTGAAAAGTCAAACGGCGCTCCTTCCCTTCCGAGCTCTCCCATCCACCCAAACAGTGGTTTACCCCCACATATGGGGTATCCGCGTACTCAGGACAAATTGTACAACAACTTTTGGGGTCCAATTTCTTCTCTTACCCTTGGGAAAATAAAAAATTGGGGGCAAAAAGATAATTTTTGTGAAAAAATATGATTTTTTATTTTTACGGTTCTACATTATAAACTTCTGTGAAGCACTTGGTGGGTCAAAGTGCTCACCACACCTCTAGATAAGTTCCTTAGGGGGTCTACTTTCCAAAATGGTGTCACTTGTGGGGGGTTTCAATGTTTAGGCACATCAGTGGCTCTTCAAACGCAACATGATGTCCCATCTCAATTGCTGTCAATTTTGCATTGAAAAGTCAAACGGCGCTCCTTCCCTTCCGAGCTCTCCCATCCGCCCAAACAGTGGTTTACCCCCACATATGGGCTATCAGCGTACTCAGGACAAATTGTACAACAACTTTTGGGGTCCAATTTCTTCTCTTACCCTTGGGAAAATAAAAAATTGGGGGCGAAAAGATAATTTTTGTGAAAAAATATGATTTTTTATTTTTACGGTTCTACATTATAAACTTCTGTGAAGCACTTGTTGGGTCAAAGTGCTCACCACACCTCTAGATAAGTTCCTTAGGGGGTCTACTTTCCAAAATGGTGTCACTTGTGGGGGGTTTCAATGTTTAGCCACATCAGGGGCTCTCCAAACGAAACATGGCGTCCCATCTCAATTCCAGTCAATTTTGCATTGAAAAGTCAAATGGCACTCCTTCGCTTCCGAGCTCTGCCATGCGCCCAAACAGTGGTTTACCCCCACATGTGGGGTATTGGCATACTCAGGACAAATTGTACAACAATGTTTGGGGTCCATTTTCTCCTGTTACCCTTGGTAAAATAAAACAAATTGGAGCTGAATTACATTTTTTGTGAAAAAAAGTTAAATGTTCATTTTTATTTAAACATTCAAAAAATTCCTGTGAAGCACCAGAAGGGTTAATAAACTTCTTGAATATGGTTTTGAGCACCTTGAGGGGTGTAGTTTTTAGAATGGTGTCACACTTGGGTATTTTCTATCATATAGACCCCTCAAAATGACTTCAAATGAGATGTGGTCCCTAAAATAAAATGGTGTTGTAGATATGAGAAATTGCTGGTCAACTTTTAACCCTTATAACTCCCTAACAAAAAAAAATTTTGGTTCCAAAATTGTGCTGATGTAAAGTAGACATGTGGGAAATGTTACTTATTAAGTATTTTGTGTGACATATCTCTGTGATTTAATTGCATAAAAATTCAAAGTTGGAAAATTGCGAAATTTTCATAATTTTCGCCAAATTTCCGTTTTTTTCACAAATAAACGCAGGTACTATCAAATAATTTTTACCATTGTCATGAAGTACAATATGTCACGAGAAAACAATGTCAGAATCACCAGGATCCATTGAAGCGTTCCAGAGTTATAACCTCATAAAGGGACAGTGGTCAGAATTGTAAAAATTGGCCCGGTCATTAACGTGCAAACCACCCTTGGGGGTAAAGGGGTTAAAGACAACTCAAGTCTGCTATGTGCTGTCTGAGTATATTCAGTAAGCTTTGTATTCAGTTCCACCGTCTACTTCAGGAGTTTTGCTTCGCCATCCATTTCTCTCAGCAGGCTGGTCATCAGGGAACTTATTCTTGTTTATAATGTATTTGCATTTATCTCTTGGCTTACATCTGCGGTCAACCATTTGTCTGTTGTAAACACAATGAACTCTTCTATGCTAATACAGGTGCTGTTCACACTATTATGCTTTTGCAACAGTGTGTACTAGTATTTAGTTTGCCTGTTCATCACTTCGCCCTACGTCTCTGCCATTGACCATCAGTCTGCTGACAGCATACAACTCTGCCATTAACCGTTTAATTGCTGCAAGTTTTGGACTGACAGTACATGTACAGATCCTGTGTATATCCACACTTCTGGCTTTGTGTCTATCGCCCATCCTGTAAACTCTGCTGTCCTGGTTCTCGCCTAGTCATGTGCTGTCCGGCAAGTCTTGCCGGTTTTGCTACCGCCTTATGTCTGTGTCGCTCATCCTGACAAACCTTTACCATAATCTTCCAATCTGGACCTCTTGCACTGACCATACGCAGCACTCGCTTTGGCTGCCCCATCAGTTGTTGTATTACATATTCAGCCATTTTTTTTTTTTATCCGATGAGATCCCCAGTGATGAGCTGATGCTGATCACAGTTGTCAGAATAAGATTTCCTCTTTAAAGGTTTCACGCTCTTAAAATTTTCTAAATCTATCCTTCCTTTTGGTGAATGGAAACATTTTTATCCTAACTTTTTACAGTGTATCCGTGCTCTCTCTTTGCACCTGTGTCACCAGGACACTATCAGGACAGTTTTTTAACCTCTGGATTTAGGCTATGTGCACACGTTGCGGATTAGGCTTCGGAATTTCTGGTGCGGATTCTGCCTCTCCTGGCAGAAAACGCACCTGCGGATTTGTCGCGTTTTTTTATGCGGTTCCGCAGCGTTTTTTGTGTGTTTTTGCTGCGGTTTTCTTGCGGGTTTGCTGTGTTTTTTACCCTTGCAGTTTTCTATAATGGAATGGGTACAAAAACGCTGCAGATTCACAAAAAAGGAGTGACATGCTACTTCTTTTAAACCACAGCGGATTTTCCACAAAGTGTGCACAGCATTTTTTTTTCTCATTGATTTACATTGTACTGTAAATCAATTGCGGATCTGCAGCGTTTCTGCAGCTCAAAAACCGCTGCGGATCCGCAGAGAATCCGCAACGTGTGCACATACCCTTAAAAAAGAAACTTTCTATTTTTTAACAGCAATTAGAATTTTTTTTGGGAAAAAAAAAACCACATAAAACCCCACACCTTTTCCCAATAAAAGTGGAGACCAACCTTCATGGATAAAATTAGAGACTTTTGTTAAAAAACCCCTTCTGAATAAGGAGGTCATTTCTAAGAGGCATATCTTCCGAATCTTTCACCCTCCATCTCACTTCTTGATCAAAAACATTAGTGACATCTACAATACTCTGCTGTAGAAATCCTGCAGCGAGGAGAAGCCTTTACACGCAGCAGACTGAGCTTTCTCTGGGCTGTTTTACAGTTTTGTATTTTGTTAGGGTATGTACACATGGAACTCAGAGAAACTCGAAAGTTTAGGGAGAGTTTTTTTTTTTAATGTTTTTAGGGCTTTGTAGAGTTTTTGCTGGTTCTATTCCAAAACCTCAGCAAAACACTCAGTGGGCACAAAACCTTAGTGGAAACTCTCCAAAATCCTCCTCAAAAACTTTGTGTTTCTGTTCTAAAAACGCAGCAAAAAAGTATCAGAGTTTTGAAAGATGATTTTTTTTCCCCCTGAAGTCTTTTCTTGTGTCTTGTTGCTATGCTCGGTTTTGAACTGTCTTCCACAGCCTCACCTTTTGTAGCAGTTTGTCAGTTCCTCACCCAATTTTAAGCCTCCTAAGCAGCTGTTTATGTTCCAGTTAATGGCTTTACACATGAAAACGACGATCATTATCACTTGTTTAGTATAATTGGCTTCTCATACACCTGAAAACAATCCCTGACTCGATGAGAGTGTACCTAAAAGAAATGATGAAGGCGACGGACGGTCACCAAAATATTGACGGGATTTATAAAGATAAATATCTTTTGCTCATTCTCTTTGCATTTTAGTAACTGATAAAACTATTAACACTTGTATTTCTGGAAGCTTCTTACTTTGCCCAGTACTGTATGTGTGTGTATATATACGATATATATACGATATATATATATATATATATATATATATATATATATATATATATACACACAGTACAAGCTTCTTGTTACCGCTCATGATCATTTCAGGGATCTGATGCTGATCCTTATTTTATGTTCTGTTCCATTTGTCAAAACAAAATTCCAATTAAGCCGAGTAGAAGGCAGAGACGCAATCCCCTCATCCCTCCAAATTTAATCTAAGCTCGGCCCCGTCAGGTATTATTGCTTAGGAGAAAAAAAATGGATTTGTTCAGTCAAGTTGTAGAAAGCGCAGAAGTATTTTGTCATGGGATTGAGATAAGAAGCGGTCACCTGTACAGTAATAATAGAGATTGGGGGTGAACAGAGGTCAACAGAACACTAAAAATGAATATATATATTGTATTTGTCCTGCGCCGAGATGACAGGGATTTATAGGATTTATATCTGGATGTTATTATGTGTGCGGGGGCATCTGAAGGATAAAGAATATCCTCAGAAACAGAGGAGAAATACCAAAAATTCTGCTCCTTTCGTCCAGTATTTGACAATCCAACGATGGACTAAGAGCAATTTGCCTCCCTCGAAGATATGGAAGAGGGTTATTCCCAGTAGGGACCATTATAGTATATAGATGAGTGACAGATGTTGATCCCACCCCCAGCGTGGAGAACAAGGGTCACTCTGCCCCCCGAACCTCCATTCACTGCATCTGTCAGACATTTGTGGCACGTCCCGTGGATACGCCATGAATGTCCATACCGTTAATGCCCCTCCAAAGGTTATGGACCCTCATACTGTAGCCATCATTTGCTTGGTTTGTTAATGAGCACTTTTATCATTGGGGTTTTTTTTTTTATTTTTTTTTACTTAAATGCATGTACGGTATTTTGGGATTAAAAAAAACGTTTTTGCAACTAGGTTTCATTAAAAATATTTCCACGGTTTTGATTTTTACAGGCTGTTTCTCTGCACGTTCAACTTTGAAAAAAGACAAAAAAAAGTTAGAAACTGTCCCATTGGGTCATCAAGAAGACAAATGCTGCAAAATATTTAACGAAACCCCGATTACAAAAATTTATTTTAGGCAAAAAAATCGTGCATGAAAGTAAGAACAAAAAATGGTGTACAACCCCATTTAAGAAGTATCATAATTGACTAAAGGACCCCGGGTCCCCATAAGTTCTTCCCTAATTGAAAGTTTTCTCCTAAATCCAGCATACTACTGCAGAAGAAATCACAAATATTCTCCAATCGGCATTATCCCAAAGGGCTTCCATGTTCAGTATGAGTGTATGGGATTTGTGATGTTTTGTGGACGAATATAATATGGGATGGTGCGAGCAGCTCTATAATATCAAAGCAAAACTGCCAATCATGTTGAAGTCCCGCCCCTGCAGAGCCACTCGGCAGAGTATGCAACTGCCAATCATGTTGAAGTCCCGCCCCCGCGGAGCCACTCAGCAGAGTAAGCAGCTGCCAATCATGTTGAAGTCCCGCCCCTGCGGAGCCACTCAGCAGAGTAAGCAACTGCCAATCATGTTCAAGTCCCGCCCCGCGGAGCCACTCAGCAGAGTAAGCAGCTGCCAATCATATTTAAGTCCCGCCCCCGCGGAGCCACTCAGCAGAGTAAGCAACTGCCAATCATGTTGAAGTCCCGCCCCCGCAGAGCCACTTGGCAGAGTACGCAACTGCCAATCATGTTGAAGTCCCGCCCCCACGGAGCCACTCAGCAGAGTAAGCAGCCAGTATAACACCACAGTGGACAGAAGTCTCTCTTTTGCTGTAATACTCCAGCTTTTATGTATGTTACACCCTGCAAAATATTTATTTATATTTATTTATGGAATTTTCATTCTTTTAACCCTTTGCCCTGGGGGGCGGGTCCCTGTTTTGTTTTTATATGTCGGAAGATGAAGGTTTATATTACAGGTCTTGAAGTCGTTCTCCGAGCCAAACTGAAGGGTAACTTTGTAGGACAAGATTGCATAAAATACAGCAAAAAATAAATAAAAATCTAATTGTGTTTTGTGACCACGTGAATAAAAAAAATGTAAAATCACAGATTTCCACTGGCAGATCATGACAGGCATGCAAAACAATTTCCTGCAAGGTGAAAATGGGGCAATGAGATGGGACGTTGCTGTCACCTCGCTCTGTGTTTGCTCCTAACACTTTTGGCTGCCTGCTGTTATTTTCCCTCCGCCTGAGAAAACAGAATGACCACAGGGACAGTCAGGAAAGGCTGCTGCTGAAATACAGCCGGGTACAACACAGCAAGGAAATACTGCGGAGCACTGAAAACCTTACAATGCAAATACAGATGATCCACCATGTTGGCATCCGTCTCCTCTTCCACGTTGTCCTGCGTGGTCCAAGGTCATAGCAGAGAGTGAACCAGAATCCCCCCAATACAGGAGGTCCATGGACGGCAGCAGCTAAAGAGTCCACTATCTGGAGGCATTCACCTGTCACCTCAACCCTTAGGGCTACTATATAGTGACTAGGGTCATGGAACATTGAGGATGCAATGTCGGGACATTAAAAATCACAGCTAATATCAATAAATATATTTTCACATTGCAACCAGCAAGATATTGTGTCTATAACTTATGCGTCCTTTGTGTGTGGCTTAGGGTATGTGCACACGTTCCGGATTATTCGCGGATTTTTTGCGTTTTTTCGGCGGCATTCCGCTGCAAAAACGCATACATTATGCATCCCATCATTTCCAATGCCTTCCACAATTTTTGTGCACATGTTGCGGATTTTTCCGCAAAAAAATGCATGCGGAAAAATACGCAGCATGTTCATTAATTTTGCGGATTTTTTATGGATTTCCCACTGTTATTGAATTGGGAAACTCTGTAAAAAAAAACGCAAAGAATCCGCGCAAAAACATGCGACAAAACCGCGAGTAAAATGCGTGCGGATTTTATGCGGAAAATCTCCAGTTTTGCTTAGGAAATTTCTGCATAAAATCCTGACGTGTGCACATAGCCTAATAGCCGATGTTTGATTGTGCGGCATGTGTCCTGTGTGTGTGGCTTATAGCCGGTGTGTGAGTGATGTGGGACTGGTGTTTGTGCGGCATGTGTCCTGTGTGTGTGGCTTATAGCTGTGAGTGATGTGTGATTGGTGATTGTGCGGCATGTGTCCTGTGTGTGTGTGGCTTATAGCTGTGAGTGATGTGTGATTGGTGATTGTGCGGCATGTGTCCTGTGTGTGTGTGGCTTATAGCTGGTGTGTGAGTGATGTGTCATTGGTGTTTGTGCGGCATGTGGCTTATTGCCGGTGTGTGAGTGATGTATGATTGGTGTTTGTGTGGCATGTGTCCTGTGTGTGTGGCTTATAGCCGGTGTGTGAGTGATGTGTGACTGGTGTTTGTGCGGCATGTGTCCTGTGTGTGTGGTTTATAGCCGGTGTGTGAGTGATGTATGATTGGTGTTTGTGCGGCATGTGTCCTGTGTGTGTGGTTTATAGCCGGTGTGTGAGTGATGTGTGATTGGTGTTTGTGCGGCATGTGTCCTGTGTGTGTGGCTTATTGCTGGCGTGTGAGTGATGTGTGATTGGTGTTTGTGCAGCATGTGTCCTGCGTGTGAGTGATGTGTGATTGGTGTTTGTGCAGCATGTGTCCTGTGTGTGTGGCTTATAGCCGGTGTGTGAGTGATGTGTGACTGGTGTTTGTGCGGCATGTGTCCTGTGTGTGTGGCTTATAGCTGTGAGTGATGTGTGATTGGTGATTGTGCGGCATGTGTCCTGTGTGTGTGTGGCTTATAGCTGGTGTGTGAGTGATGTGTCATTGGTGTTTGTGCGGCATGTGTCCTGTGTGTGTGGCTTATTGCCGGTGTGCGAGTGATGTATGATTGGTGTTTGTGTGGCATGTGTCCTGTGTGTGTGGCTTATTGCCAGTGTGTGAGTGATGTATGATTGGTGTTTGTGCGGCATGTGTCCTGTGTGTGTGGTTTATAGCCGGTGTGTGAGTGATGTGTGATTGGTGTTTGTGTGGCATGTGTCCTGTGTGTGTGGCTTATTGCCAGTGTGTGAGTGATGTATGATTGGTGTTTGTGCGGCATGTGTCCTGTGTGTGTGGTTTATAGCCGGTGTGTGAGTGATGTGTGACTGGTGTTTGTGCGGCATGTGTCCTGTGTGTGTGGCTTATTGCCAGTGTGTGAGTGATGTATGATTGGTGTTTGTGCGGCATGTGTCCTGTGTGTGTGGTTTATAGCCGGTGTGTGAGTGATGTGTGACTGGTGTTTGTGCGGCATGTGTCCTGTGTGTGTGGCTTATTGCCAGTGTGTGAGTGATGTATGATTGGTGTTTGTGCGGCATGTGTCCTGTGTGTGTGGTTTATAGCCGGTGTGTGAGTGATGTGTGATTGGTGTTTGTGCGGCATGTGTCCTGTGTGTGTGGCTTATTGCCAGTGTGTGAGTGATGTATGATTGGTGTTTGTGCGGCATGTGTCCTGTGTGTGACTGATGTGTGATTGGTGTTTGTGCGGCATGTGTCCTGTGTGTGTGGTTTATAGCCGGTGTGTGAGTGATGTGTGATTGGTGTTTGTGCGGCATGTGTCCTGTGTGTGTGGCTTATTGCCGGTGTGTGAGTGATGTATGATTGGTGTTTGTGTGGCATGTGTCCTGTGTGTGTGGCTTATAGCCGGTGTGTGAGTGATGTGTGACTGGTGTTTGTGCGGCATGTGTCCTGTGTGTGTGGCTTATTGCCAGTGTGTGAGTGATGTATGATTGGTGTTTGTGCGGCATGTGTCCTGTGTGTGACTGATGTGTGATTGGTGTTTGTGCGGCATGTGTCCTGTGTGTGTGGCTTATTGCCGGTGTGTGAGTGATGTATGATTGGTGTTTGTGCGGCATGTGTCCTGTGTGTGTGGCTTATAGCCGGTGTGTGAGTGATGTGTGACTGGTGTTTGTGCGGCATGTGTCCTGTGTGTGTGGTTTATAGCCGGTGTGTGAGTGATGTGTGATTGGTGTTTGTGCGGCATGTGTCCTGTGTGTGTGGCTTATTGCTGGCGTGTGAGTGATGTGTGATTGGTGTTTGTGCAGCATGTGTCCTGCGTGTGAGTGATGTGTGATTGGTGTTTGTGCAGCATGTGTCCTGCGTGTGAGTGATGTGTGATTGGTGTTTGTGCAGCATGTGTCCTGCGTGTGACTGATGTGTGATTGGTGTTTGTGCAGCATGTGTCCTGCGTGTGACTGATGTGTGATTGGTGTTTGTGCAGCATGTGTCCTGTGTGTGAGTGATGTGTGATTGGTGTTTATGCAGCATGTGTCCTGTGTGTGACTGATGTGTGATTGGTGTTTGTGCAGCATGTGTCCTGTGTGTGACTGATGTGTGATTGGTGTTTGTGCAGCATGTGTCCTGTGTGTGACTGATGTGTGATTGGTGTTTGTGCAGCATGTGTCCTGTGTGTGACTGATGTGTGATTGGTGTTTGTGCAGCATGTGTCCTGTGTGTGACTGATGTGTGATTGGTGATTTTGTGGCAAGTGTCCTGTGTGTGTGGCTTATAGCTGGTGTGTGACTGATGTGTGATTGGTGATTGTGCGGCATGTGTCCTGTGTGTGTGTGTGGTTTATATCCAGCATGTGCATAGTGCTTGTGCGGCACATGTCTTATGTCTGAGTAGTGCATGTGCCCTGGTTGCATGTGGCATGTGTGCGGCTTTGGTCAGGCATGTGAGTGGCGCAGACCTAACATGAAGATGGACAATGGGTCCGGTGAGTGAGCAGTGCACGTGTGCAGGGTGTGAGCGTCACGTGTGCAGGGTGTGAGCGTCACGTGTGCAGGGTGTGAGCGTCACGTGTGCAGTATGTGCCCGTTGATTGTGCAGTACATTTGCAGAATTGGTACTTGTCGTTGGTGCATGTTTTGTGTGCAGCATTTGGGTGGCATGCAGTATGTTGGTGGTGCATGTGTACTGTGTTATACAGGGGTCCTGTATAATATTATTATTATATTAGCGCCCACCCAAGCCTTCAATGATGAAATAAAGCAACACCAGTTGGTTGTTTGCTTCAACTTTGTATCATACAGTTTATGCATACACTGAATATTTTTTTTTTTTAAGACAACTGCGTGTTGAAAACAGAAAAACAAAAGATCTTAATATAAAATAAATCCCTTAGAAAGTGTCACATGTTGTCCAAAACGAACAGTAAGAATCCGGCTTGGCACATTCGAACTTAACGACAATGGACAAGTTTCTGACTTCTCACAAGTAGGATTGTCAATCATACTAAGCAAATATTACTTTCTACTACCTAATTTTTTTTTTGGTCTACTTTATCGTTTTTTTGTATCGTCATCATCCACATGTGTAAGTCATTTTGGATACAACATTCTACTGTACTTCTAGAATAATACTCAGTTGGTCTTACTCTACTGTGCTACTCAGATGAATCTAGACTTGATCTTATACGGAGGCGACCATGTCTGATAACGTCCTGGATTCACGCAGAGATTATTCTCCTTGGTCTTCATCCATCTTCTGTCCATTAAACGATCTTCGACTGAAGAATGGTAGATAATCGAGTACTGTAGGTCTCCAATCTACATGACCAGAGATGATCAGGCACTTTCCACTACTAACCTCGTTGGCTAAGTTTTTTTTTTATGGTTCTTCTCATATGTCCTCCAAGACACAAAGAGCTTCCACAGCACAGCTGGGTCCCTGTGCCACGCCGCCAATGACGAAGAGCATGTTGTTGAACTGAATGCTAGAGCATGAACATCTTCCTGTAGGCATGGAGGGCAAAAATTCCCATCTCTTTTTCACAATGTTGAAGCCTTCTACTGAGCTCAAAGGAGAGGGTTGGTTACCTATTGGAGCAGAAACACATGTAAGGGATATACCATCAATCCAATCCCAAAAAATGTCCTAAAAATCCCCAAAATCGATTCTGGATGCTCTAGAACAATATTTCTCAACTCCAGTCCAGATCGTGAGAATTAAGGATAGCTAATTGGGAGTGCGTAAGAACATGTCCCATCGGGAGGACAAAAGTTGAGAAGCACTGATCTAGAACATGTATGAAGAGAAGAAGCCTCATATCAAAAGTCATAAGGGAAGTCCATCAACCGGTTTTGGGTTCAGTTTATCACCCTCCCCAATCGCGGGACAGGAGGACCAATCGTTTTTCCTTCCCATTGCTTCTAAATATCTTAGACTTGTCCCTTTTCCCTTGTTTTTTTTTTTTACCATTTTCGACCCTTTGATAGATAAAGTGCTTTTAGGCTTGGTACACACAGAGGGTTTTTTTTAGGAGAAAATATGCAAAGTATTTTTAATTAGGAATCTGCTTTAGGAAATGCTCCTGTTTTCTTTTCCTGCAGAGATTTTGAAGAGTTTTTGCAGCCTTTTGATTGGACAGTGCCCGGTTTGGAGCAGATTCTAACAGATTTTTGTCTTCCACCAGGCACCTCTTCAAGAAAATAAAAAATAAAAAAAGATATTTCACATAAGGATAGCAAAATGGATTTCCCTTAGGAAAGTGTTTTAGAGTCATTTTTTGGTAAGGCTTTGGAGAGCATCCACTCCCAAAAACTTCTGTATGAGCAAAGCTTACAAGGATAATGCCTCCAACCTTGGGTCTTTAATCGATAATTACACTCCTTATTGGTCTTTATTAATCACATCCACTAAAGTGCTTTTCTCTAATACAAGAAATTTGGTACGAATTGTACCAAAGCTGCGAAATACATCATGTCCTGGCCGGATCTTACCAAACACCAATCCACCACCTCGTGGCTGTGACGGATGCGTATGTCAGCACTGGATGCCAAAAACATCAGTCATAAACTGGGGGCAAGTTTCACAACTTATTTGGAAACGCCAAATGCCTCATGTATCAAAGAACAAGAATAAAAATGGCGCCATTCAGTTTAAGGCATATGTCCCAATGTTTGCCGATTCCTCAATACCAGCAGATCTCTTTCTGATGGTAACGACTTGCCGAAAGGAGGCTCACTATGGCTCCACAGATTTCTATATCTCACCCTCTTCCCCAAACTCAAACACAATGGCAGGGAGACAATCTGCAGCTGCATCTCCCTCCTCCCTCTCTTCTGTTTAGTATATTACGCTAGCTGCAATGAGAAGAATATTTCCGTCTTTCTTTGGGTCACTGGAGTTTGAATAGACGTTTGTGATAAATGAGGCGTCGGTGGCAGCGAGAGCCCAGAGATCGGCCTCATTGTGTGGAAAGGTCATGTGCACAGGACAGAGCCGCTGCCTGCCGGTGCTGCTACCTTCCCCGCTGATCCCGCACAATTACTGTTACCATGGTGCTTTATAGGCCTCGTCCTCATCATACAATAACTCCGGCTCCATTCATGTTCTCCGCCTGGAATATTCCCCTGACAAGAGTCTAAATGCATTTTGTCCGGGTCCCGAGATGCGGAACAAACTTGACAAAATGGAAAATTCACTGGTCCTGTCATTTTAATTTTGTGAAATTGAGTACAACTAAAAGAGTATGTGGCGTTAATAAATCACCAGGGTCCGTGTCTACCTCCAGCCGCCACCTCATCCCCTGCAGCCTCGGCCCCGCTGCGAAGCGACAGCACTAACCTTACATATAACAATCCCCGGATCACTGCGAGGAGGGCGGCGGAAATAGCGCTACCATCACAGCACGGCGAGAAGGCCGGCATCGTCACCAGAACACACAGTGATAGATAGATAATAGATAGATAATAGATAGATAGATAATATATAGATAGATAATAGATAGATAGATAACAGATAGACGATAGATAATAGATAGATAGATAATAGATAGATAGATAACAGATAAGATAGATATAGATAAGCAATAGATAGATAGATGATAGATAATATGTAATAGATAGATAGATAGATAGATAGATGATAGATAATATGTGATAGATAGATAGATAGATAGATAGATAGATAGATAGATAGATAGATAGATAGATAGATAGATAGATAGATAGACTTGAGAAAGGCTCTCCATGAGCTGAAACGTCGCCATGATGGGCTATTAAAACCTGAACACTTTTTGAAACCTATTTGCAATGGTGTGCTGCCTCTGACTTTTTGGACTCTTAGATAGATAGATAGATAGATAGATAGATAGATAGATAGATAGATAGATAGATAGATAGATAGATAGATAGATAGATAGATAGATAATAGATAGATAGATAATGGGTAATAGATAGCCAGCAAATAACACCCCAAAGCTCATCTTCCCGAAAAACCTGAACACTTTTTGAAACCTATTTGCAATGGTGTGCTGCCTCTGACTTTTTGGACTCTTAGATAGATAGATAGATAGATAGATAGATAGATAGATAGATAGATAGATAGATAGATAGATAATGGGTAATAGATAGCCAGCAAATAACACCCCAAAGCTCATCTTCCCGAAACCTTGCTTACATACTGAGGTGACCCCTCAACTCTAAGAATTCAGCACATATAGTGGGAACCCAGTGGGAAAGTCCAGAGACTAAGTAACCCGTCTATGGGACATGTTGGGGACGTTCTGGGGTTTGACCCTATTAGTTGTTAACGATCTGCAGGAAAAAATATTCCATCAAAAATAGGAAAGCCATTTTCATGATTCAGAGAAGATGTTGTGTCAATTCCCGGCTTCATCCCTGTGGCTAGGTACTGTATGTGTACCAGGGTAGATCCTCAGACTAATGAGCCCTGAGCCACACGTCAGTCCCGGCAATTGTCAGTTAACCCTGTCACTACTGCACAGTATCATGCAAGCAAAAATCAGACACACTTCTGTAACAAAAAAAAGAAAAGTGAACCATTTTCATTAGGAGACAGACTCTGCAGATATAGGGTGATGTTTTAAAGTGAATTTGAGAGCTCAATTGTGCTTCAGTAAGAGATTGTTCAGTGTTTGTAAGAAGTGAGCGCCGCCCCCGAGGAGACTGCTCCCGGCTCCTCTCCATGGACAGGAAGGCTCAGTGCGAGGAAGGGAGCCGCAGATTGTTTTATGGACAGTATCAGTCCTATTAACACCCGCTGTTGGCTGATTTGGCCCTAGCTTGCAGAAATCATAAGCTACCAGCTAACATAGTGCGCCCCTTAGGCTACTTTCACACTAGCGTCGTTTGGGATACGTCGCAATGCGCCGTTTTGGGGAAAAAACGCATCCTGCAAAGTTGTCTGCAGCATGTGTTTTTTCCCCATAGACTAACATTAGCGACGCATTGCCACACGTCGCAACCGTTGTGCGACGGTTGCGTCGTGTTGTGGCGGACCGTCCGAACAAAAAAACGTTGCTTGCAACGTTTTTTTGAGCGTCGTGTCCGCCATTTCCGACCGCGCATGCGCACCCGGAACTCCGCCCCCACCTCCCCGCAACTCACAATGGGGGCAGAGGATGCGTTGGAAAAATGCATCCGCTGCCCCCGTTGTGCAGCGCTTCCACAGTATGCGTCGGTACATCGGCCCGACGCACTGCGACGGGCAGAGTATGACGCTACTGTGAAAGTAGCCTTAGCTGGTGACAGTCTCAGTATAAGTCACATTACCTGGGTGACCTCTTAAATGGAAGAAAAAAAATCCACCTCCAATGTTCTTCTAAATGTAAATCAATCCAAAGCCGTGAAATTGAGAAACACACGGAATAATTGTATTTGCAGATTTTCTTTCTGTGGTCCTCAGAGTGGATGACGGGGCACTGGAGCATCGGCTGCTGAGACAAATCGGGACAATAAATCCGGCAGCTGCTATTGGGAATTACACGTTGAGGTCGGAGTGGGATTTAATCAATAGGAACTCAAAAAAGCTTTTTTTTTCACTTTTCCCTGAGAGATTTCTTCCGCTTTTAACAAGACATTTGTGGCTGATTTATATTTATTTTCTTTGTTGTGTTTTTTTCTACATTATGTTTTGAATTAGCCATCTCCTATGAAGTCCAGACACGGGCTAATCTTCACAGGAGTACCAAGATGGCGGTGACAAAGGGCTTCATTAGGCCCCCAGTTGCCATGGTAACCCACTGGCAGGTGGTTAATCGGGAGCGATTAGAGCTACTGATGAAGACCGTACAACACAGCCAGCACCCATCATCCTAAGCTTGCTCCACACACCCTCACCCAACGTGTGACGTCCATATATCACATGTAAGGAAGAGGGTGAAGCCTCAGCCCTCGTTTATGAGCACTGAATACTTTTTGCTGCCCATAGCAGCCAATCAGCGCTCAGCTTTCATTACTTCAGCTGCTCCGATAAAATGAAAGCCGTGCTGTGATTGGTTGCTATGGGTGATGATAGAAAAGGCCTAGGTTTCCTGCTGACGCAACGCGCGTCGCAGATTAACCGGCGGCACAGAGCCGTAATTAATCCGAGTCATGAGAAGCCGACTCTCTGCAGTTATAAATGGAAACTTCTTAAGATGAATGAAGACATAATGGCGTGAATCGAGTCTTTTATCCACTGTTATTCTTATCTGTGACAAGCATTCAGTGTGGAGGACTGGAGGCAGCGCTGGCACCGCCGGGCCCTGCTGAGTCATTTACAGGGGGTCTATGAGGCTATGAATGCTGGGAGAAACTTCACAGAAAACCCCACAATATGATAAATGATCCCTGGCACTGGGGTCTTTCTGAGTGAGAGACGCCATTAGCAGCGTCTCTATGTTTGGGTCTTACGTGGGTCCCTGGGTCGGCGGCCTTAGGTGCTAAAACTTTCTATTTGCACTCCACCCCCCGCGTTATGTGTAGAAATAACCATATTATACAACTGACCCAGATATCCCAGGATATCTGGGCAAAAAGGGGGCTTGGTTTATGTAAACCCTGTCCCAAAGTGGGTGACCGGAGTCAATAACAGGAACAGCAGGGCTTAAAAGGTTATTCCCATCTCCAAGATCCCATCCCAATATGTAGTAGGTATAATAATAATAATATTAGCAAATATCTCCAATTTGAAATGTAGTATAGTTGTTCTGATTTGCTATGTCTCTTACCCCATGTGCAGGGCATTGCAGTAGCTTAGGTATCCATGGTTACGACCACTAACAACGAACTGTCACTATATGAATGATCATAACCATGGATACCTAACGTCCTGCACATGGGGAATGCGACATAGCGCATCAGAAGAACTATACTACATTTCAAATTGGAGGTATCTGCTAATATTATTATTATTATTACACCTCCTACATATTGGAATAGGATCTTGGAGATTGAAATACCCCCTTTAAGAGTCCACAGATATGTTGGCATTTATGTCATACGGTGCCTAATTGTAGGTACCTAATAGAGTGATGTCCGCATAGCAGCGCCATATATTGGCCCCATAACACTTCTATACAGTACTGACACCACAGACATTGTAATAATACCGCCATATGGTGGTTAATTAATGGCAACATACAGTGACCACATAAAAGATTCGGCCATTAGGAGTTGACCACTTTCCGGTCAAAAGCTTCTAAAATCTATTGCCATAATCCATCATAAGTATTGCCAGCGCTCGCTCCTGCACTACATTTAAAGGGCCCCTGCCGCCTGTTGGGTTTGGGTCCATGCAAAGTTTGCATTTCTGGCAGTTATGGGGGCACTCTGGGTGTAGGGAAGAGTCAAACGGCCGCATAACTCTGACGGGGATCGCAACGCAATGCTGGGACTGGTCGGCGGCGCTCTCGACCGGAGCATGAGAGCTCCACTGAAATACATGCTGTAATGCTCGGGTGGGGAGAGCCGCCGGCCAGTCCCAGCATTGCGTTGCGATCCCCATCCGAGTTATACGGCCTTCTGACTCTTCCTTAAGGCTTACAAATGCAGTACAATGTAGGATTTAAAGGGGATGTTCATTTTTGGGGACTTTTTTATGTCATGGAGGTATTTGGGGCTAAAAATAATTTTTGCAACAGGGAATCAATTAATATTTAGCATTTTCTCAAGCGCTTTGTTTCTTGCATATTCAGCGTTGATGTGATCTGCAGTCATAAGTCAGCTGAGAGAAGCTCAGGAAAAGAAGGATAAGAGAGTCACTAACTCTTCTGTAAGAAAGCGCTCGCTGACAGTTTCTCAGATTACTCATCCCGCAGTCAGTAATGCAACACAGAAGCTGTCGGAAAAAAAGGGTACAACATTTCTGATGAAAACAAATTGCAAAAATTATTATTTTTTTTAGCCCCAAATACATGCATTGAAGTAAACAAAATATCCCCCAAAAGTGGACAAACCCTTTAAAATGCTGATGGATGGAGAAGAAACAGGTCACAAATGGCAGACGCCCCTCATGACCAGATATGAGATGACGGGAGCACAGACGTACCTAGTCCTCCTGCCACCACCACTCGGCCCCCCAGGTACCCCGTCACAAAGTCCGCTCTCTTCTCCCTCATCCGCGTGGACCGGCAGGGTTTGCTCCAGGTTCCTGTAAAACAGAGCTATCATTACCAGAGCGCAGGGTGTACTTATTTTCTCAGTAGTTTTCCATTTGCTTTCTTCAGCTCAATGAGAGGCTATAAACAGGGGGGATGCGGAGCGTGATTACAGGCCGGGAATATCACAGGGAGGAGGCTGACAAGCAAATGACGAGTCTTCAGCTCCGCTGTCACGTCTGCTGACGGTTTCTCTGCCAGGTGTAGCCTTCTCCGCGCTACCTGTCATCCGCACACCATAGGGTGAAGGGTTGTAATGGCCGCCTTTGTGTGCAGGTAAAAATAAACATTTACTTCTGGAGGAGACGGGGGCGACTTCTACATCACATTCTGCTTTGTTACATAAAGGCACGGTTTATTTAAAGGGAACAGTCAAAGCAAAAGTGAAGGCAAAGTCTACTGCTACGCTTCCCTGCGCGGGCAAAAGTGTGGTTGATGTTTTTTTCCCCACAGTGGAAGCTTACTGGCGAAACATCCCACTGTGGAGAGAGGTATGTGTCATTACATGCCCCTACAGATAGTACTGCTTCTCTATTTTACTCTGTAAATTATGTAGGCACAGATAGTACTACCTCCCTGTCTCTCCCAGTAAATTATGTAGGCACAGATAGTGCTGCCTCCCTGTCTCTCCCAGTAAATTATGTAGGCACATATAGTGCTGCCTCCCTGTCTTCCAGTAAAGTATGTAGGCACAGATAGTGCTGCCTCCCTGTCTTCCAGTAAAGTATGTAGGCACAGATACTGCTGCCTCCCTATCTCTCCCAGTAAATTATGTAATCACAGATAGTGCTGCCTCCCTGTCTCTCACAGTAAATTATGTAATCACAGATAGTGCTGCCTCCCTGTCTCTCACAGTAAATTATGTAATCACAGATAGTGCTGCCTCCCTGTCTCTCACAGTAAATTATGCAGGCACAGATAGTGCTGCCTCCCTGTCTCTCCCAGTAAATTATGCAGGCACAGATAGTGCTGCCTCCCTGTCTTTCCCAGTAAATTATGTAGGCACAGATAGTGCTGCCTCCCTGTCTTTCCCAGTAAATTATGTAGGCACAGATAGTATTGTCATCTGTCTCTTCTAGCAAATAATAGTTTTAGATAGTCCTGCCTCCCTTTTAAAATCTCATGGACTTTTTAAGATAATGGCAAACCTTAAAGACTCATTCACAGCTGAGTTTGCATATAAGATATGGACTACATGTGTTAAATCAGAGCCAGGAGTGTCTGCACACAGATTCATGCTCTGTGACAATTTGCTGTAACTCGTTCTGCGCCACCTACACACCGTGCTGGTCCTTACCCCTACGATAGTCCCCAGTTCATGTCCAGTTGAACAGTTAACCTCCTTTTTTGCTCATCCCTTACAATAGCTCAGTCTATACTGTCATCATATGGGGTTAAAGAAATGGGCTGACACACCACAAACCTTGGTTTTGGAAGAAATAAATAAAATGAAGAACATTATGTGCTTATCTCTCACACCCCTCGGGAAATGCAGCGCTGAGGCAGCTGTGATGCCTCCTATAGTGAAGCCAATTTAGTCATCTGCTCGGCTGCCCGGACCATGATGTCTGGCTGTCAGTTGTCATAGTAATTGCAGAACTTGCTTCATGCCACTTGCAAATGTTGGGACAATCTTTTCTCTTTTCTAGCCCCAACATCCATTCTAGCCCCTCTAGTAGGCGACAATACACATTAGATATCGGCAGGAGGCCCCCAATAACATGCATGCTTAGTTTAGGTGATCGTGTCTTCTTTTACGTCTGTACACTTAAGATTTTTTTTTTCTGGGATTTGAAAACAATCAGCAGGTGTTTAATTTCCCTACAGCACCACTAGAGGAGAAACAAGGCATTACACAGCCTTTATCTAGGCATATGATGTATGGACATGCCGGGTGATGGAGGTCCCAAAATAACATAAGCCCTAAATAAGTATTTAAAGGCAGTTTTCCCATATTATTAAGTGATGACATATTGTTAGTATATTCCATTCCTTTATGATCGGTGAGGGTCCAAACTTCAGAGACCCCCCAGTAATCCGGAGAACAAAGAGAACAAAGGGAACACAGTGCTGTACATGCCCCCCAGTACTGCAGCTTGGCCCTTTTCCAGTGTATAGGGGGGCTGGCTTGGCTGAATTTCCCTGCACAGCCTTAGGCCTAGGACACCCAGAGTCTCTTACATTGTAGGGATTGCTGGGGTCCTCCACTAATCATAAAGTAATGGCATATCCTACCATCACTTTCCAACATAGGAAAACCCCTTTAAGTGTCGTCTTCAGATCAACTTCAAATAATCATATTAGTCAAGTTCTCCCGATTTGGACCCTCCTCAATGTCATCATGCATTAGACTGAAAGCCTGAGGGAAACAATTCTCATTACTTGGTGAAACCTATACTAACTTGCCTCTGCGAAAGCTTGGTGACGACTCCAGACAACGCAATAATGGCGGGCATATTAGTTGCCACCAGACTATTCCGGGAACCAACAAAACTGCAAAAAAGCTTTTTCATAAAAGTTTCGATCCATCAGTAAATGACTGTGTGATCACAAGCAAAACTAAAAAAGTCACAATGGCCGCTCGGCATAAAAAAAAAGTGACATCGCAGTTCTTGATGTTGCAAATAGATGGAGACGCGGCCTCAGGCTGTAAGATCAGAGCGACGGTCACGTCTGGGGGATACAGAAGTGATTGTTGGAGGGAGTTAGTGCCGAAGGATGATGGGCTCGGCGCTTTTGATAAAATAATGGCACTTACTGATTGTTCTCTTCACACTGGAGATGTAAAGGCTGAGAAATGTGACTATGTGGCAGCCCGGAAATAGAGATGAGGCCACAGTGGCCAAGATGAAAGCTACACGACAACTACACAAACACTCACCCTCACGCACCCCAGACACTGACAGAAAATCCCCGGGGTGTACACGCCGTGGGCCCAAGAGCTGAATTCACACACTCCAGATTTAGGCTACGTTCACATTTGCGTCGTTGTGTGCTGCGTCGGCGACGCAACGCACAACGCACGCAAAAACGCATGTAAAATGCTGCGTTTTGTAACGCATGCGTTCATTTTTATAGCGCAAAAAAATGCAACAAGCAGCGTCCTCTGCGCCCTGACACTTGCGCCCAAAAAACGCATGCGTCACAAAACGCAACAAAACGCATGCCCATGCGCCCCCCATGTTAAATATAGGGGCGCATGGCGCATGCGTCGCCGCGGTTGCGCCCGACGCACTGCAAATGTGAACGTAGCCTTACAGCGGACATTCTAAATTCTTTCTGCGTCTTTCATTCTGTGTTTTGACTGCTACATTATGATTACACTTCAGACACCTCCTACTGCCCCAGGAATCATCCAATTCACTCTGACTGCTATTACGGTACTATAATACTGCTCCCTATGTACAAGAATATAACTACTATAATACTGCTCCTATGTACAAGAAAATAACTACTATAATACTGCCCCTATGTACAAGAATATAACTACTATAATACTGCCCCTATGTACAAGAATATAACTACTATAATACTGCTCCTATGTACAAGAAAATAACTACTATAATACTGCCCCTATGTACAAGAATATAACTACTATAATACTGCCCCTATGTACAAGAATATAACTACTATAATACTGCTCCTATGTACAAGAAAATAACTACTATAATACTGCCCCTATGTACAAGAATATAACTACTATAATACTGCCCCTATGTACAAGAATATAACTACTATAATACTACTCCTATGTACAAGAATAGAACTACTATAATACTGCCCCTATGTACAAGAATATAACTACTATAATACTGCTCCTATGTACAAGAATAGAACTACTATAATACTGCCCCTATGTACCAGAATATAACTACTATAATACTGCTTCTATGTACAAGAATAGAACTACTATAATACTGCTCCTATGTTCAAGAACATAACTACTATAACACTGCTCCTATGTACAGGAATATAACTACTATAACACTGCTCCTATGTACAGGAATATAACTACTATAATACTGCCCCCTATGTACAATAATATAACTACTATAATACTGCCCCCTATATACAAGAATATAACTAGTATAATACTGCTCCTATGTACAAGAATATAACTACTATAATACTGCTCCTATGTACAGGAATATAACTACTATATTACTGCTCCTATGTACAAGAATATAACTACTATAATACTGCTCCTATGTTCAAGAATATAACTACTATAATACTGCCCCTATGTACAAGAATATAACTACTATAATACTGCCCCTATGTACAAGAATATAACTACTATAATACTGCTTCTATGTACAAGAATAGAACTACTATAATACTGCTCCTATGTTCAAGAACATAACTACTATAATACTGCTCCTATGTACAGGAATATAACTACTATAATACTGCTCCTATGTACAGGAATATAACTACTATAATACTGCCCCCTATGTACAATAATATAACTACTATAATACTGCCCCCTATATACAAGAATATAACTACTATAATACTGCTCCTATGTACAAGAATATAACTACTATAATACTGCTCCTATGTACAGGAATATAACTACTATAATACTGCTCCTATGTACAAGAATATAACTACTATAATACTGCTCCTATGTACAAGAATATAACTACTATAATACTGCCCCTTTGTACAAGAATATACCTACTATAATACTGCCCTCTATGTACAAGAATATACCTACTATAATACTGCTCCTATGTACAAGAATATACATACTATAATACTGCCCCTATGTACAAGAATATTACTATAATACTGTCTCTATGTACAAGAATATAACTACTATAATACTGCTCCTATGTACAAGAATATAACTACTATAATACTGCTCCTATGTACAAGAATATAACTACTATAATACTGCCCCCTATGTACAAGAATATAACTGCTATAATACTGCTCCTATGTATAAGAATATAACTACTATAATACTGCTCCTATGTACAGGAATATAACTACTATAATACTGCTCCTATGTACAAGAATATAACTGCTATAATACTGCTCCTATGTACAAGAATATAACTACTATAATACTGCTCCTATGTACAAGAATATAACTACTATAATACTGATCCTATGTACAAGAATATAACTGCTATAATACTGCCCCTATGTACAAGAATATAACTACTATAATACTGCCCCTATGTACAAGAATATAACTACTATATTTTCCGGAGACCACATATCCGCAGTCAGCGCTGTGATGTCTCCTGTCTATCTACAGATGAATGACTGGAGTTGGATGTAGGATCCAATAACCGCTATTTACCTGCTGGTCGGGGCCGCTGTATCACAGGTAATTGCTGCTTCCTATCACTTCCTCGGTCACACAACATCAGAATTACAGCGTCTGCTCTGAAGCCTATGAATGTCATTAACCAGAAGCAATTTTGCCACCAAGAGAAAAAGCTACAAATAGGAATAAAGCAGCACTTCTTGTGTGAGCGGCGGGGGCCGCAGATGACGGATATGGAGGGCAAATGTCTTACCCTGATTAGTCAGTGGCTAAGAATAGATTTTTCATTTACTGTAGCGGCCGGGTATATACGTGGTGAGGGTCAGCCGCGCTGATTGTGTCGTTCAGTGATACCGACTGGCCAAGGAGATTAGGAAATCAGAGTAATCCCATTATGGGAGAGGGACTGCAAAGGGGTCCGGCCACAGTTAACCCGCACTCGCCATTTAACATATTGCAATATGTAGAGTGGCATGTAAAAGTTTGGGCACCCCTGGTAAAAATTACTGTTATTATGAACAATTAAAGGGAACCTGTCACCATTTTTGTGTATAACAGCTAAATATATGACCTTACTAAGTGCCCTTAAGTTGATCCGATAATGGGGCGGCAATTATGGAGAAACTTGGGATAAACCGCCAGTAATACCCCACAATTCCAAGAAATGCCCCCACTTGCTTCTTGGAAAGCAGTTGCGGCCACTTCTGAATTGCCTTGATTTTAACTGTGGCTTGATTTTGCCTCTCCCGACAACATAGCCTAAGTACTTGGCCTCTTTCTTCCCTATGGCACACTTTTTCAGATTGACGATGAACTCAGCGTTTCTCAACACATCCATGATTGCATGAACATTTGGTACATGACTAGTCCAGTCAGGGCTGAAGAACACAATGTCATCAAGGTACGCTGCCCATACTTCTTATGTGGAGCCAAGATCCGATCCATAGCCCTCTGAAAGATAGCTGAAGCCCCTGCAGTCTGAAAGGCATTCTGGTGTACTGGAAAGACCCATCAGGCATCAAGAATGTCGTCTTCTCCTTGGCAATCTGGGACATGGGGATCTGCCAGTAGCCTTTTGTCAGGTTAAGGGTTGTAATGAACCTCACGGGTCCAAGACTCTCAATGAGTTCGTCCACGTGGGGCATCGGATACATATCAAAACTGGAGACCTCGTTCAGGCTGCAGTAGTCATTACAAAACCGCCACTCACCGCCAGGCTTCGGTACGAGGACGATGGGACTCGACCATCCACTTTTTGACTCCTGTATCACACTGAGGTCTAGCATTCTCTTAACCTCCTTTGATATTAGCTCCCGCGTGCTTCGGGAATTCTATAGGGGTTGAGGTTCATGCTTACACGTGGCTCTGTTAACACGTCGTGCTCCACCACCTGTTTATGCCCTGATAACTCTGAGAATAGGTCATGGTTCCGCTACAGCAGTTCCTGGGTTGCTTCTGGACTGGCATTTGAGTCTCTACAATTGTGACTTCCTCCACTTTGGCTTTGGGACGGGTTCCCAGGCAAGGAGCTTACAGAGATTCCCGATCTCGCCATGGATTGAGCAAGTTCACATGATACACTTGGCGAAGCTTCCTGCATCCGGGTGGTGTACCTTGTAATTCACCTCACCCAGTTTTTCCATCACCTCATACGTGCCTTGCCACTTGGCTAGGAACTTGCTCTCCACCATGGGAAAAAGCACTAGCACGCGGTCCGTGGGCTGGAACTGCCTCAGCCTTGTTGAACGGTTATATACCCTTGCCTGTGCCTCGAGAACATACTCTTTCACAATAGGCATTACTTTCGCCATCCTCTCCTGCAACTGGACGATATGCTCTATGACAATCCAATGTGGCGTGACCTTGGCTTCCCAGGTTTTCTTGGCGATGTCGACCATATAAGGGCTTGAACTGGGGTCTTGAGGAACTTCTCTGATGGAGAAGAGAAAAAACGGAAGCAAATAGTCAAAGTCTCAACCATTCTTCTCAATGACCTTCTTGAGCATGGCCTTTAAGGTCTTATTGAAGAGCTATACCAGGCCATCAGTCTGTGGATGATAAACTGAGATTCGCAGCTGGGCAATCTGGAGGACTCTTCACAGCTCCCCCATCACTTTGCTCATGAACGGGGTTCACTGGTCTGTCAAAATCTTCTTTGGCAGGCCCGATCTAGCAAAGATATGGACAAGCTCTCAGGTGATACTCTTGGCCGAAGAGTTCCTTAGTGGCACCACTTCAGGGTACCGGGTCACATAGTTCATGACCATTAGGATGTACTGATGCCCCCGTGCAGCTTTAACTAGGGGACCTACTAATTCCATGGCAATCCTCTCAAAGGGGACCTCTATCACAGGTAACGGGACTAAGGGACTTCGGAAGTGAGAAGAGGATGCGGTTATGTGGCAGGTGAGGCAGGACCTACAATAATTTACGATCTCCCGGTAACATCCAGGCCACTTGAACCTCCGCATTACTCTCTCCTGAGCTTTCTCTACCCCAGATGTCCCCACAAAACATGCAAATGGGCATGTCTAAAACCCTCCGCTGGTTGGGTCCTGGAACAAACAGCTGCTCTACTGTCTCACCTCCCCTCAGTTTAATCACCTGATACAATAAATCGACAAGTTCCAAAATAATGAAAAATCTAGTGGATGAATCTGTACATTACCACGCGCTCGACAATCTGGGCAGGAGTGGAAGACTCTGGCTGCAATCACTTTTGGACTAGGTGCAACAAATCAAACTTCTGCGAGTGAGGGGGTTTGTCGCCAGCATACACCCAGCAGTGGACTCGCTGAGCTCTAACGGACATGGTTACTGCCAGGTGTGCCAATATTTTTGTCTTTAATTTGGCATGATGGAGTGCAAAGTCATAATAGGCCTTTTGAGGTTCAACCGACAAATATGGAGCCAGCACCTCCATCCACTGCTCTGGCGGAAGTTTCTCCCATTCAGCCACCCTCTCGAAAACAGTCAGAAAAGCTTCCACATCGTCCTCGGGATAATTTTTTGCATGGTCCGTCTTACCTCTATTTGGATGTATGAGTCATCACCTGCTATTGGGGAGGAGACTACCGGCCTCCCACGAATGGCCTCTTTGAGGAGTTCCATCTGCCACGTTAGTGCCTCTTGTTGCTGTCGCTGCTGCTGTTGTTGGAGCTGCTGTGCCAACAGTTTATTAGTTACCTGTTGCACCATTTGCTGCTATTGCTGTATGACATGGACCAGATGCTTGACAAGCTCCTCCATGCTGCCGGACATCTCGTTCTGAATGGTGGATTTTACACAGGACATGCAGTGTGTCCACAGCAGCTATGCGTGTTCTTGGATCGTTATCCGCATTTGAAACACCACATGTGAGAGGCTGAATCACTCAGCTGCTTGCAGAGGTAAAACACAGGAACGCCTATTGTAGCAAATCACCTGCTGGTTTATTGGAGCACAGCATAAACCGTAGCAGGGTTGAGCAAAGTAAAGATGGCCTAATTGCAAAACAAAACAAAGATTAAGTCCAGTACAGTTCTTTTTCCTGCAAGATTCACCCGCGGGGAACACACAAAGTCCTCAGCTCCTCCTGGAGCCATGTCTGGAGACTTTCCAAACACATAACAGAGAAAAAAACAGCGGCTGCACATTTACCTCCCCAGCCACACCCTTGAGGTGGAGATATGGTGAGAAGGCATCCCACCCATCTCTCACCTACTCACAAAAAACCGGGTCCTTTATCATGGCCGATTAACTCCTTCAGCACACAGCATGCTGGAGAGACACTCATGGGTTTCAGATCACAGAAGAAAGCAATCTTCGTGACACATATTTCCCCTCACATACAGTGCCAGTGACCTTGTCACAATACATATACATACACACTAAGATATATGCATACATATATATATACAAACACTAAGATACAGTATATATATATATATATATATATATATATGTGTGTGTACAGAGCAAAAGTTTGGCTACACCTTCTCATTTAAAGATTTCTCTGTATTTTCATGACTATGAAAATTGAAAATTGACACTGAAGGCATCAAAACTAACACATTAAGTAACACATGTGGAATTATATACTTAACAAAAAGTGTGAAACAACTGAAATTATGTCTTATATTCTAGGTTCTTCAAAGTAGCCACCTTTTGCTTTGATGACTGCTTTGCACACTCTTGGCATTCTCTTGATGAGCTTCAAGAGGTAGTCACAGGGAATGGTTTTCACTTCACAGGTGTGCCCTGTCAGGTTTAATAAGTGGGATTTCTTGCCTTGCCTTTGTCTCCCAGATGTGCTCGATTGGATTCAGGTCTGGGGAACGGGAAAGTCATTCGTCACTCCATAGCTTCAATGCCTTCATCTTGCAGGAACTGCTGACACACTCCAGCCACATGAGGTCTGGCATTGTCCTGCATCATAAGGTACTCAGAGCCCACTGCACCTGCATATGGTCTCACAAGGTGTCTGAGGATCTCATCTCGGTACCTAATGGCAGTCAGGCTACCTCTGGCGAGCACATGGAGGGCTGTGTGGCCCTCCAAAGAAATGCCACCCCACATCATTACTGACCCACTGCCAAACCGGTCATGCTGTAGGATGTTGCAGGCAGCAGATCGCTCTCCACGGCGTCCCCAGACTCTGTCACGTCTGTCACATGTGCTCAGTGTGAACCTGCTTTCATCTGTGAAGAGCACAGGGCGCCAGTGGTGAATTTGCCAATCTTGGTGTTCTGTGGCAAATACCAAGCGTTCTGCACGGTGTTGGGCTGTGAGCACAACCCCCATCTGTGAACGTCGGACACTCAGACCATCCTCATGGAGTCGGTCTCTAACCGTTTGTGCAGGCACATGCACATTTGTGGCCTGCTGGAGGTCATTTTGCAGGGCTCTGGCAGTGCTCCTCCTATTCCTCCTTATACAAAGGCTGAGGTAGCGGTGCTGCTGCTGGGTTGTTGCCCTCCTACGGCCCCCTCCACGTCTCCTGGTGTACTGGTCTGTCTCCTGGTAGCGCCTCCAGCCTCTGGACACTACGCTGACAGACACAGCACACCTTCTTGCCACAGCTCGCATTGATGTGCCATCCTGGATGAGCTGCACTACCTGAGCCACTTGTGTGGGTTGTAGAGTCCGTCTCATGCTACCACGAGTGTGAAAGCACAACCAACATTCAAAAGTGACCAAAACATCCGCCAGAAAGCATTGGTACTGAGATGTGGTCTGTGGTCCCCACTTGCAGAACCGCTCCTTTATTGAGGGTGTCTTGATAATTGGCAATAATTTCCATCTGTTGTCTATTCCATTTGCACAACAGCATGTGAAATTGATTCAGTCAGTGTTGCTTCCTAAGTGAACAGTTTGATTTCACAGAAGTTTAATTTACTTGGAGTTATATTCTGTTGTTTAAGTGTTCCCTTTATTTTTTTGAGCAGTGTAATATATATACACACACACACACACACACACACACACACACACACATACTAAGATACATGCATACATATACATATATGCACACACAGACACTAAGAAACATATATATGTATGTATATATATATATATATATACATATACATATATATACATATATATACACACACTAAGATATATGCATATATACATTCATATAGACATACAAACAAGTAGATAGCTAGATGGATAGATAATAGATAGATAGATAATAGATGATAGATAGATAGATAATAGATAGATGATAGATAGATAATAGATAGATAGATAAATATAGATATATACACTCAGTCTATAGCATACTGTATATTACATGTGACATGTCTCAGCATTATCATGGGGTGCAGTTATTTTTATTCCCTTTTTTGAAAAACAATAAGACTACATTTGACATTAATTGCCTTTTCCGCGGGGTCTATTAACATTCAGATTAGGTAAAAAGTGGGTCAGAAGCAGAGCGATTCCATCTCTGTCACCATCGGAGCTCCACAGACATCGTTCTGTCTTGTGCAAATTGTGCCTCTCCGGAGATGGAGATGTGCAGAGCTTCCCTCAATCATTGCTCCGCGCGGGGGTCATAGTGACATTACAGGCAGGGTGGGCTGCTGGGTGGGACGCTGTGTTTTTGTTTTGTGTGGATACTTTTCAGCAGACATGAAGCTCAGGCAAGGATTTACGATTTGCAGAAAATGTTCTTAAAAGAGAAGACACATAGAAAAACGTTGTGATTTTTTTTATTTCAGCACCCGTAGACCCAATTTTGTTGTGCACCTATGGGCTTGAATCGAAGAGTCTCATCCAAAATACGGAAGAGAATACTGCAGGCTGTGACTTTTTTTTTTTTTTTCACAGGGACATTCAGTCCTTGAAAAAAAAAATAATCTCCCATCTGATCAACCAAACTGAATGACACCGGTCAGTTTTTTTCACTGTGAATGTGGCCTGGGGGTAACGCTACACACAAGAAACACGCAGCGGATTTTCAGCTCAGACTTTCAGGGCAGAAATCTGTAATTTCCTGAGATCTCATCCAACTGATGCAGAGAAAATCAGCAGCGGAAATTGATTGACGCAACAGATTTTTCAGAACATGAGAATTAGTCGGATTTGATATTCTGTTCTGGAAATCTGCAGTAAAAACTACACGGTTTGGTGCGGATTTTTGGCCAATGTTCGGGCACAGAGATATAGACCGCTTGTAGGGTCTTCCATATTATCCATGACACTAGACTCAGAATGGTCTTTCCTCCGCTGTCTCCTCTCCCGGCATCACCTCTTTCCATTACTTACGGCTTCGCTCTTCATTTACATGGTAATAGAGTGAAGACATGAAACGAGCAGATGTGATGTGAGGAATAGATAGTTCTCCGGGGGGCACCGCGAGCTGGACAAGGCCAAGCAATGATTGATGGCTTTAAGAAACCGCTTCATACGACGCGGTGCAGCTACACGGAGGACAAGAATTATATTCTTGACTTCCTGGTGCAGAAAAGAGATTGGTAATTAAGTCATGGTGTCATCCCCTGCGATCGGATCTACAAGGTCAGACAAGCCCAAACCATCAGTGATCCACACAGCTGACGTCCTTAGGTTGGTTGAAGGTCTATAAAATACCAGTCCTAAATTTGATGGAACTGTTTCAACATTTGGAACCAATCCTGGCAAATTTGGGGGAAAAAAAGCCTTTATTATTGATATTATTATTGCAAATAGTTCAAACCTCGGCCATGATAACAAAGTGAGACACATACCATAGTAAATTCCGCTTTTCAGGGCAAGTAGTCGCGGTCTCTTGGAGTACAGTCACCACATCTGCCAGCACGTCTGCGGACTGAATCTTTGTAACATAGAGTTACTATAATCTGTAATGCCTGATAAAAACTAACAAGGGTGTATCTATATACCTAGTCAAGAAGTAAAGATGAGGCGGTCAGAGATCTCTGCCCGGTTCCTGCATCTCGGATGTACGCGACATAACGGCACAATACTTGTATCCGCCGCACACAGCGGACTGAATGAACTTGTTCTACACCGCCATCTGATTTATTACCGTTCTGCTCTGATAATTTATTATGTTGGAACTGATTGAATAGCGATGTGTTACTGTTAATAAGCGGTGACGGACAGCCGCTGTCCCCGGTGTCTGTGCGGTTCCTTCGGACGTACAGGGTGTCGAGCTTCTATTAACATTCCTGATGACATCAACCTTTCATAGAACTAACAGAAAATTACATGGTGATTACAGAGCTGTCTGGACATTTATCTACCTGGAATCCAGCAATATAATAAGCCGCAGGGAGGAGAGGCATAAACAGGGGGCTGGATACAGAGACCGGACTTGGTTTATATGGAATAATGTTAGCGACCATCATATGATCTAGATGATTTATTGGGGGACACATTCGAAGGTCTACTTCAAAAAACCTAACACTCCACTATTCCACAATATGGATTTATCCTGATCATCTCTAGTCATATAATACAATATGAAGTTTACAGCATTACAGCGTGGTGACTCCAAGTTATCATATAAGACATGAAATGGGTAAACCGAAATTACCACGCGTTTCAGCTGCTCATAATTTAGGCCTTTATATGAGAAGTAAAGAAATAAAGTGACCACCTCAGGCCAAAAATAGTTTTCAAAGCTCTGTGGGCCATCACTTTCCCAGTGCACATTACTTCATCCGGTTTCTGGAACAATGTGGCTTGAGCCAAAATAATATGTACAAGAATATAACTACTATAATACCGCCCCTATGTACAAGAATATAACTACTATAATACTGCCCCTATGTACAAGAATATAACTACTATAATACTGCTCCTATGTACAAGAATATAACTACTATAATACTGCCCCCTATGTACAAGAATATAACTACTATAATACTGCCCCCTATGTACAAGAATATAACTACTATAATACCGCCCCTATGTACAAGAATATAACTACTATAATACTGCCCCTATGTACAAGAATATAACTACTATAATACTGCTCCTATGTACAAGAATATAACTACTATAATACTGCCCCCTATGTACAAGAATATAACTACTATAATACTGCCCCCTATGTACAAGAATATAACTACTATAATACTGCCCCCTATGTACAAGAATATAACTACTATAATACTGCCCCTATATACAAGAATATAACTACTATAATACTGCCCCTTATATACAAGATTATAACTACTAGAATACTGCTACCTATGTACAAGAATATAACTACTATAATACTGCCCCTATATACAGGAATATAACTGCTATAATACTGCCTCTTATATACAAGATTATAACTACTATAATACTGCTCCCTATGTACAAGAATATAACTACTATAATACTGCTCCTATGTACAAGAATATAACTACTATAATACTGCTCCTATGTACAAGAATAAAACCACTATAATACTGCTCTCTATGTACAAGAATATAACTACTATAATACTGCTCCTATGTACAAGAATATAACTACTATAATACTGCCCCCTATGTACAAGAATATAACTACTATAATACTGTCCCTATGTACAAGAATATAACTACTATAATACTGCTCCTATGTACAAGAATATAACTACTATAATACTGCCCCTATATACAAGAATATAACTGCTATAATACTGCCCCTTATATACATGATTATAACTACTATAATACTGCCCCTATGTACAAGAATATAACTACTATAATACTGCCCCTATGTACAAGAATATAACTACTATAATACTGCCCCTATGTACAAGAATATAACTACTATAATACTGCTCCCGATGTACAAGAATATAACTACTATAATACTGCCCCTATGTACAATAATATAACTACTATAATACTGCCCCTATATACAAGAATATAACTACTATAATACTGCCCCTATGTAGAAGAATATATGAAGAGGCTCCTATATCATTAGTCCTGCGTCTCACACTCACCTTGCTCAGAGTCAAACATCTCCACAGTGTTTACAAAGTGTGGCCGTGAGTAGAAGTTGTGGGGTCCGGGTTGCTGTAAACCACCAAGACTGAAGAAAGAGGTCTCGGTCATGGTGCAGCTGGCAAAGGCACGCCTGCTTGGGATGCCGGGATAACGAGTCCAGCTCTTTACCTCTAGGTCCAAGGCTTCAAAAGCTGTTACCGGAAGTTTACCTTGCCTACCCCCTACCAAACAAAAAAGATGGATTTAGTCATTGACTTTAATATTGTCTTCCCCATAGAATCTTGATCACTGATCTTGACCACTTTGGATAATCTCTGTGTTTAAAGGGTCCAAAAATCAGCTAATGAGATGTCCTGCTGAAATTTTAAGTCTGGTGTAAATGCCGATGTTCTCCTGAATCTGGCGATGTTTCTCTTTTGCTCCTACGCCTCTCCGTTCCTGAGATATGGTCCTCTCTTTAGGCTGGTTTCACACTTGCGTTTCAAAACGCATGCGTTTAAAAAAAAAAACGCATGGTGAAAAAACGCATGTAAACGCGTGCAAACGCTGCGTTTTTTTGACGCATGTGTTTTTGCATGTGGTGAAAAAAACGCAGCGTTTTGACGCGTTTACATGCGTTTTTTCATGCGTTTGCGTTTTTTAAACGCATGCTGAGAAATGTGTGACAGCTGCCAATCATCAAAATAAAGTAAAAAACCCACTATAAACAGAAATAGTTAGGGTTAGGGGTAGGGATCATAACCCTAACCCTAAAGGGATCCTAACCCTACCCCTAACCCTAAAGGGATCCTAACCCTAACCCTAAAGGGATTAGGGTTAGGGTTAGGATCCCTTTAGGGGTAGGGGTAGGGTTAGGATCCCTTTAGGGTTAGGGGTAGGGTTAGGGATAGGGTTAGGATCCCTTTAGGGTTAGGATCCCTTTAGGGTTAGGGTTAGGATCCCTTTAGGGTTAGGATCACTTTATCACCTTTATGGTGGGGGGTGGCATATCAGTGTGTTTTCTGTTTTTTTTTTATTAAAAACGCATGCGTTTTTAAAGCAAACAAACGCATGTGCTTAAAAACGCATGCGTTTCCATTGACTCCAATGTATTTTTTGACACAAAAAAAACGCATGAAAACACATGCGTTTTTATGTGTCCAAAAACACCTCTCAAAAATACTACAAGTTGCATTTCTGAAAAAGAACGCATGCAGCAAAAAAAGCATGCGTTTCAAAACGCTACCAAACGCGTACAACAAAAAACGCATGCGTTTTCAATGTTAAATATAGGAAAAAAAACGCATGCGTTTTTTTGTGCAAAAAACGCTGCAGGCAAAAACGCAAGTGTGAAACCACCCTTACTCTGTATAAATATCTATGCTTAATATTCAAGTGGGCGTGGTCCTCTACTCTTCTGTGGGCGTCTTTCTGAGTATTACACCCACTTGACTAACAAGACTAGATTTATATACAGGGAAGAAGAGGCCATATCTCAGGAATGGAGAGGCGCAGGAACAAAAGAAAAACATCGCCGGATTCAGGAGAACAGCGGCGTTTACACCAGGTAAAAAAAAATACATATTTTTGGCAAGTGACAGATCCCCTTTAAGAGCATATTTCCTTACAGTCTGAAAATGAATTGGAAATTATTATTTTTCAGCTTTTCCTGGATGTTCAGGATCTTGCAGGAACTGTCATGGTTTCAGTGATTTTCCAGATGCTATGGGAATATTCCCGTTGTTATCACATTTTACATATTTTATTATGCAAAAAAAATAGATGAGTCTATAGATATTGTCAGCGATGATAGCCTGAACGCCCCCTCGGGCTCCGGGGATTTATCATAGCGGTGATGGGGGGTCTATACTATATTTACAAGGTCACAGCAACCATTAAAATCACCTCTAAAGTCAAATGAGATCCTTAGATAATTCCTGCGTTATCGACCACTCGAGTCCCATAGGGCGACAGTCATGAATTCATTATTCTATATATACACCACATTATGCCGCTGACGCTCAGAATCAGCGCTCCTATAAACGCGCCCTGCAATCACTCATTGCGATGAGCCAGGGTGTGAATTTGCATGGGACTGATTATGTGAATATACAGTAAGGGTTTCTAATAATCATGGGGCTGTTCTGCTGAATCCAGAGTTGTTTTTCTTTTGTTCCTACGCCTCTCCATTCCTGAGATACGGCCACTTATTTCCTTATCTAGTCTTGTTAGCCAATTGGGAGTGGTCATCAAGAAACCACCCACAGATAGCTAAAGACCACACCCTCTGAGCTACAAAGACTATATTTATGTACATGAAAGAAGAGGCCATATCTTAGTAACGGAGAGGAGCAGGAACAAAAGAAAAATGATGCCGGATTCAGGAGAACAGCGGCATTTACAACAAGTAAAAAAAATACATATTTCCGGCAAGTGAGAGATCCCCTTTAAATCCTATGTCAACATGAAATATTCCCATTAGATTAGAGCAAAAGATAGTTGTACTATTAAAGCTGAAGCAGCGGGTCCACTGCACTCATCAGATGCCCCCCAGGACTGCCACAACTACAGATAAAGTTTGATCCGTTACTTAAAAATATGAAACTTTCTGTTTTCTTTTTAAGTAAATTATATCATGTGACCCATTCCGGTATGATTTGATCACACGTAATGAACATCAAGGGGTATCAATTTGTAAAAATATAATGCTGTATGGCCCTTTAAACCTGTACGTATTGTGCAGCTAATCATGTATTTTTGCAAACATGGAGGAAAGCGAGAATTCTCAGCTATTTCTCAGGATTCTCCCTGAAGACTCTCTCTACAGGCCGCTGTTGTTAGCGGTTTAACACCTCCACCCAGGAGACGGTTTAATTCTGACGCGAACCTTTACACTGTAATTGGATGGAACTTTGCTTCTTGGCCCCGAATTCTCGGTGGGACGCGGGGTGAGATTGGCCTTCAGCTCAGAGAAGGAGGAATTAGAAGAAAAGAGCAGGAGAGCGTGATGTGGCACCGCAACTGAAACTACGACGAAGAGCAGCTACTTATACAAAGCCACAGATCTCAGCTTTCTCCACCGGGAGCATTAATTAGTGCCACCTATACCACCGCCGGGGAGGGAGGGGTCAGGCCTGCGGTATCAGGAAGCAAGGAAAGAAGGCGGAAAGAAGAAAAAGAGGAAACAAGGAGAGAAGGAAGGAGGAAAGAAGAGATAGAAAGGAAGGAAAGAAGAGAGAGGAAGGAAGGAAGGAAAGAAAGAAGGAAGGAGGAAAGAGATAGAAATGAAGGAAAGAAGAGAGAGGAAGGAAGGAGGAAAGAAGAGAAAGAGGAAGCAAGGAGAGAAGGAAGGAGCAAAGAAGAGATAGAAAGGAAGGAAAGAAGAGAGAGGAAGGAAGGAAAGAAGGAAGGAGGAAAGAAGGAAGGAAAAAAGGAGAAAGAGAAAGGAAGGAAGGAAAGAAAGAAAGAAAGAAGGAAGGAGGAAAGAGATAGAAATGAAGGAAAGAAGAGAGAGGAAGGAAGGAGGAAAGAAGAGAAAAAGGAAGCAAGGAGAGAAGGAAGGAGCAAAGAAGAGATAGAAAGGAAGGAAAGAAGAGAGAGGAAGGAAGGAAAGAAGGAAGGAGGAAAGAAGGAAGGAAAAAAGGAGAAAGAGAAAGGAAGGAAGGAAAGAAAGAAAGAAAGAAAGAAAGAAAGAAAGAAAGAAAGAAAGAAAGAAAGAGAAAGAAGAAGGAAAGAAGGTAGAAAGAAAGAAGAGAGAGGAAGCAAGGAAAGAAGGAAGGAGAAAAGAGAGGGAGGAAGGACATAAGGAAGGAGAAAAGAAGTGAGGAAGCAGGAAAAGAAGGGAGGAGGAAAGAAGAGAGAGAGGAAGGAAGGAAAGACGGAAGGAGGAAAGAAGAGAGGAAGGAAGGAAAGAAGGAAGGAGAAAAGAAGAGAGAGGAAGGAAAGAAGGAAGGAGGAAAGAAGAGAGAAAAAGGAAGGAAATAAGTAAGGGGTAAGGAACAGAGAGAGAGAGGATGGAAACAAAGAAGGAAGGTGAAAGGTAGAGAGAAAGGAAGAAACGGAAAAAAGGACCGAAGGAAGGAACAGAGAGGAAGGAGGAGAGAGAAAGGATGGAAGGATAGAAAGAGAGGAAGGAAAGAAGGAAAGAAAGAAGAGAGAAAGGAAGGAGAAAAGAGAGAGGATGGAAGAAAATAAGGAGGGAGTAACGAAGAGCGGAAGGAAGAAAAGGAAGAAGAGATAAGAGAGAAGAAGGAAGGAAAAATGATGGAAAGTAAGGAGAGAGAGGAAGGAAGGAAAGAAAGAAAAGAGAGAAGGGAGGAAAGAAAAGAGAGAGGAAGGAAGGAAAGCAGAGGAAGGAAGGAAAGAGAAAAAAGAGAGGAAGGAAGGAAAGAAGGAAAGAAAAGAGATCAATGAAGGAAAGTAGAGAGGGAGAAATTAAGGAATGGACACAGGAAGAAAGGAAGGGAGGGAGGGAGATGAAGGAAAGAAGAGAGAGGGGATGGAAGAGAGAGAAAGGAAGAGAGTGGGGAAGGAAGAAAAGAAGGTAGAAGGGAAGGAATGAAGAATGGAAAAATAAAGGAAGGAAAGAAGTAAGAGATAGAAGGCAGCAAGGAAGAGCGGGAGGAAGGAAGGAGAGAAATCACTAAAATCTCTTGCATACAAAAACTCTAAACCAAAATAGGGGGCAGCGCTCCTCTAAAGTCAGATGATGAAAAAACAGACTTCATCCGCCCATGAAACATTTTGTCTCAAAATGACAAAGGACTTGAGAAAGTCTCTGATTTTTTGAGCCGAATGTCGCATGGGCTGAATAAATCCATTTTTTCATCATGTGACTTCAGAGGAGCGCTGCCCCCAATTTTTGGGAGTTTTTAGTTAGATATACAATAATAGTTAATGACTATGACACTACGTACCTAAGACATAGATTCTGTTGCCACGCAGAAAAGTGGAGGCTCCGTATCGTGGCGTGGGCATGGAGGGAAGTGGCACCCAGTTATCTTTAGCTGGCTCATAGAGTCTTACCAAGGCCTGAGGGGAGGTGTCCGCACCCATTCCTCCAAGTGCATAAATCTTCCCATCTGCAAAGGAGTAAAAATGTGTAATTTGATGGTTCTCCAGCCCACCAGGACACATGATCCCAATTTCAACTTAGAACTATTCAATTTTCACGGGAAAGATTTAAACGACACCTATCTTATGTGCGTCAAGTATACAGGCTATGATGGTGTAAGTGGAGTAGTGGGCATGTGTGACCACTGCTTAATTCACTGTCTATAGGAGCGGTGGTCACACATGCCCCCTACTCCTCCACTCACACAAAGGATTTGGGGACATTAATTCTTGGGTTCGGTGGGTCTCCCCCATTGAGCATACATTTATCATCTCTATCCGGCGAAAAAGCATTGTGATTAAATTCTGCCTGCCTGCAGCCACCACTAGAGGGAGCACAATAGACGCCTCCCATTAAGCGCAATGATACTGAGCATTTAGCGTAATTGTGGATATTTCTCTATATAGGTATCAATGTATGACGCTAATTACTAATTAATCAGTAATTAATTCTAATTATGTACATTTGGGCTGTGAAATTGGTGACATTTTGATCATTTTCAGCGCAATCTGACCATTTCCATTGTAATTTATTACCCTGCAGCTTCGGGAACACAATAAAGAAATCATCTCTCCCCGACGGCGTCTTTTTTTTTTTTGTGTGTGTGCAATTATAAAAGCTGTGGAAGCAGATGTAATTAATGTTTTCTGCATCGTTACTGCTCACTGCCAGAGTTCACCAATGGCTTCCGTCTCATCCCGAGCGTTTCCCAGTCACACTCCAGTTACCCCGGCTGAACGCGCTCATACACGGAGCAAGCTGGGGCGAAAAATGATATTATTAGTTCAAATGGAAATTCCAGGCCAGGCGGTGGGCGATCACATCACCCACATGACCTACAGCTCACTGTGCCCCTATAGGGGCTGCAGAGGGGGAAGAGGCGCCTGAGCGCTGGGGCCCGAGGATGACCCAAGGCTCCTCTGCTGCCACACAAGAAGACCCCACTTTTATAAAGGCACATGGGTTACAGATTATGGTGTTGATTCGCCCCTCACCTCCCTAATATATTTGGGGAGAAAGTCCATCACATTAGAGGGGGGAAACCACCAGTGATTGAAGAACGGAGTCAAAACCAACCGTCTGTGGTGCTCCTAGTGGCTTCCGGATGACGGAGAAATGCCAAACTTCTTCCGAGTGTTCTTCATCCGCTTTGTTGACTCTTCACTCCAACAATGGTGGTCCGCAAAGATCATTATAGGTGTCCTATTTATCTGCTAATGCCCCTCAAAACCTTCCCTAAACCTTTGAAGGGGCTGTCTCATTAGTGGCAAGGCGGCCACCGGGGCGATTAGCAGTGGGACCCCCCTCTATAATAGGGCACATGGTCAGGGGTTGTCTTCAGGTTACCCCTTTAATCTGCTTTGGGCTTACACATGACTCCTTCATTACTGGACTCTGATATTGATCATGGCCACCTTCTTCTCGGTTCCTCTCAAAAGTCCTTCCTGGTACTTCTGCCCCCATCTCTGCCCACTTTCCAAATAACGACTGTTGGCTATCCTGGCCTCCTCATCTGCGTTCATCGCTAAGTCTTTACTCATCATCACGGGGGGGACAGCAAACTGAATCTGACCCGGAAAGTCAACACCTCCATAATAGTTAAAGGGGTTGTCCAGTACATGAGCCCATGGGGGGGGTCTAAAAGCAAAAAAAAAAAACCACATACTCAACAATCGTACCCCTGCCTTGGCTGATATTCATCTACTGCAGGGATGTCAAACTCATATACACAGAGGGCCGAAATGAAAAGCTTGGACAAAGTCAAGGGCCAACCTTGATATTTATAAAAAAAAATGTCTACAATAGAGGAAGTTTTTCCTGATCAAATATAACAATGAACCTTTTCATATGGAAACAAACTTAAAGGGGTCGTCCCACAAACAAAGTACCTTTTATTTAATAGATCTTAGAATAAAATATTGGAATAATATGTTTTTGTAAGAGTAGAAAATGCATGTTAGATGTAATAACCAAGGATAAAAAACCTTGAATATTACAGATAAAAAAGTATGATGCAAACAAAAGTACCCCCAAACCCCAAAAGATACCCCCACAGTGGATTCCTAGACAGCACACTCCACATGCACAGTATGATGACTGTACTGTACCCCCCTCCCTCAATCCCCCGACAAAGAATGGTGACCCCATCACAGTATGATTTGTCAACTGTGATCCCCACACAGCCCTCCATACAGCATCATGGGCCCCACATAGTACTCCATATAGTATATAGGGGCCCTGCATTTTCTTCCATACAGTATAATTGCTCCACATAGTAGTCCGTAATAAAGACCCCACATACTGCTCCATGCACTATAGTAGGTCTTTTATAGTAATCCATACAGAATAATGGACCCACATAGATCTCTATACAGTATAATGGACCCACATAGTGCTCCATACAGTATAATTGCCACACATAGTGCCCCATAGAGTATAATGGACCCACATAGTGCTCCATACTGTAAAATTGCCACATACAGTGCTCTATGCAGTACAATGGCCCCACATGGTGCTCAATATAGTATAAAGAGCCCCGCATAGGGCTCCATACAGGAGAAAGGGCTCCACATAGGGATCCATACAGTATAAAGGGCCCCACATTTTGCTCCATACAGTATAAAGGGCCATGAATAGTGCTTCATAGAGTATAAAAGACTACACATAGTGCTCCATACAGTATAAAGACTCCCGCATAGTGCTCCATATAGTGTAAAGGGCCCTGAATAGTGCTCCATACAGCATAAGGTGCCTCACACATTGTTCCATACAGTATACAGTGCCAAACATAGTGCTCCATAGAGTATAAAGGGCCCCACATAGTGCTTCATACAGTATAGTGTCCCACATAATGCTCCATACAGTATAAAGTGCCCCACATATTGTTCCATATGGTATAAAGTGCCCCACATAGTGCTCCACACAGTATAAAGTGCCCCACATAGTGCTCCATACAGTATAAAGTGCCCCACATAGTGCTCCATACAGTATAAAGTGCCCCACATAGTGCTCCATACAGTATAAAATGCCCCACATAGTGCTCCATACAGTATAAAGTGCCCCACATAGTGCTCCATACAGTATAAAATGCCCCACATAGTACTCTATACAGTATAAAGTGCCCCACATAGTGCTCCATACAGTATAAAATGCCCCACATAGTGCTCCATACAGTATAAAGTGCCTCACATAGTGCTCCATACAGTATAAAATGCCCCACATAGTGCTCTATACAGTATAAAGTGCCCCACATAGTGCTCCATACAGTATAAAGTGCCCCACATAGTGCTCCATACAGTATAAAATGCCCCACATAGTGCTCCATACAGTATAAAGTGCCCCACATAGTGCTCCATACAGTATAGAGTGCCCCACATAGTGCGCAATACAGTATAAAGTGTCCCACATAATGCTCCATACAGTATAAAGTGCCCCACATATTGTTCCATACAGTATAAAGTGTCCCACATAGTGCTCCATAGAGTATAATGGACAAGCATATTTATTTTATTATGCTTTTCAATACAAAGGGCCCCACATAGTGCTCCATACAGTTTAAATAGCCCCGCATAGTGCTCTATACAGTATAAAGTGCCCCACATAGTGTTCCATACAATATAAAGGGCCCCACATAGTGCTTTATACAGTATAAAGGGCCCCACATAGTGCTTTATACAGTATAAAGTGCTCCATACAGTATAAAGTGCCCCACATAGTGCTCCATACAGTATAAAGTGCCCCACATAGTGCTCCATACAGTATAAAGGGCCCCACATAGTGCTCCATACAGTATAAAGGGCCCCACATAGTGCTCCATACAGTATAAAGGGCCCCACATAGTGCTTTATACAATATAAAGTATCCCACATGGTGCTCCATACAGTATAAAGTGCCCCACATAGTGCTCCTTACAGAATATAGGGATGCACATCTCCCACACAACTCCTATGCGGGCCAATTTGTCTCCACGGTGACAGACGATAAATGAACCCAGTGTAGCCATGTGTTAGTGTCTTCCCTCTTTTTTTCCCTTAGTAACACATGAATGTAAGATCCGACTACAAAAGGCTTGTTTGTAGTCTGTCACCATGGAGACACGAAGGTTTGCAAAAGCTGTACACAGAAGATGATGGGGCATTTCTAATCAAGCCTATTTGCAAAGTTGTTCCATTTTGTATTTAAGAAGCTTTGGAGCAAAAATATGGACTAGCTGCAAAAGTCCACAGACCCTTTAATTAACTGAACTATTGATTTCCAACTTGACATTCTATTCTTGAAACGCTAGTAATTAACTACAAAAAGATCAATGCCGGTGACAGAAAGTTGGATCCATCCCCCACTCCGCAGAACTCCAGTTATTTCGATTCGGTATTGATCGAAATTCATCGCGGACCTTTCCTTTATGATTGTCCTCCCCAGGGAACGAGGCTTTGTTAATTAGTTGTGATAAGTGGTGACAATACCCCGGTGATATCTCCCCCCCAGGTTCCCGCGGCCCCTCTATATCTCCGCCTCTGTCACGGGCAGGTAGGCGTCCAACTTCAAACTAATTACACGTTGGACTTTTCTTCCGCTGCCAATGATTCTGACGCTTTTACCTGTGGGAAATATGCAGAATACGCGGCCTCTTTGTGTTATGCAAATTTCTGGAAATCGCTGCGAGGATGGGGAAAAAAATACAGAAAAAGGAGACAAGAAAGTTCTTAATTAAAATTGATTTTGTGGCAGCTGCCCCGGAGATAAGCGGCGCGCGGGATGTAATATTGTTTAGCTCCTTTCAAGTGCGTTTTCAACAACGGGTCGTCTGTAAATGTCGGCATAAAATGGTAGATATTGATGATGTGTGGCAGTCTGGTGCCCGAATCCTGCGGGGGCTTCCAGGCTTCTATTCTTAGAAGCGTCTGATGAATAATGCGTCGTCACGTAGAGAGGTAGCAGAGCCGAGATTGTCGTTTTTGTACTGCTTATTGTTATGGATTATTATTTATTTTATTTACATAGGACTGCAGGAAGATCTACAGTAGCCCAATGATGCACAAAAAATCCTCCTGTGTGAGCTCCCCCTAGTGGTGGCTGAAAGCAGGCAACAATTCTGCATTGAACTCTGTGACTAACACAGCTCTGTTATATTTATCTACTCTTCCATAACGCTCCCGGCCTGAACTGCTGGTCCAGTCCTGCCATAGAACCTACTGGGTAGCTCTGCTACACCGGCTCCTTATCACTAAGTCCATTCAGTTACCACAGGGGCCGTTGCCTCAACTTTAAGGGGGCAGAGTAGGGAGCCCCCCGTCCAGATCGGATGACCAGTCCCAACTAAATAAGATGCAGCCAACTTTCGTCAAATAAGGTGGGAGAGTCGGGAGCCCCCCATACACATCAGATGACCGGCAGGTTTGGCCAGCTTTAATCTGAGGAGTATGGGCGCCTTAACATATGACTGCAGTATGAGAATACACACGGGGATCACTTGTCACATAAATCGACATAGGAGCTGTATACACAAAACGGTCTGGAGATTATCAAATAAGACAACATGAAAAATGTCAGCTTTTCTATGTTAGGTGCATCTGAGCTATAAAAACACATTAGTAAAAGTCTGCACACCCTTTATACACTGTGAATACATAGGACATTGTTTGCATTATGCCGCATTGAGTTCCCGCTGGGACCCTCCTCATTGCAGGTGGCTGCAGTGGTGGAGTTGGCACGATGCGTCTCCCCCCTCCGAGCTGCATCATGTCCTGCAGTATGCGCTCCACCGCGTCAGCACTTCTGTAAATTACCGCAGCTCTGGTTATCGAGCAGCTTGGTAATGAGAACATTCATCTCTCCTCCCCGCCATTCCCCAGGACTTTACTGTTTTATGAGAAAAAGTTGATCGTTCACGCCCTGTTAATTTCACATCTTCAGACGAGAGAGATAGAAGCCGTTACTGCGCTCTGCCCCGTGCGGGCGCTACCTGGCGAATATCCGCACATTACATTTACCCGGATGAAATTTGATTAAGCTTAATGTCAGGGTTGGCACTCAGCGGCCACCGTCCAGGGCACAATCCAATGTCATAATTAATGGGCTAAACAAAAAGAACAGAAGATTTCACCTTCACATGACATTCAATGATGGATGATCTCACTGCAGCTTCTGAATGATGGAGAGAGGGATGGATGGCGCAATGGAGGGATGGATGGCGCAATGGAGGGATGGATGGAGAGATGGACGGATGGATGGAGAGATGGATCAGTGACGGATGGATGGAGTAATGGATGGACGGAGCGATGGATGGAGAGATGGATGGAGCGATGGATGGAGTGATGGATGGAGCAATGACGGGATGGATGGCGCAATGGAGGGATGGATGGAGCAATGGCAGGATGGATGGAGAGATGGATGAGTGATGGATGGACGGATCGATGGATGGAGCGATGGATGGAGTGATGGATGGATGCAGTGATGGATGGAGCGATGGATGGAGTGATGGATGGAGTGATGGATGGAGCGATGGATGGAGCGATGAATGGATGGAGCGATGGATGGAGGGATTGATTGGTGCATGGATGGGGGGATGGATGCATTGATGGATGGAGGGATGGATGGAGGATAGATGATATATAGATAATATATAATAGATAGATGACAGACAGACAGATATGAGTGTGGAGGATGCCAGGAACATTTGAGTTCTATGGGTGATTGAACCCAAAACTTCACCCACATGACAATTAAGCCCCACCACCAAATACGGACCTGGATGGCGCCCATTGGGTGTGGTTTGTGGTCAGTTACTGGGATTGCCCAATCATGAGCTCGGTGGGATCAGGGTGGCAAAAAATAAAAGAATCCCTCCCTCCATATAAGATTCAGAAGTTGGGAAATGTGTCCTATGCCGCTGTTCAGAGCCGCTCCTGAGGTCACAGGACACCCCACAGGCCGGACTCCTAGACTCAGAGCCGCTCCTGAGGTCACATGACACCCCACAGGCCGGACTCCTAGACTCAGAGCCGCTCCTGAGGTCACAGGACACCCCGCAGGCCGGACTCCTAGACTCAGAGCCGCTCCTGAGGTCACAGGACGCCCCGCAGGCCGGACTCCTAGACTCAGAGCAGCTCCTGAGGTCACAGGACACCCCGCAGGCCGGACTCCTAGACTCAGAGCCGCTCCTGAGGTCACAGGACACCCCACAGGCCGGACTCCTAGACTCCGAGCCGCTCCTGAGGTCACAGGACTCCCCGCAGGCCGGACTCCTAGACTCAGAGCCGCTCCTGAGGTCACAGGACGCCCCACAGGCCGGACTCCTAGACACAGAGCCGCTCCTGAGGTCACAGGACACCCCACAGGCCGGACTCCTAGACTCAGAGCCGCTCCTGAGGTCACAGGACACCCCCACAGGCCGGACTCCTAGACTCAGAGCCGCTCCTGAGGTCACAGGACACCCCGCAGGCCGGACTCCTAGACAGTGTAGGGGAGATCCCTCATTATCCAGGACACGTGATACATGGAGGATCTCGGACGGTCCCGCTTTGTGTCTTCGCCTCTCCCCTTTCATCCGCACGTAAATACTACAAACAAAACAGAAGATGGGATCTAATTTTAATCACTTGTCTCCCTGGAGACGCCATGGCAACATGACTATGCATTAAACGTTCCGGAACACTTCATCCTCCTGTACGGGGGATGGTGGCCGTTCCTCCACGTAACGGAGGACATCATCTTGGCAGCATTATATAACACAGGTCCAATCCCTAATTATAGGGGAGGTGTGATACAGAAAACCCATCAGATAAATTCTGTGAGGGGTCCATCATCTGGTGCCTTCACCAAAAGCGGCTACAAAAGTGTCTGTGTCTAGAAGTCCCGGCATGTCCATACGTTATACACACAGGTTATTCAGTGAAAAAGGCACGATGTAATGCTTCGTCTGCCCTGCGGGGGCGCTGCAGGAGAACTGAATAGTTATTGCCAGGCTTCTATAAAGATTATAGATGATTGCTGGGGGTCCCAGTGTTAGGACAAACTATAAGAAGTTTAAAAGTAATGTAGTGTTTGAAGTGGACAGCCCCTTTAAAGGAAGAATTCTCAGAAGCGTCTACCCAGAAGGTGCGAGAACGGAGACCCAACTTTCAGTGCCAGTGGCTTCACTCGTGACGTCCGAGGCAAAACGGGGCAGCAAGTAAATGACAAAAGTCCCTTTATCCAGGAAAAGTCTAAAATCAATTCCACAATAGTCCCCTTAAAGTGTTTGTCATTTCTGATGAACAAGCAGTAGAATGTTTAAAGGGGTATTCCCATGTCCAAGATCCAATCCCAATATGTAATAGATGTAATAATAATAATAATAATATTAGCAAATACCTCCAATTAGAAATGTAGTATAGTTCTTCTGATTGGCTATGTCGCTTACCTCATGTGCAGGGCATTAAAGTACCTTAGGTATCCATGGTTACAACCACTCATATAGTAACAGTTAGTTAGCTATTAGTGGTTGTAACCATGGATACCTAAGCTACTGCAATGCCCTGTACATGGGGTAAGCAACATAGCGAATCAGAAGAACTATACTACATTTCTATTTGTCAGTATTTGCTAATATTATTATTAATATTACACCTACTACAATGTTAGGAAAGGATCTTGGAGATGGGAATACCCAGTTAACTACTCCAACGAATCTTCTGAGCACCAACTGTCATCTTCTTTCTCAATAATGGGAAAATCTATCTTCACTAAAGCAATATATTAAAGATCAGTCCAGGAGGAGAAAGAAGCAGATTTCTCAGAAAAGATATTTTACAAAGTTTTTTTATTTTCATGTCTACTATTGATTTATGATACTAGAATTAAAACAACAATTCCACTTTAAATCCGTGGGTATCCCAGCGGCAAGTGTCCAGGTTCTGCTGCAGCTCCTCCACAGGGGAAATGAAGTATTACATCATTTTCGTGTAAGTCAATGTGTAATGCATGGCCGTGTCGGTTCCTCCAGAACAAGAAACTCTCTTTGTTGTCGCTTTCTATTTTACCCAGTCTTCTTCACTGTCAGATCTGTATGGACTCCTACCAATAATGACAATGGAGAACATATAATTAGCACGTTCGTTAGCTTGTACCATCTGCCGGCTCCATATCTTTGGGTTATTTGATCCCTTCCTACTATCCTAGCCATTTGTTTTGATAACATTCTCGGCAGACAGTATGTTAGTTCTTCCTGTCGATGTTGGCGTTCTTGGCGGTTTTCTCATGGAAGGCTGCAGATGGATACAAGACGAGACAAGGAGGCGCCCGGGCGGAGGTGCTAGTACATTGGTGCGCGCAGCCGATTACCGAGTCCCGCTGGTCTGGTCGCCCCGTATGCTCTAATTTATCCTGACGTTTCGCTCGCGGAGGTAAAGCCATCATTTTCTGTCTTACATCTCATCTGACATCAAAAAGGCCAAATGCCTCAGCGGCCGGGAGAGATGAAAGCGCGAGCATGTGCGGAAACACAAACCGCAAAGCCCAACAGACCGAGAGGAAGGAAGGTGAAGGGTGAAACGTCCCTGTTAACCCTTGGTGGTCCATGTGGTTGAGTCTGGTTATCTGGTTTAAAACAACACCCTCATTCAGGACCCCACTATTAACCAGAGGGCAGCGACAAAGATAATCTCTCTGGAGGATCCGACACCTGTGTGCACCTCATCTCTCCTGCAGGGGCGCTGCAGAGACACGGGGCAGCACAGCTATCGTTATCATAGGGGAGGAGCTCTGCCAGAGTTGTGGGGGCACTGCGACTGACTGTATAATGGGGATGGTGTTATTATGGGGGCACTGTGACTGTATAATGGGGCTGGTGTTATTATGGGGGCACTGCGACTGACTGTGTAATGGGGCTGGTGTTATTATGGGGGCACTGTGACTGTATAATGGGGCTGGTGTTATTATGGGGGCACTGTGACTGACTGTATAATGGGGCTGGTGTTATTATGGGGGCACTGTGACTGTATAATGGGGCTGGTGTTATTATGGGGGCACTGCGACTGACTGTGTAATGGGGATGGTGTTATTATGGGGGCACTGTGACTGTATAATGGGGCTGGTGTTATTATGGGGGCGCTGTGACTGTATACTGGGGCTGGTGTTATTATGGGGGCACTGTGACTGACTGTATAATGGGGCTGGTGTTATTATGGGGGCACTGTGACTGACTGTATAATGGGGTTGGTGTTATTATGGGGGCACTGTGACTGACTATAATGGGGCTGGCGCTATTATGGGGGCACTGAGACTGACTATATACTGGGGCTGGCGTTATTATGGGGAAATTGTGACTATGTAATGGGGCTGGTGTTATTATGGGGGCACTGTGACTGACTATATACTGGGGATGGTTTTATTTTGGGGGCACTATGACTATGTAATGGGGCTGGTGTTAGTATGGGGGCACTGTGACTGACTATATACTGGGATGGTGTTATTATGGGGGCACTGAGACTATATAATAGGGCTGGTGTTATTATGGGGGCACTGTGACTGACTGTATAATGGGGCTGGTGTTATTATGGGGGCACTGTGACTGTATACTAGGGCTGGTGTTATTATGGGGGCGCTGTGACTGTATACTGGGGCTGGTGTTATTATGGGGGCGCTGTGACTGACTGTATAATGGGGCTGGTGTTATTATGGGGGCACTGTGACTGTATACTGGGGCTGGTGTTATTATGGGGGCACTGTGACTGTATACTGGGGCTGGTGTTATTATGGGGGCACTGTGACTGACTGTATAATGGGGCTGGTGTTATTATGGGGGCACTGAGACTGTATAATGGGGCTGGTGTTATTATGGGGGCACTGTGACTGACTGTATAATGGAGCTGGTGTTATGGGGGCGCTGTGACTGTATAATGGGGCTGGTGTTATTATGGGGGCGCTGTGACTGTATAATGGGGCTGGTGTTATTATGGGGGCGCTGTGACTGTATACTGGGGCTGGTGTTATTATGGGGGCGCTGTGACTGTATAATGGGGCTGGTGTTATTATGGGGGCACTGTGACTGACTGTATAATGGGGCTGGTGTTATTATGGGGGCACTGTGACTGTATACTGGGGCTGGTGTTATTATGGGGGCACTGTGACTGTATACTGGGGCTGGTGTTATTATGGGGGCACTGTGACTGTATACTGGGGCTGGTGTTATTATGGGGGCACTGTGACTGATTGTATAATGGGGCTGGTGTTATTATGGGGGCACTGAGACTGTATAATGGGGCTGGTGTTATTATGGGGGCACTGTGACTGACTGTATAATGGAGCTGGTGTTATGGGGGCACTGTGACTGTATAATGGGGCTGGTGTTATTATGGGGGCACTGTGACTGATTGTATAATGGGGCTGGTGTTATTATGGGGGCACTGTGACTGTATAATGGGGCTGGTGTTATTATGGGGGCGCTGTGACTGATTGTATAATGGGGCTGGTGTTATTATGGGGGCACTGAGACTGTATAATGGGGCTGGTGTTATTATGGGGGCACTGTGACTGATTGTATAATGGGGCTGGTGTTATTATGGGGGCACTGAGACTGTATAATGGGGCTGGTGTTATTATGGGGGCACTGAGACTGTATAATGGGGCTGGTGTTATTATGGGGGCACTGTGACTGATTGTATAATGGGGCTGGTGTTATTATGGGGGCACTGAGACTGTATAATGGGGCTGGTGTTATTATGGGGGCACTGTGACTGACTGTATAATGGAGCTGGTGTTATGGGGGCGCTGTGACTGTATAATGGGGCTGGTGTTATTATGGGGGCGCTGTGACTGTATAATGGGGCTGGTGTTATTATGGGGGCACTGTGACTATATAATAGAGCTGGCGTTATAATGGGGGCGCTGTGTGCGGCTCTTTACGTCATTAATAATATTAGTCCCATAATATGAGGGAACGGCAGGATGGGCCGAGCACCGGTGACAGGTGACAGCTGTGGGGGTCCGGCCCATCGTGGCCCCGGAGAGGTTAATAACCAGACTAATTATACTCAGGTCAATGTAAAGTATGTGGCGCCATGGCAACCATCAGCTCTGTTGCCGGGGTAACAAGGGGGGCTGATTATTTCTTGTACACACTTATCACAGGCGCTCAGCCGCTCCTCGCCGTCTCCGGTGACTGACAGCCCAAAACGTCAGCATTAATCATCCATCCTCACAAGACGATTTAATTAGTTATTGTGTCCGCCATGAAGCGCCGCTCGCGAGTCCGCGCCGGAGACCGGAGGAAGCGCCGACATTAAAGATCAAATGTATAAATTGGTAATTAGGCGGCTGACATTTGGGAAGGAATTAACGAATCCAGATAACGAAAAGACCCTTCTGAGGACAATATTAGCGCTAAATACGATCCCATTATCTGCTCTCATCAACGGGTGCGAGCACTGCCGCATCTGGGGGGGAGAACGGAGGAAAACGCACCGAAAAACTAATATTTGAAGGGGGGTTACTCTCCTAAAAGTAACAATCTATGTACACAGTGACTGCACCAGCAGAATAGTGAGTGCAGCTCTGGAGTATAATACAGGATGTAACTCAGGATCAGTAATGTAATGTATGTACACAGTGACTGCACCAGCAGAATAGTGAGTGCAGCTCTGGAGTATAATACAGGATGTAACTCAGGATCAGTAATGTAATGTATGTACACAGTGACTGCACCAGCAGAATAGTGAGTGCAGCTCTGGGGTATAATACAGGATGTAACTCAGGATCAGTAATGTAATGTATGTACACAGTGACTGCACCAGCAGAATAGTGAGTGCAGCTCTGGGGTATAATACAGGAGGTAACTCAGGATCAGTAATGTAATGTATGTACACAGTGACTGCACCAGCAGAATAGTGAGTGCAGCTCTGGAGTATAATACAGGATGTAACTCAGGATCAGTAATGTAATGTATGTACACAGTGACTGCACCAGCAGAATAGTGAGTGCAGCTCTGGAGTATAATACAGGAGGTAACTCAGGATCAGTAATGTAATGTATGTACACAGTGACTGCACCAGCAGAATAGTGAGTGCAGCTCTGGAGTATAATACAGGATGTAACTCAGGATCAGTAATGTAATGTATGTACACAGTGACTGCACCAGCAGAATAGCGAGGGCAGCTCTGGGGTATAATACAGGATGTAACTCAGGATCAGTAATGTAATGTATGTACACAGTGACTGCACCAGCAGAATAGTGAGTGCAGCTCTGGAGTATAATACAGGATGTAACTCAGGATCAGTAATGTAATGTATGTACACAGTGACTGCACCAGCAGAATAGTGAGTGCAGCTCTGGAGTATAATACAGGATGTAACTCAGGATCAGTAATGTAATGTATGTACACAGTGACTGCACCAGCAGAATAGTGAGTGCAGCTCTGGGGTATAATACAGGATGTAACTCAGGATCAGTAATGTAATGTATGTACACAGTGACTGCACCATCAGAATAGTGAGTGCAGCTCTGGAGTATAATACAGGATATAACTCAGGATCAGTAATGTAATGTATGTACACAGTGACTGCACCAGCAGAATAGTGAGTGCAGCTCTGGGGTATAATACAGGATATAACTCAGGATCAGTAATGTAATGTATGTACACAGTGACTGCACCAGCAGAATAGTAAGTGCAGCTCTGGAGTACAATACAGGATATAACTCAGGATCAGTAATGTAATGTATGTACACAGTGACTGCACCAGCAGAATAGTGAGTGCAGCTCTGGAGTATAATACAGGATATAACTCAGGATCAGTAATGTAATGTATGTACACAGTGACTGCACCAGCAGAATAGTGAGTGCAGCTCTGGAGTATAATACAGGAGGTAACTCAGGATCAGTAATGTAATGTATGTACACAGTGACTGCACCAGCAGAATAGTGAGTGCAGCTCTGGAGTATAATACAGGATGTAACTCAGGATCAGTAATGTAATGTATGTACACAGTGACTGCACCAGCAGAATAGCGAGGGCAGCTCTGGGGTATAATACAGGATGTAACTCAGGATCAGTAATGTAATGTATGTACACAGTGACTGCACCAGCAGAATAGTGAGTGCAGCTCTGGAGTATAATACAGGATGTAACTCAGGATCAGTAATGTAATGTATGTACACAGTGACTGCACCAGCAGAATAGTGAGTGCAGCTCTGGAGTATAATACAGGATGTAACTCAGGATCAGTAATGTAATGTATGTACACAGTGACTGCACCAGCAGAATAGTGAGTGCAGCTCTGGGGTATAATACAGGATGTAACTCAGGATCAGTAATGTAATGTATGTACACAGTGACTGCACCATCAGAATAGTGAGTGCAGCTCTGGAGTATAATACAGGATATAACTCAGGATCAGTAATGTAATGTATGTACACAGTGACTGCACCAGCAGAATAGTGAGTGCAGCTCTGGGGTATAATACAGGATATAACTCAGGATCAGTAATGTAATGTATGTACACAGTGACTGCACCAGCAGAATAGTAAGTGCAGCTCTGGAGTACAATACAGGATATAACTCAGGATCAGTAATGTAATGTATGTACACAGTGACTGCACCAGCAGAATAGTGAGTGCAGCTCTGGAGTATAATACAGGATATAACTCAGGATCAGTAATGTAATGTATGTACACAGTGACTGCACCAGCAGAATAGTGAGTGCAGCTCTGGAGTATAATACAGGATATAACTCAGGATCAGTAATGTAATGTATGTACACAGTGACTGCACCAGCAGAATAGTTAGTGCAGCTCTGAGGTATAATACAGGATGAAGCTCAGGATCAGTAATGTAATGTATGTACACAGTGACTCCACCAGCAGAATAGTGAGTGCAGCTCTGGAGTATAATACAGGATGTAACTCAGGATCAGTAATGTAATGTATGTACACAGTGACTGAACCAGCAGAATAGTCAGTGCAGCTCTGGAGGATAATGCAGGATGTAACTCAGGATCAGTAATGTAATGTATGTACACAGTGACTGCACCAGCACAATAGTGAGTGCAGCTCTGGGGTATAATACAGGAGGTAACTCAGAATCAGTAATGTAATGTATGTACACAGTGACTGCACCAGCAGAATAGTGAGTGCAGCTCGGGGGTATAATACAGGATGTAACTCAGGATCAGTAATGTAATGTATGCACACAGTGACTGCACCAGCAGAATAGTGAGTGCAGCTCTGGGGTATAATACAGGATGTAACTCAGGATCAGTAATGTAATGTATGTACACAGTGACTGCACCAGCAGAATAGTGAGTGCAGCTCTGGGATATAATACAGGATGTAACTCAGGATCAGTAATGTAATGTATGTACACAGTGACTGCACCAGCAGAATAGTGAGTGCAGCTCTGAGGTATAATACAGGATGTAACTCAGGATCAGTAATGTAATGTATGTACACAGTGACTGCACCAGCAGAATAGTGAGTGCAGCTCTGAGGTATAATACAGGATGTAACTCAGGATCAGTAATGTAATGTATGTACACGGTGACTGCACCAGCAGAATAGTGAGTGCAGCTCTGGAGTATAATACAGGATATAACTCAGGATCAGTAATGTAATGTATGTACACAGTGACTGCACCAGCAGAATAGTGAGTGCAGCTCTGGGGTATAATACAGGATGTAACTCAGGATCAGTAATGTAATGTATGTACACAGTGACTGCACCAGCAGAATTGTGAGTGCAGCTCTGGGGTATAATACAGGATATAACTCAGGATCAGTAATGTAATGTATGTACACAGTGACTGCACCAGCAGAATAGTGAGTGCAGCTCTGGAGTATAATACAGGATGTATCTCAGGATCAGTAATGTAATGTATGTACACGGTGACTGCACCAGCAGAATAGTGAGTGCAGCTCTGGAGTATAATACAGGATGTAACTCAGGATCAGTAATGTAATGTATGTACACAGTGACTGCACCAGCAGAATAGTGAGTGCAGCTCTGGAGTATAATACAGGATGTAACTCAGGATCAGTAATGTAATGTATGTACACGGTGACTGCACCAGCAGAATAGTGAGTGCAGCTCTGGAGTATAATACAGGCTGTAACTCAGGATCAGTAATATAACGTATGTACACAGTGACTGCACCAGCAGAATAGTGAGTGCAGCTCTGGGGTATAATACAGGAGGTAATTCAGGATCAGTAATGTAATGTATGTACACAGTGACTGCACCAGCAGAATAGTGAGTGCAGCTCTGGAGTATAATACAGGATGTAACTCAGGATCAGTAATGTAATGTATGTACATAGTGACTGCACCAGCAGAATAGTGAGTGCAGCTCTGGAGTATAATACAGGATGTAACTCAGGATCAGTAATGTAATGTATGTACATAGTGACTGCACCAGCAGAATAGTGAGTGCAGCTCTGGAGTATAATACAGGATGTAACTCAGGATCAGTAATGTAATGTATGTACACAGTGACTGCATCAGCAGAATAGTGAGTGCAGCTCTGGAGTATAATACAGGATGTAACTCAGGATCAGTAATGTAACGTATGTAGACATCAAACAGCTGTGATTGATGCAAACGTCTTTTCTCACCTTTTTCAATGGCACTGATGCCCATGGATGGCTGGCATAGAGGAGCCTTCTTTTCCCACTTTCCCTCGTCGCTGTTGTAGATCTCTACCGTTGCCAATGGACATTGTTCATAATTCATTCCACCAATCACCAGAACTTGTTTTCCCACCGCGACCGCCGCGGCTCCGGCTCGGGGGGTCGGCAATGAAGGTAGCACTGCCCATGTTTGTGACAACACATCCAACATTTCCACTGTGTCCAGAGGAACGCCCGCTTTGCTACAACCTCCCATCACGTACAAGTGCCCGTCTTGGCACGCTGGTGTGCAATAAACCCGGCAGGTGGGCATTGAAGGAAAGACTTCCCAGTAGAGGGACATGATGGCGCTGGAGGCCATTATAGAAACCGGCATTGTAGACAACCAGAGATTTGTGATGCAGGTCAGCCAGCCAGGAGAAACGATCCCATCGACGACCAGCCAGGGCTTCTGGAGGATGATATTACTCAACATCTGTTTTTCGTGGGGCCGGGAACCAACAGATCCAGGGTCGCTCTATGGCCACTTCATATTCCCATCAGGGGGACATCACATACGTCCATGTCCTCAGAGTCATCGGTGGGTGATAACACAGTTGACACAACATCCGAACGAGTTATTTTCCCTCTAGAAAAAAAAAATCAAATTTTCAAAAAGGTCCAGTGGATCCATATTAGAGCTGGGCAAAAAGATTCACAGGACCCTCATCCTGTGGCCCCGCCAGCATCCCCGCTGTGATTAGTCGGCGCCCGTGCTACAAAATAATGACGTCACGGGGTCGACTAATCAGGCGAGACACCGTGGATGCCACAGGTAGGAGTAGGTTTGCCGTCCTCTCGTCTGGTGGCCACGGACTAACAATTTGACGGCTGGACAGCGGGCTCGTGAACCTTTTTGCTCAACTTTAGTCCATATAATTCCTACAGAGATGTAAAACTATCGAAAAGTAAAACTTTCATTTATTATCATATCTTTATACGGCAGTCAGTTCTTGTGGTAAACTGGGCAGCATGTGGGAGAAACCTAAAGGTGATAACAAGGTGATCATTGGGAGTCTCATCATTCCCCCCAAAAAAATCTGAAATGCCGAGCTGATGGATGTCCATCCATTGTTTAAGAGACTGCCACCTCCACCCCATGAGGATGAGCAAATTATAAACCTGTCCTTTAGATAAGTGACAACTTGATGAGATGGACATACGACTTTAATGTAAATCACGCCATTTTGCAGGGTCGTCTGACGTCAAACTCTACCCAAACCTCAGATGTCACAGGGTTAGTGTTGACAACCGGTCCAAACTTTTGTCTCGGGAGAATAAGTCACCACCAGAAGTGTCTGGCATGTGCTTATTCCGCTCTCCCCTATGAAGAACACATGCATGCTCTGCCAAACTGAGCATGCATGTGTATAGGGTGGTGACTGTGAACCCAATAAAACACTATATATCTCCACTTCTCGTCCTGAACTGACGCAAAGTAATTATCTTCTGCCCCCTGAAACTCTGCGGCTCTGGGCCAGTGGTGACTCCATAACATGCAATTTGCAGCATCTCGCGTCGCAGTCCTGCGAGTTGTAGCCCACGGACACATTTCCAGTTTATTAGAATTATATATATTACTGACGATGAAAGGATCTGCTGAATGTCAGATTTCAGTGTGAAGAGGAAAGACTTGACAGATCCATAATTACATGCAAATTTATATTAGATTACCATAAACCTATTATATCTGCATCATTGGTCAGTGCGAATCATGCCCCTTATATGTAAAGGGCAAACCCACATCTAAAGGTACCGTCACACATAGCGACGCTGCAGCGATACCGACAACGATCTTATATGTAAAGGGCAAACCCACATCTAACAAGTTGATTAATTACTGTAGATCCAATATTTAGCAATGATGACGTTTTATAATATATCTAAGTGCTTGGAGCTTATTTCCAAATCCCATATTTGCCTATACAGTCACAGAAGAATGTAATAACTAATACACTTCTATTATCACAGAAACCCCAATTTTCACCTGTCCCTATCAGCCAAAGGTTCAGCGGCCCAACTTCTGGCCCTGTACTTGACACAGGAGGGAACTTCCTATGTCAGAACATCATGAGCGCTGTGTATGAAGGAGGCTCACTGACTGCTCATTTTAATCACCAAGCCAGTCTTCTCTTCCTATACATCGACTATGAGAAGTCGAGATTGAAGCCACCACGAATTGGAGTTCAGCTCGCAGCCAATACTTGGATGAGCTCAACTTACAGTCAGCACTATGAGGAGCTCAACTTACGGCCACCTCTAGGAGGAGCTCAACTTACAGTCAGCACTATGAGGAGCTCAGCTAGCAGCCACCTCTAGGAGCTCAGCTAGCAGCCAATACTCGGAGAAGCTCAACTTCCAGCCACCACTAGGTGGAGCCAAGGCTGCAGCCACCAATAGGAGAAAATCAGCTTGCAGCCACATCTAGGGGTCGCTGAGCATTCAGCTGCCACTAGGTGAAGTTCAACCTGCAGTCACTACCAGGAGGAACTCATTGTGCAGTTGCCGTTTGAAGGAACTCAGCTTCCAGGCACCACAAGAAGTAGCTAAGCTTCCAGCCACCACTAGGAGTAGCTCAGCTTCCAGCCACCACTAGGTTAAAGCTCAGCTTGCAGCCACCACTAGGAGGAACTTTCCAGCCACTACTATGAGGAGCTCAACTTTCAGCCACCACTAGAAAAAGTTGAGCTTTCAGTAACCGCTAGAAAGAGCTCAACTTCCAGCCACAATTAGGGGAAGCTGAGCTTTCAGCCGCCACTAGGCAAAGCTCAACTTGCAGTCTCCACCAGGAGGAACTCATTTTGCAGTCGCCGTTTGAAGGAACTCAGCTTCCAGGCACCACAAGGAGTACCTAAGCTTCCAGCCATCAGTACGAGTAGCTCAGCTTCCAGCCACCACTAGGTTAAAGCTCAGCTTCCAGCCACCACTAGGTTAAAGCTCAGCTTCCAGCCACCACTAGGAGGAATTCTGTTTCCAGCCACTAATAGGAAGAGCTCAACTTTCAGCCACCACTAGAAAAAGCTCTGCTTCCAGTAACGACTAGAAAGAGCTCAAATTCCTGCCACCACTAGGTTAAAGCCGAGCTTCCAGCCATCACTAGGTAGAGCTCAGCTTCCAACCACCACTAGGAGGAGCTCAGCTTCCATGCACAATTCCAAGATCTCAGTTTCCAACCTCCACAAGGTTAAAAGCTTAGCTTGCAGTCATCACCAGGAGGAACCCAGCTTCCAGCCACAACTAAAATGAGCTCAACTTCCAGCCACCACTATGAAGACATCAACTTTGAGCCACCACTAGAAAAAAAACTCAGGTTTCAGCCACCACTACAAGGAGCTCAACTTTCAGCCACCACTAGGAGCTAAGCTTCAAGGCACCACTAGAAGGAGCTCAGCTTCCAGACATCACTAGGTTAAAGCTCAGTTTCCAGCGAATTACCAGGAAAAGCTCAGCTGCCAGTCTCCAGGAGGAGGAGCTCAGCTTCCAGCCACCACTAGGAGGAGCTGAGCTTCCAGTCACCACTAGGTTAAAGCTCAGCTTGCAGCCACCACTAGGAGAAACTGAGCTCCCAGCTACTACTAGGAGGAGCTCAACTTCCAACCACTGCTATGAGGAGCTCAGAGCTCAGCTTCCAGCCACCAATAGTTTAAAGCTCAGCTTCCAGCCACCACTAGGAAGAGCTCAGATTCCAGCCACCACTAGGAGGAGCTCAACTTCCAGCCCCCATGATGAGGAGTACAGCTTCCAACCACCACAAGTTTAAGCTCAGCTTGCAGCCACCACTAGGAGGAACCCAGATCCTAGCCACAACTAAAATGATCTCAACTTCCAGCCACCACTAGAGGTAGCTCAGCTTCAAGCCACCACTAGAAGGAGCTCAGCTTCCAGTCATCACTAGATTAAAGCACAGCTTGCAGCCACCATTAGGAGAAACTCAGTTTCCAGCTACTACTAGGAGAAGCTGAATTTCCAGCCATCGCTATGAAGAGGTCAGCCTCCAGCCACCGCTATGAGGAGCTGAACCACCAGCCACCACCAGAAGTAGCTCAGCTTCCAGCCACCACTAGGTTAAAGCTTAGCTTCCAGCCACCACTAGGAGGAGCTCAACTCCCATCTACAACTCCAAGTTGCTCAGCTTCCAGCCACCATGATGAGGAGCTCAGCTTCCAACCAAAAGGTTAAAGTTCAGCTTGCAGTCACCACTAGGAGGAACCCAGCTTCTAGCCACCACTAGGAGGAGCTCAACTTCCAGTCACCACTAAGAGGAGCTCATCTTGCAGCCACCGCTAGGAAGAACTCAGCTTACAGCTACAACTAAGAGAATATTAACTGCCAGCCACCACTATAAGGAGCTTAGATTTCAGACACCATTATGAGGAGCTCAGCTTTGAGTCACCACTAGTTTAAATCTCAGCTTACAGCCACCACTAGGAGACTCTCAATTACTAGCCACCACTAGAGGGAGCTCACTGCATATTGCTTTATCATTGATTTCAATGTATAAGCAGTATGCAGTAAGCTTCAAAGCTCCCCCTGCTGGTACCGAAATGCAACCATTGTTTCTAGAGTAGAGTTTCTACCCACTGTCACCTTCGCTTTACTAACTGTGGAGATTCCAGTAGTGTTTTCATTGTGGAATTACCAATTTAGAGGGGATCGTCCAAATATGAAGACAGATCTGACATTATTGGCACTAGGGATGGGATACCTTCCCATATTATTATTTTACCGGAGAGCTTACATTAAGTTGTTCTCGCGCTGCATTATTCAGGCGACACAAATGTCTCTGCTTCCCAGACGCTGGTTTCTTCATAAAATATTAATCAGCTGCCACACTCCTTGTAAGACTTCTGTCTTATGATCTACCTGGTCTCTGTGCTTCCACTGGGACCCAACATGGTGTCAGTTCTGAGGTTTGAAGGACCATAAAGAATTTACCTATACGAACATCTAAAAGGTCAAAAGCCAGGTAAGTGGCCCCCAGCGGGTGACACCGATGAAGGATTTGGGTGTACATTGCTCATTACTGTGACTATGTACAGTATTTCTTGAGTCAAACTTGCAAAAATGAAGGATCTGATGCCCAGTAACGTGTCCAGCTGTAAACCGTAGATCATAAGGTCTAGATGGGAAGCTGAGGCGGAAAAGATTCACAACTGGTTCTGTAGACATAAAATTCAGCATATCTGAATGTAGATACATTAACTTTACTGTTGTCTTAAATTAGGATTTGGGAAACTGCTGTTGATGGATCTTATTCTGTCTTTATTGATATTCTAATACTTATTGATATTATATAATACTGCCCCTATTTACAAGAATATAACTACTATAATACTGCTCATATGTACAAGAATATAACTACTATAATACTGCTCCTATGTACAAGAATATAACTACTATAATACTGCCCCTATGTACAGAAACATAACTACTATAATACTGCTCCTATGTACAAGAATATAACTACTATAATACTGCTCCTATGTACAAGAATATAACTACTATAATACTGCTCCTATGTACAAGAATATAACTACTATAATACTGCTCCTATGTACAAGAATATAACTACTATAATACTGCCCCTATGTACAAGAATATAACTACTATAATACTGCTCCTATGTACAAGAATATAACTACTATAGTACTGCTCCTATGTACAAGAATATAACTACTATAATACTGCCCCTACGTACAAGAATATAACTACTATAATACTGCTCCTACGTACAAGAATATAACTACTATATTACTGCTCCTATGTACAAGAATATAACTACTATAGTACTGCTCCTATGTACAAGAATATAACTACGGTACTATAATACTGCCCCTATGTACAAGAATATAACTACTATAATACTGCTCCTATGTACAAGAATATAACTACTATAATACTGCTCCTATGTACAAGAATATAACTACTATAGTACTGCTCCTATGTACAAGAATATAACTACTATAGTACTGCTCCTATGTACAAGAATATAACTACTATAATACTGCCCCTACGTACAAGAATATAGCTACTGTAATACTGCTCCTACGTACAAGAATATAACTACTATAATACTGCCTCTATGTACAAGAATATAACTACTATAGTACTGCTCCTATGTACAAGAATATAACTACTATAATACTGTCTCCTATATACAAGAATATAACTATTATAATACTGTCTCCTATATGCAAGAATATAACGACTAAAATACTGCCCCTATATACAAGAATATAACTACTATAATACTGCCTCTATGTACAAGAATATAACTACTATAATACTGTCTCCTATATACAAGAATATAACTACAATAATACTGTCTCCTATATACAAGAATATAACTACTATAATACTGCCCCCTATGTACAAGAATATAACTACTATAATACTGCCCCCTATGTACAAGAATATAACTACTATAATACTGCTCCTATGTACAAGAATATAACTACTATAATACTGCTCCTATGTACAAGACTATAATTACTATAATACTGCCTCTATGTACAAGAATATAACTACTATAATACTGCCGCTATGTACAAGAATATAACTACTATAATACTGCTCCTATGTACGAGAATATAACTACTATAATACTGCCCCTATGTACAGGAATATAACTACTATAATACTGCTCCTATGTACAAGAATATAACTACTATAATACTGCCACCTATATACAAGAATATAACTACTATAATACTGCCTCTATGTACAAGAATATAACTACTATAATACTGACTCCTATGTACAAGAATATAACTACTATAATACTGCCTCCATGTACAAGAATATAACTACTATAATACTGACTCCTATGTACAAGAATATAACTACTATAATACTGCTCCCATGTACAAGAATATAGCTACTATAATACTGCCCCTATATACAAGAATATAACTACTATAATACTGCCCCCTATGTACAAGAATATAACTACTATAATACTGCTCCTCTGTACAAGAATATAACTACTATAATACTGCTCCCATGTACAAGAATATAGCTACTATAATACTGCCCCTATATACAAGAATATAACTACTATAATACTGCCCCCTATGTACAAGAATATAACTACTATAATACTGCTCCTATGTACAAGAATATAACTACTATAATACTGCCCCTATGTACAAGAATATAACTACTATAATACTGCCCCTATGTACAAGAATATAACTACTATAATACTGCCCCTATGTACAAGAATATAACTACTATAATACTGATCCCTATGTACAAGAATATAGCTACTATAATACTGCCCCTATGTACAATAATATAACTACTATAATACTGCTCCTATGTACAAGAATATAACTACTATAATACTGCTCTTATGTACAAGAATATAACTACTATAATACTGATCCCTATGTACAAGAATATAACTACTATAATACTGATCCCTATGTACAAGAATATAGCTACTATAATACTGCCCCTATGTACAAGAATATAACTACTATAATACTGCTCCTATGTACAAGAATATAACTACTATAATACTGCTCTTATGTACAAGAATATAACTACTATAATACTGATCCCTATGTACAAGAATATAACTACTATAATACTGCCCCTATGTACAAGAATATAGCTACTATAATACTGCTCCCTATATACAAGAATATAACTACTATAATACTGCTCCTATGTACAAGAATATAACTACTATAATACTGCCCCTATGTACAAGAATATAGCTACTATAATACTGCTCCCTATATACAAGAATATAACTACTATAATACTGCTCCTATGTACAAGAATATAACTACTATAATACTGCTCCTATGTACAAGAATATAACTACTATAATACTGCTCTTATGTACAAGAATATAACTACTATAATACTGATCCCTATGTACAAGAATATAACTACTATAATACTGCCCCTATGTACAAGAATATAGCTACTATAATACTGCTCCCTATATACAAGAATATAACTACTATAATACTGCTCCTATGTACAAGAATATGACTACTATAATACTGATCCCTATGTACAAGAATATAACTACTATAATACGGCCCCTATGTACAAGAATATAGCTACTATAATACTGCTCCCATGTACAAGAATATAACTACTATAATACTGCCCCTATGTACAAGAATATAACTACTATAATACTGCCCCTATATACAAGAATATAACTACTATAATACTGCTCCTATGTACAAGAATATGACTACTATAATACTGCTCCTCTGTACAAGAATATAACTACTATAATACTACCCTTATACATATATGGATCTGTAGGGTAACCAGTCTATATCTCCTCTCTAATGCTGTGAGTAAAGTTTTGGGTGAGTTTTCTGTGGGGGGCCGGGGGTCCGGGGACATGAGGCTGTGGTTGGAGGCACATCAGTCACTCAGTGGCTATAGTTGGCAGTCGGCTTCTGTAGCAGCTTTGAAGGAAAGGAGGCAGCACTTTGCCGGTTATAGAGCACCTATATAAATCATGGATAATTGGCCGTTGTAAGGATTTTCCATCTCATTTGTCTTGAGCAAGTCCAAATTAGGAGCTCTAACAGCTTAAAAGCCCAGAGATATATTATTTACAAGAGCAGTCCATAAAATATAAATGAGGAATTAGAGATGGCGGAGCCCCCACGTGCCTTCAGTAAACAGCTGGAGAGGGAGAGAAAATCTTTAGAAAGTTTTGCATTAATACAGATGCTCACCGCTGAGGCAAATAGGTAAATTCATCGAAAGGATCGCATGAAATCCATTACAGGTTCCATGGAAACAAATCACCTGCTGGGAATTATTCCAAAATCGGAGATAATGAAAAAAATAATCTCCATTATTTGTCAGGTTTATGGACCCCCAGCTGCTGTGTCAGTGTGTATAGGAACATCTGGTGACAGTCTGATACCTCATTGCTTTGTGTTGTATTACTTTATATATGTACTGCCGGCTGTTATTTCATTAGAAAAATGAATTCACTACATAAACTATATTACATTACTTATCCTGTATTATACCCCAGAGCTGCACTCACTATTCTGCTGGTGCAGTCACTGTGTACATACATTACATTACTGATCCTGAGTTACCTCCTGTATTATACTCCAGAGCTGCACTCACTTTTCTGCTGGTGCAGTCACTGTGTACATACATTACATTACTGATCCTGAGTTACATCCTGTATTATACCCCAGAGCTGCACTCACTCTTCTGCTGGTGCAGTCACTGTGTACATACATTACATTACTAATCCTGAGTTATATCCTGTATTATACCCCAGAGCTGCACTCACTATTCTGCTGGTGCAGTCACTGTGTACACACATTACATTACTGATCCTGAGTTATATCCTGTATTATGCCCGAGAGCTGCACTCACTATTCTGCTGGTGCAGTCACTGTGTACATACATTACGTTACTGATCCTGAGTTACATTCTGTATTATACCCGAGAGCTGCACTCACTATTCTGCTGGTGCTGTCACTGTGTACATACATTACATTACTGATCCTGAGTTACCTCCTGTATTATACTCCAGAGCTGCACTCACTTTTCTGCTGGTGCAGTCACTGTGTACATACATTACATTACTGATCCTGAGTTACATTCTGTATTATCTTCCAGAGCTGCACTCACTATTCTGCTGGTGCAGTCGCTGTGTACATACATTACATTACTAATCCTGAGTTACATTCTGTTTTATACTCCAGAGCTGCACTCACTATTCTGCTGGTGCAGTCACTGTGTACACACATTACATTACTGATCCTGAGTTATATCCTGTATTATGCCCGAGAGCTGCACTCACTATTCTGCTGGTGCAGTCACTGTGTACATACATTACATTACTGATCCCGAGTTACATCCTTTATTATACCCCAGAGCTGCACTCACTATTCTGCTGGTGCAGTCACTGTGCACATACAATACTGATCCTGAGTTGTATTATGCTTCAGGGCTACACTCACACATTTTATATATAATATTTTGGGCGTGCTGGATATACATATACATGTAGTTAGTGGGCAGAGTTGGTTTTCCCCGACACACAATTCCTAGGGGGCTTCTATGTACTGGACTCCTGGGAACAACCTGCAAGTGGAGCTACACTGGACTATAAGGGACTCTACCATCAATGTGCATATTGTCAGTATTGTATTGTTGTATTATGGTGGTGGTCCAACATGCACTCACTATTCTTGGAGACAGTGGTGGTCCCAACGTGCACTCAATATTCTTGGGATCAGTGGTGGTCCAACATGCACTCAATATTCTTGGGATCGGTGGTGGTCCCAAAATGCACTGACTATTCTCATGATTGGTGGTGGTACCAACGTTAACTCACTATGCTCGGGATCGACGGTGGTCCCAACATGTACTCACTATTCTCAAGATTGGTGGTGGTCCAACACTAACTCACTATGCTCAGGATCGACGGTGGTCCTAACGTGCACTCACTATTCTTGGGATCAGTGGTGGTCCCAACTTGCACTCACTATTCTTGGGATCAGTGGTGGTCCCAACCTGCACTCACTATTCTTGGGATCAGTGGTGGTCCCAACGTGCACTCAATATTCTTGGGATCGGTGGTGGTCCCAACGTGCACTCAATATTCTTGGGATCGGTGGTGGTCCCAAAATGCACTGACTATTCTCATGATTGGTGGTGGTACCAACGTTAACTCACTATGCTCGGGATCGACGGTTGTCCTAACGTGCACTCACTATTCTTGGGATCAGTGGTGGTCCCATCGTGCACTCACTATTCTTGAGATCAGTGGTGGTCTCATCATGAACTCACTATTCTTGAGATCAGTGGTGGTCCCAACGTGCACTCACTATTCTTGGAATCAGTGGTGGTCCCAACGTGCATTCACTATTCTTGGAATCAGTGGTGGTCCCAACATGCACTCACTATTCTTGGGATCAGTGGTGGTCTCATCATGAACTCATTATTCTTGGGATCAGTGCTGGTCCCATCGTGCACTCACTATTCTTGGGATCAGTGGTGGTTCCATCGTGCACTCACTATTCTTGGAATCAGTGGTGGTCCCAACGTACACTCACTATTCTTGGGATCAGTGGTGGTCCCATCGTACACTCATTATTCTTGGCATCAGTGGTGGTCCCATCGTGCACTCACTATTCTCAAGATTGGTGGTGGTCCAACACTAACTCACTATGCTCGGGATCGACGGTGGTCCTAACGTGCACTCACTATTCTTGGAATCAGTGCTGGTCCCATCGTGCACTCACTATTCTTGGGATCAGTGCTGGTCCCATCGTGCACTCACTATTCTTGGGATCAGTGCTGGTCCCATCGTGCACTCACTATTCTTGGGATCAGTGCTGGTCCCATCGTGCACTCACTATTCTTGAGATCAGTGGTGGTCTCATCATGAATTCACTATTCTTGGGATCAGTGGTGGTCTCATCATGAACTCAATATTCTTGGGATCAGTGCTGGTCCCATCGTGCACTCACTATTCTTGGGATCAGTGGTGGTCTCATCATGAACTCAATATTCTTGGGATCAGTGCTGGTCCCATCGTGCACTCACTATTCTTGGGATCAGTGGTGGTCTCATCATGAACTCAATATTCTTGGGATCAGTGCTGGTCCCATCGTGCACTCACTATTCTTGGAATCAGTGGTGGTCCCAGAATTTGTAGCCTTTCCCATTGGACCTTTCCTAATCGCAGAGGCGGAATCTTTACCCTGAAGGACTACAGGAAAATGACAAAAAGAAACTTTTTCAATCCAATATATTACACGTTCTGAGAATTAAACCGCCGTTCAGATGATTGCATGGCTCCGAGCGATCTCCGCACAGCAATCTGCTGCCTGCAGCGTCGCTCCAGAGACTCGGGAAGATATGAATCGCCTGCGCCGCTTCTCGCTGTAATCCTTTTGCACGACTTAATCACAGGGTTTGAATTGCAGCTTTATGGAAGCAGTGACCCCGAGTTGAGGGACAAGACGGCACTGCCTGCCTTCCCCAAGACCCCAGCGGGGCCGGCAGCGCGACAGAATCAAAGTTCACCTCCGACTGACGTTGTTTAAAGACCCGAAAGAACAATGACGTTTCTCGGGGAAGAAAATTGCTACAATTATCTCCGCGGGCCCGAGCGTCTGCGCCGCTTGTGCCGCTGTGATCTCCAATTTGAAGCCTCATTATAAATCTCAACTGAAGATCACAATAGCGCAGAATCAATAGACGGTGAGAAATAAAGGACTGAAAGTGAACAAAAGAAGGTTTTGTTTCCTCTAAAAATTCTATAGAGTTGTTAGATTTGTATCCAGACTGTAATGGCGGCTGAGCGGATCCTGGCAGAGTATGAGAAGAGCTGGGCCGAGTTAATCAATTAGAGCGGAGTACAACGTACATGATGCTTTTCGTTGTAAAGAGGATTAGCCGCAGCCTCGGGCGGATTTAAGGTTTGATGCTCCTGATGTGTTTTGCTGTCTTCGCAATCCGCCTGCTCTGGGATTTTTTTTTTTTCCTGCTTCTGCCGCGACTGTGCGGAATTAATAAACCTTATACTTTACAATAACATTGCAAAATCTACATCAAAAGGAGAAGGACATTCTTCTCCGGTCCACCCGATTCATCATTTGCAAGTGCTATTCTCAGGTTTGTTCTTCAGGAGCACACAGCTCCCCCTGCCTCTCAGCATCCGGGCTGCCAGGGGGAGCTGTGTGCTCCTGAAGAGTGACAATTTGTGCTGCTGGTCCCGACCGTGCGCTCCTTCGATGCTGCGGAGGAGAGCAGTAACACTACAGCTGGCCCGGTTCGTGCGCTCCAGCAATCCGTACAGCTTTAGATTAGTGCTTACAAGCTCTATTAAAGAGCTTGTAAGCATGGTTCAGTCTCCGCCACGTAGCTAGACAGCAAAATTTAAAATCCCTCGATTCTTGACAACACATAGGATTTTTTTTATTCCTATTAAAATTGTCCCTTTAAGTCATTTAAAGCCTTTTTTTATACCTTATCTGTTTTTCGCGTGCATTTTCAATCAAAGTCATAAAAAATGGCGCACAATTAGAGATGGTGCGAATCGATCTGCCAGTGACCATGTCAGTAATCTGAGACCATCACAAGGGATGGTCGCCTCCTACCTGTCATCTGCGCCACTTCTTTTGGATTGGCGCGACGTCACACGTGCAATATGCCGCAACAATGATGTCTCTCCTGGCCGACTAATCAAAAGAAGAGTCTGGGATGTCAGGAGGTAAGAGGTGGATCACATGGGACCGGCCGCTGGACCGGAACTATTCTCACCATCTCTATGCACAATGTTTGATGATTCTGGCACCAGTTCATCAATTGTGTTTTTTTTTTTTTTTTTTTTATAGTTTTGCACCAAAAATGTATTCAAATGCTGCGGTATGTTGGAAAAATGTGAAATATTGATGAATCGGGCCGCTCTTTAGAGAAAAGTATTGTACGACCATTTCGTTAATCATAAAAGTCAAAAGTGAGTTTTCAACTAAGCAAACTAGGCGGTATTTCTTATCCCACTCCAGTACCTGAAGAACCACTGTGCGAAAATTTCTCGCCATTTTTAAAAATTGCAAAAACAAAAACATCCCCCCCCCCCAAAATCTGTATAATGAAAATCACAGGCACATTGATGAGCAAACCTAAATAAATGAGCAGGACTGGGAAAATATACAGTGGAAAAATGACCCAAAAGCCGTAATGAATTTAATCCAAACATAAAAATGCCTAAAAAGCAAATAAGATAAAATGCAATAAAGAGAATAGATGAATTCAGGCTTTTTTTCCCTTTATTTTTGCTCTTTTTCGTGCCATTTTTAGAGTAACATTTCATACGATAAGCGTGAAAATGGCATTTCGAAAAGTTTCAAATAATCAATTAGCCAAAAAAATTCTCGTTAATGAAAATCTCGCCAACGTCGTTATGCAAACCCTAGAAAACGACGAGGAAAAGACAAACATAAAATGGCACAAAAACCATAATGAAATTGATTAAATAAAAGCCTAAAACACAAACTTTTATTCCCTCCCCCAAAAAAGGCACAAAACGAATTATGTCAATAGTAATGGCTCCGCCCAGATGACTGTTAGAGGTCATTTGCATATAGCACGCATAATTAGCACTTAGCAAAATGTCTGATAGAAAAGATATTGGAGAACAAGGTGGTGAACGGACAGGTGGAATTTTAGCAACTTTAGCATTACATTTTTTTAAAAAAAATTTTTTAAAAGTAATTTTTAATATAAACCTTGTAATTTCCAATATAGATTTTTTTTTTTTTTTGGATGCAGCCAGCGGTGTAAAGAATGGTGGTTTTCATTTTATTTGCCATGGCTAAAAGTTTACTGTAGGGATCGATCCTACTGATGTTTAGCCCCAGAGAGGAACCTAGTGGGGTGAGACTGAGGTCAGGGGAGGACACCGCACGCCAGGAGGAATAATCCCATTCAGGTGAGCGCTGACACTATTTCCTTTCTTACTAGAGGCAGCGCCACCTTATGCGCTGGCTGTGCCTGGTATTGCAGTTCAGCCCTATGGACGGTGCAGTATGTCATTTGGGAATTATTGGTGCACTTATACTTGGCGCTGGCACAGTGTAAGCGTGACGCTTTGTCTTACGGATACGACCCGAGAAGACTGGCAGCCGCCGAATGTGCTCACACTCACATTAAAGTGTCATGAAGCCGCTGAGAGCCAGAAAGCAACAGGAGCCCCGGACTCCACAAATGAAGACGAGATTACGGAGGAGAAGCAGATGCTTTTTTTTTTTTCTTCATATCAGATCCTTATTCAGGACCAGAAACACATGGGCTACTTGCACAGTGAACAAGTCTGGAAGAACATGTTCACACCACCAAGAAACTTGAAGACACAAAAGAGCACAGTGAGGTCAAAAATACTGTTGTAAAAAAATCACAGTAATAAGCAAGTGCTAGTCAAAAGATAGAAAAAAGGGTATTTAGTTGATATTTTTTTGCAAAAAAATGTATACTAAGCTGCTCCACCAATAGTCAAGGTATACCCATATAGAGCAGTCCTACCTAATGTATATAATCCCTATCTGATATATTTAAAAACCTGATCATCTGTATAGTACCTGTATAAGCAGGGTTCAGTGAGGGAACATCCATGTGGACATGCTGGATGGAACAGCTTTAGTGCAAATAATCCACAAAAGAGTGGTGGACTCCCCAGTCTTGTAGAAACAAGAGAACAATTATAGAACCAGGAACACATGGGCTACTTGCACATTGAACAAGTCTGTAAGAACATGTTCACACACCACCAAGAAACTTGAAGACACAAAAGAGCACAGTGAGGTCAAAAATACTCTGTTGTAAAAAAAATTCACAGTAATAAGCAAGTGCTAGTCAAAAGATGGAAAAAAATGATCTTTTGAATAGCACATGCTTATTACTGTGATTTTTTTTTTACAACAGAGTATTTTTGACCTCACTGTGCTCTTTTGTGTCTTTGAGATCCTTATTCAGTTTCCCTTAAGTACTTAAAACTTGGTCAAGTGGAACTTCAGCACCACTGCGGGAAAGAAGGTAAGAAGGAAGGAAAAATGGAAAGGAAGGAAGGAAGGAAAGAAGGAAGGAAAAATGGAAAGGAAGGAAAGAAGGAAGGAAAAATGGAAAGGAAGAAAGGAAGGAAAGATGGAAAGAATGAAGGAAGGAAAGAAGGAAGGAAAAATGGAAGGAAAGATGGAAGGAATGAAAGAAAGAAGGAAAGGAAGGAAGGAAGGAAAGAAGGAAGGAAGGAAAGAAGGAAGAAAAGAAGGAAGGAAAAGGGAATAAAAGAAGGAAGGAAAAAAGGAAGGAAAGAAAGGATGGGAAGGAAGGAAGGAAAGGAAGAAAGGAAAGTAGGAAGGAAGGAAGGAAAGAAGGAAGGAAGGAAGGAAGGAAAGGAAAGAAGGAAGGAAAGAATGAAGGAAATAAGGAAGGAAAGAAGGAAGGAAGGAAGGAAAGAAAGAAAGAAGCCTTTGGAATTGTACACGGAGAAAGCAAACAGCCTTCTGAAAATGTGGTTATCTGTATGATTTTTCTTTCCTATATTTTTATCCATTTAAGTTGCGCCTCGTTCGGCAGACTTGTGCCATTTTGTTGCAATTTAGATTTGTTGTAATTTAGTGACCGACAACAGATTTCATTGATAATGTCTGTAAAGCGCTGCAGAATATGTTAGCGCTATATAAAAAAAAAAAGAAAAAAAAAAAAAGGAAGGAAGGAAAGAAAGAAGAAGGAAGGAAGAAAGGAAGGAAAGAAAGGAAGGAAAGAAGGAAAGTAAGAGGAAGAAAGAAAGCTAGCTGCTAGATATTCTATCTTCCTGATACAACACATATAGATGCACAGAGGATGGATGATGGACGGATGAGAGGCCACTTTCAGCAGTAAATGGCAGTTAGGACATATAAACATTATTTTAATCTGCATTGTTGTTCCATATTTATTTGTTTACAGCCCCTTACATTCCTCCTTTCTACATCTATCTATCCATCCATCCAATATATGATGGTAGTAATCATTTGATATTGGGGGTATCAGGCCCCTGGAGCCCTTTTGATGCAATGACTTCTACATTTTTATCCCTATTTCTCGATCGTATTGGCGGCTTCCGTACGTGAGACGAGTATTTTAGTATAAGCACAAATCGTGTGGTATACAGAGGATGAGATTGTGTCGGCGCTCATGGTTGTGGGATCCCGTGTGATCAGCTGTATACAGCAGAATTTTCTCTTTATTTACATCTGTGGCTTCTGTGGAGCTTTTATGCGAATATAAAGGAACAGAAAATCCACTTAATAAAATCTTCAGCCAGCTGGAACGTGACAGGGAGAACTGTCAGAGCCACGGCCAGGACTTGCAAAATCATTACAGAGCTGTATCACCCTGACAGCCTCATTATTTCCACAGTAAGGTCCCGGGGATCAGACAACAGCGACCTGGGGATCAGACAACAGCGACCTGGGGATCAGACAACAGCGACCTGGGGATCAGACAACAGCGACCTGGGGGATCAGACAACAGCGACCTGGGGATCAGACAACAGCGACCTGGAGATCAGACAACAGCGACCTGGGGATCAGACAACAGCGACTTGGGGATCAGACAACAGCGACCTGGGGATCAGACAACAGCGACCTGGGGATCAGACAACAGCGACCCTGGGATCAGACAACAGTGACCCGGGCATCAGACAACAGCGACATGTGTCTCCTCTACCCGCCTAGCTGGATGCTGTATACAAAGCCAATCCCAGGAGTAGGGGCCATTACTGTACACATAACTAGTGCTGCCCTACTGTACACACAACTAATGCTACCCTTCTGTACACATAACTAATGCTACCGTACTGCACACAACTAATGCTGCCATACTGTACACAACTAATGCTACCCTACTGTACACAACTAATGCTACCCTACTGTACACAACTAATGCTACCCTACTGTACACAACTAATGCTACCCTACTGTACACATAACTAATGCTACCCTACTGTACACAACTAATGCTACCCTACTGTACACATAACTAATGCTGCCCTACTGTACACAACTAATGCTACACTACTGTACACAACTAATGCTACCATACTGTACACAACTAATGCTGCCATACTGTACACATAACTAATGCTGCCATACTGTACACAACTAATGCTGCCATACTGTACACAACTAATGCTGCCATACTGTACACAACTAATGCTGCCATACTGTACACATAACTAATGCTGCCATACTGTACACATAACTAATGCTGCCATACTGTACACAACTAATGCTGCCATACTGTACACATAACTAATGCTGCCCTACTGTACACAACTAATGCTACCATACTGTACACAACTAATGCTACCATACTGTACACAACTAATGCTACCCTACTGTACACAACTAATGCTACCATACTGTACACAACTAATGCTACCCTACTGTACACAACTAATGCTACCATACTGTACACAACTAATGCTACCCTACTGTACACAACTAATGCTACCGTACTGTACATATAACTAATTCTACCATACTGTACATAACTAATGCTACCGTACTGTACATAACTAATGCTACCCTACTGTACACAACTAATGCTACCGTACTGTACACAACTAATGCTACCCTACTGTACACATAACTAATGCTGCTATTCTATACACAAGTAATGCTGCCATACTGTACACAACTAATGCTGCCATACAGTACACATAACTAATGCTACCCTACTGTACACAACTAATGCTGCCATACTGTACACATAACTAATGCTGCCATACTGTACACAACTAATGCTGCCATACAGTACACATAACTAATGCTGCCATACTGTACACAACTAATGCTGCCATACAGTACACATAACTAATGCTGCCATATTGTAAACATAATTCATTCCACCGCAGTGCGAGCAGAGCGCACCCCATAAACAACAAGGCAGCAGAGTGTTGCGGTATAATCCATGGTAATGGGTATATCCCTGGCGGTCTAGGGCAGTAAAGTGGAACGCTAATTTACTGATACAGAGAGCCAATCATCTCCCGTTTATAGCCATCTAGGGAAATGATAAAATGCCTGCTTCCTACAGAAGCCACTAGGGGGAGCTCCCAACATGTGGAGTAACGCAGCTCCTACAAGACAGAAGACATAACCTCCTCTACCTTTTCAAGATCTCTGCTTGCAGTCATACTATAGAAACCTTCACTTTTTAGTCTTCTGGGACATCACTCAGTTCTGACGGATGCACGGCTGCAGGGCTCGGTACAGTGAGCAGCGCATGACTGCAAGCGGAGATCTTGAAAACTTTTAAGGAATTAATGCAGAAAGTATATAGGTTTTATTATAATATCCTTTATTTGCTGGCGCCGTAATATCCCTTTAAGACTTGGAATAGCAGAGCCGAGTGAGTGTGATGACAGCGGTCAGGCACCTTGATGTATCAGAGCCTCATGTGTATTTCCGTGGCTTCTCTTTGTCTATGGCTCCAATTTCTTCAGAGCGACGTAACACTTGGGGTTCACATACTTTCTCATCATTGTAGATCTAACGGGTCCGGTGTCATTAATCAGCGTGGGATTTGGGGCAGATCTGGCATTTCTGTAGAGGATGGAGACGTCTCCATGGTAACTTCTGCCCATATGACGAAACGCACCCCATCATGTCATCCTGCCAGGGCGCCATCCGGCCTCAGCCAAGGGCACGGGCATAGCGGGATGTCAGAAAACCCCAGAATCTTCCCATGTGTGGCGGCTCCAGGCTGTAGTTCAGTTACTCCGGGTGGCACCAGAGACTGAGCTCATGTGCAGTGATGATCGGCTGCGACCCGACCAGATCCAACATGGCTGCACTAAAGGTCACACTGCTGTGCGCTGATCAGTGGGAACAACCTCTCTGCTCTTCTCTACGATGACCATGACGCCCCATTCTCCGAACCATCCATACAGTGCCGACCACAACGCTCCATACAGCGCCGGCCACAACGCCCCATACAGCGCCGACCACAACGCTCCATACAGCACCGGCCACAACACCCCATACAGCGCCAGCCACAACACCCCATACAGTGCCGACCACAACGCTCCATACAGTGCCGACCACAACACTCCATACAGCTCCAACCACAACGCCCCATACAGTGCCGGCCACAGCGCTCCATACAGCTCCAACCACAACGCCCCATACAGTGCCGGCCACAGCGCTCCATACAGCACCGGCCACAACACCCCATACAGCGCCAGCCACAACACCCCATACAGTGCCGACCACAACACTCCATACAGCTCCAACCACAACGCCCTATACAGTGCCGGCCACAACGCCCCATACAGCACCGGCCACAACACCCCATACAGCGCCAGCCACAACACCCCATACAGTGCCGACCACAACACTCCATACAGCACCGGCCACAACACTCCATACAGCTCCAACCACAACGCCCTATACAGTGCCGGCCACAGCGCTCCATACAGCGCCGACCACAACGCCCCATACAGTGCCGACCACAACGCTCCATACAGCGCCGGCCACAACGCCCCATACAGCGCCGGCCACAACGCCCCATACAGCACCGGCCACAACACCCCATACAGCGCCAGCCACAACACCCCATACAGTGCCGACCACAACGCTCCATACAGCGCCGGCCACAACACCCCATACAGCACCGGCCACAACACCCTATACAGCGCCGACCACAACGCCCCATACAGCGCCGGCCACAACACCCCATACAGCGCCGGCCACAACGCCCCATACAGCGCCGACCACAACGCCCCATACAGCGCCGACCACAACGCCCCATACAGTGCCGACCACAACACCCCATACAGCTCCAACCACAACGCCCTATACAGTGCCGGCCACAACGCCCCATACAGCACCGGCCACAACACCCCATACAGCGCCAGCCACAACACCCCATACAGTGCCGACCACAACACTCCATACAGCTCCAACCACAACGCCCTATACAGTGCCGGCCACAACGCCCCATACAGCACCGGCCACAACACCCCATACAGCGCCAGCCACAACACCCCATACAGTGCCGACCACAACACTCCATACAGCTCCAACCACAACGCCCTATACAGTGCCGGCCACAGCGCTCCATACAGCGCCGACCACAACGCCCCATACAGTGCCGACCACAACGCTCCATACAGCGCCGGCCACAACGCCCCATACAGCGCCGGCCACAACGCCCCATACAGCACCGGCCACAACACCCCATACAGCGCCAGCCACAACACCCCATACAGTGCCGACCACAACGCTCCATACAGCGCCGACCACAACGCTCCATACAGCGCCGACCACAACACCCCATACAGCGCCGACCACAACGCCCCATACAGCGCCGGCCACAACACCCCATACAGCGCCGGCCACAACACTCCATACAGCTCCGACCACAACGCCCCATACAGCGCCAGCCACAACACCCCATACAGTGCCGACCACAACACTCCATACAGTGCCGACCACAACGCTCCATACAGTGCCGACCACAACGCCCCATACAGCTCCAACCACAACACTCCATACAGCGCCGGCCACAACACCCCATACAGCGCCGACCACAACGCCCCATACAGCGCCGGCCACAACACCCCATACAGCGCCGGCCACAACACCCCATACAGCACCGGCCACAACACTCCATACAGTGCCGACCACAACGCTCCATACAGTGCCGACCACAACACTCCATACAGCGCCGGCCACAACACCCCATACAGCGCCGGCCACAACACCCCATACAGCGCCGACCACAACGCCCCATACAGCGCCGGCCACAACGCCCCATACAGCACCGGCCACAACACTCCATACAGTGCCGACCACAACGCTCCATACAGTGCCGGCCACAACGCCCCATACAGCACCGGCCACAACACTCCATACAGCTCCAACCACAACGCCTCATACAGTGCCGGCCACAGCGCTCCATACAGCGCCAGCCACAACACTCCATACAGCGCCAGCCACAGCGCCCCATACAGTGCCGACCACAACACTCCATACAGCTCCAACCACAACGCCTCATACAGTGCCGGCCACAGCGCTCCATACAGCGCCAGCCACAACACTCCATACAGCGCCAGCCACAGCGCCCCATACAGTGCCGACCACAACACTCCATACAGCTCCAACCACAACGCCTCATACAGTGCCGGCCACAGCGCTCCATACAGCGCCAGCCACAACACTCCATACAGCGCCAGCCACAGCGCCCCATACAGTGCCGACCACAACACTCCATACAGCTCCAACCACAACGCCCTATACAGTGCCGGCCACAGCGCTCCATACAGCGCCGACCACAACGCCCCATACAGTGCCGGCCACAACGCCCCATACAATGCCGACCACAACGCTCCATACAGCGCCGACCACAACGCCCCATACAGTGCCGGCCACAACGCCCCATACAATGCCGACCACAACGCTCCATACAGAACCCGGCCACAACGCTCCATACAGCGCCGGCCACAACGCCCCATACAGCTCCAACCACAACACCCCATACAGTGCCGGCCACAACGCCCCATACAGTGCCAGCCACAACGCCCCATACAGTGCCGACCACAACACTCCATACAGTGCCGACCACAACTCCCCATACAGCGCCGACCACAACGCCCCATACAGTGCCGGCCACAGCGCCCTATACAGCGCCGACCACAACGCTCCATACAGTGCCGGCCACAACGCCCCATACAGCGCCGACCACAACGCTCCATACAGTGCCGGCCACAGCGCCCCATACAGCGCCGACCACAACGCTCCATACAGTGCCGACCACAACACTCCATACAGCTCCAACCACAACGCCCCATACAGTGCCGGCCACAACGCCCCATACAGCGCCGACCACAACGCTCCATACAGTGCCGGCCACAGCGCCCCATACAGCGCCGACCACAACGCCCCATACAGTGCCGCCCACAACACTCCATACAGCTCCAACCACAACGCCCCATACAGTGCCGGCCACAGAGCTCCATACAGCGCCGACCACAACGCCCCATACAGCGCCGGCCACAACGCCCCATACAGCACCGGCCACAACGCCCCATACAGCGCCAGCCACAACACCCCATACAGTGCCGACCACAACACTCCATACAGCTCCAACCACAACGCCCCATACAGTGCCGGCCACAGCGCTCCATACAGCGCCGACCACAACGCCCCATACAGTGCCGGCCACAACGCTCCATACAATGCCGACCACAACGCTCCATACAGAACCCGGCCACAACGCTCCATACAGCGCCGGCCACAACGCCCCATACAGCTCCAACCACAACACCCCATACAGTGCCGGCCACAACGCCCCATACAGTGCCAGCCACAACGCCCCATACAGCGCCGACCACAACGCCCCATACAGTGCCGACCACAACTCCCCATACAGCGCCGACCACAACTCCCCATACAGTGCCGGCCACAACGCCCCATACAGCGCCGACCACAACACTCCATACAGTGCCGACCACAACTCCCCATACAGCGCCGACCACAACGCCCCATACAGTGCCGGCCACAGCGCCCCATACAGCGCCGACCACAACGCTCCATACAGTGCCGGCCACAACGCCCCATACAGCGCCGACCACAGCGCTCCATACAGTGCCGGCCACAGCGCCCCATACAGCGCCGACCACAACGCTCCATACAGTGCCGGCCACAACGCCCCATACAGCGCCGACCACAACGCTCCATACAGTGCCGGCCACAACGCCACATACAATGCCGGCCACAACGCTCCATACAGCGCCAGCCACAATGTCCCAATCAGCGCCAGCCTCATATCCCTGACTGTACCAGGCACAACACCCCAATCAGCGCCAGCCTCATATCCCCGACTGTGCCAGGCACAATACCCCAATCAGCGCCAGCCTCATATCCCCGACTGTGCCAGGCACAATACCCCAAACAGCGCCAGCCTCATATCCCCGACTGTGCCAGGCACAATACCGCAATCAGCGCCAGCCTCATATCCCCGTCTGTGCCAGGCACAATACCGCAATCAGCGCCAGCCTCATATCCCCGACTGTGCCAGGCACAATGTCCCATCTGCCGCACAACTGAGAACCACAATGACCTGTAATATAACAGTGACTGACGCTGACGAGCCTCCTACTGTGACTCCTGGCAGCACAGGACCAGGCGGGATCCGACCAGCGGAAACATCCGGAAAAGCAGGAAAATAAAAGTAGAAAATTACGAGTTCAGATGGAGATCAATCAGCCCAGCTGTACAGCACTACAAGTCCCACATTACCCTCACATACAGTTCTATGGACTACAGGCAGCCTGGACTATCTGCACTACAAACACCAGGATTCTTTTATTTACAATTACCCAAAGTTTCTATTTCACATCCTAATGCTGCTTGAAGGTTGCAGCACTACAAGTCTCAGCATACCTTCTTATTTGAGATCTATAGATCACAGACAGGTTCCCAGTGACTCTTTGGTGGTTGTAGAACTACAAGTATCAGCGTTCTATTAAAACCTCAAGTCTACAGATCAGCAGCAGGCTACCTTAGACTATGTGAAGGTTGTAGAACTACAAGTATCAGCAATATCTAAGGTTTACAGATCACAGCTAGACAAGTATCAGCATGCCAGATGTCTACAGATGAGCAGTACTCAGCCTAAGGACTCACAGAGAATGAGGACTACAAGTATCAGCATACCAGATGTCTACAGATGAGTAGTATGCAGCCAGTGAGTCAAAGAGAATGAAGGACTACAAGTATCAGCATACCAGATGTCTACAGATGAGTAGTATGCAGCCAGTGAGTCAAAGAGAATGAAGAACTACAAGTATCAGCATACCAGATGTCTGTAGATGAGCAGTACGCAGCTTGGGACTCACAGAGAATGAAGAACTACAAGTATCAGCATACCAGATGTCTGTAGATGAGCAGTACGCAGCTGGGGACTCACAGAGAATGAAGAACTAGAAGTATCAGCATGCTACTGCAGAACCACAACCCCCAGCATGCCATGGTCACAGCGTGTTCCAAAGTTGATCCAAATCCCTTGCCCGCTACATCGCACCCACAGACCCTTCCTTGCGCCCCCTAATGGCCGGGGCACAAATACCCCAGTGATATTCACCGCGTGATGGCGCATCTCATGACGAGGTTGTATTTTCATTTTTTTTTCTTAAGTTTAGCGCAAATTAAAAATGTCGCCATATTGTTCCTATAGGTGGACTCTATACGTTCAGGAGCCCTCCACTCAAATTCCTGGCGTCCTGCTGTGCCAGCCTGGCGAGCTCCAGAGAGCGGCATTGCCCACATGCCCCCATAGTAATGACACAAGAAGCGATTACCGTGAGTGCTCCCCGTCCTCTGTGCCAGCACTTCGGAGCCCACTTACAAATACAGAACTTCCCTCTCCCGGTGGCGTCCTGCGTCCTAGAGGTGGTCCGGGGGGCACGCTGCTATGGCTGTAGTCCTGGTACGGTGGGCAGATGCCACGGAGGGTGGCAGACTCCATCCAGCATGTTGTGCCTCCGCTGCTCTTCACGCTGTATCTGCCTCTGTTCCTCCTCCTCCTCCTCCTCCTCCTCTTCTCTCGCTTTCTCCCCAGTCCCTGACAAACGAATGAGACAGAATCCGGGATCACGCGTCCGACGCTCCCACCGCAGGGACGACAATTTGGGGGGGTCATTTTTCTTGGACCCATTTTGATGTTTAAAGGGTATTTACCCCTGAAATATAAAAAAAATCCAATGATGTCTTTGGTTAGAAATTCTATACGGCCGGTTCTTGGCTACATGTGTTTGTGGGAAAGCTGGGTGACAACTAATATGGCCACCTATAGGGAGTAGTCACTCGGCATTCCCAGACACCTGAATGAAACAGGTACTTACTGACCCAGAGAGATACCCGTAATCCCACATTACTGCATACATTTCCTGTTCAGGTGTCTAGGAAAGCTGGGTAACCAGCAATAGGACCGTCAATAGGAGATAGTCACTCAGCTTTTCCATGGTAGTGATCCAGAGCAATATTGCTAATAATCTTTTAAATGTGATTGTCGTATATTCACCAATAAGGAGATTATAGTTCAGCTTTCCAAGACTCCTGAATGGTAAACCTTCTTAGTGGTCCAGTGATGGACATCCAATCCCACAATGCTATTTGTCCGGGCTGCCCTGCCACTCAGGAGTATAGAAAAGCTAAGTGGCAACCAACATTAGGTGGTTCTCACCCAGCTTTCCTAGAATCCAAAATGAAAAATCGTTTATTGATCCGATAATAAATCATTACTTCCATATCACTTTGTAACAGATTTGCCGTTCAGGTGTTTGAGAAAGTTGGGTGACAACCCATTTTATGCCAGCGTCATCTGTTCCAGGGCAGATGTAGGTGGGGAGGTCCAATTGAAGACGTGACGCAAGATTACTAGAAGCTGCAGCGACTCACAAACAGAACGATGGTCGTCACCCAACTTTCCCAAAAACCTAAATGGTGAATTATCTGCAACTTAGCAGTAGAGCAGTAAATGAAAACAAAAACACAGCTCAATAGATATCGCAATGATACAAAAGCCGTGTGTGGTCCCAGTCGGAGATGAACTGCTTGTTACCCAGCTTTCCCAGGAGATGATGTATAATAGCGTCTACGACAAGCAATAAACAGCGACTTCCCGGCGTATTTATAGGAGTGCGGCGCTGACAAGGACGACACAAGGAGAAATCTCACTGAAATGCTAAACGTAAGACGGTCCCCGAGGAAAGCGGGAAGTTACTGATTAAGAGCCGCAATCAGCGGCCATTCTGCCATAGCAGAAAAGCTCCGCACCCCCCCACACGCCGACTTTCTTTCTTTCCTTGGGAGAAGAGCTCATTTACATAACTTTCTTCCCAGGAAGCATTTCCTGACCTGGCACTCTCCATAAAGAGACTTACCTGCCCTAATACACAAGCGACCGGGGGGCTACGCAGCCATTACAGAGCCCGAAGGGTCACCCGCCACCCTCGACATTTACCATCACTTTTACACTCACCGGTTTGTGACTTGACGCCTTTCAGAATCTAACGTCAGCCATACTGGTTCTCATGAAGCTTCCATTACCAAACACCTGGTCGCCCAGGGAGTCCCTCTCTCAGCTCCTCCTGGCAGTCCGCTCACATTTCCATCACTCGCCAGGTGTCAATTCGTAAACTATTAGATCAGAGGTGAAATCAGAGGAAAGCGGAGGTCAGAGGTGACATCAGAGAGGGAAGTGGAGGTCAGAGGTGACATCAGAGAGGGAAGTGGAGGTCAGAGGTGACATCAGAGAGGGAAGTGGAGGTCAGAGGTGACATCAGAGAGGGAAGTGGAGGTCAGAGGTGACATCAGAGAGGGAAGTGGAGGTCAGAGGTGACATCAGAGAGGGAAGTGGAGGTCAGATGTGAAATCAGAGAGGGAAGTGCTGGTCAGAGGTGACATCAGAGAGGAAAGCGGAGGTCAGAGGTGATATCAGAGAGGGAAGTGCAGGTCAGAGGTGACATCAGACAGGAAAGTGGAGGTCAGAGGTGACATCAGACAGGAAAGTGGAGGTCAGAGGTGACATCAGAGAGGAAAGTGGAGGTCAGAGGTGACATCAGAGAGGAAAGCGGAGGTCAGAGGTGACATCAGAGAGGGAAGTGGAGGTCAGAGGTGACATCAGAGAGGGAAGTGGAGGACAGAGGTGACATCAGAGAGGAAAGCGGAGGTCAGAGGTGACATCAGAGAGGAAAGCGGAGGTCAGAGGTGATATCAGAGAGGAAAGTGGAGGTCAGCGGTGAAATCAGAGAGGAAAGTGGAGGTCAGAGGTGAAATCAGAGAGGAAAGCGGAGGTCAGCGGTGAAATCAGAGAGGAAAGTGGAGGTCAGAGGTGAAATCAGAGAGGAAAGCGGAGGTCAGCGGTGAAATCAGAGAGGAAAGTGGAGGTCAGAGGTGATATCAGTGAGATAAGTAGAGGTCAGAGGTGACATCAGAGAGGAAAGTGGAGGTCAGAGGTGACATCTGTGAAGCAGGAAGTACGGTAGCTATTTTCTCTATCAACTATCTTTATGGAGATTGGAGCTAATATATACAGTATTACAGTATATATTAACTTCTGACTACCCACTGTCACCAGCAGGGGGAGCTCACTTCATACAGACCTGTACAGCTCCAGGTGCATTGACTGTTTTGCAGTAAGCTCCTGAGCTCCCCCTATTGACGGCTGCAGGAAGCCAGAAGTTTCTCCTTTCACTTTATGTCTGTGCAGGGGATTTGGAGCTGTGTAACAGGACAAAGCCAAGGTGGCAAACAACAGAACAAATACCAAACATAGATGTAAGGAAATATTCAGATTTCTCAAGTAGAGGCAGACTCGGACTGGACAGCCTTGATCCCACCAGAGGAAATGAGAACTGGGGCGAAGCAACAGGCGGGGGCAGAGGTCGCGGTCCCATCTGGGTTCTGGTGCCTGAGGTGCTCAAAGACATCAGAATTGTAAATGGCATGCGATACATAGGGGGCGCTATGCAGCTCTATAGGACAGGTGCATATCCTAAATGCTGGGATGTTCCCTGCCCCCGCTGCATCTGCAGATGTCACCTGATTACAGAAGACTTTGCATCCGATCTCTGCATTGCAGTCCGGCTATGAAGGTGCCACTATGGGATGTATTTATACTGCAGCGCCGGCTCCGGGACTCTGCAGAGGAAACATAGTGCAGAACATCAGGAAAGTAGAGATGCCTGATATCAGAATCACCAGGGCCCGCGATAGCCCAAGGTAAAATGGACAAAGCGCTGCACACATCTCGGTCACTGGTCCACAGCAATGGAGCATGATGCCTTTCCTGCAGTCACCACTAGGGGGAGATTCCTATATCTGGAGTTTCCAATGAGCTCATTGATTCTTATGCAGTCAGCTCCCCCTAGTGGCGACAGCAGACAGTGAGAATTTGAAGCTTTTTATAAGACTGAAAAGTCGCTGTCACGACCCAGACTTGCCGGTTTTAGTAAATCCGTGTATTCTTTGACTTAAAGTCCTTTTTTTTTTTTTTTTAGATATTAGTGTTGTTCCAATCCATTATTATTCCTCTTCCAAATGTATTAATAAATTTGGGTGTTAGCAACCGGGAGGGTGTCCTTACATGTCCAGATATTGTCCCATCAGTTTCAAAGTGTTTAGGGAGGAACGGGAATTTATTCAAACATTTCCAGGAGTAATAACAGAGGAACGGCAAAATGGCAAAATACAAAAAGATGATGGTTATTTCATGACAAATGTAAGTTTTTCTCATACAAACACGTCAGGAGATGAGACGGCTCCTCACTGGGGTATATGATGGTGTATGGCCCAACTGCCCCACGTGGGCAGAGCGCCCCCCAGAGAGACCAATACAGCAGAACAACTGGAGAAAATTATCTTCCATTATCACGATCGATATAAATAAATCATAAGATTTATATATCATACAGTAGCTAAATCATACATCACATATATCTATAATGCGTACGGAAAAATATCTGACAACTGTAGAAAGTCATCGCCAGGAGGAGCAAGAGACTAAATAGATTTATTGGTATAGATTTACAGCAGCCAATCAGATTCCGGCAATAAAGCTGTCACCATTCAGTCCATAAATTATCCCTTTCCCACATTTAGCCCTGTGGCTCCCTCTTGTGGTCAAATACTGTATTAATCGTAATATCTGCACTTTCGCACCAGCGGAATCGGAGATACAAGGAGCTGTATGTCGGCCCCTGTGACTATAGAGGTGTCTTACGTTTGCAGCCCAATCTGTAAACCATTCCAAGGGAAGTAATGGAGACCCCCACAATGGCGTGGCGGGGGCTACCAGTGGTCTGAGCCAGGCAAGTATTGCACATAAAAGTGTTTTGTTTTTTTTAATTTTCATTCCTAAGAATTTTGCGTTCATCAGATGTTACGCTGCTGGATCATGGGCTATTTTCAACATTTTATCCCTTAAAGACAAGAATTTATCTTAAAGGGGATGTCTGGTTTGTAATCCCTACTTTCTAATATCCCATTTGGAAATTCAGATTTCATTAGGGGCTCCCATTCCCGTCCCACCTATAAGAGCATCTCTCGCCTTGGAGGACCCGACACGTCCATGTGTTACACCAGTCATCCATTGATTTCAATGAGAACAGTGCAATACCTCATCTCCCCTGCGGGCGTGCTGCAGAGAAACTGAATAGTTTCCTCCCAGATTACAGCTGATCCCTGGGAGTCTCTGGAGGATCACAGAGGCTCGAATGGTTAGAGGTGTTGTCAACTTTGGCCGATCTTTTTTTTTTTAGGGTGTCAAAAAGGGGTTGTTTAAAGGAGTTATCTTTTTGGGGATTTTTTTTTTTTTTTTATTAAAAGGATCCCCTACTAAACAAATCACAAGGTGATCTACAAAGATCAGATGTGATCTGTGAATGAACCCAGAAAAAGGTATTGAATTTTACTGCAGTGCCCCCGCAGGAGAAATGGAGTATTACACAATCCATGTCATGTATGGATGCGCCGGATCCTCCAGAGGGGGAGACGCTCTTGATGTTTCCTTCCCATTCTGGTTGATAGGCGAGAGCCCTCTCGGGGGGGAGCCGGGGACCCTTATAGTTAATTATTTTCTTGGTTGTGACATTTCTGATCATTAATCTTAACGATAATAATGGTGACACATTACACCAATATATTCAAAATGGATCCTGCGGGTGACATTCACTCGATATTACGCCATTCATCATCCTTGTTTCCTAATGGAAAGACCCCGGGGACCCTCATAAGTCGTATCCTTCATTACAGCATCCGGGGTTTTTAACTCTTGCATTGCCCTGATTGAGGATTATTGGCAGAGTGAGTTGTGCATGCTGGGATATGTAGTGCAGACGCAGCTGGAGGGGTGGGAGATAAGGGGTCTCGGAGGATTACCCCTTCTGCCATTAGTGTATTACAATCAGGCCGGTGATCAGTCATTAAAGCTTCTCTCTGATCCCGCTCGCTCATTCAGGGACCGTGGAAGCGGCCATGACGCCGATCCTTGGGGATCGAGACGTGATGGAGAGGAGACATTAAGCTTATATTTATCAGAGGTGATATAATACTGGCTTCCAGTCTGATACACATGGGGTAAGTCACTTACAGCCATGAGAATGACCAGCAGCACAGAGTATTTTAGGAGAGTGTATGTTTTTAAAGGGGACTATGTTGCATCTCCCATTTTTGCATTGAAAGCCGCCAATGAGAAGGAATGTTTTTGTTGTGTGCACGCTCCCCATTACCAGTAATAGGACACATGCACGATTTCTGCAAAGTGACCCATGGACGTACCGGTGATTCTCACAAAATTAGAATATCATCAAAAAGTTAATTTATTTCAGTTCAATACAAAAAGTGAAACTCCTATATTCTATAGAGTCATTACACACAGAGTGATCTATTTCATGTGTTTATTTCTGTTAATGTTGATGATTATGGCTTACAGCCAATAAAAACGTCAAAAGTCATTATCTCAGTAAATTAGAATACTTTATAACACCAGATTGAAAAATGATTTTAAAATCCGAAATGTTCTCTAATGAGATGCATGTACAGTAAATGCACTCAATACTTGGTCGGGCTCCTTTTGCATCAGTGCGGTGTGGCATGGAGACGATCAGCCTGTGGTGCTGCTGAGGGGTTATGGAAGCCCAGGTTGCTTTGATAGCAGCCTTCAGCTCGTCTGCATTGTTGGGTCTGGTGTCTCATCTTCCTCCTGACAATACTCCATAGATTCTCTATGGGGTTAAGGTTAGGTGAGTTTGCTGCCAATCAAGCCCAGTGATACTGTTGTTTTTACACCAGGTATTGGTACTTTTGGCCGTGTGGACCGGGGCCAAGTCCAGCTGGAGAATGACATTTCCACCTCCATAAAGCTTGTCAGCAGAGGGAAGCATGAAGTGCTCTAACATTTCCTGGTAGACGGCTGCGCTGACTTTGGCCTTGATAAAACACAGTGGACCTACACCAGCAGATGACATGGCTCCCAAACCATCACTGATTGTGGAGACTTCACACCAGACCTCCAGCAGCTTGGATTGTGTCCTCTCCACTCTTCCTCCAGACTCTGGGACCTTGATTTCCAAATGAAATGAAAAATTTACTTTCCTCTGAACACAACACCTTGGACCCCTGACAACAGTCCGGTTCTTTTTCTCCTTGGCCCAGGTAAGACGCTTCTGGCGTTGTCTATTGGTCATGAGTGGCCGGACACAAGGAATGTGACAGTGTAGCCAATGTCCTGGAGACGTCTGTGTGTGGTGAAGCAATGACTCCAGCAGCAGTCCACTCCTTGTGAATCTCCCCAAAATTACGGAATGGCCTTTTCTTAACAATCCTTTCCAGGCTGCGGTTATCCACTTTCCATTAATATTCTTGGATACAGCACTGTGTGAACAGCCGGCTTCTTTACCAATAACCTGTTGTGGCTTCCCCTCCTTGTGGAGTGTGTCAGTGACGCCTTCTGGACATCTGTCAGGTCAGAGTCTTCCCCATGATTGTGGAGCTACTGAAACAGACTAAGGGACCTTTTATAAACACTTAGGAGGCTTTACAGGTGTTTTTTGTTAATTATTCTAATTTACTGAGATAATGACTTTCGGGTTTTTATTGGCTGTGTGAACCCTTACGATCATTCCCACTGTCAGGAGTCGAAGGCAGAGAAGAGCTCCCCCTCTACTGGTCAAGTCTAGTATTACAGCCAAACATATATTGCAAGTTATATGATTAGCTACAATCTGTACATGATAAACTCTTCCTTCACCCCTTTGAGCAATTAAAGGGGTTGCATATGATTAGAATAACATGGCTGCTTTCTTCTGAAAACAGTGCCACCCTCTGCAATGGGTTGCGTCTGGTACTGCATCTCTGATCTGCGGCGGTAATTGAATCGTTGGAGAGCAGTGATAAATCCAGTGCATCGGACGTCACCAGGAGCTGTGATCTTACATTCGTACGATGCAGACATTTTCTTGGGGGGAAAATATCTGCCCGGGGCTCAGTCACATCCATTCATCGGCTCCAGAAATACCCCGGTCACATGATAGTTTTAGATGTGTTTTAACAGCATTGAGCTCCATGGTCGGGACAAACACAGGAGCCATCCGATCCATATAACGTACCCATGTACAGTGCACGTGTCGCCATATGGTGCAGACACAAAAATAGGTTGTTATTATGCTGGGAAATATACGGCGCACTCCTCGGCCGGCCGTACGCTGCGGATCTCATCTTTCCTCGCTGTATTAATATCGCCGCGGTACATGGAGCTCCTCGTCTCTCCGAGACCTTTTGTTTATTTCCACTTTTATTGATTCTTCTGACCTTTCTGTCAAAATAGCTTTTCTAAGAGCGGCGTCTCTGCCCGCAAACCATCTGCTCCGCCGCACGTCCATAAACAGCAATGACGGCGAAATCGGAGGCGCAATAACTGAGGGGCCGACGGTCGCGCTTCGGATTCACAGATGGCAAATAAAAAAAATATCTAATCTCCTGAAAACTGGATAAGAGAACACAATATAGAAAATATGTCAGGAGGACCCGATGCATGCCGGACTATCAGAGCGGTCACGTCCAAGTGCGACCCTGCGTCTATAGGGCAGAAAGGTCACCACCGATCTGCTGACCCCATAACTGCAGAGTCCAGACCTCCTCTGGTATTAATATCAGCACAAACACTGCGCCCCCTTCAGGAGCTTCATGGCCGAGCAGCTGCATGCAGCCGTACATCACCAAGCACAATGCCGAGCGTCGGATGGAGTGGTGTAAAGCCGCCACCACTGGACTCTGGAGGAGACGTGTTCTGTGCAGTGATGGATCGCATTTCTCAGCGTCTGATGGAGGAGTCTGGGTTTCGTGATTCCAGGATGACGTTACCCCCTGACTGCATTGTGCCCCCTGTACAGATAGCGGAGGGGGATAATGGTATGCGCTGTGATCAGGGATCAGTCTCGGTCTCTCAGCTCCAGTGATGGGAAATCTTCATCTTCAGAATAAGACATTGTGGATAACTGTAGCTTCAGCTTTGTTGGAACAGTTTGGTGAAGACCCTTTTATGGCCACTATGACTGAGCCCAGTGCACAAGCTCCATATAGATATGGTGGAAACATGAGCAGCAGCAGAGAGCGGACCTCAGCCCCATCCTAGACTGGAGACTGTGACCCCGACTTCCCTCCCAACATCAGGGTCTGACCTCACAAATTCATTTCTGGATGAAGGGGCAAAAACTCCCACAGACTCCTCCAAATCTGGTAGAAATCCCTCCCAGGAGAGCGGGAGCCGTTATATCTGCAGAGGAGCCAACTCCATATTAATGATCAAAAAAGCTCCTGGAGGGGATGTGGGGTGCACATACTTTGGTCTACATAGTGTTTGTGCAATAATAACCCTATTCACTATGTAATGACTATCTAGATGGTGCATTCATTATCTGCAGATGGCCGTTTAATTGGAAGACAATGTCAGGCAGCCATGTTGGTTGCAAGTGCAGAGCGGAGGCACTTTGGGTACGATAGGGTGCAATGTCGCTACTTCTGTAACGTCACAGCATTAAAAAATGCAAGTCCCCATAATGGTCAGATCACGGCTTACTTACACAATTCTGCAGATTCCTGAGCTCCTTCCCTGTAGTGAGGAGACTGTGGTGTCATGATCAGAGGTGAGGACGGGAGAAGAACCAGGACTTGTGAGCGCCCCCAAAGCTCTGCTGGACGAAGCAGCCAGAAAACAGCAGAGACCTCCGATACACAAATATGGTAATTCTTTATTGACAAACATATATTATATACACAGCCTGAGACCCTCGTACCCTCCTTATAAATAATCTCCACCTTCTTATCCATGGTCACTTTTTTGGACCAAATTCTGTACAAATAATTTATTAATATATGGACCTAGTGGTTTTCCAGTATATAGCTCCACATCCCCTGCATAGAGTTAAAGGGGTTGTCAGGCCTAAAGATATTGATGCCTTTAGGCCAGAAGACCCCTTTAATAGGGAACCTGTTATGTCGAAAATGGCCTCTGATCTGCAGGCCAGATGTTATGGATTCTTGTGGAAAAGTTTCAGTAAAACTTTCGTTTTATTGAAAGAAATCCTTGGGTGTTTTATTAATGAGTCCAGTGGGTGGGACTAACCAGTGATTGACAGTCTGTCTGACGGCGCAAGCATAGACAGCTGTCAATCACTAGTAGGTCCGGCGTATGAGTCCCAGGTCGTAGATTGGAAACACAAGTTGCTTCATTTACGTGACAGCGTTGCAAAATAAAAACTACAAAAAAAAAATAGTATAATACCCCTGAAATCCAAACCGAAAGACAATACAAAATTGCGTAATAATGTAAAAGCAAAAGCTCCTGAGAAACAGGACAAGTCCTAGACTAAAGGGTTGTCTACTGATGACCTATCCTACATCAGATGGGTGGGGGTCCGGCTATAAACAGCGCAGCAGAAGAACAGTGAAGCGGCGGTAGAACAGCGCAGCAGCAAAACAGTGCAGCAGCAAAACAGCGCAGCAGCAGAACAGCGCAGATCCGTCCACTGTGTACTGACAACAGGAACTGAGCTGCAGTACCAGAGGACGACCACTCCACGGGGACCGGCGCTGCGCTGTTCTGCTACGTCCACTGTTTACATCCGGCCGCTGCTTGAGGTCATTACAGCATATTGATGGGGGTGACTGGTACCGGACACCCACCGATCTGATATTGATGACCTATGCTAAGGATTGGTCATTAATATCAATACTAGCGGACAGACCCTTTAATTTGTAACAAATTAAATCTCTATTGCAGTCGGCAATGCAAGTGCTAAACCGTCGCTCTCTACATTCCTTATAGTGCTGCACTCGGCTGTCTCCGGCAGTCCCCTTGAAGACTGAACGGGGCGGTGGTTGGGTAGAGCCCTGTTCTAGCGATCAATGGGGGTCTCAGAAGTCAGATCCCCACCGATCTAGAGGTTACTACCTGTCCTGTTGATAGGACATGAACAAGATAAAACTTCACGGTCTAAGCAGTAGGAGGGACCCCTTTAACCATGACCCTTAGAGCCCTTCAAGATACTAATGTCAGCAAAATGACTACATGAATTCACTTGCACTTACTAAGTGGCGCCCTGATTGCTTCCCGTGCAGGTACGTGAGCTCCGGATACATGTGCAGACACACGGAGGATGATTTAGTGAGTGCAAGTGATTCCTCCACCTTACTGGTCCCCAGTTATCGCTCTATCAGCAAATCTTCACTCTATTCCACCTGAAAGCTTCGCAGATATCGTTCATAGTTGTCCTCGCAGAGTCTGATACAGTCCAGGAAATAATCCTTCTGAGCGATGGCGCGGAGGAGATCCGTCTGCACCAAGCAGATGTCGTACAGCTCTGAGGTCAGCGCCGTCCTGGACTCCTTCCCCTTCTCCTTAGCCAAAAGCACCTGGTGCAGACAAAAAGAAAGTACTCCCATCTCAGTAAGGAGTAAGAAGAAGAAGCCAAAGATCAAACTTCAGCAAAAAGATTAACCCCCTTCCTCCATGCACAATTTTTATTTTTTCCTTCCCCTCGTCCAAAACTTGTAATGTATTCTTAGATGGGAAAAGGGGGAGGGGCGACTGAAGTTTTTCGGCAGCACCAAGATGGCAGCAAGAGGAGACTTTGGCAGGACAAGAGATAGCATTGCAACCAGTGATCACATCATGCCAAGAGGAATGTGCACCTAGACGACGGTCGCCCCACCAGGATTGCGTCACTTCCATGCCATTATCAGAGACTGGCGCTAGCTCTGATCGCTGCTGTTAGAGCCAGGTGGTAGCTGTGTAACACAGCCGGCACATGCCCCTTGTAGAAAGGATCCTGAGCCCACGTCATACACCTGTACCCTCCCTATGGTGTAATAGTGCTTTATAAAGGGGAGAGAGATAAAGATGCGGTCTCATCAGACCAACATATTTCTTTACACTCTAGTCAGGTGTGTGGAAGTCTAGCTGCTGGGCAGATCTCGCGTATGGCAGACCTCGCCCATCTATTGGCAATCATCACTTTAACCGGCCACCTTGCAAAACTACATTTAAGGTCTTATCACAACAGCAGATTTACTGCAAAAGTCTCATTCATCTAAAAGGGGCTTGGAGAAATCCACGCATTTGCAGAAACGTTCCCATTCAGATGTATGAAATGGAGTCGCAGCTACAAATCCGCTGCACGAGAAAACACTTTATCACAAAAAAAAGCTGAACTTTCCAATCATGGGGGCTCAGTGTCAGAGATCAGTGACAAATCCTAGTAATATGTGTGTAATATCTGACAGGAGACAACCCCCTTCCCAGGGATATCTTGTTACCACGCAGAGGATTATCTTTCCCCATACCCTGAGCGCAGTGAGCGTGAAATGTGACAGGAAGGCCGAACTTTCTACTAAAGATTAATGATACTATACAGAGATTTCCAGGAATCTTGTAGCAATTTGGCTTTGATTTAGAGGAAATCGACAATTATATGCTATCCTTCTACAGACATACCCGGCAATTAACAATGGCATCGTGTTCACTCAGCCGGATGTTGTCATCGATGATGATGTGCTGGGTGGAACAGTCAGTCGGGTCGATCCAGAACGGCTTTCCACCGGAGGCTGCAAAATTATTTCTTGCCCACCTGGAAAAAAATATATATATTAGAGGTTTTACTAACATTTAACTCATGGCTGTAATTAAAAAGCAACACGTGGACCCATCTATGTACTTAGGAAAGGTACAGTACTGTCTAATGATTGGTGGGGCCCGATTAGAGTGCAGAGGACACGGTGCGGATGCCTCTTCACAGTCAGATGCTGCGCAGGGATCCCAGCACAGCCCAACGTATAGATGGCTGCGGTGACCGGGAAATCTGCTGTGCAGATGAGGTGCTGCAGTCCCTTGATTCCCAGAGATCGGACCGCCATCGATCATAAAGTAGTGACGTATCATACTGACTTACCACAACTTTGTGAGACGGGGGTCCCTCTCCCGAGGTGTGCTAAACTCCTTTGATCTATTTGCTCCACCAAATATAATGGCCCTTACCAACTCCAAGGCTGGGGCTATACTGCAGTTTTCAGACAAAAACATTTGTGCAACTCGCCACTTTAGAGCTCTACAAAAGATAAATTGCATATAAATATTTCCAACAAAGCTGGAAACATTTGTGACTTTGTTTTACAGTCTCTCTAGATTGCAGGTTGCATGTGGAAAATCGCAACGCAATGCCAGAAGCTTAGTAAAAAGCAACATAAAGCCCCAACCGAGCACAAGGAGACAGGCTGGCATTCTCCTCCATGACCACTGCTGGAAGGAGGTGCAGACCCCCCAACATGTAGTCGTATTCATCCCTCCTCTCATATTTGTTACCTCTTACCAATCAAAGTGGTCCTGAAAGCCCCCGATCCCTTCCATGCTGCTGAAATACTGGTAGATATTCCTCTCCTTGGTTCTGGTGGAGATGCGATCGACCCCGTGGGTCAGTACAACGTCCCTCTTGCTGCAGCGGATTCTTCCAGGAGTGAGGTCTGTAGTCAGCTGGGAATACAAGATTATAACATGAGAGAGAAGCGGCTGCAGATTCAGGGTCCCGATATCTCCATAGATGAAGGAGCAGGAGAGTGACAGCTAATTACCAGCGATGGACGCACGGTGCAGATTAGTGCGGCCACGCTGTAGAGGTTTATACTGCTACCAATTAGTTTTATATTAAATCCGTCCTCGGTAAGCTGCTGAGTCCACCCCGGGGATGCTACAAGTGTGAATCTGTCTCCAGGCTTATCCCAGTATATCTGATGGCAGAAATAAGTAGTGGCGGACACTCCGATTCCAGCACTGGGACACTACTGACCTTGCAGTGCTTTTCTATAAAATCTCCATTTATCATCTGCAGTGACAGCCCGGTGCTTGGTCCCGTCTGTGCAGTCAGTCCTCCGTACTCAGGAGCTGCCGCCCCAACAATGACTGATGATTCTCCGCACGTAAAGACGAGAACCCGTCAATCAGTGGTGGGATGACAAAATAAAAAAAGTGACCCAAAGAATGAACCAGGTTTGCTATTTGAAAAAGTTGTATAGAAAAGGGGAAGACAAAAAAGTGCAATAGGGTCTTATCCACGTTACCAGAGTAGATACACCAAGAGAGTTGCTCACCTGGTAAAGATGGGATACAAGCATGTAAGAATAGCAGCTGCTGCAGATCCACAGGTCGATCTACGACCTGATATGCTGTAATTATATGTTCAGTAGGAATTTGTGGAACAACTCTGCGCCGCCGTAAGGATAAATTCCAGGAAATTACCAAGGATTCAGAGTGGTTTATTCAACGCTTTTTGAGGTTCCTATGCCCTCTTCGTCAGGAAATACCACACATCATATGTGGTATTTCCTGACGAAGGGGGCATAGGAACCCCGAAACGTGTTGAATAAACCACTCTGAATCCTTGGTAATTTCCTGGAATTTATCCTTACGGCAGGGCGGAGTTGTTCCGCAAGTTCCTACTGAACATATAATTTTAAAAAGTTGTCACTTCCGCATCAGAAGGTGAGAAGTCCCAACAAGAAACACCTGCCGGGACGCGTGCAGGCAATGCACAATGGTCCATCATTAGTCACCTCGTAATGTGAAGGAGAGAGGCACCAGAGTGGCCCTTTAAGCAGCTGTCAACCAGGGCAGCATAAACATAATGGCAGTAGTAGTGGGCCATTCTTACCATAGCCCAATAGAGCAAATGAAGTAGCAACACGATCAAAAATTATATATAAAATATAACATTATAGATAAGCAATCAAATAGATTAATAAATCTCTCAAGAATAATATCACGTATAACCATTAACACGGAGTACCCTTCCCCAATAATCATGGACAATCAAGAGACAAAATATATAGAGATCTATGACCTGTATAACCTGCCATCGACACATATCATAATGCTCATATAGACTTGTCTGCTGGTAGAATCTATAGATTTAAGTAACATACATTGCCAGTATATATATATATATAGTGTCTCTAACAGATCCGCAGTATTATAGACATGTATATTTTTTATATAATTTATGATCGTGTTGCTACTTCATTTGCTCTATTGTGTTATTTGATTTGAAGAGGATCATAGTTTATTGTTGGAGGAATTGTTTTGGTTGCATTCTTACCATAGAGCTGGAGGTTCAATGAAATGTACCACCCCAAAACCAATGAAGTAAGTGAACGAAGCAGCTGCTAAACATAGCGCCATCCATGACTTTGTGGCTAAACCTGGTACTACAGCTCAACCCCATTAACATGCTGACATGGACATAGAATAGAGCTGGGTACCGCAGTGGGTCGATAGGTGTACTGGAGGTTGTACCCCGAACGTTCCCGCATTAAAGCCAACATGAAAGCTGCTGTAGAGAGTTGCCTCTACCATGGAATCCAGAAACAAGACAACTGAGCATGGAAGCCGGTCACTGACCCCCGTCCAGAATCAAGAAATAGCAGCCCATCAGTCCATAGACTTGCAGCTCATACTGATTGTGATAAATGAAGCCGAACTGCAATATCAGACAAAACCCATGGACAGATATTGATCCATTTTTATTTTTAAAACGAGATCATTTCTCTGTGGTGTCCCATTTCAAGCATCAGATTAGGAAACAGAAAAAAACCTAAATTTACCTGCACTTGCTGCAGCTGAGGGAACAGTGGGTGTTTCCCCTGGAGAGCCGCGTGGACGGACTGTAACACGTGAGGAAGGTCGACGCCAAAGGTTCGCAATATGACGCAGAACTGCCTCCCTTGTAGGTGCAGGCTCTCTAGCATGTGGAAGAAGGAAGGGAGGATCCAGTGATAGTCCTTTCCATCTTCGCCCTGTTGTGCAAACCTCTCGTCAGCTTCCCCCCGCCACTCCAACAGCTTCATGTGATCATCGAAGACCCCTCTGAAGCGTTGTCCGATATTACTGTCGCTAAAGCTACCGTCGCGACCAAAGTGGCTGTAGTAGTTGACGGCGTCTTCGCATGGAGGCTTCGCCGAGGGTTGATCACTGACCCACTGCCACTCGCCTGAAATGAAAACGTATTATTAGGCGGCAGCGGTGGGATCTGGGGCCCCTTGTTCCCGGATTGGAAGGTACTTACCAGCGTCATTGATCCGTCCCCAGGAAACAGTGCTCAGATAGGAGTTTAGCGCGGTTCTGGGACCCTGACCTGTGGCTGCGTCCGACACCAGAATCGTGTTATTCAAGTCCAGGTGGAGGATTAACTTCCTTTTCTTTGTTACTAGAACTCGGAGACATTGCTGAACACTGCCGTCTCTAGACTCCTCGTCTTCTTCTCGCCCGTTAGTGACCAATTGACGGCTTTTGTTATCCATGGCAAATTTTTTTTTTTAAATAGATAATTTTCTGCTAAGGGAATTACTACAGTTCTGAACACGACCCTAAAATAGTTAAAAAAAAATATGAATAGAAATAAATAATAATAATAATAATAATTTTTATTTATATAGCGCCAACATATTCCGCAGCGCTTTACAAATTATAGAGGGGACTTGTACATACAATAGACATTACAGCATAACAGAAATACAGTTCAAAACAGATATCAAGAGGAGTGAGGGCCCTGCTGCTCGCAAGCTTACAAACTATGAGGAAAAGGGGAGACACGAGAGGCGGATGGTAACAATTGCTATAGTTATTCGGACCAGCCATAGTGTAAGGCTTGGGTGTTCATGTAAAGCTGCATGAACCAGTTAATTAATTTTTTTTTTTTTTTTTTTTTTTTTTTTTTAATATAGGCCACACAGGGATCGTTAGGTTAATGCATTGAGGCGGTAGGCCAGTCTGACCCATCTATTCTAAAGGGACAGACTGCAAGCGATCGGACTCTCTTCGCTCAGGAAAGTGCAGACAGTCGTAGCAGAGATAGGAGGGCAATGGCCTTCTCCGAGCACGAGCCAACATGGCGTGCTGGGAGCTGTAGTTTCACTACGGCTATAAAACCAACACCAGTGGTCCCGTGGCTACATATAGCAGTCTACGCCGGGACGCAAGACCCTCCTATCAAGTGCTATTTAGAAACTGAATTTTTACCATTAAGTGCCATTTCCACCCCAAGCCAGGACCCTCTTGGTAGAACCATCGCAGGGGCTGCCACCTTGTAAATGAATAAATATCAGAAGGTGAACGAGACCACACGTAATGTTATACATGTCCAGCATTCACACTGCTCTGGAGGTGGAGGACATAAATGCAGTGATTTAAAGGGGTCATCACCTACCTACAAGATTGTGGGGGTCCGAGAGCATAAGGGGGCACTTTAGTGTGTACGCCAGTCCGCTGCTCCACTCATTCTGTAGGGGTCTACGTTTTGCTTTTTGCAGAGCGGGGGTTCAGGCATGCACACTGCAGACCTATTATAACAGTGCCCCCCCCCATCTGACAGACCCCCACTATCAATTTTGTGATAGGTGACTTAATAAAAGGAAAAAAAATAAAATTTCCCTCAATGTTAAACAATGCTGGGGTCACAAGTCATCTTACATTGTCTTTATTAGGCTGTGATCACACAAGTTTTCCCTGTACAGAAAATCTGCTGCCTTTTATCAGCAAAACGGATGCGACTTAATGAAAACTTGTTCCCACTGGACGTCTGGAGACGCTTTTCAACTTTCTTTGCAGGAAAATAAACAAATCTATCTTTTATATACATAAAATATCTTAATCCAAGAATTTCATGTGACACTTTATCCCATAAGCGCAAAACTTAGATCATTTTTAATTGTCCTTTTTAATTCAAAGTGAAAACATAAGATAGTAATTAAAATAAAATGATAAAACTAATAGCAGAACTAAAGAAAAAATAAAATTAAAATAGAAAAAAATAAAAAGAATTTATGACCCTAAAAAAATTTTTAGAGTTGAAAAAAATAAAATAAAAAATGAAAAAAAATTCACATTTCTTTAGACTTTAAATATAATTTTATTTAGAACGCAAACTAAAAAAAAAAGTTTAAAAAGTACAAAAAAGAAAAGTTTTTTAACCTTCCTATAGACATTAAAATATTTTTTTAGCTAGAACTATAGAAAAAATAAAACTAAAATAGGAAAAAAAATAAAAAAGGAAATAATGTATGACCCTCACAAAATATTTTGTATAGTTAAAGATAAAACAAAAAGGAAAAAGAGAGAAAATAAAATTATCTTCCTTCTTTAGACATTAAAAATATTTTTAATTAGAACTAAAAAAGCAAAATAAAATTTAAAAAAAATATTTCATGATCCTCCTTTAGACATTAAAATAGGTTTTACCTAAAAATAAGGAAAGAAGAAAATGAAATTAAAATAGAAAAAAATAAATAAATTTACGACCCTCAAAAAAAAGATAAAAAAATAATAATTTATGACTCTTCTTTAGACATTAAAATATATTTGAACTAGAACTAAAAAATGAAAGAATAAAATGGAAATATGAAAAAAAGAAAATAATTTATGAAGTGCAAAACAGATAAAGCAAAAAAGAAAAAGAAAAAAAAAACATGTATGACTAGGGAGACATTAAGAGTAATTTTAATTAGAGCACAAAAAGTAAAACAAAACTGAAAAGTTACAAAAAGGTAAAAAGGATTTCATGACCCTCCTTTAGACATCAAAATGTTTACCTAGAACCAAAAAGGAAGAAAACATAAAATAAAAAAATAAAGCAAAAAAATAATAATTTATGACGCAAAAAATATTTGGCTGAATACAGATACAGCAAAAAATCAAAAGATAAAAAAATTATAATTTATCACTCTCCTTTAGACATTAACAATAATTTTACTTAGCACTAAAAAGGTAAAATAAAAATAAAATTAAAAAGAACAAAAAAAAATAAAAAGTATTTTTATGAACCTCTTTTAGACATTTGAAAATATAAAACAAGATTAAAGATAAAACAAAAAAATAAAAAACAGAAAAAAAATCCTTAACCCCTTACCGGCATCAGACGTACTATACCGTCCGATGCCGGCTCCCCTGCTTTGATGCAGGGCTCCGCGGTGAGCCCGCACCAAAGCCGGGACATGTCAGCTGTTTTGAACAGCTGACATGTGCCCGTAATAGGCGCGGGCAGAATCGCGATCTGCCCGCACCTATTAACTAGTTAAATGCCGCTGTCAAACGCAGACAGCGGCATTTAACTACCGCTTCCGGCCGGGCGGCCGGAAATGACGTCATCGCCGACCCCCGTCACATGATCGGGGGTCGGCGATGCGTCTGGATGGTAACCATAGAGGTCCTTGAGACCTCTATGGTTACTGATTGCCTGTCGCTGTGAGCGCCACCCTGTGGTCGGCGCTCACAGCACACGTGCAATTCTGCTACATAGCAGCGATCAGCAGATCGCTGCTATGTAGCAGAGCCGATTGTGCTATGCCTGCTTCTAGCCTCTCATGGAGGCTATTGAAGCATGGCAAAAGTTAAAAAAAAAAGTTTAAAAAAATGTGAAAAAAATAAAAAAAACATAAAAGTTTAAATCACCCCCCTTTCGCCCCAATCAAAATAAATCAATAAAAAAAATATCAAATCTACGCATATTTGGTATCGCCGCGCTCAGAATCGCCCGATCTATCAATTAAAAAAAAGTATTAACCTGATCGCTAAACAGCGTAGCGGGAAAAAAATTCGAAACGCCAGAATTACGTTTTTTTGGTCGCCGCGACATTGCATTAAAATGCAATAATGGGCGATCAAAAGAACGTATCTGCACCGAAATGCTATTATTAAAAACGTCATCTCGGCACGCAAAAAATAAGCCCTCAACCGACCCCAGATCATGAAAAATGGAGACGCTACGAGTATCGGAATATGGCGCAATTTTTTTACTTTTTTTTTTTAGCAAAGTTTGGAATTTTTTTTCACCACTTAGATAAAAAATAACCTAGTCATGTTTGGTGTCTATGAACTTGTAATGACCTGGAGAATCATAATGGCAGGTCAGTTTTAGCATTTAGTGAACCTAGCAAAAAAGCCAAACAAAAAACAAGTGTGGGATTGCACTTTTTTTGCAATTTCACCGCACTTGGAATTTTTTTCCCGTTTTCTAGTACACGACATGCTAAAACCAATGATGTCGTTCAAAAGTACAACTCGTCCCGCAAAAAATAAGCCCTCACATGGCCAAATTGACGGAAAAATAAAAAAGTTATGGCTCTGGGAAGGAGGGGAGCGAAAAACGAACACGTAAAAACGAAAAATCCCCCGGTCATGAAGGGGTTAAAACATTTTTTTTAACTACAATTAAAGACAAAATAAATTAAAAATATTAAAAAAAATAAAAGGGCAAAATTTTATGACCCCCCAAAAAATATTTTACAGAAGTAAAAATAAAACAAAAAATAAAAAGGTAGAAAAATTAAAAAAGATCATCCTCCTTTAGACATTAAAAATAATTTTAATTAGGTTTAAAAAAAGTGAAATGAAGTGCGGTTTAAAGAACAAAAGTCATTTACTTAAGGTAACTTTCGTCAAATCTGTAAAACAAGAGAAAAAAAAAAAGGTATAAGTCAGACCTGGAAATTGATTCTTATCGTCCACCTTTGGGGACAACGTATGTAACTGGGGGTAACAATAAATTGTGCAATTGGGTTTCATTAAGAATTTTGCACCGTTTGCTCCCTACGGCCTCTGTGTCTATTGGCGGCTGCAGAAGGAGTTGACTGAGAATCTGCCAGCGAGCTCATTCCGATGGGGCATTTACAGCTCTTTTGTGTCCTTTTTTTACCTCCTCTCAGCAGATTTATGACTACATAGAAAAGAAAGATCCTGGAAAACAAAAATGGTGCAAAATTCTTAATAAAAACCCATTTGCAAAAAGGATTTTAAGACCCAAGTAAAAAAATAAAAATTATGTGCAAAGGTGGGAAACCCCTTTTAAGGTGCATATACCCATCAGACATAAGTCAGACAACCCCGGGATGGGCCGAGATTCTCAGAACGCCTGCTGTCTCCTATATCGGGCATGTTGGCTTTCTTCTGCCCCATCCTTTGTGCTCAGCAGCCCTTGGAGGTGTCTGGCAGCCGCTTACCCCCATACAGAACACTAAATCGCTGTTGCTTAGCAACAAACGACAACTCCGGACCACCCCTAGGGATGATGGCACAGGAGTAGTCACTGATGCCTGGTTTCCATGGCGATTAGCACCTTGGAAAGCGACTGCAGCAAGACAAGAAGGAGGTCAGATCCGATCACAGAGTTAAAGAGACGCTGGCCCTTTAAGAAGAACATCTCCTAAGGGTCTATAGAAGGGGAGCGGCTGTATACAGACACATCTGCCGGGGATTACAGCAAGGCTCTGACTTGTCATACACCATTTTCTCCTCAGTTTGGAGAGGGCTGACAACAGGGAACAAAGGTTTGTCATTAACTGCACAAGCTAACATGACGATTTAGGGTGTACTGTGCCTTTAATTAAGGGCTAAAGTCAACAAGCACCGGCAGTGAGAGGGTTAATCAGACGCCTGGTTTGTTTTCCTTGCCTGTCGCCTCAGTTCTGTTGCCGGTGACCGACAGATGCCGGCTCCTGTCACCACTTCCGGTTTGCGCTTCCGCAACAACAGACGCTGACAGGAAGTGACGGAGCCCCGGCTTTTTTTTTTCTTTTCAACAAACTTTATTGAGAGTTAACACGACGTTTATATGCAATGCCAATAGGAATTCATGTGCGTGAGCCTCAGGGATAAAGTCGTGTAAGTCGTAATGATGTATCATATAGATTGTCATTAACAGCACCCCAATATCAGTGTTATATATACAGCACCCCAATATAAGTGTTATATATACAGCACCCCAATATCTGTGTTATATACAGCACCCCAATATCTGTGTTATATATACAGCACCCCAATATCAGTGTTATATATACAGCACCCCAATATCAGTGTTATATATACAGCACCCCAATATCAGTGTTATATATACAGCACCCCACTAGCTGTGTTATATACAGCACCCCAATATAAGTGTTATATATACAGCACCCCAATATCTGTGTTATATACAGCACCCCAATATCAGTGTTATATACAGCACCCCAATATCTGTGTTATATATACAGCACCCCAATATAAGTGTTATATACAGCACCCCAATATCTGTGTTATATATACAGCACCCCAATATCTGTGTTATATATACAGCACCCCAATATAAGTGTTATATATACAGCACCCCCATATCTGTGTTATATACAGCACCCCAATATCTGTGTTATATATACAGCACCCCAATATCTGTGTTATATACAGCACCCCAATATCTGTGTTATATATACAGCACCCCAATATAAGTGTTATATATACAGCACCCCAATATCTGTGTTATATACAGCACCCCAATATCTGTGTTATATATACAGCACCCCAATATCTGTGTTATATACAGCACCCCAATATCTGTGTTATATATACAGCACCCCAATATAAGTGTTATATATACAGCACCCCAATATCTGTGTTATATACAGCACCCCAATATCTGTGTTATATATACAGCACCCCAATATCTGTGTTATATACAGCACCCCAATATCTGTGTTATATATACAGCACCCCAATATCTGTGTTATATACAGCACCCCAATATCTGTGTTATATATACAGCACCCCAATATCTGTGTTATATACAGCACCCCAATATCTGTGTTATATATACAGCACCCCAATATCAGTGTTATATATACAGCACCCCAATATATGTCATATATACAGCACCCCCATATCTGTGTTATATATACAGCACCCCAATATCTGTGTTATATACAGCACCCCAATATCTGTGTTATATACAGCTCCCCAATATCAGTGTTATATACAGCACCCCAATATCTGTGTTATATATACAGCACCCCAATATCTGTGTTATATACAGCACCCCAATATCTGTGTTATATACAGCTCCCCAATATAAGTGTTATATATACAGCACCCCAATATCTGTGTTATATACAGCACCCCAATATCTGTGTTATATACAGCACCCCAATATCTGTGTTATATATACAGCACCCCAATATAAGTGTTATATATACAGCACCCCAATATCTGTGTTATATATACAGCACCCCAATATATGTGTTATATATACAGCACCCCAATATCTGTGTTATATATACAGCACCCCAATATATGTGTTATATATACAGCACCCCAATATCTGTGTTATATATACAGCATCCCAATATCTGTGTTATATATACAGCACCCCAATATCTGTGTTATATATACAGCACCCCAATATCTGTGTTATATACAGCACCCCAATATAAGTGTTATATACAGCACCCCAATATCTGTGTTATATACAGCACCCCAATATCTGTGTTATATACAGCACCCCAATATCTGTGTTATATACAGCACCCCAATATATGTGTTATATACAGCACCCCAATATAAGTGTTATATATACAGCACCCCAATATAAGTGTTATATATACAGCACCCCAATATATGTGTTATATACAGCACCCCAATATAAGTGTTATATATACAGCACCCCAATATCAGTGTTATATATACAGCACCCCAATATCTGTGTTATATACAGCACCCCAATATCTGTGTTATATATACAGCACCCCAATATCTGTGTTATATATACAGCACCCCAATATAAGTGTTATATACAGCACCCCAATATATGTGTTATATATACAGCACCCCAATATCTGTGTTATATACAGCACCCCAATATCTGTGTTATATACAGCTCCCCAATATAAGTGTTATATATACAGCACCCCAATATCTGTGTTATATACAGCACCCCAATATCTGTGTTATATACAGCTCCCCAATATAAGTGTTATATATACAGCACCCCAATATCTGTGTTATATACAGCACCCCAATATCTGTGTTATATACAGCACCCCAATATCTGTGTTATATATACAGCACCCCAATATCTGTGTTATATATACAGCACCCCAATATCTGTGTTATATACAGCACCCCAATATCTGTGTTATATACAGCACCCCAATATCTGTGTCATTAACAGCACCCCAATATCTGTGTTATATACAGCACCCCAATATCTGTGTTATATACAGCACCCCAATATCTGTGTTATATACAGCACCCCAATATCTGTGTTATATATACAGCACCCCAATATCTGTGTTATATACAGCACCCCAATATCTGTGTTATATACAGCACCCCAATATCTGTGTTATATATACAGCACCCCAATATCTGTGTTATATACAGCATCCCAATATCTGTGTTATATACAGCACCCCAATATCTGTGTTATATACAGCACCCCAATATATGTGTTATATACAGCACCCCAATATAAGTGTTATATATACAGCACCGCAATATCTGTGTTATATACAGCACCCCAATATAAGTGTTATATATACAGCACCCCAATATCTGTGTTATATACAGCACCCCAATATCTGTGTCATTAACAGCACCCCAATATCTGTGTTATATACAGCACCCCAATATCTGTGTTATATATACAGCACCCCAATATCTGTGTTATATACAGCACCCCAATATAAGTGTTATATATACAGCACCCCAATATCTGTGTCATTAACAGCACCCCAATATCTGTGTTATATATACAGCACCCCAATATATGTGTTATATATACAGCACCCCAATATATGTGTTATATATACAGCACCCCAATATCTGTGTTATATACAGCACCCCAATATCTGTGTTATATACAGCACCCCAATATAAGTGTTATATATACAGCACCCCAATATCTGTGTTATATACAGCACCCCAATATCTGTGTCATTAACAGCACCCCAATATCTGTGTCATTAACAGCACCCCAATATCTGTGTTATATACAGCACCCCAATATCTGTGTTATATATACAGCACCCAAATATATGTGTTATATATACAGCACCCCAATATCTGTGTTATATACAGCACCCCAATATCTGTGTTATATACAGCACCCCAATATCTGTGTTATATACAGCACCCCAATATAAGTGTTATATATACAGCACCCCAATATCTGTGTTATATACAGCACCCCAATATCTGTGTCATTAACAGCACCCCAATATCTGTGTTATATACAGCACCCCAATATCTGTGTTATATATACAGCACCCCAATATATGTGTTATATATACAGCGCCCCAATATCTGTGTTATATACAGCACCCCAATATCTGTGTTATATACAGCACCCCAATATATGTGTCATTTACAGCACCCCAATATCAGTGTTATATATAGCACCCCAATATCTGTGTTATATACAGCACCCCAATATAAGTGTTATATACAGCACCCCAATATAAGTGTTATATATACAGCACCCCAATATCTGTGTTATATACAGCACCCCAATATAAGTGTTATATACAGCACCCCAATATCTGTGTTATATACAGCACCCCAATATAAGTGTTATATACAGCACCCCAATATCTGTGTTATATATACAGCACCCCAATATCTGTGTTATATACAGCATCCCAATATCTGTGTTATATACAGCTCCCCAATATAAGTGTTATATATACAGCACCCCAATATCTGTGTTATATACAGCACCCCAATATCTGTGTTATATACAGCACCCCAATATATGTGTTATATACAGCACCCCAATATCTGTGTTATATATACAGCACCCCAATATATGTGTTATATATACAGCACCCCAATATCTGTGTTATATACAGCACCCCAATATATGTGTTATATACAGCACCCCAATATAAGTGTTATATACAGCACCCCAATATATGTGTTATATATACAGCACCCCAATATCAGTGTTATATATACAGCACCCCAATATCAGTGTTATATACAGCACCCCAATATAAGTGTTATATACAGCACCCCAATATCTGTGTTATATATACAGCACCCCAATATATGTGTTATATACAGCACCCCAATATATGTGTTATATACAGCACCCCAATATCTGTGTTATATATACAGCACCCTAATATATGTGTTATATATACAGCACCCCAATATAAGTGTTATATACAGCACCCCAATATATGTGTTATATATACAGCACCCCAATATCAGTGTTATATATACAGCACCCCAATATCAGTGTTATATACAGCACCCCAATATATGTGTTATATATACAGCACCCCAATATCAGTGTTATATACAGCACCCCAATATCAGTGTTATATACAGCACCCCAATATCAGTGTTATATACAGCACCCCAATATAAGTGTTATATACAGCACCCCAATATATGTGTTATATACAGCACCCCAATATATGTGTTATATACAGCACCCCAATATCTGTGTTATATACAGCACCCCAATATAAGTGTTATATATACAGCACCCCAATATCTGTGTTATATACAGCACCCCAATATCTGTGTCATTAACAGCACCCCAATATCTGTGTTATATATACAGCACCCCAATATCTGTGTTATATACTCACCCCAATATATGTGTTATATATACAGCACCCCAATATCTGTGTTATATACAGCACCCCAATATCTGTGTTATATACAGCACCCCAATATCTGTGTTATATATACAGCACCCCAATATCTGTGTTATATATACAGCACCCCAATATAAGTGTTATATATATACAGCACCCCAATATAAGTGTTATATATACAGCACCCCAATATATGTGTTATATACAGCACCCCAATATAAGTGTTATATACAGCACCCCAATATATGTGTTATATATACAGCACCCCAATATCTGTGTTATATACAGCACCCCAATATATGTGTTATATATACAGCACCCCAATATCTGTGTTATATATACAGCACCCCAATATCTGTGTTATATACAGCACCCCAATATATGTGTTATATATACAGCACCCCAATATATGTGTTATATATACAGCACCCCAATATCAGTGTTATATACAGCACCCCAATATATGTGTTATATATACAGCACCCCAATATCAGTGTTATATACAGCACCCCAATATCAGTGTTATATACAGCACCCCAATATATGTGTTATATACAGCACCCCAATATAAGTGTTATATATACAGCACCCCAATATCTGTGTTATATACAGCACCCCAATATCTGTGTCATTAACAGCACCCCAATATCTGTGTTATATATACAGCACCCCAATATCTGTGTTATATACAGCACCCCAATATATGTGTTATATATACAGCACCCCAATATCAGTGTTATATACAGCACCCCAATATCAGTGTTATATACAGCACCCCAATATATGTGTTATATATACAGCACCCCAATATCAGTGTTATATACAGCACCCCAATATCTGTGTTATATATACAGCACCCCAATATCAGTGTTATATACAGCACCCCAATATATGTGTTATATATACAGCACCCCAATATCAGTGTTATATACAGCACCCCAATATCAGTGTTATATACAGCACCCCAATATCTGTGTTATATACAGCACCCCAATATATGTGTTATATACAGCACCCCAATATAAGTGTTATATATACAGCACCCCAATATCTGTGTTATATACAGCACCCCAATATCTGTGTCATTAACAGCACCCCAATATCTGTGTTATATATACAGCACCCCAATATCTGTGTTATATACAGCACCCCAATATATGTGTTATATATACAGCACCCCAATATCAGTGTTATATACAGCACCCCAATATCAGTGTTATATACAGCACCCCAATATATGTGTTATATATACAGCACCCCAATATCTGTGTTATATACAGCACCCCAATATAAGTGTTATATATACAGCACCCCAATATATGTGTTATATACAGCACCCCAATATAAGTGTTATATACAGCACCCCAATATATGTGTTATATACAGCACCCCAATATATGTGTTATATACAGCACCCCAATATAAGTGTTATATATACAGCACCCCAATATAAGTGTTATATACAGCACCCCAATATATGTGTTATATATACAGCACCCCAATATAAGTGTTATATACAGCACCCCAATATCTGTGTTATATACAGCACCCCAATATAAGTGTTATATATACAGCACCCCAATATCTGTGTTATATACAGCACCCCAATATCTGTGTTATATACAGCACCCCAATATAAGTGTTATATACAGCACCCCAATATCTGTGTTATATATACAGCACCCCAATATCTGTGTTATATATACAGCACCTCAATATCAGTGTTATATACAGCACCCCAATATAAGTGTTATATATACAGCACCCCAATATAAGTGTTATATATACAGCACCCCAATATCTGTGTTATATACAGCACCCCAATATCTGTGTTATATACAGCACCCCAATATCTGTGTTATATACAGCACCCCAATATCTGTGTTATATACAGCACCCCAATATAAGTGTTATATATACAGCACCCCAATATCTGTGTTATATACAGCACCCCAATATCTGTGTTATATACAGCACCCCAATATCAGTGTTATATACAGCACCCAAATATCAGTGTTATATACAGCACCCCAATATCTGTGTTATATACAGCACCCCAATATCTGTGTTATATACAGCACCCCAATATCTGTGTTATATACAGCACCCCAATATATGTGTTATATACAGCACCCCAATATAAGTGTTATATACAGCACCCCAATATATGTGTTATATACAGCACCCCAATATAAGTGTTATATATACAGCACCCCAATATCTGTGTTATATACAGCACCCCAATATAAGTGTTATATACAGCACCCCAATATCTGTGTCATTAACAGCACCCCAATATCTGTGTTATATACAGCACCCCAATATAAGTGTTATATACAGCACCCCAATATCTGTGTTATATACAGCACCCCAATATCTGTGTTATATACAGCACCCCAATATAAGTGTTATATACAGCACCCCAATATCTGTGTCATTAACAGCACCCCAATATCTGTGTTATATATACAGCACCCCAATATCTGTGTTATATACAGCACCCCAATATCTGTGTTATATACAGCACCCCAATATCTGTGTTATATACAGCACCCCAATATAAGTGTTATATATACAGCACCCCAATATCTGTGTTATATACAGCACCCTAATATCTGTGTTATATACAGCACCCCAATATAAGTGTTATATACAGCACCCCAATATCTGTGTCATTAACAGCACCCCAATATCTGTGTTATATACAGCACCCCAATATAAGTGTTATATACAGCACCCCAATATCTGTGTTATATATACAGCACCCCAATATAAGTGTTATATACAGCACCCCAATATCAGTGTTATATACAGCACCCCAATATCTGTGTTATATACAGCACCCCAATGTAAGTGTTATATACAGCACCCCAATATCTGTGTTATATACAGCACCCCAATATCTGTGTTATATACAGCACCCCAATATCAGTGTTATATACAGCACCCCAATATCTGTGTTATATACAGCACCCCAATATCTGTGTTATATACAGCACCCCAATATAAGTGTTATATACAGCACCCCAATATCTGTGTCATTAACAGCACCCCAATATCTGTGTTATATATACAGCACCCCAATATCTGTGTTATATACAGCACCCCAATATCTGTGTTATATATACAGCACCCCAATATAAGTGTTATATATACAGCACCCCAATATCTGTGTTATATACAGCACCCCAATATCTGTGTCATTAACAGCACCCCAATATCTGTGTTATATACAGCACCCCAATATCAGTGTTATATACAGCACCCCAATATCTGTGTTATATACAGCACCCCAATATAAGTGTTATATACAGCACCCCAATATCTGTGTTATATACAGCACCCCAATATCTGTGTTATATACAGCACCCCAATATAAGTGTTATATACAGCACCCCAATATAAGTGTTATATATACAGCACCCCAATATAAGTGTTATATATACAGCACCCCAATATAAGTGTTATATATACAGCACCCCAATATCTGTGTTATATACAGCACCCCAATATAAGTGTTATATACAGCACCCCAATATAAGTGTTATATATACAGCACCCCAATATCTGTGTCATTAACAGCACCCCAATATCTGTGTTATATACAGCACCCCAATATCAGTGTTATATATACAGCACCCCAATATCTGTGTTATATACAGCACCCCAATATCAGTGTTATATACAGCACCCCAATATCTGTGTTATATACAGCACCCCAATATAAGTGTTATATACAGCACCCCAATATCTGTGTCATTAACAGCACCCCAATATCTGTGTTATATACAGCACCCCAATATCAGTGTTATATATACAGCACCCCAATATCTGTGTTATATACAGCACCCCCATATCTGTGTTATATACAGCACCCCAATATAAGTGTTATATATACAGCACCCCAATATAAGTGTTATATATACAGCACCCCAATATCAGTGTTATATATACAGCACCCCAATATCTGTGTTATATACAGCACCCCAATATCTGTGTTATATACAGCACCCCCATATCTGTGTTATATACAGCACCCCAATATCAGTGTTATATATACAGCACCCCAATATAAGTGTTATATATACAGCACCCCAATATAAGTGTTATATACAGCACCCCAATATCTGTGTTATATACAGCACCCCCATATCTGTGTTATATACAGCACCCCCATATCTGTGTTATATACAGCACCCCAATATAAGTGTTATATATACAGCACCCCAATATCTGTGTTATATACAGCACCCCAATATCTGTGTTATATACAGCACCCCAATATCTGTGTTATATACAGCACCCCCATATCTGTGTTATATACAGCACCCCAATATAAGTGTTATATATACAGCACCCCAATATATGTGTTATATACAGCACCCCAATATCTGTGTTATATACAGCACCCCAATATAAGTGTTATATATACAGCACCCCAATATATGTGTTATATACAGCACCCCAATATAAGTGTTATATACAACACCCCAATATAAGTGTTATATATACAGCACCCCAATATCTGTGTCATTAACAGCACCCCAATATCTGTGTTATATACAGCACCCCAATATCTGTGTTATATACAGCACCCCAATATCTGTGTTATATACAGCACCCCAATATCAGTGTTATATACAGCACCCCAATATAAGTGTTATATACAGCACCCCAATATCTGTGTTATATACAGCACCCCAATATCTGTGTTATATACAGCACCCCAATATCTGTGTTATATACAGCACCCCAATATCTGTGTTATATATACAGCACCCCAATATCTGTGTTATATACAGCACCCCAATATAAGTGTTATATACAGCACCCCAATATCTGTATTATATATACAGCACCCCAATATCTGTGTTATATACAGCACCCCAATATCTGTGTTATATACAGCACCCCCATATCTGTGTTATATACAGCACCCCAATATAAGTGTTATATATACAGCACCCCAATATCTGTGTTATATACAGCACCCCAATATAAGTGTTATATACAGCACCCCCATATCTGTGTTATATACAGCACCCCAATATCTGTGTTATATACAGCACCCCCATATCTGTGTTATATACAGCACCCCAATATAAGTGTTATATATACAGCACCCCAATATCTGTGTTATATACAGCACCCCAATATAAGTGTTATATATACAGCACCCCAATATAAGTGCTGGCCCCAGTGCCCCCATGTCACAGTCACACACAGCAGCTATATATATGGGGCTCCCTATCTCACAAAACCTACAATATATTGTGGGGTCCGATATAAGGCAATCTTCTGGGGGGTCATCCGTACGCCGATTATCTGATCCCGGGACCGTGCTGGGACGATAGGACCAATCTAATGATATGGATGAGATCCTTACCAGTGACAGTTCTATTGTAGATTCATTGCCCCTTTAAGAATGATCTGATATGGGATAGGTCACCGTATCTGCCCCCTTAAGAAGTCCTGGAATTTCAATATTAATCCACATGGAAGGCCGGTGAATAATCACAGGTATAGGTATGTCACCGGACCTGTATTTGGGTAAACGGGTACAATGTGCGCCAATGACGTAAAGCAATCAGCGAACTGATAACCGGGAGATAACAGGAGAGTAAATGTCAGATCCAAGGATGGAGGCACTGAAAATATCCAGTAATTCCTGGAAACAAGGAGGTAATTTACATCTATATATGGGTATATGCAGTAAGATAGTGAGCGCAGCTCTGGAGCATAATACAGGAGGTAACTCAGGATCAGTAATGTAATGTATGTACACAGTGACTGCACCAGCAGAATAGTGAGTGCAGCTCTGGAGTATAATACAGGAGGTAACTCAGGATCAGTAATGTAATGTAATGTATGTACACAGTGACTGCACCAGCAGAATAGTGAGTGCAGCTCTGGAGTATAATACAGGAGGTAACTCAGGATCAGTAATGTAATGTAATGTATGTACACAGTGACTGCACCAGCAGAATAGTGAGTGCAGCTCTGGGGTATAATACAGGAGGTAACTCAGGATCAGTAATGTAATGTATGTACACAGTGACTGCACCAGCAGAATAGTGAGTGCAGCTCTGGAGTATAATACAGGATGTAACTCAGGATCAGTAATATAATGTATGTACACAGTGACTGCACCAGCAGAATAGTGAGTGCAGCTCTGGAGTATAATACAGGAGGTAACTCAGGATCAGTAATGTAATGTATGTACACAGTGACTGCACCAGCAGAATAGTGAGTGCAGCTCTGGAGTATAATACAGGATGTAACTCAGGATCAGTAATGTAATGTATGTACACAGTGACTGTACCAGCAGAATAGTGAGTGCAGCTCTGGGGTATAATACAGGAGGTAACTCAGGATCAGTAATGTAATGTATGTACACAGTGACTGCACCACCAGAATAGTGAGTGCAGCTCTGGAGTATAATACAGGATGTAACTCAGGATCAGTAATGTAATGTATGTACACAGTGACTGCACCAGCAGAATAGTGAGTGCAGCTCTGGGGTATAATACAGGATGTAACTCAGGATCAGTAATGTAATGTATGTACACAGTGACTGCACCAGCAGACTAGTGAGTGCAGCTCTGGAGTATAATACAGGATGTAACTCAGGATCAGTAATGTAATGTATGTACACAGTGACTGCACCAGCAGAATAGTGAGTGCAGCTCTGGGGTATAATACAGGAGGTAACTCAGGATCAGTAATATAATGTATGTACACAGTGACTGCACCAGCAGAATAGTGAGTGCAGCTTTGGAGTATAATACAGGATGTAACTCAGGATCAGTAATGTAATGTATGTACACAGTGACTGCACCAGCAGAATAGTGAGTGCAGCTCTGGGGTATAATACAGGAGGTAACTCAGGATCAGTAATATAATGTATGTACACAGTGACTGCACCAGCAGAATAGTGAGTGCAGCTCTGGAGTATAATACAGGATGTAACTCAGGATCAGTAATGTAATGTATGTACACAGTGACTGCACCAGCAGAATAGTGAGTGCATGTCTCTGGAGTATAATACAGGATGTAACTCAGGATCAGTAATGTCATGTATGTACACAGTGACTGCACCAGCAGAATAGTGAGTGCAGCTCTGGGGTATAATACAGGATGTAACTCAGGATCAGTAATGTATATACACAGTGACTGCACCAGCAGAATAGTGAGTGCAGCTCTGGGGTATAATATAGGATGTAACTCAGGATCAGTAATGTTATGTATGTACACAGTGATTGCACCAGCAGAATAGTGAGTGCAGCTTTGGAGTATAATACAGGATGTAACTCAGGATCAGTAATGTATATACACAGTGACTGCACCAGCAGAATAGTGAGTGCAGCTCTGGGGTATAATACAGGATGTAACTCAGGATCAGTAAAGTATATACACAGTGACTGCACCAGCAGAATAGTGAGTACAGCTCTGGGGTATAATACAGGATGTAACTCAGGATCAGTAATGTAATGTATGTACACAGTGACTGTACCAGCAGAATAGTGAGTGCAGCTCTGGAGTATAATACAGGATGTAACTCAGGATCAGTAATGTAATGTATGTACACAGTGACTGCACCAGCAGAATAGTGAGTGCAGCTCTGGGGTATAATACAGGAGGTAACTCACGATCAGTAATGTAATGTATGTACACAGTAACTGCACCAGCAGAATAGTGAGTGCAGCTCTGGAGTATAATACAGGATGTAACTCAGGATCAGTAATGTAATGTATGTACACAGTGACTGCACCAGCAGAATAGTGAGTGCAGCTCTGGGGTATAATACAGGATGTAACTCAGGATCAGTAATGTATATACACAGTGACTGCACCAGCAGAATAGTGAGTGCAGCTCTGGGGTATAATACAGGATGTAACTCAGGATCAGTAATGTAATGTATGTACACAGTGACTGCACCAGCAGACTAGTGAGTGCAGCTCTGGAGTATAATACAGTTTGTAACTCAGGATCAGTAATGTAATGTATGTACACAGTGACTGCACCAGCAGAATAGTGAGTGCAGCTCTGGAGTATAATACAGTTTGTAACTCAGGATCAGTAATGTAATGTATGTACACAGTGACTGCACCAGCAGAATAGTGAGTGCAGCTCTGGGGTATAATACAGGAGGTAACTCAGGATCAGTAATATAATGTATGTACACATTGACTGCACCAGCAGAATAGTGAGTGCAGCTCTGGAGTATAATACAGGATGTAACTCAGGATCAGTAATGTAATGTATGTACACAGTGACTGCACCAGCAGAATAGTGAGTGCAGCTCTGGGGTATAATACAGGAGGTAACTCAGGATCAGTAATGTCATGTATGTACACAGTGACTGCACCAGCAGAATAGTGAGTGCAGCTCTGGGGTATAATACAGGATGTAACTCAGGATCAGTAATGTATATACACAGTGACTGCACCAGCAGAATAGTGAGTGCAGCTCTGGGGTATAATACAGGATGTAACTCAGGATCAGTAATGTTATGTATGTACACAGTGATTGCACCAGCAGAATAGTGAGTGCAGCTTTGGAGTATAATACAGGATGTAACTCAGGATCAGTAATGTATATACACAGTGACTGCACCAGCAGAATAGTGAGTACAGCTCTGGGGTATAATACAGGATGCAACTCATGGTCAGTAATGTAATGTATGTACATAGTGACTGCACCAGCAGAATAGTGAGTGCAGCTCTGGGGTATAATACAGGATGTAACTCAGGATCAGTAAAGTATATACACAGTGACTGCACCAGCAGAATAGTGAGTACAGCTCTGGGGTATAATACAGGATGTAACTCAGGATCAGTAATGTAATGTATGTACACAGTGACTGTACCAGCAGAATAGTGAGTGCAGCTCTGGAGTATAATACAGGATGTAACTCAGGATCAGTAATGTAATGTATGTACACAGTGACTGCACCAGCAGAATAGTGAGTGCAGCTCTGGGGTATAATACAGGAGGTAACTCACGATCAGTAATGTAATGTATGTACACAGTAACTGCACCAGCAGAATAGTGAGTGCAGCTCTGGAGTATAATACAGGATGTAACTCATGGTCAGTAATGTAATGTATGTACACAGTGACTGCACCAGCAGAATAGTGAGTGCAGCTCTGGGGTATAATACAGGATGTAACTCAGGATCAGTAATGTAATGTATGTACACAGTGACTGCACCAGCAGAATAGTGAGTGCAGCTCTGGAGTATAATACAGGATGTAACTCAATCAGCACAGTATTGCATGTATAGTAGAAACAATGACTTGCACCAGTTCCTTTAATTTTTACACTGTGGTTTCAGTTATGGACATTCCTTTTGAGAACTGATCACAGTTGAGTGACTTTACTGTTTGGTTTGTTGATCGTGTCCTGAAACATTTGATAACTCCAGTATCTTCCCTTTTAGATCTTCCCCCATGTCCTTGCATTCTTCCACAGACAGTTATTCTTTTTGCCCTGGGGTCTGGATATGATGTAGGACGTGCAGCGATGCTCGGTGCATCCCGGGGTTATAAAACCATGTTCTGCGCTCAGTTACATCAATATGTGGCAGGAAATCAAGGAGAGGAGAAAGGACTAATAACACGGCCATGAATGTAACAACAGAGGCCAATGTGATTTAAAGTGGTGAAAACCATCTATCCCATAATCTGTTCACAGGATCGCAGTGAGGAGGAGTTTTAAAGGGGCGGTGGACACATCTGCACCCTGTCGCTCCGATTCATCGTCTATGAGGCTGACCAAAACCAGACAAGTTCAGCGCTTGTCACAGAACTATTTTAGGCTCAGCCTTCTGTGATGATTCATCTCTTAAAGGGTTATTCCCAAAATAACTAAATGTAACTTGTAATAGCTAAGAACTTGTAATAACTAGACAGTGCAAGACTGAGCTGTGTTTGTTGCCTGCAGCAGACAGATCAGTAATGCACAACTGCAAATGCTGCTCTATTGATACATATGGCAGAAGATAATCCTCTGCCATATGCATCAACATTTGAAATTTCACCTGATAGATCGTTCAGCAGCGGGCAACAATCACAGCTCTGGTCTGCTGGGTTTACTCTGCTTTGTGAAAAATAATGTATGCACAGTGTGCAGTGTACGCCCTCTAGTGGCGGCTGTGGGGAACCAGAATTGTAACCTCTCTTTGTCTGTGCAGGAGATTTGGAGCTCTGTATTAAGAAAAATGCTAATGACGCGTTAGGAAATGAATCCGTGCAGAATTTCTTACTGTAACTTTATTGTTCTTGTGTTATTATGTTGCAGCTTTTCAGACACTGCTACATTGTTTCCACTTTCCTCCCACCTTGTGAGGATGGCATGCAGCGCCTTGCATTCACCTGTGTGCCCGGGGCGTGCCGAGCAGCTGTCACGGTGCAGGGAACGCCTCTGTTTGCACAATTCATCCTTGTCTGCCGTTCTATTTGCATAAAAGTTACTCTACAATTCGGAAAGTGGCAGGTTGGATGGACTGAAGGGCGACATCGCTGCGCTGGAGTAACAGGCGGGCCCGTCCCCTGACTGTAGATACAGTTGCTGTGTTGTTTTTCTTCTTGGATCCTGAGACAAAAGGGTCCGTCGGTGGCGAACGTCCATCCCTGGGGGCTGGAAACAGAGGAGCGCTGCTCCTGCTGAGGGAGAAGGAGACGTGCAGGGAAGGCTGGCACAGCGCAGAATGCTGGCGATGTATGGAGGGCAGGGTCACTAATACTGACGGTAGGTACCGGCCACCAAGGGTCCTGTGCTCCTGACATAGGCAGAGGCACGCTGCCATCCTGGGTGCACCGCGCTGTACCATTTGGGGACTGTTAATATGGGAGCCTATGGGTGATGGCTGCCACTCAACGCCGCCTAGAAAGCATGTAGGTCCAAATCCAAAAATGTTCTCCTCCAGACAAGAATCCAGTGCATAGGTTCAGGGGCAATGTGAGTCTGGTTATCTCCTGTATATAACAATATATTTACAGCCGGTATAACCTGGGCATCTCCTGTATATAATTAAATATCGAGAGAGAGAGAGCTGGTATAACCTGGGCATGTCCTGTATATAACAATATATGTACAGCTGGTATAACCTGGGCATCTCCTGTATATAATTATATATGTACAGCTGGTATAACCTGGGCATCTCCTGTATATAATTATATATGTACAGCTGGTATAACCTCGGCATCTCCTGTATATAATTATATATGTACCGCTGGTATAACCTGGGCATCTCCTGTATATAGTGATATATGTACAGCTGGTATAACCTGGGCATCTCCTGTATACAATTATATATGTACAGCTGGTATAACCTGGGCATCTCCTAATAAATATATAGATATTAGCTTGTATGACCTGGGCATCTCCTGTATATAATTATGTATATACCGCTGGTATAACCTGGGCATCTCCTGTATATAATTAAATATCGAGAGAGAGAGCTGATATAACCTGGGCATCTCCTGTATATAATTATATATGTACCGCTGGCATAACCTGGTTATCTCCTGTATATAATTCTATATGTACAGCTGGTATAACCTGGGCATCTCCTGTATGTAATTATATATGTACCGCTGGTATAACCTGGGCATCTCCTGTATATAACTATGTATTGTAGCATGGCTAAAGGGTTTGTAGTCGATGGGAGGTATGTGCCACATAAGTGCCTGGTTGCTGTAATGTAGCCCGGAGTATTCCTTTCTTGCACATAATCTTGTATATGTGTTTCAGGACCTGTGGTAATGTCAGACCACATGGCTAATCATGTGATGGGTTACTGGGTGGGGTTAGCTCTTTATAAGACTGGCTAATCCTTTACACAGCAGAGATGTGTGGAGGTGAAACCCTCCTGAGTGTGTTACGGCTTCAGGACTGAGCCGGATGAACTGGACACTTGCTTTTCTTTGCCTGAACCAAAGGCCCATTTTGCTTTCTGTTATTTGCCACATGGTTTATGAAGCAATAAACCCAGTGAACTTTAAAGGAACACGTCTCCTGAGTGTCAGCCGTCGCAGCTGAGTGAGTGAAATCCTTACAATTGGTGGAGAATGCGGGCAGCGTTCCCAGCGGAGACGTGAGTTTATTTTTGAATGTCCTGGGTCAAGGCTGTTGCAAGCCAGCAAGCATTGCCGGAGAAAATGGAGGACCTGCTGAAACACTTGGTCCAGATGCAGTCACAGTTATTGACGGGGTGGTACAGGAGCCGGGGGCAGACACAAGATTTCCCCATTTTCTGTTGAGGGGGGAGTTGTTGTACCGTGTCATGAAAATACGGGAGGAGTTGGTAGAGCAGTTGATAGTGCCGGGTCCGTATAGACGGAAAGTGTTGGACATGGCCCATTCACACATCTTGGGTGGACACCTGGGGGTGGAAAAAACGCAGGAACGGGTTGTGCAGAGGTTCTATTGGCCTGGGTGTCACCGGGAAATAGTGAACTATTGCAGGTCCTGCCCTACATGTCAGCTAACTGCTCCTACTCCTCATTTCCGGAACCCCCTTGTGCCACTGCCCATTATTGAGGTACCGTTCGAGAGAATTGCCATGGACTTGGTCGGTCCCTTAGTTAAATCAGCTCGGGGCCATCAGTATATAGTAGTCATCCTGGACTATGCCACACGCTATCCTGAGGCAATTCCCTTGAGAAATTCTTCCTCAAAAAGCATAGCCCGCGAGTTGGTCCATGTCTTTTCCCGGACAGGTCTGCCAAAGGAGATCCTGACTGACCAGGGTACACCTTTCATGAGCAAGGTGATGAGGGAGTTATGCAAAGCCCTGAAGATCTCCCAGTTGAGGACCTCGGTGTACCATCCCCAGTCAGATGGCCTTGTTGAGAGGTTTAACAAGACACTAAAGAGCATGCTGAGAAAAGCTATAGAGAAAGACGGTAGAGACTGGGATTGTCTCTTACCCTATCTGATGTTTTCCATTCGTGAAGTTCCACAGGCCTCCACAGGGTTCTCACCGTTTGAGCTTCTATATGGCCGACATCCACGAGGACTCCTGGATATAGCCAAGGAAACCTGGGAGGCCGAAGTCACACCCCACAGAAGCGTCATTGAGCATGTGGCCCTGATGCAGCAGAGGATTGCAAAGGTGATGCCTATCGTGAAAGAACACCTTCTCCAAGCACAAGAAGCTCAAGCCAGGGTCTACAACCGGTCTGCAAGAGTGAGGCAGTTCAATCCGGGAGACCGAGTTCTTGTGTTAGTTCCAACGGTGGAAAGCAAGTTCTTGGCCAAATGGCAAGGGCCATATGAGGTTGTCGAGAAACTTGGTGAGGTAAATTATAAAATTCACCAACCAGGAAGACGGAAACCATTCCAAGTTTACCATGTCAACCTCATCAAGCCATGGCAAGATAGAGAGCCGACAGCAACTCCATCATTGTTAAGCAACCCAGAAGGTGAGGTTGGAGCGGTTACTATAGCAGAGACGCTATCAAAGACCCAGAAACAGCAGTGCCGGGAGTTACTCCAGAAAAACAGGGACCTGTTTTCAGAATTGCCAGGATACACGAAGGTCATAGAGCACGAGGTCCTAACAGAGCCACATGTGCGGGTGAAGGTCATAGAGCACGAGGTCCTAACAGAGCCACATGTGCGGGTGAATGTGAAACCTTATCGTATTCCTGAGGCTCGTCGAGAAGTTATCTCCAAGGAAGTGGAGCGTATGTTGAGGCTTGGGGTCATTGAGGAATCCAAGAGCGGTTGGTCGAGCCCAATTGTCCTGGTCCCAAAACCTGATGGAGAGTGGAGGTTTTGCAACGACTATCGGAAGTTGAATGAAGTCTCCAAGTTCGACGCTTATCCCATGCCCCGTATTGATGAGCTCATCGAAAGGCTTGGGCACGCCAGATATATATCCACCTTGGATTTGACAAAGGGGTATTGGCAGATCCCCATGGCACAGGAAGCCAAGGAGAAGACGGCCTTTTCGACACCTGATGGATGCTTCCAATATGCCCGGATGCCGTTTGGCCTACAGGGAGCTCCGGCGACCTTCCAGAGGGCTATGGATAGAGTCCTTGCACCCCATAAGGCCTACGCTGCTGCGTACCTAGATGATATCGTCATCTTTAGCCCGGACTGGGAGAGTCATCTGGAGAAAGTCCAAGCGGTATTTGATGCTATAAGAGAGGCCGGATTTACTATAAACCCGAAGAAGTGCGCCTTGGGTAAAGAAGAAGCTAAGTACCTTGGATACATAGTGGGTCATGGAGAAATAAAACCCCAAATCAATAAAGTGGAGGCAATCCAAACATGGCCAAAACCAGTTTCCAAGAAACAAGTTAAAGCCTTCCTGGGAATCGTGGGATATTACAGGAGGTTCATCCCAAACTTCGCCACGATGGCTGCGCCTCTGACTGACCTGCTAAAAGGGACAAAATCAGTAATGGTTAAGTGGTCCGAAGAAACAGAGTCAGCCTTCCAAGAAATGAAAAACGCTTTGTGTAAGCAACCCGTTCTGATGGCCCCAAACTTCAAGAAAGAGTTTATTCTTCAGACAGATGCCTCAGATGTTGGGGTGGGAGCAGTCCTTTCCCAAGAACTACATGGGGAGGAGCATCCTGTTCTCTATCTGAGTAGGAAGCTGTCCTCATCTGAAAAGAACTACTCAGTCGTTGAGAAGGAGTGCTTGGCCATAAAATGGGCAGTGGACACATTGCGGTACTATCTGCTGGGACGTAAATTTAGACTGGTATCTGACCATGCCCCGCTTAGGTGGATGAGAGAAACGAAAGGAAGAAATGCTAGAGTCACCCGTTGGTTCTTAGCCCTGCAGGACTTCAGTTTCCATGTGGAACATAGGGCCGGAAAGCTGCACGGTAATGCGGATGCCCTATCGAGAATCCCTTGTTTAGTGGGGGAAAGTGCCAAGCCCCACGGCTTTAGGCAGAGGGGGGAGGTATGTAGCATGGCTAAAGGGTTTGTAGTCGATGGGAGGTATGTGCCACATAAGTGCCTGGTTGCTGTAATGTAGCCCGGAGTATTCCTTTCTTGCACATAATCTTGTATATGTGTTTCAGGACCTGTGGTAATGTCAGACCACATGGCTAATCATGTGATGGGTTACTGGGTGGGGTTAGCTCTTTATAAGACTGGCTAATCCTTTACACAGCAGATATGTGTGGAGGTGAAACCCTCCTGAGTGTGTTACGGCTTCAGGACTGAGCCGGATGAACTGGACACTTGCTTTTCTTTGCCTGAACCAAAGGCCCATTTTGCTTTCTATTATTTGCCACATGGTTTATGAAGCAATAAACCCAGTGAACTTTAAAGGAACACGTCTCCTGAGTGTCAGCCGTCGCAGCTGAGTGAGTGAAATCCTTACAGTATGTACAGCTGTTATAACCTGGGCATCTCCTGTATATAACTATGTATGTACAGCTGGTATAACCTGGGCATCTCCTGTATATAATTATATATGTACAGCTGGTATAGCCTCGGCATCTCCTGTATGTAATTATATATGTACCGCTGGTATAACCTGGGCATCTCCTGTATATAATTATACATGTACAGCTGGTATAACCTGGACATCTCCTGCATATAATGATATATGTGCAGCTGGTATAACCTGGGCATCCTCTGTAAATAATTCTATATGTACAGCTGGTATAACCTGGATATCTCCTGTATATAATGATATATGTGCAGCTGCTATAACCTGGGCATCTCCTGTATATAATTATATATGTACAGCCGGTATAACCGGGGTATATCCTGTATATAATTAAATATGTACAGCTGGTATAACCTGGGCATCTCCTGTATATAATTATATATGTGCAGCTGGTATAACCTGGGCATCTCCTGTATATAATTATATATGTACAGCTGATATAACCTGGGCTTCTCCTGTATATAATTATATATGTACAGCTGGTATAACCTGGGCATCTCCTGTATATAATTATATATGTACAGCTGGTATAACCTGGGAATCTCCTGTATATAATTATATATGTACAGCTGGTATAACCTGGGCTTCTCCTGTATATAATTATATATGTACAGTTGGTATAACCTGGACATCTCCTTCATATAATGATATATGTGCAGCTGGTATAACCTGGGCATCTCCTGTATATAATTATATATGTACAGCTGGTATAACCTGGGCTTCTCCTGTATATAATTTTATATGTACAGCTGGTATAACCTGGACATCTCCTGCATATAATGATATATGTGCAGCTGGTATAACCTGGGCATCCTCTGTATATAATTATATATGTACAGCTGGTATAACCTGGATATCTCCTGTATATAATGATATATGTGCAGCTGGTATAACCTGGGCATCATCTGTATATAATACAGCTGGTATAACCTGGATATCTCCTGTATATAATGATATATGTGCAGCTGGTATAACCTGGGCATCCTCTGTATATAATTATATATGTATAGCTGGTTTAACCTGGGCATCTCCTGTATATAATTATATATCGAGAGAGAGAGCTGGTATAACCTGGGCATCTCCTGTATATAATTATATATGCACAGCTGGTATAACCTGGGCATCTCTTGTATATAATGATATGTGTACATCTGGTATAACCTGGGCATCTCCTGTATATAATTCTATATGTACAGCTGGTATAATTTATACATCTTCTTGTAGAGCGTGATATGTAGCACGCCAGTAAGGCTACGTTCACTTTTGCGTTGTGCGCCGCTGCGTCGGCGACGCAACACACAACGCAAATAAAAACGCACCAAAACGCACGCAAAAACGCTGCGTTTCGCGACGCATGCGTCGTTTTTTGCCGAAATTTGGACGCAAGAAAAATGCAACTTGTTGCGTTTTCTTGGTCCGACGCTTGCGGCAAAAAAGACGCATGCGTCGCACAACGCAACAAACAAAAACGCATGCGTCCCCCATGTTAAATATAGGGGCGCATGACGCATGCGTCGCCGCTGCGTCGCCCGACGCAAACCCGACGCAAACTAGCATAACGCTAGTGTGAACATAGCCTATAATATCTAATGTTGATGGTGTATTGTAAGAATAGGCCATCGTTTTTTAGATCCGGGATGACCCCTCTGACTGTGTCTGTGCAGCAGATTGGGGGCTCCTGTACGCCCCCTGCATGTGATGTGACCTGTGTGCGTCCCTCGTTATCGGCTCTTCCATCCATCGTTAGTGGATAGATATAACGATTCGTTCTTCACTACTCTCCTGTCGGCACCAGCGTTTGCACTTTCACACAATGACAAAAAAGTTTACTTTGCTCTCTGCTGTTCACCTCCATATTTGCTCTTTTCTCCCCCCCCTGGGATGTGAACCCATCGGCTCCTAGAACATCTACAGTGAGGTTTCCTATAACCAGTCCCTACAGTGCGGCCATGCGAGTCCCTACGGTGCGGATATGTGAGTCCCTAAGGTGTGGCCGTGTGAGTCCCTACTGTGTGGACGTGTGAGTCCCTACGGTGCAGCCGTGTGAGTCCCTACGGTGCAGCCGTGTGAGTCCCTACGGTGCAGCCGTGTGAGTCCCTACGGTGCAGCCGTGTGAGTCCCTACGGTGCAGCCGTGTGAGTCCCTACGGTGCGGATGTGTATGTCCCTAGGGTCACCATACCCCCTTATCTATGGTTATACAATATGGAGGCAGTACATTGTTTGCTCTTTGGGTGTTTCCAGTTTTAGAGTAAAGTTGCTCCAGGTATAAACTTCATTGCATCATAAAATGTTTAGTAACATTTTAATGAACTGTGTGTTGAAGTTGTGACGTCATTAAGATCTCTGCTTGTTGTCAGTGAATGGGAGCATTTAACCCTGCGCAACCCTAGAATATCCTCTGTGAAGCGAATGCTTTTTTTATCTGCGGTGATACAGTGTAACAGTCGGTCCACACTGGATACATTGTAGCAGACTGTCCACACTGGATACATTGTAACAGACTGTCCACACTGGATACATTGTAACAGACTGTCCACACTGGATACATTGTAACAGACTGTCCACACTGGATACATTGTAACAGACTGTCCACACTGGATACATTGTAACAGACTGTCCACACTGGATACATTGTAACAGACTGTCCACACTGGATACATTGTAACAGACTGTCCACACTGGATACATTGTAACAGACTGTCCACACTGGATGCATTGTAACAGTCGGTCCACACCGGATACATTGTAACAGACTGTCCACACTGGATACATTGTAACAGACGGTCCACACTGGATACATTGTAACAGACTGTCCACACTGGATACATTGTAACAGACTGTCCACACTGGATACATTGTAACAGACTGTCCACACTGGATGCATTGTAACAGACTGTCCACACTGGATGCATTGTAACAGACGGTCCACACTGGATACATTGTAACAGACGGTCCACACTGGATACATTGTAACAGGCTGTCCACACTGGATACATTGTAACAGTCGGTCCACACTGGATACATTGTAACAGACTGTCCACACTGGATGCATTGTAACAGTCGGTCCACACCGGATACATTGTAGCAGACTGTCCACACTGGATACATTGTAGCAGTCGGTCCACACTGGATGCATTGTAACAGTCGGTCCACACCGGATACATTGTAGCAGACTGTCCACACTGGATGCATTGTAGCAGATTGTCCACACTGGATACATTGTAACAGACTGTCCACACTGGATACATTGTAACAGTCGGTCCACGCTGGATACATTGTAACAGTCGGTCCACGCTGGATGCATTGTAACAGTCGGTCCACGCTGGATGCATTGTAACAGATTGTCCACACTGGATACATTGTAACATACTGTCCACACTGGATACATTGTAGCAGTCGGTCCACACTGGATACATTATAACAGATTGTCCACACTGGATACATTGTAACAGTCGGTCCACACTGGATGCATTGTAACAGTCAGTCCACACTGGATGCATTGTAACAGACTGTCCACACTGGATGCATTGTAACAGTCGGTCCACACTGGATGCATTGTAACAGACGGTCCACACTGGATGCATTGTAGCTGACGGTCCACACTGGATACATTGTAGCTGATGGTCCACACTGGATACATTGTAACAGACGATCCACACTGGATACATTGTAGCTGACGGTCCACGCTGGATACATTTCTCGCACTTTCGGATGGATTAGGTCTAGATTGTTTTCATTCACTGATGGCTAGCAGAGATCTTGCCATGGCAATGAACTGAATCTCTGTGCGGCTGTGTCCTTTGTGTCATGGTCCTAGATAGGGACTGGATTTGGGACCAAGAATTGTTTAAAGGGGTCCTCCGATCATGTGTGGCATATTCACAGGAGCACTCTATAGGAGGTCAGGGGGCCACCATTTAGTCGCCACCCACCAGTCCAGCCCCAGTGATGACGTTAACATAACATGTGACCGCTGCAGCCAATCACTACTTGTAGAAGTGTTTAGTCCGCTTAAGTCACCTCTGCGGCCCATGATTGCTAGCAGCGGTCACATGTCATCACTGGAGCCCAGTGATCGAAAATCGCAGTGCATGCGACTGCCTTTGGTACAACATGATTAAGAGAGCAAAATCTCAAAAGAAAAAAGTACTGCGCCGATACAGATGGTTCCTGTGGGAAAGCCATTGGCTGCCCCGCCGCTCTTCGTCCCGATGGCCACAGGCTACTAGAAGTCTTTCGACTACAAGATGTCACTGGCGGCACCATGACGTTGCTGTGCCAGCCGACTCTGTGTGCAGGGAGCAGAAGACACAATATTTGCCCTGTCCCAGGCGCTGGCACCATGCGGTGAACCAGGGAAGCCAAATAAGGTGGGACAACCCCTTTAAGGGTTTTTGTGACCCTGCACGGTGGTTACACCAATCTCAAGAGGATTGTTGTTCAGATTCTGGGAAATAACGTCCTGTAAAGCTGCCGTGGAGAAGTCACCTGTGCGTGAACTGCTGCCCACTCCTCCGATATCCTCCGTCAGCGAGAACACTGCGCTCTTTGTCTTACTGCAGACCAAGTAGGTGCCCACCCGACAATACAGAGAAAAGCGCAGTAAAAGGGGCTGTCCAGAGTCAGGCAAAAACTTGGCTGCTTTCTGCCAGAAACAGCGCCACACCTGTCCACAGGTTGTGTTTGGTATTGCACACTACTGAAGTGGATGGAGCAGAGCTATAATAGGGGGGAAAAAGCAGCTAGATTTTTCTTATCCCAGTTCTGGATCATAAAAGATGAAAAGTAAAAACAGAAAAAGTTTAAAAACTTTCTTTAGTGCAGACGGCTCAGATTTGTTCTCTCCGCTACTTTCGGTCTCAAGAAATGATAGGATCCATGATAGGATATGTTGCAAATTAATCTATCAGAAGGAACCTCTGAATAATGCCAGTGTGAACAGAGTCTTATACCAGCTGTACATGCTGTATATCAATATGTGCCCTGGACCTGTGAACCCAGGCAAGTGCCAGGGCCCAGTGTGCAGGGGCTGAGCCTGCTCCATGCAGCACAGCTGCCCTCTGTGCTATACAGCTGGCACCCGAGCCTAACTGCTGCCATTAGATACTCACGTCCATTGTGACATTCAGGAGGCTGGATATGGGCTTCGGATGGTTTTATTATGGCGGGTGGTGTCTGCCATGTTTGCACACCTGTGCCTGGGCTTCATAGGAGAACGGTAATATTACACTCACCGCAATATGGAAATATTACCATCACAATGGTGCATTGTCTATTGAGCGCTTCGTAGTCCTGTGTTCACTGCCGAAGCTGCAGCAAGAATGAACCAGACAATACGTAGCACTCGCAGAGGACCTGACAAGGTTGCAGCATTGTGCGTGTGCAGTGCAGCACGTGAGCCGCCATGTAAACACCGCCACTATTATCACACAAAACACCGCCACATAGCGCAGGTATAAACCCGAGGTGTGTCGCGTGTCTGCTTTGTCTTATCTGCAGGTGTTCCTGGCAGATCGTAGAGGACGACACAGGGCGTTCTCACCCATAAGGTCACTACGGATCCCAGTAAGATGGAAGCTCCTGATGAGAAGACGGAAGCTTTGGACGATGAGAGTAATCTGGAGGTAAGATGGAGACCTGGGACGAGATGATGAGAGTAATCTAGAGAGGATTGGGGTTCGTTCAGGTCCAAGTGTTTTTATACAATCATGGACAGGACTCCATCAATCCATCAAGACAAGTTTTTAGGCTGTGGATGTAGACAAGAATGTTTCTATTCACTGACAGCAAGCAAACATCATAGATCAAAACTGTCCCAGGCTTTGCTGATATTGGCAGCCATAACCTTGGGTAAAATATTGACTTATACTGGAGTATGCTGGGGATCTATCAGCGTTTTGGTCATCTTGAGCGGTGCCGCATGCTCCAACCCAATGGTGCTTTACTAGAAGTGCCCATAGCACAAGACTGTGAAGCGAATGGACTCCCTGTACAGTCCCTTGCATAGCTGGGTGGCGGGGGCTGCTGTGCAGGAAAGCAAGATGCAAAGGGGTGCAGCGCTACAGCAACACTGCTTCTCCTCGATTCCCAGGAAGTCAGACCCCACCAATCATAATGTGATCACAGATCCAAGCAGTATACCATCATTTATGAGATTGGAACACTCCTAAATGACAGCATTCTGTCTGTCAGCAGCTACCACTAGGGGGAGCTCCCTGTATACAGAGATACATGATAACATCCTGTCTGCAGACACCACTAGGGGGAGCTCCCTGTATACAGAGCTACATGATAAGATCCTGTCTGCAGTCACCACTAGGGGGAGCTCCCTGTATACAGAGATACATGATAAGATCCTGTCTGCAGCCACCACTAGGGGGAGCTCCCTGTATACAGAGATACATGATAATAGCCTGTCTGCAGCCACCACTAGGGGGAGCTCCCTGTATACAGAGATACATGATAAGATCCTGTCTGCAGTCACCACTAGGGGGAGCTCCCTGTATACAGAGATACATGATAAGATTCTCTCTGCAGCCACCACTAGGGGGAGCTCCCTGTATACAGAGATACATGATAAGATCCTGTCTGCAGCCACCACTAGGGGGAGCTCCCTGTATACAGAGATACATGATAAGATCCTGTCTGCAGCCACCACTAGGGGGAGCTCCCTGTATACAGAGATACATGATAAGATCCTGTCTGCAGTCACCACTAGGGGGAGCTCCCTGTATACAGAGATACATGATAAGATCCTGTCTGCAGTCACCACTAGGGGGAGCTCCCTGTATACAGAGATACATGATAAGATTCTCTCTGCAGCCACCACTAGGGGGAGCTCCCTGTATACAGAGATACATGATAAGATCCTGTCTGCAGCCACCACTAGGGGGAGCTCCCTGTATACAGAGATACATGATAAGATCCTGTCTGCAGCCACCACTAGGGGGAGCTCCCTGTATACAGAGATACATGATAAGATCCTGTCTGCAGCCACCACTAGGGGGAGCTCCCTGTATACAGAGATACATGGTAACATCCTGTGTGCAGCCACCACTAGGGGGAGCTCCCTGTATAGAGATACATGATAAGATCCTGTCTGCAGCCACCAGTACGGGGAGCTCCCTGTATACAGAGATACATGATAAGATCCTGTCTGCATCCACCACTAGGAGGAGCTCCCTGTATACAGAGATACATGATAAGATCCTGTCTGCAGTCACCACTAGGGGGAGCTCCCTGTATGCAGAGATACATGATAAGATTCTGTCTACAGCCACCACTAGGGGGAGCTCCCTGTATACAGAGATACATGATAAGATCATGTCTGCAGCCACCACTAGGGGGAGCTCCCTGTATACAGAGATACATGATAAGATCCTGTCTGCAGCCACCACTAGGGGGAGCTCCCTATATACAGAGATACATGATAAGATTCTCTCTGCAGCCACTACTAGGGGGAGCTCCCTGTATACAGAGATACATGATAAGATCCTGTCTGCAGCCACCACTAGGGGGAGCTCCCTGTATAGAGATACATGATAAGATCCTGTCTGCAGCCACCACTAGGGGGAGCTCCCTGTATACAGAGATACATGATAAGATCCTGTCTGCAGTCACCACTAGGGGGAGCTCCCTGTATACAGAGATACATGATAAGATCCTGTCTGCAGTCACCACTAGGGGGAGCTCCCTGTATACAGAGATACATGATAAGATTCTCTCTGCAGCCACCACTAGGGGGAGCTCCCTGTATACAGAGATACATGATAAGATTCTAGCTGCAGCCACCACTAGGGGGAGCTCCCTGTATACAGAGGTACATGATAAGATCCTGTCTGCAGCCACCACTAGGGGGAGCTCCCTGTATACAGAGGTACATGATAAGATTCTAGCTGCAGCCACCACTAGGGGGAGCTCCCTGTATACAGAGATACATGATAAGATCCTGTCTGCAGCCACCACTAGGGGGAGCTCCCTGTATACAGAGATACATGATAAGATTCTAGCTGCAGCCACCACTAGGGGGAGCTGCCTGCATACTGTGTCATCATTGAGGTCAATGAATAAGCTATATTCATCACACTTTTGGGCTTCAGACTTTTCCATCATGTTCACCTGTACAGTGTTCATACATGGGATTAGCTCATCAGCCACAGAATTTCTTTTCACTGACCTCTTCAGTGTGGACAGAAATTTGAATCCTTTATTTACATGACTCTATAAATAGTTGTTTTAGACAAAGGATATAGAGGTTTGTGTACAGAGGAAGTTGTGAGGACACAAAGAGATACAAAAACTCAATCTCTCTCTTCTTGATGTGAGAGGGAGGAGGGGAATTCTACTGCGGCGTTCTACCTGCTGTTAGAGGGAGGAGGGGGATGCAGCTGCAGTGCTCTACATGATTTGAGGAGGAGGATGCAGCTGCAGTACTCTACATGATTTGAGGGGGAGGAGGAGGATGCATCTGCAGTGCTCTACATGATTTGAGGGGGAGGAGGAGGATGCATCTGCAGTGCTCTACATGATTTGAGGGGAGGAGGAGGATGCAGCTGCAGTGCTCTGCTCTACATTCTTTGAGGGGGAGGAGGAGGATGCAGCTGCAGTGCTCTACATGATTTGAGGGGAGGAGGAGGATGCAGCTGCAGTGATCTACATGATTTGAGGGAGAGGAGGAGGATGCAGCTGCAGTGATCTACATGCTGTGAGCGGGAAAAGGGAGAATTCTGATTGGCCCAGCTCTAACATCGCACACTCTGCACCCATAGAGAGACATTACCACCACATGGGAGCAGTTTAGTTCTGTCATGTTCTCCTTTTTGTTAGGAGTTGTTTTACTTTCAAAATATTTTATTAGATTTTCAACTTTAATGGGAAAAAGGGGGGGAGGGGGAGATGGGGGGGGGGGCGGTGAGGAGGGGGGGGTGGGGGGGAAAGGGTAAGGAGAGGGGAAAAAGGGGGGGGGGGGGGAAAGGCAAACCCCCTGACATTAGGGGGGATAACAAAACGATTTTCACATTAGAAGTGCATAGATAATAAATTGCAGGAACTATGTACATTTACAAGATACTCAAGAACATGTGTAAGAGCAGTAATAACATTAAACGACACATTATTTGACTCTTTATGAGTCGACGAAAGCACTAAAAACAGGAGAACTTTTTATGATTGGCGAATGGAGCATGAACAGGACTGTTATTTCAAGTGATAGGTGTAGGGAATTGCTGATCCCATCTGGACCATTTTTTTGCGAATTTTAGGTACTGATTGTTAGCAATTGCGAAGTGGAACTCGTGGGATCTATGTAGTGAGATCCTTGAGATAATGTCTTTTGTTGATGGGGTTTGTTGAGTTTTCCAAAGGGAAGCAATGAAGGTTAGGAGTTGTTTTAGACAAAGGATATAAGAAGGGAGGTTTGTGTATAGAGGAAGTTGTGAGGACACAAAGAGATACAAAAAGTCAATCTCACTCTACTTCATATGTGGGGGAGGAGGAGAAGGAGGATGCAGCTGCAGTGCTCTACATGATTTGAGGGGAGGAGGAGGATGCAGCCGCAGTGCTCTACATGATTTGAGGAGGGGGAGGATGCACTGCAGTGCTCTACATACTTTAAAAAGGGAGGAGGAGGATGCAGTTGCAGTGCTCTACATGCTTTGAGGGGGGGGGGGGGAGAAGGATGCATCTGCAGCGCTCTACATGCTTTGAGGGGAGGAGGAGGATGCAGCTGCAGTAATCTACATGATTTGAGGGGGAGGAGGAGGATGCAGCTGCAGTAATCTACATGATTTGAGGGGAGGAGGAGGATGCAGCTGCAGTAATCTACATGATTTGAGGGAGAGGAGGAGGATGCAGCTGCAGTGATCTACATGATTTGAGGGAGAGGAGGAGGATGCAGCTGCAGTGATCTACATGATTTGAGGGAGAGGAGGAGGATGCAGCTGCAGTGATCTACATGCTGTGAGCGGGAAAAGGGAGAATTCTGATTGGCCCAGCTCTAACATCGCACACTCTACACCCATAGAGAGACATTACCACCACATGGGAGCAGTTTAGTTCTGTCATGTTCTCCTTTTTGTTAGGAGTTGTTTTAGACAAAGGATATAAGAAGGGAGGTTTGTGTATAGAGGAAGTTGTGAGGACACAAAGAGATACAAAAAGTCAATCTCACTCTACTTCATATGTGGGGGAGGAGGAGGAGGAGGATGCAGATGCAGTACTCTACATGATTTGAGGGGAGGAGGAGGATGCAGCCGCAGTGCTCTACATGATTTGAGGAGGAGGAGGAGGATGCACTGCAGTGCCCTATATACTTTAAAGAGGGAGAAGGAGGATGCAGCTGCAGTGCTCTACATGCTTTGAGGGGGGAGAAGGATGCAGCCACAGTGCTCTACATGATTTGAGGAGGGGGAGGATGCACTGCAGTGCCCTACATACTTTAAAAAGGGAGGAGGAGGATGCAGTTGCAGTGCTCTACATGCTTTGAGGGGGGGGGGAGAAGGATGCATCTGCAGTGCTCTACATGCTTTGAGGGGAGGAGGAGGATGCAGCTGCAGTAATCTACATGATTTGAGGGGGAGGAGGAGGATGCATCTGCAGTGCTCTACATGCTTTGAGGGGAGGAGGAGGATGCAGCTGCAGTAATCTACATGCTTTGAGGGGGAGGAGGAGGATGCAGTTGCAGTGCTCTACATGCTCTACATGCTTTGAGGGGAGGAGGAGGATGCACCTGCAGTGCTCTACATGATTTGAGGGGGGGGAGAAGGATGCATCTGCAGTGCTCTTCATGCTTTGAGGGGAGGAGGAGGATGCAGCTGCAGTACTCTACATGATTTGAGGGGGAGGAGGAGGATGCAGTTGCAGTGCTCTACATGCTTTGAGGGGAGGAGGAGGATGCAGCTGCAGTGCTCTACATGATTTGAGGGGGGGGGGAGAAGGATGCATCTGTAGTGCTCTACATGAGTTGAGGGGGAGGAGGAGGATGCACTGCAGTGCTCTAAATGATTTGAGGGGAGGAGGAGGATGCAGCTGCAGTAATCTACATGATTTGAGGGGGAGGAGGAGGATGCAGCTACATTGCTCTACATGCTGTGAGCGGGAAAAGGGAGAATTCTGATTGGCCCAGCTCTAACATCGCACACTCTGCACCCATATAAAGTGACAAAGAGACATTACCGCAACATGGGAACAGTTTAGTTCTGTCATGTTCTCATTTTTTTAGGGTGAAGATTTCTTCAGTCGGCTCACTGATGAAGAGAAGGAGTGTCTGCAGTATTTACTGGCGACCATTGATTCCTTAGACCAGGATGAGGACGACAACGCAAACAACGACCCAGGTAATAATAACAGAAACTGAGCGGACGATGAATGCGGGAGATTCAGGAATTGGGTGATTGACGGGTGTGAAATCATTAATAAACCGCCGCTTACAGCAGACCGCATTCTTCCCGGATACTGTTACTCTTTTATCTTATCTTGCAGAGATGGAGAGAACGATAATGCCAGGAGGGTGGAGGGGACGAGATTTGGGGCAACTGTAGTCTTCATAACTGGATTGTTGGGCGTCCTAGCGAACATCCGAATACAACCGCACCCCGGACACGAGCAGTTACCGGCTCTTAGGCTACTTTCACACTAGCGTTGTACTCGGCCCGTCGCAGTGCGTCGGGCCGATGTACCGACGTATACTGTGGAAGCATCGCACAACGGGGGCATTTTTCCAACGCATCCACTGTTGCGGGGAGGTGGGGGTGGAGTTCCAACCACGCATGCGCGGTCGGAAATGGCGGATTCGGCGCTCAAAAAAACGTTGCAAGCAACATTTTTTTTTGTTCGGACGGTCCTCCACAACACGACGCAACCGTCACACAACGGTTGGGACGTGTGGCAATGCGCCGCAATGCGTCGCTAATGTTAGTCTATGGGGAAAAAATGCATCCTGCAGACAACTTTGCAGGATGCGTTTTTTCCCCAAAACGACGCATTGCGACGTATCCCAAACGACGCTGGTGTGAAAGTAGCCTTAGTGAAAGCTATGGAAGGATACAATCGCCTACTGATTGGATAATCCTGGGCTACAGGTTCAGGGACAAACCGTGCGGATATGGTATTATTCATCAGTCATTAATAATTCAGACCAGACCGAAATATCATATGCCAGACCCTGATCCAGAACCCTCAAAGACCAGACCCCCAAATTATCAGACACCAAACCAGACCCCCATAACTATCAGACCACAGACCCCTAAATTATCAGACACCGGACCCCTAAATTGTCAGACACCGGACCCCTAAATTGTCAGACACCGGACCCCTAAATTGTCAGACACCAGACCCCTAAATTATCAGACCAAACCCCTAAATTATCAGACACCAGACCACTAAATTATCAGACACTAGAACACTAAATTATCAGACTCTAGACCTCTAAATTATCAGACACCGGACCCCTAAATTATCAGACACCGAACCCCTAAATTATCAGACCAGACCCCTAATCCGATCTCAAACCAGACCCCTAAATTATCAGATCTCAAACCAGACCCCTAAATTCAGACCAGACCTCTAAATTATCAGATCTCAAACCAGACCCCTAAATTATTGGCTGCCTGACCACATTACCAGACCCCAGATTAGATGCTTTAATTCAGATCACAGACCTCCAGACCCAAAACACCTACATTATCAAACCCCAGAGCAGACCTGTAGATTATCGGATCCCTGAACCCCTAACATATTAGACCCCAACCTTTACATTTTCAGTATCCAGACCCCTAAATATTCAGACCAAAGACCCTTAGTTTATCCAGCCAAATACAGGACCTCTACGTAATCAGACCCCAAACACCTACATTTTCAGACCGCAAATCAGACCCCTAAATTATTACACCCCCCGACCTGACCAAGGCTCTGATAATTGAGGGTCCGGTCTCGGACTGCCCCTATTGCCCAGGTCGGCATTATCCTCGCCTTCTTAGTATTTCTTTTCCGAGCAGTCGCTCGGGTTATTTCTTAGTGTAACCTGAGCCGCTGATCTCCAGGCAGCAGATGTTACGGTATTATTTGACAATGTGATTGCTCCTGTGGAATATTTTTAGGGCAGAGGCTAATTATCCCAATATGCTCGCTGCTTTTGTGTTTTTATCTTTTCTATTTAAGTTGCAGATGCATAATGAGCGGTACATATACCGTATTTTTCGGACTAAAAGACGCACTTTTTCCCCCCAAAAAAGGGGGGAAAATGGGGGGTGCGTCTAATAGTCGCAATGCAGGCTTACCTAGGTGGCAGAGGTGCGGTGGCAGAGGTCCGGTGGCAGAGGTGCGGTTGCGGGGGTGTGGCGGCAGAGGAGGCGCAGTAAGCGGGGTCCCTTTCCCCGGTATGGTGATGCAGCAGGCCCGGTATGCAGCAGAGCCGGGTGAATCCTCTTGTTATCGGTGGTGGCGGCCATTTTCCGGAGGCCGCGCGTGCGCAGATGGAGCGCTCTGCTTCCCGGGGCTTCAGGAAAATGGCCGCCGCGATCTCCATCTGCGCACGCGCGGCCTCCCGCGGCCATTTTCCTGAAGCCCCGGGAGCAGAGCGCTTCATCTGCACACGCGCGGCCTCAGGAAGATGGCCGCGCCCACCGATAACAAGAGGATTCACCCGGCTCTGCTGCATACCGGGCCTGCTGCATCACCATACCGGGGAAAGGGACCCCGCTTCCTGCGCCTCCTCTGCTGCCACACCCCCGCCACCACACCTCTGCCACCGGACCTCTGCCACCGCACCTCTGCCACCTAGGTAAGCCTGCATGGTACGCCAGGGACCCCTCTCACGCCATACCTCTCACTGCACCTCCTGATCCCAACACCTCCTGATCCCAGCACCTCCTCATCCCAGCACCTCCTGATCCCAGCACCTCCTGATCCCAGCACCTCCTGATCCCAGCACCTCCTGATCCCAGCACCTTCTCATCCCAGCACCTCCTGATCCCAGCACCTCCTGATCCCAGCACCTCCTGATCCCAGCACCTCCTGATCCCAGCACCTCCTGATCCCAGCACCTCCTGATCCCAGCACCTCCTGATCCCAGCACCTCCTGATCCCAGCACCTTCTCATCCCAGCACCTTCTCATCCCAGCACCTTCTCATCCCAGCACCTCCTCATCCCAGCATCACCCCACCTTGCCTCCTGTGACCCTGCTCTGCCACCGCCATAAGATACTGTAAATTCGGACAATAAGACGGACCCCCATGTTATAAAAAATCTTTTTTTCTGCAATTTTCACCCCAAATTTGGGGTGCGTCTTATGGTCCGGTGCGTCTTATAGTCCGAAAAATACGGTACTCCTCCTCCGCCCCGGCGAAATACAAGGGGGCGACGTGGTGTGTAAAAGATAAAAAGCGATGATGGATCCAAGTCCAGAAATAATAAATATTAGAAATTATCAATTGCTCATATTCTATAGGCAGCTGCTTATGGAAGGAGTTTGCTGCCACTAGTGGTAAAGAGCGGTACTGCACATTACAGAAGTAACCGCTGCAGGAACCTGAAGTTTGATTTTTTTATTTTATTTTTTTCGGGGGGGGGGGGGGGGGGTTGTTGTGGGTATTTCATGACAGATTATGATGAAAAAAAAATGTTATGTTGTTTTTGATCAGTTTTTGTCCAGGTACATTGGGTAACTGCATTTTCTGCCCAGTGTGTATCGCAATCCGATTTTTTCATACATTTTTATTTTTCGCTGGGTAACTGTGCTGTGTCCTGGGATTGAAATCGATCTGGTGATCATTCCCTGTGTCCCCTGTATCTTTCCCTCCTGGTCTTTGTAATCCATTGCGCCTCCTCCTTCTCCTCTGCACTTTGTCCATCCATCACTAATTGACCCTAACCTGTTTTGAGGTTTTTAACCCAAATTTGTCAAAAGTCCCAATTTTTGCAAGTATGTCTGTCAGGCTGCTGCAGTACAGTACAGCGCAACCTCCACCAGGGGGAGCTTGAGAGGAAAGTGAGACTGCACACACAGGACAGCAGAACAGACACCACCAAGTGGCGAGAGAGTGGTCAGACAAGCCGAGTCAAAAGCACGAGATAGCACGACAGTATAATAGGATTAGACAGATGGATAGTCAGAACGTAGCCAGAGATCAGTAAACCAGAACGGGCAATATACGGTACAATAGGGACAAACAGCAACGAAGTAAATAACCAAGCCAGGAGATCAGAACAGGAGAATCAAGCAGACAAACAGACAGAGAAATACTGAGAAAAGGGCAGACAGAGGGAGTTAACACACAGGACAAGTCAGGGTTAACAGCAGGGCAAATCAAGAGCTACCAGCAGGGTCAGGTTAACACTCCGAAGGCAGAACTATAGCTGACACCGCCAGCAAGATTCATGGGAGCTAAATAGCAAACCTGAACCCAGAATGAGGCAGAGCAAAGTTAACCCTTGACATGATCCGTCCAGAAAAAAGGGCAGACACTAATAAACCCTGGAACGGATCATGACAATGTCAAATTTTGGGACTGTAAACCGCCGTACCAATAAGAATTTACACTGGAGGGGCCTATGGTTGTACATTTTTTTAGCGAGTGTCAGACTCACCCATTCTTATCTAGTCCTGCTCAATGAAAATCTGCCTCTGTCATCAGGCGACGCTGCACTGACAATGGAGGGGGCAGTAATGTCATCATCAGTAGGTGACAGACAAGTGCATTGGTGTGTCTGGGACTTGTGGTTCTGTGAAACCAGGATCTGCATCTGCAGACCAGCAAGTCAGCTCCCTGCAGAGCAGCATTTAGTATATTGACCCTGGAATGTTTGCCCAATTTAATCCAGTTTGTTAGATTCCTGTCCTGACATGGACTGGCTTCATCTTTCGTTTGCCTGACTATTCTGACTCTTTATTCCATACTCCTGCTTCTGATCTCAGCTCCTTTACCTTTTATGGTACCTACCTTACCTGGATTTGACGCAGCATGTGGACTTTTATCTGCCAACTCGTTCTACAGTCCAGCAGCTACTCTGTGGACACAACCCAGGAGCCCCCTATATAAGTCCAGATCCCTCTATAGGAAGGGTGAAGGTCAAGGCATTTTTGGGATCTTCTAAACAGAGTGTAAAAAATTGTGCTATTAAAGGGAACCTGTTAGCAAAAAAAAAATGGCATTCAACTGTAGACATACCACAGGAAAATACCATTTATAATGTTTGCCAGTATTATGGATAATGGAATAGCGGCAACGAGGAGAAAATGAAATGATATTGTCCCTGCAGCCGCTGGCTTCCAGTAATCAGGGCGACACAGGGATCGTGTGATCAGTCCGCGTTCAGTGCACCAAAATCAGACTGCACTCGAAGAAATACTGATAACACTTGGATCAAACTCTGATCAAGGTCTCAAAATAATTGGTCTATTTTTCATATACCTAAGAAAAATGGATGTCAAAATGAGGCCCAAGACAACAAAGGGTCAGGGTGCAGAGCTCAGAGGAGGGGGCAGATCACATGCCCAGCCTAAAACCGCACCTACAATATTTTTTATGTTCGAGCATATTTACACCCTATGTAAGTTGTTAAAAAAAATTGTTAAAAATTTACTATGCAACATTCCGGATATATAAGCCCTTTCTCCAGGGAACACGCATTACTGTCCCCAAACGGACACTTTAGGAGTGGTTTTGATAAGCTCCAACACTTTTGTCATCTAAATTGTGGGACTGTTTTGGCCAAATTAGGACAATTTTTTGCCATTATTTAACCAAAAAGAAAAATAAAACCTAAAACTGGGATGTGTAAATGTACAATAAAGCTCGCCAATATTTTTTGTGGAAGAAGTGGTCACTTTACCCAAATGGAACCTCCAAAGAGAACTCTCATGAAAACAGGCTCCAACATTTAAGTATTGCTGGTTTGTCCTAGGTATATGCTATCAATATTACATTCCTGAAAGCCCCTTTAAGAGTGAGACTGGGTTATTTCCACCCCGCAGCGTCCCGCCGGCGTTCCCCTTGTGGGTTAATACACAATCCAGAGCTGTAATCGTCATACAAACACCCTTCCCACGTCAATATCAGCATGTAAACAGTGATAAAAGCTTTTAAAGCAGTGTTAAAGTGCTATATATGTGCTATAATGACTGCGGGTGTTGACAGAGTGTCCTCACCCTCAACCGGATGACTCCCTAAAAATAGAACAAGTATGAACGGTGTCTAAAATGGAGGTGAAAGATCATCCAATACGAAATGATAGGATCAGAGCTACAGTTAGGTCTATATATATTTGGACAGAGACAACATTTTTCTAATTTTGGTTATAGACATTACCACAATGAATTTTAAACAAAACAATTCAGATGCAGTTGAAGTTCAGACTTTTATCTTTCATTTGAGGGTATCCACATTAAAATTGGATGAAGGGTTTAGGAGTTTCAGCTCCTTAATATGTACCACCCTGTTTTTAAAGGGACCAAAAGTAATTGGACAATTGACTCCAAGGCTATCTCATGGACAGGTGTGGGCAATCCCTTAGTTATGTCATTCTCAATTAAGCAGATAAAAGGCCTGGAGTTGATTTGAGGTGTGGTGCTTGCATTTGGAAGGTTTTGCTGTGAAGTAAACATGCGGTCAAAGGAGCTCTCCATGCAGGTGAAACAAGCCATCCTTAAGCTGCGAAAACAGAAAAAAACCATTCAAGTACTTGCTACAATATTAAGAGTGGCAAAATCTACAGTTTGGTACATTCTGAGAAAGAAAGAGAGCACTGGTGAACTCATCAATGCAAAAAGACCTGGGCGCCCACAGAAGACAACAGTGGTGGATGATCGGAGAATAATCTTCATGGTGAAGAGAAACACCTTCACAACAGCCGACCAAGTGAACAACACTCTCCAGGAGGTCGGCGTATCAATATCCAAATCTACCATAAAGAGAAGACGGCATGAAAGTAAATACAGAGGGTTCACTGCACAGTGCAAGCCACTAATAAGCATCAAGAATAAAAAGGCTAGACTGGACTTTCCTAAAAAACATCTAAAAAAGCCGCACAGTTCTGGAAGAACATTCTTTGGACAGATGAAACCAAGATCAACCTCTACCAGAATGATGGAAAGAGAAAAGTATGGCGAAGGCGTGGTACAGCTCATGATCCAAAGCATGCCACATCATCTGTAAAACCCGTCGGAGGCAGTGTGATGGCTTGGGCATGCATGGCTGCCAGTGGCACTTGGTCACTAGTGTTTATTGATGATGTGACACAGGACAGAAGCAGCCGAATGAATTCTGAGGTATTCAAAGCCATACTGTGTGCTCAGATCCAGCCGAATGCAGCCAAACTGATTGGTCGTCGTTTCATACTACAGATGGACAATAACCCAAAACATAAAGCCAAAGCAACCCAGGAGTTTATTAAAGCAAAAAAGTGGAATATTCTTGAATGGCCAAGTCAGTCACCTGATCTCAACCCAACTGAGCATGCATTTCACTTGTTAAAGACTAAACTTCAGACAGAAAGGCCCACAAATAAACAGCAACTGAAAACCACCGCAGTGGAGGCCTGTCAGAGCATCAAAAAGGAGGAAACACAGCGTCTGGTGATGTCCATGAGTTCAAGACTTCAGGCAGTCATTGCCAACAAAGGGTTTTCAACCAAGTGCTAAAAATGAACATTTTATTTAAAATTATTGAATCTGTCCAATTACTTTTGGTCCCTTTGAAAACAGGGTGGCACATGTTAAGGAGCTGAAACTCCTAAACCCTTCATCCAATTTTAATGTGGATACCCTCATATGAAAGCTGAAAGTCTGAACTTCAACTGCATCTGAATTGTTTTGTTTAAAATTCATTGTGGTAATGTCTATAACCAAAATTAGAAACATGTTGTCTCTGTCCAAATATATATGGACCTAACTGTATATCTTGTACAGGGGCCATATAGGGTGTACAGTATGGAAATGTATAATCTAAGTGTTCATTGGCATAGTGAGGTGTATGCGGTCGTGGAAGAGTCCTCAATCCCCCCCTGTGGAAGACTAGAAAATGCTTCCAGGGGCAGGCTCGTTTTTCCTGCACAACCGGATGGCCAGGAGTTTTGCTGCGGAGGGAAAAATGATGGTCCACCCAATCCATCAACGCTGTCACCCCTTAATTCATGGCAATCAATAGAGATCCCAGAGGTCCAACATACACAATCATATTCGGATAGCCTATCCAATGAGATGGGATTGGCAGAGTAGGATTTACGCATTGCCCTGATCCGGCAACCAGTCCGGGCAATCTTCATTTCCACGGCCGGCATCCTCAGGGTGAGGTCCTCAGCGCCTCATGTGCTTTCTAGGTCCCACAACATCATAGCAACACAAGGTGCCCAAGCACTATTCTTTATGGGTCATCATGATGTGTGTCGCTCTATGATGTAATTTTGAGGCTAGAAAGTATGAAAGGCGCTAAGGATGCTGGCTTCAGAAATAAAGACTGCCCTAGTCCGGCTACTATGGAGGATTGAACTGGACGCAACCTTAGTCATACAAACTACACACTGGATTTTATTGGGTCTGCTGGTAGTGGCCTTATAGATCTATGCCTGAAGTCATCTTCTGGTCTCCCACAGACTCCAAATTTTCTTGGGGTGCACATCCATCCAACAAAGAAGCCTTTGGCCAGGTTGATAACTCTTTGACCTACTAAATTTGTCAATGGTGGATCCGTGATAAAGTTGATACACATACATCAAAGAAGCCTTCTGCCAGGTTGATCCCACTTCGACCATCTAAATTGGTAAATGGTGGATCCATGATTAAGTCACTTAATACCTGACCTCGGTCTTGAAAATCTGATCATAACGTAACATCTAATTACCGCTCTTTATTTCTCTCCAGATTCCAATGAACATTTGAGGAACTCCTCTGGACTTCCAGATCTTAACAGCAGCCGGAAAGGTTTGACCGAAAGCGTAAATCAATCTAACAAATCGGAGCACGAGCCAACGCCATCCAAGATGAAGATTATTAAATCTTTCTCCGAAGACGGCCCAGGATTATCCATCACTGTTACTCCAGACACAGGACAGAAGACCACCAGCTCTCATCCAAGCCACCTGAGAAAATTTGACACCATAATGAGGTCCGGGGTCAATGTCCAGGAGCTTAGAGCTCGATTTATCCATCAACAAGCCAATCCTTCTGTCGAAGATACTTCCAAGGAAACAGAACTTTCTTCAGATTCCAAAGAGCTGCCCCAGGCGACTTCTAACCAGATGTCTACTAGACAAGAGGCTTTGCAAAAGTTGGGTTTGCTAAAAATGAATCAAAGCAGCACAAACACCCCTAAAGAACTACATGGTTTGGACCAAAACACAACAGTAAAAAACAATGAGATAAACCAAAACCACTCAAAAGAAGGGTCCAACTTACCACGGTCTTTTGAAAGGAAACCAGGAGCTTTTAACAGAGTTTGGCCACCATAATCCTCCTTTTTTTATACCCCCGAAAGACTTGCCATAGATTGTATATTTACCAATGTGCAGCATACAGATGAATTTCATATCAATTTTGATTATTTTTTTGGGGGGGAAGAATTTTGTGAAAGAATTTTTGGTTTATACCTATGTTACTTTTACTTTTCAATGGGTTCAACCCTCTTGACTCACATGCATTGCAATGGGCTGCCTTCTATGGCAGTACTTGACCACAAGTTGTGTTTAGTGCTGCATCTCAACTCCATTCACTTCAATGGAGAATAGCTGCAATACCAGATGCAACCACAGGACAGGTGTGGCGCTGTTTCCAGAAACAGGCAGCCATGTTAAAAAAAAAAAAAAAACACTAGACCGCTCAGACTCTGTAAGTTTTAGGTTTTTCAGGTTCAATTAAGTCGCACTTTAGCCCCTGATTACCAGCTGTATTCGCTTTGGAGCTTTTACAGGTGTAAAGTACCAAAATTATTGTTACAGAGATTTCTGACAACGCTTTCATGTTGACGGATACTCGCAATGCAAATCAGGCCTTAATTAGCATACTAATGGACCAATGTAAAATCGGATGTATTAATTAATAAAAATTATTTTAAGAATTATTAATAAAAAAATATGTATTTTTCAATCATTTATTTCATTCTGGAAGGAAACCGGAAGCTTCTGACAAAGTTTGGCCGCCACACTGCTCATGGCATCTACTTTTCTTTCTTTTTTTTTTTCAATTATTTTTGCATTTTATGTTTTTTTTTTTAGTTGATTGGGGTTAAAATGGGAAAATCATACATTGAGTTATTAAAATTATATTGTAGGTCCTTCCGCCTACGTGTGACGCACAGTACCACCCTTAACACCTATGTCAATAATCGTCTAAGTGGCGTATCATAAAAAGAAAAGGCTCTGTGCTTTAATGGAAAGCATTGACTGTTTAACCCCTTGTGTTGCTTGCAGTACAAAAAAAAAATCATTTTGGGGGGTTATTTTAACACAGTTTTTTTTTTGGGGGGGGGGGACGGAATAACTCCAAAATCCTCAAAAACTGCTTGGAAAACTCTTGGAAAAAATTATGCTGCTCATATAAGGAAGGTTTTTAGCATGGATTTTTTGAAAAATGCCTGGTAGAAGCAGATCCTAATGGAATTGGCTCCAAACTTGGTGCTGTCCAATTAAAGGGCTGCAAAAGTATGGTTCAGAAAAAGAAAAGGTCCCCCCCCCCCAAAAAAAAAGGGTTACAAATCATATGGCCCCTATATATCACTTGTCTTTATCTGTTTTAAGTCACTGCTCTCTTTTTTGTTTTGTGGTATGTGTTGATATTTTTGTGGCTTAGTCCTTCAAAACGGCATGGATTTTGGTCAAAATATGAAAAAAAATTAAAACAAATGTTTATGGGGTTTTTTATGATTTTCTTTGCAACTTTTTAGAGCTAAAAAAAATTGAAAGTTCCGTTAAAATGTTCCAAAATTTTCACACAAAAAAAAAAATATCCAGGAGGACGTAAAATCACTCCAGGAGCAGATTAGAGAACATTTACCCCCAAAATATTCACACAAAGTCACAATTGGAAACCCTAAACTGCGACCACAATGGCAAGCATAAAAAAAAAACACCTGGTGAACACATAAAATAGAGTTTAAAGGCAGAATAAGGCGCAAACGAAAAACAGGCAGAAACATACCAAAAAACAATGATTCAGATCCATGGTCTTTGAACGCCTGAAAAGACTCCGTCTGACAGAGCCGCCGTGTTTAACATGGATAATATACTGTAGATTTTGGAGCCACTAGGCCTCATTTATCAAAACTGTCTATGTTGCCCATAGCAACCAATCAGAACTCAGCTTTAATTTCTGGTGAAGCTCTGGTGAAATGAAAGCTGCTCTGTGATTGGTTGTTATGGGCAACAAAGACAGTTTTCATACCTCGACCCCAGTGTGATCCCTTTTAATCACCAAGTAATCAGATCTCATATAAATTTCCTGACCCAAATAGTCACAAGAGATAAATGTTAGACAACCTAATGCCAATGTTTATCACATTGATCGTTCATTAGGTGATCGACTGCATGTTTACACGGGTAACATGGATCAAGCATTCTTATGAATGGGCCCGTGTAAAAGGGCCTTTACTATGTACCATAGAGGGCTGCAGCTAAGTGGCCCCTGGAGACTGGGGGCCAGCAGAGGTTGTCTGCTTCATTTTCTGAATAGTCAGAACCTGTAGAGACCCCCCCTTACAGGCCCTGCAAAGGGGAACAAATTAAATCCAAGGCTTCTTGTCCCAGGTGGTACGGGGGTGTAGTAATTTTAACTACCTCCTAATTTTTTTGCTGTGGGGACCCCCACAGGAGGTTATAGATGTATATTTGGTGAATGACACGTTGCAATATTTTTCATTAAACATTATTATTAGTATAATACTTTTCCCGGACAACTTGTCCACATTGTCAGTGTAAAGAAGGAGAAAAAAACGGAAATCATATCCGCAGTTTCAGAGCAAGTGCTGAGGGCGCAATTCACCCATATCACATAACACCCCTAATCAGATACTATTGTATCATTCCTCCAGCAGCCCACAAATATAGATTGCACAAGGTCATTTCATCAACATATTACCTCTAAGCGTGTTCCACAGCGAATCCACTGCCGAGTGACAGGCTGTGCCTCCGGACCCCGACGCACGTTTCGCGGTTGCTTCTTCCTGGGGGTGTGTCTATGGACAGGCGTCATATGACTTATACCATCCCACAGCCAATCATAGTAACCTGTGAGGAGCTATACCATCGGGAAACCAGTAAGTATACAGGGGCATGTCTATAGGGGGAGTCGGATGACTCACGCCATAACGCGACCAATCAGATTCAAGGAGGAGGAGCAATCCAGAGCACCAGCATACAGGCGCACAGACGATACTAATTGCAAATATAAATAAATAACGCCTTTCACAACAATTGTCAGACGGGACCGAAAACCCGAATAGGACTATCCAGGCACACAGTTAAAACCGGAGAAACAATATATTCAAGTGGGAAGAGTAAATCAACCATACCACCAAAGAATGCAAATAGGGAGGGCCATAACAGCACACTCACTCATATGGGTCAATAGACACAACCACCCCGCGGCCAATGCCAGGCCTCAAAAAGGATTATATCTACTAAGACTGTGAAAAACGTCACATACTAAAATGACCCGTGCACATGAATATACAAACAACAATTTAAAAATATACTAGCGTGCAAGGGGCAAATGCCAGAATCATACCTACAATTATTTGTAAGATGCTAACAATGTGTATAATATTAAAGTTCAAAAAAAGGCCCAAGCCATTAAAGTGACAAGTGCATGAAAAATGCTTAAAGTGCATTGAGTAAAGGGAAGAACAGTAGGCCTCGTGTAGAAAGAGTGAATAGTGAACCTATACCAAAGTCAAGCCAACGATGAGAACCGTCCACCCCCTGCAGGATAGGGGACAACAGCAAGAACATCACCTGGCAAGATATGGTAAAGGAGAAAGACCCCAAATGACTAAGTCGTTAGACACAAGACAAAGGAGGAAAAACTTATTTTATAGAAAGATTCTTTTACTGTGTACAAATAGATTTAGCGTTATATATATAAATGAGACTTGAATCTAAGGTCCCAACTCGTTTTACAGTATCAACCACAGAAACTATAAACCCACGAATAACTATATTAATTGATTATTCCCAAATACCCAGAGAGATTGCACCTTAACCCATACCAAATGGTCTACCAACCCGCAATAAATAACAAACATATCCGTTCAAAAAAGGCCTGGACCCTCATATTGTTTGAGGCCATGTATATTGTAAAAAAATGTTTCCTTCTCCTCCCAAAAACATGTCCATATAATCTTCCAAGACAAGAGCTTAATATTGGTCCACAGATCAGGTATATGATTCTTCTTTTTGTCTTCCTTTCTTCTTTTTTCTTTTTCTCTTTTCAACAACTGGAGAACCAGTCCAAGTTAGAACCAAGTCCCTATATCGAAGTCATCAGGAAAGATTCTGCTCCATAATACCAGATTATATCAGTTCCAGCTTGAAACAGCCCCATACACATAATGGTTCCATCATATAAATTCCTAACACATAAGAAAACAGTTAAAATAAAGCTAAAAGGCAAAATAGCCATCCCTACCACAAACACAAGATTAAAACCAGAGAGAGAACTACAAACATTAATCAAAGTATCTATAGGAATGCACTAAACCCAAGATTCTCATTGAGACCATTGGGAGCCAAAGTGCCCAAACGATATATCCATCGACTCTCTACCCGAGCGAGAGTTCTTCCCAAATCTCCCCCCCTAGGCCCCAGAGAAACCAGATAAATCCCCTTTACCTTCATGAGATATGGATCACAGTCATGAAATTTCTTGTAATGTCTCGGAATTGTCTTTAAACTGGAAATGTCATCCACACTCTTCGCTTTCTCAATGTCCAAGTGATGTTCACGAATTCGGACTTTCATTTTCCCTTGTGGTAAGGCCAATATATACCTTACCACATGGGCAGCTAGCATGGTAGATGACTCCTTTTGATGTACAAGTAATAAATCTTATTTCATATTTTTTTAGACCCATCAAAGTTTGAGAAAAATTTGTCTTTAACACAGTTGGCACAAGCCTTGCATCTACCACAAGGATAAAATCCAGCTTTTTCCTGATTAACTTTTTTAGTGGGCTCATAATGGCTATGTACCAATATGTCTCGGAGATTTCTAGATCTCTTGGCTACTATAGATGGAGTAGGCGGCAAAAATTGTTTCGGAACAGGGTCCGTAAACAGAATAGGCCAATGTTCATTCACGATCCGTTTTAGTTGGTACCAGTTATTGTGAAAGCCGGTAATGAATCTGACTTGGTTGCTATTGGTATCCTTGACAGCACCTTTTTTATTTCATTGTCATAAAGTAACCCATTTCTGGGTGTGTGTTTTGCCCGTAAGTAACTCCTCTGTATCACCTTCGGGTTCCAGAAATCTCCCTGCCAATTTCTCTGATTGTACCTCAAAGTCATGGTTGTCGGAGATACACCTGACTCTTAGGGTACCGTCACACAGTGGCATTTTGATCGCTACGACGGCACGATTCGTGACGTTCCAGCGATATATCCGTGACGTTCCAGCGATCTCGCTGTGTCTGACACGCTCCTGCGATCAGGGATCCCGCTGAGAATCGTACGTCGTAGCAGATCGTTTGAAACTTTCTTTCATCGTCTAGTGTCCCGCTGTGGCGGCATGATCGCATGGTGTAACAAAGGTGTGCACGATATTGTATACGATGTGCGCATAGTAACCAACGGCTTTTACATCGCACATACGTCATGAAATTATCGCTCCAGCGTCGTACATTGCAAAGTGTGACAGCAGTCTACGACGCTGGAGCGATATTGTTAAGATGCTGGAGCGTCACGGATCGTGCCGTCGTAGCGATCAAAATGCCACTGTGTGACGGTACCCTTAGGAATTGCCCCACCAGGATTCCATTAATCGTGGCCTTTGGATGTGCAGATTGTGCATGGAGAACAGAGTTTGTTGCTGTCTTCTTGCGAAAAACTTTGGTGGTAATATTTCCATCGGGCAGGGCACGCACCCGCAGATCCAGGAAATCAACACATCTGCCATAAGATCTGAAATCTTAAAAGGGGAAAAAAACCGTTCTCCCAGTATATACTGTTTGCTGAGTTCCACTTTGCTCGCTTGGCCTTCGCTTTTTGCTTGGTCTGAGGCACCATCTGATTTTACTATTTGGTCATCTATGTTTGAATAAATAAATTGTGTCGTTTTTCTAAAAAATTCTGTTTTGAAACACTTCTTGATCCTATCGTTGAGGATTGTTATGTTTAAGTTCTAACATGAAGCGGGGAGCATATGCTTAAAACAACATCTCCTTGTATGAGCAGAAGGTAGAAATGACTAAGAAGTTCTCTGGAAGTGTTCTTGAAAAGGATTTTGGAACTGATCCACTCCAAAAGCTCCACAAAAATCTCTGTATGACTATAGCCTAAGTGGTGATATACATTGAGACCCGTGACCTTAAAGGGGATGTCAATTTGTCAATGGGTTGTGTCTGATATTGCAGGTCCAGTTCCCCATTGAAGATAATGTGGCTGAGCTGCAATACCACACATAACCCGTGTACAGTGGTGGCGCTATTTTTGTTGCAACATGTACAAGTATATCCTTTCCAGCTGTACAAGATACCAAAGTCTTGCATAAATTACCTGTCGGACACAGCAAAGGGAAACTGCCACAGAATGGCATAACCCTGCATTAATTGACAATTCAGAGGAAAGAAAGGTGATAATTATGGCTGAGAAACAACTGGGAAAACAACAGCTTGGGATGGCCCAAAGCCATTAAATTATACGATAGTCACTGGCGCTTCTGATTACTCATTTCCTCTTCAAGCACCATTGGGATCTCTCCAAGACGATTAACCCTGTTCTTTCAAGGTGAAGACACTAACGTGCTTCCATGCGAGGAGTCATTTCTTACCCAGGCCCAATCATCTCAACCACAGAATGTCGGCACCAGGGAATTAAGGCGCGCTCTACCCAAATCATGGCCGATGTGTTGCGGGATCACTGCAGGACAAGTAATGCCTGATTACACGAAATAAGCCATATTTTGGCAGATAATCAGAGGAGGCATCTCGCACAGCTCGCTCCCTCGCAGCCTCGGCTACATGATCTCTTCTTACTGGTGGGAAGTCCCATTGGATGGAGATTCAATACAGAACAGATCCTGATTGATTCTGGACTGTTGCATTTTATTGCCTCTCCTGGAGGCAGTCGAAGAATGATGAGTCGATAACTTCTGTATTACACTCTGGTTTTATTGCTTTCTTGGAAATGTCTATGTTGCATTTACGCAAAAAAAAAGGCAGAAATCTTCCCTTGCCTTGTTATTAAAAAATGGCTATGTCAGTAGGATTCATTCAGATATCGTCTATTAGGCCTATTTAAAATAAAGATGGCGCCAACCTCAAACCTCCTACCCCATCAGGTCATTTTTGAGGTTTGAAATCTGGGAGATGTCTGAAAGAACCATGGCCAACTCTTTGGATGGCATATTAAGACTCGGGAGCTAAGACCACCACTGCTTGGCGGAGTTTGGTGCTATGTGATAGTTTTGAAAGGAGAACCACCCAAAATCCACATTTGAAAGCGATGGAGCTTTGTCACTAGCAAAGCAAAACTTCAACACATAGTCCTCAAAAAGTCATCAGCCGCAGTAGAGATTTCCATTAAACCAAGTGCAACTTGGTATATGCCATTGTCTTCCCAATAGCAACGTACGGATGCTTGACCGGGACACTCAAGATGGCTGATCGAAAGAAAATTGATGCATTTGAACTTTGGTACTGGAGGAGACTTCTATGGATTCCATGGACAGCGAGGATCACCAACAAAGACATCTTGGACCTAGTCAAGCCAAAACTATCCATGAAAGCTAAGATGACCAAACAATAATTAGCTTATTTTGGCCACATTATGTGGAGTTGGTCGTTGGAGAAAGACGTCTTGCTTGGATTGGTCAGTTGCAGAAGAAGAAGAGGATGGCTAAGAACCTTCTGGATCGACACCATCAAGAATGACATGGGAATGATCATTGATGAACTGTAAGAAGCAACGAGGGATAGAACTGCCTGGTGAGCGATGATTGATAGAATGACGAAGCCGTTGAGAGAGCTTTTGAACTCCTAACGGCAGACCATTAAGTTTGAAAGGGTCTTCTACGTTTTGTTAGACAGGTCCACCATAAGTGAGCTAATGAGAGTTTGCCCCAATATTGGGACTTTTAGCAATCAGCTGTAATTATTGAAAGATCCTGGTAGCAGGTGCTCAATTTCCCTGTAGTGCCCCCGCAGGAGAAATGTAGTATTACACTCTGTGACTTATTTTCTTTTAATTTCAGCATGTCTATTCTTCCACCGTTTGTGCTCCAGTCTAAAAAATGTGAAGAAGAATTTCTCTTGTGGTTTTGCAGCCGTAGTCTGTTTTTCATGTATAAATAAACACATAAAAAATGCTGTGAAACGTGTGAACTTACTCTTAAGTTGTTAAATGTTGTGGATTTTTTTCCTCCCGAAGAAACAGAAAAAAACAGCACAAGGCCTGAATGTAATCAGAAATGGGTAAACCTCACGAGGGCTATCACTGCGCCCCTGACTACCATAGTGCTCTTACCGGCTACATGTCTCGTTCCAGGCTTATCTTATTAGCACTCTGATTAAAATGTCTCTCCGTGAGCGGCGCCGCAGTCCCCGGAGAACGGTTTTTACGTGTTTAGCGTTTCCCAGTTTACTCTTTAATGACTTCAGTCTTCTTGATTAAGAATTAGCTCACTATTACAAGCTGTTATCACGACATGCCGAATTACTCGGTTCGGAGGGAAGATGGGAGGCCAATTAATTGCAAAAATCTATAACAACACCAGGATACAGAATGATGCACTGGGATGAAATATCGCTGAAAATAATAACTATCTCTGTACTTTCTGGATAAGTTTCCTAAAGGTGTGTTCACACTGCGTCTTTTTCCGGCTGTCAAAAAAGTCATTTTTTAAAGTAGAAGAACACTGTTTCCTTAGTGTTTTTTTTTTGCATCTCTTTACTGTACTTTCCGGATTCTTTTTGAACTGTAAGAAAAGGGTAGTGTCTCCTAGACATCTTTTTGGCCCTCCCATTGACTTGTATTGTAAATATTGAGTGTCTTCATAGTGAAAAACACTAAAAGAATGGACAAGTCACTTCTTGCAATTGCAAGGTGTATTTTAAGGCCTGAATTATTTGAAAAAAACTATCAAAAGTCTGGACATATCAACATAAAAAGATGCAAAAAGTATTCTAAAGCTCTGTTCACAGCAAAAGCTATGTGATTTCAGAAATCTCATGCACGCACATTGTTTTTTTTTTCCTGACTGAATTAGAAAACTGCGTTTTTGCAAACTGCAGCATGTCGCTTCTTTCAGCGTTTTTTTCCAGCGTTTTCTCACCCAGAGAAAGAAATGAGTAAGCGTAAAAACACAAGAAAGTTGTATAATGTTTTCTTGGGGGGCACTAAACTTTATCAGCATGCACGAGAGACAACAAAAACGCAGTAAAACCTGTTTTTTTGTAGGCAGCTTAAAAGAGCAGGTTTTACCTGCAGCAAAAACGCAATGTGTGAACATAGCTTAAGGGTGTCTTCACACTGAGGGTTTTTGTTGAGTTTTTGGAGCAAAAACTGAGCTGAAACTCTCCAAAGTCCTCCTAAAAAAATCAAATCTCTTCAAATATTTAGGCTATGTTCCCACGGTCAGTAATCGGCAGCGCTTTGGATGCAGCACATGTCCACAGTGTCCAAAGCGCTGCCCTCTATTGAACGCAGGTGATTCCGCATGTGATAACTGAACCGTGCGGAATCACCACGTCCAATACACTGTACGGGGGAAATTTATCTTGCGGAGTCTCGCGTCTCTGCAAAATAAATAGCAATGCTGCGGTCTGGAGAGACGCACTGCATGTCCGTCTCTGCAGGTGATCCGCAGGCGTCGGTAAACGCATAGTGGACATGGGATTTCTAGAAATCCAATCCACTATGCTGTAACATCTGGCCACTGTGGGTTGGACGTTGCGGATGTATGCAACGTCCAACCTGCAGCGTGTACTGACTGTGGGAACATACACTTTACTAGTGTAAAGTGCCGGACCGAGATAGTCGTGGGCGAGCTACTGCTTCTGCTCACCCTACAGACAAAATGTGTACCAGTCCCGGTGAGCTGCTGTGTGTGGGGTGCATCACACGTACTTGTGGCCCAGGGCCTCCATTGGCTTCAGGCTTTCATCTTCCAGCACCTTTGCAGCAAATAATCCAGGAGACGCTCAGTTTGTTAAAACAGTAAAACCTTTACTTGAAAGCTTTTGGTCATTACAATCAGGCATATAGAATAAGACCCACAGGTACCGGACTTAACTTCAGCCCTGGTTCTCGGTATGGGTAGAGCATCCCTCTTGCTAACTCTTCTAGCCCTAGGAACTCTTCTCCACCACAAGCAGTGCACCCAGATTCCATCACCTCCCGCCTCTGAGGGTTTGAGTCCATCTTTCCCTGCAGCTCCGCAGACTTAGTGCGCCCAAGGGCCCCAATGTCCATCTTGAGGTTCCCAGGTGGATTCACAGGAACGAGGTTCTTTGGCAATCCACTGCCCCGAGTAACCGGCTCATGCTGTCCCTAACAGCCTATTGCCTGTGACTGTTACTTCTATACACTTTCTCTAACTGAACTTGACACTTCCTGAGCTTGGCACCAGCTCCCAGATGCCCCTTCCCAATCTAGACCGGCCGTTATGGTTAACCCTGTCTAGGCTAGCCTGCAGACCCAGAGAGTATTACTCTCAGATAACATACAGTACATCAGTATAAGATCCACATTTAACCAGTTGGGGTGTCAAGGAGTTGGACATCATCTCCATCACTCCTACACTAGCACAAAAGCTTTGATGAATCAGCCCATAAGTCTCTTTCAAAGTTTTTGGAGCAGAAACTAAACAGAAACTCTCCAAATCCTCCTCAAAAGTCATCAAAAACTTTTGTTTCTGCTCAGTTTCGAGTCAGAGTATATCCTGAAGCTTATTTTTTTTGCATCATTGTGGTCCATAGTTTCGGCATATCTTACTGCTGAGTGATTTTTCAAGCATTTTTCAATCGTTTACTTTTTTTTTTTAGGGGGGGGGGGCGTATTTTTTACTGGCCTTTTTTTTTCTCCATTCAATATCGATGAATCAGTTAGCAGTTTCTAACCCCAAAAGTATAAAAATTTAGATCAGGGGTCTCAAACTCGGCTGGGTATATGGGCTGCACATAGAAAAAAAATTGAATTTGGGGGCTGCATTCTTTGCAGGTAAAATTTACATTTTTAGTGATGCCATTTTTTTTTCTATACACATTTGAACATTTTTGCAGTGTTTAGTTTATTGTTTTATAGTGTGGGTCTTTATAGACGTGGGGATAACAAATGTGTATTTTTTTGTTTACTTTTGTGTATATATAAAAAAGCATTTTTAGGCTGCGGTCACACTATGGCTATGTTCGCAAGATGCGTTTTTGCAGCTTTTCTTTTACTGCGTTTTTGATGCACATTTTCAGCTGCATATCACATTACCAGCAAAGTCTGTGAGATTTCATAAATATCATGCACACACCTTATTTTTTTTCCCCTGACTGTTTTGTCAAAGAGCTGTGTTATTGCAAAATACAACATGTCACTTCTTTCACCGTTTTTCACCCATTGAAAGCAATGGGTAGTGAAAAAAGAAACTGCAAAAAACACAGGTATCAGGTTTTGCTGCGTTTTTGGTGCCAAAACTTGATGAAGCTGAATTAGATATTTTTTCAATGCACTAACTTTATCAGCATGCACAAGAGACAAATTAACCCTGACAAAAACACAGAAAAAAAAACCAGCAAAAAAAGCATCAAAAACTAATCAAAACCTGCTTTTTGTAAAACGCAGCTTTAAATTTGCATAAAAAAATACTGCAAAAACGCAATGTGTGAACATAGCCTATCATTATTGGGCCACTATTTCACAACAGTATTTGTAAGCCAAAATCAGGAGTGGGTCAAAAATGCAGAAGTCGTGACGTATTTCTAGTATACTTTTCCTCTGATTGTTCCCCTCCTGATTTTGACCCCTGGTATAGATCATCTTCAGAGCTGAAGGCGCCTCATGAATGGTCAGGCCTCTTCTTTTAGCCGCGTAACGTCTCTTGAAACCTGAAGAGGCTAAAAGACGCTCAAAAGACTGAACATATGACCAGCACATTCATAGATATGAATATATACAATATTTATTATTTTCAGCAGTTTCTGAGTGATTTTTCAGGCAAATTTCGGGGCAGACTTGCCTGAAAAATACATTGTGTGCTCATACCCTAAGTGTGTGTTAACGCTGAGCTTTTTTTTCAGGAGTTTTTGGAGGAGAAACTCTCTAAAAAAAATACGAGGAGCTAAAAAACACAAGTTTTATGCGCACACTGAGTCATTTTGCTGAGTTTTTGGAGCAGAAACTGAACAAAAAATCCAAGTTTTTCAGGAGGATTTTGGAAAACGGTATATCACCCTCCCCAACTATCACCCCACTTGCCACCGCAAGTGGGAAGAGCGAGGCTAAGTGCCAGAATTGGCACATCTTATAGATGCGCCTTTTATGGGGTGAGTAAGAGTTGATGTTTTTAGCCTGGGGGGGCCAGTATCCATGGCCCCATCCTAGGCTATTAATATCAGCCCACAGCTGTCTGCATGGCCTTTGCTGATTATTAATTATAACGTCTTTTTTTAGGGTCCCCCATTTTAATAGCCAGTAAAGGCTAAGTATACAGTTGTGAGCTGATATTAATAGCCTGGGAAGTTCCATGGGTATTATCCCCTTCCCAGGCTATAAATATCAGCTCCCAGCCCTCGGCTTTCCTTCTGCTGGTTAAGAAAATTACTGCACACACACTGTACTAATTGTATTTGTCACTGACATCTGTATATCTACCTATTCTATATGTATTTACTGTATGCAATCCATCTCTTCTATCCTGTTGGGTCCTGCAGTGATTTTACAATACACGGCACATGAATTGCAGGCTTTTCTTCTATCTATCTATCTATGTAATTAATCTGCTCAAAAAAATAAAGGGAACACTTAAACAACAGAATCTAAGGGCACCGTCACACAGTGGCATTTTGATCGCTACGACGGCACGATTCGTGACGTTCCAGCGATATACTTACGATCTCGCTGTGTCTGACACGCTCCTGCGATCAGGGACCCCGCTGAGAATCGTACGTCGTAGCAGATCGTTTGAAACTTTCTTTCGTCATCTAGTGTCCTGCTGTGGCGGCATGAACGCATGGTGTAACAAAGGCGTGCACGATATTGTATACGATGTGCGCATAGTAACCAACAGCTTCTACATCGCAAATACGTTGTGAAGTTATTGCTCCAGCGTTGTGCATTGCGAAGTGTGACCGCAGTCTACGACGCTTGTTGTGAATTCTGCTCTTGGGCTCCCTCCGGTGGTTATGAGTGGTAGTGCTGCGGTAGTTGGATCGCAGCATTTATCAAGTGTATCTATTTTTTGCAATTTGGGCTGGGCTATATAGCCTTGCTTGATCCTTTAGTCAGTGCCAGTTGTCCATTGTTTTTGTAGGATTCACATCCCTTCTGGTCTCTCCTGTTTGCTGTGCTTTTCTTCAAAGATAAGTCCTGGCTTTGTTTTTGCTGTCCACCTGCTGTGGACCTTATAGTTCTGTGCATTTTCATGTTTTTGTCTTGTCCAGCTTAGTCTGTGAAGGATTTTTTGCAGCCTAGCTATTTCTCTGGAGATGCAGATATACTCTCCATGTCTTTAGTCAGATGTGGTGTTTTGTATTTTTCTGTGGTGGATATTTTCTAGTGTTTTTATACTGACCGCATAGTTCTCTGTTCTATTCTTTCTTTTTAGCTAGTGTGGCCTCCTATGCTAAATCCTGATTTCATTTCTACGTATGTTATTTCCCTCTCCTCTCACAGTCAATATTTGTGGGGGGCTGTCTTTCCTTTGGGGATTTTCTCTGAGGCAAGATAGTTTTCCTGTTTCTGTCTTTAGGGGTAGTTATTTCTTAGGCTGTGTCGAGGGGTCTAGGGAGTGTTAGGTACCCCCCACGGCTACTTCTAGTTGCGCTGTTAAGTTCAGGGTTTGCGGTCAGTACAGGGACCACCTTCTCCAGAGTACATCTCATGCTGCTCCAAGGCCACTAGATCATAGCAGACGCTGGAGCGATATTGGAGCGATGCTGGAGCGTCACGGATCGTGCCGTCGTAGCGACCAAAGTGCCACTGTGAGACGGTACCTTAACTCCAAGTAAATCAAACTTCTGTGAAATCAAACTGTCCACTTAGGATTGACAATCAATTTCACATGCTGTTGTGCAAATGGAATAGACATCAGATGGAAATTATTGGCAATTATCAAGACACTCAATAAAGGAGCGGTTCTGCAGGTGGGGACCACAGACCACATCTCAGTACCAATACTTTCTGGCTGATGTTTTGGTCACTTTTGAATGTTGGTTGCGCTTTCACACTCGTGGTAGCATGAGACGGACTCTACAACCACACAAGTTGCTCAGGTAGTGCAGCTCATTTAGGATGGCATATCAATGCGAGCTGTGGCAAGGTTTGCGGTGTCTGTCAGCGTAGTGTCCAGAGGCTGGAGGCATTACCAGGAGACAGGCCAGTACACCAGGAGATGTGGAGGGGGCCATAGGAGGGCAACAACCCAGCAGCAGGACCGCTACCTCAGCCTTTGTGCAAGGAGGAACAGGAGGAGCACTGCCAGAGCCCTGCAAAATGACCTCCAGCAGGCCACATATGTGCATGTGTCTGCACAAACAGTTAGAAACCGACTCCATGAGGATGGTCTGAGTACCCAACATCCACAGATGGGGGTTGTGCTGCCAGCCCAACACCGTGCAGGACGCTTGGCATTTGCCACAGAACACCAGGATTGGCAAATTCGCCACTGGTGCCCTGTGCTCTTCACAGATGAAAGCAGGTTCACACTGAGCACATGTGACAGACATGACAGAGTCTGGAGACACCGTGGAGAACGATCTGCTGTCTGCAACATCCTTCAGCATGACCGGTTTGGCAGTGGGTCAGTAATGGTGTGGGGTGGCATTTCTTTGGAAGGCCGCACAGCCCTCCATGTGCTCGCCAGAGGTAGCCTGACTGCCATTAGGTACCGAGATGAGATCCTCAGACCCCTTGTGAGACCATATGGTGGTGCGTTTGGCCCTGGGTTCCTCCTAATGCAGGACAATGCCAGGCCTGATATGGCTGCAGTGTGTCAGCAGCTCCTGCATTATGAAGACATTGAAGCTATGGACTGGCCCGCCCGTTCCTCAGACCTGAATCCGATTGAACACATCTGGGACATCATGTCTCGCCCCATCCACCAACGTGACGTTGCACCACAGACTGTCCAGGAGTTGGCGGATGCTTTAGTCCAGGTCTGGGAGGAGAGCCCTCAGAAGACCATCCGCTGCCTCATCAGGTGTATGCCCAGGCGTTGTAAGGAGGTCATACAGGCACGTGGAGGCCACACACACTACTGAGCATCATTTCCTTGTCTTGAGGCATTTCCACTGAAGTTGGATCAGCCTGTAATTCATTTAGATTTTGAGCATTATTCCAACTCCAGACCTCCGTGGGACATTAGTTGATTTACTTTGATAATTTTTAGGTTTTATTGTTCGCAACACATTCCACTATGTAATGAATAAAGATTTACAACTGGAATATTTCATTCAGTGATATCTAGGATGTGGGATATTAGTGTTCCCTTTAGTTTTTGAGCAGTGTATATACATATATATATGTGTGTGTGCTACTGACATCTATATACATGTGTATTCTATATGTATATATTTATTCTATCTATTCTAGTGTGTCACGCTGTGATTTTACAGTACACGGCAAATTAATTGCTGTCTTTTCTTCTAGCTATCATTATGTGCTTGAAAAAGGTTCACATTTTCATGAACCGAAACGTTGCTGAGATGGGCTATTAAAAGAAGTTCCTGCTTTTTTTCACTGAGAATGGTGTGCTGCCTCCATGTTTTGGATTCCTATCTATCATTATATATATACAGTGGGTATGGAAAGTATTCAGACTCCTTTAAAATATTCACAAGGAAATGGACAGCATGTGACTTAAATATGAGTGTCTGAGCAAAGGGTCTGAATACCTATGACCAAGTGATATTTCAGTTTTACTTTTTTAATACATTTGCAAAAATGTCTACGTTTCTGTTTTTTTTTCAGTCAAGATGGGGTGCTGAGTGTACAAGATGGGGTGCAGAGTGTACATTAATGAGAAAAAAATGAACTTTTTTGAATTTACCAAATGGCTGCAATGAAACAAAGAATGAAAAATGTAAAGGGGTCTGAATACTTTCCGTACCCATTATATATATATATATATATATATATATATATATATATATATATATGTTTTTTTAAGAATATTTCCTTTGAAAACGATGTGTAAATTACATAGAGAATTGCTCTATGGAAAGCTCATGTTAATATCGCACTGCATTCGGACGTAAATCGGATGCTAGGTGTGAAAAATCGGATTGTAATCACATGACACTCGTCCGTTTTTTTCAGTCCTGATATCGGAACGTTTTTTTTTCACACATTTGGGTATGAGCCCTAAGATACACTATATTTTTCACGCATTTCAGGGGTTTGTTTTTTAAAAAAAATCTTTTGGAATTGTTTCATTTTCTGGTATTTATCACTAATTCTTATTACAAGTCATAAATAAAAACAGAAACATAAAACCAGAATATGCAAGATTTTGAGAAAAAAAAAAGACACAAAAAGAGCAAAAATAAAAATGTAGTATATGTAAATGATTTTTTTTATTTTTCTTTCATCCGTGTGTTTTTTTTTGTAACATGTGATCCCGACCTAAGCTCTATGATTACAATTTTCCATTCCTTTTGTTTCAATAATTTTTATTTTGGGGAAATTTTACGATATTGAGGTAGGGGAACAGGTTATATGCGACAATATAAGGCTGGTTTCACATTTGTGTTTTTTGCCGCTGCGTTTTAGCGCAAAAAAACGCATGCGTTTTTTTGCTATACTTAACATAAAAAATGCATGCGTTTTTTGCATGCGTTTTGCCGCCGCATGCGTCTTTTCTATGCATGCGTTGTGTTGCAGAAATGCAACATGTAGTAATTTCTAGCGGCGTTTTTTGCCGCAAAAAAAAGCATGCTTTTTTTGTGGCAAAAAAATGTATTGCTGTCTATGTAAACGCATGCGTTTTTAAGCACATGCGTTTGGTTGCGTTAAAAACGCATGCGTTTTTATAGAAAAAAAACAGAAAACACACTGATATGCCACCCCCCACCATAAAGGTGATAAAGGGATCCTAACCCTAACCCTAAAGGGATCCTAACCCTAACCCTAAAGGGATCCTAACCCTAACCCTAAAGGGATGCTAACCCTAACCTTAGGGATCCTAACCCTAACCCTAGGGATCCTAACCCTAACCCTAGGGATCCTAAGCCTAAAGGGATCCTAACCCTAACCCTAAAGGGATCCTAACCCTAACCCTAAAGGGATCCTAACCCTAACCCTAAGGGTTAGGATCCCTTTAGGGTTAGGGGTAGGGTTAGGGTTAGGATCCCTAGGGTTAGGGTTAGGGGTAGGGTTAGGATCCCTAGGGTTAGGGGTAGGGTTAGGATCCCTTTAGGGTTAGGGTTAGGATCCCTTTACGGTTAGGGTTAGGATCCATAGGGATCCAACCCCTAACCCTAACCCTAGCTATTTCTGTTTATAGTGGGTTTTTTACTTGATTTTGATGATTGGCAGCTGTCACACACTTCTCAGCATGCGTTTTAAAAACGCAAATGCAGGCAAAAATGCATGTAAACGCGTCAAAACGCCGCCGTTTTTTTTCACATGCAAAAACGCATGCGTCAAAAAAACGCAGCGTTTGCACGCGTTTACATGCGTTTTTTCACCACATGCGTTTGCGTTTAAAACGCTGCGTTTTTAAACGCAAATGTGAAACCAGCCTAACAGGAGTTGAAATTCAACATGTATAATATTATTGGAGAATGACGAAAAATACCATAAATAAATACCATAGAAACTATATGAAGGATAATAATACAAATTTAGACAATCAGCTGAAAAAGACTCTGTATGTGGAGAAAAAAAATGAACTCCATAATGCCCATTCAGATTTATACTTTGTAAAGGAGTTGTTGTTCAAGGCAAAAACTTTCCAAAAAAAAAAAAAACCCCAGCGGTTTATTTCCAAATAAATGAATTTCCCCTATAGAATCTATCTGACACTTCTGTCGATAATGTGGAGGTTATGTGCGGCCTAAAACTACTTTATTGCTCATAGCGACCAATCACAACGCAGCTTACATTTCATATTCCGCTTTTGAAAATTGAAAGCTGCCCTTTGATTGGTCACCATGGGTAATAGTGAGTCACCAGCTGTTGAAAATCTACAACTCCCATCGTGAGCAGACATCCTTAATAGCCTGTTACTCTATAATATACCCAGAGACTGATACCGGGATAGTTCAAATTATTTCCCCAAAGCTGAGACTGATGAAGCGATAATGTTTATCGCTCATGTGACCGCTGCAGCCGGTCACTAGCTCCAGTGGTCATATGGTGTGCACGTAAGCACAGGCCATTGACTGGCTGCAGTGGTCACGTGAATGATACGGAAGGAACCACCTTAGTGGCAGAGCTGAAATAGCTGAAGATTGAAGAGGCGACAAATGCTAATTTTATTATTTCCTGCTTTTAGTATATATTTTTTAAATTCCATATTAATAGACGATAGATGAAGTCAACCCCTCTTCGACCTGAGTTGGCTGATAACAGAAAACAATTGGCTGTAGAGCAAATTTAACAAAAAGAAATTGGGTGTTAGTCTAGGTTCATGTCCCTTTATATTTCTGCGAAGCTTTCTGGCCTACAGTCCAAGATGAAAACTCTTCGATGACCCCCGACATGCCTGCCCTGCTAATTAATAGCGCTCGTATCCCTTCAATAACCCATTTCCTCCGAGCCTCGCTCCTCCATCTATTATCTAAACTGAATCAAGCTTTCATTGCAAGACCAAGAGGCCTCGCTCACCCCTTCTCTATTCTGGATGGGGCGTTGACCTATTTTCGGCATGCACCATGCAAAATTCGGATCACCGTTGAAGTGGGGCGATTAAAAAATTGGGGTTCGACGTTGCAATTATTGACATTTTTCTCACTCATTGTTGCCTTTCTGCACATATTCTGCTAATCTACGGATACACCAGCCGTGCCCAAAGAGGAAAAAAACGACTCATCGCTCTGAAAGATCCATCTGGATATTTTTTCTTTGTTGTTTTTTTTATTTTTTTTGTGCAATAAAAGGAAAGATCCAACCACCAATCCACAGCGCATAAGGCAAAGCCTGCTCCAGGCGGTGGAGACACAGCTCACTGTGTGTGTGGGGGAGGAGGAGTAAAACTGCAGCATGCAGTGGGGGAGGGGAAGAAGTATTATCCGTGTTCACCAGAAACCCCGTGGCTGTGCCTTTGATACATCCCCTAACTGACAGCACATTAGCATTCTGCAATTGTGCCCTTCGCCCTGCCGGAAAGAAGAAGAGGTATGATTGAGAATTTCACATATCCCAGGGGTGTCAATGTTTTTTTTTTGCATAGGAGTATATGTCATGCATAAAAAAGGTCATCCTCTAAGACTGGGGATGGGGGAAGGGCAGGAAGAGGATGGCCGACCCAGTGGAACAATATAGGCATGGGTTGGGTATTGAGTGAAGATGGTTGGGAGATAGAAGGATGCAGTGGGCCTAGTAGTCAGGGCTTCCTGGCCTTTTACCCAATTGGTGCAGTCGGGCCTGTGATTACCTAGCCCATGGATGAACATTGTGAATTTGGCCTATGGTGCACTACTCGAATTAAACCAAAAAGTCACTGTCCAAAGCCTAAAACTTAAAATTACCCAACATTATTATTCTTTAACAGCCTTTGGCTCAATCTCCAGCCATGGCTTCTTAATGGATGAAGGATCTTGTGCAGCCTAGAAAGGTCCACCAGGGTCTTCTCCACCATTATTTTGATGGTATCAAGCCATCGGGTTGCTGGTCTTCCACTTCGCCTTGTTTCTTCTATTCTTCCGACCATGATGCTCTCTTCGTATGATGTGTCCAAAGTAGGCCAGTCGTATGGCTCGTCCACTTTCAACCTATCCTTATTGGGGTCCCTCGATGACCCCTTTATATTAGGATGTCCATGCATCTTCAATAGCAGGTTCTTCGGGCAGGTTCATCCCACCCATACACCTGCCAAAACACCTGCTACGTCTGATCTTAAGGATTGGACATGTTAAAATTCAACATGCCCAATCCTTCTTTCCCCAACATCATCTTTCGGAAGAAAGTTTGGAGGTGTCCACACTTATAAGGTAGTAGACCGGTCCCAGGTGGGTTTTCTAATTTTACTCCATAGTTCATCAATGATAAGATGATCACTTCTTTGTCTTCTAATCTATGGGGAGCAAATGTTTAATTTCCCTGCCGCTCCTCCACTGGGAAAATTTAAGAATTGCACAATTATTAATAAAATCAATGGGTTTCTCATGTCTTATTCAGATGTGCCGGGTCCTCCAGACTAAGAGATGCTTTTTGTGGTCCTTCTTGGAGGCCCCTTAAAGAGCAAGTCCCGTCCTCCTTCCTTACTTTTCCATCTCATGGGGAAAAGTGGTCAAGATCTTTGAGTGTCCATAATGTTTGACCTTTATTGATTCGCTAAGGGCCTGGTTCACAATAAAATGTCCCTGTCATGATATTTAAAGGTTGGTAAAGCTGCGTTTTTTTTTTCCAGCAATAGCACATTCTTTTGTCGTGATTTTCCAAAATTGTTGAGAAAAACACGGCATGCGAATGTGAACTCGGTTGTTCAAACCATTGGAGTTATTTGGTTAATGGGGTGGGGTTTTGTTACATTTCCTAATTTTGCAGCATGCAGTGATATACGTAGATAAACTATGATGCCATCTCTGTCTCAAATTAGCAGCCGAAGTTTTTTATCCAGAGCTGCTCTCCATACTTTTACAAAGGGGGCAATACGTTTGGAGAAGCTTCCCCTTCACCTTTCCTCCCATACCTCTTATCGCTGTTTCTGGCCTGTATGAATAAGTTTCCATGGAGAAGGCATTCCTTCACTGAGGTAGGAACACCCACATGACAACCCTCATGCGTTCTCCTTCGGTTTGTCTTTCCATTAATTTCCATGTAAGGCGCAGCCTGGGAGGACACAGCTATAATTATATGTAAAAATCTGCAATTTTTTATTAAAAAATATAGTAAAATTTAACAGATCACGAAAAAATCTTTGATCAAAATTCCGATTCTATTATTTTCTGCAGTTCTTTAGCTGTGGGTAATACTGGCACAATAAATTGGGCAATAGGCCACACAAATATCTAAAAGGGCTGATATGGACCGCTGTGTGCCGTACACCCAAGGTGTGGTTGACCTATGGATGTGATAAGGCTGAAAAGATAATTTCAAGCTAGGTACAAGGGAGCTGGCGCCATGTCGGCACCGTGTCAGAAAATTCCCATATCGGCTGTAAGGACCGCACCTCCCAGAATAAAATTAATCGCAGGGGCTGATGGGAGATTTCAGCTGCAAAATTTTAAATGCAGCTCCAGCAATCCATGGGGGGTCACAATCTTCAAACCTCCACCATAGATATTAGATGAAAAGTGGCCAAAACCACAGATTTTTGGCAGGATTGGACGATCACCAGAGATTCTCACAACCCAATCCATAGGTGATCTGTGGCCTTCCCGAGAATCGCCTCTTATCTGACGGCAACCGCATCACCTGTGCATCAAGCCGCAACGATGAAGTCATGCCAGGCCGACTAATCAAAAGAAGAGCCGCGGATGCCGTTGGGTAGGTAGCGGTTCTTAGGGCTTCAATCCAGTGGGCACAGATGACTGACGTGGCCGGTGGACTAGGTCGTGCGAATCGATTTGTCCCAACTCTACCGACCATCTAATGTGTATGGGGGGGTCTCCCAAGAATCAAGGTCCGAGTAACCCAAATCCTTGGTGAATCTGCTATAAGGTGTTTTTTTTGTGTGTGTGAAAATTAGTTAATACTTATCTTGTTCTCACAACATGCGGATGGAGTTTTCTAACTCCCTTCTCCTCATTCGCACCAGCGATCCGCCACGTCTGATCGCGTTCTACACCTTTCATCGAGAAGTCTGAACTTGCAATCTGATGGATCTGTTTGGACGGTGAGTTCTGCTCTGGAGTAAGGGAAAGTGTTGTAGAGATGACTGTGAGCAACCTCGCCGGCGGCACATATGCATTATATTTCCTTCACACCTCGTCTTGGGGATAAACCTGATTAATCCTGACGTGTAAAGATGCTGCGCGACCACCGGCGGTTAACATCACAGCTGGTGCTTTGTCTCTCAGAGGTGTAATGTGTATCCGGATCAGACGAAATTCTGCAGATCGGTAATGGCCTGAATATAATAATCACTATAAATAATATATTATCATCTGGAGGTTCCTAAACATGATCGACCCTTGACGCCACGCAGCTGCGAGGTCATTCACCGGAGAAGAGTCACAGCAGGTAATGCAGCAAGCGGCCTGGCAGGCGATGCCCAATGGCCCCCGTTTCCTAGAAAGGGAACCCAGGAGCAAACTAAACCCCCCCCAGTCTTAATTAGTTGTATATGACAGTATAATGGCCATCCCATGCCATGTCCAATACCAGTTCAGTTCGGAAGCAAAGGACCACTGCAGTCTGTGATTGGCTGCAGCAGATAATTAAAAAAGCGAATGTAAGCACGCCATTGTTTTTTCACTTTCAATGCATGAAAAAAAATCTACGGTAATTCTATATCGGACAACACCATTAATAAATGTTCACTGATTTTTTTTTTTTTTTAAAGTGAATTGTGGAGTCGACTCAGCTCCAAAATCCACATAAAAAAAACACTTTAAAAACTCCTTGAATAAGCTTCCTATTCATCAATGGGAAAACACGTATATATATTTATTTTTTGCAACTCGTAAAATTAAAAGAAGGGGAAAAAAAGCAGCATCAGTTCTTGAGGTGTTTCTCCTTAAAAAAACACATGGTGCAAATGTGACTTCTGAATAAATGGAAGCAGAAAAAAAAGCCTGTAAACAAAAGAAAAAAAGTGAAAAAAAAAAAAAAAACCCACACCAAATATGTCACATATGTTTTTTTTTTACTGTGGATTTTTCTGGATAAAAAATCCCCACCAAAATAAGAAAAATAACCTCTTAAAAAAATTAAAGGACCCTGGATCAGAATTCTGAAGTAAAACTATTTGAAATATTGCAAAAATGCTGTGCAGCTCGGAAAAATTGTGTAAATCATGACAGAAATGTACTCCAGTCCCTTGGGGGTGACATATGGCATCTGAAAGATGATCAAATTAATTAAGAGTCACAAATCTCAACGAATTTGGCGCATCTTAATCTTTGAATCCAATTATTTTTGTGTGTTTTTTGGTTTGTCTTTGCGTTGTCTCTGGTATTGCAACTCGGCTCTATTGAAGTGAATGGGGCTGAACTGTTATACCACACACAACCTGTTGACAGGTGTGGCGCTGTTATTGGGAAGAAAGCAGCCATTTTTTTTATGATTTATTCTCATTTTTTTCCTCGGTCTATCAGCTCCTGGAGAGCAGCACCTAAGAGTCTGCAGCTGCCCCCTCCCCCCAATTTTATGACAACTTTGCTTTCTGACACCCACATAATAGATTACTCCTAAAACAACTGTGCAGATTATCTCCCTGACAGCGGCCTCAGCGTGACGTAACCTCATTTCCCAGCAAACATAATACAATCCAAAGTATTTTAATGTCAATGTATTTGCTAAATCGGCTGCTTATTATGGCTTACGCCACACAAATTGTTACGTCGTACATCTGGAGCTGATAAAAGGGCAGACTCGCAATCTATTCACGTCACACTAATCCTCCTGAAGCCATTTTCTTACAAATGGCTTCTTCTGCCTCTCGTGTGATCCACACAATTCTATGGCGGAAAGTACATTTTATCGAAAATATTTAAAAAAATTGCACTGCCAGACATCTATTTTCAGATGCACAGTGGTCGTCCTTATTTATCACTGAGGGGGCCAAAGTAATAAATGAGTGGTCATAAGAATTGATTTTCTGAGGTAAATTATGGTCGGCCATCTTCAGCTTTGAGGTGGATTTTCCAGTCAGACTGTAACAAAAAAAAATGGCCATACATTTTGTAAATTAAGGGTCAGAGCAGAGGCCAAAGTTTGGTCATCATGTTTTATTTAGTTACAGAGATATTGGCATGTTTCTGTTTTTGCTGTGGCGGCCATTTTGTGAAAGTGACAACAGGAAGTGCAGCCATACTGGAGGTGACTTTTCAATTAGCTTTTCATAAATCCACTGCTGTCATTTTCATGTCTAATCAATACTAAAGTGACCGCTTTACCATCAGTTTCTGAGATGTTCATAAAAAAATAGATAAGAGAAGGTTCTGCCATATTGCTTGTCACTTTTGCAAAATGGCCGCCAGGACATAAACAGTAGCAAAAACTGCCGCAATGTGGTGTAGGACAAAGCTACTTTATAGATGCGATTTCGCTGTAAAAGGAAAATTCAAATCGCAGCCATCTTGTTCTGATCACTCTTATAAGGCCTTTGTTGCTGTCATTGTTATGGGGGCACCGAGGTCAGAAACTCTTATGGTCTTTGTTGCTGTCAGTATTTTGGGGTCCTGTTGTTGTCACGCTTATGGGGAACAATGCTGTTGTGAGGACACTTATGGGGGCAGTGTGGATAGTGCAGTTATGGGGGCACCGCAGTAGACTCTGTTACGGGGGCTAACATTTGTCGTTCCCATTCATAACAGAAGGGACGAGGCTTTGCTGGATCAATCGTACAAGTGATGCCACTGATGCCAGGCAGACCCCATTGATATATGATGGGGTCACAAGTTCCTGCATGTTGAGTATACACCTAAGCTGGCACTGTTATGGGGGAGTGCCACGACCACCACTGTTTTGGGGCTCTGCAGCCAGTACTGTTATGGGCTAAGGTGGTCGGTGCTGTAATGAGGGGCTCCGCAGCCTGCACTATTATGGAGTATGCAGTGGCCAGCGCTCTTATGGGGGTACTGAAGCCAGTACTAATAAGGGGGGGCTGCGTTCACCTCTGGTATGGGGGCTGTATGGTTGGCTATGTCACAGGGTTTTCTGTAGCCAGCTGTTATAGAGGGCACTGTGGCCGACTCTGTTATGGGGGGGAGCACTGCGGTCAGCTCTGTTATGAGTTTGGCGCTGCAGTCGTCACTGTTTTGGGGTGGCTACATTTCTGGTACTGTTATGGGGGAGGGCTGCATCTGGTATGGCTGTAGGGGGTGCAGCAGCAGCCAGCACTGTTATGGGGGCTCTGCATCCAGCACTGTTATGGGAGGGCTCTGCGACCAGCATTGTTGCTGGGAAGGGTAGGGAAGGGGGGGGGGGGGGGGGGGTGCAGCCAGAACTGTGATTGGGCCCTGTGGCCAATAATGTAATGGGGGAGCTGCTGTGACTTGCATAGTTATGGGGGACTCCGTGGCAGGCACTGTTTTGGGGGTGCTAGGTCAGCTTTGTTGAGGAAGCATTGCTGCCAGCACTGTTATGGGGGCTCTGTGGTCAGCACTGTTATGGGGCAGGGCTCTGAGGCTAGCATTGTTACGGAGAGGGGGGATTAGCTGCAGCCAGTACCCTGTCCTGATAGGGCTCTGAGGCCAATAATATAATGGGGGAGCTACTGCGTTCGGTATAGTTATGTGGGACACTGTTTTGGGGTGCTAGGTCAACTTTGTTATGAGGAGGCATTGTGGCCCACATTGTCATGGGGGCAGGGGTGTAGCACTGTTATGGGGGGCACTGGAGTCTGCTCTCTTATGGGGACATCATGGCTGACTCTTATATCCTTGTACTGGTTCCACTCCACTGTCTCCAGCAGAGGTGGGAGAGGGGCAGTGAGCATTCCCCAGACAAGGAGCCTGTAATATTGTAGAACCCCCCACCCTCATTAAAAAGCTTGACACCAACTCTCCCTGGTATGCTCAACTGCCCCTTCCCCTTCTGTAGAAGCCATCTCCATGGCTGCTCCTTCATGTTGTACAACCCTCCCCATCCCCCAGGCGCAGTGTGGGCGGGGCGCTGTCCGTGTGCTGGGCGGGGCGCTGTCCGTGTGCTGGGCGGGGCGCTGTCCGTGTGCTGCGCGCCAGTCCCGGCTCGTCCAGCAGGTGGCGCTCGCCGCCCGCTCTATACTCGGAGGCGTTGTTACCCGCCATAGACGTTGGGGGGCGGCATAGGCTCGGGCGGAAGCGAAACGGCATTTCCGGCGCTCAGCGGGGCGGCCATTTTTTTTTTGTGTGTGGAGCGGCGGAGGCCGTGCTGGGGTGTCACCAGGGGGAGCAGGAGACGGGTCTGGAACAGAGGAGGAGGCGGAGACGAGAGCGGCGGCGGCGGCGGAGACAGAGCAGGTAGGAGAGGGGATGAGGCGGTGACCGGAGACGTGTCCCATCCCCTCCCCCATACCGGATCATCAGGAGCCGCCTCCCTCCCCCAGACAGCGGCCGCCCGTGTGTCCGGCAGCGCCTCCTGTCATGTCTCCCTCACACATCCTGGCTCCATCCTCCATTATTTGCTCATTGTGTGTAAAGGGGAACTCCAGCCCAGAAGGCAATTCCCCGAGGAGCACCTCCACCTGGTCACCACTGGGGGCGCCACTGTCCGGTGTGATCTTGCTCCATCAGTATTGTCACCCACCTTTGTTGGCCATTTTTAATGCCACCCCAGAATTAAAGGCTCTGACCGTCCCCACCGGTCTCTATCCTATAATGGCCCAACCCAATGTGACCGCTGCAGCCAATCAGTGACTGAAGGAGGCCGGAGATAGAGCGGTGTATTGGAGGGGCTATGGCAAATAAAATTGGGGGCAACCCCTTTAAATCTATTCCCAATTTACCCTTTTTTTTTTTGTACTTTTTATTTAATTTTCCTTCTTCCTGGTGCCAGAACATTTTTATTTTCCTCTCCCCATCGCCAAACGAGTTGTTCTTTTGAATGACATCATTCACTTTACTAAATAATGTACCAAAAAAATGGGGGTGGGGGGAAATCCAAATGTGATGAAATGGTGGAAAAAAAACAAACACCAAACCCCAATTCTGCTCTTGTTTTTGGGGTTTAATTTTATGTCTGGACAATGCTCCCGGTCAGTCTTATGTCAGTGGTGTACTGAGCATATTCCGACATATTTTTGAAACATCTATTCGTAACCTAATTGGGCAGGAATTCCAAAATATATTGTACCTACAGAGAACCGGAGTATGACACCCCAAAATATTTACAAAATGCCACAATTAGTAAAGAGAATATTACTTTATTAAACTGTATTGTTTAATAAAAATATATAAAATATATAAAAACACAGTAAAAGTGATGGATAATGGTGAGGACACAAAAATCGTCAGCGGTGTAAAGGAAAGCGATTATCCGAAAGGTACCTATTAAATCAGGGTTTTGTGTATTTAAAAAAAAAAATCTGACAGTGGTTTTTTTTTTTTTTTTTCAAATGACAGATTTTAATAAAAAACAATGTAGTAATCTTGCAATTTTCACATCAGCCACTTTTTCTTTTTTTTTTTTTTTTTCATTTTTAGACTTCTACTTCCTGTCAAAAGAGTTTTCAGCAGTTTCCTTATCAACAGAGGCAGGATTGTAGTGAGGGGTAACGGCTGTGATAACACAGGATCCACCATTCACAATAGGTGATGTCACAGCTCACCTCCTCCTCCTGTGCAATGAGGGATAACACCTCTATATACAGTAGATAACACAGGATCCACCATTCACAATAGGTGATGTCACAGCTCACCTCCTCCTCCTGTGCAATGACAGATAACACCTCTATATACAGTAGATAACACAGGATCCACCATTCACAATAGGTGATGTCACAGCTCACCTCCTCCTCCTGTGCAATGACAGATAACACCTCTATATACAGTAGATAACACAGGATCCACCATTCACAATAGGTGATATCACAGCTCACCTCCTCCTCCTGTACAATGACTGATAACACCTCTATGTACAGTAGAAAACACAGGATCCACCATTCACAATAGGTGATGTCACAGCTCACCTCCTCCTCCTGTGCAATGACGGATAACACCTCTATATACAGTAGATAACACAGGATCCACCATTCACAATAGGTGATGTCACAGCTCACCTCCTCCTCCTGTGCAATGACAGATAACACCTCTATATACAGTAGATAACACAGGATCCACCATTCACAATAGGTGATGTCACAGCTCACCTCCTCCTCCTGTACAATGACTGATAACACCTCTGTATACAGTAGAAAGCACAGGATCCAACATTCACCATAGGTGATATCACAGCTCACCACCTCCTCCTCCTCCTGTACAATGACTGATAACTAGTGATGAGCGAATGTGCTGGGATAAGGTGTTGGCTGAGCATGCGATGGTGATCACCGAGTGTCTCGAATATGTTCGAGTCCCCGCAGCTGCATGTCTTTTGGCTCTTAACACATGTAGGGATTGCTTCACAAACGGGCAGTCCCCGCATTAGAAGCTTCTGTACAATACACGGCTCGGGGTCGGACCGTTGCTGTTAATGTTCATGTGTTGTTTTCTGAAACAAAAGGTATTCACATGTAAAGCGCCATGGAATAAATGGCGCTATAAAAATGTATAATAATAATAATAATAAGTGAGAATCTGAAATATCCCCAGTTTCTCTGAGTCACAATTTTTTTTTCTTTATTAGATTGTTCTATAGAAATATAAGAATAAAAACAAAATGCATTTTTTAATGCAATACATGACACAAAAACCTGATTTAGCCGATAGGTTGTTTTGTGATGGTTTCTTTTTTAACCCCTTAGTGACCGGGCCAGTTTTTACAATTCTGACCACTGTCACTTTGAGGTTATAACTCTGGAACGCTTAAACGGATCCCGGTAATTCTGAGACTGTTTTTTTTTTCGTAACATATTGTACTTCATGTTAGTGGTAAAATTTCCTCGAAATAACTTGCATTTATTTATGAAAAAAAAAAGGACATTTTACTTCAGCACAATTTTGGAACCTAATTATTTTTGTTAAAAAGTTGTAAGTGTTAAAAGTTGACCAGCGATTTCTCATTTTTCCAACAAAATTTACAAATTCATTTTTTTTTTTTTTTTTTTTAGGGACAACCTCACATTTGAAGTCACTTTGAGGGGTCTATATGATAGAAAATACCCAAACCTGACACCATTCTAAAAACTGCACCCCTCAAGGTGCTCAAAACCACATTCAAGAAGTTTATTAACCCTTCAGGCGCTTCATGAGAACTAAAGTAATGTGGAAGGAAAAAAATGGAACATTTAACTTTTTTTCACAAAAAATTACTTTGGACCCAATCTTTTTTTTTCAAAAGGGTATCAGGAAAAAATGGGCCACAAAACTTGTTGGGCAATTTCTCCTAAGTACGCTGATAACCCCCCGTTAAAAGGTGTATTGTTAAGGGGTTAAAAAAGTGTGTCTTAAAAGAAATTCTGACGTTCATAAAAAAAGCTGTAGTTTTCTGAGAATCGTTCTATTTTTACGTTTATCTCGGAGCCCTGTTTTTTTTGTTTTTTTGTTTGTTTTTTGTGCAGCTTTTATTGGCATCATTTTGTGGTACCTACGACATTTTGATGGCTAATATTGGATTTTCAATATTTTTTTTTTTTCCCTCCCCTACACGGTGTGTACTGCGTGGATTAAATAACTTTATATTTGACAGATGGGTTTTTTACAGACATGACGAAACAAAATGTTTATTTTTGTGTGAGAAATGGGCTGATTTTAAATAAAAAAAAATTTAATTTTAAATGTAAAAACCTTTTTTTTCTCCTTAAACTGTATTTTTTAGGACCTCTGTAGAGCACAAATCACGATGTCGTAAGACTCTGCTCGCTGCTGAGATTCCCAGGGGGACATGATGGCAGCAACTGGAGTCATCACCCCCACCCAAGTCTCGTCCCGTGTCAACCCATCAAGTCTTGGCGGCATTTAAAGGGTTAAACAGCAGCAACCCAAAGCAAACTCCGATCGCTGCGTGATCCCGCTCCGTACACCTACACCCAATATGTCTTGTAGGGGATTAAAACTTCCATAAATTTTAAGAGTACATATTTAACCCCCAAATCTTGGTGGCAGCAGAGACCCGAGATGTTGGGCTTAGGATGGACTGACGGATGTCGCAGCAGCGACTGGCCCGGCTCGTGAAAACACCTCTGGATCCTAATGCCGCTCCCCACTATCAACATTGATTTATGGAGATTTCTGGTGGGTCCGGCTGTGTCCTCACATCTATTGGACCCTGAGAACCAGAGAAGTGATCAGGTCTGGAGCCTCATCCTGTTCTTTCAGGTTTTTAAGAATGGTTAAGATGCTCCTTGTAGACTCCTGCAGGATTGGTGATGGCAATGGAATCACAAAACGTATATGCGGAACCCTTCATCACACCCTAAAATAAAAGGACCTCATGTCCGACCCCCTAAAAACAAGACAATTACTAACCCCACACCAGACCCCATAAAGAAATAACCCTCTGAAATTATAGATATCGGATTTGCACATTAGACCCCATCAATTAAAGAGAATCCAACCCTCTAATAAATGTCGCCCCCGTCCACTATTTCCAGAAACATTTTGAAGTGCGCCATCCTCAGATTAATTTTGTTGCTCCGCCCCACTCCCCAAATTAATTTTGTTGCTCCCAGATAAAGAGAGATTAGATTAGTTTCTTGGAGGCATAATCTGGAGCCACTTCTGATCCTCGAATGGTGATATTACAGAAATGCAAAGAGGCGACGGGTCCACAGTCATCAGGGGCTCCTGGGTGGAACCTTCCGTCATCAGGGACTCCTGGGTGGAACCTTCCATCATCAGGGACTCCTGGGTGGAACCTTCCGTCATCAGGGGCTCCTGGGTGGAACCTTCCGTCATCAGGGGCTCCTGGGTGGAACCTTCCGTCATCAGGGGCTCCTGGGTGGAACCTTCCGTCATCAGGGGCTCCTGGGTGGAACCTTCCGTCATCAGGGGCTCCTGGGTGGAACCTTCCGTCATCAGGGGCTCCTGGGTGGAACCTTCCGTCATCAGGGGCTCCTGGGTGGAACCTTCCGTCATCAGGGGCTCCTGGGTGGAACCTTCCGCCATCAGGGGCTCCTGGGTGGAACCTTCCGCCATCAGGGGCTCCTGGGTGGAACCTTCCGCCATCAGGGGCTCCTGGGTGGAACCTTCCGCCATCAGATCTGTCCTTCCAAAATCGTCAGCTCAGAACAAATCTGCCGGATTAGGCAACATTTTGCAATTCTTTGTACATTATTACCTAATAATAGGGAGAATTGGCCAGAGCAGGAAGTCATCAGGGGAGGAGATCAGGATGACGGGACTGGATGGTTCAGTTTCGGGAGCGATCACATCATTATTCCATCATGTTAATTAAAGGGGTGGATGTGACAGTCATAGGGCGGTATTTGCCATTAGGTAGATCCCACGGTTTAGCCTGATTTATCCACTTCTCAGGTAAGATATGGGGGGGGACGTGTAAAGGCTACAGACATAGGATCATTGCAGGGGCGACCACCAGCTTCCTGTGACGACACCAGACGGCTGATGGTCGATTCTCGCGTCTGCTTAATCTTTTAAGTTTGCGAAAAGTGATGGTTGTCGGTGCTGGAGATAAGGGATTAAGGGGGTTAGAGATTAATTTTTTAACTTTAAATTCCCATTTTTGACCATTGCTTAACATCTCCCCTATGTGAAATGGTTGATAAGAGAACAATATAGATACTGATTGTTAAGGCTCTTCTGTAAGGGGGTGACCTAAGACTGGACACACAGGTGTTTTCTTGGGACATGTTTGCACAGTCCTCTTGGGCTCCTGGTGCCGGGGGGCTTGCTTCTTCTGTTTGTGCATTCCTAGCACTGGGTATTTATTTGATTAGCATATTTTTAGGGCATCATACAAAGTGGAAAGTAGAAGGTTCATAAGAAAACCAGGTGGGATTAGACTGGAGCGTTGGGTAAACTCAGAAAAGTTCCCACTCAGCAGAAAGTTCTGTGCGGACTGTGAATGCAACGCTCCCCCATAATCTTATATATTTATTTTTCCGTTTCTGCTGACCATATGGCACAGCCCCAGAGCCCCCATAATTCGGCACACCAGATTTCGGGAAGAGGTTAATGGATGTAGTACGTTGTGGGAAGCCTGTGCACGACAATCCTAAAAGGCTAGAGTGTATGTAAAATCTTAACAGGACAGATGTGGCCTCCTGATACTGCAGCAGAACGCACCCCCTTCCCTGTAGAAAAATGGCGAGGATGTTGGAGAAAGTCACACATTTTGCACAAGTACGATGGACGTCTCCATTGTAGTGCGAGGCCCCTTATAAATGTGCCCCCCATCGGACGCTCTGTAAATATCAGGCCGTGTGTCAAGTCTGGGGCGAGCGTTCACGATGTGGCGCTTCGGTGACAGCTTTGAGGTTATCCTCAGTCTTCATTATCATATCAAAAGTTGAGTCCCCTGGATTCTCGATTGCTAGAAGGGGTCTAGACGCTTGTGGTAGCGGAAGATGACTAATCCTTCTTGGCCTCTTACATGAACCATAAGGGGAGAGTCTGGTCACCTCCATTCCGGATTGTCTCTCTGACTTTCACCCTTGTATATATGGGCCACCGTTCCGATAAAGTAGATGCTTCTGTAACCACATGTTACATCAGAGGGGGAGAGTTACAGTGAGTTGATTTTTTTTTTTTTCTTTACCCGATGACCTTTTGCAAGGTTGTTCTTTAGAAAGGGAATAAATGTAATTTTCATATGGCCTCATAGACTTTTATGGGCAGCAAAGTACGTTTTCCTGCAACCCGGGTCTTGTACGAAGCCTCAAGTTAACTAGCCCATAGTTAGATTTAATCACACACTAATGTCCCAAAATGTGTTCACCCATATCAATCATAGTTAGATTTAGTCTAGTAAGCTCAGAGTTTTAGGAAGACGTGATTTGCTGCCTATAGAAGTCTATGAAGTCTTAGTGCCTATAAGGCAGGCAATAAGTTTGCAACATGAGAATTGTGGCATGTTTCCTTAAAACAGGGCCATGTGGATGATCCATTGATGCATTGGTAATTCTTTAAAGCTTTTGAGACTAATTTTATGTCTCTCGTTTCAGTAAAAGTGAAAGCAGACGCTCTTCTACCTAATGCCATGAACGTTGAGAAGAGTCCAATGGAAGAGAAAGCTGTGCATTCGTGGTCACGGCTCTCCTCTGCGGGGAAGAGTGCCTTTGAGGAAGCTTTGAGAGTCTTCAACCCGATGTCGAAAGACCTGACGGATACCGAGATGCAGCTGGTGACTTTTCTCCAAGGCCTTCGAGAAGAAGGCCATCAGCCCACTATCCTGAGCAGCAAAGATGTGTATGGGTACAACTCAACCACAGCGGACACACCGCCACTGCCGCCACCAACCACAACGGCTGGACCTAAATGTCCTGCAAAAAACACTTCTGCACAGTCTAGATCTCACTCCAAAAACCAGACTGGCAAACTGGCGAACTCAAGAGTAGACATTTCTGCAAAACTTTCCAGCAAATCTTCAACTAAAAACTCTACGAACTTACTGTTGACTTCACTAAAGCAATCTGACTCCGCGAAGACAAGAGGCTCACGCGTCAAGTTTCCTTCCGACGTGTACGCCGGAGCCTTTCCCTCCATGAAGCTGTCTGTGGTTTTAGAGGCGTTGGTGCCCTTTAAAACCACCGCCTCTTCTTTGGCAAGCTTTAAGGAACAGCCCCTGGTGACTGCATCCAAGCAAAACGCCAAGGGGAAGAACAATAAAGCCTACCAGTCCCTAATCAAAGACCCCTCCACTCTGAACGGGGTGGTCTTGAACGGGATAAGCGGCAAAATTTTAAAAGAGAACGACGCCTGCAAGGCCTTTGAGATTTTGAACGGGCGATTCTTGGTACATTCTCACCCGCATTGCAACGGTATGTCCCAAGCAAAACACAACGCTAAACTGCAGACAGACGGCACTAACAGAGAAGCAAAACTGCAAAATGGGGGGGACAGGGACAAAAAACGTAAACTCAGCGAGGTCTTTGAAGGGACGCCGGTCAAGAAGAGGATACAGATCACTCTTCCCTCGGTGAGAAGGTCTCCATTCGATAAGGACAAATACAACTTGCTCAAGTCGACCGTCATTAAAATAGATAAAAGGTCTTCAGATGAAGAAGTCAGAAGGAAAGCGCAGCAAATGCTACGGATGAACCTTTCCCCGGTTCTCCGAATCCAGCCTTTGTTTGTCGGCCTCCAATAAATTGACCTCCAAACTTTTTTTTTTCTTTTTTCTTTTGCTTTCTCTTTTCTTCACACTTCCGATTGTTGGGAGCTGAGAACAGATGTATTACGATTTCCACAAATGAAAGCTGCTGATAATTTGGGGTCCTTCCTCTTGTTTATTTTTGTGGCCATTTTTTTTTTCTTCTTTCCGTCACTTTATTTTTACAGTATACTTAACGCGCAATGCTACCGAACACTCGGCCATGTCTTGTAAGAAACGTTTCGGGAGGGGAGGGTTGAACCTCGGTCATGGACCCTCCGTCTCTTTGATACATGGCAAATATGTATATTTTGTGCAATAGTTAAGACCCATTTCCTAAGGTATCATATGCACTGTGATTCTGCTTCTCTGTATTGTTTCGATCGATTTGGCTAAGGGACTGTTGTACAACTTTTTTTTTTTTTTTAATATATATATATATATACAGACTTTAAGGCCTAAATGTTTTTTTTTTCTTCTATTTTTGTTTTGCCGGAGCTACTTGAATTGCTACAGTGAGAGGTTTTTTTTAATATTGGCGAGTAACGTGGAGTCTTATGGGTTAGGAGCTCTGGTAATTTTTGGGGGGTTCTTCGGGACTATGATATTATGATTGGTCATTAGTATTGGATCGGTTGTGATCTGGCAACCGGGACCCCACCGATGAGTCATGTGCACCAACCGCGGCGGCCGGATGTACCGCTCCATTCACTCGACAGGCGCGGGACCTTGTTACAGCTCATCAATGGAGGGTGTCCGACTCTCAGCGATTTGATATTGTTGACCTTTCCTTATGATATAGGCCATTAATAACTTAAATTTCACTTTTAAAGGGGTTGTCTAGGATTAAGTGACTAATCCTAAACATGGCTGCCGTGTATCTGTCCGATTCTGTTCTCTTCATACACATTAATTCGTGTGCCTTGTGTTTATCCACGATGTAATGGGCAGTTGTTTTTTTTTTTTTTTTTTTTTCTTTCAGTCCTTCACTGTCCTATCTCGGACATTTATGGCAGATACAGAGGAGATACATTAAGTGGCTCATGGATAATGACAGGTTTGGAAGTAAGAGAATCATGTGTGACCCCCTCCCTCCATCCCGGTGGTGTGAGATTGGACCCACATCTGTGGACAGATAATGCCATCAATATCCAAAACGGGATCACCCCTTTTAGGCTGTGTGCACACGATGCGGATTTAGTGCGGATCCGCAGCGTTTTTTTCCACGCAGAAACGTTGCAGATCCGCAAAGTGATTTACAGTAGAATGTAAATCAATAGAAAAAAAACGGTGCGGAAAAATCCGCATGAAAACCGCTGTGGATCAAAAGAAGTAGCATGCTACTTCTTTGTGCGGAACTGCAGTGTTTCTGACCCTTTCCATTATAGAAATCCGCATGGGTAAAAAAAACGCAGAAAATCCGCGGCAAATCTGCACCTGCGTTTTTTGCCAGGAGATGCAGATTTTGTGCGGAAAATTCTGCACCCCAATCCGCAAAGTGTGCACATAGCCTTAAGTTGACTATTGGGGATTCGGCCAAGCTGATCATTGCTTCGAGTCCCAAAAAACCCCCCAACCCCTTAGGTCTCAATCACTGTACGTCAAGGTGGCGCCGATCTGAGTTTTCATGAATCCCTTTACACCTTCCATTGCGAATATATCTAATATTTTTCTATGGTTTCCATAAAGTGTTTTTTTTTTTTTTTTTAAATTATTTTTTTACCTTTTGAGTGTTGTCATCGTGGGCGTGAAGCTGCATCGGAGACAGACGGACTTTATTTTTGGTAACTTTTGTAATTTTTATTTCTTTTCTTTTTTTAACTTGCCCTGAGGATTAAGCTACATCAGAGGCAGTGGGTTGGTTTATCCAGTTTTAGGTTTCTCGATCACTCGGTCCAGGATCCTCTTCCCGCTCCCGTCACAGCCTGTTGGTTCTTTTCAGGGAGGGACAAGATGCCGGAGACTTTTGGAAGCCGCTTTCATCTGGAGCCAATTTAGCGCCGACCATTCGGGTACCCCAGGTCAAAGCCGACCATTTTAGATTCATGTCACATGCATAGTATAGGCGATGGATTGAGAACCCTGAAGCACTCTTTACTTTTTCTGCTGTTACAGCTTGTTTTTTTTTTGGGTAGAGATAAAGGATAGGAAAACCTTGTGGACAATTTGTATTTTGGGCTAAAACCATTTCTACACATTAAAAAAGGTTTTGCACCATTTGGCTTTTATCAGCACTTTATTTCTCTGCACATTACTGGCTGCAGAATAAGTTAACAAGAGGGTACATCAGTGAGCTTGGAGGATTGTAACTCCTAATTTGTCTTTTATAGAACGCCTCTGTGCCAGTTTATGGCCACAGACGACAACAAAGTGGAGCTGAACTTTGATGTGGTCATACATTGGCTGAGAGGAGTTAAGAAGAAAATTTTAAAGCCACAACGAACTCCCTGACAGATTATCAGAAAACTCATTCTGCAGCTAGAATTAGCGTAATGCAGAGGATATAGGAGGCAAACTGTGCAAAAGTTTTAATGAATCCTAATTGCAAAAATTATTTTTAGTTTGAAAAATACATGTATTTAAATTTAAAAAATAAATAATAATAACCCCATAAAGGTGGAGTCCTGGGAGCCGTGCAAACTGCATAACGGGCAGGTGCCGGCTGTACACAACCGTCATTTTCTTAACGGCAGTGACCGGGGCACGCGCCGATCACTACTGTTTAACCCTGCTGTTCTGTTGGTCAAAAATGACCGACTTTGAACTTCAATATTCTTTAAAATATTCAAGATGCGGCTCTGAAACCCGTGGCCGACCGACCCATCCTCATTTAAGTCAATCAACCACAAGTTTCAGAACCGCATCTTGAACACCCCAAAAAATACCAAAGTTCAAAATAGGTCTCCCCAGACCGAACAGAACAGCAGGGTTAACCATTTAAATTCTGTTATCTAAAAAAAGCCATTTAAATGGTGAGATTATCTGGCACCCACTACTTCCTGCAGCCGCCATCTTTGTTCTCCCACGAAGCCTGGGCCTAGGAGAATATGATTTCTTTGATAAACTGCAGTATTCTGATATCAAACAATCGCAGGATCACGGGGATGAAAAAATAAAGGAAAAAAGTAAAAACAAAAACTATAGAAGATGGTGCAACTTTTTTTTAAATTTATATATATATATATTTTTTTTAGCCCAAAATATGTACAGTTGAGGAAAGAAAATGTCCCTGGCCTTAACGAATGCTCAAGAAACTTTGTTTTTGTTTATCTTTGTTGTTATCACTGGAATTCTTCTACACATCAGTAATGAAGGAGTCACTTGGACGGGGTGCTGGGTTCATCCATCTTTACGCACTTTTGTTTTTGTCGGCCTTGAGGCTAAATTCTCACCTTTCTGGATTTTCTTTCACCCTTAGTAGTCAGCAGGGAGTGTGCCATATACTCACAGGCGACGGCTGTTTCACCGACCGTCGTGGCTCGTAACAAAGGAGTGACATCAGCCGAGAAGTCCGAGTGCTTGTGGAATGAAGTTTAGTGGACGAGGAATTTTCAGAATGTATTTTTCCGTCACCTTGAGAAAACAAGCTAATATTACAGATGCCCCCCCCCCCCCAATTGCAGGTGCCAAATTCACCCAGACTTATTAGATGGGCAGTATTGGTGGTCTCGGTGGGTTTTTAACATCTAGGCAAAACTGAGGGTGCGAAGTTTGACGGGTATTCAAAGGGGTACCCATAAATAAGTAATCGTAGTGTATGGATGACCTATTGATCCGGAGGACGGGATTTGGAGAGCGCCATGAGATTGATCTCTGCTCCATTATCAGACCGCTGGAGATGGCCAAGTAGAGTGTGTTGCTATTACGATCAGTCTTCTAGTCAATGCATGGAGTTTGCATAGCCTGGTTCTTATGATCCCAGACTTTGGTCTCCAAGCGATCAATAAGTCGTCCCGACTTCTAATTTTTGGGGAAACTCTCTTTAGAAGAGGCGGCGTCATTCTCGATACCCTAAGGTCCCGCGCTAGACACGACACAGTGTATAAGTTCAGCCCGAAGGGGCCCTTTAAGGACTTCCGTACGGCGGCCTCGGAGCGTCCGTGTAGATTTTTCCTTATGTCCACCTTTTTGTTCTCCAGTTATCACATACCTGCTGACCAGAGTATTTATTTGACCCACCCCCCACGTGTTACCGCCGGCGTCGAGCCGTCATTCCGTTCATACAGTATACTGCGACATTTCAGACGAATCCTGTTTTATTTTTTTTCCGTATTAAGTTATTAAGCTGCAGCCCAAATATTGTGGAGTGTTGTTTTATGTAAATTACTTTTAGATTTCTATTTTACGTTTCTGTTAATATATGTATTTTTACTTATGGAAAAAAATAACAGTTAATGCATTCTGTAAAAAAAAAAAAAAAAAAAAAAACAATAAAAAAAAAAAACTGAGAAGGCGGGTCCCATCACTTTCTATGAATTTCAGGTTGTGAAAATATTTTTTCTTTTTAGTTCTGAAGGGATTAATATGTATCGTGATAATGGCGCATGTCTGGCAGAAAATTAAGCAGGTGTAAAGCTTCAGGTTCACGTCCCCGAGGGGGATAAACAGTGTAATACTCCCTCTCATGTTACATATTGTTAAAGGGAGTCTCCGCACAAGGTGACTGTACAAACCAAGCATAGGCATTCGGTGCACCATGGCGTGGCCAAACAACGCCACCTTCCTACCTGTTTGTGTTTTTTGCCTTCCTTGATTGACAACTCTGACTATATAGAGGCGGAGATGGAGGGAAAACAAGCAGGTGGGAATGTGGAGTTAAATGTTTGGCTCCGCCATGATGCACCGAGTGACTGTACTTGGTGTTAACAGTCATTCTGTGCTGACAAAGACCTTTATTATGGATCTCCCCTCTAACATCTTGGTGCCTCAATGGCCCGAGACCAAGCTTGTGCCTCCAGTAATGCAGCAGAGATCCGGTCTCTGGGCCCTGATAGCCGGGAAACACAACCATTGGCTAAATATTAATGCCGTGAGCTATAAAGCAGCCGGGTCTCGCACATTAGAGCCGTGTTCCCACGTAGCGGAAGAGCTCTGGAAGGGTTTTTTTTGTGTGCAGAAAATCTTACAGCGTCTAACAATTCTAGTGACGGGGATGCGATGGCATGATAATTGCACACCACGCGTTTTGGAGACTAAATTGAACAGCGCATTTTTGTTCCTTTTTTTCTCTTTAAAGGGGACACTAAAAAAAAAAAAATACAGATGCATTTTCAAGTGCAGAATGAAAGCTTTTCTGTGCAAACACGCGTTAAAAAAATGCAGCAAAAATGTAGAAAGAAGCAGCGAAAATAGAACCGTGTCAGTGGCCTCGAAGGGTTCATTATCCCTGTGCATGCTGCAATTAAGATGGTGGCGGCATCAGCTCTGGTGATCTTGGGCAGACGGGGGTTAATGTCAGGACATCTCATGGTCCGAAGCAGTGAAGGGGTTAATGTCGGTGTATCTGGTTGGTCTCTCTAGGGCAATCAAACTACCTGCATTTTAAGATCCATGGACGGCAGTGCAAGGGTTAATTCCGCATACCTAAATTATTGCGTTTCCAACACCTCTACGCTCCAGCGTTCCCCCCCCCCCCCCCTGCGCTGATTATAGAGGGGAGCGCAGCATACTGACCAATATTACTGTTGGTCTATGATGGATCGGATGCCCACCAGTCCCACCCAGAAATAACCCTGAAACGGGGGCACAGTTTTTTGTTTTTTTTGTTGAACAAGATAGCTCCAAATTTGCTGAGATTACATCTGAAAAGTTGCGACGGTTCCATCAAATTTGGGAATATTGGATGGTATGGTGCAGGAGGGGGAGGAGAGAGGGCTGAGCTGAGCGATTTGGGGGTCTCTGCTTGCCCATTAAGTGAAAAGAGACTATGGGCAAAAATCTATAGGTGAAGGTGCTGTCGTCTCCGTGGTGATTACGATCACTGGCACTAGGTGGCGCTGCTCTCCCTATACATCCACATTGACAGTGATGGCTATGAGGAAGCTTTTAGATTTTAGGGGTCTGGTGCTAAGACCCCAGTGACCAAGTAATTGCCGTCTGCTTCTCTATTTTATCTTGTGAAAAACTGTTAGCCTCTGGTAAAAAAAAATTTCTGAACCCACTGTTCAATGACTGCAAGCAGAGATCCTGAAATCTGTGGGTGGTTAATACAGAAAGTAGATTATTATTAAAGGGAACCTGTCACCCCCGTTTTTTGAGATTGAGCTATAAATACTGTTAAATAGGGCCTGCGCTGTGTGTTCCTATAGTGTATGTAGTGTACCCCGATTCCCTATGTATGCTGAGAAATAACTTACCAAAGTCGCCGTTTTCGCCTGTCAATCAGGCTGGTCAGGTCGGGAGGGCGTGGTGACATCGGTGGTTCTTCCTCAGCTTTACGTTGGTGGCGTAGTGGTGTAGTGGTGAAGACACAGCGCGCGATCTGCGCTGTAATCCCTTGCATCGGTGGGGGCGGCCATCTTCCTGGGGCCGCGCGTGCGCAGATCGAGTGCTCTGCTGCACGGGGCTTCAGGAAAATGGCCGCGGGATGCCGCGCGTGCGCATTAGAGATCGCGGCGGCCATTTTCCCAAAGCCGAGATGCAAACTCGGCTTTGGGAAAATGGCCGCCGCGATCTCTAATGCGCACGCGCGGCATCCCGCGGCCATTTTCCTGAAGCCCCGTGCAGCAGAGCACTCGATCTGCGCACGCGCGGCCCCAGGAAGATGGCCGCCCCCACCGATGCAAGGGATTACAGCGCAGATCGCGCGCTGTGTCTTCACCACTACACCACTACGCCACCAACGTAAAGCTGAGGAAGAACCACCGATGTCACCACGCCCTCCCGACCTGACCAGCCTGATTGACAGGCGAAAACGGCGACTTTGGTAAGTTATTTCTCAGCATACATAGGGAATCGGGGTACACTACATACACTATAGGAACACACAGCGCAGGCCCTATTTAACAGTATTTATAGCTCAATCTCAAAAAACGGGGTGACAGGTTCCCTTTAAAGTGCATAAAGCTGAAAACCGCAAATCTAGAAATGGAAGATTAAATAAGGAATCTGGTCGCCCTCGCTTAGTCCTGAAGAAATCCTGCAGAGAACACAAGGGTTAATCTGCTGATCACGCCCATCTTTGCCTATTGGCTGGCTGAAGCTCAACCTCCTTAGGTAAGCGGGTGGGACTTAATCTTGTCCTAGTGCAGGGGAGAGGCTCCTGCTGCAGACTGTTGAGAGTGAAGAGGAGGAGAGAAGCTATGGCTGATCTCCTGAGACACAGAGATTTGTAAAAAGTTTTGGGAGCCAATATTGGTTCTAGTAATGGTTCACATCTCCAATTTAGAGCCGGAGGATGTTTTGTTTGTTGTTGGAGGCAGGCAGGAAAAATGCTGGTCTGCAAGCTTGGCCCAAGGCCTCGTGAGGTTTCGGGCGGAGCGCCCTATTTTGATTGCTCATTTGATTATTGGCATCGTATTATTTTCCTCTGGTCATGACTGGGTTAATATCTTTGGACATTTAATATGTTGGCGCTTGATCACCCTAATTAGGTCCTTACTACAGGTACTTACCGCACATTGTGCAACGCCGTCACCTGACGGAACTCCACTTATAGGTAACGTGAGGCCGGATTTCACACTCGCACACAGAGGAGTCATGGACGCGTCGCGGAGGTAAGAGCCGTCTTGTTATATAGTTGGACTGCGTATCGCAGCTTTGGGACCCCCAGTAGCAGCCACAGTGCCCCCACTGCCAGACATCGGGCCTCCAGTAAAAACCACAGTATTCCCATTACAGCCACTGGACCCTTAGCAATGGCCACAATACTCTGATTACCAGTTCCAGGGACCAAAGTAATACCCACAGTACCCCCATTGTCAGCCATACCCTCCAGTAATACCCACAGTTGCCCCCATTGTCAGCCATACCCTCCAGTAATACCCACAGTGCCCCCATTGTCGGCCATACCCTCCAGTAATACCCACAGTGCCCCCATTCAGCCATACCCTCCAGTAATACCCACAGTGCCCCCATTGTCAGCCATACCCTCCAGTAATACCCACAGTGCCCCCACTGTCAGCCATACCCTCCAGTAATACCCACAGTGCCCCCATTGTCAGCCATACCCTCCAGTAATACCCACAGTGCCCCCATTGTCAGCCATACCCTCCAGTAATACCCACAGTGCCCCCATTCAGCCATACCCTCCAGTAATACCCACAGTGCCCCCATTGTCAGCCATACCCTCCAGTAATACCCACAGTGCCCCCATTGTCAGCCATACCCTCCAGTAATACCCACAGTGCCCCCATTGTCAGCCATACCCTCCAGTAATACCCACAGTGCCCCCATTGTCAGCCATACCCTCCAGTAATACCCACAGTGCCCCCATTGTCAGCCATACCCTCTAGTAATACCCACAGTGCCCCCATTGTCAGCCATACCCTCCAGTAGTACCCACAGTGCCTCCATTGTCAGCCATACCCTCCAGAAATACCCACAGTGCCTCCATTGTCAGCCACACCCTCCAGTAGTACCCACAGTGCCCCCATTGTCAGCCATACCCTCCAGTAATACCCAGTGTCTCAACTGTCAGCCATACCCTCCAGTAATACCCACAGTGCCCCCATTGTCAGCCATACCCTCCAGTAATACCCACAGTGCCCCCATTGTCAGCAATACCCTCCAGTAATACCCACAGTGCCCCCATTGTCAGCAATACCCTCCAGTAATACCCACAGTGCCTCCATTGTCACCCACGCCCTCCAGTAATACCCACAGTGCCCCCATTGTCGGCCATACCCTCCAGTAATACCCACAGTGCCCCCATTCAGCCATACCCTCCAGTAATACCCACAGTGCCCCCATTGTCAGCCATACCCTCCAGTAATACCCACAGTGCCCCCACTGTCAGCCATACCCTCCAGTAATACCCACAGTGCCTCCATTATCAGCCATACCCTCCAGTAATACCCACAGTGCCCTCACTGTCAGCCATACCCTCCAGTAATACCCACAGTGCCCCCATTGTCAACCATGCCCTCCACTAGTACCCACAGTGCCCCCACTGTCAGCCATGCCCTCCAGTAATACCCATAGTGCCCCCATTATCAGCCATACCCTCCAGTAATACCCACAGTGCCCCCATTGTCAGCCACGCCCTCCAGTAGTACCCACAGTGCCTCCATTATCAGCCATACCCTCCACTAGTACCCACAGTGCCCCCACTGTCAGCCATGCCCTCCAGTAATACCCATAGTGCCCCCATTATCAGCCATACCCTCCAGTAATACCCACAGTGCCCCCATTGTCAGCCACGCCCTCCAGTAATATCCACAGTGCCCCCATTGTCAGCCATGCCCTCCACTAGTACCCACAGTGCCCCCACTGTCAGCCATGCCCTCCAGTAATACCCACAGTGCCCCCATTGTCAGCCATGACCTCCACTAGTACCCACAGTGCCCCCACTGTCAGCCATGCCGTCCAGTAATACCCATAGTGCCCCCATTGTCAGCCATACCCTCCAGTAATACCCACAGTGCCCCCATTGTCAGCCACGCCCTCCAGTAGTACCCACAGTGCCCCCATTGTCAGCCATGCCCTCCACTAGTACCCACAGTGCCCCCCACTGTCAGCCATGCCCTCCACTAGTACCCACAGTGCCCCCCACTGTCAGCCATGCCCTCCAGTAGTACCCACAGTGCCCCCATTGTCAGCCATGCCCTCCACTAGTACCCACAGTGCCCCCCACTGTCAGCCATGCCCTCCACTAGTACCCACAGTGCCCCCCATTGTCAGCCATATCCTCCAGTAATACCCACAGTGCCCCCATTGTCGGCCATACCCTCCAGTAATACCCACAGTGCCCCCATTCAGCCACACCCTCCAGTAATACCCACAGTGCCCCCATTGTCAGCCATGCCCTCCACTAGTACCCACAGTGCCCCCCACTGTCAGCCATGCCCTCCACTAGTACCCACAGTGCCCCCCATTGTCAGCCATATCCTCCAGTAATACCCACAGTGCCCCCATTGTCAGCCATGCCCTCCAGTAATACCCATAGTGCCCCCACTGTCAGCCATACCCTCCAGTAGTAGAAACAGTGCCCAATTATTAGCCATGTCTCCCTCCCTCCATGGGAGGTAAGTTACTGGTAGTGCGCCCACTAGTGGGGTCAGTGGGTGGTCTCCACCCCCAGTTGGCCCCAGCAATAGATCAGTTTGGCAGACAGTGATAGGATATAGTGTAACATGGCGACTATACAGTCTATGGCTGTGATGAGCCTCCGGACCCCTTTATGCCGTCAGTGCCCCATTATATGGCGGCTTCCACAGTAAGTAGGTGGCGCTGACACTTATCCGATAACACAAGCATAAAGCGCACAGATCCCTGCAGACATCGATTCAGGGGGCAATGAATGGGGCACCGACCTCTGCAGACCCCCTCTCCGTTAGCAGTGCTGCTCTCCAGCTCGGGGGGGCAGAGAGGAGCGGCCGCTCTCAGGATTTTATACTTATTAATAATTACCAGGGGAAAAGCGGAGAAGCATTAGGAGACGGAGGTCACTATGACAACCCTCCCTGGACAATATAGAAGAAGCTGCGTACAGTGATCATCCTAGCAGCTCCAGAAGGGACATCTGCCCCCAATACCGTGTATACAGAGGGGTCCGGGGTGTCAGTTATGGCTGGTTGTCAGAATTGGAGAATGAGCCCTAATCGGAGGATTTCTGTCTGCAGAAGTGACTCCGGCAATACCCCGATGTGTCGCGGCATCTGCGAAATGCTGCAAGAGTCGCCCGAAGAGGAGGATGAAGGTGATGGGTCTGGTGGAAATCCGACTTATGTGCAGCAGCTGCAGAGGTAAGTGGCAGGGGGTCCGGGGGGGGGGGGTCATTAATGCAGAAAGTAAATTAGGACAGTGCATATCCTAAAATCACGTATCGCCCGCACCCCTAGTTAGTCTGCAGCATTTCCTGCACGATCCTGAAATAGTTAATCTTATAGAAATCTTGCAGAGAGCACAGGGTTAGTTGCCCGCTGATGACTTCCATCTTTGCCCTATGCACCTCCATACACAAAGATGGGCTTTGGCCATTTGTCCTCCCCCAGAGAGTTCAGGGGGGAGAGGCTCCTGCTGCAGGCAGTAAGGGCTGGGTGAATGCAGGTAGATGGGTAGAGGTCAGGAAGGGCGGAAAACAAAAATGACAATGCCATGTATACTTCTGTATGCTCAGGCACCAGGTTCTGGGGGCAGAGACCTTAAAAAGTCCGATCCGGATATGAAGCTTTAAGTGATGAGAGATTTTATTTTGTTTCCAAAGGATTTTGGGCGCTGATGGAGCTGAATACTTTCTGCATCCTCCCCCCATGGAGTTTCACATCAGCGCCTCCTTGCAAAGTATTCTGGACCAGATGGAAGGTAACGTGAAGCGCCTGGACCCCAATGTACCGTAAACTTGTCGCAACCTGCCATCTGTCACTCATAATATTGTGGTAGAGGGGTCTTAGGGTCCGGGGGCGACTGCTACCACTGCCCCCCATACAGTACTGCCCCTAACGCTGGATTAGAGAGCTGGTTTTGGCTGGGGAATCATTTAGTGAATGTAGCAGAGCTCAATTTGTCAGGAGACTCTCATAGAATGTAGAAGAGCCAAGCGGTGTAGCAGATGTGGATTTGTCAGTGAACTCATAGTGAATGTCCAAAAGCCTGGCAATTTAGCAGAGATTGGTTTGTGGGCAGAATCATATAGTGAAGATAGCAGATCCCAGGTGATGTAGCAGAGCTCAATTTGTCAGGAAAATTGCTTAGAAAATTCAGCAGAGCCCAGCGGTGTAGCAGATGTGGATTTACAAGTGAACTCACACAGTGAATGTACCAGAACCCGGAAATTTAGCATAGCGTGGTTTGTGAGGAGACTGACATAGTGAATGTAGCAGAGCCCAGGTGATGTAGCAGAGCTCAATTTGGCAGGAGACTCGCATAGAGAATGTAGATGAGCCCAGCGGTGTAGCAGAGTTGGATTTCATAGTGAATGTACCAGAACCCGGCAATTTAGCAGAGATGGGTTTGTGAGCCGGCTCAGATCGTGACTGTAGCAGAGCCCAGGTGATGTAGCAGAGCTGAGTTTGTCAGAAGGCACCTTAGCACCCTGTGTCGGATTACCATAAACTGATGGTGCAGAGGGGTAGAGAGAGACCGCTGCCAGAGGAAAAGGATGGAGAGACGGGGCAGCCACCAATCCTCCCATGCTGATTGTCAGGAGAATTAAATTAGGGCGACCTCTTAATTAGGACACTTGGTATGGAGACTCAGTCCGGCTTCTGGTTAGGCCCGGCTTATCTCCTCTCTTCCCATGGCTTCTTCCAGATACACCAGGAGCAGAAGAATTATGGAGAATCCTGCAAGAGAGATCAAAGCAGAAACTGAAGGTGGAATACGGGGAACCAATATCACAGGAAGAAGTGAGTTTGAAATAAAAAATCTCCAAAAATGTAGTTCAGTGACAGAAAGCATCTGCTTTTAGTCTTTTCCAGCGGCAATATATAGTTTGGCCTCCAGGTGGCGATACATCCCTTACAGTAAGATTCCAGCATTGTCAATGGTAACTTATTCCCAAATATCAAGTTCCCCCATATACACAGAACGGGGGATATCTTGCTGACCAGTAGAGATATTGAAAAAGGGAGCGGAGTTTTTACTGAAAGTGGTAGAACTTTTAGCCATCCAGTGGACCAAAGTTTGTGTTTGTTTTTTTTTTTTTTAAGATCAATCTGCTCAGGGACTTTTCTCAGCGTCCGATGATGCAGAAAGTGTCCAGAAAACGCCGTCAGCTCATCTACATCAGGCATCTGCTGGAGTCTCAACAAGACCAAACCGACCTTCTGCTCTCCCGTAATCCATTCCCTGACATGAACGACGACCTGGGGTTGGAGGGATCTACAAGATTTCTGCATCAGATTTTATAATCTACTGTTCCCTAAATCAGGTTTAGTAATATGTATATTTTTTTCTTTATACCGGTCAAAGCTCCAAAATCCCTGCAAAGCAAAAAAAACCAAAAACCTAAGTGATGAAATTTAGTTATAACCTTTAGCCACCACTAGGGGGAGCTCTAGAGCTGACTGCATACTGTTAGTGAGGTTAATGTACAAGCAGTGTGCAGGGAGCTCCCCCTGGTGGTAGCTGAGGGGACAGATCACTGCCTTCCTACGAAGTCAGTACACGTCTCCTGAAATACTCTGTGCAGCTGCATTTATTCCCACAATCTGGTTATTCACTGAATATTCCTTCCACATTCACATCTATTCTGGTAATATATGGAGAAATAAACAAAGTTCTAAACATATTCCAAACTTATTTTGATCTTTGTTAAATAAATGTCCAGTTACTGTGATGGAAGTGAAACGCTCATGTAATAAATCTTATTACGGGAAGAGATCAACTTCTTCCACCTTGTGTTTCCCATTTCTCTGCCTGCAGGGTCTTTGTAAATGTTCAGAAACCTCGTCAGTCCCCAAACATTTGGTATAAAAGGTAGAGAATCACCCCAAGAAGAACAACATATTCCACAGCATCAAAGATCGTAACTAGAGGAGTATGGACCCCAGGACAACGGCCCACCCACCAGCTCGATGCTCAGATGCCACAGTGATGCTGCCTTTATGCCTCCATGTATGAATAGCGCCCCCTATGTGCCTCAATGTGCTAATAACCTTGTCTGTGCCTACATAAATGAACAAATCCTCCTTTTGTACCTGGCTCTATATGATAATAATGCCCCAGTTGTATCCCTATATATTAACCCCCTCTGTGCCTCCATACAATGCAAGTCACCCCTTCTGTACCTCTGTATATATTAATAATGCCCTTCTGTGCCTCCATATAATGCAAGTTACCCCTTCTGAGCCCCCATACATTAATAATGCCCTCTCTGTGCCTCCATACATTAATAGTTCCCCCCCCTGTGTCGCCATACAATAATGCCCTCTCTGTGCCTCCATATAATAATGCCCTCTCTGTGCCTCCATATAATAATGCCCTCTGTGCCTCCATGTAATAATGCCCTCTGTGCCTCCCTACAATAATGCTCTTTGTGTCTCCATATAATGCCCCCTTCTGTGCCTCCATACAGTAATAATGCCCCCTCTGTGCCTCCATACATTAATAGTTCCCCCCTCTGTGTCGCCATACAATAACGCCCTCTTTGTGTCTCCATATAATAATGCCCCCTTCTATACCTACATATAATAATGCCCTCTTCTGTGCTTCCATACAGTAATAATAATGCCCTCTCTGTGCCTCCATGTAATAATGCCCTCTGTGCCTCCATGTAATAATGCCCTCTCTGTGCCTCCATATAATAATGCCCTCTTTGTGTCTCCATATAATAACACCCCCTTCTGTGCCTCCATACAGTAATAATGCCCCCTTCTGTGCTTCCATACATTAATAATGCCCCCTTCTGTGCCTCCATACAGTAATAAGCCCCTCTCCATGCCTCCATACATTAATAAGCCCCTCTCCATGCCTCCATACATTAATAAGCCCCTCTCCATACCTCCATACATTAAGCCCCTCTCCATGCCTCCATACATTAAGCCCCTCTCCATGCCTCCATACATTAATAAGCCCCTCTCCATGTCTCCATACATTAAGCCCCTCTCCACGCCTCCATACATTAATAAGCCCCTCTCTACGCCTCCATACATTAATAAGCCCCTCTCCATGCCTCCATACATTAATAAGCCCCTCTCCATGTCACAATACATTAATAAGCCCCTCTCCATGTCGCAATACATTAATAATGCCCTCTGTGTCCCCATACAGTAATAATGCTCCTTTATGTGAATAGCGAATATATATAAAAAAAAGCTCACCTATCCCCGCCCCCATGATTAGTAGTGTGACTCTGCAGCTTTCAACCCGGCCCAGGCGGTACGATGAAGTGATGTTATTGTGCCGCCTGACATCTTCCATACACCCGACCAAAATCCTAAAGTAGCTTGAGACTTACTAGAGTAATACGTGGGGCACGGGGCCAATGGCTCTCTGCTCCGCCACACGTGTCATCCGTACATGCGTCCCGCAGGCACATATAAAATTAAGAGAAGGGTCCTCCTGTTGTCCCGGCAGCATCATCCCAGCCGTTCGCGGTGGCATCTCTACATGTGGAGGGTCAACCCCTCTAGCTGCTATAGGACCCCTCCAGAAAGAAGCTCCAGGACAGGTTGTGCCCAATCTATAGACCCTGCAGCATTAGGACCAAGCCCTCCATTGTGAGAATTAAGGGGCCGAGTTGTAAGGTGTGCAGGGCGGTAGTCATGGTCAAGGGGCTCTGTTCCTGGCACCTCACAAATAAAGTGTCCTTGTCCATCAATGTTGTGCTGTGTATAATGCAGCGCACTCGCGTTCAGACCGGAGGCTATCCCTTCAGCCCTGGGATACTTCATCCAGCTCCACAGTATTCACAAGACCCGTCCCGTCTCCCTCACCTCATGCGTTTCCCCGTCTGTCTTCCACTTGTTGGAAGGGAATAAGGCACGCTTCCCAGTGCCTAGTTTGGGCCGTAGGTCCCGGATGTTACAGGAATGTCCACTGAAGTGAGTTGCTGACTTTGTCGTACTGCTGGAACAATACGTACTTCTCGTGCCCTCCAGCCATCTGACCTTGAACTTTTACTAAAACTTTATCTCTCAATCTAATCTAACCAGGAAGCACTCCCTTTTTTTTATTTGACCTTGCCCCTTCCCATGATGGGCTGCTCCCAACATATTAACTATATCTAACCCTGTGCACTACTTCCTACAACTAATATATGCCCACCACTGCACATTCCCCTTTCTTTCTATACACTATAAGCTCTATACTATAACTTCTGTCCTATCCCTATGCTTTCCGTATACACTACACATTAATAACATTGTACAGTAATTACTATATATTAGGAGAACCGCATACATTAGTGCCTATAAGGTTCTATGCACTTTACATTACACACTGCTATAAAAATGCAATAAAATCACCTATTTAACCACACATCTCGCAAATGTTGTTTTCAGGGGAGAGGCGTATGTCACTGCCTGTCACACAATTACAAAGTGATCTGATCCAGAATGAGGGGGGAGGGGTAATCATTTTGACTTTTGATCAAAATCCCAATTTTTTATTTTAATTTTCAGTAAAATTTTAAGCAAAATCTGTCCTATGCCCTGATCCCCCAACCGTTGTGTGCCTTTTCTACCACTGGCATCTCATTATGGCCCTGTAATGGGTATAACCATTGTGGTCGTAGCGGATTGTAATACTTGTAGTTGCCTCCAGGTGGCAGTATAGTCACAGGCACAATCGGAGGATTCGCTCCCCGGGTGGCTGATACCATTTATCACGCCCAGTGCTCTTTATTCTTTTCTGAGAGTCTCTGGATAGGAAATGTACCCAGGACGTGCCCAGACAGGGCCAGGCCCGCTGCGAGAAGCCGGAATATTAGTGTAATATCTGCCCAGGTGGGGAGCTGGGAACAAACATCCTGCTGCAGAGCGGGAGGAACAGCTATCCATGCAGCAGCGCCCTGGTATCCGTGCACACAGTGAGACCACCAGCAATCCGCTGTGCTCAGTTTCCCTGCAGCACCTCCACAGGAGAAATGAGGAATTGCACATTTCAGTGTTTTACCTGTAGGGGGCCCTGCAGGTGCACTCCAGCCTAAATGTACATAAAACCTGTAGATTTCTGGCAGCTCCCGGCAGATGTCGGCACATGCCGGGTGTTTACCTTCCACTATGTACTCAGCGCCTTCCCCTATAGATGGCGTCTCTGACAGACGCACAAAGGAGCGATCCATATCCCTGGGAACTCTCCACCTGGAGAAGGCCTGTTGAGCCCCTCCGGCACAGGTGGGGTTATCCCCTGGTTACCATAACAACCACAACAATTAGGAAGAGGAAACTGCTTTTTGGTGATTTTGAAATATCTATGTTCCTATATATATAATGTGTGTAGTTATATGTTCATTGTATGTGACGTGGGAGCACTGTAGATGTCACTGTTATGGGGGGCACTGTAGGTGTCACTGTTATGGGGGCTCTGTAGGTGTCACTGTTATGGGAGTACTGTGGATGTCACTGTTATTGGGGAGCACTGTAGGTGTCACTGTTATGGGGGGCACTGTAGATGTCACTTATGGGGGCTCTAGGTGTCACTGTTACGTGAGTACTGTCGATGTCACTGTTATGGGGGCTCTGTAGGTGTCACTGTTACGTGAGTACTGTCGATGTCACTGTTATGGGGGCTCTGTAGGTGTTACTGTTATGGGAGTACTGTGGATATCACTGTTATGGGAGTACTGTGGATGTCACTGTTATGGGAGTACTGTGGATGTCACTGTTATGGGAGTACTGTGAATGTCACTGTTATGGGGGGACACTGTAGATGTCACTTATGGGGGCTCTGTAGGTGTCACTGTTATGGGAGTACTGTGGATGTCACTTATGGGAGCTCTGTAGGTGTCACTGTTATGGGGGGTACTGTAGATGTCACTTATGGGGGCTCTGTAGGTGTCATTGTTATGGGGGCTCTGTAGGTGTCACTGTTATGGGAGTACTGTGGATGTCACTGTTATGGGGGGCACTGTGGATGTCACTGTTATGGGGGGCACTGTAGATGTCACTGTTATGGGGGCTCTGTAGGTGTCACTGTTATGGGGGCTCTGTAGGTGTCACTGTTATGGGGGCTCTGTAGGTGTCACTGTTATGGGGGCTCTGTAGGTGTCACTGTTATGGGGGCTCTGTAGGTGTCACTGTTATGGGGGCTCTGTAGGTGTCACTGTTATGGGGGCTCTGTAGGTGTCACTGTTATGGGGGGGGGCACTGTAGATGTCAGTGTTATGGGGGGGCACTGTGGATGTCACTGTTATGGGGGGGCACTGTAGATGTCACTTATGGGGGGCTCTGTAGGTGTCACTTATGGGAGTACTGTGGATGTCACTGTTATGGGGGGCACTGTAGGTGTCACTGTTATGGGAGTACTGTGGATGTCACTGTTATGGGAGTACTGTGGATGTCACTGTTATGGGAGTACTGTGGATGTCACTGTTATGGGGGGGCACTGTAGATGTCACTTATGGGGGCTCTGTAGATGTCATTGTTATGGGGCTCTGCGTTTTTCACTGTTATGGGGCTCTGTATATGTCACTGTTATGGGGCTCTGCGTTTTTCACTGTTATGGGGCTCTGTAGGACTTATCAGTCAATATGTGAAATATTTGGCTGTAACAGAAGATAGTTTATTCTCCGAAGGGCTGGAGAGCGACACAATAATGGTTGTCAGCAGGAACAGTGAAGCATGGTGGAGGACCCTGTGAGTTTCTGGCTGCATTTCAGTAAATTAAGTTGTGGATTTGGTCAGGATTAGTGGTGTCCTCATTGGTGAGAAATCCAGGCAGATACTTATCCATCATGTAATACCATCAGGGAGGCTTCTGATTGGCTCCAAATTTATTCTGCAGCCGGACAAAGCCCCCTAACATCCAGCCAATGTAATTAAGAACGAGGAGTCCTGGAGGTGATGATCCGGCCCCCGCAGATCCCTGATCTCGCATCATCCAGTCTGTCTGGGATCAGAAGACACAGAAGGATCCGCACAAGCCTCATACACAGAAGATCTGGGGTCAGCTCTCCAAGATGTTTGGAAGAAACTCCTTCAATAACTGTGTACAAGTGACTGAGAAGTGATGGAGGCGACGGGCGGTCACCAGATACTACTGATGGAGGCGAAGGGCGGTCACCAGGTACTGATGATGGAGGCGACGGGCGGTCACCAGATACTGATGATGGAGGCGACGGGCAGTCACCGAATATTGATGATGGAGGTGATGGGCAGTCACCAGATACTGATGATGGAGGCGACGAGCGGTCACCAGTTACTGATGATGGAGGCGACGGGCGGTCACCAGGTACTGATGATGGAGGCAACGGGCGGTCACCAGGTACTGATGATGGAGGCAACGGGCGGTCACCAGGTACTGATGATGGAGGCGATGGGCAGTCACCAGATACTGATGATGGAGGCGACGAGCGGTCACCAGTTACTGATGATGGAGGCGACGGGCGGTCACCGAATACTGATGATGGAGGCGACGGGCAGTCACCAGGTAGTGATGGTGGAGGCTACGGGCGGTCACCGAATACTGAGGATGGAGGCGACGGGCAGTCACCAGGTACTGATGATGGAGGTGACGGGCGCTCACCAGTTACTGATGATGGAGGCGACGGGCGGTCACCGAATACTGATGATGGAGGCGACGAGCGGTCACCAGTTACTGATGATGGAGGCGACGAGCGGTCACCAGTTACTGATGATGGAGGCGACGGGCGGTCACCGAATACTGATGATGGAGGCGACGAGCGGTCACCAGTTACTGATGATGGAGGCGACGGGCGGTCACCGAATACTGATGATGGAGGCGACGGGCAGTCACCAGGTAGTGATGGTGGAGGCTACGGGCAGTCACCGAATACTGAGGATGGAGGCGACGGGCAGTCACCAGGTACTGATGATGGAGGTGACGGGCTGTCACCGAATACTGATTGATACAAATAAACCATTATCACTTCTGTCTTTGGAAGCTTCTTACTCTGCAGCATTTTTTTCACACCTGTCTAAAACTTTTGCACAGAACGGAATATTCTCAGGGTGCCTCATATTCTGTACTAACCACCCTGCGCATTTATGTCATCTGCAGAAACATTACACGTGAGTGAAATATGAGCCGCAGAACAATGGCCGCAATATCAAAGGTTATAACTTACAAAAGCCGTAACCATACACCCGTGTTTGTCTCTACACCCTGCCGAAGCTGCTACGATCCCATCTGCTCTCTCGCAGCACCCAGATCAATCTCTGCAGAGGGTAAAAAAAGAAGAAAAAAAAAAGAGCTGGGCACATTAATCACCCGGAGGTAATCAGGTACGTGTAGGAAACAGGGAATAATAACCGCAGGCAAACCCAGCGACAGGTCTCGCCCAGCTCGCTTCTTGGCAGGGGCGCAGCAGCGTGCAGGATACACCCCACAGCTATGAAAAAAAAAGGATATCACAAGGAAGATAATCCTCAAGACTGAGCAAGAGGCGGCTTATTCCACCCCGGACTCCCGAGCAGCAGGTGACTCGCACAACTTCCTTATTACTTGCTCCTTTAAGACTTTATATCAGGATCTATGAGACAAGTTACATTGTTGCTGCACTAAAACTTTGCCTGATACAGATGTAGCAGAGCTGAGTCTGTCATCTAACTCTTAGGCATTGCTTTATCTGTTTATTGCGATTGTCCTCTGCGTCAAGGTAAGGCGATAGGTTTACCTGCAGTCCTATGTAAGATTGCAGATGACACATCTTGACCCAGGGTCATTAACAAACTTGGCTCTGCTGCATCTTCATATTTCTAGGGGTCGGGTTGTATGTAGTCTGATTGAGTAGAGGTGATAATTTGCAGCTTCCGGCAGTTGTAGGGTGCGTCCGTATATTATTATATTACCCTACATTGTCGTATTGGATAAATATAATTTCTGTTACATATTTATTTGTTTACTGCATTATGGTAGATTGATATTTAATGGAACACAACATAACACTATTCTTCCGTTATCAGCCATTCGTTATATATTTTATAAAGGGGGGTTGTCCACTTCCCGGACAGACCCTCTTCAAATTACCGTAAGTAGAAATTGCCACTTGCCATAAATGTTATATATATGCCGCTGTTCTCCTGAATCCAGTGATGTTTTCCTTTTGTTCCTGCGCCTCTGCGTTACTGAAATATTGACCCTTATTTCTTGTATATAAGTCCACATTTATTAGCCAAGTGGGCGTGGTCATCTACTCTTCTTGTCTTCAGGACCACGCCCACTTGATTTTTAAAAAAAGACTAGATTTATATACAGGATATAAGGGGTCATATCTCAGGAACGGAGAGGCGCAGGAAGAAAAGAAAAACAATGCTGGACTCAGGAGAACAGCAGGTAAGTCTTATGTAGTCTTATAGATTTTTTTTTGCAAGCATTCTGGGAGTTGTAGTTCCACAGCTGCAGACTACTGTCAGAATTGCAACATTTTCTCAGACCTGATCTGCTGTGGATTTAATGCACTGTTGATTTTTTCCATATTACGTTCATCATACTGAATTGTGGGAGAATAACCAGGGCTATGTGTGCCAGGCCTGCCGGGACATGTGAGTGAGCATGGCAATACGTGCCTGTTTTTACTTGTATGTTTATATAGGATACAGTAAGAAAAATGCCTGTACTCCCATCCCCATGAATACGGACAATCTCCTCTTATTAGGATAGAAATCTAGTGCGGACTCATTTTTTCATATCTCTTTAGAGTGTTAGCAATTTGTTTATCTGATACAGAGCTCCGAATTCTCTGCATAGACATAAATAGAAGCCTGGCTGTCTGCAGTCACCACTAGAGGGAGCTCTCTGAATACAGATTTATCATAGAGCTCAATGTATTATCAGATTGCAGTGAGCTCCCTCTAGTGGTGACTGCAGGAAGACAAAGTTGATTTTTGTTTTTCATCTCTAACAATGTAAGGGGTTTGTATTGGAAAAACAAAGTTTAAACTGCTATAAGAATTTCTGAAAAATGTAATGACTCGGATCTAAAAGTGACAAAATGTGAAAATCCGCACTTTCTCCATGCCGCCTGCACTGTGAAGTGATCAGCACCTGCAAGAGTATAGTGAGTGCCTACCTGGAGTTGTTAATGCAGAGATCAACATGTGAGATGAGTTTTTCTTCAGCTGCTGCACTTTGTAAAGGCAGCAACCAAAATGATAAAGCTTAGTATAATGAAGTGAAGTTTGTTATCTCAGTCAAATATCTGGGAAATTGGGCACCGCCATGGGGACGGCAACTATAGGAACCAATTCTTACACTTCTTCGGCTATATAAAAAGCTAAGGATATTAGGAAGTGTGTCAAATTAAGTGCCATGCAGGGTGTAGAAGCCAATGACTTTACACTGCTGCGCTGTGCAGAGGCAGCAAGATACAGAGATGATACAAGAATAGCACGGAATGACTGAAGTCAGTATTGATATTGAATCAACTGTACACACAGTAGATCCAAAAATGTCTTCATTCATCAGAAGAACTGATTTTATAAACTTACACTTTTTATTACTCTTAGGGTGAGATACTGTTTTTGAGTTATGCTTATGTTTAGATGTAAGGGCTAGGGTTAGGCTTAGTGCTAGAATTATGTATGGAATTAGGGCTAGGATAAGGCTTAAAGCTATAGTTAATTTAGAGCTAGGTTTAGAATTAGAGCTAGGGTTAGGATTAGGCTTTAGGTTACGGATAGGACGAGGATAATAAAATTGTTATATAAAAAAAATCAAAATAAATAAAATAAAAAGTTATATGCTGTTTTTAAAAAATTTAGTGAAAAGCAAAACAAAACTAGGACGTCAAAGGGCAAACTATAATTACATCAGTTTTTCTGAAATTGCAATACATGCACTTGAGGGAAAAGGGGTTTAATAATGAACACAGGTTAGGGGGTGCAAAATAATTGGCGGTAATTGTCACTTTCTCGAAGGAGCGGGACTTACATACATTATACAGCAGGGGGCGGCAATGAGCACAGGCCCACTGTAAAGAGGATGGGAGACTTGTCTCGGGGCATGATGGGAGTGATAGTTTTTTCTTACTCTCACTATCAGTCACCATTAGTTCACATGCAGTGATGCATATATCAAATATTCTAAAAATAATGTTTATTCATCAAATGGGACATGATACATCATTGCAAAAGTTTGTACACCCCAAGTCTAAGCTTTAAAATTATAATAGCTCTCATCCATCCAAATTGGATTTTGGCTGAGGGATGCGGGTCACAGGTCAGTCCCACAGTAAGCAAACTGTGATCAGGCCTCATTTATTCTTTTCAATAGAAAATGGAAATCCTTCGGAGGACAATTCACCCATCAGCCCCCGGCAGGGTGGGCATGTCACCGAAATGTACAATGAAGGGCTTAAGACAAAGGGGATATTTTTAATTAGCTGTATTGTAAGGCCTAATTCTTTTTATTCAATAATCTGTGACTTAAAGGGGTGCAGAGGATATAATTGTACCCCGATCTTACTGGACCAAGTGCCCACCAAGCAGCGCCACCCCTACTTCCTGAATGGGTCAAAACCTAAGGTTATGGCTTGTTCACTATCATCGTTAGGAAAAGCCAGGTGATGGAAATTTCCAGCTTTATAAAAACCCAGCCTCCTCCAACTCCTCAGTTTGAAATGTGATTAAGAAATGACAGTTACCAGGAACAGTGGAGGTCAAGATGAGGTCTGGAAGACCAAGCAGAATTTCGGTGAGAGCTGCTCATAAGATTGCTACAGAGGCAAATCAGGACCCCCCGCTTGACTACAAAAGACCTTTAGAAAGATTTTGCAGACTCTGGAGTTGTAGTACATTGGTCTACTGTTCAGAGACACCTGCACATATATGGCTTTCAGGGATGAGTCATCAGAAGAACACCTCTCCTGCATCCTCACCAATAAATTCAGCGTCTGAAGTATGCAAAAGGACATCTAAACAAGCCTGATGCATTTTGGTAACAAATCCTGTGGACCTATGAGGATAAAATAGAACTCTGGTCACAATGATCAAAGGTTTGTGTGGAGAAAAAAGGGCACAGAATTTCAGGAAAAGAAAATCTCGCAAACCATTAACCATGGGGGTGGATCAATCATGCTTTTGGGGCTGTGTTGGAGCCAATGGCACGGGGAACATTTCACGGGTAGAGAGAAGAATGGATTCAATGAAATTTCAACAAATTCTTGATGCAAACATAACACCATATGTAAAAAAGCTGACGGTGAGAAGAAAATGACTTCTACAAATGTATAATGATTAGTGATGAGCGAGTATACTCGTTGCTCAGGTTTTCCAGAGCACACCGGGGTGACCTCTGAGTATTTATGACTGCTCGGAGATTGTTTTCATCGCGGCAGCTGAATGATTTACAGCTACTAGCTGTAAATATGTATGTATGTATGTATATATATATATATATATAGATATATATATATATGTGTGTGTGTATATATATATATATATATATATATATATATATATATATAAATATATATATATATATATTTTATATATATTTTATATATAGAGAGAGAGAGAGAGATATTGCTCAAAAAAATAAAGGGAACACTAAAATACCACATCCTAGACATCTTTGAATAAAATATTCCAGTTGCAAATTTTTATTCATTGCATAATGGAATGTGTTCTGAACAGTAAAACATAACAATTATCAATGTAAATGAAAAGTAATATCCCATGGAGGTCTGGAGTTGGAATGATGCTCAAAATCAAAGTGGAAAATTAAGTTACAGACTGATCCAACCTCAGTGGAAATGCCTCATGACAAGGAAAAGATGTTCAGTAATGTGTGTGGCCTCCACGTGCCTGTATGATCTCCTTACAACGCCTGGGCATGCTCCTGATGAGGTGGCGGATGGTCTCCTGAGGGATCTCCTCCCAGACCTGGACTAAAGCATCTGCCAACTCCTGAACAGTCTGTGGTGCAACGTGATGTTGGTGGATGGAGTGAGACATGATGTCTCAGATGTGTTCAATCGGATTCAGGTGTGGGGAACGGGCGGGCCAGTCCATAGCTTCAACGTCTTCATCTTGCAGAAACTGCTGACACACTCCAGCCACATGAGGTCTGGCATTGTCCTGCATTAGGAGGAACCCAGGGCCAACCACACCAGCATATGGTCTCACAAGGGGTCTGAGGATCTCATCTCGGTACCTAATGGCCGTCAGGCTACCTCTGGAAAGCACATGAAGGGCTGTGCGGCCCTCCAAAGAAATGCCACCCCACACCATTACTGACCCATTGCCTAACCGGTCATGCTGAAGGATGTTGCAGGCAGCAGATCGCTCTCCACGGCGTCTTCAGACTCTGTCACGTCTGTCACATGTGCTCAGTGTGAACCTGCTTTCATCTGTGAAGAGCACAGGGCGCCAGTGGTGAATTTGCCAATCCTGGTGTTCTGTGGCAAATGCCAAGCATCCTGCACAGTGTTGTGCTGTGAGCGCAATCCCCATTTTTGGACGTTGGGCACTCAGACCATCCTCATGGAGTCTCTTTCTAAGGCCTCTTTTCCATTTGCGAGAAAAAAAAGGTCCGATTTACGGACCGAAAAAAACGGATGTAACGTATGTGATTGTCATGCGATTTTATTTTTTATTTTTTTTATTGCAACATCCATATGACATCCGTATTGCTGTCCGATTTTTACGCACTGGTGTCCTTTGAAAAGCCAGTAATTCAGTGCAGTGTACAGTAAAATCACACTGACAGGTTAGAGTTGATATATACACAAAGAATATGTATATATATATATATATATATATATATATATATATATATATATATATATATATATATGAGACACACATATATAGATAGATAGATAGACAAATATATATACTGTATATATTTAATGCAGCGCTAGATAGCAGAAAAGCCGGTAATTCAATTGCCGGCTTTTCATTTCTCCTTCACAAACCCGACATGATATGAGACATGGGTTACATTAGCAGGCTTCTGCTTGTAAAATTAGTTAACCCCTTCAGATGGATTTACATCGTGGGACGAGACAGATCATCGGAAGGTATGTATATTGTTGTTTTTTTTATTTTACCTTTTTTACAGATCGAGGGTCTTCAGGTGGATTACCAGTATAATAAAATATTACAAAAACCTGTGTATTTATTTCATTAAAATACTTTGTAATAATGTGTGTGTGTTTTTTAACAATTTCATACTATTGGATTAATAATGGATAGGTGTCATAATTGACGCCTCTCCATTATTAACCCGGCTTAATGTCACCTTACAATAGCAAGGTGACATTAACCCTTCATTACCCCATATCCCACCACTACTCTGGAATGGGAAGAGAGTGGCCAAGTGCCAGAATAGGCGCATCTTCCAGGTGTGCCTTTTCTGGGGTGGCTGGGGGCAGATGTTTTTAGCCAGGGGGGAGGGGGGAAAAACCATGGTCCCTCTCCAGGCTATTATCTGCCCTCAGTCACTGGCTTTACCACTCTGGCGGAGAAAATAGCGCGGGAGCCCACGCCAATTTTTTTCCGCGATTTAACCCTTTAATAGCTAGAGCGCCCAAATTTTGCACATACACACTACTAACATTAGTAGTGTGGAATATGCAAAAAAAAAAAAGGGATATGAGATGGTTTACTGTATGTAAACCATGTCTCATATCATGTCGGGTTTGTGAAGATAGGAAAAGCCGGCAATTGAATTACCGGCTTTTCTGCTATCTAGCGCTGCATTAAATATAAATATATATATATATATATATATATATAGGTGTCTCCTTGATATATATATATATATATATACAGTGGGGCAAAAAAGTATTTAGTCAGTCAGCAATAGTGCAAGTTCCACCACTTAAAAAGATGAGAGGCGTCTGTAATTTACATCATAGGTAGACCTCAACTATGGGAGACAAACTGAGAAAAAAAAATCCAGAAAATCACATTCTGTTTTTTTAACATTTTATTTGCATATTATGGTGGAAAATAAGTATTTGGTCAGAAACAAACAATCAAGATTTCTGGCTCTCACAGACCTGTAACTTCTTCTTTAAGAGTCTCCTCTTTCCTCCACTCAATACCTGTAGTAATGGCACCTGTTTAAACTTGTTATCAGTATAAAAAGACACCTGTGCACACCCTCAAACAGTCTGACTCCAAACTCCACTATTGCGAAGACCAAAGAGCTGTCAAAGGACACCAGAAACAAAATTGTAGCCCTGCACCAGGCTGGGAAGACTGAATCTGCAATAGCCAACCAGCTTGGAGTGAAGAAATCAACAGTGGGAGCAATAATTAGAAAATGGAAGACATACAAGACCACTGATAATCTCCCTCGATCTGGGGCTCCACGCAAAATCCCACCCCGTGGGGTCAGAATGATCACAAGAACGGTGAGCAAAAATCCCAGAACCACGCGGGGGGACCTAGTGAATGAACTGCAGAGAGCTGGGACCAATGTAACAAGGCCTACCATAAGTAACACACTACGCCACCATGGACTCAGATCCTGCAGTGCCAGACGTGTCCCACTGCTTAAGCCAGTACATGTCCGGGCCCGTCTGAAGTTTGCTAGAGAGCATTTGGATGATCCAGAGGAGTTTTGGGAGAATGTCCTATGGTCTGATGAAACCAAACTGGAACTGTTTGGTAGAAACACAACTTGTCGTGTTTGGAGGAAAAAGAATACTGAGTTGCATCCATCAAACACCATACCTACTGTAAAGCATGGTGGTGGAAACATCATGCTTTGGGGCTGTTTCTCTGCAAAGGGGCCAGGACGACTGATCCGGGTACATGAAAGAATGAATGGGGCCATGTATCGTGAGATTTTGAGTGCAAACCTCTTTCCATCAGCAAGGGCATTGAAGATGAAACGTGGCTGGGTCTTTCAACATGACAATGATCCAAAGCACACCACCAGGGCAACAAAGGAGTGGCTTCGTAAGAAGCATTTCAAGGTCCTGGAGTGGCCTAGCCAGTCTCCAGATCTCAACCCTATAGAAAACCTTTGGAGGGAGTTGAAAGTCTGTGTTGCCAAGCGAAAAGCCAAAAACATCACTGCTCTAGAGGAGATCTGCATGGAGGAATGGGCCAACATACCAACAACAGTGTGTGGCAACCTTGTGAAGACTTACAGAATACGTTTGACCTCTGTCATTGCCAACAAAGGATATATTACAAAGTATTGAGATGAAATTTTGTTTCTGACCAAATACTTATTTTCCACCATAATATGCAAATAAAATGTTAAAAAAACAGACAATGTGATTTTCTGGATTTTTTTTTCTCAGTTTGTCTCCCATAGTTGAGGTCTACCTATGATGTAAATTACAGACGCCTCTCATCTTTTTAAGTGGTGGAACTTGCACTATTGCTGACTGACTAAATACTTTTTTGCCCCACTGTATATATATATATATATATATATATATATATATATATATATATACACACACAGGGTGGAGCGCGGTAATTTGCTTTTTTGCACTGCATGCTGTGGCGGCACTGTCGGTCGAAAAGAGGGGAGAGTGGGTGTGGCTTACAGTGGCTGATGGGAGATTTGTATTCCTCTGCCTTTCAGTTGCCATCATGCAGTGGACACGTGAGGAGAGGTCATTTTGTGTTGAAGCGTATTTTTCAAATGCCCACTCGATCATTGCAGTGCAGAGTGCTTTTCGTTTACAATTCGCTGTTCCTCCATGCGGACGTGTTCCTGGACGGCAATCAATTGTAAATTGGGTGAATGCATTCAGAACAGCAGGGAATGTGTCATGTGTACGAAGGGGACCTGAGAGAAGGATTACAACACCACAAAACATCGAGAGAGTTAGAGCAGCAGTACTGCAATCTCCGAAACGCTCTGCTCGGAAGCAATCATTTGCTCTTGGCATTTCAAGACGTTCTCTCCACCGGATTCTTCATGATGAACTGAATTTTCACCCGTATAAAATGTGCGTGGTCCAACATTTGTCAGCATGGGACTATTTGACACGGCGGACCTCTTGTGAAGACATGTTAGCAGCGATACCCCGTGACGCAATTGTGTTTTTTTCTGATGAGGCACATTTTCACCTCAGTGGGTGTGTAAACAAACAAAATATGCGTTACTGGAGTGAAACAAACCCCAGAGAAGTTCACGAGAGACCTCTGCATTCGGACCGCGTCACTGTGTGGTGCGCCATATCACGAGTAGGCATCATTGGTCCTTACTTTTTTCAGGATAATGGTCGTGCCATAACTGTGAACTCCGAACAGTACTTGTCTATGATACAGGATTATTTTCAGCCGGCTCTTGAGGCAATGGAACTAGAGGATACATGGTTCCAACAGGATGGTGCCACTGCACACACAGCGAGGGTTACCATGAATTGTTTGAGGCAAATGTTTCCTGGACGGCTTATCTCTTTGAGGGGAGATGTGAACTGGCCAGCACGCTCACCAGATTTAGCCCCATGCGATTTTTTCCTTTGGGGTTACCTGAAGTCTAAGGTGTATATCAACCGTCCCAACACCTTGGAAGACCTAAGGAACAATATTGAAGCTGAAATTGGCAGAATACCAGTGGACATGCTTGTTAGAGTTCATGAAAACTTCAGAAAACGTATGCAGCAGTGTGTGGATAGCGAAGGTCGACATTTGCCAGATACACTATTTAAAACCATGTAATTTAAAAATTCCATTACTGTTCAGTATAATTAAAATATAAAATAAATTTTTCTAATGATCATAATTTTTTTATTTCATTCCCAAATCAGCAAATTACCGCGCTCCACCCTGTGTGTGTATATGTGTATATATATGTATATATGTATATATACCTATTCTATGTGTATATATCTAATCTAACCTGTCAGTGTGATTTTACTGTACACCACGCTGAATTACCGGCTTTTCAAAGGACACCGGTGCGTAAAAATCGGACAGCACTCGCATGGTGCGAGTGCTGTGCAATTTTTTCGTCACACCCATTGACTTGCATTGGCGAGTCTCGTCCGAGAATCGCAGCAATATGCAGCATGCTGCGATTTTTTTCTCAGTCCGATTTCAGCTGAGAAAAAAATCGCAAATGGAATGTCACCTATTGACTAACATTGGTCTGAGTGCAATCCAATTTTTTATCGGATTGCACTCGTCCGTTTTCCTCGCAAGTGGAAAAGAGGCCTAATCGTTTGTGCAGACATGCACATTTGTGGCCTGCTGGAGGTCATTTTGCAGGGCTCTGGCAGTGCTCCTCCTGTTCCTCTTTGCACAAAGGCTGAGGTAGCGGTCCTGCTGCTGGGTTGTTGCCCTCCTACGGCCCCCTCCATGTCCCATGTCTCCTGGTGTACTGGCCTGTCTCCTGGTAGCGCCTCTGGACACTACACTGACAGACACAGCAAACCTTCTTGCCACAGCTCACAATGATGTGCCATCCTGGATGAGCTGCACTACCTGAGCCACTTGTGTGGTTGTAGAGTCCGTCTCATGCTACCACAAGTATGAAAGCAGAACCAACATTCAACAGCATTTGAAATTGATTGTTGTTGTTTTCTTCATCCCAACCCTAACCCATCTCTTCAACCTATCACTAACAACTGGTGTTTTCCCCTCAAGCTTTAAACGTGCCTCCATCACACCTATCCTCAAAAAGCCTTCTCTTGACCCATCCTCTGTATCTAGCTATCGCCCTATATCACTTCTCCCCTATGCCTCCAAACTACTGGAACAACACGTCCATCTTGAACTGTCCTCCCATCTCTCTTCTTGCTCCCTCTTTGACCGCTTACAATCTGGCTTCCGGTCACACCACTCCACTGAAACTGCCCTAACGAAGGTCACCAATGATCTATTAACCGCCAAGAGCAAGCGACACTACTCTGTCGTCCTCCTCCTGGACCTGTCGGCTGCCTTTGACACAGTGGACCATTCCCTATTACTACAGACCCTCTCATCCCTTGGCATCACAGAATTGGCCCTATCCTGGATCTCGTCATACCTAACAGACCGGACATTCAGCGTCTCCCACTCACACACCACCTCCTCACCTCGCCCCCTATCTGTCGGAGTCCCGTAAGGTTTAGTCCTTAGGCCCCTGCTCTTCTCCATTTACACTTTTGGCCTGGGACAGCTCATAGAATCTCACGGATTTCTGTATCACCTCTATGCTGCCGACACACAGATCTACATCTCTGGACCAGATATCACCTCCCTACTAACCAGAATCCCTCAATGTCTATCCGCTATTTTATCCTTCTTCTCCGCTAGATTTCTAAAACTTAACATGGACAAAACAGAATTCATCATCTTTCCCCCATCTCACACGACCCCCTCAACGAAACTATCCATTACAGTAAATGGCTGTCCACTCTCCCTAGTCCCACAAGCTCGCTGCCTCGGGGTAATCCTTGACACTGATCTCTCCTTCAAACCACATATCTAAGCCCTTTCCACTTCCTGCCGACTTCAACTCAAAGATATTTCACGGATCCGTACATTCCTAAACCAAGAATCTGCAAAAACCCTAGTCCATGCCCTCATCATCTCTCGCTTTGACTACTGCAACCTCCTGCTCTGTGGCCTCCCCTCTAACACTCTCGCACCCCTCCAATCTATTCTAAACTCTGCTGCCCGACTAATCCACCTGTCCCCCTGCTATTCCCCGGCCTCTCCCCTCTGTCAATTCATTCACTGGCTCCCCATTGCCCAGAGACTCCACTACAAAACCCTAACCATGACGTACAAAGCCATCCACAACCTGTCTCCTCCATACATCTGTGACCTCGTCTCCCTGTACTTTCCTGCACGCAACCTCCGATCCTCACAAGATCTCCTACTCTACTCCCCTCTTATCTCCTCTTCCCACAATCACATACAAGATTTCTCTCGCGTATCACCCCTACTCTGGAACTCTCTACCACAACATATCAGTCTCTAGCCTACCATCGAAACCTTCAAAAAGAACCTGAACACCCACCTCTTCCGACAAGCCTACAACCTGCAGTAACCACCGATCGCGATCGACCAAACCGCTGCATGACCAGCTCTACCCTCACCTACTGTATCCTCACCCATCCCTTGTAGATTGTGAGCCCTCACAGGCAGGGTCCTCTCTCCTCCTGTACCAGTTATGACTTGTATTTTTTAAGATTATTGTACTTGTTATGTATAACCCTCCTCACATGTAAAGCGCCATGGACTAAATGGCGTTATAATAATAAATAATAATAATAAAGTGTTCCCTTTATTTTTTTGAACAGTATATATATATATATATATATATATATATATATATATATATATATATATATATATATATATATAATGTATGTTTTGCCTAAAATACAAAGGAATTGTGTCCTCTTTACCTTTAGTCCTTTTAGAGATCTTTTTAACTTTAACTTGCTTATCTGTTCACCGTAACAGTAATTTTGGCCCTGGGGGCCCAAAGTTTTTCATGCCACACATGCCGCTGTAGCACCCTCATAACACGTTTATATATGTACCACATATTTGTATTGAAATGCCCAAATAAAATTCCCATACAATGACCAGATAAGACTAAAATACAGTGCCTATTTATTCCATTTAGTGCCCTCATAACCTTTGACTATATAATTGTCTAAGGTCCACTTCTGTCTGTCTGTCTTTCTGTCTGTCACGGATATTCATTGGTCGCGGCCTCTGTCTGTCATGGAAATCCAAGTCGCTGATTGGTTGTGGGCGTTTTGCCATGACCAATCAGCGGCGGCCATAGTCTGGCAGCGAAATGGCCGCTGCTTTACTGCCCTGCAGTCAGCACTGAGCGCTCACACAGGGTTAATGCCAGCGTTAACGGACCGCGGTGTAACGCACTCCGTTAACGCAGCTATTAACCCTGTGTGACCAACTTTTTAATATTGATGCTGCGTATGCAGCATCAATAGTAAAAAGATCTAATGTTACAAAAAAAAAAGGGTATTCTCACCTTCCGACGTCTCCCGCTGTCCTCGGCAGTGCAAGCGGCAGGTTCCGGTGCCAAGGATGCTATGCGAGAAGGACCTGCCATGACATCACGCTGTGCAATACACAACGTGACTGTGTTATATACTACGTGGCTGTGCAATATACTGCGTGGCTCTACAATATACTACGTGGCTATGTTATATACTATGTGGCTCTGCTATATTCTACGTGGCTGACCAATATACTACATACCTGTGCAATACACTACGTGGCTGTGTTATATACTACGTAGCTCTGTTATATACTACATAGCTATGTTATGTACTACGTCGGTTGAGTTATATACTACGTCACTGTGCAATATAGTACGTAGCCTGTGCTATATACTACCTACATATTCTAGAATACCTGATACGTTAGAATCGGGCCACCATCTAGTTTTGTATAACAATATCACAATATTCTATTCAATGGCACAGTGAAAAGCATCATAGTGTCCAAATAATACCGCAAAACAATTCCTAAATAAAAGCTTTCTCACATAGTGCCTTTATAGAACTCATATATTTACATCATAATTATGACCTTTAATTCCCAAATAAAGCTGTCATAGTGTGAAAATATAACTGCAATATAATGACTAAATAATACTGCCATGTAGTGCCCACATACTAGAGCATAAAGTATTCAGCCCAAATAATACCACCATTTAGATCAATGCTGAGTAGTATATAGAAAACTGTGTAATTGTTATATAGGGGTCTACAATACATTTATATGGTAATTAGTGATGAGCAAGTATACTCGTTGCTCGGGTTTTCCTGAGCATGCTCAGGTGATCTCCGAGTATTTGTAAGTGCTCGGAGATTTAGTTTTTGTCACCTCAGCTGAATGATTTATGGCTACTAGACAGGCATACGAGCAACGAGTATATTCGCTCATCACTAATGGTAATGTAACTTAATTTGACACACTGACCAACATCCTCAGCTTCTTTATATAACAGAAGGGGTGCAAGAATCAACTCTTGTAGCTGTCGTACCCATGGCAGTGACCAATTTCCTAAATGTTCAATACATCTATAATTACATAGTAACATAGTAACATAGTTAGTAAGGCCGAAAAAAGACATTTGTCCATCCAGTTCAGCCTATATTCCATCATAATAAATCCCCAGATCTACGTCCTTCTACAGAACCTAATAATTGTATGATACAATATTGTTCTGCTCCAGGAAGACATCCAGGCCTCTCTTGAACCCCTCGACTGAGTTCGCCATCACCACCTCCTCAGGCAAGCAATTCCAGATTCTCACTGCCCTAACAGTAAAGAATCCTCTTCTATGTTGGTGGAAAAACCTTCTCTCCTCCAGACGCAAAGAATGCCCCCTTGTACCCGTCACCTTCCTTGGTATAAACAGATCCTCAGCGAGATATTTGTATTGTCCCCTTATATACTTATACATGGTTATTAGATCGCCCCTCAGTCGTCTTTTTTCTAGACTAAATAATCCTAATTTCGCTAATCTATCTGGGTATTGTAGTTCTCCCATCCCCTTTATTAATTTTGTTGCCCTCCTTTGTACTCTCTCTAGTTCCATTATATCCTTCCTGAGCACCGGTGCCCAAATTGTCACTTAATAAATCCAACAACACCTAGTAAAGCATCATTTTGTAACTCTATATAGACTTCAAATACTACCATATAGAGCCCTCATAGTACTTCTATATATTGACTATAAACAATAGTGCTATTGAGGAGTCAATAATTCTATCATATCGTGTCCTCATAACTCAAATATGATGACTCCACTTAAAATAACAGACAGCTGACTTCTTTCCATGGCAGAAGGTGTGAAAAACTGATTCTGTAGTTACCGTACCCATCGCAGTACCCATTTTCTAAATGCATAATACATCTAGCTGATACTTTATGCTACTGTTGCCACCAAATATCTCCACCAGCACCTAGTAAGGCATTATTTTATTGTAACCCGGCTGGATTAGTCCTTTAGGCACTACCAAAGTCTTTGTCTTTTGTTTTTTTTTCCCAGACTCCTCTAGAACCCTACTAATTATTTGCCTCCAGGTAAGACAAATTGTTTGACATTAGTTCTATTACTGGGGTCAAATGTTGTAATAGGATCAGCCGGGCTTTTGTCTTTAAGAAAATATTATCCCACTGATGCTCCTTCAAGGATTATGTCAACAGGAAATATGAAATATAGTTGATGTTTCTGTTTAGGAAACCGATGCTGTCACACAAAAATGTATCTACAGGCAAAAAAAAGAAGCCAATCTGACTTGAGACACTCCCCAGACTTTGTTCTGAGATGTTCTGATATGAGGTCATTGTCTTTCTATTTTCTTGACCTTATATGTGGTACTACAATTTGAGCACTCCATGGTAATTACTTGGCACCTTATGGGATTAATATTTGCAATATATGGCACTATTATTTACACACTATATGGAAATACTATAAGCACTGTATGGTAATCATATGGCTATTTATGGCACTATTTTTATTCTGTATATATTGGGCTGAAGTTCATGCTGTGTCCTCCGAAGTACACGCCTGCGCAAGGCAATCTTGCACCTTGCGCTGGTGTGTACTTCGGAGGACAGAGAATGACCTTCAACCCAATATTGCAGCCAACGGGTAAGTAAAGGGTGGATCAAACACTCGAAAACCCCGCCCATATGACCGCAAACCTGTCCCGCCAAATTCAGGTGACAGGTTCCCTTTAATTATTAGACAATTTGACACTTTCATTTAGGAAATGTATGGCAATTATTAGGAACCTTATGGCACTAATATTTAGGGACTGAATGGTACTATAAGATGAGCACTATGAGGCAATTATTGGGGAATTCGTGGCACTATTTTTTAGGCACTGTGTGGAATTGTTATATAAGGAATGCTTGTTAATTATTATGGTACTATTATTATAATCAGGGTATTTATGGAAGTATAATTTAAGTGCTGTATGTTAGTATTGTATGAGCACTGTATGGCAATAGGCAATTTATGGCACTGTCATGTAGGAACTGTATGGTAATTTTTAGGCACCTTATGGCACAAATATTTGGGCAATGGATGGTACTATTGAATAAGCACAGTGTAATAATTATAATGTAATAATTTATTAAGCAATTTATGCCACTCTTATTTTCACAGATTACTATTATATGAACATTGTATGGTCATTTTTAGGCACCATATATTTAGTCACTGCATGGTACTATTATTTAAGAGCTTAGTCGCCATATAATACTATTATTTGAGTACCGTACTATTATTTAAGAGCTTAGTCGCCTTATAATTCTATTATTTGGGTACCGTCTTAGACTGTTTGTGTAATACTTATTTATTGGGCACCTTATAACGCCAATATTTGGGCACTGTATAGTGCTGCCCAATTATCACTATTTCTTTCCTTTAATAACACCCACTCAAACACGACATAGCTGCCTCCAGCGTCTGTTCTGCCCAATAGTCGTCACCATTCAGATCTGTATCAGGACAATATAGAATATGCCCAGAACTCAGCAATTAACACAGCAAATTAGAAGGTGTCCTACAACCTCTGGTTTGGCTTCACTTCTCCTCTCGTCCCCCGGAGGGGCACATTCCGCTCCCCATTAATTAGCTGCTCTGCCAGACGGTGACGTGGGCTTGTTGGTGTTTCCTCTTCTATTCAGGCACCAATTTGTGCACAATAGTCAATTAAACATGGGACTGTGCTGTGCCCGGCCAACTGTGCCACCCTGGGAAGACGACTTCTGCTATAAGGGGGAATGGTTGGAATGAAAAGGGTCAATAATAATACTAATAATATAACACGGTCAATCATGGCTCTATATTATCATGACTCTCAATTCTGGTTGTCGCTGACTACCGTCATTTTTGGGAGTCGCCAGTATGAAGGTGAATAGAAAACTACTGTCAGAAAAACTTGGCTGCTTTCTTCCAAACACAGCGCCACCATTGTCTACAGGTTGCATGTGGTATAGCAGCTTAGTGCTATACCATGTTAAATGGAACTGAACTGTAATACCGGACAAGGACAGGTGTGGCGCTGTTTCCGAAAGATAGTAGACATGTCATTGTATAACCCTTTTTAACAATCAGATTTACAGTGGCGTGTAAAAGTTTAGGCTCCCCTGGACAAAATTACTGTTTTTGTCAACAGTTAAGCAAGTTGAAGATTAAATTATCTCTAAAAAGGCTAAAATTAAAGATGACATATTTCCCTTGTATTTTATGCAAAAAAAATCTATATATTGTCACTTTTTCCATTTGAAAAATTACAAAAAGGAAAATGGGCCAATGCAAAAGTTTGGGCACCCTTGGAGATTTTTTGTGCTCAGATAACATTGATCAAGGTTTCAGACCTTCATTAGCCTGTTAGGATTATGGCTTGTTCTCTATCATCGTTCGGAAAGACCAAGTGATGAAAGCTTCTCCGCTTTATAAAAACCCAGCCTCCTCTAACCTCGTGCCAAAAAAACAGCAGCCGTGGGTTCTTCTAAGTAGCTGCCCAGCACTCTGGAAATGGTGGAGGCCCACAAAGCAGGAGAAGGTTATAAGAAGATAGCAAAGCATTTTCAAGTTGCCCTTTCCTCAGTTTTAAATGTAATTAAGAGATTGTAGTTACCACGAACAGTGGAGGTCAAGATGAGGTCTGGAAGACCAAGCAAAATTTCAGTGAGAGCTGCTCGTAGATTACTAAAGAGGCAAACTAGAACCCCCGCCTGACTGCAGAAGCCCTTCAGAAGATTTAGCAGACTCTGGAGTTGTAGTACATTGTTATACTGTTCAGAGACACCTGCACATATATGGCCTTCATGGATGAGTCATCAGAAGAAAACCTCTCCTGCGTCCTCACTATAAAATTCAGAGTCAGAAGTATGCAAAAGAACATCTAAACAAGCCTGATGCATTTTAGAAACAATTCCTGTGGACCTATAAGAGTTTTATAAAATAAAACTCTTTGGCCACAATGATCACAGGTATGTGTGGATAAAAAAGGCACAAAATTTCAGGAAAAATAACATCTCGCCAACCATTAAGCATGGGGGTGGATCAATCAGGCTTTGGAGTTGTGTTGCAGCCAATGGCACAGGGAACATTTCACGGGAAGAGGGAAGAATGGATTCAATTAAATTTCAACAAGTTCATGATGCAAACATAACACTATCTGTAAAAAAAAATTAATAATGATCCTAAACCTACATTAAAAAAATCCACAATAGACGACCTCAAAAGGTGCAAGCTGAAGGTTTTACAATGGCCATCACAGTCCCCTGATCAGAGCATCATTGAAAGTCTGTGGCTAGAACTCAAAATAGCAGAGGATGGAAGAAGCCCCAGGAATCTCACAGAACTGGAAGAATTCTCCATGGAAGAATGGAGGAAAATCCCTCAAACAAGAATTGAAAGATTCTTGTCTAAAGCTTTTACAAGTTGTGATACTTGAAGGGGGCCTATTTTCCTTTTTGTAATTTGTAATTGTAAACTTTTACATGCCACTGTAAGTTTGTAGCCGAGAATAATGAAAAACAATTTTAGCACATTTTTTTCAGCTTCCCAATTATTAATGTCCGGTCTACTGTCTTATAGGGGGTCACTCCGGTAATCCTCTGTACCACTCTGACGCTTCTCCCACAGTCATGCAACCACCATGCTCAATTCTAAGTTTTAACTAAAAAGGCAGGACACAGTCAATAATCTACCACCCGCCTCCATCCTAACACAGCCCCAAACCCTTCCTTTACTCCATCCAGACAGTCCAGGAGGGGGCGCTATTTAGGCTACATGATCCTGTTATTTGCCAAGCAATCAAGGCTTGGCCAACACTGTGACAGGAGACTGATTGACGACCGATGAAGTTACTGCGCTGACATGGTCTCCTGACTGCTGGAGAAAAAGTGCAGAGGATTACAAAGCCAGTAGACCACACAGTACTAGAAAACAGGACATTCTAAGTAGAAGACCTGTCACTTGCCATGATGATGTAAATTTGTGTAAATGCCGCTGTTCTCCTGAATCCGGAGCTGCTTTTCTTTTATTCCTGCGCCTCTCTGATCCTGAGATATGGCCTCCTCTTCACTGTATATAAATCTTGCCTCTTTAGCCAAGTGGGTGTCATCCTTGAACACACCCACAGAGAAAAGTTTATGACCACGCCCATGCTTAAAAGACCAGCTCTATATACAAGGAAGAGGTGGTCTTATCTACGGAACGGAAAGGCGCAGGAGGAAAAAAACAACCTCTCCAGATTCAGAACAGCGGCATTTACGCCAGGAAAAACGACGACATATTTATGGTGAATGACAGGAACTCTTTACATTCAGATGCAGTAATGCTCTGTTACAGACTTCAAAGAAATGATCCAACTTGAGTTTCCCCTCGGGATGATCCAGTTTGGACTCCTTCAGCCTCTCAGACTGGATTCACTTTAATGGAGCTGAGCTGCAATACCACATACAACCTGTGGTCAAGGGTGGCGCTGTTTTCAAAAGAAAGCAGCCATGTTTTTTTTTCCCAATTCCCTATAAGACCCCGGTTCATTGCCTGAAGTTTATACGTTTATAAAGAGGCAATGAATATATTTGTAGCTTGTTGATAAAGCGGCTGCCAGTCCTGTAAAACTTTCCAGTTCCAGAGATGGACAGGGTGGAGGGGGGGCTCCATACGGTCCAGAATAAAAAGCGATGGAGAGTGCGGGCTTAGTGTATGACCCACGGAGCAGAAAAAAATCAGTCTCTGCATTCCTGTAGCTTGGAAACCATGTGCTCCCCTTTCAGCCCTGCGCTCACCAGTGACAGTACCAATTTGAATAAGAATCACTCCATTTAGGATCAGGGCCGGAGGGGGGGAGCGCTGCCCCGTTAGTCCCGCGCGCTCGCTGCACTATTGCTTGTTTGTTTTCACATTGCTAGTGTTCTCACGCTGTAAGTTGGTATAACACCCCCCCTATGCATCATTGGGGGGCCGGACCCGCTCCCACAGATAAGACACCGAATTGGGCTTCTTTACATTGGCGGCGAGTTGTAGAAGAGGCAAGTGTCCGTGACGTCAACTTCAAGGTAACCGACTTTATCTAGAAATAGAAGAAGATGGTATAATGAAAGAGGAGAAAACTGCGGAGGGTCAGGAAGTGAGGACGAAGAAATCAGCAAGACTGGGTCAGACTCCTCCGAGATATCTAGAACTTATCATAGATGGATGGATGGATGGATAGATAGATAATAGAAAGATGATAGATAGATAGATAGATAGATAGATAGATAAATAGATAGATAGATAATAGATGATAGATACTAGATAGATAATAGATAGATGATAGATAGATAATAGATAGATATATAGATAATAGATAGATGATAGATAGATAATAGATAGATAATAGATAGATAGATAATATATAGATAATAGAGATAGATGATAGATAAGAGAGATACTAGATAGATACTAGATAGATAATAGATAGATACTAGATAGATAATAGATAGATAGACAATAGATAATAGATAGATAGATAATAGATAGATAATAGATAGATAATAGATAGATAATAGATAGATAATAGATCGATGATAGATCGATGATAGATAGATAAGAGAGATACTAGATAGATAATAGATAGATACTAGATAGATAATGGATAGATAGATAATATATAGATAGATAGATAATATATAGATAATAGAGATAGATAATAGATCGATGATAGATGATAGATAGATAAGAGAGATACTAGATAGATAATAGATAGACAATAGATAATAGATAGATAGATAATAGATAGATAATAGATAGATAGATAATAGATAGATGATAGATAGATAATAGATAGATAGATAATAGAGATAATAGATCGATGATAGATAGATGATAGATAGATAAGAGAGATACTAGATAGATACTAGATAGATAATAGATAGATACTAGATAGATAATAGATAGATAGACAATAGATAATAGATAGATAGATGATAGATAGATAGATAATATATAGATAATAGAGATAGATAATAGATCGATGATAGATGATAGATAGATAAGAGAGATACTAGATAGATACTAGATAGATAATAGATAGACAATAGATAATAGATAGATAGATAATAGATAGATAATAGAGATAGATAATAGATCGATGATAGATAGATAATAGATATATAGATAATAGATAGATAATATATAGATAATAGAGATAGATAATAGATCGATCATAGATAGATAAGAGAGATACTAGGTAGATAATAGGTATATAATAGATAACAGCTACATAGATAATTGATAATAGATAGATAAAAGATACATGATAGATAGATGATACATAGATAATAGATTATAAATATACATAGAAATGAGAAATAGATGTAATTCATAGATATTAGATAAATATCAGATGACAAATTGATAGATTAATCCAATTATCTATTTATCATGTATTTGTTAATCCATCTCATATCAAAATATCGACTTTTTTTTTTTACAGAAATTCCTTTTATATACAACTTATCATTTAATGACATTTCTGTTCTATATATTTTCACATCTAATGAACATTCCTGGGAGAATCTCCAGGTGGTGGTAATATAATATATTAGGAAGGTTTATTTTCCATCTAATTAGTCTTCTCTGGCTCAGATATCTAAAGATATTAATGTATTTCTGTATAATTTTATGTTTCTCAAATTAGTGATAAATATTTTTTTTTTTAGCTGAGATGAAAAGCGTTTTAGGATTTCAGCAGAACGTGTACATATCTGTTGTCTATCAATGTTTGGTTCTTATGGATTAACGTGAACTGTGAATGGGGATATTTGCTCCTAACACAACCACGGTGTGTATATTTTGGACTTTTCGGTTGTCTTAGGGGCCACGCATGGACTGGCTCGAGTCCTAAATTTCACCGTCAGACCACAGCCGCTCTCTTAGCCTTAGATGATGAAACCTTAACAATCAGCTTGGGTCCACAAATAAAATAAGTTTCCCAAATGAGAAAATAAAAAAAAGGAAAAAAAAAATTACAAAAGTAAAAGTTTCACAAATGCAAACAATTTACAAGAAAAAATAAAAAAAATTTGAGAAGGTAAAATGTTTAAAGAATAAAAAAAAAAAAAAAAAAAAAAAAAAAAAACAGGAAAAACAAAGTTTTTTTTTTTTTTAAAAATAGAAAATTAAAACGTTAATGGGCTTCTGTAATACCGGAAAGAGGGAGGTAATTCCTTGTACCTATGTTTGCATGTTAATATACTAATGTTGAAAATGTTTAATTGAAAATGTTTAATAAAAACAGTTTGGAAAAAAAAAAAAGAAAATTAAAACGTCTCAAATAATGGGAAAGTAAAATAGTTTGAAAAATTCTCAAAATTGGGAAAATAATGTTTAAAACAAACAAACAGAAAAAAGTAAAATGTTTAATTTGGAAACAAAAAAAAAAGTTTTACAAATCCATAAATTGAGAAAGTAAAAAAATCCCAAAATTGTGAAATTAAAATGTTTTTTTTTTTTTTTTTTTAAATCTAAAAACTTCAAAATTTTGCAAGACTTTTTGTTAAGGTAATAAAATATCTAAAATACTAAAACGGAAAAGTTTGTACGTGATTTTGAGAAAAGTGAAACTCTTGATCCTGACAGATCGGTGGATAGTATATTAACCCTTAATTTACCATGTGGTGAAATGTGGACCTTGTTATGTTATGAGGTCGTATCGGGAATGACGGGGTCCGGTAAGTCTGGCCTCTCTGGACCACAAGACCATAAAATTCTCTTAGAATAAAAATGATCACTGTGTGATGAGCTTCTGAGTGGCCCATGGCCTGCTGGGAGGGAGGACCCTGACAATGAGGGGCCGGGGCCGCTCGCTGCGTGTGGCAAAGTCATTAATTCACCCCATTTGATGACTTCACTCTGCAGAGCGCTTAGCATGATATTTCATAGCCCTTCTGGTGAATTCATGAGCAGATTTTCTTTTATCTGGGAGGGGGTCTACACTGATTTGCATTATAGTGGGCATTACTGAGCTACATTGGGGGGCTTTTGTTGGTCAAATAAGTCCCAAGCTTTGTGCCCTCATTACTGTACTCGATACATAATTTCTACTTCGATGGATGTAAAGTAAAAAGTGAACTTTGATTTTTTAGAATTTCAAACAATGTGTCTCCATGGTAACAGACTACAAACTACTGCTGCATAGTCAGATCCTGCAGTCATGTGCTGCTCTCTTCTCTCTGCCTCTTCTTTTACTGTCTGAAGGTTATTATCAATAAAAAGAGAGAGCGGAGTAACACGTGACTCTGCTTGTAGTCTGTTATCCTAGAGAAACATTGGTGTGCACGGGAGCTGTATACACAAAACGGAAGATTTTTAATCCACACTGATTACAAAGTTCCTTTTTTGTGTGGCAGCGATAACAAGCAAAGAGTGGCAGGGATTGGCCTAATGGCTGTGGAAAAAAAAAACATGGCGGGGAGGAAGAAGTCTTCAAAAGTTAACTGACACCATTCATAAAAATAGTGTTAGCAACTACATTGGTTGTCTGACAGCGTTCTCGGAGGCGCATAGAAGTATATTTTATGTTTTTGTGCTTCTCTATTCTCTATTTCAGTTCAACATTTTTTTTATTTTTTTTTTTCAGGTGGAATTCACTAGACTTTGGAAGTAAATCGCGACACATCAACTTGCAGATGACGCACTGGAGAAAAAAATGGCGTCAGAGATTCGTGTCGCTCTTGATTTTGGGTAAGCTTCCTGGTTTCTGACTCTGAAGTATCTGTTCTTGAAGTTGTATTGTTCCCCTGTTACTCCTCCTGGAAAGGAATGAATATATTGAAAGTTGGAAGTTACGATTCCCTGACTCGTTGGAACGTGTCCTTATACGTTAGAACAGTTTAATTTTTGGCCAGTATGCTGTTCTTGTGCCCAATGGACCATACATGGACCGATGTTCATCAACGTGGAAGTGCACGAGCTGCTCATGGACTGTCACATCTACACTCTGGTCCCAGAATGTCAACGTTCATTTATCTGAACACAGCCTTATTCACAATTTCCAGGAGGAGTAACAGAGGAACAGAAAATAAATATTGGTAGAGTGGACTGTTTTCTATTTTATGTTTAAGGTCTCATTAAATGGGGACATGAAAAAATAGCACCACTCCTATCTATGGGCAGCACTGGGTATTGCAGCTCAAATGCAAGTAGTTGAGCGGCAATACCCCGGCACAGACGGTGGACAAGAGAAAGCAGGTTGTCACGCTGGTAACACGCACGCTTTCTCAGCACCGTCCTACTCTATGCGTTCACCACTCTGCTTTTCCCAGTGTCAGGCCAGCGCACTGAGCTGCCTCTTGCAGCATTCCCAGCTCTGCTGCATTCCCAGCTCTGCTGCATTCCCCTGTTGCTGGAGAGTCTCCCCCTGGTTATATGGAGGCGCGGTCAGACCCTACAGGAATTTAACTCTGTCCTGCAGAGTTCTGCTTCCCTGGCCTATCCCCTGCCAGAAGTGGATAAGCAGCTCCTCCCTCCACACCTTGCCTGAACTTAGGTTCCTAGTTTCAGTCCGTCTCTAGAAATCTGTCAAGGTGCATGTTAGTTTTTACTCTCCTGTTATCGACCCAACTTGTTTACTCATTTTGAACTTGTGCTGCCAATCTTGACCTCGGATCACATCTTTGTCTTCGCCCCCGTGCGCCTCACATTTCTACCTTGACTGGAGGGTCAGCTGCTGAAGATCCGGACTGCCCTGAAGTGGCTTCTGGTGACTACCCTAACAGACCAAGCCTATTCTCACCATCAGATGCTCTAGGCCAGGTAGTCACTTAGTTACGCCCCTCTAGGGAAAGCCTGGCCGGTGGCGCAGTCATCACACAGGTCCCTTCTTCTGAGTCCTTTAGGAAATGCAGCCCATATCCTCTTCGCTCGCCGAGGCTTATGATCAGGTTTGGTGCTGGTCTTCCATCGCTTTCACCAAGGTGATTGACAGCTAAAACTCGGCACAGATGGGGTTAAAGGCACAGCCGGGAAGTCAGAATGCCAGCTGTACGGTTAGCTTTGGAGCATGGACTATGTGTCTTGTGATTTCTGTAAAATGCAGTGGATAGAAAAAGAATGAAGGCTCGCTTCTATGATCGCTTCATCACTTAGTTCTCTTGCTCGCTTCATTGTGCGCTTCTCTGCTCACCTAATTGCTCTCTTCTCACTTCTCTGCTCGCTTCATCGCTCTTTTCTGATCGCTTATTATTCCCTTGCTTCTCTGCTCACGTGATCGCATACTTCTCTGCTCATTTCATTGCTCACTTCTCTGCTCTCGTCATTACTTATGTCTCTGCTCGCTTAGTTGCTTACTTCTGTTCTCACTTCTCTGCTCGTTTCATAGCTCGCTTCTTTGCACACGTCATCGCTTACTACTTTGCTCGCTTCTCTGTTCACTTCACTGCTCTCTTCATTACTTCTCTGTTCACTTCTCTGCTCACTTCATCACTTACGTCTCTGCTCGCTTAATTGCTCACTTCTGTTCTCACTTCTCTCCTCGTATCATTGCTCGCTTCTCTGCTTACGTCATCGCTTACCTCTCTGCTCGCTTCTCTGTTCACTTCACTGCTCGCTTCATCGCTCACTTCTCATCTCTCTGCTCGCTTCATCACATGCAGCCACTATACAGACCTATGTGTCTCCATAGTTTCAGACTACAAACAAACAAACCTTACATGTAGGGTTACTCTCCTATACTGTCATATGTTACTCCAGAATCAGACAACAAAGATTTCATAATAAAAAAAGTAGAAAAAACGGGACCCGTGGAAGCGCTCGGTATTAGCGCGAAACGGCCGTCGTCGTCTTGCCTGTCGCACTCCCTCTCTCACTCCCTCCCTTGAACCGCGAAGATGTTTTGCTATATGCTCGGATAAAGGACGTTTGAATTGCCACTGATTGGTGAGTGCTATTGCGTTTTTTCTACTTTTTTATTTATATGGACACTTTGTTTCACACAAGCACCGCCTTTCAGCTGACCGGACTACCTATTGTTGGGAAACTCTCCACATCGAGATATTAATCTCTGGAAAGTCGAGCTGTGCCGCTTACTTTTTTTCTTTTCTTGGTTTAAAGATTTCATAATGTGGAAGTATTGCAACACTTGTGGTTAGCACTGCAGCCTTGCAGCGCTGGGGTCCTGGGTTCTAATCCCACCTAGGACAACATCTGCAAAGAGTTTGTATGTTCTCTCCGTGTTTGCGTGGGTTTCCTCCGGGCACTCCGGTTTCCTCCCACATTCCAAAGACATACTGATAGGAATTTTAGATTGTGAGCCCAATCGGGGACAGTGATGATAATGTGTGCAAACTGTAAAGCGCTGCGGAATATGTTAGCGCTATATAAAAATAAAGATTATTATTATTATTATTAACACTTAGGTCTGCATAGGAGCTGTGTACACAAAACGGTAGGACATTTTTTTTTAGGTAAATCTGTTACATAAAAAAAAATTAGGCATGGGTTGGTTCAGACGGTGCATTACTTATATTGTATGCCAACGGGGCAGGGATGCAGGTTCAGGGGTATTGTAACCAGCTTCATATACTTAAAGGGGAAGGCGCACTTGTATATGTTATTGATTTTATATATATATATATATATATATATATATATATATATATACTAGATTGTGGCCCGATTCTAACGCATCGGGTATTCTAGAATATGCATGTCCCCGTAGTATATGGACAATGATGAGTCCAGAATTCGCGGCAGACTGTGCCCGTCGCTGATTGGTCGAGGCAACCTTTATGACATCATCGTCGCCATGGCAACCATTATGACATCTACGTCGATACTGTGCCCGTCGCTGATTGGTCGAGGCGAATTCGCGGCAGACTGTGCCCGTCGCTGATTGGTTGAGGCAACCTTTATGACATCATCGTCGCCATGCTGTGCCCGTCTCTGATTGGTCGAGGCCTGGCGGCCTCGACCAATCAGAGAGGCGGGATTTCCTGGACAGACAGACAGACAGATGGAAAAACCCTTAGACAATTATATATATAGATATATATATAGATATATAATTGCTATACCTTGGTAGATTGCGCAGCGGCTGTCGGTGCCAGCTGGCAGACAGGAATATTTGATTCTTCTTGGACATCCGGTAGCCTTGGAAACCTGATTGTCTCCATAGTATCAGATGCTGCCACGGAATGTCACAAATGTAGAACTTATCCGTCAAATCTCTGCAAATAAAGCGGCTCGAATAAGAGATTCTTCGGGGTCATTTGCTCGAGATGCCAACCATTGTGGATACTGACAGGGGTGAAATTGGCCATGAATATCAGATCTCTGGAGTCTGATGCAAGCATTGATCCATGCTTTATACTTACGCTGCTCTCTCCTTATAACGGTTCATTATGTTCACAGCCAAATCTGCCGTCGAAATTCTGCTATCTGCCACAGTTCAGCCTGACACGTGGGGTATTGGGGTCCAGTGGTTTTTACCGCCGGTGGCACAGGCTTTATTTTTACTTTGTTTAAAAACTTTAATGTAAAGGAACTGCATATGTCTGTACAGTGAGCTCCCCCTAGTGGTGGCTGGAGGCAGCCATTATTTTATCATCTAGCTGGGAAAAGTTAATGCATAGAGCTGACATATGAAAAATATAAGGTGTGGGGTCTTGGGGCCCTCTACTTCTGCAATGTATGATTGCCCCTAATATTTCTAGGCAGCAGCTCTCTGAGGAATGTACGGCGAGGGGCAAACACCAGTCTATAGTATATCACAATTATCAGATACAAAGAGGACATAGTTTATGTAAACCCCACCCAAAAGTGATGACTTCTGATTCCTTCCTGGGATGGAGTTTTCCAATACTGTGCAAAAGTTTTAGGCGGGTGTGAAAAAATACTGCAAGGTAAGAAGCTTCCAAGATTAAGTGTTTATTATCTAAATCCCATCTCGTCGCCTCCATCACTTCTTCTCGTCACTTGCACTCAGTTTTTGAAGGATCTCGGCAGGAGGTTCTTCCAAACATCTTGTAGAGCTGACCCCAGATCTTCTGTGTATGAGGCTTGTGCGGATCCTTCTGTGTCTTCTGATCAAAGACAGACTGGATGATGTGAGATCAGGGATCTGCAGGGGCCGGATCATCACCTCCAGGACTCCTCGTTATTAATGACATTGGTTGGATGTTGGGGGTCTTTGTTCGGAGCCAATATGGAGCCAATCAGAAGCCTCCCTGATGTTTTTACATGATGAATCAGAATCTGCACATATTTCTCACCAATGTGGACACCATTAATCCTGACCAAATCCACAACTCCATTTACTGAAAAGGAGCCAGAAACTTACAGGACCCTCCACCATGCTTCACTGTTCCTGCAGATTGTGCCGCTCTCCAGGCCTTTGGTTACAGCCAGATATTCCTCATTTTAACTCATCAGTTCAGAGCTAATGCTGCCATTTTTCTACCCCGCAGTTCCTATATTCTTGTCCATAATTGAGTCACTTTGACTTGTTTCCATGTTGTTTTTTTTGGCCTATTTCTTCCATGAAGATTCCTTCAGGCCAGGCTTCTCTGAACAGTAGATAGGTGTAGCTAAGTCTCACTGGTTGCTGCCAGTTCTGAGCTGATGGAGCTGCTGGACATCTTCTGATTTTGAAGGGAAGTAAGCATGACGTGTCCATCATCTGTGGCACTAAGTTTCTATGGCCGACCACCTGTATCTGTGGATCTCAGTGTTGCCCATTTCTTGGCGCTTCCTCAAAAAAGCTTAAGCAGCAGATCTTAAAACCCCAATCTCCTAGAAATCTTTGCCTGGGAGAGAGCTTGCTGATGCAGTATAACTACCTTGTGTTTTGTTGCTATGCTTAGTTTTGCCGTGACGTGTGACATGGAACTGTCTTCCACAACCTCACCCTTGTAGAATAGTTTAGCTGTTTCTCACCCAGTTTTCAGCCTCCTACACAGCTTCAGTTAGTGATTTTTCTTCACCCTACAGATGAACATGATGAACATTACCACCTGTTTGGTAAAATTGATGACTCGGACACCTATGTGCAAGTGACCAGTGTTACTACTAGAATTGATACTGTTTTGAAGACCGAGGCCGTCACCGAATATTGATCTGATTTACATTTCTCTTTTGTTCATTCTCTTTGCATTTTGTTAATTGATAAAAATAAACTTTTAACACTTTGATTTTTGAAAGCTTCTTAATTAGCAGCATTTAAGTACTTATTATCAGTGTGTAAGTACTGATGGTGGAACCCCCGGGTCCAGTCACAAGGAGGGTTCTGTCCTGCCGGTGAGGCCCGTGATCTGGAAGCGATTAACCCCTGAATGACAGTGAACCTTTCCTCTTTGTCACATGGGCCCGTCGCTCTCCTTGGGGCCCGTATTTGCTGCCGCTCCTAGTACTAGGTAATGTTTAGCTCGGCCAATGTAAGCTCTTAACATTCTTCCCATTCCACGGTCGTGATTAACACTTCTCTAAAAAAGGTAAGGTGGTATGAAGATTAACCCCTGAAATGTGCCGTCCACGGTTCTGGGTGCGGCGTGGCATTCTTTGAGGCCCTTTATGCCTCTGTAACTGCAGGCTGGTAGCCATGACCAGTGGAGCTCACAAGGTCTCCGGGTGGAACCGGACCGAACGCTGACGTATGCTTAGGTCTGAGGAGCGAGAAGAATAGGGCAGCGGCGATGTGGCGAGGGGCTTCTGTGCAGCACAATGAGGAGTCAGTCAGATGTACTGATGCGGCCAGGACATTCGATTAATATGGACTTACCCTCCGCATATCTTCTGCTCAGTCTAGCGGACATAGTAGCGGTTCATATACAGGGGCTTATAGCCTATGGATACGGCGGAAGCGCTGAAACGGGCGACCTGTGAATGACAGAAAAAGAAGTATATTCCCCCGAGGGTATTCACAGAATTCTAATAGGCTCCGACTCTATTCCCAAAAATAACAGCTTGATGATATACCTCTTTGGAGAGCAGAGCTGTTTTTTTTTTTCACAGAGGATGCTGCCAACACTATGAGAAACTCATTGCATACAGGTTTATACAGCCACCACTAGGGGGAGCTCATTGCATAGAGATTTATACAGCCACCACTAGGAGGAGCTCACTACATACAGATTATACAGCCACCACTAGGGGGAGCTCACTGCATGCAGATTTATACAGCCACCACTAGGGGGAGCTCAATACATATAGATTTATACAGCCACCACTAGGGGGAGCTCAATACATATAGATTTATACAGCCACCACTAGGGGGAGCTCACTACATGCAGATTTATACAGTCACCACTAGAGAGAGCTCACTACACACAGATTTATACAGCCACCACTAGGAGGAGCTCTCTACATACAGATTTATACAATCACTAGGAGGAGCTCAATACATATAGATTTATACCTCCACCACTAGGAGGAGCTCAATACATATAGATTTATACAGCCACCACTAGGAGGAGCTCACTACATGCAGATTTATACAATCACTAGGAGGAGCTCAATACATATAGATTTATACCTCCACCACTAGGAGGAGCTCAATACATGCAGATTTATACAATCACTAGGAGGAGCTCAATACATATAGATTTATACCTCCACCACTAGGAGGAGCTCAATACATATAGATTTATACAGCCACCACTAAGAGGAGCTCACTACATGCAGATTTATACAATCACTAGGAGGAGCTCAATACATATAGATTTATACCTCCACCACTAGGAGGAGCTCAATACATGCAGATTTATACAGCCACCACTAGGGGGAGCTCACTAGATGCAGATTTATACAGCCACCACTAGGGGGAGCTCACTACATGCAGATTTATACAGCCACCACTAGGGGGAGCTCACTACATGCAGATTTATACAGCCACCACTAGGGGGAGCTCACTACATACAGATTTATACAGCCACCACTAGGGGGAGCTCACTGCATACAGGTTTATACAGCCACCACTAAAAGTAGATCACTACATACAGATGTATACATCTATTAATGACTTTTAGGCAGTCTAAGCCATTAGTCCCAAACATGATAGGGCTGTCCTCACTTTTTGGAAACAATCTTGACAATTCCTCACCGTCCTGAGCCAAAAAGGGGCGGTGTTGTCCTGAGCGCACCGCATTTATAATCAGTGTGGCCTTACATGACCGGATTATTGTGAGAGGTGAATAAAGGACAATAACCGGAGAAGCAGAACCAGTTCTGTGTAGTCAGGAAGTCAGCAGAATAATAATAGTAAGAAAGACACGTCCAGGTGATGTCTTCTACAGATCCTGAACGGCATGGGAAACCACGGAGGAAAAGTTGGGTGAAATCCACTCTGGGCACTGTTATGGAAGCCATTAGTGGTTAGTACCCAGCTACCTCGGTATAAGGGACCCAAATGATTTCAAGGGATATTTCTTGTTTTATCAAATAAAAGTTATTCTTTGTATCTTGAAAAAAACTATACAATTTCCCAATAACCTTTTTGTATCAATTGCACATGGTTTTCAATATCACGGCTTGCTGTCATTTAATCGAAACCTTCATTGTTTTCATCTAGTAGATAAAAATACAATGTTGGACCACAAGTACTCTGCTCAGTACTGTCATATGACCCGGGCTTATTTGTATCCCCGGGAATAAACAATACAGGTTCCTAGTGAATTCCAGCAAGCAGAGGTATTGAAAAAAAAAGGGAAGAATTGATACAGAATACATATTAGAAAGAGTAATATTCAATGAAAAATACCCCTTTAAGATAGAATAACTCATAGATTTACTACAAAAAATTGTTTAAAAATCTCCTATTTTGTGTATATAAACCCCAAGAAAAAAAAAAACAAAATGAGCAAATATCCTGCAGTAAGTAAATAAGTAATAGTACATGTAAATTACATGGGGCACTTAGGTGACATTATTTTGATCAAAAAAGTGTAAAAGCCATCCCACCGTGACAAGGTGTGCCCCCCGGGACTTTCCTATCCTGTCTCCAATATTAAAACCTTATCTTGTGCCAGCCGAGCTCAGTGTAGATGAAGGCCGAGCAGGACATAGTGATAGCTAAGTACCAGTGGTGTACCGCCAATGGTGGCAGACCATGTGGCTCCTATGGGGACTGTGAGTTGGGGGGCCTGGTGCCAGCGTACCTTGCATCGTATTTTCAACTGTTTCATCATCTTGGATTTCAATATGACGCTCCCTCTCCCATCACCCCCCTTTGCGTCTGAGCTTTGAGACACCTCAGCGTAGAGGGCGCCATGATGTCACTACAGTGCGCCCTCTGAACTGAGAAGTACCTAGGGTCTGAAGACTGAGACTGCAGAAACCGGAGCAGCGGGAGAACAGGGAGAAGTGATTGTTTTACTTTTTATGTATGGAGCACTATATGGGGCCCATTATTCTGTATGGAATAATATATGGGGCTCATTATACTGTATGGAGCACTATATGGGGCTCATTATACTGTATGGAGCACTATATGGGGCCCATTATACTGTCTGGAGTAATATATGGGGCCCATTATTCTGTATGAAGTAATATATGGGGCCCATTATTCTGTATGGAGCAATATATGGGGCCCATTATTCTGTATGGAGCAATATATGGGGCCCATTATACTGTCTGGAGTAATATATGGGGCTCATTATACTGTATAGAGCAATATATGGGTCTCATTATGCTGTATGGAGCAATATATGGGGCTCATTCTGCATGATGCAATATATGGGGCTCATTATACTATATGGAGCAATATATGGAGCTCATTATACTGTATGGAGCAATATATGGGGACAGTATGCTTTATGGAGCAATATATGGGGCTCATTATACTATATGGAGCAATATATGGGGCCATTATTCTGTATGGAGCAATATATGGGGCCCATTATTGTGTATGGAGCAATATATGGGGCCCATTATTGTGTATGGAGCAATATATGGGGCTCATTATTCTGTATGGAGCAATATATGGGGCCCTATTATACTGTATGGAACAATATATGGGGCTCACTAATGTGTATGGAGCAATATATGGGGCCCATTATGCTGTATGGAGCAATATATGGGGCCCATTATGCTGTATGGAGCAATATATGGGGCTCATTATTCTGTATGGAGCAATATATGGGGCCCTATTATACTGTATGGAACAATATATGGGGCTCATTAATGTGTATGGAGCAATATATGGGGCCCATTATGCTGTATGGAGCAATATATGGGGCCCATTATGCTGTATGGAGCAATATATGGGCTCATTATACTCTATGGAGCAATATATGGGGCCCTATTATACTGTATGGAACAATATATGGGGCTCATTATTATGTATGGAGCAATATATGGGGCCCATTATGCTGTATGGAGCAATATATGGGGCCCATTATGCTGTATGGAGCAATATATGGGCTCATTATACTGTATGGAGCAATATATGGGCTCATTATGCTGTATGGAGCAATATATGGGGCCCCATTATACTGTATGGAGCAATATATGGGCTCACTATTCTGTATGGAGCAATATATGGAGCTCATTATACTGTATGGAGCTATATATGGGGCCCATTATACTGTATGGAGTAATATATGGGGCCCCATTATACTGTATAGAGCAATATATGGGGCCTATTATTCTGTATGGAGCAATATATGGGGCCCATTATTCTGTATGGAGCAATATATGGGGCTCATTATTCTGTATGGAGCAATATATGGGGCTCATTATTCTTTATGGAGCAATATATGGGGCTCATTATACTGTATGGAGCAATATATGGGGCCCCATTATACTGTATGGAGCAATATATGGGGCCCATTATGCTGTATGGAGCAATGTATGGGGCCCATTATGCTGTATGGAGCAATATATGGGCTCATTATGCTGTATGGAGCAATATATGGGCTCATTATGCTGTATGGAGCAATATATGGGGCCCATTATGCTGTATGGAGCAATGTATGGGGCCCATTATGCTGTATGGAGCAATATATGGGCTCATTATGCTGTATGGAGCAATATATGGGCTCACTATTCTGTATGGAGCAATATATGGGGCCCCATTATACTGTATGGAGCAATATATGGAGCTCATTATACTGTATGGGGCTCATTATACTGTATGGAGCTATATATGGGGCCCATTATACTGTATGGAGCTATATATGGGGATCATTATACTGTATGGAGCAATACATGGGTCTCATTATTCTGTATGGAGCAATACATGGGTCTCATTATGCTGTATGGAGCAATATATGGGGCTCATTCTGCATGATGCAATATATGGGGCTCATTATACTATATGGAGCAATATATGGAGCTTATTATCCTGTATGGAGCAATATATGGGGACAGTATGCTTTATGGAGCAATATATGGGGCTCATTATACTATATGGAGCCATATACATGGGGCCCATAATACTGTATAGAGCAATATATGGGCCCATAATACCGCATGGAGGACTATGTGGTGACCATAATACTGTATGGAGGACTATGTGGTGCCCATAATACTGTATGAAGGACTATGTGTTGCCCATAATACTGTATGGAGGACTATGTGGCGCCCATAATACTGTGCCAACTTATGCTCCTGCTCCTTTCTTTGGTTTTGCTTTATCTATGTATACAGCCCGTGTGCAGAGCGATATATCACAGTGGTAACAGACACAGTGTAGTCAGATACTGCAGTTATGGGTTACTCTTTGCCTTCTCTTCTACTGTAAATTTTCAAGAAATGTTGGTAGTGCAATAAAAGCAATACAACTGCAGGATCCGACTACACTGGGTCTGTAACCATGGTGAGACATAAGTTTGCATAGGTGCTGTATACAAAGACTATATGCAATTTTGCTTTTTTTCACATATATTGCAGGCATGCTGTGGAAATAGCAAAAGTTGCAAAAAAGGATGTGATTCATTATTTGCATTTTTTTAAAGTCATTTCTTTTTGTCTTGTGTATTAGCTGAGAATTTTTCTACCAAATTCTTCAAAAATGTTCTTTAAATTTTGCAAAAAATAAAAAATGCTGTCAATTTCTGGGGGTTTTGCGACTTTTTAAACAAAAAATGGCAAAATGTTGCATTATTTTTGTGAAAAAAATAAATAAAACATATATAAAATTTCTCCAGGGGGTGAATCAGAGGACATTTGCGCAAAAATGCTGCTTTCTAAAAAGTCACAATCAACAAATCAGAAAATAGCTCAAACCTCAAACTGCCCATAATGACAAACAAGTGAATGCACATAAACCTGACTGTAATAAACAGCAATTAAAAGAAGAATAAGGTGGAAATAAAAAAAAACAGGTGAAAAAAAAACAAAAATTAGACAAAAAAAAAAGCGCCAATGCAATAATCATTGTGTCTAATTGCAGTAAATCTTCTGGAGGCGGCAGCTGACGAACCGGACCTGATCCATCATGGGTGCACAGATGGAGGTTGTTATCCGGCTACGGGAAATCTTCTGATTGGACGGGCCGGGAGCCTCACCGCCTCCTCCACGTGTGGAGCAGAGACCCCTCAGGAGTACTGCATCGTCAGCCATCTTTCGGTACGATGTATTTTGTGTAAGAAAAAAAATTTGAAAGAAATTGTTTCATTTCTGTGCTGCGATCACTAGCGATCATCTGCAATCGAAACTGGGAAGTGCTCAATTTTCCTGCAGCACCACCGTAGGAGACATAAGGTATTGCAAGGTGCTCACTGAAATCAATGGACTGTCCATGTACTGCACAAACCTGACAGTCCTCCACAGAAAGAGGCGCTCTTTATAATAGTTACCTGTTCTGAAAAGGGTATCTGCTTTGTTCTCCACCCATAAAAACAAATTTTAATAATTTTAACCCTATCCCGAATATAGTACTTTCTACGTTTGGTCTACATTTAAGCAACAGGCTCAGGAACTGAGCCCGCATCATACCCAGCAGTTAGTGGCTTTATTTTACATCCGTAAAAGTCATATCTATCAAAATAGAAAATTAATTAACCAGCAAGAAAAATCAAAACGCCAGATTTGGTATTTTTTCGGTTACCGCAACTCCTGAAAAACAAAAATGCAATAAACAAAAACAAAAAACAATCAATGTCCTATGTACCCCAACATTGTACAAATAATAACAAAAAAAACTCGAGCCCTCATAAAGGTTTATTGATGGAAAAAATGTGTCGGGTCTCGCTAAACAATTTTTTAATATTTTTTAATATTTTTTTTTTTTTCCACCTCTTAAATAAAAAAAAGTTTGGTTTCGCCGTAAAAACAAAATCTCCAAATAAAACTTTTTTTTTCTCACCAATTCACCCCTATTGAATTTTTTTCATTGAAAAGTACAGCTGGTCCCGTAAAAAAATCAAACCCTCGTACGTAAAAATAAAAACTGTTATGTCTCTTGGAAGAAGGGGAGGAATAAAAACTAAAGTGCAAAATTGGAAGGTGTTAAATGTCTATTACTGACGGGCAAAAATGTGATGTCTATGGCCTGTCTTACATCACTGTCCTTCGGCTCAGCTTCCTTCTCAAGGCTTCTGTCCGTTATCCCAGTATGAACACACAACCTTATTATATTCCTGTCCTTGAAGACAAATTCTCTAGTTAATCAGAGAGATAACGGAAAAATGCTAAGGAACCGGGCCAACACTTTATCTGGGCACAGAGTCCCCGTCCTAACAATATGGCTCTGTTTCTGCTGCCGATACCTGAAGACAGACAATCACTGATACCACCAAGAGTTGAGGCGACGTGTTTGCTCCACATGGATCTCTTATAGTCTTTCCTGGTGTATAATGTTAGAATTTCTGGCCATAAGCCGTTGCTTTAACCCAATTACAATGTGCCTGGAGTAGACCTGTTTAAAGAGAACTTGTCAAAAGTGTCCATTTTTTAATCATATGTTATTCCCGCTGTTCTCCTGAGCATTACAGTTTTTGTTTTATTAAAATCCGACATACGGTTCCAGAGTTATGGGCTTTTTTATTGTCTTTACAAGAGGGCGTTGTTCATAAGCTATAAAGACACGCCCCTGAGGATCCTGAGCCACACCCCACAACTTGAAAAGGCCAATATCTCTGGAACCGTATGTTGGATTTAAAAAAGACAAAAAAATGCAATAATCGGGTGAGCAGCGGGAATAAAATAAGACCAAAAACTGGTCACTATGACAGGTCTCCTTAAAGAGCAGAATTTTTTTTTATTTTTACAAACATCGCCACACACATATGCACAGGTCATGTATGGTATTGTACTTCAGACTAGAGTCTTTGAAGTTGTAGTAAGTTTGTAGTTTCTCAACAGCTGACCACTGATTCCATTAACCCATTATTGCAGGAAGCTGAGAAGTGTTTTATCTGTGACTCCCGTGTCCCGTACCAGCGAGGGAGCCACAGAATTCAGAATGTGATTTATCTGACGGGACAAGATGAAGAGAAGACATGGTGGCAGTCAGAAAACGGTAAGAAAATGGCAGATGCTTCTCCCAAATGGTGTTCCACTTGGTAAAGCAGAATTTTGTGCTTCAGAGCTGCTGTTCCTATTGGAGGTTTTAGCTATAGGCAGACACTTTGCTGTTATGACACCAGTGGTTATGGAGATACAAAGGTGGCGGATACACTGGGGCCCAATGCAGTATTATAAATAGTGAATACTAGTTGGGGCGGGGGGGGTACAGATTTTGTGAGTTACTCCTCTCCTATAACTTGAAGCTCCAGGACCACAATGTAAAATCGGAATCAGGGGCCCTGAAGTTGGTAATTGCAGGGTATCTCTATGGTAAAGGCTGGCAGGGTATCTTTGGCCTTGTAGTCCCACAGCTGTTATGAAGACAATGGCCGTCTGTGCTTCTCCCCAGTTTTCCTTCCACCGACCAGTGAATGCTGCATAATCCAGCGTGACCCAGACATGGCTCCCCATTGTTCCATATTGGACTTAATTGCAGTAAATCTCCCTATTAACAGCTCATTTGCATACATTTACACATCGTTAAACTGTTGCCAGCACAGAAGCACAACAGGCACAAATGGGATTGAGGAATGAATGACGGCGAGCGGGCGGCCGCAGTCTCCTGGCCCTCGGCTGCATTCTCCTGGCCCGCGGCCACGTCTCCGACCCTTCCAGTCACTTGTAATTCAGGAAAAGAAAAGTTCCCGGGGCCAGAACAGAAAAGTGCTCAGCGTCAGCACGGCCGGACCCCCAGAGGGGCCTACACCCCCAAAATGCCACTCAGAAACTAATGTGTCACCCATGACAGCAGCACAAGGGTTGTCACCCATCATTCCTATTATGGCGAATCTCTGGCTGTCACTATTATGGGGGTCCTGTAGCTATCACTAATATGGGGGCCCTCTATCTCAGTATTATGGGGGTCCTGTACCTCAGTATTATGGGGATCCTGTAGGTGTCATTATTATGGGGGTCCTGTAGCTGTCATTATTATGGGGGTCCTGTAGCTGTCACTATTATGGGGGTCCTTTGACTGTCACTATTATGGGGGTCCTGTAGCTCAGTATTATGGGGTCCTGTAGCTGTCATTATTATGGGGGTCCTTTGACTGTCACTATTATGGGGGTCTGACAGGTAAATCTGACAGGGAGAAGGACTTGGGGATCCTAGTTAATGATAAACTTACCTGGAGCAGCCAGTGCCAGGCAGCAGCTGCCAAGGCAAACAGGATCATGGGGTGCATTAAAAGAGGTCTGGATACACATGATGAGAGCATTATACTGCCTCTGTACAAATCCCTAGTTAGACCGCACATGGAGTACTGTGTCCAGTTTTGGGCACCGGTGCTCAGGAAGGATATAATGGAACTAGAGAGAGTACAAAGGAGGGCAACAAAATTAATAAAGGGGATGGGAGAACTACAATACCCAGATAGATTAGCGAAATTAGGATTATTTAGTCTAGAAAAAAGACGACTGAGGGACGATCTAATAACCATGTATAAGTATATAAGGGGACAATACAAATATCTCGCTGAGGATCTGTTTATACCAAGGAAGGTGACGGGCACAAGGGGGCATTCTTTGCGTCTGGAGGAGAGAAGGTTTTTCCACCAACATAGAAGAGGATTCTTTACTGTTAGGGCAGTGAGAATCTGGAATTGCTTGCCTGAGGAGGTGGTGATGGCGAACTCAGTCGAGGGGTTCAAGAGAGGCCTGGATGTCTTCCTGGAGCAGAACAATATTGTATCATACAATTATTAGGTTCTGTAGAAGGACGTAGATCTGGGTATTTACTATGATGGAATATAGGCTGAACTGGATGGACAAATGTCTTTTTTCGGCCTTACTAACTATGTTACTATGTTACTATGTCCTGTAGCTGTCATTATTATGGGGGTCCTGTAGCTGTCACTATTATAGGGGTCCTGTAATTGTCACTATTATGGGGGTCCTGTAGCTGTCAGTATTATGGGGTCCTGTGACTGTCATTATTATGGGGGTCCTGTAGCTATCATTATTATGGGGGTCCTGTAGCTGTCACTATTATAGGGGTCCTGTAATTGTCACTATTATGGGGGTCCAGTAGCTGTCAGTATTATGGGGTCCTGTGACTGTCATTATTATGGGGGTCCTGTAGCTATCATTATTATGGGGGTCCTTTGACTGTCACTATTATGGGGGTCCTGTAGCTCAGTATTATGGGGTCCTGTAGCTGTCATTATTATGGGGGCCCTGTAGCTGTCAATATTATGGGTCCTGTAGCTGTCATTATGGGGGTCCTGTAGCTCTCACTATTATGGGGGTCCTGTAATTGTCACTATTATGGGGGTTATGTAGCTGTCAGTATTATGGGAGTTCTGTAGCTGTCATTATTATGGGGGTCCTGTAGCTGTCATTATTATGGGGGTCCTGTAGCTGTCACTATTATGGGGGTAGAGGGATTGTCCCATAGGTAACATATCACTGATCTACAGGATCTGATGATTGCTGGGGGTCCGACCTGTCTATAGGATGTTGTTCGCATATCTTACTGCTGCTTCATTTACACAGGGGACTTCGGGACCCTTGTGATCAGTGGGGGTCTCGGAAGCCAACCCCCCACGATCATACATTCACACCTCTCATGTGGATGTAGGATATACGTTGGTTATGGGTTGTACTGTTTTGTGCCCATGTTTCTAGGGGTGGAGGCGGTCAGTGTACGGCTGGACCTGGAGGCAGAATTTCACTTTACCCATCTCATCATGAAATTTAAGGTAATTTTACTTTTCTAAGTCTTTTCTAGATTTGTTTCCTGCTTGGTCACTACTCCTTTCTTCTCTAGACGTTCCGACCTGCCGCCATGCTGATAGAAAGGTCTGCGGATTTTGGCCGCACCTGGAAAGTTTACCGTTACTTTTCGTATAACTGCACCAAGATGTTCCCCGGGGTGCCGGTCCACGCTCTGCAGAGGATTGATGACGTCATCTGCGACCAGAGATACTCGGACATCGAGCCGTCCACTGAAGGAGAGGTTGGTATAGGGGGCCGTGACCCGGGGGTCCTGAAATGTGAATGGATCCTCATCACTATCCTCCTTCTTGTTTGTAGGTGATTTTCAAAGTCCTGGATCCGGCCATTAAAGTGGAAGATCCCTATAGTGTGGGGATCCAAGGTCTGTATGATCAGATGATGGCGGAGGGTTACTAATTTATGGTGGGTGATGCCCGCCATTACTGTGCCCATTGTGGTAGATATCGAGTCTTCACAAGGCCGACAGTAGCACTAATCCTTGTGCGGATCGCAGCAGAAGCCCCTTGGCTAATCTCCTGTCATCATGTGTCTGGGAAGAGTCGGGAGGCCTCATACACATTAGATGGTGGTCCGGTCCCTTAGGTTATAGCCCCCGATTTCCCGCTAACCCTTGATATAAGTTGTATATGTCCTTGATATCATTATTATTGTTCAGAACTTCTCCAGATCACGAACTTGAGGATAAACTTCACCAAACTGCACACGTTGGGCGATAACCTGCTGGATCAGCGGGCGGAGGTTCTGCAGAAATACTACTTTGCCGTGTACGAGCTGGTGGTCCGCGGGAGCTGCTTCTGCTATGGCCACGCTTCGGAGTGCTCTCCTGTGGAAGGTGTAGAAGGAGGAGTGGAGGGAATGGTAAATATAACGTAGGTCTCATAATGGAGGGCTTAGAGGGGGCAACCGGGGCACGTGCCATGGAGGCACCAACAGGCCACTGGGTTAGGACATTATATGCAACCTTAGCTAAGGGTGATAGACAGGTGTACTGATGATCCTCTATTTTCTTCACAGATCCATGGCCGATGTGTATGCAAACATCATACCGTTGGCCTGAACTGCGAGCACTGCCAGGATTTCTACCACGATCTTCCATGGAGGCCAGCAGAACCCAACGACCCTCATACCTGCAAACGTAAGATGCCCAGTAGGACCCTGTGGCCTCCAGCCATGGAGAATGGCACCATTTACAAGAGTGATCTCAAAGCGTTGGCTCTTCTGTTACTGTCAAGCTTTCGCAGCATGCAGGAAGTTATAGTTTTGCAACTGCTGGGAAGGTGGGGGAGATTCTAGATCGCAAAAATGTACAATGGCTGATTCTTGACTTTGCTTTCTGCCAGAATGCAACTGTAACAACCACTCCAGAAAGTGCCACTTTGACATGGCGGTCTACCTGGCCACCGGAGAGATGAGCGGAGGAGTGTGCGACGACTGCCTGCACAACACGATGGGGCGCAACTGTGAGCAGTGCAAGCCGTTCTACTACCTGAACCCCTGGTCAGACATCCGGGCAGATACCGCCTGCATCCGTGAGTCCAAACATGGCAATCGGGGCCTGCTGGTGGTAGTTGTGCTTCTTCAACATCCATAGACCTTGGAGCTAAAGTTTGGCCTTTCCATGTGCAGCTTGTGACTGTGACCCGGTGGGCTCCCTGGACGGTGGAGTCTGTGACAGTCACACTAACGTCAACTTGGGGATGATCGCGGGTCAGTGTCGCTGTAAGGAAAACGTGAAGGGAGAGCGATGCGACAGCTGCAAAGAGAACTTCTTCGGACTCAGCAAAAATGACCCTGATGGCTGCCAACGTAAGACTGATGCATGATCTGCTGCACTCAGCTATCTGCTCTACTATCGGGAAGTTGACAACAAGACCTCGGCCCATGATGGTTCTCATATTTCCGTCACTTACGACCTTTCATTGTCTCCCGTCCCTTCTTTTCTCCAGCATGTAGATGTGACCCCCGGGGCATCATAGCAGGAAGCCCCCCGTGTGACCAGATAAGCGGTGACTGTTACTGTAAGCGGTTTGTGACAGGGCGATACTGTAACCAGTGTCTGGTGAGCGACCCGCGGATTTTATCATCAACGTGAAGATTTATACGTAGGGTATTTTCTCAAAGTTTGTTCAATCTTTTGGTTACAGCCCGAGTTTTGGGGTCTGAGTAACGACATGATGGGCTGCCGGCCTTGCAATTGTGATTTCGGTGGCGCATATAACAACCGGTGAGTCTGTATTTTTTATCTCCAAATAATGCCAAATTCGCAATGTACCCAAACTAAACCGTCTACCCCATGTCTCCCTACAGGTGCTCCTTCGGGGACGGACAGTGCGACTGTCGTTCCAACATTATAGGTCGGCAGTGTGACGACGTGCAACCCGGGTATTTCTGCATGCCTCTGGATTTTTATACATATGAAGCAGAAAACGCAAAGGAGCTTTCCCCCACAGATCCACAAATTCCGGTGAGAATTTACACCATCCACATATAGAGAGGTTTCCCAGGATTAGGAAAAACATGGCTGCTCTCTATTGAAAATTGCATGTTTTGGCTTCCTGCAGTCACCACTAGAGGGAGCTTATGAGCTTACTGCATACAGTCAATAATGGCACAGTAAGCAGTGAGCTCCCTCTAGTGGTGGCTGCAGGTACAGAGAATTTTATTAAACTCCGTGTAGTTATGGGTCACCTAAAGACGTGCATCCTCCAAGCCCTTGGTCCAGATGACCAGCAGGAACAGATTGAATTGGTGCAGAAAAATCATCCAGTTGGTAAAACAGAAGCAGATGTGGCAGGATGGAAACAAGAGAAGAAGACATGGTACCACGGAAATCGATGAAGCAGAGTTTAAAGCTATGACAACAGGCGTAGCAGATTTGTAATCCACAAGGAAGCTGATTAGACTCAGCGATGAAGAACCGATGCAGCAGATATGAGTTGAACATGAGGTTAAGACGCAGAGCTGGTCTGGCGGAGTAGCAGAGTTAATTCAGCTTTGAACAACTGGAATAGCTGTGTTGAGTTGCTAAGGAGGTTCAGAGGCAGAGTTGAACTATTACGGCTGAGTTTGCAGATCTGGCAGAGCAAAACTGCATTGCAAGTAACAGAGCTGTGTTTGCTGCAGAATCCAATATTGCAGAACAGAATAGCAGATTTGACTCGGTGACATAGCAGAGCTGATTTTGCAGCAGAGTCCAATAATGCAGAAGAACCAAAAGAGAATGGCAGAACCCAATAACAGAGTTACGAAAAAGCTTGTAGCATCGGTGTGGACGCCAACTACATGAATGGACACTACCTAAGCATGAGGGGTCTCCGCTGCAGAGGAGCAGAGAGAGCGGGGGACACAGTGAGGGGTAACACACATCTGTGCAGGGGATTTGGATCTCTGTATCTTAGAAACTGATCTTTGCGTCTGATTTAAAGATTTATTAAGAAATTATTCAGCACAGAATATTGGAGCAACGAGGGGTTAACAGGTGGAGATTCGCTAAGTAATTAGCAACCATTAATACACATTTGCATATAAGACAGAACTATTCCTGTGTTTGCCACAATAAAAAAAATGGCACCATTGTGCTGGGTGATCTCAATCATCCCTCTAAGTTACCAGCTATGCCGCGTTGGAAGCTTAAATTTATCTCGCCGTCCGATTAGTGAGATGGAGACGTCTCACCTGCCCCGGATTCCTAAAGGGGCCATTGTTAGAGGAAAGAAATGTGACTAAATAGGTGGCCGGGTGCCAGGGAGCGAACCTTCCCTCCTGCCCTCTGTGCCCCATTTAAATTCCTCAGACTCGATATTAACCTGTGATTGCATGAAAGGATCTCTGCATTCCTCCATCTCTGGCCTCGTCCACCGTGATGAGAAGATGCAGCTCTCATATCAAAAGCGCTGGACACTCATCCTCATCACTGAATTTGGGATACTCATTCGGCCCCATTACCACCGATGTATAACATTCAGTGACCACAGCGCCCCCACCAGGAGCTGCATGGCAAGCAGCTGCATTCAACAGTACATCACCAAGCACAAGCGTTGGATGGAGTGGTGTAAAGCCGCCACCACTGGATTCCGGAGGAGATGTGTTCTGTGCAGTGATGGATCACATTTCTCTATCTGGTGTCTGGTGGAGGAGTCTGGGTTTGGTGATTCCAGGAGGACGTTACCCCCCTGACTGCATTGTGCCCCCTGTACAGATGGTGGAGGGGGATAATGCTATGGGCTGTTATCAGGGGTCGGTCTTGGGCCCTTTATTCCAGTAAAAAATAAATCTTAACATTCAGCACAAGACATTGTGGACAATTGTAGCTTCAGCTTTGTGGGAACAGTTTGGGGAAGACCCTTCTCTGTCCCCCGTGCAGAAGGTCCATATAGACATGAAGGGGGGAGAACAAGACAGACCTGACCCAGTCCAACACCAATAACGGAGATTGTGAGCCCGGCCTCTCCCCAATATCAGGATCTGACCTCACAAATTCCCACAGACGCCTCCAAAATCTTGTAGAAATCCTTCCCAGAAGAGCGGGAACCGTTGGAGGGGCGACTCCAGATTAATGTCTATGGGTGTAGGATGGGAGGCGAGTAGAGCTCCTGGAGGGGGTTGTGGAGGGGGGCACATACTTTTGTGTATATTTTGGACACCTGCACATTTGCCACGACTTTACATTTTGCTGTCTGCACACTAATCCTCCAAGTTTCTTCTAAGATCCCGGGTTTTGTCTGGGCACATGTCTGTTTCGTGCAAGCATCGAGGCTGTTTGTTTTAGCCGGGGGTTTGAGTTCCAGAGTGTGAAAAAGTAAATGCACTGAAACAACAAGTTTAGGTCAAAATACTTTATGGTACTGAATGGGGCGGTCCTGGAGAAAATGTAAAAGGGTGGATCAACATGAGAAGAAATGTTTTTTTTTCCCCTGAAATAGCCCCCCCAACTGTCGTGCCTGGTATTACATCTCCATTCAGTTACATGCTGCAGTACCTGACACCGCCTCGGTCAGGCAGGGGCTCTTGCCTGTGCTTCCTGCAGGTATAGGGGTATCATGGCTCCATATAGGTGTATATTTCATCACTTTTATGTATTTTAGGGTGAACTCAAACCAGAAGCCCCAACAGACTGTGTGGAATACTTCAATGGTATTCAGAATGGAAATAAAGTGAGACTGCGCCGCCATCGGAGGACGGTCCGCGTCCTGCAGCACCGCAGAGCCCGCCAGCTACAGCAGAAGGTACCGCTATCTATATCCTAACATATGATGGCGCCCACCTTACAACCCCAGAAACCACACGGTGATACCCAGTGCAAGGGGCGACATCTGACACGGGGATCCAAGGCGCCTCTGTCTCTGCACCAGGTGTAGCGGTGTACCTGGAGAATTCCTCCAATATCAGGCAAAATATAACTGTATCCCCGAAATCCATAGTCCGATTTGGTTACTATTATCCATGAATTGTGCAACATTTTACCCTTTGTTCACCATAAGATGCACTTTTAATTCATAAATCGTAGTCAGCTGATTCTGAGTAACATCCTGTATTATACCCCAGAGCTGCACTCACTATTCTGCTGGTGCAGTCACTGTGTACATACATTACATTACTGATCCTGAGTTACCTCCTGTATTATACTCCAGAGCTGCACTCACTATTCTGCTGGTGCAGTCACTGTGTACATACATTACATTACTGATCCTGAGTTACATCCTGTATTATACTCCAGAGCTGCGCTCACTATTCAGCTGGTGCAGTCAGTGTGTACATACATTACATTACTGATCCTGAGTTACATCCTGTATTATACTCCAGAGCTGCGCTCACTATTCTGCTGGTGCAGTCACTGTGTACATACATTACATTACTGATCCTGAGTTACATCCTGTATTATACTCCAGAGCTGCGCTCACTATTCTGCTGGTGCAGTCACTGTGTATGACGGCGTGTCCTCAGTGAGCTGCAGGGTGAAACCTCCGGCCTCCAGGTGTGCAGCCAACGCCCTGGTGTAATTGCCTGTAATTCCTCGGTGTCCTGTGTGCACAGAATATTAGACAGTTGTGCGCTCGTGTTCGGGGGGGTGCCACCATCATCTTCACTCTGATGAAATCCATCTCCCATTCATGTCGCCTGCAGCCAGACAAAGAGATAATCCGCCGCGAACACTCGCCAGATCACATGATCACCTGGACGGGGCCGGGGTTTGCCAGAGTCAGAGATGGCGCCGGACTCTCGTTTCACGTCGACAACGTCCCGTACCCGATGGACTACGACCTCATGATCCGATACGAGCCGGAGGTATTTGGGTAATGCACCAGGAGTGGGGGAAGGGAAGTGACAACCGCATGAAGCACAGATCTGTGTCCCACATATGGTTGTCACTTGCTCTTTCTCCGGCATCATCTTATATCTCTTCTGCCCCCTATGGATGAGGGTCGGACAGGACAATGCAATCAGAGCGGAACTGATCATCAATGTGGTCAAATTAATCTGAGAAAGCAGAGCTGCAGTGTAAAGCATCAGCGGGGTCTTGGACTACCACTGGCTCCTGTAGTCAATGGAGATAAGCTGGAGTCAATGATCTGAGGACATACCGTATATATAATTTATATGTTTTGTTTTTTTAAATTTGAAGACGGCCGAAGATTGGGAAGCCATTATCAGCGTGACATCCCAGCTGCTCCCCATGAGCCCGCGCTGCGGAAACGTGCTGCCTTTTGAGCAAACGTACAAGGAAAAATTACCCCATTCTGAAAGGTAAGAAATGACCCAAATAGAAAGATTTCGAGAACGTTTTTTGCCGACAGTCCTGGATTTAATGGAACGGTCCTATTTTTTGTGTGAAAGGGGTGGAGTTTCCACAAGCCACACCCACAAATGGCTCAGATCCTGAAGTGATTGGGGCAGTCGCGCTTTGGGGGAGGGACTAAATCATCCACGAATTACCAACAATTGGCGTAAAACATGAGGTCGGGTACGGTCATGGGCCCATCGTCGATTTCACAGCACCATAGAAGAACACCTTAGAGCACCCTGTCCTGGGGAGTCCACGGGGAGGGGTTATCTGGAGAAAAAACAAATAAAAACATTTTATAGGAAAGCTATGTGCCACTCTAATAGAACAGGTTAATTGAACGGCCATGTTTGTTCATAGTAACCAATCATGGTGCAGCTTTCAATTCATATTCTGCTCTTGAGAAATGAAAGCTGTGCTGTGATTGGTTGCTATGCGCAATGTTTACTTAAAGCTATGCACCGCTCTAATCTGAGATTTACTGAACGGCCATGTTTGTCCATAGCAACCAATCACGGTGCAGCTTTCATTTCATATTCTGCTCTTGAGAAATGAAAGCTGTGCTGTGATTGGTTGCTATGGGCAATGTTTACTTAAAGCTATGCACCGCTCTAATATGAGATTTACTGAACGGCCATGTTTGTCCATAGCAACCAATCACGGTGCAGCTTCGATTTCATATTCTGCTCTTGAGAAATGAAAGCTGTGCTGCGATTGGTTGCTCTGGAAAACATATTGTTATAGTTCTTCCCCATTTTAAGATCTCTGCTTGCTGTCAGTGAATGGAAACCGACTTGTTTCTCTTCATTTATCACAGTGATTTATCATTTCTTCTCTGTATCTAGGTATATCGTTCTACCCAAACCCTTCTGCTTTGAGCCAAACAACCGGTACGATGTAACCATCCGACTCCAGCGCTTCGAGGCGGCGAACCGTCATCCCGGCAACTTTATCCTGATGGACTCGGTAATTTTACACTTTATATGGGGGGAAGTTTTACCGTTATATAGTCAGAAATACCCAGCGAGGACCAGTCCTGTATGGGACCGCCATAATGTCCACACGTCCTGTTAGGGGTCGTCAACCTCCGATCTGTAAAGGGGCATCCTCACCTAGGCGTCCCGGAGGAAGAGTCCGCCATAGCGGGGGGCACTCGTACCTAGCGACTGTCCATCCCGGCCTATACCGCTACCAAACATATATTTTTTTTTTTAGATTTTCGTGATTATAAAATGTATTTTTTTGAAAAAAAAAAAAAAAAATGTTTTTCTTCCCATCACCACATTAACCATAACAGTTAATTGATTTGATTTTATATCTTCACAAGTCTGACCTTTTATGGAGGCGGCGATGCCAAATATTTTTTTATTCATTATTTTATTTCCTTATTTTTAAGCTGGAACAAAGGGATGGGGGCGTTAGAAACTTGAATATTTTTAAAAACTTTTTTCTTTATTTTTTTTAGCTCCCTCAGGGAACATAAACCTGATCGCTTGCAATATATTCTGTAATATCACAATATGGCGGTATGTAGAAGAGATGATGGTTTATGGCCGGGCTTCATGGGAGGAGCAAGATGGTGGCAATGAATGGTGATGGGTGGGCGCTGTAGTTATTGCGCCAGATAGCGGCATTTTAATAGTTAAACAGTAGCGAGCGGAGCGCGCTCCAGTCTCTGCTGTTAGAGGCAGGAGCTCCCTGTATGACACAGTCGGCACCTGTCTTATACGGAGTAGGCTCAGCTCTCAGGATGTCCCACGTCCGGATGGAATTGTCCATTTTTGCAAACTTTTTTTTTTATTTTTTAACTATATTTATATTAGAATAAAAATTTTTTTGCAATTGGACTTCTTAAAGACAATTTGTGCTGCATTCACTTTTGCTGGCTGCACAATGAGTTAACTGAGAATCTATCGGAGAGCTTCTTCCGAAGGTCTGATTGTAACTTTTTTTAATCTTATCACTTTCTGAGTTCCTCTCGGCTGATTTATAATAATGATTTTTTATTTCTATAGCGCCGACATATTCCGCAGCACTTTGTCCGTCGCTTGCATGTGCAGCCAAAGAGCCCATAAAAGCAAAACAATGCAATATTCTTAGTAAAGCCCCATTGCAAAAATGTTTTTTTAAGCCTAAAATAAATGCATTTAAGGAAGAAAAAAAAAGTCCCCAAAGGTGAGTTTAGACGCTGCGGATTTGCTATGTGGATTCCATGCAATCTGCTCGTAACGTGGACCATGCTGCAAAATCGCCAAAGATTCGCTCTGGAGACACGGAAAAATCTTCTATAAAGACACCGTTCCACCTAAATGTTACAGACGGGAAGGCCATAACATGGGCAACCACGGGAATTAAATGCAGCTCTGGCTGTGACTAGAGTATAGGGTGTGTGACAACAGGCGATATCCGCCGCCGCCACCTTCCGTGCGAGCACGCCTGAGCTGCGCTCACTGGGGTCTGATCTGCACCATCAAAGGAAAGCAAAAACAATATCCTTCCGCCCGGAGAAACTAGAGAGCGATAAAGAGGTTTCCCACGATGATGGAGCAATGGCCGCCCGGCCCCAGGAACAGTCAGTAAAAGGATTACATTTATGGGCCAGCCTCAGTGACACACATTTTTATATATTTTTTTTAAATATGAATTTATTTTATAAAATTCAGCTCCAGTTCCTATATGTAAAGGCCCTGTGCCGCCAGGGTGTTACTAAATACCTTCTAAGTCACCATGAAGTCTGAATCGTGGGGGTCTGACCATTACAAGAGGGTCCCAATCCTCCAATTTCTGGCCTAAAATCTAACTCAGTTACTTTGCAATTCAGGACAAAATGTTTGCAAAAACAGAGCCACATCTGGCCTCAGGTTATGTGCGGTATTGCAGCTGGATCCTCCTCACTTCTAGGGTTTTCAGCTGCAATACCTGATACAACCTGTAAACAGGTGTGGCGCTGTTTTTAAATTCCTGTATAACCCAAATCTGATTAATAACACGGTCTGAGATCAAGTTGATCCCACGCAGCTGATGCCAAGTTGCTTTTCACCTTCTCTACTGTCAGTGCAGCACAAAGTGCACCTTCCCCATAACTGTCTCCCTTAAAGGGGCATTCCGATCATAGCCTTATTAAGTACCTGTTTCTAGGTCTAAAACCATATACTATATTCGTCTATTTTACTAAGCAAATAAATGTAACAGTCGCCAAAAAAACGCCCAATAAGAAGCCAAAAAGTGTCATAGAATGATAATAATGCAGAACAACGCTGCCACCTTCTGGTGAGAACTAGAATGCAGTTTTCCCCCATTTAGTATTTATATGTGGGCTCCAACTTGTGGCTTTCCAGCTGTTGTGAGACTACAACTCCCATCATTGCGGCTTTCTTTCTTTAAAGAATATTAAAGAAATGTTATCCATGTGTCCTACAGCTCGTCCTGCTGCCAAAGTTTTCGGAACTGCCCGGTTTCCATGGAAATGACCCCATATCTGTGCATCACCGAGAGGAGATGGAAGACTACCGGTGTCTGGAGTCCTTCAAGATGGCGACAATGCCCACCCTGGCGGAAATGTGCGTTAAATTGATCTGCAGCATCTCGGCCATCATCCACGATGGAGCGTTACGTGAGTTATACGAGGAGAGGGGCGAGACGGGATTCTTTACTGTACAAGCAAAGTTTGTTTCGATATTAAAGGCATAAATGGTTCACGTCTGCACAGCTACATATACCGGAGGCTGATGTGCCCAATGCCAAGTGGCTGCTGGAGAGGTGTAAAGCACTTCGTAGATTTCACTGGATTAAAGGGCTTTTCCAGTTCTTTAAAATTGATAGGATATCTGACCAGCCATATCCGATCAGTGGGGGTCGGACTCTTGGCACCTGGCGGATCAGCTGCTTGGTGCCCTTCATTGCTTTGTACGCCCTACATTTGTGGTGTGGTGACATTCAGAGCAGGGGGCACATTGGTAGCAGTGTGAGTGTCAAAAGTCAGACCCCCACTCTTCTGATCATCATTTTGAAAACCCCTTTAATGAAGGCTTCTTCCCAGAATGCGTTAGGCCACCTGTAAGGAAACGTTCACCTATGGACGTGATCGTACACATACAATGGTTTTTTTGTTAACGAAATGCAAAGTGAATGGATAAATCTGAGAAATCAACAATCTGTCTTCTACATCCTCACCTTTGTGGAGTTTGTCTGTTCCTCGCCCAGTTTTAAACCTCCTACACAGTTGTTTCTGTTTCAGTTATACTAAACTATTAATTGTGTTACTTTTCTCTTTTTTGCAGCCTGTCTCTGTAACCTTCAAGGCTCCCTCAGTGCCGTCTGTGACAAGATCGGAGGACAATGTATGTGCAAGCCGAATGTGATCGGTCAGCGCTGTGATCAGTGCGCCCCCGGAACCTATGGATTTGGCCCCTACGGGTGCAGCAGTGAGTGGAAATCTGTCTATTGGGTACAAAACCGCAAAAACCAATGTAGAAACTCCCCGAAAAACATCAGATGCTTCCACCCGATTACACCATAGCATAGTGAGGGGGAAGTGCCCCAATGGTCTAGGTATTGGGGACACCCTGCTATCTTTGGGCCCATTTTGACCTTTACCATGGGGTCCATGTCTGGTAGCGTATATAGGGGCAAGGGGGTCCTCTATATACATTACTGGGCATGGACTGTGCTACATCTGTATTTCTTTTCACAGAATGCGACTGTCACCCGCAAGGCTCCACGTCTAGATTCTGTGACCCCATAACGGGGCAATGCCCATGCCAGGGCAATGTGGCGGGCCGACAGTGTGACCAGTGCTTGCCCGGTCAGTGGGGCTTCCCTAATTGCAAGCCTTGCCAATGCAACGGGCACGCTGAAGAATGTGACCCTAAAACTGGAACCTGCATCGGATGTAGGGATTTCACAAGCGGCCGGCACTGTGATAAGTAAGTCGGGGGCTAATCGGCAGTATGGGCAGTATTCACCCCCATTTATAACAATGGCCGCCACAAATCCTATAACTGCAGTACCACCTTTCACCACTGTTCAAGTTAGCGCTTTCAATAGAAACCAATGCAACAGCGCCCCCTCCACCGCTGACTATAATTAAAAATATAAATTATAAATAAATTAATTCCTAATGAAATAACACACATTTACGGGATAGGATCGCAGTCAGAAATTTGGGCTTAATGATGTTTCTTTCAGGTGTTTGGATGGTTATTACGGAGATCCGATTCTTGGATCTGGCCAACAATGTCGCCCCTGCCCTTGTCCTGGGTATCCTGGCACTCAGAATTACCACGGCAGCTCTTGCTACGCTGACCGCGAGTCCGGACACATTGTTTGCCTGTGTGCGCCTGGTTATACAGGTAAGAGAGGTGAATGATCTAAGGAACCAGAGACGGCCGAGGGATCCGCAGTAGAATTTGTTAACCTCTTAAAGGGGTTGTCCAGGAAATAAACAAATGGTTAAAAAAAAAATTAAGGAAGCCACCTTCAGCTCCAGTTGCTACTGTCAGAGGTAGGAGCTGACTGTATGGCACAGCCGGCATCCGTTACGCCTATCTATACGCCCGCACCCGACATGCACGGCGTATGTCGGGGTTAAAAAGTAATTTCTATGCCGTATTTCCGTCAGTTTTCTTGGTAACTTTTTGGGGTCCACACGACTTTTTGATCACGGTTCTAACGCTTGACATCTTGTCGATCAGGTCCGCGGTGCGATCGCTGCTCCCCTGGATACTTTGGTAATCCTGACCAAGATGGAGGAGAGTGCCGGCCCTGCCAGTGCAACAACAACATCGACCCCAGCGACCCAGACGCCTGCGACGCCCGGACGGGCATGTGCTTGAAATGCCTGTACAGCACGGATGGACATCACTGCGGGGAGTGCAAGGCCGGCTACTTTGGGAGCGCCATCCTGCGCAACTGCCGCCGTACGTAGTCAGACGACAGCGCTGACGGTCTGTATCCCCCTGTGCCGCATTATTACCTCCTTCATTACAGGTTGTACGTGCAATGACCTGGGTACGCTGCAGTCTCACTGCTCCAGAGATACCTGCTACTGCGACCGGGTGACCGGACATTGCCCCTGCCGAGCAAACGTGGTCGGCAAGAACTGCGACCAATGTGCAAATAACTTCTGGAACTTCGGAGCAGACTTGGGCTGCGAGTCTTGTGCCTGTGTTCCCAGCCATTCCCTGAGACAGGACTGCAATGTGGTGAGTCTCTATGGCACATATCCTGCGGACATCTTCTCTGATCAGTCACTTACTTTTCTTCTCCTGTCAGCCCAGACCACCATAAATGCTTCTTCTAATAGTAATCGTGCCCTATTTGTGCCCCCTCAGCAATGTCACCTTTTCTGATCTCATACAGTAGTAATGTTCCCAATGATCTTTGTCCTACACAACACAAGTCTTCTTTTGCCCCATATAGTAATTTAATATCTTTATTCCCTAATTAATTGAGCTCCTTATGCACCAATGTGGATCAAAATAACTGAAACTCACCTTGCCCTGTTACCACAATGATTAGTGGGGTCCTATCACCGAAACCTATTGTCCATGGACCAACACAGGAGGCGCAATACAGTCACGACACTTGCATTGTTATTAAGTCTGGGAAAATACAAGAACATCCAGATCCTTCTCTACAAGTGACTCTCCTGGTTTTACTCCTCTAGAACATATGATGTCCGCATATTATTATACCCAGATCCTTCTCTACAAGAGACTCTCCTAGTTTTACTCCTCTAGAACATATGATGTCTGCATATTATTACACTACAAGTAAGGCCAGGATCACACATACACGAGATACGGCCGAGTCTCGCAGGTGAAATCCCTCCTCGGGCACCGGCACTCCGGAGCGGAGCATGCAGCCACACAGCAACACATGGAGCCGCAGGCTCCGCTCCCAAGTGTCGGCGCCAGAGGAGGGATTTCACCTGCGAGACTCGGCTGTATCTTGCGTATGTGTGATCCTGGCCTAACTCGCCTAGATTTACTCCTCTAAAACATATGATGTCGCATATTATTACACCCAGATCCTTCTCCACAAGTGACTCTCTCCTAGTTTTACTCCTCTAGAACATATGATGTCCGCATATTATTACACTCAGATCCTTCTCTACAAGTGACTCTCCTAGTTTTACTCCCCTAGAACATTTGATGTCCGCATATTATTACACTCAGATCCTTCTCTACAAGTGACTCTCCTAGTTTTACTCTCCTAGTCCTGATCCTGAGAACCCTATTAATCGCTCCAAAGACCGCTGAGAAGTGTGCAGCTCAGGAGGTCTGAACAGACTTTCGGTTGCGCCTGTACTCCGCCCCGTGTTTTCTTGTCTCCTGAGTTGTGGACTTCACACCGTCTTTATGAGCCACCAGTAGGGGTTTCTAGATCGGGCCCCCCACTGTCCTGCTGGGAATTAAAGATCCCCCCCCCCCAAAAAAAAAAAAAAAAAAATCACTTTTGCAAAAATTTAACTACTTTTGAAGAAATGAATCAATGAAAAAAAATACTGAAGGGCAGGCATTTATTTCCTTATTACCTAGATCTGTATTTTGACTGTCTGCGTTGCCTCCTCCAGTACACAGGGCAGTGTCACTGTCGGCCGGGGTTTGGAGGCAGAATCTGCTCTCACTGCCAAGAGAATTACTGGGGAGACCCACAGCGCAGATGTGAAGGTACGGCGACTGCCGGGGGGTTTATCCAGTGCCCCCTTGGGAGGTGAGAGACTCTGTGGCTTCCTTGGCTGCTTGCCCGGTAATGGCAGCCTGTCCTGTCCTAGGTGCCAGACACCTGATAACTGGCAACAGCCGCCTTCTGTCTGCGTCACTAGCACCTCTCGCCTTCTGGATGACCCTTTAGACCCTAATCGGACTACTGACAACCATCCCATGATCAGATTCTCTCTCTTTCCTCCATAGCTTGTAACTGTGACTCCTACGGCTCTGAGATCCAGCAGTGCGACCACCTGACCGGCGTCTGCCGATGTCGAGAAGGGTTCACTGGGCGACGGTGCGACCAATGTGCCAGGGGCTTCCGGGATAACTTCCCCAGGTGCTCGGCCTGTCACCAGTGCTTCCATCAATGGGACAGTATAATCGCCGGGCTCCAGAACCAGCTCCGTGCGATCCAGAAGAAAGTGTCCGACCTCCAGGAGGGGGGAGAAGCTCCGGAGATCAGCAACAGCCTGATCCGAGACCTGGACGACAAGCTGAGGATCGTCAAACAGATCATCGGAGATGGCGGCATCGAGGGGACGCGCATGCTGGAGCAGATGAACAAACTGGTCAATAAAATAAGGTGCAACTTACTATTATAATGATTCAATGCCTCACCATTTTCAGGATTTCTGCTTGCTGTCACCGAGCAGGAATATTTTTTAGCTTAGGTTAAAACCCGTACAAGCTTAAAGCAGATCTGTCACCAGATTTTACAGTAGAAGCTGTATACATTATTAAATAGATATCTTAGACTGGATGAAGCTGATAGACTTACTCTGAAAATCCATGTCGTAAACATGGTATAATACTTTAAGAAAATTTAAACATAATCTCCACCCACCTAGTCTGATTGACAACTTCGCAGAGTCCCTCCCCCAGCTGCTGAATCTCCACCCACCTAGTCTGATTGACAGTGTCAAAGTGTCTTTTCTGCTACTGAATTTCAGCTCGCCTAGCTTCACTTCTGGCTCCCTAAAGTCTCTCCTTGCTGTTGCTGAATCTCTGTCCAACCTGCAGACAGGTATCACAGGTCCTGGATACCGCAGACAGGTAGCAGAGGTTCTGACAACCACAGGCAGGCAACAGAGGTTCTGGAGATCGCAAACAGGAAAAGGAGGTCCTGGATACTGTAGAAAGATTGCAGAGGTACTGGAAGCCACAGGCCGACAGGAGACATCCTGAAGAATGCAGACAGCTAGCAGAGGTCCTGGAGACTGCAGAAAGATTGAAGAGGTACTAGAAGCCGCAGGCAGACAGGAGACACTTTGAAGAACGCAGACAGATAGAAGAAATACTGGAAGCCGCAGGCAGAGAGGAGACGTCCCGAAGACTGCAGACAGGTAGCAAAGATACTAGAAGTTGCAGGCAGACAGGAGACGTCCTGAAGACTGCAGATAGGTAGTGCTGGAAGTTCACAGACAGGTAGCAGAGATCCTGGAATACCGGGAAGAGGCCATGGCGTACCATAAACCTAAGAGTCTTAATACTAAGACAAAGGTGTGGGCCTTATATTGGCCTAAGTAGAGGATCACATGGGGGCACGCCAGACCTACTGCAAAGCCTGATGTTGAGCACAAGAGATTTTAGTGAACTGAGGTGAAGGGAGAGGAGTCAAGACCCTGGTATAGGGGTGTAACAAGCTCCTCAGTGTCTCTCCTCCTTGCTGCTGTTCAATCTCTTCCCACCTAGCCTTACTGACAGTTCCTCAGTGTCCCTCCTCCTTCCTGCTGTTCAATCTCTCCCCACCTAGCCTTACTGACAGTTCCTCAGTGTCCCTCCTCCTTGCTGCTGTTCAATCTCTCCCCACCTAGCCTTACTGACAGTTCCTCAGTGTCCCTCCTCCTTGCTGCTGTTCAATCTCTCCCCACCTAGCCTTACTGACAGTTCCTCAGTGTCCCTCCTCCTTGCTGCTGTTCAATCTCTCCCCACCTAGCCTTACTGACAGTTCCTCAGTGTCCCTCCTCCTTGCTGCTGTTCAATCTCTCCCCACCTAGCCTTACTGACAGTTCCTCAGTGTCCCTCCTCCTTGCTGCTGTTCAATCTCTCCCCACCTAGCCTTACTGACAGTTCCTCAGTGTCCCTCCTCCTTCCTGCTGTTCAATCTCTCCCCACCTAGCCTTACTGACAGTTCCTCAGTGTCCCTCCTCCTTGCTGCTGTTCAATCTCTCCCCACCTAGCCTTACTGACAGTTCCTCAGTGTCCCTCCTCCTTGCTGCTGTTCAATCTCTCCCCACCTAGCCTTACTGACAGTTCCTCAGTGTCCCTCCTCCTTGCTGCTGTTCAATCTCTCCCCACCTAGCCTTACTGACAGTTCCTCAGTGTCCCTCCTCCTTGCTGCTGTTCAATCTCTCCCCACCTAGCCTTACTGACAGTTCCTCAGTGTCTCTCCTCCTCGCTGCTGTTCAATCTCTCCCCACCTAGCCTTACTGACAGTTCCTCAGTGTCCCTCCTCCTTGCAGCTGTTCAATCTCTCCCCACCTAGCCTTACTGACAGTTCCTCAGTGTCCCTCCTCCTTCCTGCTGTTCAATCTCTTCCCACCTAGCCTTACTGACAGTTCCTCAGTGTCCCTCCTCCTTCCTGCTGTTCAATCTCTCCCCACCTAGCCTTACTGACAGTTCCTCAGTGTCCCTCCTCCTTGCTGCTGTTCAATCTCTCCCCACCTAGCCTTACTGACAGTTCCTCAGTGTCCCTCCTCCTTGCTGCTGTTCAATCTCTTCCCACCTAGCCTTACTGACAGTTCCTCAGTGTCCCTCCTCCTTGCTGCTGTTCAGTCTCTTCCCACCTAGCCTTACTGACAGTTCCTCAGTATCCCTCCTCCCGGCTGCTGCTGAGATCTCACCTGGCTCCGTACAAGCTGCAAGTCAGGCTGGGTGGGCAGAGACTGAATAATGAGCTTTTCTCATTCTTTAGCTGGACTCATAAAATGCTGCACTGATACATTGGTGCAAAGTCTCAGGTAAGAAGAAACCTATGTACCACTGATATATTTAGTACGCAGATTATCTGGGCTGGATACACTGTAGCAAACCCTCAAGTGGGAGAAATATTAGGTTTTATATGTGGTGTAAATAAACAGGTCACCCAATCACTGACAGCAAGTAAAGATCTTAGAAATAGTAAGAAATTACACACAAAATATATTAGAAAGTATTAGAGACACCTGGATGTGCACAGGAGCTGGATACACAAAGTGGGAAAATGCTAAACCCCCAAACCTGCAAATGATGATGCCGGCCATTTTTGCATGTAATTTGACTACATTTATCAAGAAAGTAGCCAGAGAATGTCAGTGTGGCTTATTTTTTTTATGCTAGTGTGGTCTAGAATTTTGGGCAACTCCCTGAGTAACTTCTTTTTAGATCTTTAGAGCTGTTAGATCTCTACTTGCCCTATACAGAGCTGCAAACACAGTGCATAGGGTTGAATGGTTAAATACCTGCAGCCACCACCAGGGGGAGCTCGGGTGCTTATGACCTTGAACTCAACATTGTACAGGAGGCTCCCTCTAGTGGTGACTGAAGGTATTTTTATCATTTAACTTGTTTATGCTGCAGATTTGGAGCTCTGTATCAGAAAAACTCACCATATCGTGAAGTTTTTATATAATTGATGGCCATTCACTTCACAGTTGTCGTGGAGTTTTATTGTTATCATTCCAAGTTTAATACCGGTGTGTAATCTATTGGAGGTCACCATCAGTCATTCTCTCTGAGACAGCGAGACGCAGTATGACATCAGGACAGAGTTAAATTTAGACATCCAGTGTTTATAATGGCCGAGAGCGGTGGTGCTATTTATGGCAGAGTGTTTATGACGAAGGGTCTTTAATGCTTTATTTTCTAGGACGGAGGTGGCTCAGCTTTCCTATCAGCTCCATTCCCAGGAGAAAAAAATGAATGATACTCAGAGCAAAGACAGAAAGCAAAAAGGAAAACTGGAGAAGCTGACCCTGGACCTGATCCTGGTCAATGACACTGTGCACATACTGAAAAAGCAGATCGAGGCCATAGCCGCCTCAGGCTTCAATGGTAAAGTCACCGCATGAGTGTGTCGGGGGTCTCCTGAGGCTACGGTACTGGTGGCCTAGCCTTAGAATATCAGATTGGACCCAGTGATCAGCACCTTACATCTGGTTGTGGCCGTGTCTGGTACTGCAGGTCAAGAATGCGACCGAGCTGCAGTACCAGTCACAGCCTGAATGATGGCGCTATACCAGGCAAAAAATGAAGTCAGCTGTTTAGCTTAAGTGCCAGGAGTCGGGTCCCCGATAATCTGGGTACTGGTGAATTCTACCAATTTTGTAGTCCCCGAAACCCTTTTAATCAAGCCGCATTCTGCCAAACTTGTACCAAGATGCCGAACAGAAGGAGAAGGTGATAAAAAGGGGGATGGAGATCATCAGGAGGGTGAAAAGAAGAAATCACCAAGGTGGAAGAGCTGTTCCAGATCTTGGACATCTTCACTGCCCGTTCCAGATCTTGGACACCCTCACTGCCCGTTCCAGATCTTGGACACCCTCACTGCCCGTTCCAGATCTTGGACACCCTCACTGCCCGTTCCAGATCTTGGACACCCTCACTGCCCGTTCCAGATCTTGGACACCCTCACTGCCCTTCCAGATCTTGGACATCCTCACTGCCCGTTCCAGATCTTGGACATCCTCACTGCTGAGTGAAGTGGGGCCCTTTTAGGTTTCTCTATGGGACCCGATGTTTACTTGTTGCAGAAACCTCATGTTATTAAAACAAAGAGCAAGAAAAAATAAACTTTAGAGAGATAAAGTTCTCAGTAGACGGACCTCTTTGAGAAGACCTCCTCCATCATTACCTGGGTGCTATGTACTTCGGCCTTCATTTTTCTCTAGACAAACATTTCTTTTGTTGCTATTTCAGGCAAATGTCTCCAAAAAAGTTTTATTGTTAAAGAAAAAAAAATCTGGTGAGAAAGACGAAGTTCTTTCTAGTCCTTTCGAGCCTTTGACCACAGCAGAGATTAATCTGACATTGGAGATTATTTCTGCTATCGAGTCCTCCTAGATTTCGACATTATCTTCTAAGAAATGATAGATTTGTTCTGCCAAAATAAATGTAAGGTTCTGCCAACAAAGTCCCCATAGACGGCTCAACAAACAGGAGAAAGAGCCGGCCATTATTCTGTCCTAGAGGACCTGATTCCAGAGAAGTGTCACTTAATGGGCTGCTTTCTGCAGTTTTGATAATCACAGTTTTCTCTGCTGCAGATGTAACAGTTCTCGGAATGTTGAGCGTTGTATCACCCCGCTCACACCACTGATTGGCTGCTTCCCCTTTGAACAGTGGTGGGGGCGGGGTTACACAAATCAGGACTACATGGCACGAGACACCTAGTCCTGTAGTGATAATCTGCTGATAAAACACTGATTTTACTGAAAGGACAACAAGCATCCCAGTAAGTGACACATCGCTGGAAACAGGGTCTCTGATCCTACATCATGGTGCTGACAGATTTCTATTAAAGGGTATTTAATAAAGACTAGAGACTTTACTTCTCCAAAATGAAGAGACTCCATATCTCCAAGAAGTCATGACGTGGCCTTAATCATGAGATAATATTATGTCCAATGCACATGAGTTTCCCCACTTCTGACTGGGGGATAATTTTGCATTTTGCAGAGTCGTACGGTAGCATATTGAGGTCCTACTTACAGTCTACAGATGCCGAGCAGCTGGTCAATGGTTCTGTATCTGGAGACGACAGCCCCGTGCACCAATCCAGACAGATACGGCTGGAGACGGAAAGGCTTCTGAAGGAGAACCTGGACAGCTACCGCAGAAACATGACCGCCCAGAAGACATCCCTCAAAGAAATTCAGAAGAAGGTTAAGGATCTAAATGTCTTCAAGATCAATGAGAAGGTAACGAGGGCTGACGTATGGGCGGCTGCATGGTCCGTAATGGTGGATTTACAGAAATACAAAATGAATGGTCCTGGACCATCATACACTGTTTTTAGGTTCTTCTTCCTTAGGTCGTCCTCCTGGTGCAACTGCTCTGGGCTTCACAAACAGTGTTCAGATTAGTCAACTCTTCCATCAGATTTTATGGCTTTGTTTCAAAGGAAAAAAAAAATGGTAGTTGCAGTCTTTCCTAAGTTTTTATCTGTGGGGCTCTGACAATCAATAAAACAAAGGGCCAGAATTGCTCAGTTGGGCACAGCTCTTCTCCGAGACTAAAAATGGTCTTTTGATTGAACCCATCCTTCGTGATCAGTGAGGGTCTCATCAGCTGGATGCCCACCGATCAAAACCTTCGATTTCACTGTTTTTTTCGGTGGCAACTGCACTTCTACAAAAGCTGGAAATTTAGGCAACACTAAGCCAAATCCAGAAACTGTTCATTTCTGGTAGGACATCTTCTACTAGTCTTGTGAATAGTCATAAGGCGCCGTGTCCTAAGTAGAGTCTCATGACTAATTTTGGGTATCTCCATTTTGGCAGATTTGTGGTGCTCCCGGTGATAAACCCTGTGACGACTCTCCATGTGGAGGAGCAAACTGCAGAGATGACCAAGGCCTGAGGAAATGTGGTGGAGAAAACTGTAATGGAGCAGTGCCTATCTCCGCCAAGGCCCTACTGACCGCACAGAATGTGAAACAAGAGCTGGAAAACTTGGGAAATCAACTTGGTGAAATCTCTGAGAAGGTACGTGGGGTCCAATAGTCATGTGGAGCCATGGGTGGTAGCATTGTGTGCTGATGACCAGTGCTTTAGGTGCTCCTGACTGGCATTGACCATATGTCTCGTAGATTCAAGTGGTCCAGGGAATTGCACAGGAGGCAAAGGAGCAAAGTGAGTCCACACTGAGCAAAGCCAAGGACGCAAAGAGACGAATTGAGGACTCTACCGAAAAACTGAGAGCTTTTATTGGCAAGATCAAAGACTTCCTGACCGGTAAGAATGCAGCTTTTAGGAGGCAAGTTGTTTTAATCTCTATTGGGATCTCAAAAATTAGTAAAAGTTTATGGAAGAGGGCGTCCAAGCTCAATGTTTAGCTGATAATTAAATTCTTGCCTACAGAGGAAGGAGCCGACCCGGAGAGCATCGAGCAAGTGGCCAGGAAAGTGCTGAACATCTCTCTTCCCGCCAGTCCCGGAGATATTGCCACGCTCTTGACCCAAATCAAGGAGACCATCGGGAACCTCAGCGGGGTGGATGTGGTCCTCAATACTACTTCTGAGGGGCTGGCCTCAGCCAAAGCCCTCCTAGAGGAAGCCAATGAAGCCCGGTAAGCGATAGCAGTGGTGCTAAATGAATTCAGTGGGACAACCCCTTTAACAAAAGTGTCCCCATTTCGAGCTTTGACTATGTCATGTGACATCTCGGGGGAAACTCCTTTATAAAGGGCTTTTCCTAAGATCGGAAATGCAATCAGTAAGCTATTTTCCTAAAGCCGTAAGTTATCAGTTATAACAGGTCCGATCGCTGGAACCCCAGTGATCACCGTGCTGCATTATAAAGTCGGGGTGCGCATGCTTCACCCCTTCCATTCATTGTCTATTGGACTGCTGGAAATAGTGTTGTACTCGGGCTTCCCCAACAGTCCCATAGAGAATGAATGGAGTGGAGCTCGAGCATGTGCAGTAAGACCATGTTCTGCAGAGCCCAATTCTTGGCTTTTTCTCTCATTCTTACGACAGCCAATAGCCTGTTGTGAATTCTGTGGCTGAATTCACTCCTGTGGTCACAAGTGGTACTGCAGCTTCTGAGCTTCCTCCCTCAGGTGTTCTGGTGAGCTCGTTAACTGCTTCATTACTTAACTCCGCCTGATGCTGCTATCCTTGCTCCTTGTCAATGTTTCAGTGTTGGATCTGAGCTTCTCCTGATTTTTCCTGTGACCTGCTGCTCTGTATAGCTAAGTGCTTTTTGCTTTTTTGTTGCTTTTTTTCTGTCCAGCTTGTCTTTTGTTTTGCTGGAAGCTCTGAGACGCAAAGGGTGTACCGCCGTGCCGTTAGTTCGGCACGGTGGGTTTTTTTTGCCCCCTTTGCGTGGTTTTGCTTTAGGGTTTTTTGTAGACTGCAAAGTTCGCTTTACTGTCCTCGCTCTGTCCTAGAATATCGGGCCCCACTTTGCTGAATCTATTTCATCCCTACGTTTTGTCTTTTCATCTTACTCACAGTCATTATATGTGGGGGGCTGCCTTTTCCTTTGGGGAATTTCTCTGGGGCAAGTCAGGCCTATTTTTCTATCTTCAGGCTAGCTAGTTTCTTAGGCTGTGCCGAGTTGCCTAGGTAGTTGTTAGGCGCAATCCACAGCCGCTTTTAGTTGTGTTTAGGATAGGATCAGGTGTGCAGTCTACAGAGTTTCCACGTCTCAGAGCTCGTTCTTGTATTTTTGGGTATTTGTCAGATCACTGTGTGCGCTCTGATCGCTAAGCACACTGTGTTTCTGGATTGCCTTCATAACACCTGTCATTAGCAAACATAACAATAGCCCTTGTGTTTGGACCCCCAGCAATCAGTATGTTATCTCATATCTAATGATCAGGGATAACGTGCAATTTTTGGTAAAATTGTTAAAGGAAGGGTAGCACCAAGCCCATTGATTGGCTGCAGTGGTCACATGTGGTGAGGCGGCACATAATCGCTGTTGCAGTCAAGTAAACAGGTATCTACAGAAAGGAAAGGAGCTGTGCCAATTTTTGTCTAATCCCATAAAACCCCTTTAAGTTGCTGTCTATGCAGAGCGCTGTAAGACAACACAATGTGGTTCAGGATGGCTACTTGCGTTAAGCTACAATTTTTCCAGCAGGGACAGGGTTAATTTCTGACCCTCTGAGGTTTTCTTTTTAATAAGCTGTTTACCCCCTGAACGTATTAGAGAATTAGCCCTGAAGTCCCCGGTACACGGTCGAGCAGACATTCCAGATGTGTCCGTACAAGACCCCCGGCCCCCTATAGTGCAAACGGCTTATTATTCCCCCGATGGGATGAGAGCGGCTCATGCAGTTCCCACTGTGCAGCCCTATAGTTTATTGTGATTCCCTCCAAACCAAAATTCCAAATTCTGAGATCTCAACCCCAAGTAAAAAAATAAAAAGAGGAAAAATCCGGTTTCCTTTCCCCATTAGGGTTCCTGCCTCTAGATCCCCAATCTCTGCGCAGAAGGGTCTGGTGCTTGTCAGCCTGATCCCAGAAATACCAGTTGCTGCCCCCTCACTTGTTCGGTAACATGTCGGGCTGTTCCCAAACCAAATTCTGAGCCCCCAATCTGAGGACCCCAGAGTTGCAGCCAACAATCTCCCCAATAGCTCATAGTATATACGTTCATCCTGCTTTCCCAGCTCCTGAACAGCAGATCTGCGGCTTCTGTACAAACTCATCACCCGAATTTACCCTTCAGGGAAACCATTAATATTGCCACGAGGCGGAATGTGAAGCGCCGCTATAATGCGAGCTCAGTGTGTGTCGCCTCATATCTGTCCTCTGTTCTGCCCTCATCCGCACAGGGAACGGGCTGAGGGGGTGAGCGGGAACATCACCCAGGCCAAAAGCCTTCTAGACACTGCCGGGGACAAAGCGAAGGCCGCAGAGAAAGCTGTAAATGATTCCAGGCAGATGGTGAACCGGCTGAAGAAGAACGTTGAAAAAGTGAGGACATGATATCTGTCTATTGTTCCGTCTATTATCTATCAATCTATTATCTATATCTATCAATTATCTATCCTTCTATGTAGCTATTATCTGTCTTATCTATCTATCCATCAATTTCTTATCTATATCTATCATCTATTAATCTATATATTATCTATCCATTAATCTATATATTATCTATTGATCTATTAACTATTAATCTATCTATCTATCTATTATCTACCGTATCTATCATTTATCTATTAATCTATATATTATCTATTTATCTATCTATTAATCTATATATTATCTATTGATCTATTAACTATTAATCTATATATTATCTATTTATCTATCTATTAATCTATATATTATCTATTTATCTATCTATTAATCTATATTATCTATTATCTATCATCTATTAATCTATATATTATCTAATCTATTATCTATCTATCATTTATCTATCTATTAATCTATATATTATCTATATATTATCTATCTATCTATTATCTATCTATCATCTATCTATTAATCTATATATTATCTATTTATCTGTTATCTATATCCATCATCTCTATCTGTCTATCTCTCTATCCTCCTGAGCCGCAGTTCTCTTGCAGATAGCAGCAGGTTTTCATCCCTTATTCCTCCACATATATTTTTGTTATTGCTCCTATGCATTACAATAATAACAATGTTTTATGTACACAGCTCCTATGCAGATCTATGCGTCTCCATGGTTACAAACACTGTGATACCTTCCTTCTGCCGCCTATAGGACAGCGGGAGGTGAGGAGCGAGAGCAGCTTGTGACTGTGACCTGTTCTGTGTTTTTGCTTCCAGTCCGTGAATACGATGGCCGCAGTGGAGGAGAAGGAGATGTCCATCATGAATCGCTTGGGAGATCTGTCAAGGAAAGTGGAAGAATTAATGAAGAAGGTTGAGTCCAACAGGGATCTGGCTACTGAGGCCAGCGAGAAGGCTACCAAAGCCTTCACAGCCACCGACGGGCTCGAAGAGGTACAAAAACAATTTCGACCGCATCAAAACATAACTTTGTGAATCCTTTGTTTTCACCACCATCACAATCTCGAGAAGATACATCAGATGTTCTTCACTAGTCACATCCAGAGCTGCAGTTAGACTTCTCTGCTCAGACAGAAGCCTGAAAATCTGGTCACAGCCCTCTCGTGCACTGGGTAATGGCCTCTGCTCAGAAAACGGTGCAGCTTTGGATGTGAATGGAGTAAAAAGTTACAAAATATGGGTAGAAAGTTCTTATATCCAGGGCTGGTTTTAGGCAAAGTGGGGCCCTAGGCAAAGTTTAAAATGGGGCCCCAAATGCTAACATATTGCACATCACACAGAAGCATTTCGGTTGTATTTACATGCGCTGAGTTCAGGCCGCAAAACGAGTGTGATCAACAATATTGAAATTGTTTAACGCCTGTTTCCCGGCCTCTTTCCATTGTCTGAGAAAGAATGATGGGGACAGAACAATCACTAGTAGATCACTAACAGATCACCATACATGATCATGTTATCAGCAGCACAAATACAGTTTACACCGGCAATGTGCTGCTGAGAACAAGGATTTCTGTTCCCACATAAACAATTCAATCACTCGATGAATAGGCAGCATTTTGCTTGTTTAGTATAATACACCCCATAGTCCTCAATATACTATAATGTGCACCTCAGTCCTCTGTTATGATAAGATAATTCAGTACCACAATGGACATAGAGGTCAGAGCACATACAGTGACCTAACAATAACCCAAAAACATAGAACGAGCTCTGAGACGTGGGAACTCTGCTGACCGCAATCCCTAATCCTCTCCAACAACACTAGAGGCAGCCGTGGATTGCGCCTAACGCTCCCTATGCAACTCGGCACAGCCTGAGAAACTAGCTAGCCTGAAGATAGAAAATAAGCCTACCTTGCCTCAGAGAAATACCCCAAAGGAAAAGGCAGCCCCCACATATAATGACTGTGAGTTAAGATGAAAAGACAAACGTAGAGATGAAATAGATTTAGCAAAGTGAGGCCCGACTTTCTGAACAGAGCGAGGATAGGAAAGGTAACTTTGCAGTCAACACAAAACCCTACAAAAACCACGCAAAGGGGGCAAAAAGACCCTCCGTACCGAACTAACGGCACGGAGGTACACCCTCTGCGTCCCAGAGCTTCCAGCAAGCAGGAAAAAACAAATAGACAAGCTGGACAGAAAAAACAGCAAACAAAATAGCAAAGCAGAACTTAGCTATGCAGAGCAGCAGGCCACAGGAACGATCCAGGAGGAAACAGGTCCAATACTAGAACATTGACTGGAGGCCAGGATCAAAGCACTAGGTGGAGTTAAATAGAGCAGCACCTAACGACTTCACCACATCACCTGAGGAAGGAAACTCAGAAGCCGCAGTACCACTCTCCTCCACCAACGGAAGCTCACAGAGAGAATCAGCCGAAGTACCACTTGTGACCACAGGAGGGAGCTCTGCCACAGAATTCACAACAGTACCCCCCCTTGAGGAGGGGTCACCGAACCCTCACCAGAGCCCCCAGGATGAGCCACATGAAAGGCACGAACAAGATCGGGAGCATGGACATCAGAGGCAAAGACCCAGGAATTATCTTCCTGAGCATAACCCTTCCACTTAACCAGATACTGGAGTTTCCGTCTTGAAACACGAGAATCCAAAATCTTCTCCACAATATACTCCAACTCCCCCTCCACCAAAACCGGGGCAGGAGGATCAACAGATGGAACCATAGGTGCCACGTATCTCCGCAACAATGACCTATGGAATACGTTATGTATGGAAAAAGAATCTGGAAGGGTCAGACGAAAAGACACAGGATTAAGAACCTCAGAAATCCTATACGGACCAATGAAACGAGGTTTAAACTTAGGAGAGGAAACCTTCATAGGAATATGACGAGAAGATAACCAAACCAAATCCCCAACACGAAGTCGGGGACCCACACAGCGTCTGCGATTAGCGAAACGTTGAGCCTTCTCCTGGGACAAGGTCAAATTGTCCACTACATGAGTCCAAATCTGCTGCAACCTGTCCACCACAGTATCCACACCAGGACAGTCCGAAGACTCAACCTGCCCTGAAGAGAAACGAGGATGGAACCCAGAGTTGCAGAAAAACGGCGAAACCAAGGTAGCCGAGCTGGCCCGATTATTAAGGGCGAACTCAGCCAAAGGCAAAAAGGACACCCAGTCATCCTGATCAGCGGAAACAAAGCATCTCAGATATGTTTCCAAGGTCTGATTGGTTCGTTCGGACTGGCCATTAGTCTGAGGATGGAAAGCTGAGGAAAAAGACAAGTCAATGCCCATCCTACCACAAAAGGCTCGCCAAAACCTCGAAACAAACTGGGAACCTCTGTCAGACACAATATTCTCTGGAATGCCATGTAAACGAACCACATGCTGGAAGAACAATGGCACCAAATCAGAGGAGGAAGGTAATTTAGACAAGGGTACCAAATGGACCATCTTAGAGAAGCGATCACAGACCACTCAAATGACTGACATCTTTTGAGAGACGGGAAGATCTGAAATAAAATCCATAGAGATATATGTCCAAGGCCTCTTCGGGACCGGCAAGGGCAAAAGCAACCCACTGGCACAAGAACAGCAGGGCTTAGCCCGGGCACAAATCCCACAGGACTGCACAAAAGTACGCACATCCCGCGACAGAGATGGCCACCAAAAGGATCTAGCCACTAACTCTCTGGTACCAAAGATTCCAGGATGACCAGCCAACATCGAACAATGAACCTCAGAGATAACTTTATTCGTCCACCTATCAGGGACAAACAGTTTCTCCGCTGGGCAACGATCAGGTTTATTAGCCTGAAATTTTTGCAGCACCCGCCGCAAATCAGGGGAGATGGCAGACACAATTACTCCCTCTTTGAGGATACCCGCCGGCTCAGATAAACCCGGAGAGTCGGGCACAAAACTCCTAGACAGAGCATCCGCCTTCACATTTTTAGAGACCGGAAGGTACGAAATCACAAAGTCAAAACGGGCAAAAAACAGCGACCAACGAGCCTGTCTAGGATTCAACCGCTTGGCAGACTCGAGATAAGTCAAGTTCTTATGATCAGTCAAGACCACCACGCGATGCTTAGCTGCTTCAAGCCAATTACGCCACTCCTCGAATGCCCACTTCATGGCCAGCAACTCTCGATTGCCCACATCATAATTTCGCTCAGCAGGCGAAAACTTCCTGGAAAAGAAGGCGCATGGTTTCATCACCGAGCAATCAGAACTTCTCTGCGACAAAACAGCCCCTGCTCCAATCTCAGAAGCATCAACCTCGACCTGGAACGGAAGCGAAACATCTGGTTGACACAACACAGGGGCAGAAGAAAAACGACGCTTCAACTCTTGAAAAGCTTCCACAGCAGCAGAAGACCAATTGACCACATCAGCACCCTTCTTGGTCAAATCGGTCAATGGTTTAGCAATACTAGAAAAATTGCAGATGAAGCGACGATAAAAATTAGCAAAGCCCAGGAACTTTTGCAGACTTTTCAGAGATGTCGGCTGAGTCCAATCATGGATGGCTTGGACCTTAACAGGGTCCATCTCGATAGTAGAAGGGGAAAAGATGAACCCCAAAAATGAAACCTTCTGAACACCAAAGACACTTTGATCCCTTCACAAACAAAGAATTAGCACGCAGGACCTGAAACACCGTTCTGACCTGCTTCACATGAGACTCCCAATCATCCGAGAAGATCAAAATGTCATCTAAGTACACAATCAGGAATTTATCCAGGTACTCTCGGAAGATGTCATGCATAAAGGACTGAAACACTGATGGAGCATTGGCAAGTCCGAATGGCATTACTAGATACTCAAAATGGCCCTCGGGCGTATTAAATGCAGTTTTCCATTCATCGCCTCGCTTAATACGCACAAGATTATACGCACCACGAAGATCTATCTTGGTGAACCAACTAGCCCCCTTAATCCGAGCAAACAAATCAGATAACAATGGCAAGGGGTACTGAAATTTAACCGTGATCTTATTTAGAAGGCGGTAATCTATACAAGGTCTCAGCGAACCATCCTTCTTGGCCACAAAAAAGAACCCTGCTCCTAATGGCGACGATGACGGGCGAATATGCCCCTTCTCCAAGGACTCCTTCACATAACTCCGCATAGCGGCGTGCTCAGGCACAGATAAATTAAACAGTCGACCTTTTGGGAATTTACTACCAGGAATCAAATCGATAGCACAATCACAATCCCTATGCGGAGGTAGGGTATCGGACTTGGGCTCATCAAATACATCCCGGTAATCAGACAAGAACTCTGGAACCTCAGAAGGGGTGGATGACGAAATAGTCAGAAATGGGACATCACCATGTACCCCCTGACAACCCCAGCTGGACACAGACATGGATTTCCAATCTAATACTGGATTATGGACTTGTAGCCATGGCAACCCCAACACGACCACATCATGCAGATTATGCAACACCAGAAAGCGAATAACCTCCTGATGTGCAGGAGCCATGCACATGGTCAGCTGGGTCCAGTACTGAGGCCTATTCTTGGCCAAAGGCGTAGCATCAATTCCTCTCAATGGAATAGGACAATGTAAGGGCTCCAAGAAAAACCCACAACGCTTAGCATACTCCAAGTCCATCAAATTCAGGGCAGCGCCTGAATCCACAAATGCCATGACAGAATAAGATGACAAAGAGCAGATCAAGGTAACGGACAGAAGAAATTTTGACTGTACTGTACCAATGGTGGCAGACCTAGCGAACCGCTTAGTGCGCTTAGGACAATCAGAGATAGCATGAGTGGAATCACCACAGTAGAAACACAGCCCATTCAGACGTCTGTTCTTGCCGTTCAACTCTGGTCAAAGTCCTATCGCACTGCATAGGCTCAGGTTTAAGCTCAGGTAATACCGCCAAATGGTGCACAGATTTACGCTCACGCAAGCTTCGACCGATCTGAATGGCCAAAGACATAGATTCATTCAGACCAGCAGGCATAGGAAATCCCACCATGACATCCTTAAGGGCTTTAGAGAGACCTTTTCTGAAAATAGCTGCAAGCGCACCTTCATTCCATTGAGTGAGTACGGACCACTTTCTAAATTTCTGACAATATACCTCTATCTCATCCTGACCCTGACACAGAGCCAGCAAATTTTTCTCTGCCTGATCCACTGAATTAGGTTCATCGTACAGCAATCCGAGCGCCAGGAAAAACGCATCGATATTACTTAATGCAGGATCTCCTGACGCAAGAGAAAATGCCCAGTCCTGAGGGTCGCCGCGTAAAAAAGAAATAATGATCCTAACTTGTTGAACTGGGTCACCAGAGGAGCGAGGTTTCAAAGCCAGAAATAGTTTACAATTATTTTTGAAACTCAGAAATTTAGTTCCATCTCCAAAAAACAAATCAGGAATAGGAATTCTCGGTTCTAACATAGAATTCTGAACCACAAAGTCTTGAATATTTTGTACTCTTGCCGTGAGCTGATCCACACATGAAGACAGACCTTTAATGTCCATCGCTACACCTGTGTCCTGAACCACCCAAATGTCTAGGGGAAAAAAAAGGCAAAACACAGTGCAGAGAAAAAAAAATGGTCTCAGAACTTCTTTTTTCCCTCTATTGAGAATCATTAGTACTTTCGGCCTCCAGTACTGTTATGATAAGATAATTCAGTACCACAATGGACATAGAGGTCAGAGCACATACAGTGACCTGACAATAACCCAAAAACATAGAACGAGCTCTGAGACGTGGGAACTCTGCTGACCGCAATCCCTAATCCTCTCCAACAACACTAGAGGCAGCCGTGGATTGCGCCTAACGCTCCCTATGCAACTCGGCACAGCCTGAGAAACTAGCTAGCCTGAAGATAGAAAATAAGCCTACCTTGCCTCAGAGAAATACCCCAAAGGAAAAGGTAGCCCCCACATATAATGACTGTGAGTTAAGATGAAAAGACAAACGTAGAGATGAAATAGATTTAGCAAAGTGAGGCCCGACTTTCTGAACAGAGCGAGGATAGGAAAGGTAACTTTGCGGTCAACACAAAACCCTACAAAAACCACGCAAAGGGGGCAAAAAGACCCTCCGTACCGAACTAACGGCACGGAGGTACACCCTCTGCATCCCAGAGCTTCCAGCAAGCAGGAAAAAACAAATAGACAAGCTGGACAGAAAAAACAGCAAACAAAATAGCAAAGCAGAACTTAGCTATGCAGAGCAGCAGGCTACAGGAACGATCCAGGAGGAAACAGGTCCAATACTAGAACATTGACTGGAGGCCAGGATCAAAGCACTAGGTGGAGTTAAATAGAGCAGCACCTAACGACTTCACCACATCACCTGAGGAAGGAAACTCAGAAGCCGCAGTACCACTTTCCTCCACCAACGGAAGCTCACAGAGAGAATCAGCCGAAGTACCACTTGTGACCACAGGAGGGAGCTCTGCCACAGAATTCACAACAGTCCTCCATATAGTATAATACACTCCTCAGTCCTCCATATAATATAATACACTCCTCAGTCCTCCATATAGTATAATACACACCTCAGTCCTTCATATAGTATAATACACTCCTCAGTCCTCCATATAGTATAATACACTCCTCCATATAGTATAATACACTCCTCATAGTGCTCCATATAGTATAATACACTCCTCAGTCCTCCATATAGTATAATACACTCCTCATAGTGCTCCATATAGTATAATGCACCGTCATAGTCATCCATGTGGTACAATTCACTTCCCATAGTATAATGTACCCCATAGTTCTCCATATAGTATAACGTATTCCCCATAGTCCTCAATATAGTATAATGCAGCCCACATATAGTATAATGCATCCACCCCACAGATGATAATGGTATCATGCAACTACCCCACAGAGTATAATGTAACCCCCCATAGAATATAATGCAACCCCCCTCATATAGTATAATGTAGCCCCTCATAGAGTATGATGCAATCACTCCTCATCTCTCTCTCTCTCTCTCTATATATATATATAATTACCTAAGGGGTACTTCTGTCTGTTTCTAACTTCCGTCTGTCTGTAACGGAAAGCCTGGGTCGCTGATTGGTCACGGCCGGCCGTGACCAATCAGCGATATTGGGGCGGGATTAAACACCGCTTCACTTTTTACTATTGATGCTGCTTTGCAGCATCAATAGTAAAAACATAGAATGTTAAAAATAATTTAAAAAAATTATATTCTCACCTTCCGGAGTCCGCCGCAGCCCTTCCCGCTCCTCGCACTCCGGTCCCAAGAATGCATTGCGGCAATGCCCCGAGATCATGTGGCAGTCTCGCAAGACCGCTACATGATCACGGGTTATTGCCGCTAGGCATTACTGGGAACGGAGCGTCGCGAGGAGCATCGGTAAAGGCCTCGGCTGGATCTGGGGGCCGCTGGAAGGTGAGTATATAACTATTTTTTATTTTAATTGTTTTTTTTAATAGGGATATGTTGCCCACATTGCTATATACTGCTTGGGCTGTACTACATACTACGTGGGCTGTGCAATATACGTGGCTGTGTTATATACTGCGTTGGCTGTGCTATATACTACGTGCCTGTGCAGTATACTACGTGCCTGTGTTATATACAGCGTGGGCTGTGCTATATACTACGTGCATGTGCTACATACTACGTGGGCTGTGCAATATACTGTGTGGGCTGTGTTATATACTACGTGGCTGTGCAATATACTACGTGGGCTGTGTTATATACTACGTGGGCTGTGTTATATACTACGTGGCTGTGCAATATACTACGTGGGCTGTGTTAAATACTACGTGGGCTGTGCTATATACTACGTGGCTGTGTTATATACTGCGTGGGCTGTGTTATATACTGTGTGGCTGTGCATTCTAGAATACCCGATGCGTTAGAATCGGGCCACCATCTAGTAGAATATAAATATAATACAGCCCCCATAGAATATAATGTATCCCAATCAAAGAGTATGATGCAATCCTCCCTCATAAAATCTAATACAGCCCCCCATAGAATATAATACAGCCCACCTCCCCATAGTATATAATGTACCCCCCATAGTATATAACACAGCCACATAGTATATAACACAGCCTCCCCCATAGAATATAATATACCCCCCCAAATAGTATATAACACAGCCTCCCCCATAGAATATAATATACCCCCCCAATAGTTTATAACACACCCTCCCCCATAAAATATAATATGCTCCCAATAATATATAACACAGCCTCCCCCATAGAATAGAATATACCCCCCATAGTATATAACACAGCCTTCCCCATAGAAAATATACCCCCCAATAGTATATAACACAGCCTCCCCCATAGAATATAATATACCCCCCCAATAGTATAGAACACACCCTCCCCCATAAAATATAATATGCTCCCAATAATATATAACACAGCCTCCCCCATAGAATAGAATATACCCCCCAATAGTATATAATATACCCCCCATAGTATATAACAGCCTTCCCCATAGAAAATATACCCCCCAATAGTATATAACAGTCTTCCCATAGAATATAATATACCGCACATAGTATATAGCACAGCCCACATAGTATATAGCACTGCCCGCATAGTATACAGCACAGCCTGCACAATATATAGCACTGCCCGCATAGTATATAGAACAGCCTTCACAATATATAGCACTGCCTACACAGTATATAGCACAGCCCGCACAATATATCGCACAGCCCGCATAGTATATGGCACAGCCCACATTCCCCCCCGAGAATGACCCCACAGTCCAGTACTCACTGTTATAGTGAAAAAAACCACACTCCTCACCCTCTCCTCGTGCCTGCGCTGCTCCCTGCACTGCCTGGCACACAGTGAGGGTGAGATGACATCATTGCGCACACGCAGTGTCCGAGGCAGAGCGGGGAATGATGGGAGAGGGAGCGTCGGCTGACGTTCTCTCCTCCATCATTGCTTTGAACTGTACCGGCAGACGCCAGTATAGATCAATGCGGCGGGGAAGTCGGCACTGGCGGCAGGTGGGCCCCTTGCCTCAAAGGGGCCCACTAGCGTCTGCGTGATGTGCTGCTAGCTGGGGCCCCTAGGCAGCTGCCTGGTCTGCCTGCCCCTAATGTCGGGCATGTGGCGGTACAGTTCAGCCCCACAGACTTGTATAGAGTCGTAAGAAACTCCATGAATTGAGCCTTTAACTGAGGATAAGAAAACATGGCTGCTTTATTCATAAAAGAACAGCGCCTCCCCTGTCCACAGCTTGTGTCTGGTATTGCTGCTCACCTCCACTGCAGTGAATGGGACTGACCTGTAATGGCGCTAACATCCTGTGGACAGGGGCGGCGCTGTTTTCATGAAGAAAGGAGCCATGCATTTCAAATCTCGGACAATGCTCATAGCCAATGGACAGAGAAGTCATCTCCTCCATAGGGGTCCATACCGGACCTCCACAGCTGAGAGGTTAGGGGTCTGCCGTGAGGTTGTGAGAGTCGCCCATCATGTTTTCTTCTTATTTTTTCATTACAACATTTTAGGAGATGGATGAAGTAAAAAAGAAATATAAGGAGCTGAAGGACAAGGTTGGCGGAGCAGAGACGTCATCGGAGACGGCCATGCAGAAAGTGAAGCGGATCACAGACGAAGCTCAGGACTTATTAAAGAAAGCGACTGACGCAAAGGCCAAGCTGGACGGTCAGTGACCACCAGACCTCGTAGTAACAGCCCCCCTTATCATGCGTAATAGGGGCCCTGACGACTCCCTCTATACTCCTCTATACCACCGGCTGGGTGGAGGACTGTAGCCAGTCCCAGTCACTTACATGGGACTTGCGGCATAGCTGGGTGATTAGGGGGCGACACTGAACCAGCCCCGTGTCCACTTCCTGCCAAGGATCAATAGGGGGTCTCAGAAGTTGGACCCCTCTGATTTTTATAGGGGTTTCCTGATAACAAGATGTTATTAAAAAAATTCAGATTCTCATGAATTCAAATTTCTTTGTCATGTGAATTCAGTCAGCAGCCATTGTGCGAATGTGTAAAATCGTGAAAAAAATATAAAAGAAATAATACTCAACTTGCGGCTCATCTGTTCTGCTGCCGCAGCCCCCTGTCCGCTCCTCCGGCCTCTTCTTTACTGCTTCATCATGCAGGACATCTGCTATCTTCACTCTGAGCCAGGACGCCCGGCGCTGTGATGTCACTACATATGTCGTGATGTCACAAGGTGCGTCTCTCAAGGCGCTGATCTAGTCACAGGTCAGAAGCTCCGGCGCACAGGGAAGATGGAGGAAGAGGATGTCATACGCGCTGGAGCATTAAAGAAGAGGAGTAGGGAGCTGCGGAGAGGACCGGCCGGGGGGATGCAGCGTCGGACAGGTGATCACTATGTGAGGTTTTTGTGTTTTTTTTCACCCTTATTATGTTTTGGAGTCTCAACAAACCCAGAGTAATAAGGCACATTCCATTTATGGTGATTGAATTCGATGCAAGTCACATTTTCAGCCAAAATGGGAACTGAAGTGCCGAATTAGAGTTTTGGCAGATTCCCTCATCAGGGGAGTCCGATTTGAGAGACCTCAGTGATTTCTGGTATTCTCATAGTGAAAGGGTCACTGGTTCACCGCGAGAGAGAGGAGCCAGAAGATCGCAGCGTCTGATTTCTTGTACTTTCACACTGATTAGAAGCATTTCATCTTCATATTAGACAGTGCAGGCTTCTGCTAGCAGTGCAGGGGTTAATCTGTTCAGTTGAGAACTCCTGGAGCATTCCTGCTTTAATGCTCTCAGCTGTTCAGTGTTGGCCACTCTCCTCTGCTATATATACTGGCCTCTGGCAAGCAGGCATTGCCAGAGTTAATTATATACTGCCTGGTTTTGGAACTGAAGGTTTTGGTTGTTTTGAGGTGTTTTTTTGGGAGACTGTTGTGTGGTGATTTGTCTGTGTGCATATCCTCATCCTCTTCTATTTGGATTTCCCTTCCTTTACTTCCCAGTGTTTCGCTAGGTTTGTGAATGTATATTTGTATGATTGGTATTTTCATTTATCCCTGTATGTCTTCCCTTGTTAGTCTGGTTTTGTGTTTTCTTATACACTAATACTCCTCACTTCCCTGGGTGGGGGAGGGGACAGGTATGGGCTTATTCAGGAGCTCATTAAGGCATGTGGACCCAGCGTCTTCACCATCAGAAGTAATATGGGAAGCAGGGATAGCTTTAGAGATAGGGAAGGACCCCATAGCTCGGGGATATCTTGCTAGTGTGCCATGACAAAGTATGGCCATCATACACACTGCCGCCTGAAGCTGGCTATAGTCGGGGGTCCCAGCGGTCGGAGCTCCACCGATCTAGAAGTTACCACCTATCTTGTGAATAGCTGAAAACGTCTTCTTGCTGGAATAACCCTTAAAGTGAAGTACGATCACTTTATGAGATGAAAAACCCCTTTAAGCTCGTCTTCTAGAATAAGCCAGTATACACTTACGCTTGGTTGTAGCACGCAATAAATACACTTACGTTGGGTTGTAGCATGCAATACCCAGTCTCCATATCACTCTACTGAAGTCTTAGTAGGACCCTAGGGCCACAGCCGACCCCCATAGTAATTCGCTATGAAGAGCGTCTCTTACTCTGGAGGACCTGGCACGTCCATGTGTTACACAGGCATCTAGTGATTTCAGTAGTACCTAATTTGTCCTATGGAGGCGCTGCAGAGAAATCAAACACTTGCTGCCACAGATTACAGCTGATCACCAGTGATTTTAGCAGCAGGACACTATTGTGAGGGGTAAAAAGTGGAGAACCCCTTGAAGTAACTATGGCACATGTAGTGATCTTATCTACTTTTCTTCTTATTTCAGGTCTTGACGAAAGGTTTAAATCCAATGAAGAAGAGATCAGGTCGAAAATATCAGAACTTGAGAAGCTGGAGAATAAAACGAGCGGTCTGCTGGAGCACATCCGAGAAAGATCCATCGTCTACTCCACTTGTTAACTCCCATCAGTCACAACACTGTCCCTTCTCAAAAGACGCACTGACACAGGACCATCATTAATATTCTCAGTTATATCTGGAAAAGCTGGGTGACAACCAATAAGGCTGCCATAATCACTCGCATATTTCCCCACACTCCAATAATAATTTACTTCCTTCTCACTATATAACTAGGTGGAGATGTTCTGGGTGACCACCATATTGGTTGTCACCCAGCTTTCCCAAAAACTGATGAAACAGAAAATCTTAGAATGCAGAAAAGCAAACAGGAGGGCAAGATTATAACCCTGGACACAAGTTATAGGCCTTCCACAGGCCCTGGTGACCAGTGTGGAGGGTGTGACGCCACCTTTGTGACATAGTACACGACCATCCAAAACCTGACGACAATCCTGTGTATTAGGAGGGTCCGGACCTCGATGTTTGTATACGGTCATGTGGATGTATTAAAACAAATAATGCAAAATGTCTTCTTGCTGTTTTGTGTCATTTTCTAAAAATTCAGAATTTTTGATAATTTCCATATTACACCTACTGTGGAGAAAAAAACAGCAAAACACGGCAGAGCTTCTTACCTGCCTAGGCCTCCAAACAAATGCACTAACAGGATGCAGTGGACCCATGTGGTTAAAATAGAAACACAGGTGCAGCATAACCCATGAGGCAGCCACTCACCAGCTACCAAACCAATGGAGGGGGCGGCTTCTTGCCACATTGCTGCACATAAAAGACTTGTATGTGGCGCTGTTCACACAATGGAGATGCACAGCATCCAGGCAGGCCTAGTAGTGACACCCTTCTATTAGATCAGGCGGGCCTGCCCAGCGCTATCCAAATGCACCCCATGTGCACAGACACCACAGTTTACAAGCAGAAAATGGGCCCAACTGCACCCCGAAAAAAAAGTGCAAAAAACACATAAAAAATTATTATGTGAGGTATTAGTTTATATTCTGGCCAAAATACGCAAGCTCATAACCCACGTCAAGGGTCCTCACGCTTATGAGTCCTATCTCTAACCACATGGGTCCACTGCATCCTGTTAGTGCATTTGTTTGGAGGCCTAGGCAGGTAAGAACCTCTGCCGTGTTTTGCTGTTTTTTTTTCTAATTTTTGGAGGATCTCTGAATCCTCTTTTTGTGCTACCTACTGTGGAGAGCAGCTACAAGGAGACTCTGGAGGACTCATCATATCAGATATTACATGAAAAACGTATTCATAGCAATAGGAACCATGTAATACCTTAATTCTCCTGTGGGGGAGGTGCAGGGAATTGTATACACACACACGCAGTGAATAATCCGCATACTCCTAAATATATACCAGAAGTGAAAAATCCGCACATGTAAATATATACCAGCAGTGAATAATCCACACAGACATAAATTTATACCAGCAGTGAATGATCCACACACATAAATCTATACCAGCAGCGAATAATGCACACACACATAAATATATATCAGCGGTGAATAATCCGTACACACATAAATATATAACAGCGGTGAATAATCTGCACACACAAATATATACCAGCAGTGAATAATCCACACTCATAAATATATACCAGAAGTGATTAATCGGCTCACATAAATATATACCAGCAGTGAATAATACACGCATAAATACTTACCATCGGTGAATAATCCACACACACAAATATATAGCAGCAGAGAATAATCCACACAAACATAAATCTATACCAGCAGAGAATAATACACACACATAAATATTTACCAGTAGTGAATAATCCGCACACATAAATCTATACCAGCAGTGAATAATACACACAAATCTATATCAGCAGCGAATAATACACACACACATAAATGTATACCAGCAGTGAATAATACACACATAAATATATCAGCAGTGAATAATTTGCACACATAAATCTATACTAGCAGTTAATAATCCACACACAAATACACTGCCCAAAAAAATAAAGGGAACACTTAAACAACAGAATATAACTCCAAGTAAATCAAACTTCTGTGAAATCAAACTGTTCACTTAGGAAACAACACTGATTGACAATCAATTTCACATGCTGCTGTGCAAATGGAATAGACAACAGATGGAAATTATGGGCAATTATCAAGACCCCCTCAATAAAGGTGCGGTTCTGCAGGTGGGGACCACAGACCACATCTCAGTACCAATGCTTTCTGGCTGATGTTTTGGTCACTTTTGAATGTTGGTTGTGCTTTCACACTCGTGGTAGCATGAGACGGACTCTACAACCCACACAACTGGCTCAGGTAGTGCAGCTCATCCAGGATGGCACATCAATGCGAGCTGTGGCAAGTAGGTTTGCTGTGTCTGTCAGCGTAGTCTCCAGAGGCTGGAGGCGCTACCAGTAGACAAGCCAGTACACCAGGAGACGTGGAGGGGGCCGTAGGAGGGCAACAACCCCAGCAGCAGGACCGCTGCCTCAGCCTTTGTGCAAGGAGGAACAGGAGGAGCACTACCAGAGCCCTGCAAAATGACCTCCAGCAGGTCACAAATGTGCTTGTGTCTGCACAAACGGTAGGAAACCGATTCCATCAGGATGGTCTGAGTGCCCGACGTCCACAGATGGAAGTTGTGCTCACAGCCCAACACAGTGCCGGACGCTTGGCATTTGCCACAGAACACCAGGATTGGCAAATTCGTCACTGGCGCCCTGTGCTCTTCATAGATGAAAGCAGGTTCACACTGAGCACATGTGACAGACGTGACAGAGTCTGGAGACACCGTGGAGAACGATCTGCTGTCTGCAACATCCTTCAGCATGACCGGTTTGGCAGTGGGTCAGTAATGGTGTGGGGTGGCATTTCTTTGGAGGGCCGCACAGCCCTCCATGTGCTCTCCAGAGGTAGCCTGACTGCCATTAGGTACCGAGATGAGATCCTCAGACCCCTTGTGAGACCATATGCTGGTGCGGTTAACCCTGGGTTCCTCCTCATGCAGGACAATGCCAGACCTCATGTTGCTGGGGTGTGTCAGCAGTTCCTGCAAGATGAAGACATTGAAGCTATGGACTGGCCCGTCCGTTCCCCAGACCTGAATCCGATTGAACACATCTGGAACATCATGTCTCGCTCCATCCACCAACGTCACGTTGAACCACAGACTGTCCAGGACTTGGCAGATGCTTTAGTCCAGGTCTGGGAGGAGATCCCTCAGGAGACCATCTGCCGTCTCATCAGGAGCCTGCCTGGGTGTTGTACAGTAGGGAGGTCATACAGGCACGTGGAGGCCACACACAATACTGAGCATCATTTCCTTGTCATGAGACATTTCCACTGAAGTTGGATCAGCCTGTAATTGGATTTTCCACTTTGATTTTGAGCATCATTCCAAATCCAGACCTCCATGGGATATTCATTTTGATTTACATTGATAATTGCTATGTGTTATTGTTCTGAACACATTCCACTATGCAATGAATAAAAATTTGCAAATGGAATATTTCATTCAGAGATATCTAGGATGTGGGATTTTAGTGTTCCCTTTATTTTTTTGAGCAGTGTATATACCAGCAGTGAATAATCCACACACATAAATATATATCAGCAGTGAATAATCTGCACACAAATATATGCCAGCATTGAATAATCAACCCACACATAAATATATACCAGCAGTGAATAATCCGCACACATAAATATATACCAGCAACGAATATACATATACACACACACAAATATATACCAGCAGTGAATAATCCACACACACAAAAATCGATACCATCAGTCAGTGAATAATCCACGCACCCAAATATATACCAGCAGTGAATAATATACATAAATATATAAGGCTGCCGTCACACTAGCAGTATTTGGTCAGTATTTTACATCAGTATTTGTAGCCAAAACCAGGAGTGGGTGATAAATGCAGGAGTGGTGCATATGTTTCTATTATACTTTTCCTCTAATTGTTCGACTCCCGGTTTTGGCTTACAAATACTAATGTAAAATACTGACCAAATACTGCTAGTGTGACGGCAGCCTAACAGTGGTGAATAATCCGCACACATAAATATATACCAGCAGTGAATAATCCACACACAAATATGTACCAGCAGCAAATAATCCGCACATAAATATATACCAACAGCGAATAATCGGCACATAAATATATACCAGCAGTGAAAAATCCACACATGCATAAATATATACCAGCAGTGAATAATCCGCACACATAAATATATACCAGCAGAGAATAATCCACACACATAAATATATACCAGCAGTGAATAATCCGCACACATAAATATATACCAGCAGCAGTGAATAATCCGCACACATAAATATATACCAGCAGTGAGTAATCCACACACACATAAATATATACCAGCAGTGAATAATCCACATATATAAATATATACCAGCAGTGAAGTATCCGAACACACACAAATATATAACCAGCAGTGGGCTCGTCAGATCTCTCCAATAAACCGCAGACTGAGATGCTTTATGACAGGTTCTGACTTGATGAAGCCCCCTTATTTTGTGACATGTTGGTGCCCCCACACTACAGCAGTAGCTGTGCTGCTCTGACAGAAGCCTGAACGGTCACTTCCTCCTGCCTCAGGGTGCAGGTTGTGTAGCTGCCATGTCTTTAATACGATCTTATCCCATAGCACAGTACTGAACATATCGCCTTGGGGTAACACATAGCCCCCATCTCCTGATATATGCATTGTGGGGGATTTACAGGTAAAAAAAGGGGGCAAAACAAGGTCCAGGTGACAGGTCTTTCCATCCATGATTCTCTGGCCCTGGTTCTGCATTCTGAGGCGGCGGCCATTCCCAGGAGGGGACTGTAGGGCGCCGTTCACACAATGAACTTTTTAGTGAGTTTTTGATCTTGCAGATTTTCTGCACAGATTAAGTAAGATAGTTTAATTGCATTTTTTTTAAATACGCAGTGTCAAAAACTGTGGGAACGTAGACTAGGAGAGGTGGATGCACCATAGACCTTCTCTATATGTGACACATATAGCACTGTAATCTCATGCACAGGTGCAATGTCAGCTCGTCACCACTAGGGGGCAGTGTGTGGTTATTGCTAATGCAGCAGAGAAAGCTCCACAGATACTGGGCATCATAGGAAGGTGAGACTCCAGAGCTGAAAGCAGCAGGTTCCTGAATGCAGCTCTGGATGTAACTAGAGCATGAAACAAAATATAACTGAAGATGGACTATACCAGGAAAAGCGGTGCTGGACGCTGCTGATCTCTTTCTGCAGAATTAACAGTCACAGATCTGCTTTATAAGAAATGTCTTCTGTTCCAAACACTGATTGCAATGTAATGAACCTACTCTCAGTAACCAAGAGGTTCTTCAGCAGCTACAGTATTTTATAGTACTGTGTTCTAGTGGCTAAAAAATATAAATATACACCTGTGCACCTACACATCTACAATATACAGCTACTCAGCTCAGCTGCTGCAGAACCTCATAATCCACACCTCAGCTGCTGCAGAACCTCATAATACACCTCAGCTGTTGAACCTCAATACACACCTCAGCTGCTGCAGAACCTCATAATACAGACCTCTGTCGCTGCAGAACCTCACAATACACAACTCAGCTGCTGCAGAACCTCATAATACACCTCAGCTGTTGTAGAACCTCAGTACACACCTCAGCTGCTGCAGAACCTCGTAATACAGATGTAAGTCGCTGAAGAACCCCATAATACACACCTCAGCTGCTGTAGAATCTCATAACACAGACCACATCTTCTGAAGAACCTTCTAATACACCTCAGCTGCTGCAGAACCTCGATACTCACCTCAGCCGCTGCCAAACTTCATAATACACCTCAGCTGCTGCAGAACCTCAAAATGCAGATGTAAGTCGCTGAAGAAACTCATAATACACACCTCAGCTGCTGTAGAATCTCATAATACACCTTAGCTGCTGCAGAACCTCATAATACGCATCTCGGCTACTGCAGAACCTCATAATACACCTCAGCTGTTGTAGAACCTCAGTACACACCTTAGCTGCTGCAGAACCTCATAATACAGACCACAGCTGCTGAAGAACCTCATAATACACCTTAGCTGCTGCAGAACCTCATAATACAGACCACAGCTGCTGAAGAACCTCATAATACAGACCACAGATGATGAGGAACCTCATAATACAGACCACAGCTGATGAGGAACCTCATAATACAGACCACAGCTGCTGAAGAACCTCATAATACACGTCTCCAGCTGTTGCAGAACCTCATAATACAGACCACAACTGCTGAAGAACCTCATAATACAGACCACAGATGATGAGGAACCTCATAATACAGACCACAGATGATGAGGAACCTCATAATACAGACCACAGCTGCTGAAGAACCTCATAATACACGTCTCCAGCTGTTGCAGAACCTCATAATACAGACCACAACTGCTGAAGAACCTCATAATACAGACCACAGATGATGAGGAACCTCATAATACAGACCACAACTGCTGAAGAACCTCATAATACAGACCACAGATGATGAGGAACCTCATAATACAGACCACAGATGATGAGGAACCTCATAATACAGACCACAGCTGCTGAAGAACCTCATAATACACGTCTCCAGCTGTTGCAGAACCTCATAATACAGACCACAACTGCTGAAGAACCTCATAATACAGACCACAGATGATGAGGAACCTCATAATACAGACCACAGATGATGAGGAACCTCATAATACAGACCACAGCTGCTGAAGAACCTCATAATACACGTCTCCAGCTGGTGGAGAACCTCATAATACACCTCAGCTGCTGCAGAACCTCATAATACACCTCAGCTGCTGCAGAACCTCATAATACACCTCAGCTGCTGCAGAACCTCATAATACACCTCAGCTGCTGCAGAACGGATATATTTGAGCTGTGCACAGACCGTCCTCACCCCAGTCCCCGGGGGTCTCAGGTCCCTGGCGCTCTGTCCCCCACACATGTACAGTGGTGGAGTGTAACCTGAGTGGGGGCTTGGTACCACCCTCAGTCCCAGCGCTGGGAACACTCCAGCATTGTATGTGCCGCTTCTGGCGGAGTCTGCAGTGACGGCTGCACGGAAACTTCTCCTCCTCCTCAATAACAGAACTTTCTTCTGGATAGAAATAACTTCAGAGCTCGGATGTGACAGGGGAGCCGGGACCCCCGACCTGCACCACCGAGAGCGGGTAAGTGCCAGGACCCCGGACACCAGGGGCAAGAACATCTACTTACCTTATGTATGTGTCTCCCATGTGTGACAGCCCTGAGGATAATGTACGTACAGCGCTGCGGAATATGATGGCGCCATATAAGCAAAGCATAATAAATCCTTCCATCCATCAGCGTCGCTGGCCGTCCTCTGTCCAAGTCGCTATCAATTCTTGGTCAGTAATAGGAAAGTCCTCGAGATTTACAGAAAAAAGGAAAAATTCAGGCAGCACTCGTGGGGTCCGAAAAAAACCCAAATGTGAGTTTTTTATTCACCCATCGACGTGCGAGGTTTCAGCTTCCCAGCAGAGGCCGGGGGTCTCACGTCTCTGTCACCCCACTCAACATAAGCAATGTGAGTGCAGGTCTGGAGAAATACAGCAGCTGGGAGTAGTAGTCCTATGGGACGGACCAGAGACGGCGGGAACATTAGAAACACTCGGAGGCAGAATAGGAGATGACTCCATGTCAGACACCGGTGTCACCTCCGAGGATCCAGTGTGTGCCTTCATCTCACTACACGGCTGGATGATATAATGAGTGGTTGCTGTATACATCTGACTGCAATGAGCTTCCCCCAGTGGTGGCTGTATAAATCTGTATGTAAAGTGCTCCCACTAGAGGTGACTGTATAAACCTCTATGTAGTGAGCATCTTCTAGTGGTGGCTGTATAAACCTCTATGTAGTGAGCTCCCTCTAGTGGTGGCTGTATAAATCTGTATGTAGTGTGCTCCTGCATGTGGTGGCTGTATAAATATCTATGCAGTGGTGGCAGTATAAATTTGTATATAGTGAGCTCCCTCTAATGGTGGCTGTATAAATGTGTATATAGTGAGCTCCTGCATGTGGTGGCTGTATAAATATCTATGCAGTGAACTCCTGCACGTGGTAGCTGTATAAATCTCTATGTACTGAGCTTATTTTAGAGGTGTGTCTATACATCTGTGTACAATCAGCTCTCTCTACTGGTGGCTGTATAAATCTGTAAGTAGTGAGCTCCCCCTAGTGGTGGCAGTATAAATCTGTATGTAGTGAGCTCCCCCTAGTGGTGACTGTATACATCTGCATATAGTGAGCTCCCCCTAGTGGTGGCTGTATAAATCTGTAGTGAGCTCCCCCTAGTGGTGGCTGTATAAATCTGTAGTGAGCTCCCCCTAGTGGTGGCTGTATAAATCTGTAGTGAGCTCCCCCTAGTGGTGGCTGTATAAATCTGTAGTGAGCTCCCCCTAGTGGTGGCTGTATAAATCTGTAGTGAGCTCCCCCTAGTGGTGGCTGTATAAATCTGTAGTGAGCTCCCCCTAGTGGTGGCTGTATAAATCTGTAGTGAGCTCCCCCTAGTGGTGGCTGTATAAATCTGTAGTGAGCTCCCCCTAGTGGTGGCTGTATAAATCTGTAGTGAGCTCCCCCTAGTGGTGGCTGTATAAATCTGTAGTGAGCTCCCCCTAGTGGTGGCTGTATAAATCTGTAGTGAGCTCCCCCTAGTGGTGGCTGTATAAACATCCATGTAGTGAGCTCCTTTTAGAGGTGTCTCTATACATTTGTGTACAATCAGCTTTCTTTAGTGGTGGCTGACAACAAACAAAATCTTATTTTCTACCTTTATCCAGTCCTGATACATTATATTGGTCTCTATAAAAATAAATAAAACTGTGATCCATTTAAAGGATTTTGGATCATTTAGATTAAAAATAATTAGATCATAATATAATGGACCACCCCCGACTCCAGGAGGAGTTGGCAAATCTCCTGGGAGCTAAAGAATCCTCCCGGAAGTAGAGCTTCATATAGTTTTCTTCACCATAAGCAAATTCAGGGCTCAGAGAACAGGAAGTGGAAGGGGTGTGGTCTGTGAAGAGGGAGTGGTCTGTGAAGAGGGAGTGGTCTGTGAAGAGGGAGTGGTTTGTGAAGAGGGAGTGGTCTGTGAAGAGGGGAGTGGTTATTCAAATGTTGTAAAGGTCATGCTGCCTTGTCAAAATGTCACCCACCACGAACTCAAAAGATCCCATTTTATGTCAATGAAGATTAACCTTTCTTGGGATTTGTAATGGAAGCCACAAGTACTTGAAAAAGACAAAAGGTTTGTCGATGGCGTCCATTTTTTAAAGGGGAACATGATGTAATCAAACATATTCTCAGATATTTGAATCCCTATTACACTGATTTCCAGATTAATAAAAATAAAATAATATAGCTAATAGCAACCAGAATTACCAACATTTGAATCCCAAATCATCGAATATGTTAAGTCTCGCCCAAAATTTCCCCCTTTAAATTTGCATAAACCACACTTTTTGTGAACCAGTATATGGACCAGTCCCTGTTGGTTGCCGTGGGCGACGATCACTTTTTTTGTTTTTGTACAGTTTATTCCAGAATTACAGCAGAAACGTATTTTCTTAGCAGTGACGGTGGTCTGAGCCAAATTCACAATGAATTCCATCTTTCTTTCAGCGCTGCCAGATTTACTGAGGCAGAGACGGCTTCTCCAAACACGGCGCCGAGAGCTGCACCCGTCCTGCCCGCCATGCTGCCTGCCAGCATCGTAATAACCGGTACGTCACTACTGGGTTTAGACAGAAATCTGGGCAAAATGGCGACTAAATGTAGGTCAGGGCCTGAGAGATCCCACATGTGGTCGGAGGATCCAACACCGATGCTGCAGGATCCATTATGGATCAGGCTGGGGCCAAATGGAGTCATAGAAAACCTGAGGAGGAGGAGAAGATATATATTACCTCCCTCTGTGATGTCACCACCGATCTATACCTCCCTCTGTGATGTCACCACCGATCTATACCTCCCTCTGTGATGTCACCACCGATCTATACCTCCCTCTGTGATGTCACCACCGATCTATACCTCCCTCTGTGATGTCACCACCGATCTATACCTCCCTCTGTGATGTCACCACCGATCTATACCTCCCTCTGATGTCACCACCGATCTATACCTCCCTCTGTGATCTCACCACCGATCTATACCTCCCTCTGATGTCACCACCGATCTATACCTCCCTCTGTGATCTCACCACCGATCTATACCTCCCTCTGTGATGTCACCATCGATCTATACCTCCCTCTGTGATGTCACCACTGATCTATACCTCCCTCTGTGATGTCACCACCGATCTATACCTCCCTCTGCGATGTCACCACCGATCTATACCTCCCTCTGTGATGTCACCACCGATCTATACCTCCCTCTGTGATGTCACCACCGATCTATACCTCCCTCTGTGATGTCACCACCGATCTATACCTCCCTCTGTGATGTCACCACCGATCTATACCTCCCTCTGTGATGTCACCACCGATCTATACCTCCCTCTGTGATGTCACCACCGATCTATACCTCCCTCTGATGTCACCACCGATCTATACCTCCCTCTGTGATCTCACCACCGATCTATACCTCCCTCTGTGATCTCACCACCGATCTATACCTCCCTCTGTGATCTCACCACCGATCTATACCTCCCTCTGTGATGTCACCATCGATCTATACCTCCCTCTGTGATGTCACCACTGATCTATACCTCCCTCTGTGATGTCACCACCGATCTATACCTCCCTCTGTGATGTCACCACCGATCTATACCTCCCTCTGTGATGTCACCACCGATCTATACCTCCCTCTGTGATGTCGCCACCGATCTATACCTCCCTCTGTGATGTCACCACCGATCTATACCTCCCTCTGATGTCACCACCGATCTATACCTCCCTCTGATGTCACCACCGATCTATACCTCCCTCTGATGTCACCACCGATCTATACCTCCCTCTGTGATGTCACCACCGATCTATACCTCCCTCTGTGATGTCACCACCGATCTATACCTCCCTCTGTGATGTCACCACCGATCTATACCTCCCTCTGTGATGTCACCACCGATCTATACCTCCCTCTGTGATGTCACCACCGATCTATACCTCCCTCTGTGATGTCACCACCGATCTATACCTCCCTCTGTGATGTCACCACCGATCTATACCTCCCTCTGTGATGTCACCACCGATCTATACCTCCCTCTGATGTCACCACCGATCTATACCTCCCTCTGATGTCACCACCGATCTATACCTCCCTCTGATGTCACCACCGATCTATACCTCCCTCTGTGATGTCACCACCGATCTATACCTCCCTCTGTGATGTCACCACCGATCTATACCTCCCTCTGTGATGTCACCACCGATCTATACCTCCCTCTGTGATGTCACCACCGATCTATACCTCCCTCTGATGTCACCACCGATCTATACCTCCCTCAGTGATGTCAAAACTGTTCTGTACTGCCCCCACAAACTTGCCATTTTGGGGTCAGAGAAAGCTAGGAGACAACTCCTGTGGTGCTGCAGTGGCAGCCATAATTGTCACAGTGTGTTTTATTTCCACCTCTGCCAGGTACTTCTTTCTTAAGTGGACAGGTCATAAGATAATATTGGTGGTAGTCCGTAATTTGGTTGTCCCACTGATTTAATGGGGGGGTGTGACGTCGTCAAATACTCGACAGTTTCTATGTAACCCTTGTGGAGCGGCGTCTTAGTGTGGGAACCTACAACAATCACAAAACTAAACAAGCCGAATAGAGCGAAACAAACCCCAGGGAATCCACTCAATAGATGCATCAGGGGGACACTGTCTAGGGGGCTTCTTCACTATGTGGGACACTGTCTAGGGGGCTTCTTCACTATGTGGGACACTGTCTAGGGGGCTTCTTCACTATGTGGGACACTGTCTAGGGGGCTTCTTCACTATGTGGGACACTGTCTAGGGGGCTTCTTCACTATGTGGGACACTGTCTAGGGGGCTTCTTCACTATGTGGGACACTGTCTAGGGGGCTTCTTCACTATGTGGGACACTGTCTAGGGGGCTTCTTCACTATGTGGGACACTGTCTAGGGGGCTTCTTCACTATGTGGGACACTGTCTAGGGGGCTTCTTCACTATGTGGGACACTGTCTAGGGGGCTTCTTCGCTATGTGGGACACTGTCTAGGGGGCTTCTTCGCTATGTGGGACACTGTCTAGGGGGCTTCTTCACTATGTGGGACACTGTCTAGGGGGCTTCTTCACTATGTGGGACACTGTCTAGGGGGCTTCTTCACTATGTGGGACACTGTCTAGGGGGCTTCTTCACTATGTGGGACACTGTCTAGGGGGCTTCTTCACTATGTCTTTCTCCCTATTATCCCAGGATACTTAGAATTTGCACATTTTACACCAGTTCAGCTTTGTCACACACAAGTGAGATCAGCAGGTTCCTGGTCCTGGGACATGACAGCAGCATAAACTTCCACAAGTCCAAAAATAACTTTTTTCAGTTTTTTTTCCGAACAATGGATAAAACATTGCAGGAAGCCGCCATCTCTCTTCCTGCAGCTCTTGACACAGTGAAAGGGTCTCGAAAAAGTGATTTATGTAATATTGTTCCCAGAGGTTTGGAAAAAAAACACATCATTAGTGAGACACTTTCCACCCACAGTCTTCCCCGACCTCCAAGCATCTGCGTCTGGAGTTATGTGCCTCGTCCTCACACGTGATTTCTGAAGGATAATTGCTCAGCGCAGAACAGTAGGAACGAAACCGCAGCAGTTCTCAGTCTACAAGATGCCAAGTTTTATCACTTGTTTTTTTATGTTGTTGTTATTGTAACATTTCATGTGTAATTACAGCCTGAAAATAACAACATAACCAATCAGAATGAAACAATGTAACGTATGTACACAGAGACAACAGCAGCGGAATAGTGAGTGCAGCTCTGGAGGATAATACAGGAGGTAACTCAGGATCAGTAATGTAATGTATGTACACAGTGACTGCACCAGCAGAATAGTGAGTGCAGCTCTGGAGTATAATACAGGATGTAACTCAGGATCAGTAATGTAATGTATGTACACAGTGACTGCACCAGCAGAATAGTGAGTGCAGCTCTGGAGTATAATACAGGATGTAACTCAGGATCAGTAATGTATGTACACAGTGACTGCACCAGCAGAATAGTGAGTGCAGCTCTGGAGTATAATACAAGATGTAGCTCAGGATCAGTAATGTAATGTATGTACACAGTGACTGCACCAGCAGAATAGTGAGTGCAGCTCTGGAGTATAATACAGGATGTAACTCAGGATCAGTAATGTAATGTATGTACACAGTGACTGCACCAGCAGAATAGTGAGTGCAGCTCTGGAGTATAATACAGAATGTAACTCAGGATCAGTAATGTAATGTATGTACACAGTGACTGCACCAGCAGAATAGTGAGTGCAGCTCTGGGGTATAACACAGCATGTAACTCAGGATCAGTAATGTAATGTATGTATACAGTGACAGCACCAGCAGAATAGTGAGTGCAGCTCTGGAGTATAATACAGGATGTCACTCTGGATCAGTAATGTAATGTATGTACACAGTGACTGCACCAGCAGAATAGTGAGTGCAGCTCTGGAGTATAATACAGGATGTAACTCAGGATCAGTAATGTAATGTATGTACACAGTGACTGCACCAGCAGAATAGTGAGTGCAGCTCTGGAGTATAACACAGGATGTAACTCAGGATCAGTAATGTAATGTATGTACACAGTGACTGCACCAGCAGAATAGTGAGTGCAGCTCTGGGGTATAACACAGCATGTAACTCAGGATCAGTAATGTAATGTATGTACACAGTGACTGCACCAGCAGAATAGTGAGTGCAGCTCTGGGGTATAATACAGGAGGTAACTCAGGATCAGTAATGTAATGTATGTACACAGTGACTGCACTAGCAGAATAGTGAATGCAGCTATGGAGTATAATACAGGATGTACCTCAGGATCAGTAATGTAATGTATGTACACCGTGATTGCACCAGCAGAATAGTGAGTGCAGCTCTGGGGTATAATGCAGGATGTAACTCAGGATCAGTAATATAATGTATGTACACAGTGACTGCACCAGCAGAATAGTGAGTGCAGCTCTGGAGTATAATACAGGATGTAACTCAGGATCAGTAATGTAATGTATGTACACAGTGACTGCACCAGCAGAATAGTAAGTGCAGCTCTGGGGCATAATACAGATTTTAGATAATTGTAGAATACTATTGATATCTGGACAAATGCTTTACATAAATAAACCGGAATAGTACTGATTATACCCAGATGAGGTTTGTTACCTGTTCCCAGGGGCCATGGAGGAGATTCTGGGATCACCACATTCCTGGCTTTGATGGGAGCTGGCACAGGTGTTCGATCGTGACTGGGAACCAGTAAAATGTCTCATTATAAGACAGTAAGATGGTTGCGGTGACGCTCCAGTCCGGGCATGCAGCTCTGCAGGGGGATATTCTGCACATAACAGCACATTGTATGATGTTTCTGTATGCAGGTTTCACAACATTGGAGGGAAGATGGCGATGAAATGGCGGTCTCCTGAGAGGGGTAACATTTTCCGTTTGCCAGGCTGAAACCTCACAGGACCCACTGGATATTAGCCCTCAGGGATTGTGTCCGATTAGAATTCTGGTCTAAAATATTCCGGATTTTAGCAATTAAACTGAATGATGATTATCCAAATCTACAAACAAACTGTTCTCAATCCGTCAGCTGCGGCCACATCTAGCTATGGGGTAAAAAAATAAATTATATACCGGTATATATTATTTAGAAAGTTTCACATTTTTGTAAGCCACTAAAGTAGTTAAAAAAAAAACTTTACAAGTGTAGTGTCACCGTAATCGTTCTGACCTGAAAAATCTTGTTCCCGGCCACTTTCACAAAACAATGAACGCAATAAACATAAAACAGAAGAAACAACGGTTGAATTGCATTTTTTCACCATTTCAATCCACTTTTTCCGTTTTTTTTCAGTACACTATATATAAAACGATTGATGTCATTAAAATATACAACTCGTCCCGCAAAAAAAAGGCCTTCATCCGGCTACGTCAATGGAAGGATGACGAGTAGTGATCTGTAGACCCGTAGAAGAAACAATGGCTGCGTTTACATGGAGGTGAGGGCTGTCGGCTCCTCCACATAAATGCCTCCCCTATATCCCAGCTCCCATTACCTCCTAAACCCAGACCCTTCCCCACATATACAGTGGAGGCACCGGCCGCCCCTTGTGCTCCATTTGCTAAACGTCACTTTTCTCTCTAAATTACCACGGTAATTGCAGTAGAAAAAGGGTAAATGCCGGAATATCTGCGATGGTCGTGACTGCACCTAATGAGAACGCTTCCCACCATACTGAAAATTGGTTTTCGGGTTTCCTTTGGTCATGCCCTTTCTTTCAGACCATGCCCCTCCATTGAAGAAACCCTCCGCAATCTGCTTTCATAGAGGTTTTGGATGTTCTCTTTGATCTAAGTCATTATCCTCCATTCGGACCGGACTACCATGGCGACTTTTTCCATCCATGTGACGCGACGAAATATTTGTGTAACCATTTTTACCCACCTCTAAAAAAAAAACTCCATAGTGCCCCTCACAGCTAAGAGTGCACCCTTTATACCTCCACACAGTTACAATGTCCCCTCTAAGCCTACAGACAGTAATAGTGCCCCCATACAATAATTACGCCCTCAACGTGCCCCCATACAATAATTCTGCTCCCCGTGTAACCCCATACAATAACTATGCTCTTTGTGACCCCAAATAATTATGCCCTTTGTGTGACCCCATTCAAGAATGATGCCCTATGTGTGACCCCCATACAATAATTATGCCCTCTTTGTGACCCCATAGAATTATGCCCTCTTTGTGACCCCATACAATAATTATGCCCTCTTTGTGACCCCATACAATAATTATGCCCTCTTTGTGACCCCATACAATAATTATGCACGCTTTGTGATCCCATACAATAATTATGCCCTCTGTGACCCCATACAATAATTATGCCCTCTTTGTGACCACATACAATAATTATGCTCTTTGTGACCCCATACAATAATTATGCCCTCTATATGCCTTGTAGGGGCTTCAGCTCTCTGGTAGCCCCTTGGACATGTAAAGGCAAGGGGTTTAATGTCAAAGTAAGGTTTGTTATCCTTCATAAACTTTACAGCTCCAAAAGGAAAACAACTTTCTTCAGCACAAATGAATAACAAAACAGTCCTTACTTTTGGGTAAGTCAAAACAAATCAAACCGTCTCACCAACTTGGCATTACAGGCACTTCTCAGTCTTTAGCATAGACAATCCACCATGAAGGGTCTTTCTCCAGTCCCAGCACAACACACCCAGCCGTTGGTTATTAGGCCTGTAAAAATGGAATATGGGAGCGACCTTTCCCACCCAAGCTCTTTTGGTCTCTCCTAAATCCCGGACCCAAAATCCAGTCAAAATAAAAACCATCTCGGTAACCTATTGTTACTGCTGCACTTTCTCCCAGGACTTACATCACCGAGGACAGCCACCTCGGTGACACATGCATTCCATCCAGGACCTTACCTACTGCTTTCATACAGCCCCCATATAATAATTAAGCCCTTCTTGTACCTCCATATAATAGTAATGCCTCCACACTTTATGGATATCCCCTTTTGAGCCCTCAAATTCTCCAATTTTCAATGAAGAGAAACATTAAGTCAAACTCTCCTCCCACGATGAGCGGCGAGATGCTGACCTACCACCCTGTAGGCTGGCAGTGTTATGAAGTGACATCATTGCACCGCCTGAAGTCCTCTGTGCATGCCCGCCCCATTGTAGGCTGCCAGTCTAGAGCAAGTAAAGACTTCCCAGGGTGAGTGGCCAAGGGCGTCCTACTCCACCACACATTGTAGACACATATGCAGTTAAAATCAGTGTCTGTCTGGGGATCCAGGCGGCCCCTTGCCCTTTGGGCCCAGTCACGGTCGCACCCAAGACAACCACTGGACAGAGTACCTTAAGTGTCATTTGACATCACTGACAGTTAGTGGCCCAATATAGTGCCAAAGTGCCCTTATAAGGGGCCATGAGTGCGTTATTAACAGTGCCAACCCGTGTCCCTATTCATAGTACATACACAATGCCCCATTATTAGGGCCTGTAAGAAAGTATCCCCACAAACCGTATCAGTCACGCCAACGAACAGTGCCAGGTCAGAGCTCGTGTAAAGGTGCGAATACCCTTGAACGCTTCCAGAAGTCTCCAGGGCTGCGGTGCCGGGTACAGGATCTCTGCGGCCGCTGCTATATTAGGACACACGCTCTATTAATGGCACCTGAATGGGCCTTTTGTCACTGAACTATAAATGTGAGAGCAGGACCAGGACTCAAATCTTACAAACCTACAATCGTCCACAACCCCATGTGATTCGACAGCTGAAACTACAACTCCCAGCATGTCCTGACAGCTGCAGATAATAACGTCCTGAAGGGGCTCAAAGTGTAATACCAGACACGGCCTCTAGATAAGAGTGGCGCTGTTTCTTAAAAACCCCTCATATAGTCCTTTAATAGATGTCAGAGTCACAGAGAGTGAGAAAATACAACAGAGACAGTAAAGGGTTATCCCCAACATTGCCAGGATAGGTGATACACCCTGAAAAGCCACTGCGTCATGGGACTGCCCAAGGACTGTACTCGGCAGTCCCATGGACAATAGGTGGAGCGACGGCATGTGCTCTATTCTGACGGAACATTTCACAGCCCTGTGATAAAAGATAACTTACAATGTCAGAAACGCCCCTTTAAGCATTCCCTTAAGTCACTGATGACATCATAGCAGTGACACCTGACGTGCTGATGTCATCATGAGCTGAAAACGACAGCCCAGTCTGGACACTTCTTCCTGCTGGCGTAGTGAGGGCCGGTACATGTTCCCAGTAGGTGCCAGATCATAGGAATGTCCCTACCAGGTTCACATGGGGGTCTCGGGTGTCTCAGTCCCAGTGGGCCCCTCTTTCCTCCTCATCTTCTGCCTATAACCTTGAGACGTATCAGGGCTTGTTTTATTCCAGCACAAGCTGTAGTTTTTATTAGTACCATTTTGTGGTTTTTGATCACTTTTTATTCCCTTATTTTGGGACGAAATTATAAAAAAACGCTATTTCTTATATATATATATATATATATATATATATATATATATATATATATATATATATATATATTTATTGTGTGTGTGTGTATATTGTTTTTTTTATTTTTATATTTTTTATTGCTTCCCCTAGGGTAATTGAAGCTGTAATCACTTGTACTATAGACTGAAATACTATAATGCTACAGCCTAGCGTAAAATTACCCTTTTCCAATTTTCAACCTCTTAGCTGCCTCTGCCACAACTAGCAGTAGCATCTAGGGGGGTTTATTCTGATGATGCAGCAGATCCATAAATACAGCACACAAGGCCTCGCCACACATTTGCCCGGGATTGCCGGCTTCTGGCGTCCTGATCCCTATGCGGATTACGCCATACTGTGCCTTCATCTGCCTAATTATAGCAGATCTATAAGCAGCCCCCCCCCGGGGATGTGAGTGACGGTATATACATGGCGCACGATCAGGACATAGTGTTCTGAGTGTCTGAAAACAGATGCAGCTCTGCGATAACATTACAGAACGCCCTGGCACCGGGCGAGCAAGGTCCAGGAACGTCTTCTACTCCCCATCGTATGGATGCCATGAGATAATCTTATCCCTGTTCTGCGGCCATCGCAGCTGTAGTATCGCGGAGCCAAGCTACATATTTGTGCTGTAACATCATTTTCCTGATATTACTGCATTATAATATTATTACGGCCACATCGGATTATTCGGGAGGAATGTGCTAGGTCTGGATACGTCCATCTCCCATGACGCTTATCCCATGTGCAGATGGACGGTTAAAGGGGCGCAACTTATAATGCTAAAGCGCTGGACATAGGAGGCATGTAGCACTTATTTTGGGGGCAGACATTTTCGTGGACTTTCTGCCAGTCAAAACATTATAGACGACTGCCCAGCTGTATATGGCTGATAAAAGAGAACAATACATTGCATTTAGTCTTTTTGCACCATTTTTATGAAGCACTGTATGGCGGTTTTAACTGAGCACTGTATGGCGGTATTGCAGTCTATAGTGGTGGCATCAAATAGAGTTCAATTGTAAGTGTAATCTAGACGACGTACGGACTTGACAATTACGCACCGTACGGTATGGTTACTTGTACAGTACATGGCGGTACATTACATGGCGGACGCTCCCACAACACACCACCATTCAATGAAACCTTACAATGTCAGCTTCCCTCCCATAGTTCTGCAGGGGATTAGTACAGTCCTTGTTTTAGTGCCAATTTTCGGGGATGTCATGTTGATTGTGGCACACAAAGTAAAATAATGTCCCCATACCCGTGCCCACTTTTAGGCCACCCCGCTCCCTGCCCATTTCATGCCCTCTGACGGTATAGTGGGTGCCATTTCATTATGGAGTCCCCTTTTGTCAGGCACAAGGGCTGCTCTATGGGGGTTCAGAATATTTGCCAAGAGACAGAAGACAATTAGCGGTGCACTGACACATTGACGGGCAGGGAAAGAGTCGTTATAATAACAGCAAATAATATTTGGTGAATTGTTAGTTAAGCAATTACTTTATGTAATATTTGATGTAACAATAAAGATGACACCTCTCTGGTATTAATCCGATGTGCCAGTGCTGAGAAACCGAGTTTTAAAGCACATGCAGATTAGCCAGGAAGTGCACTGGGGGCGTGCCTAAGCACTCAGAATACATTGACACGCCCCCAGTGCACCACCAGAGTAATCTGCATGTGACTTCAAAGCTCGATTTCTCAGCACTGGCACATCGGATTAATACAAGACAGGTGCCATTTTTATTATTGTACCTATACAGCTGGACTCCGGAGACAAGGCCGCGATGTGTACAGATCAGTCATCATTTATGATTTACAGCTTTTCTCTATTGTTTCCTGCTTTACATGGCCACAGTGACAGCTCTACGGAAAGATGGCATCGTCCCAAGTTATACCGCTGTCGTTTTGTTGGATTGGCCCTTGACGTGACCTGAGTTACCCCTGGTCGTTCTCAATGTCTTATATGGATCTGTATTATATCACCCATGGCCTAATATAAGCCCCCGCTCTGTGTGTCCGTGATTTTATATAACATTGCGACATTCTTCATTACATGTGACATTATGGTGGTTTTATGTTACGGCACTATATGGCGGCACCGGAGTGTCTATAAGACACAGAAATCACTCTAATATTATAATTACTTAACCTGAGGTCCTGATGGTGATCTTCAGTCTACTTAAAAACAAAAAAAATACAAAAAAATAAATATCCCCGTATTTAATGAATCCCCTTCGTTTCATAGATCCTATTTTGTCTCGTAAAAAAAACAAACAACTGAAGAAGCGTATAAAAAAAATACTTGTCTGTGTCTAAGGAATTGAGCCATGTAAGACAACTGCCTGCAGAAGGAGCCTCTCCCCTCTTCCTGCTAGGTCCAGCCCCTTTTCTTACCGCTAGGTCCCGCCCCTTTATCAACAGGGTGGAGCTTCAGCCAGTCGCCCGCCACTGATGGAACTGGTCAACAGGAGACTTGTTAAAGGGGCCGATTTATTATTGCTTTTACGCCTTTTTTCGTCTAGTTTTGTGCATCTTTTGCCTCTTTTTCATTTTCCCCTTTTTTTTATCGTCACTATTTTGTGTAAGTATCTATTTTGCCATCATGGGCCGGGTTTGGGCTTTCCATGGAGGTATTACATGGTGCTTATTAAAATCAATAGACTATTGCTCTCCACCCCTGCTAATGGAGAATATCCATTTATCTGTGGTGAGACAACCTCTTTAAGAGGAAACCTGTCCTCATAAGAATACTGTCGGATCCACCAGCATCATGGAGCAGGAGAAACTGAGCAGATTGATGAATATATTTGTGTAAAAACATTCAGTATCACTCCTAATTTACCAATTGAAATTTATGATCATTCTGGGTTTAAGGAATCCAGTGGAATTAGGACCGCCCACTGGACTCTTAAGCCACGGATGCGCTTAGGTTTTATTTCCATCATTATACTATAAGTTATACTGAACCTTTTTACACAAAACTATATATCATTCTGCTCAGTGTCTGCTCTGTAGCGGATTCATAGTGACAGGTTCCCTTTAACTAGAATTTTCATCTGTCATTGTAACTGTGAATCGAAAGTGAGAAATAAACTCCGTCGGAGGAGGCACAGATGCCTGATTTGATATATATATATATATATATATATATATATATATATATATATATATATATATATATATATATATATATATATATATATATATATATTTATTAATTATTCTATTTATTTGGTAATTTTAAATATTTTAATTAGTATATATTATTTAAATAGTTTTTTTTAAATACTTTTTTTTAATATATATTATACAGTAATATATTTCTTTATTTTTTAATTAGATTAAATAGATTAATGAAAATATTTTCTTCGGTTTTTTTCTATATATTTAATTTTTAATTAGTGTGTATATTAATCAACTTTTTTTAGTTGTTTTTAAATATATTATACATTTATGTATTTAATTTTTTACCTAGTATATACACATTAATCAAATTTTTTATGTACATTTTATATTATACATTTATATATTTAATTTTTAATTACTGTATATATTAATCAACTTTTTTAGTTGTTTTTATATATATTATACATTTAAGTATTTCATTTTTAATTAGTATATACACATTAATCAAATTTTTTATGTACAGTTTTTAGTTTTTTTATTTTTATATTATACATTTATATATTTAATTTTTAATTACTGTACATATTAATCAACTTTTTTTAGTTTTTTATATTATACATTTATATATTCAATTTTAATTAGTGTTATATATATTAACATATATATAGACTAGATTGTGGCCCGATTCTAACGTATCGGGTATTCTAGAATATGCATGTCCCCGTAGTATATGGACAATGATGATTCCAGAATTCGCGGCAGACTGTGCCCGTCGCTGATTGGTCGAGGCAACCTTTATGACATAATTGTCGCCATGGCAACCATTATGACATTTACGTTGATACTGTGCCCGTCGCTGATTGGTCAAGGCGAATTCGCGGCAGTCTGTGCCCGTCGCTGATTGGTCGAGGCAACCTTTATGACATTGTCGCCATGCTGTGCCCGTCGCTGATTGGTCTGATTGATCAGAGACGCGGGATTTCCAGAACAGACAGAAAAACCCTTAGACAATTATATATATACTGTAGATGTATTAATCAAAATAAGTTTTTTGTAGTAAAAGCGCACAACCCCCGACCGCAAGGAGGTTGTGAAATGCTCTAAAAGTCGCCATATTGAGGCATCATAGTGAAAGCGCAGATGAGGCGGCAGGAAATCGCCGTTCACACTCATTATTTCACATAATAAGTAACAAAAGATGTTATTAGAAGATAAGCGGGCGAGGCCGGGATCCGCTGCAGAACTGCATTGTGCTTCCCGTAGCGCTGCGCCATCAGTGGAAAGACACAGGGACCAGTGCCAGAGCTACTGGTGGAGGAAATGGGAGTTTTACAAGCCAAACATTAACCCTTTCACTGCCTGCAAGGCCAAGGGCTGAACAGCAAGCCTCTGATTGGACAACAATCCGCCAAATGAGAGAGAATTTGTACCATTTATCTGTATGTAGCAGAACATTTGGGGCTCGTAAGAATAAAATTGGAACTCAGAAATGCCCTTTTTCCTAGAATATTTCCCCTAAAAAAAAAAAAAAAAAAAAAATAATAAAAAAAAAAATCATTGGGATTCCTGCTTTTGGGAAGTATTTTAACTCCCTGCAGCGCCACCACAGGGGAAATGTAGCATTACACGGCGGTGTCCTATAAAAGCAATGGGCTGCATGGACATGTTGGGTCAGCAGATTGGTGACGGCGTCCATCAGTCCTTTGGGAGAAAGGCGCATTACACAGGTTTCTGGATGATATTTTCAACTGCAAAGGACTATTTGTCTAAAAATGAATCTCCCCTTTAAAAAGGATCTGTCAACAGGAAAAAAATGTCTACATTTTTATTTCATTTTATTCCCCTTCTTCCCCAGATTATTTAATTTGTTTGTTTTTTTTAATCTGCCTTATGGATCCAAAGATACGGGCCTTTTCGTTTAGTGCAAAATTTGCATGGTCCTTACCAAAGGGGTGTGGCTCACCAAAGTGGCGTGGCAATAGACACGCCCCAGAGGATCCTGTGAGCAACACCCCTTTGACAAAGATCATAAAAATGATGACTAAATAAAGAGGCCCGTATCTCTGGAACCGCATGGCACATTTAAATAAAACAAAAAGCAGCAAAATGAGAGGAGACGCGGGAATAAAATAGGATCTCAAAATGTCCCACTAACCTGATGACATGTCCTCTTTAAGGGTAATCTAAGCTTCAACATTTTTTATTGCTATCTACCGACTTACATGACCAGAAGAATTGGAGATCTCACAAATAGAGCAATCCTGCAGGATTGCCCCGTAGAGCGGTATGCTCACTGTTAAAGGAATTCTGTTCAGACTTTACCATTGATAGTCTATCCTTAAGAGAGATCAATCTCAGATCGGTGGGATCCAACTTCTGGCGCTCTCATCAATTAACGGATTGGAGGGGCGGAGCTCTCTGGCATTGATTATCAGATGCAGCGCCACACGTTATGCAGTGGCCGTACCGGGTACTGCAGCTCAATCCCATTTGTTTATAAAGGATGCAGCAGGACCAGTGACGGTCACTACAATATGTATGAAGCTACATTGCAGCGCTCTCCGCAGCCTCTTCGATCAGTCGATCGTGGATATCCTTACTGCCACCGATCTCATATTGATGACCTATCCCATGGACAGGTCCAAGAAAATTCCTTTAATTTTGAAACTGGAAAAATAACGATGGGGTTTCCTTAGGAGCTGAGGCCGACAACCTCTGTGATGGTGGGATATGCTATGTGGGTATCATTTTTGTGTATATTTCTATTTTACTTATTTGCATGGTGTTCTCTTGTAGAAGGAGTTATTTGCCAATTGATGAATGGCTGTTGCTGCCATCTGATATCAGCCCCCACAGTACTGTATTGTTTGCTAATGACATATTGACCTAGCTTGTTGAAACAATGAGCCCCTGAGACCTTCCCCCTCCTGACCTGTGAATGAGGAGGTGAGACACAGATCAGTCCTGTGTGGAATGATGACGTGGTGGGATATGCTATGTGGGTATCATTTTTGTGTATATTTCTATTTTACTTATTTGCATGGTGTTCTCTTGTAGAAGGAGTTATTTGCTAATTGATGAATGGCTGTTGCTGCCATCTGATATCAGCCCCCACAGTACCAGTACTGTATTGTTTGCTAATGACCTGTTGACCTAGCTTGTTGAAACAATGAGCCCCTGAGACCTTCCCCCTCCTGACCTGTGAATGAGGAGGTGAGAAACAGATCAGTCCTGTGTGGAATGATGACGTGTTCCCAGCATCTCAGAGAGAAAGAAGCGTATATGGACTATGCTATCCTCTGTCTGCTGGATTGTTGGACTTTTATCCTGTAACTGAACTGCATTCGTGTTCTGGACTATTATATCCTTTGTGTGGTGGATCGTATATGGACCTTTCGTATTTTTGCCTAAATAAAGGTCTTGGGATAGTTCACTCTTCGCTGGCTCTGTTGATCGTGTGGTACCGGAGAAGGACCCCGTGACAACCTCCGTCCCACAAAGGATTACAGCCGGGCAGTGCCATCAAACCTGTCCTCTGAGTCAGATGGTGGGAGAACCGGCCCGATATCCGCTCGGAGGGATTTTCCAGCTGGAATGTGGGAGTGACGACTCTGGAAAGTACAATAACGGACGGGATCAAAATTCTTCCTCTGAAATGATTAGATGGGAATTGTAAGAAAAAGCAAGCTGTCCTGGCAGGGAGGTGGCCGAGGAATTTACATGGGGGAGATAAGGGGCCGGTGATCCAGGGGCCCGGCCTGGGGGATAAATATACCCACATTCTGCCGAGGTGTCCCTGGGTCTCTCCTGTGTGTATTTTGGGACAGACAGGAATGACCATGGTTCGCTTTTACTTTTATGAGACGGTTTTAGAACCTATTCAGATGTTCTCAGGACGCGTCATGGCGGAGTCTATAACGGGCCGCAGCAGGTGGGCAGTGGAGGGGGGCACAAACTTTCCTGGACCTCATAGGAATGACTCTGATAATGAGAAATAAATCAGGACTGATCTTTACAGTCCCCAAATAGAGGAAATGACGTCCTCCTCCACAGCAGGTCGTTCCCATTTCTTTGTGTGTAAATTTTCAGAAGCCTCCACAGTCTCCAAAAAATCCTCCTAGTATAAAATCATAAATAAAATCCAGGGAGGAGGGAGATGCAGCTGCAGTTTCTTTTCCCTGTAAAGCGCCATTCACATTTCCAGCTGCAAATTTTCAGAAACCTCCAAAGTTTATGAAAAAACATTTGAAGTATAAAATGAAAAGTAAAAAACAGTGAGGAGGGAGATGCAGCTGCAGTTTCTCTTCTCTATGGTTTCTCTCCTCTATGTTGCGCCATTCACATTTCCATCTGCAAATTTTTAGAAACCTCAGTTTCCAAAGAAAAATCCTTCTAGTATAAAACCATAACTAGAAATCAGGTAGGAGGGAGATGCAGCTGCAGATTCCTTCCTGTATTCTGTGATGTTCTCATTTTTCTGCCTCTATGGTCTCTGCAAATGTTCAAAACCTCCTTAGTCTCCAAAAAATCCATCTAGTAGAAAACAAAAAATAAAAAACAGGGAGGAGGGAGATGCAGGTGCAGTTTCCCTACTATATTCTTTGACATTCTTATTTTCCTGCCTATAGAGTCTCTGGAAATTTTCAGAACCCTCCTTTGTCTCCAAAAAAAATCAGTCTAGTATAAAACCAAAAATAAAAACCAAGGAGGAGGGAGATGCAGCTGCAGTTTCTCTCCTGTATTCTGTGACGTTCCCATTTTCCTGCCTATATGGACTCTGTACATTTTCAGGAACCTCTTTAGTCTCTAAAAAGTCCTTCTCATGTAAAACCATAATTCGAAATCAGGGAGGAGGGAGATGCAGCTGCAGTTTTTATGTTGTATGCGCGGATTGTGGAAGAGAAGCGGCATTAATGTCAAATCTTAATTCTGCACCATTTGCTATCAGTAAATAAGAAAATAGTTTAGAAGATTAATAGGGTGATAACTTTTACCGGGCCAGTAACTCACACAGCTGGAGGTTCGCTACTTTATCTCACTTTTTTATGGGCTGATCATCAATGCTGCCGCCCCAGACGACCCTACAGATATACAACCTATATTAAGAAAATTGCAAAATGTGTTGTAAGACCGATATCCTGCTTAATAACACGACGGTTGCATTTCTCCGCAGCGCTGGCGGTTGGCGTATTTTCCCAGATTCCCGAGCAGCCACATGGCTGTTCTCAAGGCAGCTGCTATCCTGCCACTGGGGACCTTCTCGTTGGCCGGGCGGATAAACTGAAGGCTACGTCAACCTGTGGACTGCACCGAGCACAGCCCTATTGTATCGTGAGTCATCTTCAGGTGGGTGATGCCAGAAGGCCGAGAAAACAGAAGAGGTGATTCATTTAGAGGGCAGAAAGCCAAAAATATTCACTGTTGGAGAAACCATGTAACATGTTTATGTCAAGCAGTTTCCAGGGGCGCTAGTACTATTTTTTGAATATGAATCTTCCAATAGGTTCTTTTGTGACCCTCTCATGTGACCCATTGGAGCCATTAAAATCAGCATTCCTGGTGGACTAGAGTGAAGGATGGGTTCATTTAAGCTTCCCTGGTGGATTAGAGTGAAGGGCAGGTTCACTTAAGCTTTCCTGGCAGACTAGAGTGAAGGACAGGTTCATTTAAGCTTCCCTGGTGGACTAGAGTGAAGGACAGATTCATTTAAGCTTCCCTGGTGGGTTAGAGTGAAGGACAGGTTAATTTAAGCTTCTCTGGTGGATTAGAGTGAAGGACAGGTTAATTCAAGCTTCTCTGGTGGATTAGAGTGAAGGACCGGTTCATTTATGCTTTGTTGGTGGACAAGAGTGAAGGATGGGTTCATTTAAGCTTCCCTGGTGGATTAGAGTGAAGGGCAGATTTATTTGAGCTTCCCTGGTGGGTTAGAGTGAAGGACAGGTTAACTTAAGCTTCTCTGGTGGATTAGAGTGAAGGACAGGTTAACTTAAGCTTCTCTGGTGGATTAGAGTGAAGGACAGGTTCATTTATGCTTTGCTGGTGGACTAGAGTGAAGGACGGGTTCATTTAAGCTTCCCTGGTGGTTTACGGTAGAGAATGGATTCTTACCAGATTTCATGGCTGTCTAGAGAAGGTATAGAGAGTATAGAAGGCTAGCCGTGGTGGGGAGTAGACTGGTATATGTACCAATGGCTGTGCGCTTTAAGAAACCAGCCAGAGCAAGAGTTGGATACTTTAGAGGAGTTCAACCAGCAATGTGGGCGAATCAGTATAACTGATAGTTTGTGGAGCCAGCCAGAGCCAATGTACACTGAGCTAAACCAACGGTATGAGGGAATCAATGCAGATCCGTCCTCTGATATCCGTGGAGACAAGTGGCCAGGACCAGCGTTGGTGGGCAAGTGGGATGAGCAGACACTCACAGTGTCACTGCATGGTGAACCTAGAATATAAGACATAATTTCAGTTGTTTCACACTTTTTTGTTAAGTATATAATTCCACATGTGTTAATTCATAGTTTTGATGCCTTCAGTGTGAATGTACAATTTTCATAGTCATGAAAATACAGAAAAATCTTTAAATGAGAAGGTGTGTCCAAACTTTTGGTCTGTACTGTACATATAAGTTGATTTCCACTGTATTCCCCAGGATGAGAAGAAGTGTTTTGTCTGTGACTCGCGGAGACCTTACAACCGACTGACCAATCCCATCAGTCATCGCATCGAAAATGTCGTCACCACGTTTGCCGAAGACCGGAAGAAGGCCTGGTGGCAATCTGAGAACGGTAACCTTACCAGAATTGTGCTACTTTCCATTCTCCTCTGACACAATGTCAGCCCACTCCTCTGCTGAAATCCTCTGTGCTGCACTCTGTACCCCTTCCACTCCTCTGCTGAAATCCTCTGTGCTGCACTCTGCACCTCTTCCACTCCTCTGCTGAAATCCTCTGCGCTGCACTCCGTATCCCTTCCACTCCTCTGCTGAAATACTCTGTGCTGCACTATGTACCACTTCCACTCTATAGGTAACAGCAATGACTTTTGCACTCGGACCCCCATAGTGTCCAGAACAAATATTTTTGGGCCCCTTTAAAGAGTAACTAAACTTTAATTCTTTAATAATTTTTTCCAGTGTGGAAAGTTATGAAACTTTGAAAATTATTAGAGGATTGTTGTTAATCTCCCGGCTTTCCCCGGATCTGTTTCCTGCCCTCAGTTACATTGCTATCAGCATGCACTCACGTGGAGCACAGATGATGGCAGTGATGGGCCAGCGCCGGTCTCCTCCTGTGTCTTCTGCTCCTCAGAACCGTCTCCTGCAGCGGCAGCCTCTCCCCAGGAGTTAGTGACATGGGTGATCTGACCCATCACTGCCATCATCTGTACCCCAATGGGGAAAGGTCGGGCTTTGCAAGCAACTTTTTTGCAATTTTTTTTTTAGGGAAATTATGATAAATCCTCTATATAAAAAAGTGACTTTACCCCTTTTATGCCCGGACAGCCTCAAAAATCGGAACAGTCCTGGGAAATCGGGACTGTAGCCACCTGATGACGGAAGGTCCCGACGTCACGCACAAGAAGTCGCTATTTTTCCAGAAATCAGCGTCCGGGAGATTTGACGTCTTCCAGGAGTTTTCCTTCCCCTTATACAGGAGCCTCATGTAAACCTCTATAAAGGGTCCGAAAACCCATGTGTGGCATCTGCTGGGGCCGTACCCGCCAGGCTCTGCTTCAGGCGGCCTGTAAATTGGCCCCCCGACAGCCCCCGCTCAGCTCCCGTCTACTTCTTCTTTCCTTCCATTTCCTCATTAAAGTCGTTTAATTTAATTACATATATTCTTCTCTGGGATTAAAGCTGTAAAAGAGGGGGAAAAAAATGGGAGGCGAAGTATTTGAGGATTTCTCCAGCTAATCCCAACAGCTTTTTATCTGCCGCCCTATTAAAATTCCTCTATTTTATTCCGAACCTTTTCCATCCCCCCCTGGAGCTCCTGGGAGGGGGAACAATTAGGATTTGGGAAGAATAAATCAATCTTTCCACAGGAAACCTTGACTCAGATCTCCGTTCTCCACGTCCAAAATGGACCCGCACGGCTCAAAAATCTGTTTCTTAGTTTATCTGATTCTGGGAAAGCTGGGTGAATATGGCTGACAGCATGACCACCATGAGAAGTGTTACCCAGCTTTCCTAGTTACCTGAGTGGCTGATCTGCGATGACTGCTCGGGGGATGGTCTTATTTAAGGGGAACAAATAGAAGAAAAAGTGCCCCCTAAACAGTGCCTCCAACCCCACTCATAAATAGTAGTGCCCCAGGAAGTCTTCCCCCATTACCAGTGCCAAGCACCCTATGCCTAAACAGGACATATCCAAAAATGTTATCAAAATACCCCCATAAACAGTGCCAGGACCTCTCCTAAACCGTGTCAGAGTGGGTATCTAAAAAAGTCCCCCCTAAATAGGGTCTATACCCCCATCCTAGCACAATGTGCAAGAAACAGTGCCACCACAACACTGCGGCCATAAGCACTGCCCCAGGAAGACCCCCCTACACAGGGCAAACACCCCCCCAAACAGGGCAAACAATCCCCCTAAACGGGGAAAACGCCACCCCCTTAACGGGGCAAAAGCCCCCTAAACAGAGCAAACACCTCTAAGCAAGGCAAACGCCCCCCTAAACAGGATAAACACCCCTCTAAACAAGGCAAACGCCCCCCTAAACAGGACACACACCCCTCTAAAAAGGGCAAACGCTCCTCTAACCAGGGCAAACGCCCCCCTAAACAGGATAAACACCCCATAAACAGGGCAAAAGCCCCCTAAATAGGGTCTATACCACATCCTATCGCAATGTGCAAAAAACAGTGCCAATCGCCTTATTAATTTAAATAGTGCCCCTACAAATAGTGCTGGAATAAGCAGTAACTCAGGAAGACCATGCCCCCAATATCAGTGCCAAGTACCCCTAGACCTAGCAACAGAGACCCCAATGATGTCAGAGCGCCCCCTAGACAGAGGATAAGAGGAAGTGGAAGAACGATCCCCAAACTGTCCCCTTAAATAGTATGCAGTATACGTGAATCCTCCACTGACCCCCACTACTTTCTACCCCGCGTCTGGAGCGCTCAGCGCCATTTTTTCCCCCATCTGCCCCCGCAATGTGTCCGGAGGGATATAACACTTGTGTTTGGCCTTTTACCAAGTAGAAAGTTCAGGCAGAGGAAATCTTGTTATTACAAGTGTGGGGGGAACAGGTGGAAGATAGCGGGACATTCCTGCACGGGATCCGCTGCCAGCACATTAGCGGTACTGTACGCCTCTACTGTATGTGCAGCTGTTGCCCTGGAGCGGATGGAAGGGGCAGCCTGGTGAATGCTCGGCATCTGAGGGCCGCCTGTACTAATGCAGCAAGACACAAAGTATATACCCCTAGTCACGTGATCATGTGCAATACGTGGGCCTATTACGGGGGTAAGGACCCCCTTAAAGTGATTCGGTGAACTAGTAAACCTCAAGCTCTGCGGCCCCTTTAAACAACTCCCAAGAGATCGGCCTCCCACCGATCAGAGGTCCTTTCTTAAGGATGTGACGTCTATAGTGTGATCCCATAAAACCTCTTTAAGAGAGAGAATAAGAGTGAATTTATACAATAAAGGTAGACGCTGCGGCTGCTATGGGAACCATCCATTGTTAGTCTCATCACTGTGTTGCAAACCCTGTGCAGCACCGACCCCTATATAGGAAACTTCAATACTAGAAAACAAGGGTATAGGGGTTATGATCGGGGGGTCACAGAAAGGGGTAAAAACTGGGAGAGGCATAATGGGGGGTCAGATGGATCCTTCCATGTCTGCCACTCTTCTTCACCGGCCATCAGCAATCATAAAGATTCAGAGTTTTTTCTGTCTCCGGAGTCCGGACCCGTTAATGCCCCGCGAGGGGTTATTCCCCCCACAGTCTATTGAAGTCCGTCCAGGAGAATATGGAGATCAGCGACACTTAATCTGCGGATTTCATTCCCTCATTATTATCATTTCAGCTTCAAAGCCCGAACCCTTTGATGTATTTGTGATTTCCAGCGGAGAGATCTGGGCACTAACATGGGGCAGCGACATGTGCCAACCCACGGCTAATAGAGGGAGTGCACGAGAAGAGGGGGTCCACAGAGTAAATCAGACCACCCATTCTAGCAGTGGGTTTAGCCACCCAGGACATGTTGTTTGTTTCCGCCTTCACCCAGTCTGGACCAGGACAAATCAGGGCTGGGTCCTTCTCTTCAAGGGTCCCGCAGCAGATGCCTGGTCTGCCTCTAACAGTGCCCCCCCCAAATAAGGAGAACATATACAAGTATAGACCCGTGTTATTCTATTCAGCGGCATCTCAGAGTTACGTCTCGAGGCCCGGGGTCCGGATGACCATTTCTAAAGCAGCACGGATGGGTGGCGCTGGTGCAGCGGGGCAATCTAGCTGGCACAATGGTGACATATGTAGCAGAGCTGGAGCAGAAAGAACTGGAGTAGTTAAATTATACCAACGGCAGCAGAGCTGGAACAGCAGAGTAGCAGAGTTGACTTAGTGATGAAAAAACCATGAGTTTTCAACAGCGGCTCCATGCAGCAGAGATCATACAGTGATGTAGCAGAGTCCAGTCAGAGAAGAGGAGGTAGTATAGCATTGCTGGGTTCGCATCAGAGGCTCAAAGTAGCAAAGCTGGAACTACAAAATAGTAGATTTGTTACAATGAAATAGAGATGTAGAGCATGTAGCAGTGCCGGAGCTATGGAATAGTAGAGATGTAGAGCGGTACTTGAAGTAGCAGTGCTGGAGCTATGGAATAGCAGAGATGTAGTGCGGTGCTTGATGTAGTAGTGCTGGAGCTATGGAATAGCAGAGATGTAGTGCGGTGCTTGATATAGCAGTGCTACAGCTGTGGAATAGCAGAGATGTAGTGTCAGGCTTGATGTAGTAGTGCTGGAGCTATGGAATAGAAGAGATGTAGAGCGGTGCTTGATGTAGCAGTGCTGGAGCTATGGAATAGCAGAGATGTAGAGCGGTGCTTGATGTAGCAGTGCCGGATCTATGGAATAGCAGAGATGTAGAGCGGTGCTTGATGTAGTAGTGCTGGAGCTATGGAATAGCAGAGATGTAGAGCGGTGCTTGATGTAGCAGTGCTGGAGCTATGGAATAGCAGAGATGTAGAGCGGTGCTTGATGTAGTAGTGCTGGAGCTATGGAATAGCAGAGGTGTAAAGCGGTGCTTGATGTAGCAGTGCTGGAGCTATGGAATAGCAGAGATGTAGAGCGGTGCTTGATGTAGCAGTGCTGGAGCTATGGAACAGCAGAGATGTAGAGCGGTGCTTGATGTAGTAGTGCTGGAGCTATGGAATAGCAGAGATGTAGAGCGGTGCTTGATGTAATAGTGCTGGAGCTATGGAATAGCAGAGATGTAGAGCAGTGCTTGATGTAGCAGTGCTGCAGCTGTGGAATAGCAGAGATGTAGAGCGGTGCTTGATGTAGTAGTGCTGGAGCTATGGAATAGCAGAGATGTAGTGTGGTGCTTGATGTAGCAGTGCTGGAGCTATGGAATAGCAGAGATGTAGTGTGGTGCTTGATGTAGCAGTGCTGGAGCTATGGAATAGCAGAGATGTAGTGTGGTGCTTGATGTAGCAGTGCTGGAGCTGTGGAACAGCAGAGATGTAGAGTGGTGCTTGATGTAGCAGTGCCGGAGCTATGGAACAGCAGAGATGTAGAGCGGTGCTTGATGTAGTAGTGTTGGAGCTATGGAATAGCAGAGATGTAGGGCGGTGCTTGATGTAGCAGTGCTGGAGCTATGGAATAGCACAGATGTAGAGCGGTGCTTAATGTAGTAGTGCTGGAGCTATGGAATAGCAGAGATGTAGAGCAGTGCTTGAGCTATGGAATAGCACAGATGTACAGCGGTGCTTGATGTAGCAGTGCTGGAGCTATGGAATAGCAGAGATGTAGAGCAGTGCTTGATGTAGTAGTGCTGGAGCTATGGAACAACAGAGATGTAGTGCGGTGCTTGATGTAGTAGTGCTGGAGCTATGGAATAGCAGAGATGTAGAGCGGTGCTTGATGTAGCAGTGCCGGAGCTATGGAATAGTAGAGATGTAGAGCGGGGCTTGATGTAGTAGTGCTGGAGCTATGGAATAGTAGAGATGTAGAGCGGTGCTTGATGTAGCAGTGCTGGAGCTATGGCATAGCAGAGATGCAGAGCGGTGCTTGATGTAGCAGTGCCGGAGCCATGGAATAGCAGAAATGTAGAGCAGTGCTTGATGTAGCAGAGCTTGAACAACGAAATAGCGGAGTGATACAACAGGGCTTGATGTAGCAGTGCTGGATCCACAGCAGAGATGAGTTTGCAATGGTGGTACAGAAGAGACAAGGAACACACCGCAGGCAATTGTAAGACAAACTGATCGTTATTTCTTACAGAAAATAATCCATCTAGATAAACAAAGCCTGGATATGGAACAGTGTGGGACACAATGATAATGAAAAAAGCTAAACCACAAACCAAAACAGTGCAATAGTCCAAATGATACAAAAGTTTATTAAATATTAGAACAAAGAACATATGCAACAGCGTGGGTTAAAAGTGATAACAAAAAACATGAAACACTGGGAGCAGGGCAGCAATCCCCATGGTATAAAGTAATTGCATGGTGCGATTCATACCTCACATAGATAAATACATACAGAGTTCCCCATCAGTGGCAATAGTAAAATAGAATATAACAAAACCAGAGATGCATAACAATGATGGAGCAGGGGAATCGCGCCGTCTCCCACCCACCCCGACGCGCGTTTGAGTGATCCTTCTTCAGGGGGCGTGGGAGATGGCGCGATTCCCCTGCTCCATCATTGGTATATTTTTATGCAATATGGTTTGATAATCTCTATGTGCATCTCTGGTTTTGTTATATTCTATTTCACTATTGCCACTGATGGGGAACTCTGTATTTATTTATCTATGTGAGGTATGAATCGCACCATGCATTTACTTTATACCATGGGGATTGCTGCCCTGCTCCCAGTGTTTCATGTTATCACTTTTAACCCACGCTGTTGCATATGTTCTTTGTTCTAATGGTGGTACAGTGTAGAGGTGGGAAAATCGACTCAAAGCTGTGTGACAACCAATATGGCTGCCATGATCCCACAGGAGTCGTCTCCAGCTGTTTTTTAGTTATATTCGTCAACAGTGCTAAAACCCCCCATAAAAAGGTAGATTCTAAGTATTTGCCTTCAGAAGGGGCAGTTCTGTGCTTTGACGGTCGTCTCAGTCTAAATTGTCCCACAATCGGTGTAGATCTGACAAATGGAGACGCCCTTTAATCCCCATTGTATTCCTGGATGTTAAAGATATAATAAGTGCTGCATATATGTAGAAGTAATGGGGCAGCCGGACACACGGACCTGTCCTAGTGATGGTGCTGGCTGCCAGCATGACAGTCTCACCAGCAGCAATGTCCTGGATCAGAGACGCTCTGATCTTGACCATTTGACCTCCTGGACATTTCATGTCATTCAGAAGTAAATGGGGGAATCGGTGACCGTCACGGACCAGGGGTGTCTGAGCCTCTTTCCCAACCTTGTGTTATTGCGGGGCTGGAGATCATTGCTGTGCTATAACCTGGGGTGCGATATGGATTTCCTATAGACTGGCCATGATCTAAAGCCGTCCTGTCCTCTTCCTCCCGACACAGGGATCTCTGATGTCAGCGTTCAGTTAGACCTGGAGGCAGAGTTCCACTTCACTCATCTCATCATGACTTTCAAGGTCAGTATAATGGCGGCCGTGGGTCAGTAGAATGGCGGCCGTGGGTCAGTAGAATGGCGCCGTGAGTCAGTAGAATGGCGGCCGTGGGTCAGTAGAATGGCAGCCGAGGGTCAGTAGAATGGCGGCCGTGGCTCAGTAGAATGGCGGCCGTGGGTCAGTAGAATGGCGGCCGTGGGTCAGTAGAATGGCGCCGTGAGTCAGTAGAATGGCGGCCGTGGGTCAGTAGAATGGCGGCCGTGGGTCAGTAGAATGGCGGCCGTGGGTCAGTAGAATGGCGGCCGTGGGTCAGTAGAATGGCGGCCGTGGCTCAGTAGAATGGCGGCCGTGGGTCAGTAGAATGGCGGCCGTGGGTCAGTAGAATGGCGGCCGTGGGTCAGTAGAATGGCGGCCGTGGCTCAGGATAATTATTATTATTATTATTATTATTTATTATTATAGCGCCATTTATTCCATGGCGCTTTACATGTGAGGAGGGGTATACATAATAAAACAAGTACAATAATCTTGAAAAATACAAGTCATAACTGGTACAGGAGGAGAGAGGACCCTGCCCGCGAGGGCTCACAATCTACAAGGGATGGGTGAGGATACAGTAGGTGAGGGTAGAGCTGGCCGTGCAGTGGTTTGGTCAATCGGTGGTTACTGCAGGTTGTAGGCTTGTCGGAAGAGGTGGGTCTTCAGGTTCTTTTTGAAGGTTTCGATGGTAGGCGAGAGTCTGATATGTTGTGGTAGAGCATTCCAGAGTAGGGGGGATGCACGAGAGAAATCTTGTATGCGATTGTGGGAAGAGGAGATAATAGGGGAGTAGAGAAGGAGATCTTGTGAGGATCGGAGGTTGCGTGCAGGAAAGTACCGGGAGACGAGGTCACAGATGTATGGAGGAGACAGGTTGTGGATGGCTTTATATGTCATGGTTAGGTTAGGATAATGGCGGCCGTGGGTCAGGATAATGGCGGCCGTGGGTCAGGACAATGGCGGCCGTGGGTCAGTAGAATGGCGGCCGTGGGTCAGTAGAATGGCGGCTCTGGGTCAGTAGAATGGCGGCCGTGGCTCAGTAGAATGGCGGCTGTGCCCCCGCACCTCTGCTTGCTGTCAGTGAATGAGAACATTCACATCTAATTAGACTTGATGAACGTTGGATAATTTTGATGCCAACTCTGTGATTTCTTTCTGAAGACTTTCAGACCGGCGGCCATGTTAGTGGAGCGGTCGTCTGACTATGGACGGACTTGGCAGGTTTACAGATACTTTGCCTATGATTGCGCCGCCGTCTTTCCGAACATTTCACGCAGCATCCAAAGAAAGGTGGACGATGTGATCTGCGAGGCTCGGTATTCTGAAATTGAGCCGTCTACGGAAGGAGAGGTGAGGAATGAAGGACAGTAAAGCGCTACTGTCTATGTTGGTGCTATGTATGGTAGGTAGTGTTCGGCATCATGCATATGGCGGTATTACATACAATTCCCGGAGCCATAATTCCACACTAATACACTTCTATGGGGCCCTACTGAACCTCAGTATGACTAATAATTTTTTAGTAGGGTTTCATATGGTGCACCATATGGCGGCACAAAGAGTACCTATGGTTCTGTAGCACACCACCTCACTGTCATCATCCGTCTCTACCCGTTTATACCATCAGTGACCTCACGGACACGCCGTGCCTCTGTATCTTCCCTTTAGGAGCTATGTGCTAATATTTTGCTGGCGACCCTACACTGAGTGCAGTATATACCGTATACTCTCTAGTCTTGTTTCCGCATGTAATCCTCCCCTCTCTCTGTGTGTAGGTGATATTCAGAGTTCTGGATCCGGCCATTCACATCAGGGACCCGTACAGTCCTCGTATTCAGAGTAAGTTAATTAATAAGGGACTAAGCACAATATCGTATTACCGCTGTATGTGCAGAGACACAATACCGCCCCTATACACTACTATGGGCCCCCCATACACTCCTATGGGCCCCCCATACACTCCTATTGGCCCCTATACACTCCTATGGGCCCCTATACACTCGTATGGGATTCTACTGTACCTCTGATTTCTTGTAAGAGTGCAGAGTTATTCTGACATTTCAGAGCCACAAGGAGCCATTATTAGAGGGGAGTAAAAAGATTGGTCCAGTGGCCACGTTGGTGATCTGTAGCCTCCAGACCAGAGCATGGCGAATCTCCTCCTACTCCCAGTGCATCCTCTGATTAGTAGACCTGGGGCCACCGACTACTAACATGGCGATACACCAGGGACCTGCAAGTATTTTTGCACTCAGAATTCTGCTGGAATCACTGGAAATATACATTGTATTATTCATTTTGTACCGATCCACAGTTTAACTCTGTATTATACTCCAGAGCTGAATTAACAATTCTGCTGGTGACCATTCGAAACAGTCAAAAACATGTGGTCAGATCCCTTGAGATGATCTCTTATAGCACACAAGGTTAGTTTTCCCTACAATAAACTATTAGAAATCTCCTGATTTATAGAAGAAACCTCTAAGAAAGAAAAACAAGAGAGTAAATGCTGCTTAGGCAACCCAGGAGAGGATTCTGGGAGATTCCATAGTTACATAGTTATTAAGGTTGAAGGAAGACTATATGTCCATCTAGTTCACCCCATAGCCTAACCTAACTTGCCCTAACATGTTGATCCAGAGGAAGGCAAAAAAAAACCCATGTGGCAAAGAGTAAGCTCCACCTTGGGGAAAAAAATTCCTTCCCGACTCCACATTCGGAAATCAGACTAGTTCCCTGGATCAACGCCCTATCAAGGAATCTAGTGTATATACCCTGTAACATTATACTTTTCTAGAAAGGTATCCAGTCCCCTCTTAAATTTAAGTAATGAATCACTCATTACAACATCATACGGCAGAGAGTTCCATAGTCTCACTGCTCTTACAGTAAAGAATCCGCGTCTGTTATTATGCTTAAACCTTTTTTCCTCCAAACGAGGATGCCCCCTTGTCCCTGTTTCAGGTCTATGATTAAAAAGATCATCAGAAAGGTCTTTGTACTGTCCCCTCATATATTTATACATTAAAATAAGATCACCCCTTAGTCTTCGTTTTTCCAAACTAAATAGCCCCCAGTGTAATAACCTATCTTGGTATTGCAGACCCCCCAGTCCTCTAATAACCTTGGTCGCTCTTCTCTGCACCCGCTCCAGTTCAGCTATGTCTTTCTTATACACCGGAGACCAGAACTGTGCACAGTATTCTAAGTGTGGTCGCACTAGTGACTTGTATAGAGGTAAAATTATGTTCTCCTCATGAGCATCTATGCCTCTTTTAATGCATCCCATTATTTTATTTGCCTTTGTAGCAGCTGCCTGACACTGGCCACTGAATATGAGTGTTATCCACCCATACACCCAGGTCTTTTTCATTGATGGTTTTGCCCAGAGTTTTAGAATTAAGCACATAATTATACATCTTATTACTTCTACCCAAGTGCATGACCTTACATTTATCCCCATTAAAGCTCATTTGCCATTTATCAGCCCAAGCTTCTAGTTTACCTAAATCATCCTGTAATATAAAATTGTCCTCCCCTGTATTGATTACCCTGCAGAGTTTAGTGTGATCTGCAAATATTGAAATTCTACTCTGAATGCCCCCTACAAGGTCATTAATAAATATGTTAAAAAGAAGAGGGCCCAATACTGACCCCTGTGGTACCCCACTGCTAACCGCTACCCAGTCCGAGTGTGCTCCATTAATAACCACCCTTTGTTTCCTATCCCTGAGCCAGCTCTCAACATATACACTACATCTACTGGGTTCCTTTGGTCCAGTCCGGAACTTACCTCTTCATAGAAACTGATCAAATTAGTCTGACATGAACGGTCCCTAGTAAACCTGTGCTGATACTGGGTCATGAGGTTATTCCTCTTCAGATACTCCAGTATAGCGTCCCTTAGAATGCCCTCCAGGATTTTACCCACAGTAGAGGTTAAGCTTACTGGCCTATAATTTCCGAGTTCAGTTTTTGTCCCCTTTTTGAATATTGGCACCACATTTGCTATACGCCAGTCCTGTGGTACAGACCCTGTTATTATGGAGTATTCCAGCTTTGAAGCCTGCAGAATTGTGGAACACCTGAGGGGTGTTACCCAAGATCAGTAACGTATTGTATGTACCCAGTGACTGCACCAGCAGAATAGTGAGTGCAGCTCTGGAGTATAATACAGGATGTAACTCAGGAGCAGTAATGTAATGTATGTACACAGTGACTGCACCAGCAGAATAGTGAGTGCAGCTCTGGGGTATAATACAGGATGTAACTCAGGATCAGTAATGTATGTACACAGTGACTGCACCAGCAGAATAGTGAGTGCAGCTCTGGGGTATAATACAGGATGTAACTCAGGATCAGTAATGTAATGTATGTACACAGTGACTGCACCAGCAGAATAGTGAGTGCAGCTCTGGAGTATAATACAGGATGTAACTCAGGATCAGTAATGCAATGTATGTACACAGTGACTGCACCAGCAGAATAGTGAGTGCAGCTCTGGGGTATAATACAGGATGTAACTCAGGATCAGTAATGTAATGTATGTACACAATGACTGCACCGGCAGAATAGTGAGTGCAGCTCTGGAGTATAATACAGGATGTAACTCAGGATCAGTAATGTAATGTATGTACACAGTGACTGCACCAGCAGAATAGTGAGCGCAGCTCTGGGATCAGTACAGGGGGGGAACATTCTCATTGATTATTTCCAGCAGCAGATTTGGATTTCGATGCCATTTTCCGCCTCCAGTAGCTCGGTGCAGACTGATGCAGGAGTCTTAGAGCAGAATTAAGAGCTCATTGCTGAGTTATTTCCTGGCAGTGGGGGGACGCCTGTGTCCCTTCTGAATGCGGCAGAGTTATTTGGGAGCCGGGGGAGATGTCTGGGGCTGTTACTGATTTAGCTCGGTGCTTTTCTGCGCTTCCATACATGGCAGACGCCCGGCACGGCGGAGGACACTGGCTGCTGCTCTTGGCTCCTCTCCAGTCACCAGCCCTGTGTGGACTTTATGGAGCAGATTATTGTGCTGTCCTGACGAGTCCCAGCTGGTAGAATAAGTGGAGGTGTTAGAGCCGGGATGACAAGTGCATGGGGCACCAACCGCTAGAAGGAAAACTTAAATGAAAGTTACACATCTTTTCGGCTCCCTCCGATCCCTGCAGTTTAACCAGTTAAATGCCGCTTTCAGTCTCTATTAAGAAAAAAAAAGAAAAAACGCTATAACTGCAGTTTTTTGGTTACCGCACCTCCCCGAGAAGGTGCAATGCAAAAGTGATTGCAACTTCATGTGTACCCCCAAAAAATGACAATTGGGGTTGACGTGTATACTTCCAGCACCAACAGAACTGGGACGTGCAGCTTATTATATAGACACCACATGGGCATGACCGTCCACACGCCTTCCTGAGCCTTCTCTCTTTCCTCTTAGATCTTCTGAAGATCACCAACATCAGGATTAATTTCACCCGGCTGCACACGTTGGGTGATAATTTACTAGATTCCCGACTCGAAATAAAGGAGAAGTATTATTACGCCCTGTACGAGCTGGTGGTGCGCGGCAACTGCTTCTGCTACGGGCATGCCTCCGAGTGCGCTCCTATTGAAGGAATCTCCAAAGACGTGGACGGAATGGTAAGGGGGTTATGCTTTTTTCTTTCTTTTTTCAACTTATTACGTGTTTTAATTAGTTTTTTTTAGTATATCTGACGCCTCGGTCACTCCAGCTCTATATCTTGCCCATCGCTGCCTCTTCCTCCTGCCTGATAGCCTTCATACTATGGGACTTCAGGCACATGAGCCATCAGTCAAGCATGAGGAGGGAATAGAGCCGGAGTGACAAAGGCTTCAGATCTACCATAGCTCTTCAGCCTCATTTGCATATTGATTTAAACACTGCTTTCTCAGTGTTAGAGTAGCGGACCGGCCATATAAAGATATCGCTGGACTTGTCTTTGAAAGAGCTACATGTGCATATGAAAAGTTTGGGGTGGGGGGGTGGTGAAATTCTGCTGACAGATTCCCTTTAAATACATTTTTAAAGGGTCAACCAAGTTCATATACCCTCAAAGTAAAACCGAATCTGATAGAGGGTGTCCTCTGTGCGGGATCCTCATCCCTCGGTCGTCCTGCATGTATTACTTTATTTCACCTGTGGGGGCGCTGCGGGGACACTGATCACTTTCCGCCTAATTTTGGGGTATTTCTCGATCCTCAGGTGCATGGGAGATGTGTCTGCAAACATAACACCAAGGGGCTGAACTGCGAACAGTGCGATGGTTTCTTCAATGAGATTCCCTGGAGACCGGCAGAGGGGCGCAGCACCAACGCTTGTAAAAGTGAGCAGAGATTTCATGGCTTCCTCTTTTCCCTGTGTTGACTGCTCCTTTTGTCACCATTTTTCGCAGCTGCGGACCTATCCTTTTGTCGCTGGGTCACCCCGGCTCTATAGACCTGCACCGTTCCTGCTCTCCCCTAAAAGACCCCAGGTCTTAAAAATGTCTTTGACCCTCAGAGTGCAACTGCAACAATCATTCCCGGAAGTGTCACTTTGACATGGCGGTGTACCTGTCCACCAGAAACACGAGCGGCGGCGTCTGCGACGACTGTCAGCACAACACCATGGGGCGACACTGCGAGCTCTGCAAGCCCTTCTACTACAAAGACCCCACCAAGGATATTCGAGATAGCAATGTCTGCAAAGGTACCTGGGAAGGGGGGGTTAATCTGCTCTCCCCATTACAAGCGCCGTTTCGGGTATGCAGCTCCCATGCATAACAATATACAGCCCACTTTTAGTTGCTTTCTTCTATTTTTTCCCTTATTTTAACCAAAAGTAGTAGTCAGAGGGAGTGGAGTAATCGCTGTGACTGCAGGATCAGACTACACATAGAGTCTGCTTGTAGTCTGTAGCCATGGATACACATAGGTCATTATAGGAGCTGCATACCCAAAACGGTGATTGTTTCCTTAAGCGAGGCTATTTGCAAAGTTGCATTATTTTGAAGGATGTGCAATGGTTGCAAAAGTTTACATCCCCTTTAAACTAACGATCCAGTGTAGTGCATATGTAGCAGAGCTGATCGCAGCGAGGTTATCATAGGCATGAAATGAACAGTTTAATGACAGATTAAGCTGGACGAGCGCCTCTCCCCCCCCCCATGAATCACTGCCATCCTCCCAATGTAATGTCGGCCTCGGCCATTTTGTACCTGCAGCCTGTGACTGTGACCCGGACGGCTCTCTACACGGAGGACTCTGCGATTCTCAGGATGACCCCTCTCTGGGGCTCATCACCGGACAGTGCCGCTGCAAAGACTTTGTGGAAGGTCCCAGATGTGATCGCTGCAAATCAGGGTTTTATGGCCTCAATGCCGACATCGTCCAAGGATGTAAAAGTGAGAATCTGAAAAAAAAAACGTCAAATTCTGAATATAAAGACATAAATGCGGTTGGATTTCATTGACCATAAATGCACAAAAGAAAGGGGTGCCTAAATGATATCACCGCGCAAAGTCTATAAAATACCGCCATACAGAAGTCAAATAATACCAATATACCGTGTATTAAGCATTCCACCATAATACAGTTTCTAAATATTATCACCATACAGTTTCCATATTATACCACCGTACAGAGCCTAATACCACCAGGGTTCAAAAATTACCACCAGTGTGTAAATATTATACAATGCCTAAATAATACCACCAGATGGTGCTCAAAAAATACCCTGATACTGTTCATATGTATCTAAATGACACCACTATACAGTGCACAAATATTACCATACAGTAATGAATACTAGCAAATCTCAGGATACATTTTAATATCTCTGGATTTGACTCTGCCCTGCTGAGGCTTGTACCCATCCATGTAGGACTTCATATAGTGCTGCTCCCCCTCTTATCTTTCTGGTAACAGGGTGTTTAAGAACACACTGCCTAATTATACACCACTATACAGTGCCTAAATTATACTGCCATACACTGCCTAAATTATACCACCACACAGTGCCTAAATTATACTGCCATACACTGCCTAAATTATACCACCACACATTGCCTAAATTATACTGCCATACACTGCCTAAATTATACCACCACACAGTGCCTAAATTATACTGCCATACACTGCCTAAATTATACCACCACACAGTGCCTAAATTATACTGCCATACACTGCCTAAATTATACCACCACACAGTGCCTAAATTATACTGCCATACACTGCCTAAATTATACTAGCACACAGTGCCTAAATTATACTGCCATACACTGCCTAAATTATACCACCACACAGTGCCTAAATTATACCGCCATACACTGCCTAAATTATACCACCACACAGTGCCTAAATTATACTGCCATACACTGCCTAAATTATACCACCACACAGTGCCTAAATTATACTGCCATACACTGCCTAAATTATACCACCACACAGTGCCTAAATTATACTGCCATACACTGCCTAAATTATACCACCACACAGTGCCTAAATTATACCGCCATACAGTGCTTAAATTATACTAGCACACAGTGCCTAAATTATACTGCCATACAGTGCCTAAATTATACCACCACAGTGCCTAAATTATACCGCCATATAGTGCCTAAATTATACCGCCATACAGTGCCTAAATAATACCGCCATACAGTGCCTAAATAATACCGCCATACAGTGCCTAAATTATACCGCCATACAGTGCCTAAATTATACTGCCATATAGTGCCTAAATTATACCGCCATACAGTGCCTAAATTATACTGCCATAAAGTGCCTAAATAATACCGCCTTAGTGCCTAAATTATACCGCCATACAGTGCCTAAATTATACCACCATACAGTGCCTAAATTATACTGCCATACAGTGCCTAAATAATACCACCTTACAGTGCCTAGATTATACCACCACACAGTGCCTAAATTATGCTGCCATATAGTGCCTAAATAATACCGCCTTACAGTGCCTAAATTATACCGCCATACAGTGCCTAAATAATACCGCCATACAGTGCCTAAATTATACCGCCATACAGTGCCTAAATTACACCACCACACAGTGCCTAAATTATACCCGCATACAGTTCTGTAATAATACCCTCACACAGTGCTCCTCCTGATGATGATGGCAGATCCCAGTACATCATGGAGGACTCCCGTCCTACTATTACACATTTATGGCCATCTCACCCCTGTAATGTTCCCTGCTCCGGGGACCGATCAGGACCATCTAATATTGAGCATTGATACAAGTAAGCAGTAACCAGAGCGGGTGCTGTTTTCCTAGGGTGCCAGTGTGACCCCAGGGGCACCATCTCCGATGGCTCCCACTGTGACCGCACCAGCGGGGACTGCTTCTGTAAGCGCTTTGTAACTGGAGGAACCTGTAACCAGTGTCTGGTAAGTAATGATGGAAGCAGTGCAGACTGGTGAGGGGTAACGCTCACTGCCCCAAAACCTTATAGTTCTGCCTCTTGGGGGTCTTTCCTGTACAAAGTGTTTATTCTGAAATAGGGTGGTCCGCCGCTCCGGTGTATAATAATCTGGTACAGTCCTTTCCCTGTCATACAAGCATCATACAAGCCGCCGCAGGAAATAACATTTCCCAATGTGTGAGGTTGATATCCTTCGATACATTCCAGCCAGCAGCTGCCGGTAACTGGATCCCCCGCGAGCAGCGACGTCCATGGCAATGTGCTGATGGAAAGCCCCCCGTCCACCCCAACACGCAGATCAGAGTATAATAATCATAATGAGGCACATTCACCACTCAGGACTCTAAAAAAAAAAAAAGCTGGGGGCCGGCTTAATAAATGGAGACAGCTCAACCTCGGGTAGATGGAGGATGTAGGATCCAATACCAAAATTAGGGCACCTTCTTTGTAGCTGGATGATAACACCATGCCCACCTGTCGTTACCGTTCTTTATGCCCATCTGAAAAACAATGCTGGCTGGGTGGTGGAGGAGATGGATTAAGGTTTCTTATCTTTATAAGAAGGGGAGCTGAGGGACACCTAAAATGGGCCCAAGTAGCATCTCGTGGCTGCAGATCTGCCCGGAAAGGATGTACAGGAATTTGATCAATCACCGTTTTGAAGGCCAAAACGAGAAATTATGAGGACCATCTATGGTAATGTCTGCCTATGGTAAGAACCATCTAAGGAAAGATCCACCGATGGTAAAGACAATTTATAGTAAGGTCCATCTATAATAACAACCATCTATGATAAGGTCTACCTATAATAACAATCATCTATGGTAAGGTTCACCTATAATAACAATCATCTATGGTAAGGTCCACCCATGGTACAGTCCATTTATAGTAAGGTCTACCTATAATAAGAACCATCTATAATAAGGACCATCTATGGTAATGTCTGCCTATGGTAAAAACCATCTATGGAAAGATCCACCTATGGTAAAGACAATTTATAGTAAAGGTCCACCTATAATAACAACCATCTTTGGTAAGGTCCACCCATGATAAGACCACCTATGATACGAACCTTCTATGATAAGGCCCTCCTATGATAAGGACCACCCATGATAAGGACAACCTATGATAAGAACAATCTATAAGGCCTGCCTATGGTAAGGACTAGTGATGAGCGAGTGTACTCGTTGCTCGGGTTTTCCAGAGCATTCTCGGGTGACCTCCGAGTATTTATTAGTGTTCGGAGATTTAGTTTTCATCACCTCAGCTGAATGATTTACAGCTAGTAGCCAGCTTGATTACATGTGGGGATTCCCTAGCAACCAGGCAACCCCCACATGTACTCAGGCTGGGTAGTAGCTGTAAATCATTCAGCTGCGGCGATGAAAACTAAATCTCCGAGCACTAACAAATACTCGGAGGTCACCCGAGAATGCTCTGGAAAACCCGAGCAACGAGTATACTCGCTCATCACTGGTAAAGACCACTCATAATAAAGAGCACCTATGATAAGAACCACCTATGATAAGGACTGTTCATGATGAGGACAACCTATGATAAGAACCATCTATAAAGGTCCACCTATGATTAGTACCACCCAAGATAAGGACAACCAATGATAAGGTCCACCTATGGTATGGACCACTCATAATAAGGACAACCTATGATAGGAACCTTCTATGAGGTCCACCTATGATTAGGACCACCCAAGATAAGGACAACCTATCATAAGGTCCACCTATGGTATGGACCACTCATAATAAGGAGAACCTATGATAAGAACCATCTATAAGGTCCACCCATGATTAGGACCACCCATGATAAGGACAACCTATGATAAGGTCCACCTATGGTATGGACCACCCATAATAAGGACAACCTATGATAAGAACCATCTATAAGGTCCATCTATGATTAGGATCACCCATGATAAGGACAACCTATGATAAGGTCCACCTATGGTATGGACCACCCATAATAAGGACCACTTATGATAAGAACCATCTATAAGGTCCACCTATGATTAGGATCACCCATAAGGACAACCTATGGTATGGACCACCCATAATAAGGACCACCTATGATAAGAACCATCTATGATAAGGACCAGCCATGATAAGAACAAAATAGGATAAAAACCACCTATGGAAAGGTCCACCTATGTTAAGGACCACCTATGAGTTGTATGTGATAAATATTGATGTAATTTTTTCATTTTTCCCCCCATCTTTGATTTGACTAGCCAGAGTACTGGGCTCTCAGTCACGACCTCCACGGATGCCGGGCCTGTGACTGTGACGTTGGTGGAGCATGGGATAATCAGTAAGTCTGGGTGGACGAGGTGACGGATCCTACACGTTTTAGGTTTTTTCCTGTTCCACTTCCAAATGGAAAGCATGGGCCATTTTATGCAAATTTGCATACGGTACATCCCGCCTTTGCGGACCCCCGTTGCAGGACTACACCTGTGATTTCTGGGGTCGTGCAGGTTCCTGCACAGTTGTATAACCAGAGCTACGTCCTCTTCATACTCAGGATCATGGGGGTCCCAGAGGGTTGACACACACCGATCAAAAAGAACGAAAATGATTATACTGAAAAAACATCAATTTTCCCTGTAGTATCACATTTCTATGCCAAGTTATTAGAAGCTGCAAAGTGATTTTATTTTTTGTCCCTATGACAACACTTATGCTCCTGCCATCTGGCAGATCAGTGTTCTGACAGACACCGAGTCTCCAGCTTTCATTTTTCTACCAATCGGTGGAAAGTTAATGACACCTAATGAGTTTTTGGGAGCGGAGAAGAGCCTCCTATCTATGGGTGAAGTTGTGGAAAGTGGTTTTTATTCCCTATGACAACACTTATCTCCCGGATCAGTCTTATGACAGCGAGGTAATAATATGAATCCAGCACGAGAAGTGTCGTCATTGGGACGCAACCAAAGAAGTTCTCAGAAGTTCTCTGTAACTTGGCACAGGGATAAGGTGTGCCCCATCTGATAGACTTTGTAACCTCTGGTGATTTTTTTCGGCAGCTGTGCGACTGAGACGGGTCAGTGCCGCTGCAGAAACAACATGGTGGGCCGGCAGTGCAACCTGGTCAAATCCGGGCATTACCGAATCGACTTGGACCACTACACCTATGAGGCTGAATCCGCTCTGCTCCGACAGGTAACAAGACCCCGAGAAGACGATTATTTGCAACCCAAGCTGTGGTCAACTATTGCCCAACTACAACTCCCAGCATGCCCTGCTGGCAGCAGGGGGATAACTCTGCTCCTGGTGTCTTCCATAGGGCTCCTCGGTGGCCGAGCGTGAACGCCCAGTGGGTCGTCCTGCCACGTGGACGGGCCCCGGATTCGCTCTGGTCCCTGAGGGTGGAGTCGTGGAGTTTCAGATCAGTAACATCCCGTACTCCGTGGAGTATGAGGCCATCATCCGGTACGAGCCGAAGGTAAAACATAACGAGATCTGTAACGAGGCCTCCGCCTGCAATGTGCCCCTATAATAGTGGGGTCTTCTTATGTGCTCCCCACCCCCCTACAAACCCGGGACTAGACCAGATTGTAATCTCTGCACTCACTATAGCTGCATCACTACCTATACTGATACATGCCATTAATAATACTGCCATCTTCTCATGTGGCCAATGGACCCTAGGACACCAGGGCCTCTGTAAAACTGTGACTTCTGCACCCCTACAGCTACATCTCAGGCCCTGATATAAGATTCCTACCTATACTTTGTGCCATTAATAATACTGCCATCTTCTCATGTGGTGGACAGGCCCCCTAGGACACCAGGGCCTTGGTAATACTGCGACTTCTGCAATAGCTACATCTCAGGCCCTGATATAAGAATCCTACCTATACTTCATTCCATTAATAATACTGCCATCTTCTCATGTGGTGGACAGGCCCCCTAGGACACCAGGGCCTCTGTAACACTGTGACTTCTGCACCCCTACAGCTACATCTCAGGCCCTGATATAAGAATTCTACCTATACTTCATTCCATTAATAATACTGCCATCTTCTCATGTGGTGGACAGGCCCCCTAGGACACCAGGGCCTCTGTAACACTGTGACTTCTGCACCTCTACAGCAACATCTCAGGCCCTGATATAAGAATTCTACCTATACTGATACGTGCCATTAATAATACTGCCATCTTCTCATGTGGTGGACAGGCCCCCTAGGACACCAGGGCCTCAGTAAAACTGCGACTTCTGCACGCCTTATAGCTACATCTCAGGCCCTGATATAAGATTCCTACCTATACTTTGTGCCATTAATAATACTCCATCTTCTCATGTGGTGGACAGGCCCCCTAGGACACCAGGGCCTCGGTAAAACTGCGACTTCTGCACATCTTATAGCTACATCTCAGGCCCTGATATAAGATTCCTACCTATACTTTGTGCCATTAATAATACCGCCATCTTCTCATGAGGTGGACAGGCCCCCTAGGACACCAGGGCCTCGGTTAAACTGCGACTTCTGCAACCCTACAGCTACATCTCAGGTCTGAGTGTTATTAAAACTATTACATGCAGGTAATAATAATGCCATCTTATCTGGCAAAAAAAACCCAGGACACCAGGGCTGGAGCGAGATATCTGCAGCTTGCACAGTTAAATCTTTGCCCTGATGTAGGACTTCTACCAATATCATTAATAATGCTGCCATCTCCTGATGTAACAGATGGGCCCCCTAGGACACCAGGGCCGAGGGGAGTCTGCTACCTCAGCACCCGCTATAGCGATGTCTCTGGGCCTCATGCCGGATTCCCAGCAATACTGTTACACGCCCTTAATAATGCTGCAATCCACTACGGATTAGATGAATCCCACCAGGCCTATAAACCCGATATCCTGTGTATGGTGGTCCCGCCACAGAAAGGGTCTCATTTATCTGCCTTGATTCATTTATGATCAGTTTCCTGAGAGGTGGCAACAAGTGAAGATTTCCGTGATCAGACCCGGTCCGATTCCATCCAGCAGCCGCTGCGGTAACACTATTCCTGCCGATGATGTGATGACTACTTCTCTTCCTACGACGACCAGGTGAGTTAAAAAAAACAGGCTGCCCAGAAAAACATGGCTGCTTTAATTAGGAAACAGCGCTACGACCGAGCCAGAATCCTCAAATATATTCATACCCATGACCAGGCCTCTTTAGAAGTCTTAGACCCCCTAATTCTATCCTGACGCCCTGCACTGTATCAGATCCATGATCACTATATTAATATCCCTCCACAGATTAGCCATCTCCTGAATTAATTCAGACCCCAGATCCTCTATATTAAGGGGCTATTCCCTTATCAACCGTTTCGCCCCGATGCAAAAAAATACTCAGTCCCCCTGTCATGGGGTCCTAGGGGTGGTACATCTGCAGATTGCGTCCCCCTTACATGACAGGTGTCATAGTTCTCCTTTGGTTATGATTTACTTTTACAGACATGTGGTGTTGCCTCAGCCGGTTTGCCTGGAGCGTGGGGTCAGTTACACCGTCCGCCTGGAATTCACCCGATACAGCTCTCGGGAGAGAGTACAAGGAGCCAATATACTGATAGATTCGGTGAGTATGACTGGAGGTATATATCACCCTTTCTATACTGAGACCCAAGGGTGAACATATCACAAAGGCGGAGCTTGGAAATCCCCTCCCCTGTGCAGGATGCCCCTCCCCTGAGGAACGGCACCACTACCAATAATAGACATTGGGAATTCCACTGAGTGTCCTACAAAGAGAACAGAGGGGCACACCAACACCAGACCCTTCTGTCCTAGGCAAAGCTTGGAAAGCCCTGGTCCTATCACTTTGCTAGAACCTGAACAGGATGCCCCTCCCCTGAGGAACTATATCACTAACACGAATAGATAGTGGAATCCCCAATAAGTGTCCTGAAAAGAGAGCAGAGGGGCAAACAAACACCAGCCCTTCTCTCCTAGGCGAAGCCTGGAAATGGTAAGCCCAGGTCCTATCACTTTGCTAGAACCTGGGCAGGATGCCCCTCCCATGAGGAACTGCATCACTACCAACAATAGACATTGGAAATTCCACTGAGTGTCCTACAAAGAGAACAGAGGGGCTCACAAACAGCAGACCATTCTGTCCTAGGCAAAGCTTGGAAAGCTCTGGTCCTATCACTTTGCTACAACCTGGGCAGAATGCCCGTCTCATGAGGAACTGCATCACTAACATTAATAGATATTGGGGATTCCAATAAATGTCCTGAAAAGAGAACAGAGGGGCACACCAACACCAGACCCTTCTGTCCTAGGCAAACCTTGGAAAGCCCTGGTCCTATCACTTTGCTAGAACCTGAACAGGATGCCCCCTCCCCTGAGGAACTACATCACTAACACGAATAGATATTGGGGATTCTACTAAGTGTCCTGAAAAGAGAACAGAGGGGCAAACAAACACCAGCCCCTCTCTCCTAAGCGAAGCTTCGAAATGATAAGCCCTGGTCCTATCACTTTGCTAGAACCTGAACAGGATGCCCCCTCCCCTGAGGAACTACATCACTAACACGAATAGATATTGGGGATTCTACTAAGTGTCCTGAAAAGAGAACAGAGGGGCAAACAAACACCAGCCCCTCTCTCCTAAGCGAAGCTTCGAAATGATAAGCCCTGGTCCTATCACTTTGAGGGAACCTGTGCAGGATGCCCCTCCCCTGAGGAACGGCATCACTAAGATTCCTGAAAACTGAACAGAGGGGCAAACAAACACCAAACCATCTTGCCCTAGGTGGGAAATCCCAGCAGTATGATGAGCTCAATGCTTTGGGGCCTCTTCTTCTATATATGCCAGTGAGTGTGACGGTCTTTGTCATATTGATTTTTTGCCCCTAGTTGCTTCTTGTTCCCCGTTACTCCTCTCTGGAGATGTTTATCGGTGGGGACCCGGCTTCCATTCAACGTAAGGATGCTTTTGAGAGATTCCGTTGCCATAGTACCAGCGGCAGCGTCATAAAATCACCAACCAACGAGGTTTGCTCCAAACTGATCACCAGCATGTCGGCTGTTCTCCACGATGGAGCCTTGGGTGAGTAACAGTAGCGACAAACAGACGGCTCTCCACTGCTGCGCTATTGCTCCTGAACTAAGACTCTCACTGCCCCCTAGTGGCAGGAAATTAAGTGGTGTAACACCAATGTAGTTTGCTAAATTTAACAACTGTCTGCAAAACCCCTATAAATACAGAAAGACTCTGTCCAGTTCCCATTGGAGCCCTTTTTGTTTTTTTTTACGCTTTTATTTCTTTTTCTTTTTCCATAACTCTCCCATTTCTCTGCCTACTGCTTTTTATATAGTTTTTTATTTTCATTAGGGGAACTGTGATACTTTATATTGTAGTGATCAACCCATTGGCATCAGGTTCCAGGGGTGGGGGATGAAAGCACCCGAATGGACCACGATGCAGTTTAGAATAATTTCCATGCCAGTCTCACACTTTCACACCGGCTTCTAAATGGCTAAACAGCAGTGATCAGAGCTAACTCCAGTCACTATGCTGGAGGCAGGTGTCGGATGTACGACGCATCCGGCACCCGTCCTGCACGACACAGCCGGTGCCAGCCCCGTACCACACAGCCAGCACCCGCCCCGTACGACACAGCCGGCACCCGCCCCGTGCGACACAGCCGGCACCCGCCCCGTGTGACACAGCCGGCACCCGCCCCGTACGACACTGCCGGCACCCGTCCTATACGACACTGCCGGCACCCGCCCTGTACGACACTGCTGGAACCCGTCCTGTACTACACAGCCGGCACCCGTCCCGTACTACACAGCCGGCGCCAGCCCCGTACGACACAGCCGGCACCGGCCCCGTACGACACAGCCGTCAACGGCCCCGTACGACACAGCCGGCACCGGCCCTGTACGACACAGCCGGCACCGGCCCCGTACGACACAGCCGGCACCGGCCCCGTACGACACAGCCGTGACGATACAGCCGTCACTGGCCCCGTACGACACAGCTGGCACCCGCCCCGTACGACACAGCCGTGACGATACAGCCGTCACTGGCCCCGTAAGACACAGCTGGCACCCGCCCCGTACGACACAGCCGGCACCCGCCCCGTACGACACAGCCGGCACCCGCCCCGTACGACACAGCCGGCACCCGCCCCGTACGACACAGCCGGCACCCGCCCCGTACGACACAGCCGGAACCGGCCCCGTACAACACAGCCGGCACCGACCCCGTACGACACAGCCTGTACCCGTCCTGTACTACACAGCCGCCACCCCTCCTGTACCACACAGCCGGCACCGGCCCTTCACGACACAGCCGACACCCGCCCTGTGCGACACAGCCGGCACCCCTCCTGTACCACACAGCCGGCACCCGCCCCGTACGAAACAGCCGGCACCGGCCCTTCACGTCACTGCCGGCACCCGTCCTGTACGACACAGCGGAGACCCGCCCTGTACGACACAGACGGCACCCACCCTGTAAGGAGCCCAATCCCTACACCAGCACCGGACATAGTAAAGAGGGAGTTCCCTTCTTCTGTCTAACTGCTTTCAAGCATTGACCACAGCATCTAAGGGGAATGGATTTATCTCCAATCCTGGAGACGTGGTGTAATACCAAATGCGACCCGTGGGCAGGTGTGGCGCTGTTTCTGGAAGACAGAAGCCATTTTTTGTTAACTGTTACTAAATATTCATTCTCCCTTCTCCAGCCTGCAACTGTGACCCTCAAGGATCGCTAAGTTCAGAATGTGACCCCCATGGCGGACAATGCAGGTGTAAACCCAATGTAATCGGACGCCGCTGTGACCGATGCGCCCCTGGGACTCATGGATTCGGACCGGCAGGCTGCAAAAGTAATCATCCCTAACGGAGGGAGCGAATACTGCGCTACGTGTCTGTGCTGTACGTTATGTGACGTCTTTCTCATACGCCGCAGGCTGCGACTGTCACCCGGAGGGATCCAGCCACAACTTCTGCGATCAGTATAACGGGCAGTGTCCTTGCCGGACAGGGGCCTACGGGCCAAAGTGCGACCGATGCCAACCGGGTCACTGGGGCTTCCCTAACTGCAGGAAATGCCTGTGTAACGGACATTCAGAGGAGTGCGACCAGAAGACGGGGGCCTGCCTGAACTGCCGGGACAGCACCACCGGAGACCGATGCCAGAGGTGAGCTATAGAAATAAATAAAAAAATATATAAAAAAATATATATATGACGGAATAACAGAGGAATGGAACAATGCAGGCCTAAAAAGTCCATCATTCCAGGTATCTTCGTGTCTCTTTCCTTCCAGGTGCTCAGGTGGTTTCTTTGGAAATCCTGTCCTTGGATCGGGCGATCACTGCCGGCCATGCCCGTGCCCAGAAGGTCCCAATAGTGGGAGACACTTTGCAGTATCCTGTCATCAAGACCCCCGATCACGACAGGTCATCTGTAACTGTAACCAAGGCTACACAGGTGAGTCCCCCCATCACGGGGCGGTCCAGGTGGACGGGCGATAGGCAAGAGGCCCCCATTACAACCACGCTAACAGCCCACGATGTCGGCATCACCCATGCGTGCCCAATTCACATAAACGGGGGACGTGCCCAGCGCCCTCTAGGACCACCATAGACTAAAATGAACCCTCAAATCACCAGGTATATTGCTGCGTATGCTGGTATTATTTGGGAATTCTAGGGCAGAATAATGTAAGCTCTGTAGTAATATATTATTTGGGCACTATACGGCGGAACTACGTGGGAAGTATATGGCAGCATTACATGGATGTGGTATAGCAGTATTATTTAGGCACTGCAAGTTGTTATTATTTGAGATTGAGAACTATGTGTCAGTAAAATGTGAGCTCTGTAGTGATTGATATACTATTTGGACGCTATATGGTTGAATAAAGTGGACAATATATGGCAGTATTAAATGGACAATTTATAGGAGTATTATCTAGTTATACACTGTATGTTGGTATTATATGAGAACTATATGGCAGTAAATTGTGAGTTATTTAGTGATTAATATATTGTTTGGCACTATATGATGGTATCGTGGGCGGTATATGGCAATATTACATGTAAACTCTATAGGAGTATTATTTAGACACTGGATGTTGGAATTATTTGGGGAACTACATGACAGTAAACTATGAGCTGTTTAGTAATATATTGTTAGGGCACTGGTCAGTGGTATTATGAGGGCTGCATATGGCAGTATTACATGGACACTGTATAGGAGTATTATTTAGGCAGTATTATTTTATATACCGTATGTTGATTCTGAAGCTAAAATAATCATGGTCTAAAGATGATGATCAGAGAGGGGGTAGATCCTATTTTTGTTGCACAGGGCCCCAGAAGGAAAGTCAAGGACATTTTAATGTCTTGGGGGAATCTAAGATGCCTCCAGGCTCCTATCCGGTACAGTATAATTGTCCGCCATCGGTGATTGTCATATGACTGATCCGGTTCTCCGTCATTTCTGGAAATGTGAACAGAGCTTTACAAGGCTTCTCCTATCGCTGGCAATGAACGAATGCCCCTCCGAGCGCGTTCTGCGGGATTTATCATCTGTGGACGTACTGTGCAGTATTTCTTATCATTTCTCTTCTCAGGACTGGTAAAGAGGTCAGGAGGGGCCCGGCGTGAGTAAATGGCTTCCCTGCCTTGTCACCCACCCCGATGCATGGCTTTCCTTCACACCTGCTGGGGGGGAGACAGTGGTCTCTGCTACAAGCACAGATAAACAATCGTGCACCTAATTAGATCCCTTACCCTTGGTAGATCTATGTAGGGTCCAAAGCTAAAAAACCATTAGGGCTGCCAACCCCTGGTGTGGAGGGGTCTCCATTGACCATACCAACCCATTGCAAATATTAACCGAAACCTGGCAGCTATGGGATCCAGCAATGGTTCTACTACTGGAACCTAAGCCACAGTAATGGGGGATTTTGGTGGGCCGTGTAGTTGAGATCCTTGGGCAGGTGACACCATTTCCCACACTGCTTGGTATAACACAACCTGCTTCTTCATCTGGAGTTATCCACTCACTAAATAGTCATCGCTGTGCAGTAACCGCTGTACTAAAGCTTTACGGTCACACGTCGCAAATACCTAATCCATGCGGGTTTTCCTCAAGAGGTCGAATAGTGTCCGAAAACACCAGGTTCATCTGGTCCAGGCCCCTGTAGTTAAGAGATTGTGTCATCAGAAAATGGTCTATTGGTAAAATCAGGTTATTCACATGAACATTAGCAGCAATAGACTGACCAGATCCTATTTGTTAGTATAGAAGCATTATCTGAGCATGCTGTTATTAGAAGGGAGGAGGGGGAGGTGAGCTGCGACATCACCTATTGTGAATGGTGGATCCTGTGTTATCTACTGTATATAGAGGTGTTATCAGTCATTGTACAGGAGGAGGAGGTGAGCTGTGACATCACCTATTGTGAATGGAGGATCCTGTGTTATCTACTGTATATAGAGGTGTTATCAGTCATTGTACAGGAGGAGAAGGAGGTGAGCTGTGACATCACCTATTGTCAATGGTGGATCCTGTGTTATCTACTGCATATAGAGGTGTTATCAGTCATTGTACAGGAGGAGGAGGTGAGCTGTGACATCACCTATTGTGAATGGTGGATCTTGTGTTATCTACTGTATATAGAGGTGTTATCAGTCATTGTACAGGAGAAGGAAGAGGTGAGCTGTGACATCACCTATTGTGAATGGTGGATCCTGTGTTATCTACTGTATACAGAGATGTTATCAGTCATTGTACAGGAGGAGGAGGTGAGCTGTGTCATCACCTATTGTGAATGGCGGATCCTGTGTTATCTACTGTATATAGAGGTGTTATCAGTCATTGTACAGGAGGAGAAGGAGGTGAGCTGTGACATCACCTATTGTCAATGGTGGATCCTGTGTTATCTACTGTATATAGAGGTGTTATCAGTCATTGTACAGGAGGAGGAGGAGGTGAGCTGTGTCATCACCTATTGTGAATGGTGGATCCTGTGTTATCTACTGTATATAGAGGTGTTATCAGTCATTATACAGGAGGAGGAGGTGAGCTGTGACATCACCTATTGTGTATGATGGATCCTGTGTTATCTACTGTATATAGAGGTGTTATCAGTCATTGTACAGGAGGAGAAGGAGGTGAGCTGTGACATCACCTATTGTCAATGGTGGATCCTGTGTTATCTACTGCATATAGAGGTGTTATCAGTCATTGTACAGGAAGAGGAGGTGAGCTGTGACATCACCTATTGTGAATGGTGGATCCTGTGTTATCTACTGTATATAGAGGATTTATCAGTCATTGTACAGGAGGAGGAGGAGGTGAGCTGTGTCATCTCCTATTGTGAATGGTGGATCCTGTGTTATCTACTGTATATAGAGGTGTTATCAGTCATTATACAGGAGGAGGAGGTGAGCTGTGACATCACCTATTGTGTATGATGGATCCTGTGTTATCTACTGTATATAGAGGTGTTATCAGTCATTATACAGGAGGAGGAGGAGGAGGAGGTGAGCTGTGACATCACCTATTGTGAGTGGTGGATCCTGTGTTATCTACTGTATATAGAGGTGTTATCAGTCATTGTACAGGAGGAGGAGGTGAGCTGTGACATCACCTATTGTGAATGGTGAATCCTGTGTTATCTACTGTATATAGAGGTGTTATCAGTCATTGTACAGGAGGAGGAGGTGAGCTGTGATATCATCTATTGTGACTTGTGGATCGTGTATAAAGAGGTTTTATCAGTTATGGCCTTCCTATCTCTAATGATAGTGAGACTGCTGGAAAGTCTTCTGTACAGGAATTATGAGTCTAATATTAGGCCTTGCGGCCTGTGTGAGAATTGCACAATTTTTGATACATAAGATAGTGATATGGAAAAAAAAAAATCAACATTTAGTAGAATATAGATTTTTATAGAAAAATCTGAAAAAAACAATAGCTCATTTTTTGATGACACGTCCTACAGTTGCCCTATTGACGCTAATTTAGCAATGGCCGTGGTGCCCATTAATGAACAAGGACAATTAGTCCACATGTAATAGTGACCTCCTGGTGGCTAAAGTCACGCGGCTGCTATAAGACCCTTGGACAGAAGAGACAGAGCCCCGGTTGGTCCTATCCCCCTTTGCTACAAGATGTCGGCATGGACTACAAACAAAAATTGAAATTCAGCTCAATAGTTATAAACAGAAGCCAAAATAATGAGAGGAGAGAGCAAGGACTGTGCAATTGTCAGAAGCCTGAGCGACTTACTAATCCTTCTGGAGCCATCTACGAGAAGAAGCGTTCCCGGCTGATGTACGGAGCGCCGCTCGTCACATTACGCGCCCACAATCACATTTGGCTGAGCGGTTCGCACTTCTGATCTTTTAACGCCACGGATCACAGTTTGGCTGAAGACCATACACATTTCACCGATTATATATCCCACCGATTCTGGCTGAACTACATCACGCGCCTCCGGCTACATCATAAAATCACTGCTACCTGAGACGTGTTTTATTCCTAGTACCTACTGGACCCAAATGCTGCCAGAATAGGCCAATATGCAGACGGGTCCCGTGGACCATAAGAGGTACATATCAGGGGTCCTGGGGAATGTCCAAAAGATGATATTACTGCTCCAATATCTCTCATGGCTGCCTAGGCCGTATTATGCCCACCGGTGAGGCCCATCAGCACAGTTATGAGGCTCGAGTCACATTTTGCATAATTTACAGAAAGCTATTTTTTGGGGGGTACGAGGAGTGATACTTCCGTATATTATTGGGAATAGTATTGTACAGGCCTTATTCTTATCCAGCCCCATAAGACGTGCGCCCACAGTTGTGACGAACCTGATGGTATCTAGTAATGGATGTCGTCTATATACCATCACCATACTGATCTGTAGGACCGGGACACTAGAAGGTTTGAGATGGGTGGAAGTAAGTGTTTTGGGCTAGTTGTCCCAGGATTTGTGCCCCCTTGGACAGGGATCTCACTCCAGGTCACATACATTGGATATTCTCAAGGGTTTGTATCTCAAGATCCCCCGAGTAGAGCTGCCTGGTGATGATGACATGGTGGAGCAATAAGGACACAGGTGGTGGTGAATTTTAGGAACGTCCATGGGGTGAAGCTTGACCCTTTAACCCCCATCTCACAGGCCACTGCCTATATGTTCGGCCAAAACACTAGGGTGGTATTACCATGCTACCATTTTTGCTGAGGAGATGAAAATTAATATTGCACCACACCAACCCCTCTCCACTGAAAATAGGGTTCAACCCTTAACGGGGGTCATTTAGGTACAATTTTTTTTTTTTTTTTTTACATAAGGTCATTTCAGTGTAAATATATATATATATATATATATATATATATATATATATATATATATATATATATATATAACTAGATAGCTTTCTATTTTACTTTTTTACTTGCATGTTTTTCAGGGCCTATGATACATCAGCTTCGGGGGGGGGGGGGGCTAATGAAAACACACAAAAAACAAAAAAGAGTTCCAAGTCAGAAGGATCTCGCTGACAGATTCTCAGTTAACTAATTTTGTGGCCAGCAATAAACAGTGCAACATGGAGGCTACTATCACGCTGTGACAGTCTTTAGTAAGGGACTGTTCCTGGAGCTGGGACCCTAACTATTCCTGTCCTGGGGGTACTCTTGAAGGTAGAGAAGCCTGAGTTTCCGACCTTACTATGCTCCTGATCTGTCCCCTCCCCCACGCCATGAGGCATGGGACAGACATGAAAGGTAAACCAGATGATACAAAGACAAAACAGGGATAAAAGACAACCTATTATACAAAAGCATTAACCAATAACAGGGAGGAGGATAGGGACAGGGAGGGATAAACTAAATGGGAACAGGGACCAGGAGATAAACACACACGTACTACAGAAAATTACAGAACACCACAACTCCAACTCCACTCCAACTACTCAGCTTTAGCACTCCGCACAGGAAGATGCATCTTTCACCGGCAAGAACTAAACGCCCAGAGCCAGTATACATAGAGGGATTAAATGATGAGCAGCTGCAGCTGAAAACAACCAGGCTGTACGGCCTCAGCCAGCATGGAAAGAGTCCTTAACCCTCTCAGCACTGAAGGAAAGGAAATTGATTTAAAATAGTACATAAATCACAACATTTCTAAAGAGGACAGCGACTCATCATCCGTTGTGACTTTCTAACTCCAGGTCTTCCAGGGGGACGTGACACTCCTGTGACAACTATAGAAGGGAAACAGTGCAAAGTTTTTTAAAAAATCTCAATGGTAAAAATGATTTTTTTTTATCCCCAAATATATGCATTTATAAAAAAAATTATTTAGTATGTATTTTATGAACCGAGTCCAGAAAATACATGATCATGAAATATGGCCTAATTGCGCATCATCTCGCTGTGGCAACTTCCTTCTCCTGTACCAATCTGGGCTACTATAGACGGGCAAAAAAAGAAAAATGTCAGAGGGGCTGGAGAGCGCCATCACTCTTGGTGAAGCTTAGCGGGACTGAATGGTAAATCAGAGACGGGCACCGCCAAAGCAAAATGCCCGTCAGCATCTGTGATTGGTGCCCAGTAGTGATCAGCAAACGTGATCAGATAAGGTGTTATCTGAGCATGCTCGGGTGCTAATCGAGCATCTTCCGTGTGCTCGAAATATATGTTCGAGTCCCCGCAGCTTCATGTCTTGCGGCTGTTCGAAAGCTGCAACATATTATTCGGTTACCACCCGAGCATGCCTAGCCCATATAATAAGGATTTTTTAGCACCTTGGCAGTGGCCCTCACATGTGCTATGCGCCAATGTTGGTCACGTGACATGAAAATCGCGCCGTCACATTACAACATCACATTTAATGAGGTCAACAAGGTTGCGCTGCAGAACGGACTGTGGCCAAAAATCCAAACTTGATGGAACGTTAATCGCCGGCCCCTGAGTAGTATGAGACTTAAAATCCAAAAAACTCCCAAGCAGTTGAAACGTCATCAATTCGCAGCCAAATCGTACAAGTTGAGTGGTTGCGTGCCTGCAGCCCTGGACTTACATGTCCCGCTTTGCCTCCGTACTGTCAGTAACATGAAGTTCTCACCTTCAGGTTCTCGATGTGAGGAGTGCGCTCCCGGCTTCTACGGGAATCCCTTTCAGGCTGGTGGACGCTGCCTTCCCTGCCAGTGCAACAACAACATTGATATGTCAGACGTCGGCTCCTGTGACCGCCGCAGCGGACAGTGCCTCAAGTGCAAGTATAATACAGAGGGGAGGTTCTGCGAGCAGTGCCGGGTCGGTTATTACGGAGATGCCTCGAGACGCAACTGTAACAGTGAGTGACAAAGATTTAGAAAATATATGTCTCCTCCGGACATCACAAATCTAATCAAAATTTGTTTTTCTGATCCAAATTCTCCACCGTTGAAAGATAGGATGTTGTCTGCCTGCAGCCACCACTAGGGGGAGCTCAGGAGATGACTGCATGCAGATTTATTATTAAAGTCAATGTATCAACAGTATGCAGCAAGCTCCTGAGCTCCCCCCAGTGGTGGCTGCAGGCATTGAGAATTGCATCTTGTAATGTTTTTGCTTCAATCTCTATATAAAGACATTATAACATCCTGACTGTATTTATTCTCCGTTATCTGTTACAGAGTGTGTATGTAATAACCTGGGGACGGACCCCAGCCAGTGCACCTCCAGGAATGATTGCATGTGTGACAGGAAAAGCGGGCAGTGCCAGTGTCTTCCTAACGTCAAGGGTCAAAGCTGCGATCGCTGTAGCCCCAACTTTTGGAACCTGGCAAGTGGAAAGGGGTGCGTCCCTTGCAACTGTGACCCCCACAACTCTTTTAGCCTGAGTTGCAATGAGGTGAGTCGAATGGAAGAAATTATACGATTCCCAAATTACTGCACTTTGGACAACTTTCCATGGAAAGTGATTGCAAAGGCCGGGATCTCCACCGATCAGATCTACAGGATTAGAAGAAAAATGTCTTGAGTTCCTCTAGAAACAGCGCCACATCGGACCATAGGTTGTGTCTGGTATTGCAGCTCAGCTCTATTAAAGGGGTTGTCCACAAATGGACCATCACTTATAAGTGAAAAAAACAACACTCCCCTCCCGGACTAGCTCTGCTCCTCCATTCCTAGTGATGGTCTTCTGGCGTGAACATCAGTCAGGGGCATCATGTCAACACTGCAGTCAATCAAGGGCTGCTGATCGACTGCAGCACTCACATTTTATCCAAGTGGAACAAACAGGTTCAGGCAATATGTCAACTGATTAGCAGACACTGATCGGCTGCAGCGCTCATGTGGCGCCCCAGCTGGAAGCCAGGAGATCTGCCTGGGAGACAAAGGTGAAAATTGAAAAACAGTGTCAGTAGGGAGATATTGTTTTTTGTTTTATTATTATCGGCTCCCTGGTCTCATTACTAAAAGGTTCTCCAATAGTGGACAATCCCTTTATTATGAATGGGGCTGAGCTGCAATACCACCCACAACCTGTAGACAAGAGGGGCACTATTCTGGAAGACAGCAGACATGTTTTTCCAGTGCTATAAAAAGGAATTATAATTCTGTCCATCTGATCAGTGGAAGTCCTTTAAGAAAAAGTCTGGATACATTAATATTTGTTTCCTCCATCAGTTCACAGGACGGTGTCAGTGCAGACCGGGATTTGGAGGCTCCACATGTACTGAATGTCAGGAGAATTATTGGGGGAACCCAAGCGTCCAGTGCAGAGGTAACGCTCGCTTCCGCATATCGCACTAATCCACCAGTTTCCTGATACTTCTGGGATTACGCCCCATTGCCTTTAGATTGTAAGCCTTGGGGCTCATTTCACCCTTTGGTTCTATTGGGTGCCATTTTTCACTTTTATGAGGCCGAGCTGCAGTACTGGGCACAGGACAGATGACGTTCCTGGATCAGTGGAAGTCTGGAAACTTGGCCCCCTACCGATCACCATATAGGGGGGTCCTGTGCCCCCAAGAGGAATGAAGCAGCTGCTGCATGTGTGCTGCGATTAGCCCCATACACTCTGAAGCCATTTGAATGTTGGACTGATGACCCCCGTTCTGGTGATCTATGGGGGGTCCAGGGATCAGACCCCCGCAATCTCAGTTGTCATCTGTCCTGTGGATTGGTGACAACTTCTTATAACTGGAAAACTCCTTTAAGGGCTGGCTATCAATGGACATTCTTACAAATGTTCTTTTCTGCCCACTCCGGGAACCCACCTCAAATATATGAGTGACATACATATTCTCAACCATTGCTTCATACGAGCCCCTCTTTGACATGGTAACCCTGTTTCGGGTGCTTGGGATGGAGACCCTCCCTTGTTTAATATTGTATCCCTTTAAGGGATTACAGGATTGGAAAAATGTGACCTGTAAACAGCGCCCCAACTGTCTACAGGTTGTATGTGGTATTGCAGCTCAACCTGCACTGTTCCTGGAAGATGGCAGCCATGTTTTTCTAGCCCTAGAACTGCAGCGTTCACCAGGTCACTCTCTATTAATTTCACAGCTTGCGACTGCGACCGTCGAGGCATTCAGTCACCGCAATGTAACCGCGCCACCGGGCACTGCACCTGCCGGCAGGGCGTATCGGGTGTGCGCTGCGATCAGTGCGCCCGGGGGTTTGCTGGACACTTCCCCGACTGCCAGCCATGTCACGAGTGCTTCGGCGACTGGGACCGAATTGTCCAGGACTTGGCGACCCAAAGCCGAGACTTGGTACGTCGAGCCAAGGACGTCCACCTGACCGGCGTCGCCGGGACCTACACGAAAAACTTTAAGGAGATTGAAGAGAAACTCTCCAGGGCGCGCAAAATCGTAAATGCTCGCAACGCCACGGTGGAGTCGGTGACCAGACTGATGAAGATCATGGACGACTTACGGTCAGTGTAACGTAATACAGTTCAGAAAACCGCTTTCTCCTACTAGGCCTCAATAAAATGGCCTCTGTCGCCCATAGCAACCAATCAGAGCTCAGCTTTCATTTAATAAACTGCTGGTGCAAAGTGAAAGATGCTCTGTGATTGGTTGCTAGGGGCAACGCAAAGAATTGTAGTGACAGTGATGATAAATTTGCCAAAGTGAATTTTTTACACGAAAACAATGACACAAACACCACAAACCAAAATGGTCTTTGTTGCTCGTAACAGCCAATTTCAGAGCAGCTTTCATTTTACCAGAGCTGTTTAACCCCTTCCCTTCTGTGTGAAATTGGAGGTCGCCCTGAACGCTGCTTTTTAATCACTTACATATGGCTGTCAATAGCATTTCGGCCTCCATCGGCTTTTTTACCCCCAGCAGGGAGACTATAGGTTGCCATGGCGTCCAGGGGCCTACTCGTTGCCGCCATTTTAGGCTTCACAAGAAATCAGTAATTTTTCCTATCTTGTGCAACACTGAGGCTTCACGGTACAGAGAAGAAACAATTCGACAATCACAGGTTTATGTCCTCTAGGGGAACTGAAAAATAAAGGTAAAAATTCATTTAAAAAAAAAAAAAAAAAAAAAATTATATATATATATATATATATATATATATATATATATATATATTATAATATATATATATACATTATAATATATATATATATATATATATATATATATATATATATATATATATATATATATATATATATATATATATATATATAGTTTAAATCCCCAACCAAACATAAAGGAATGTAAAAAAAAAAATAAAAGAAATAAACACATTTGGTATTGTCATATCCCGAGCAGTCTGATCTATCAAAATACAAAATTAAACACACAAAAAAAAAAGAATTGTTGTTTTTTGGTCACCACACTTCCCCGGAAAAAAAAAAAAGATCAAAATATTGTATGTACCAAAGTGATGGAAAAAAAAATAAAAAATTAAAGTCTCAGAAAATGTTGTCACAAATCAAATTTTCTTTTTAAACAATGTTCTGAATTTTTTTTTAACCAATAAAATATGTAAAAAATATACATATATTTTTCAGGTTTGGTATCACCATAATCGCACTGACCCAGAGAATCATGTTGTCGGGTTATTTTTACCACACTAAAAAAAAAATGGTAAAATTGCGTTTTTTATCACCATTTCGCCACAGTTGGAATTTGATCCCCTGTTTTTTAGTACATTATATGGTCAAAGCCGTTCAAAACCGCAACCCGCCAAAATGATGGCTTCTGGAAAAAAGGGGATGAAAAATACAAAAAAAAAAAAAAACTCAACGTGATTGGGAAAGGGTTAAAAAAAATTATATAAAGAAATATAGAGATTTATATATTCCTTTCCATTTAGGAATAAAATTAATGACTCGACCGAGACCCTCACCCAACTGGAGGGTGAACTGACCAGGGTACAGGACGAAAACTTTGATGCCAACCATGACCTGGCCGAGCTGGAGAGGGAAGTTCGGAGCCTAAATGCGACGGCCAAGGAGCGGGCTCATCAGCTGGACGTCCTGAAGAACTCCAACTTTTTAGGTATTTGCAGACTGAAATGTGTCCGCCAGACCTGGCACATGGACGCGCCGCCCCGCTTCACTTTTTCCCTTTGCGTTCTGTTCCCTAATTTCCATATTTCAATACTGAAATATAAAAAAATGCACAGAAGGGGGCGACACTGAGGCTAAAACGGGGAAATATCTTCTTGTGATCCAGGGGCATATGACAATATCCACAAGTCCTTCGCGCAGTCCAGAGGGGCCGAGCACCTCGTAAACGCCTCCGTGATAAGTGTCCACAGCCCCGTCAGCGATTCCGCCAAAACCAGGGACAAAACGGAGCAGCTCATAGCTCACAAGAGAGACGAATTCAACCGGAAAAACGCGGCCAACCGCCGGGCGCTGAACGACCTCAAGGCGAAAACTGACACCACGTTAGACCTGAAGAACATCAACGAGAAGGTACGACATAGTCATACGGGGCACACCGAGGTAATGGGGGGTCCTAAATCGGTTCCATCTCTTTTAGCCAGAAAGCGAGCTGCTGCAAAAATCTATTAAATGGAATGGGAGGAAGGCGGGCGATCATTATAAAAGTTTCTATTTTACAGGTTTGTGGGGCCCCTGGAGATGTTCCCTGCGAAGAGAGCCCATGTGGGGGCGCCAGCTGCCGGGATGACGAAGGTAACAGACACTGTGGAGGCCTGAGCTGTAATGGCGCGGTGGCCACTGCTGATAATGCGCTGGATCGGGCCAAGCATGCGGAGGACGAGCTGCAGAAGGCGCTGAGAGAGGTGGACGTCCTTTTCCGGAAGGTATAAACCCGCCATTATTACATATTACACCCTGCTTGGTTTTAATATTTCAATATGGACGCCCACAAGCTTTGTCACCGAGCATGCCCACAACTCTTAAAGGGAAAGGTGCACGCTTTTACAAAACGACGATCACTTGATATTTAGGCTATGTGCACACGTTCAGGATTTCTTGCAGAAATTTCCTGAGCAAAACCGGATATTTTCTGCAAAAAATCCGCATGCTTTTTTTGCGCGTTTTTGACACGTTTTTTCCCGGAGCGGGAAATTAATGAACATGCTGCGTTTTTTACCGTGATGCGTTTTTTTCAATTGCGGAATGCATTCTAAATGATGGGATGCATAATGTATGCGTTTTTATAGCGAAAAAAACGCAACGTGTGCACACAGCCTTACTGAAACAGACATGAGTACTTCGCTCACATCTTTTTTGGGGGGAGACCCTGACCAATCTTTATAAGGTGGGGGGACGGGCTCAGTGGGAAAGTCTATGGGTCCGTCTCAGCTAGCACTCGGCTGAGCTCTCCTGCTCCTTTAAGAGCAATCGGTTGGGGGAAATCAAAAGTTTTTTCAAATTTTTTTTCCCCATTCGCAATCAGGTGGCGGAGGCGAAGGCAAATGCAGACAGAGCGAAACAGAGAGCGCAGGCGACATTGGATCGAGCCAGTGAGACCAAGGGAAGGGTAGAACAATCCAATAAAGAACTGCAGCAGCTCATCCAGCAGATCAAAGACTTCCTGAACCGTAAGCGACATTTCCTTAGAAAAGAAAGCCCCCTTTTTTTTAAAAATAAAGATCATTAAGGGAAACCATCAGCATGTCTCCTTGCTGATAGTTTCCTTTTTCATGAAAAATGGAATATGGATATTCCAAGGGATATTGATTACTGCCATGTTCTGCATTGATCGAGCAGAGGAAGGAGCAGACCCAGACAGCATAGAGAGGCTGGCGAGCCGTGTCCTGGACCTTTCCATTCCGGCGACTCCGCAACAGATCCAACGCCTCGCGGAGGAAATCAAGGACAGAGTGAGCGCCCTTTCCAACGTAGACGCCATTCTGGATCACACGGCGTCCGACGTCCGCAGAGCCGAACAGTTGCTGAATGAGGCCAAGAAAGCAAAGTATGATGATTCTTGGTTTCTGGTTGATCTTTTTTGTTATGGAGACAGAACATATTGTCAGATGTCACTCAAAGAAAAAAATTAAACCTGGGTGACTGATAGGAACCTAATTTGGCGCCATTTCTGAACTACATCCATCAATCACAGCATTTACCTGCAGCTGCCACCAGAGGGAGCTCACATAGCAGATCCTGTACAGCTCTACATTCTTATGGCTCCCTCTAGTGGTGGTCGCAGGCCGCTCCAAATCTGATGAATTTTTAAAGGGGATGTCCAACTTTATAAAACTTCATCACCTGTGGGTCTGTTATAAAAAAACAGCTTCATATACTTGTATAGATCAGCACATCGATCATTTAAACAATTGGCGGGGGAGCTCAACACCCGGACACTTGAACAATCACTTTTTTTTTTTTCATGATGACTATCCTTTATCTTGGATAGTAAAGCTGTTCGTGGAAAGTATAACTTTTGGTGGAATTTCCCTTTAAACCTAGAACCTCGTCTTCTTCATGTTCATTTTTTCCTAAAGGAACCGCGCGGAGAATGTGAAGAATGCGGCGGAGTCAGTGAAAAAAGCGTTAGAAGATGCCAAGAGGGCACAGAACGCCGCAGAAGGCGCCATCCAAAGTGCCAACAGCGACTTATTAGACACAGAGACGAAGCTGACTGCGGTAAGACAATGAACGGTATCCAGGCTCAGTGCAGACCTATGCGTCTCCATGGTTACAGACTACAAACGAGCCTCTTGTAGTCTGATCCCACTGTCGCCGGTGATCTTTTTCCATCTTCTGTCGTCCAGATCCAGTCAGAAACATCGAACGCCGAGAGTCGCCTCAATGACGCCATGGATCGAGTCGGTCACCTGGATAAGCAAATCGATGCTCTCAAAGTGAAGCGAGCCGGGAACAGCCTGGCGGCGACGCGGGCGGAGGAATCGGCCGCTGCCGCCCTGGACAAAGCCAACGATGCAAAGAAGGTAGGTTCCAAAATTGGGGACCGCATCGATCACAAGATGGGGGTCCGCTGATCCGCTTCCTGAACATTAGATCCAGAAGGAGCATGAGGTATCCTCACACATCTGTGGCTCTCTCCATTTGTTTCTATGGCAGACACAGCCATTTATGTGGATGTGGATCCAGGGTGGATGCGGGTCGGTAGACCCCCACTTTGGAATTTGGTGCAAGTCCAATATACATTTTTTGCCAAATTTTGTAGGCATCATATATCTAACCCCTTAAATAGGTCAAATCAAATTTTCTGGTGCTCAAGAGCATCTAAAGTCTACAATTTTATGTGTGCAGTTCCTATGCAGCCCTATGTGTCTCCATGGTAACAGACTACAAACAAACCCTGCGTAGTCTGATCCTGACCTGTCCCTTTCTTACTCTCTCTGTAATCTACAGACAGTGGGAACCAATGAGAGTGATGCGTGACTGCAGTATCTGACTACACAGGGTTTGTTTGTAGTCTGTAACCATGGAGACACAATACACCTGCATAGGAGCTGCGGACACTAAACAAAAAAAATAGTAAAAATTATTTTCTTTAAAAAAAAAAAATTAAAAAAATAAAAATTGGACCAATTTAACGTGGTTGTAAAAGTCTACATACCCTTTTACAGGTGAATATATTTATATATATCTCTTCTCAGGTGCTGGACGGACAGCTGGAAGATCGGTATAAAACCGTACAGAATTTTGTAGAGCACAAAGCGAAAAACATAAAGGACGCAAAGAATAAAGCGGATCGGCTGCGGGACGAAGCGAAGCGGCTGCTGGAAAACGCGCAGGATAAGCTGAAAAGGCTTCAAGGTAAAATCTTACAGCATGGAGCTGAAAATGCCGGAATATTGGAAATTCCAAACTATCAGATTTATTTTTATATAATCCCAACTTACCTAAAATGAAAAAAATGAAGCAACTTTAAATTGTTATCACATCGTGACTAAAAATGTTCTACCGTTTTGTGCCTACAGCTCCTATGCAGACCTATGCGTCTCCATGGTTACAGACAACAAACAAACTCTGTGTAGTCTGATCCTGCCGTCACAAAGTCAAGGAGAAATGGAGATTGGTCAGAAGTAGAGGAGTTGCTATGACTACACAGGGTTTACTGGTTGTCTGTTACCACGGAGACACATAGCACTGCGTAGGAGCTGCAGAAACAAAACGGTAGGACAGTTTTAATGAAGACCAATTGCAAAGTTGCTTTATTTTCCATTTTATGTCGATGGACAGAGTTTATTGCACAGAATGATGTGATTTCGGTAAGGAACACGCGAAATTCACTAACGTCGTTGTTACCCGTTACAGAATTAGAGGTGTCGTATGAGAAGAACGAGGTTATCCTCCAAGAAAAAGCCAAGCAGCTGGACGGCCTGGAAGACAAGATGAAGAGCATCCTGGAGGCTATCAACCACCAGATCCAGATATACAACACGTGCCAATAGAGAAAATCACACGGGAAGGACCAAACGCCAGGAACCAGCTCCCCGACACAAAGTCTGATTATTTAAAGGGGTGTTATACAAAAAAAAAAAAAAGGATGCACTCGATTTAAAGGGGTTAGAAAAACATAGCAGCTTTCTTTCAATAAACAGCGCCACCCTTGCCCGCAGGTTGCATCTGGCATTGCCATTTAGTCCCATCAACTTTTATGGAAGCAAGCTGCAATACCAGACACAACCTGTAGAGCGGGGTGGAGCTGTTTTCTAGAAGACCGCACCCATGTACTTGGCGTGAGGAAAAGGTGCAGTTTAATATCCCTTTAAATCCTCATTCTGCGTGCTGCCCCGGAAATGTCACAGGTTTCACATTTCGTAACACAAGACGCTTTTTGAGGTTCAGCTCCTCGTGGTCGACTTGTAATAAAACTGACCGGAGTGTCCCCGTGTTATATAAACCGCATTAAGTGTTTTATAATATTTAAAGGGATTGTCGGGGGGGGGGTGATAGACGTGATGTCATCGCTGTACGAACAGTGGGGACCACCGCCTCTCAGAATTGATTAATCAGGCCCTATGTCCTTACACTGTGACCGACAACAACCAACACCTTTGTTTGCTGTCTGTTACCATGAAGACGCATTGGTCTGCGTAGGAGCTGTGGACACAAAATACGACATGTTTATCGACGACCTGTTGAAAAGGTGCTTCATTTCTTTTTTTATTTTGGATGCACTGGGACACTAGAAACGCGGCTGGAAATGCAGAAATGGTCTTTAAAGGGCACCTTCTGTGACCCCCTGCAGCCGTTCTCGGTGCTGCAGCTCCTATTGAAGTGAATGTGATCTCAGCTGTAGTACCGAGAGCGGCCACTAAACCATGTATGGAGCTGTGCTGTTACGTTCTGTTCACTCCTGGTTGTCATGGAGCTGGATATAGGGGTGCTGAGCGTCGGCATCCTACCAATCTGACATCGATGACCTATCCTGAGGACGGTCCATCGATATGTCAGCCATGGACAGCCCCTTTAAATCTTCCTTGTACAGTGGTGCCCCTATCTTTTACTGTGCAGAGGAACTGCAGCGTGTCTCCATTGAAGTGCATGGATGCTACCGCGGGGTCAGCGCTGAGGATGCCGAATATCCCGACTTCAGCTGCTCGATGCCATGCTAGCATTAACCCTACTCTTGCTGATGGGTCTGACGGCTGCTTATCTCCCAAATATCAATGTGCAACCGACAACTAAGTCCATCTCTACACCCCGGACTGGGGGGTATTTAGGAATTCTGCACACAGGGGAACAAAATACGAGTGGGCCCCCAAACCTGGGCAGACGACGTCACCGAATATCTAGCACTGTTCAAACACCCGGCCGGATATCACCGTCATACAGTGACAGATTCCAGCTCCGCAGACCGTATACGTTTTCAGGTGACGTCTTTTCACTTTTTCCGTCAGGCCCAGACCGCCATGACGACTTCTACCAACCACGAATCGTCTGCAGAGTTTGCAACACAATTCACTTCTCACATTTCCGGCAACCCCCGACCTTTTCCCAACCTGCACAATATCCCCGTACGGCTGACACCCCCAATTCTGTGTCTATTGCTGCTTCCGATGCGTAGCACCCCAAATACTGAACTCTAGAAATAATGGCGTTATTGTAATGTGCCTCCTAAGACGTAATAACACCCCACGTGTGCCTCTTCAAGGCTGCAATAGTCTGAGTGCCCCCTTATAAACTGAAAGTGCCCAGAGTGCCCCCCTATCAAGCAATATGTCACAACTGCCTCCTAAAAAGCAATAACGCCCCATGTATGCCCCTTAATTAATGCCCCGAGTGCTCCATTAATAATACTCACTGAGTGCTCCTTAATAATTAATGCCCCCTGAGTGCTCCTTAATAATTAATAATGCCCCTCGACTGCTCCTTAATAATTAATAATGCCCCCTGAGTGCTCCTTAATAATTAATAATGCCCCTCGACTGCTCCTTAATAATTAATAGTGCCCCCCGACTACTCCTTAATAATTAATAATGCCCCCGACTGCTCCTTATTAATAGTGCCCCCTGACTGCTCCTTAATAATAATGCCCCGACTGCTCCTTAATAATGCCTCCCAACTACTCCTTAATAATTAATAATGCCCCTCGACTGCTCCTTAATAATTAATACTGCCCCCCGACTGCTACTTAATAATAATGCCCCCTGACTGCTTAAAAATTAATAATGCCTCCCAACTACTCCTTAATAATGCCTCCCAACTACTCCTTAATAATTAATAATGCCCCTCGACTGCTCCAGAATAATTAATAGTGCCCCCCCGACTGCTCCTTAATAATAATACCCCAAGTGCTCCTTAATAATAATGCCACCGACTGCTCCTTAATAATTATTAATGCCCTCTGACTGCTCCTTAATAATTATGAATGCCCCCTGACTGCTCCTTAATAATTATGAATGCCCTCTGACTGCTCCTTAATAATTATTAATGCCCTCTGACTGCTCCTTAATAATTATTAATGCCCCCTGACTGCTCCTTAATAATTATTAATGCCCCCTGAGTGCTCCTTAATAATGAATCATTCCCCGAGTGCTCCTTAATAATGAATCATTCCCCCTGAGTGCTCCTTAATAATAACGCCCCCTGAGTGCCCCCCTTAGTTACATTACTGCCAAGGACCCATGACTAAATGAATAATAACAGAAGTAAAAAGTGAGCCCACCTTCCCACACAACTATCACCCCTCTGACAACAGTTCCCTGGTCTCCCGATGGTCTCGGTTTGCCCAGTGATGAAGTATCGCATCCACACGTGACCGCTGCAGTCAATCACAAGCTGCACCGATCACAGATCATCACTGGGTGAAGAGAGAACGGTAGAAGGGCCTGGGGAGGCCTCGGCACGGGACCAGCGGGGGCTGATGGATCGGCTGATAGTCGCACCCTACATTATCAGGGTTTGGAATCTGCGTGACTTCCGTGCGCCCTCGGCCTTTTGGCGTTAGACTTTTCCACGCGTCTCTATGACAGTCTGATAATCCGGAACGTTTCACAGTCCGGCACCTACCGGCGTATAAGAAAGCAAAGCCAATAAAGATTACAAAGTTCTAAATATTCAGAACCCGGGACCCCGGGCCAGGACCACCCTGGGGTTTGGGATATCTGCGACCCTGCACACTGCAGATATGGGGAGTCCGATCACAGCAGCTTAACCCCTTAGATGCTGCGGTTAATCATTTAAGAGGCTGAAAATGGGGGTCGTGACCCTTCTGGCATCCGCTGCCTCCCCCACATGATGGCAGGGTGACGACGGTGCCGTCATGGCAGCCGGGGCGTCTCCTGGGGGCATCTCCTGGGGGCGTCTCTTGGGGGTCATCTGCTGGGGACATCTCCTGGGGGCGTCTCTTGGGGGGCATCTGCTGGGGGCATCTCCTGGGGGCGTCTCTTGGGGGTCATCTGCTGGGGACGTCTCCTGGAGGCGTCTCTTGGGGGGCATCTGCTGGGGGCATCTCCTGGGGGCGTCTCTTGGGGGGCATCTGCTGGGGGCGTCTCCTGGGGGCGTCTGCTGGGGGCATCTGCTGGGGGCGTCTCCTGGGGGGCATCTGCTGGGGGCGTCTGCTGGGGGCATCTCCTGGGGGCATCTGCTGGGGGCATCTCCTGGGGGCATCTGCTGGGGGCGTCTGCTGGGGGTGTCTCCTGGGGGCATCTGCTGGTGGCGTCTCCTGAGGGCATCTACTGGGGCGTCTCCTGGGGGCGTCTCTTTGGGGGCATCTGCTGGGGGCGTCTCCTGGGGGCCCGTGTGGCATCTGCTGGGGGCGTCTCCTGGGGGCCCCTGTGGCATCTGCTGGGGGCGTCTCCTGGGGGCCCCTGTGGCTGCCATCTTTGTGCCCCCCTCGTCCGGCTTCATAGCAGAGTCATTTTACAACATGTTGTGATATTACAGCAAATCACCGGTTCTAGGAGGGGATTAGTGAGAGCGGCCCCTGGGGCTCCGCCTGCACCTGTATACACCGGGGGCCCGGCCTGTAGGGGCCAGTACAGCAGATATCACCTGGCTGGTACCTGTAGTCCTCAGATAACGGTCCAACCCCTCCCGCCAAACACACAGGTGACCGCCTGAGGTCCAGCTGCTGACTTTGGCTACTATGATAATAAACCCTCAGGTGAAGGTTTTCAGTGTCTGAAATGAAAGAGTAAAAAAAAGTTCCCATTCACTTACAGCAAGCAGAGATCCTGACACAGGGGACGGGACTACATGAATCTGGAGAAGCCCTTGAAGGAAAGCTCCGCCCTCCTCTACAGCCCAGAAGGGCTCGGTCATGTGATCACAGTCAGGGGTGACGTCACCAACCCTCCTGGTCACATGACTTCGCCCTGACGTCTTCGCTCCACCCCCTTTCTCTGTGGCCGCGTCACATGACCCCAGGAGAGCCCCGGTCACGTGGGAGGATTGTGCTCGGCTTCAGGAAGTGCAGGCGGCGGGGGCTGCGGATGGTTGTCAGGCTCCGGAGGGGGCGCTGCGCGGCGACGAGAGGCCGGGACACGGTCTATGGTGCCACAGCGAGCCGCCCAGGGGCAACGGCGGCGGCGACCGAGCGCGTCACCGGGAGAGGCCTCCTGCGGCCTTACCGCCTCCCAGCTGCGGGGACTGGAGGAGGCTGAGGGTGAGTCAGCGCCGGGGGTGGATGGGACCGCGGGCAGATCCGGGAGAGAAGGCGACTGCGGGGGAGGAGTGACAGTCTGCAGCGTGTGTGTGTATATATCTATATATATATAGTGTGTGATTGTATGTGTATTGTGTACAGCGCCGCTCCGGTCTGTGCTCCGGTATCATCACAGCGGCGTCTGTTACATAAGGAACCGGGGATCAGTAATAATCACATCCTAATCTGGACCAGGGGGCTGTATCTACCAAAGGAAGAGTATTCACCTACTGATATGTGTATACCCCAGAGCTGCACTCACTATTCTGCTGGTGCAGTCACTGTGTACATACATTACATTACTGATCCTGAGTTACATCCTGTACAGGTCCTTCTCAAAAAATTAGCATATAGTGTTAAATTTCATTATTTACCATAATGTAATGATTACAATTAATCTTTCATATATTATAGATTCATTATCCACCAACTGAAATTTGTCAGGTCTTTTATTGTTGTAATACTGATGATTTTGGCATACAACTCCTGATAACCCAAAAAACCTGTCTCAATAAATTAGCATATTTCACCCATCCAATCAAATAAAAGTGTTTTTTAATAACAAACAAAAAAACCAACAAATAATAATGTTCAGTTATGCACTCAATACTTGGTGGGGAATCCTTTGGCAGAAATGACTGCTTCAATGCGGCGTGGCATGGAGGCAATCAGCCTGTGACACTGCTGAGATGTTATGGAGGCCCAGGATGCTTCAATAGCGGCCTTAAGCTCATCCAGAGTGTTGGGTCTTGCGTCTCTCAACTTTCTCTTCACAATATCCCACAGATTCTCTATGGGGTTCAGGTCAGGAGAGTTGGCAGGCCAATTGAGCACAGTAATACCATGGTCAGTAAACCATTTACCAGTGGTTTTGGCACTGTGAGCAGGTGCCAGGTCGTGCTTAAAAATGAAATCTTCATCACCATAAAGCATTTCAGCCGATGGAAGCATGAAGTGCTCCAAAATCTCCTGATAGCTAGCTGCATTGACCCTGCCCTTGATGAAACACAGTGGACCAACACCAGCAGCTGACATGGCACCCCACACCATCACTGACTGTGGGTACTTGACACTGGACTTCAGGCATTTTGGCATTTCCTTCTCCCCAGTCTTCCTCCAGACTCTGGCACCTTGATTTCCGAATGACATGCAAAATTTGCTTTCATCAGAAAAAAGTACTTGGGACCACTTAGCAACAGTCCAGTGCTGCTTCTCTGTAGCTCAAAAGTGGCTTTACCTGGGGAATGCGGCACCTGTAGCCCATTTCCTGCACACGCCTGTGCACGGTGGCTCTGGATGTTTCCACACCAGACTCAGTCCACTGCTTCCTCAGGTTCCCCAAGGTCTGGAATCGGTCCTTCTCCACAATCTTCCTCAGGGTCCGGTCTCCTCTTCTCGTTGTACAGCGTTTTCTGCCACATTGTTTCCTTCCAACAGACTTACCATTGAGGTGCCTTGATACAGCACTCTGGGAACAGCCTATTTGTTGAGAAATTTCTTTCTGGGTCTTACCCTCTTGCTTGAGGGTGTCAATGATGGCCTTCTTGACATCTGTCAGGTCGCTAGTCTTACCCATGATGGGGGTTTTGAGTAATGAACCAGGCAGGGAGTTTATAAAAGCCTCAGGTATCTTTTGCATGTGTTTAGAGTTAATTAGTTGATTCAGAAGATTAGGGTAATAGGTCGTTTAGAGAACCTTTTCTTGATATGCTAATTTATTGAGACAGGTTTTTTGGGTTATCAGGAGTTGTATGCCAAAATCATCAGTATTAAAACAATAAAAGACCTGACAACTTTCAGTTGGTGGATAATGAATCTATAATATATGAAAGTTTAATTGTAATCATTACATTATGGTAAATAATGAAATTTAACACTATATGCTAATTTTTTGAGAAGGACCTGTATCATACTCCAGAGCTGCACTCACTATTCTGCTGGTGCAGTCACTGTGTACATACATTACTGATCCTGAGTTACATCCTGTATTATACCCCAGAGCTGCACTCACTATTCTGCTGGTGCAGTCACTGTGTACATACATTACATTACTGATCCTGAGTTACATCCTGTATTATACCCCAGAGCTGCACTCACTATTCTGCTGGCCGTGCTCTAGATGTTTCGTGGTTAAGATGGTTGTAGAGTAACCGCTCAGTTTAACCCCTTTAATGGAAGACGTGGGGGGGGGTTTATGATATCAGATTGATGGGGGGAAATGACACTTCCAGAGTGCAGATTAAGTGATAGTTATATGAAGGGATTTTTGAAAATTGCAGAAGTTCAAATGTAGCTCTGGAGTATAATTTAATCTATTGTTAGTTAGTATTGGACACTCCCATTATAATTGCTTCTTATTGTTATAGACTCGTTCAGTTCTATATTTAGTGCGTTTCTGGCACGGAGCCGATTTCTAGATGTTTCCAGTGATGATTGCGGCCAAAGTATGCGATCACCCAAACCAGCAAGTGTAAACAGTGTTACATAATCCTGCACAGAAGTCAGCACCGGTTTAGTAAAAGCCTCAAAATCATTTTATTTTTAAAAAAATTTTTATTAGCAAATCTATTTACAGGATCATTAACGGATTGTTCACACTCAGGGGCAAATATTCTGTCGACCATGGGGACATTTATGGTGCAGATTGCAGCAAATCGTACAGAATTGTCTGAGTATTTACTGCAACAATTAAAAAAAAAAAAAAAAACACAACAACAGCAAAGTGCTGGTTTCAGTGCTCCGTCCTGTGGTCCTTGGTGGTTCTCTGGTCAGTGGAGGAGATGCCATTTTTTTTTCTTTGTGTTTTGCTTTTTTTAATTTAATTTTCCAATATTTTTTTGCCAGCGGTTGCAGATTTTGTCTCAGATTTGTATCATAATCTGCAGCATTTTTTTTTTGTTGCACTAGACTTTCCCTTTAAATTCAGCACTGAGAATCTGCAGCGTAAATGCGCTGTGTGAACTCCCCCTTAGGGCAGAGCTGCTCAGTAATATTTGGCTACCGTAAAACACCTGTCAGATGTTATGCCTTTTTTTTTTAACCATTTGCATGGCATCTTGTGCCTAGAGTTAGGGTACCGTCACACAGTGAAATTTTGATCGCTACGACGGCACAATTCGTGACGTTCGAGCGATATATCTGTGACGTTCGAGCGATATCGCAATGTCTGACACGCTCCTGCGATCAGGGACCCCGCTGAGAATCGTACGTCGTAGCAGATCGTTTGAAACTTTCTTTCGTCGTCTAGTGTCCCGCTGTGGCGGCATGATTGCATGGTGTAAGATATATCGTATACGATGTGCGCATAGTAACCAACGGCTTCTACATCGCACATACGTCATGAAATTATCGCTCCAGCGTCGTAGATTGCAAAGTGTGACAGCAGTCTACGACGCTGGAGCGATATTGTTACGACGCTGGAGCGTCACGGATCGTACCGTCGTAGCGATGAAAATTGCACTGTGTGACGGTACCCTTAGACTATGATGACTTTTTTTTTTTTTGCTTTGATCTTTGGGGGTCCTACTCCTGACACCATCCCCTCCTTCCACCAATTAGCTTTTGTATTTCGGCTCCTAACCGTCCTCCCTGTTGACTGCATTTTGAACTAGTTGAGTCCTAAACATATTTCTAAAAATATTCCGGTGCTTCTTTACTTTTGCCTTTTCTATTGATAACTCTGATACACTTTTCTTTCCGAATTCCATCCTGTGCCTCCTGTTTCATGACAAGACGGTGCAAGAGAGGAAGGAGGCGGAGGAGGAAGGGTTACTGGCTGACAACCACCATGAATAGATCAGTGGTTGTCACTGCATTGTGTCCTCAGTCTGCAGCCGCAGCTCATCGCACCGCGCTTTTCTTGCATTGTGTCCTCGGTCTGCAGCCGCAGCTCATCGCACCGCGCAGTTCTTGCATTCTGTACCCTCCCATTATTCGGCTGTAATTGAATTCCCTTTCAACGCACAGACAGCAGCCGCTGTTGCTCCTTATTTCTCAGCACAGATGGTGCCCGGTAATCCTTCAGCCCACATCTACGCCTCTCGCGATTAGAGGCCAAATTAATACCAGTCACTCCGTGCTCCCGTCATGGATACGTCTTCACTATAGGCAAAGTTTATCCCAAATCTTAAGTTGCAGGATTTCCTGAATAGATGATCCAGGGGTGAAGTATTTCCTTCCACCTGCACCTCGCACCTGGGCAGGCAAAATATCACACTGGTCCGACTTGTCAGAAGAGGAGCTGGGGGTCCTGGCAGGCATGAGGAGGTGCACAGAGCTCTGGTCCTGCATCCATGGATGTCTTATGTGGCCTCTGCACCAGGATCATGCACATCTCTTTGCAATATGCAGCAGCTTGCAAGTGTTTTCAGGGCAATCCCAGTTCCTGCACGTTTTTCGGATCTCCGCTGCAAACCCTGTCCTGCGCTGTGATCCTTCCCTTGATTGACAGTTCCATCTTGCAGTAATGTCACCAACTTCTGCGCTAAAAACATATGCATTCCCGGTCCAGTGCATAAGTGGACGACAGGTCCTGTGGACGACAGGTCCTGTGGACGACAGGTCCTGTGGACGACAGGTCCTGTGGACGACACATGCGCCAACCCCAGAAGCATGCATAAGAGTTCAGCTCAGAAGGCCGTAGCGCAGCTGGAAGGTAGTGCCATCAAGCTCCTCACAGACTTGCTTTCATGGGTTATTCACAACAGGATAGGTTATACTTTTCTGTTTGTTGTTTCTCAGACCCCCAATCACGTGCTGATCTGGCCTTCAGGGCTTTTAAATTTGACTGGGGGCCACGCAGATGCACCATTTTTATGGGACTGCTGGAAAAAGCAGAGTACTGTAGTCAGTGTCCATAGAGAATGGATGGGGTGCAGCCACCGTTCTATTTTGGTGGATCATTTCAGACCCACTTATCAGTGGTGGTACCTTTTCGATCTGAAAAAAACCTTGAGAAAATGACAACTGCAATAATGACTCCAACTGGCCAATTATTGAGCATCGTGGTGCAAAAGGAGGGTAAATCCTGGAAATAACCCTTTAAGGAAGGGTCCCCGTTAGGCCCAGTATTTGTCTATTTAGATGTATAATTGCAGTACCTGTAATTCTATTTTTTTCCAAGCTCGAGAATAAAGGTTTAAATACTTGACTTGTGGCCGATTCCTGCTCTTTATTGCAGATCATTTCTATCTTGACGGAGAGTTTAACCACAGAGAGTCGCCAAGATAGCTGGCCCAGGTAGAAAACGTCGAACCCCTGACCGAGACTCCGTTACAGACCCCGGGGGCCCATCTGTTTCCACCAAGCGGCAGAAGATGTCTCATCCTGCTGAGGGCACGGGGCAGAGGAGGGCGACCCGAGGAACCGAAGATGTCATCAATAAAAAGAAGCAGAAGGATCGAGTCAACCAGGAAAGCAAGGAAGGCAAGATGGTATCCAGCACCGAGCCAAGGAAAGGTCGGTATTGGGATTTGTTAATTTTGTTTTCTTTACAAACCAGTTGCACTTCAGTCTAGTGTTCGGTGTCTGATACATCCCAGCTTTTAGGTGGATGCCCCCAATATATAGCAATGTGCAGGTCTATCTAACTGGACACACGCTCAGTCGCCCTCCCCACAGCCAGATCTCTGCATAGTGATCCTCCGTTCATTACAAAACATAGAAATGGCTCTGCCCTGTTTGTCAGAAAAGCAGCAGAGTGGCGGTAGAGCTGAGTAGGCTACATCACTGGGTGAATGCTATATTGCAAGCTACTAGAGAGGGAATGATTCTGAGCAGCAGAAAAGCTTCTACAGTCTGTGGGAGGGCAGAGAAAACAGGCTATAGACGAGGAAAGCGCATGAAGAGAAAATAGCTGCAGGATACAAGCTGTGCTGGACAGTGGCAACCTGGATATGCACAGAACTCGCATACAGCCTATTATACTGGGAGAGTCACATAACTCACATCCAGCCTATTTTACTGGGAGAAACACTCACAGCTCACACCCAGCCTATATTACTGAGAGGGACACACAGAGCTCATAGCCAGCCTATATTACAGGGATGGATAGTCACAATTCGTACCGAGCCTGTATTGCTGGGAGGGAGGGACACGCACAGCTCACACCAAGCCTGTATTGCTGGGAGGGACGTGCACGGCTCACACCCAGCCTATATTGCTGGGAGGGACACGCACAGCTCACAACCAGCCTATATTGCTGGGAGGGACATGTATGGCTCACACCCCGCCTATATTGTTGGGAGGGACACACATGGCTCACACCCAGCCTACAGGTCCTTCTCAAAAAATTTGCATATAGTGTTACATTTCATTGTAATCATTACATTATGGTAAATAATTAAACTTTCATATATTATAGATTCATTATCCACCAATTGAAATTTGTCAGGTCTTTTATTGTTTTAATACTGATGATTTTGGCATACAACTCCTGATAACCCAAAAAACCTGTCTCAATAAATTAGCATATTTCACCCATCCAATCAAATAAGTGTTTTTTAATAACAAACAAAAAAACCATCAAATAATAATGTTCAGTTATGCACTCAATACTTGGTCGGGAATCCTTTGGCAGAAATGACTGCTTCAATGCGGCGTGGCATGGAGGCAATCAGCCTGTGACACTGCTGAGATGTTATGGAGGCCCAGGATGCTTCAGTAGCGGCCTTAAGCTCATCCAGAGTGTTGGGTCTTGCGTCTCTCAACTTTCTCTTCACAATATCCCACAGATTCTCTATGGGGTTCAGGTCAGGAGAGTTGGCAGGCCAATTGAGCACAGTAATACCATGGTCAGTAAACCATTTACCAGTGGTTTTGGCACTGTGAGCAGGTGCCAGGTCGTGCTGAAAAATGAAATCTTCATCTCCATAAAGCATTTCAGCCGATGGAAGCATGAAGTGCTCCAAAATCTCCTGATAGCTAGCTGCATTGACCCTGCCCTTGATGAAACACAGTGGACCAACACCAGCAGCTGACATGGCACCCCACACCATCACTGACTGTGGGTACTTGACACTGGACTTCAGGCATTTTGGCATTTCCTTCTCCCCAGTCTTCCTCCAGACTCTGGCACCTTGATTTCCGAATGACATGCAAAATTTGCTTTCATCAGAAAAAAGTACTTGGGACCACTTAGCAACAGTCCAGTGCTGCTTCTCTGTAGCTCAAAAGTGGCTTTACCTGGGGAATGCGGCACCTGTAGCCCATTTCCTGCACACGCCTGTGCACGGTGGCTCTGGATGTGTCCACACCAGACTCAGTCCACTGCTTCCTCAGGTTCCCCAAGGTCTGGAATCGGTCCTTCTCCACAATCTTCCTCAGGGTCCGGTCTCCTCTTCTCGTTGTACAGCGTTTTCTGCCACATTGTTTCCTTCCAACAGACTTACCATTGAGGTGCCTTGATACAGCACTCTGGGAACAGCCTATTTGTTGAGAAATTTCTTTCTGGGTCTTACCCTCTTGCTTGAGGGTGTCAATGATGGCCTTCTTGACATCTGTCAGGTCGCTAGTCTTACCCATGATGGGGGTTTTGAGTAATGAACCAGGCAGGGAGTTTATAAAAGCCTCAGGTATCTTTTGCATGTGTTTAGAGTTAATTAGTTGATTCAGAAGATTAGGGTAATAGGTCGTTTAGAGAACCTTTTCTTGATATGCTAATTTATTGAGACAGGTTTTTTGGGTTATCAGGAGTTGTATGCCAAAATCATCAGTATTAAAACAATAAAAGACCTGACAAATTTCAGTTGGTGGATAATGAATCTATAATATACGAAAGTTTAATTGTAATCATTACATTATGGTAAATAATGAAATTTAACACTATATGCTAATTTTTTGAGAAGGACCTGTATATTGCTGGGAGGGACATGCACGGCTCACAACCAGCCTATATTGCTGGGAGGGACATGTATGGCTCACACCCAGCCTATATTGCTGGGAGGGACATGCATGGCTCACACCCAGCCTATATTGCTGGGAGGGACTTGCATGGCTCACACCCAGCCTATATTGTTGGGAGGGACACGCACGGCTCACACCCAGCCTATATTGCTGGGAGGGACACGCATGGCTCACACCCAGCCTATGTTGCTGGGAGGGACATGCATGGCTCACACCCAGCCTATATTGTTGGGAGGGACACGCACGGCTCACACCCAGCCTATATTGCTGGGAGAGACAGGCACAGTTCACACTCATCTTGTAGTGCTGGGAGAGACATGCACGGCTCACACCCAGCCTATATTACTGAGAGGGACATGCATCGCTCACACCCAGCCTATATTACTGGGAGGGACATGCACGGCTCACACCCAGCCTATATTACTGGGAGGGACATGCATCGCTCACACCCAGCCTATATTACTGGGAGAGACATGCACGGCTCACACCCAGCCTATATTACTGGGAGGGACATGCACGGCTCACACCCAGCCTATATTGCTGGGAGAGACAGGCACGGCTCACACCCAGCCTATATTGCTGGGAGAGACAGGCACGGCTCACACCCAGCCTATATTGCTGGGAGAGACAGGCACGGCTCACACCCAGCCTATATTACTGGGAGGGACATGCACGGCTCACACCCAGCCTATATTACTGGGAGGGACATGCACGGCTCACACCCAGCCTATATTACTGGGAGGGACATGCATCGCTCACACCCAGCCTATATTACTGGGAGGGACATGCACGGCTCACACCCAGCCTATATTACTGGGAGGGACATGCACGGCTCACACCCAGCCTATATTACTGGGAGGGACATGCACGACTCACACCCAGCCTATATTACTGGGAGGGACATGCACGGCTCACACCCAGCCTATATTACTGGGAGGGACATGCATCGCTCACACCCAGCCTATATTACTGGGAGGGACATGCACGGCTCACACCCAGCCTATATTACTGGGAGGGACATGCACGACTCACACCCAGCCTATATTGCTGGGAGAGACAGGCACAGTTCACACTCATCCTGTAGTGCTGGGAGGGACACTCCCTCAAGAGAAAAATCTGAAATTAACATCAAACGACAATCTGTATATCAGGATCTGAGAATGAACACATGAAAAAAAGAGAGAAACTTGGTTCAGTTTTATTAACTAAAGGTAACAATGAACACCAGTGATGACCCATTTTTCCATCTTGGAGGCGTTCACAGCCACTAAAACGCCTGTTAGCAGCATTGTAGGACTTTGGGTATGAAATAGTTTTCTAAGATGTCACTTTACAATGATATTCGAACAATATGTCCGTGCTATAGCGATATCTGTACACTTTATTGTAACTTGGTCAGATGGCGATAACGAGCCAATGCTGACGTGTTTCTAGAAAAGTCAAGTCGGATTCATTACTGTGAAGGGGATTTGGCTCTTGGAGCTCAAGCGTCTTACTCTGATGTCACCGTAATAATAACAGATGGCGGCACCTCCGATTAACCTGTGAATTACCAGCAGAAAAGCTCTGTGAATCCCTCTTCATTACCTACAATCATACTCACAATTGTATGTAGAACTTCACTCCAAGGTTGTGGAGCGAATGGAAGAGCACAAGAAATGGCTGCATAATATACACAATGGTCTTTTCTTAACAATCCTTTCCAGGCTGCAGTTATCCCGGTTGCTTGTGCACCTCTTTCTACCACACTTTTTCCTTCCACTCCACTTTCCATTAATATTCTTGGATACAGCACTGTGTGAACAGCCGGCTTCTTTAGCAATGACCTTTTGTGGCTTCCCCTCCTTGTGGAGTGTGTCAGTGACGCCTTCTGGACATCTGTCAGGTCAGAGTCTTCCCCATGATTGTGGAGCTACTGAAACAGACTAAGGGACCTTTATAAACACTTAGCAAGGCTTTGCAGGTGTTCTTTGTTATTATTTTAATTTACTGAGATAATGACTTTTGGGTTTTCATTGGCTGTAAGCCATAATCATCAACATTAACAGAAATAAACATGTGAAATAGATCACTCTGTGTGGAATGACTCTATAGAATATATGACTTTCACTTTTTGTATTGAAGAACTGAAATACAGTAACTTTGATGATATTCAAGTTTTGTGAGAAGCACCTGTATCTCCCCCTTCGGCTCACGTGGGTGATTTGCGGCAGGCAGCAGCGCTCGGGTCTCTGCAGGGGCAGCGCTCGGGTCTCTGCAGGAGTAGCACTGGGGTTTCTGCAGGGGCAGCACTGGGGTTTCTGCAGGGGCAGCGCTGGGGTTTCTGCAGGGGCAGCGCTGGGGTTTCTGCAGGGGCAGCGCTGGGGTTTCTGCAGGGGCAGCGCTGGGGTTTCTGCGGGGGCAGCGCTGGGGTTTCTGCGGGGGCAGCGCTGGGGTTTCTGCAGGGGCAGAGCCTGTGAACATTGCCATTTGGAGATGAGTTGTCGGGAGTACAGGTGCTGCCATGGTAGTTAGACTTCGCCATGTGCAGGTGTCAGGAGACGTCTCTAAGGAGCTGTGAACAGATGATGCCGCGGTCGCTGTATCTACGGAGCTGTGAACAGATGATGCCGCGGTCGCTGTATCTAAGGAGCTGTGAACAGATGATGCCGCGGTCGCTGTATCTACAAGGGCACTAAACTGACTCTAACACCAGGATATTGGATGATGTCTCAGATCGGAAAATTACAGTGAGAATTGTGATGCCCTTATCTATATTTACATCTGTTGACTCATAGTGAGGTGAACTACAAGTTCGGAACTGTTCTGATTGGGGCACACCTTGTCGTGGTGAAATGGCGTTTACACATTTTTTTTAATCAAAACAAAGTAAACAGAAGTCCCCTATGTTATCTACATGTACTATTACTATTTACTTACTGCAGGGCATATGCTCATATTTTTTTTTTTTTTAATCTTCACTTCTATTCATTAACAGACGTAGACAGTGCTATCATTGCCTACTTCATTAGCAGGAAGAGTCAGATAGTACTATCTGTGCCTACTTACCATAATTTATGGGTAGAAACAAGGAAGCCATACTGTCTGCACCTACATCATTTACAGAACCAGACAGCGAGGCAGTACTACCTGTAATATAATTTAGAGGGCTACATCAATTATCAGCTGACGTACAGAGTCAGTCTTATCTGTGCATACATCATTTATTGCAAGAGACCAGGAAGGAGTACTATCTGCTTACATTATCAGAACATTTATTACGAGAGACCAGGAAGGAGTACTATCTGCTTACATTATCAGAACATTTATTACGAGAGACCAGGAAGGAGTACTATCTGCTTACATTAACAGAATAACAGAAGGAGATTACTACTATAACAACATTTACAGGAAGACAGATAATCGGTACTATCTAAGCCCCCATCATTTACAGTGAGAAACAAGCAAGTGGTACTATCTGAGCCATCATCTTTTCCTGAGCGAGGTAAAGAAGCAATGCTACTTGAGCCTTTGTAATTTACAGAAAAGCATACGAGTAGCACTATCTAAGCTTCAATAATTTACAGAGCGAGGCAAGGAAGTTGCACAATCTGAGTCTCCATCATTTACAAATAGAGGGAAGGAAGCGGTAATATCTGTGCCTACATAATATCCATCATTTCAGTGCTATCTGGACCTAATTCAATTCCGTCGAGAGACCAGGACGCAGCACTATCTGTCTATCATTTTGGCAGACCTATACACCCATCCTTCTTTTATAGTTGTATATTCAGATAACAGCCGTGTTGCAGTAGAGATCTGTGCAGAGATTCGGGCAGGGGGATATCCTTGCGGACCACCCCTTGTGGACCTATCATTGGTGGGGGGGGACTTGCTGTAAAATCTCATATTCTATCTCGGGACGGGTTTTGAGACTGTTGTTTCTGATTTCAGACATGATGATTGACTGGAAGCAGAATTCAGGGGAAGTGATTGTAAAACTGAACCCCGGGCCCGGAGCAGTGAACGTGGATGAGCTGAAGTCGGAGTTCACCGACACGGACTGCGTCATCCACTTCCCAGGTATCCACCGATGGCGAGAAAGCCGAGATTGCAATTACAAGTCATTTTCTTGGGTCTTCCACACCGGGTCAGTTGCTGATACCAGTATTTTACGTTGTTCTTATTCCCAGAGGGCAATCGGTGGAACTGCCATTTCCATGAAGAAATAGAAGGATCATGCAGTAAAATCCAGTACAAGGAGAAAGGGAACGTCCTTCAGCTCATCTTACAGAAGAAGATCCCAATGAACAAATGGCCGAGTCTCCAGGTAATTGTCGTAGCTTCGTCCACGCTTGCTTTATTTTAAGGAGGAATTTCTACCCAAAACTTAAGGTATGACACTGTGTGCTGTCATCTGGCAAAAATCGAAACTTTTGTGGTATCATCCTCCCCTGTTGTTAGAGGCAAATTAAGTGCAAGTGCTTTGGGCGTATCAAAGCACTTCAGGGTCTTCGGCCCTCACTGCTTGTTCCTCACCTGGCTCCTGCGGTTGATTGACAGGTCAGTCCGGCCTCTGTCATCTGCTGCCCTTCTACACAATTTTGCGCACGGACACACCCCAGGCACTTACTGAGGTTGATAGATATATACAGTGCCTTTTCAAAGTATTCGGCCCCCTGGAACTTTTCAACCTCTTCCCACATATCATGCTTCAAACATAAAGATACCAAATGTAAATTTTTGGTGAAGAATCTAATTGTGAAGTTGAACGAAATTTATTGCTTATTTTAAATTTTTGTGGAAATTCAAAAACTGAAAAGTGGGGCGTGCAATATTATTCGGCCCCTTTAACTTAATACTTTGTTGCTCCACCTTTTCCTGCGATTACAGGTCTCTTGGGGTCTGTCTCTATCAGTTTTGTCCATCGAGAGACTGAAATTCTCGCCCGTTCTTCCCGGCAAACAGCTCGAGCTCAGTGAGGTTTGATGGAGATCGTTTGTGAACAGCAGTTTTCTGCTCTTTCCACAGATTCTCGATTGGATTGAGGTCTGGACTCTGACTTGGCCATTCTAACACATGGATACTTTTATTTGTGAACCATTCCATTGTAGCTTTTGCTTTATGGTTGGGATCCAACAGGTTTTCTTCAAGAATGGTCCTGTATTTGGCTCCATCCATCTTGCCATCAATTTTAACCATCTTCCCTGTCCCTGCTGAAGAAAAGCAGGCCCAAACCATGATTCTGTCACCACCATGTCTGACAGTGGGGATGGTGTGTTCAGGGTGATGAGCTGTGTTGCCTTTATGCCAAACATATCGTTTGGCATTGTTGCCAAAAAGTTTGATTTTGGTTTCATCTGACCAGAGCACCTTCTTCCACATGTTTGGTGTCTCCCAGGTGGCTTGTTGCAAACTTTAAACGACACTTTTTATGGATATCTTTGAGAAATGGCTTTCTTCTTGCCACTCTTCCACAAAGGCCAGATTTGTGCAGTGTACGACTGATTGTTGTCCTATGGACAGACTGTCCCACCTCAGCTGTAGATCTCTGCAGTTCATCCAGAGTGATCATGGGCCTCTTGGCTGCATCTCTGACCAGTCTTCTCCTTGTCTGAGATGAAAGTTTAGAGGGACGGTCGGGTCTTGGTAGATTTGCAGTGGTATGATACTCCTTCCATTTCAATATGATCGCTTGCACAGTGCTCCTTGGGATGTTTAAAGTTTTTTTAAATAATTTTGTATCCAAATCGGCTTTAAACTTCTCCACAACAGTATCACGGACCTGCCTGTTGTGTTCCTTGGTCTTCATGATGTTCTCTGTGCTTCACACAGAACCCTGAGACTATCACAGAGCAGGTGAATTTATACGGAGACTTGATTACACACAGGTGGATTATATTTATCATCATTAGGCATTTAGGACAACATTGGATCATTCAGAGATCCACAAAGAACTTCTGGAGGGAGTTTGCTGCACTGAAAGTAAAGAGGCCGAATAATATTGCACCCCCCACTTTTCAGTTTTTGAATTTCCACAAAAATGTAAAATAAGCAATAAATTTTGTTCAACGTCACAATTGCTGATTCTTCACCAAAAATTTACATTTGGTATCTTTATGTTTGAAGCCTGATATGTGGGAAAAGGTTGACAAGTCCCGGGGGGCCGAATTATATTATATTATAATATATATATATATATATATATATATATATATATATATATATATATTTTTTTTTTTTGTATTTCTCCTTGAGGCACTAATGTCTTTGATTCACATACAAACCAATGAAATGAATTAATAATTTCTCTTACTCTTTCCTGAGCAGAAGAAGAAGAAAGACATGATGAAAGAGCCAGCAAAGCCGCTCGCCGCAAAAGAAAATGGAAAGACAAAATCCCCTTTGAAACTGCCTGCACCCGATTCCAATCAATCTCAACCCGTCGGGAACTTGGAAATTAAAAGGATCAAACCTGATCTCAGAAATGTCAAACGGGCACAGGAAGCCGCCGCCGCAGAGCCGAGGGCGAGGAGTCCCCTCACAAGGAAATCTGCCCCTAGTCCCGGAACGCAGGTGAAGAAGGTCTCCGCACATAAGCTCAGCCCCACAGTCTCTGCACGCGATGTCAGTCCTCGGAGCCAGAAAAACGCCAACTCTGAAGACTCCCATAAGAGTCCCAGCGGTAAAGAGCAAAACAAATGTACTGACGGTATCCAGGCCAAGGATTGTCCATTGACCCCCAAACCTGCCAGGCCCAAGGAGGGGCCACAGGATGTCCGAGAAGAGAAGGTAAGAATGTATTTAATCCAGAATATAAACTCTTTAATGTTGAAATTGCAACACTCAGATGGAAAGATGTTGGAATTCTGGAAATCGTAGGCTGGAGAAGTTACCGATCTGCAAATGGAGTAATCTTAAAAAAAAAAAAAATATATATATATATATATATATATATATATATACATACATACATACATACATACATACATACATACATACATACATACATACATACATACATACATACATATATATATATATATATACATATACATATACATATACATATACATATACATATACATATACATATACATATACATATACATATACATATACATACACATATACATATACATATACATACACAAAAAACACATGGGCCACCTGCATAGCGAACAAGTCTGTAGGAACCTGTTCACATCACCAAAGAACTAGAAAACACAAAAGCGCACAGAGAGGTAAAAAAAAATACTCTGTTGTAAAAAAAAAATCACAGTAAATAAGCAAGTGGTAGTCAAAAATGAAAAAATACAGGGTATTTAGTTAATACGTTTTTTTTTTGCAAAAAAATGTATGTTAAGCTGCTCCACCAATCGCCAAGGTATACCCATAATAGAGCAGTCCTGTCTAATGTATATAATCCCTATCTGATGTATTTAAAAACCTGATCATCTGTATAGTACCTGTATGAACAGGGCTCAGAGAGAAAATATCCACGTTGAACATGCGAGATGGATAATGTTTTGATTTGAACAACACATGCCGAAATCCCTACAATTCCATCCTCGGATAATATCACTGAGGATATTAATGGTCGTCTGAGGAAGGTTCTGCCTCTGGTCATCAAGATCCACTGCTGGCAGCCTCTGCATAATCACCATCCAAAGACGTCCCCAATGTGCTTGGTGGGAGAGAAGTCTGGAGACTCTTCCGCCATGGCAGAACAAGGCCGTATGTCGCTCATGTTACTGGAAATTTTGTTTCTATTCTTTCATAATTTGAAGATCAGTGATTTTTCCATTGTTCCATGACTTTTCCTTCTTGCTGTTGCAATTTCAGTGTTGAGGGTCTATTTTTTTTTTTTTTTTTTTTGCTTTTCACAAGATAAAAGTTCAGTATAGATGTATAGATCTGCAAAACGCTCATATTTCAATCCCCTGAACGTATCGTGATCACCATAGTCTGGAGATAAATTTTTAATTTCTTGGGTCCGACCTCCTGGGAGCCTCGGCGATCCCAAGAATAAGCAACCCAAAATCCCCTGTGTGGAGGAAGGGGCATATCAGACACTGCTCAGCCACAGGCCCCTTACTCCTCTTTTTACATTCGCACGGACCGTCTCTATTCTTAGACCCTGCTCCTCTCTACGTTTGGTAACCTGACCCAGGACGCGGCCTGCAGAGGTACAATTTTAGATATAGACAGTCATCCCGGCCAGGCTTACTTACCCAGTATCTGATATCTGTAGTGATGCCCTTTCTTATCGATGCATAAAATGCATAGTGGGAAGGGGTTGAAAAACATGGCTGCTTCCTTCCTGAAACAGCGCCGCTCCCATTCGGAGGCGGTGAGTGGTATCGCAGCTCAGTCACAAACCATTGTAATGTCTTGGTGTACCGGCTTGATCACAATACTTTTTATTGCAGGTTGTAATTGCTGACGCAGAGAAGACTCCTCTTCCTGAAGCAGAGCACCAGCCCGCCGCGCCAGCCGTACAGTCCATGTGCTGTAGTGTTCGGGTTCCCGGCCCTCAAGGGGATGCAAGTTTGGATCGGCTGATGCTGTCTGAAAAGTTGTCACAACTTCCCCCTGAACGATCTGCGGGTTGTCAGGAGGAACTTTCAGTACTGCCGGATGATAGCGAGGCGATCGCGGAGTCATCTCACAAGGAAGTCGCCCATGAAGAAGCCACGGCTGGAAAACCAGATAATCGTCTGGACGACACATCAGAAGGTAATTACCTGGAAACGTGTCGTCATAATCATTGAGATGCCATCCTTTTACTATCGTGCATTCTAACTGATGGGGGACATTTCCACTGATTTCTTTTTTTTCCCGAACCATCTGTCGAGCTTAAAATAATAAGTCAAGACCCCCTCAAAGTGGTCTGAATCCACCGATATCCACGCGATCGGCTGATAGTCTGTTTCAGGAAGTGAGTCGAGGGTCCCAGAAACGGACTATGTCTAGGGGTAGGGAACGATAGGGCATGTTGGGTTACGGCCTGCCGTTACATCGCCGGCAGAGGAGTCTTTGTCGTAGAGCTGTGTATGAGGGGAGACGGGGGATGGCTGCCGGCCTATCGAATGTTTAGCCTTAAGTATACTCTCCTTATTGTTCACTCACAGCTCCTCTTCTGGCCATATGATAGATGCAGCCAGTGATTGACTGCAGCGGTCACACGTCCATAGGGCCATGACACTGGCTCTCTACTTCCTCTGCCTGCTATATGGACATATGACAGCAATGACATGATTGGCTGCAGCAGTCACATGTCCGTCTAGAAGCGGAAACATGGAGATCGGCGCAGGGCCCGCTCTGCTGGACGACGAGTTGGGAGTGACTTCTAAGTTTGGTATACTCTGCTTCTATTATTTTATAGCTGGATTGCTTGGAAAATGTTTAATAAAGGGGCAAACACTTTAAGGGATGTTAATCTTAGCTTGCTTGAATTTTCCAAACTTATTGTTTATTAGCCGAGTTGGCATTAAAGGGGTTGTCTCAAATATTTCGCCATGTGGATGTTATAGTGAATGGGTAGAGAGATATGTCTCATAATGCTGCCTCCATCATTCTTCACTGTGGGTATGGTGATCTTCTGGTGATTCGCAGTGTCAGCTTTGCAACTTTTTTCTTGTATTATGGCCAAAAAGTTTCACCTTTTTAGTCTCATCAGAACACATTTTCCCAACTTTTAGTAGGCTTGATGTAAGTTTTGGTAAAATATAGTAGGACTTGGATGATTTTCTTTGTCAGCAAAGACTTCCATCTTTCCAGCCTACCCCACTGGATACACATATTAAGAATACGGGAGATTGCTGTCACATGCAGGACACAACCAGGACTTGCCAGAAATTCCTGCAGCTCCTTTAATGTTATTGTAGGCCTCTTGGCAGCTTTCCAATGCAATTTTCTTCCTGTCTTTTCTTCAGTGTTTGACGGATGTCTAGTCCCAGGTAACGTTACTGTTTTGCCCAATTTAACCCACTTCTTGATGAGATAGTAATAGTGTCCTTGTTATATCTATTGCCTGGGAATTTGTTTTGTTTCCTTCTCCTGACTAACCACATTGCACTATGAGATCCCTTTGCTGTGTTGTCAGCTGTTTACAGGCCAAAAAAATGTCAGGGAAATCCTGCAAGAACAGCAAAACTTTCTGATGGGGTGATCCGAATCGCTTTAAGTGATGGTGGCTGAGTACTGACTACTCTGTAACATGAGGGTAACTTTTTCGGCACTGGCTTTCCGGCACCATTTACCACGCACAGCGCCCTATGATTACTAGTGGCAGTTACTGGTATTACAGCTCGACCATTGAAGTGAATTTGACTGAGCTGCCATGCCGTGCTCAGCAGCTACAAAATGTACGGAGCTACACCAGAAAACAAAGGAGGAGGTGACCGCATTGGCGAGGACAGCATGGCCCCTTCACACTTCGGAGACCGACCACCTCTGATAGGCAGATGCAAGAAGAGTATGCTGACGGAGACTAAGGCCGCCTGCGACCGCAGCTGACGTGGACGCCTCTGCTCCTAGTCATGACACGCTTCTTGGCTCATGCGGAAAGGTTACGTTATCCCAGCCCCCAGCAGTCATCCTCCTTCTAGATTATGTTACCGGCTGCGTAGTTTTCTTGAAAGACGGGAAGGAAGATTCTGCTGCCCCCCTGGTTCCTTCCTAGTAATCGGGTCTGGGGGTCACGGTCTACATCGTCGTATTCGGGATATGTCTGGGGTTTCCAGCAATCATTTCACAGGTAACAGGCGACATGCATGGCTGCAGTGAGAGCGGCACCCTGGTGCCATGTGCTGGAAGTGGCGTTTAAAGGGACACTGCGCATGGGTGGCATGGATTGTTCTAGGGGCACAATTGCCAGTCACACTTTTTTGGGGGGGTATTTACCACCTTTTAGCTTTGCAGCAGCTGATAACAGGCTGCTATTTTAATGGCACATTCCAGCGATGATGGTGTCAGATTTACCTTCAGGTGCTGGCAAAAACGGGATAATATCTTTAAGGAAATGGCAAAGAAATTCCCTACTCTGGCCGCTGCTCTGCTTTGGCTTATTATTTATGGCCGACTATACCAGTAATATATAAAAATTCACCCAGGATGTCTGTGACACCTAAACATGTGCTCCTGTGACCCCTGTACATGTGCTCCCATCACCCAACTCCTCGGTGACGTCTAGTGATCCTATAATGTTATGGTAGGGTATCCATAATTCCTCCGCGGCTGCAGAACCTTGTCTTACAAAGTGTTTTATAGAGTGAGTGAAGATTATGTATCAGTCCAACAGTAATTCACCGCCACTCATCCCTGTATAATCGGGGTGTGATTGTTATCCACAATTACAAGTAAATGGAAAGTTCTCCTGTTAGAAATATATATCGTTTTTAGGGTTGTTTTTCATTGCAGTCTTCTCTCTTTCCCTCCTTGTAGATGCGGAGCCGTATATGAATCTCACCTTTGTGAAGAACGACCATTATGAGAAGGGGAACGACGTGGTGGTCGTACACGTGTACGTGAAGGAGGTCTGCCAGCCGACATCCCGGGTGTTGTTTCGGGAGCAGGATTTTACGCTGATTTTTCAGACAAGGTAAGAACCAGGATTGTTCTTCTATGACTAGTTATAGCCATGTGTATTGGCCTAATCGAGGCAAAAAGGGCGCTCTCCTTCTGGCCGCCTGCTCTCCTTCTGGCCGCCTGCTCTCCTTCTGGCCGCCTGCTCTCCTTCTGGCCGCCTGCTCTCCTTCTGGCCGCCTGCTCTCCTTCTGGCCCCCTGCTCTCCTTCTGGCCCCCTGCTCTCCTTCTGGCCCCCTGCTCTCCTTCTGGCCCCCTGCTCTCCTTCTGGCCCCCTGCTCTCCTTCTGGCCCCCTTCAGGCCGCCGCCAGCTCTCCTTCTGGCCGCCTGCCTGCTCTCCTTCTGGCCGCCTGCCTGCTCTCCTTCTGGGTGGCCGGCCGCCTGCCTGCTCTCCCTCTGGCTGGCCGGCCCCCTGCCTGCTCTCCTTCTGGCTGGCCGCCCGCCTGCCTGCTCTCCTTCTGGCTGGCCGCCCGCCTGCCTGCTCTCCTTCTGGCTGGCCGCCCGCCTGCCTGCTCTCCTTCTGGCTGGCCGCCCGCCTGCTCTCCTTCTGGCTGGCCGCCCGCCTGCCTGCTCTCCTTCTGGCTGGCCGCCCGCCTGCCTGCTCTCCTTTTGGCTGGCCGCCCGCCTGCCTGCTCTCCTTCTGGCCGCCTGCGCATTTACCACTTGTTGTATACCAATCGTTTTTGGTTTTTTTTTTTTTTTTTTCCTTTTCAGAGACCTAAATTTTCTCCGTCTCCATCCTGGTTGTGGCCCTGACACGGTGTTCAGGTGGCAGGTAAAGCTCAGGTGAGAATCGCCACGTGAGGATTCACGGTGTGACTTGTCATTTGCTGCCGTGGTCACATTCGCTTTCTCCGCAGGAACCTTATAGAGCCGGATCTGTGCAGATACAGCTTCACTGGGATCCGCATTGGTATCACCCTCCAGAAGAAGCAGTGTCAGAGGTGGGGCGGACTGGAGGCCCCCGCCGCACAAGGTCTGTACCCTGAATTCCACCATTGGTCTATTTCCGGGGTCCTCGTTACCGCAATATTGATGTTTTAATCTTTGATAACCTCTTGCGTTGCCCAAGCCAGTGCCCCTTTCTGTGGTATAAAGGGGTGATATATGGATTTGTGGTTTTCATTATTTTTTTGCTACGTATTTGCTGCTAAACAAAGCCCTACTTTCCCCCCTTTTTAAGGTGCAGTGGGTGGTGCAAAGGTGGCAATGCCCGCAAGTCCTGCACCCCTCGACAAGGCGCAGCCTGGAAGTAACCAGCACTCGCTCTCCAGCAAAGAGGAACCCAGAGCCGTGGAAAAGGAGAAGCCGCGAGTCGAGGATGCAAATTTGGACAAAGTGTCGTCCAGAGCAGCGGCCGATCACGTTCCTGTAAAGCCAGAACCGCTCATGACTTCGGTTGGTATCAAAAGGTTTCTGTAATTTATATCTGGACGGTTTTATTGGTGAGAGTGATCGTTTGTATGCTTGTGTATCCATGTATCTCCTTTAGGTCCCACAAATGGGATGCCAGTTAAAGGGGTTGTCTATTACCCGGGCGACCCTCTGAGTCCCTGTGTTACCTTTTGTAAAAATTCCAAATAGTACTTCACTGTAAATTTTTTTTTTTTTTTTTTTTTTTTTTAAGGGCATCTTCGTATAAAGCAGGTGTATACTACATCTTATAAACTCCATCTTGCATCTCATGAACTCCAATCTGTACGTTTCTTTTTCTTCATAGCCTAAGCCAACGTGCATGGTGCCCCCGATGACCCACAGCGCCATGAGCAGCGACAGTGCTCAGGAGGAAGAGGAGAAGCGAGTGTGTCTGCCGGGTTTTACCGGTCTGGTCAACCTGGGAAACACCTGCTTCATGAACAGCGTCATCCAGTCCTTGTCCAACACCCGAGAGCTGAGGGATTATTTCCAAGGTTTGTGGCTTTATGTTTCATTCATGGCTTCAGCATAAGAACGCAGTAGTGTAGGAGGATGCATCCTATCACCCCTGCATCTATTCTTTTCTTAGTATTTTTTTCCCCCTTGTTACTCAATAGATCATTCATTTGAATCTGAGATCAATTGCAACAATCCCTTGGGGACCGGAGGGCGTCTTGCGGTCAGTTTTGCCGTCTTGTTAAGGGCTCTTTGGAAAGGAACTCATCACGCCTTCCAGCCATCAAAACTCAAGGTGAGCCTAACATAGAACATCTACGTACAGGGGGCTTCGCATGTTTCTGTGCCTCCCGACTTAATGGCAGTTTGGATCAAACTCTGCTCTGTGTTACCTCTGATGGAGGGGCGCAGAGGGACTGAAGATGGCGGGATCCAGCAATCCAACCATCTTTGCAGCAGTGCTCAAAAGCGCGTCGTCATTAGGCATCCTCTGATGCCCCGAGGTAGGCGATAACAAAGCGGTAAACTACAGAATTAAAACTCCCTCCGTTCTTGAGGACAGAGGATTTTTAACAAGAGGTAAATTGCAAAGTTGCTTGTTTTTACAAAGACTTTTCAATTCTTCTCATGTAACAAGATGAGATAATACCTATAAAAGGGTTATTATATCTCTAGGACATGCCATTACTTGATGATTGGCGGAACTTTTTTGGACCCCCACTGTTGTGAAAAATAAAGGGGCCAAAGGGCTGGTGCAATACTGTGCTCCCTTGTAAGTTTCAGCGCCGTAGATCTTGTACTGTTTTTCATTAAATGTCTCCCCTCTCGGCCACATGTAGTGTGAGGAAATCCAACCCGCCCTGTCCGCTGATATTGGGCCCCCTCGCACAGTGGGGTCTGGGGCAAAGAAAAACAGGGAAGGGAATGCAAGACTTAACCCACTGCTGCAGTCTGTTCATTCCCAGGATCGTTGGGGTCCCTGAGGTCAGACACCCATCTATCTTGGTGATGGTTAGGATTCGCCACCACTTTACAAGATGGGAGTAGTCATTTATTTTCTTCCACATAAAGGACCGATCAATAGAGCTTTCAGTGCAATTTATGGAAGTTCAAACGAAAGGTGCAAATTTTCTAGGTATTCGTTGCTAAAGTTCTGCCCGTAAAATGCTACAGTTTGCTCTTGTTTAGTGCAGTACTTATTGCATGCACCACAAGTGCCGTAACGGCTCATTCAGACGTCCATGATGTACGGACCCGGACGCAGGTCTCCTGACCCAAACTTGACAACCTCATAGGAATATATGAGGCAGACGAGTGCAGCTCAGGAGACCCGCAGCCGATCCTGCATCGTGGACATCTGAATGAGGCTTTCGGCTGTGTCTGGTGCTTCTGCCCGGCCTTTTATTTGGCTGAATGGGGTTAAGGTGCAGTACCTCTGATGAGCTGTGCAGTATCTGGAATGGGGAAAATGGGGCTCACTTCTTATCTCTAACATGAAATCTCCCCTTTACTCTTTCCCAGGCGATCGTTGCTAGCAAAGCAAGTCAGTTCACTGGCTACGCTCAGCACGACGCCCAGGAGTTCATGGCTTTCCTGCTGGACGGACTCCACGAAGATCTGAACCGGATTCAGAATAAGCCATACACGGAGACGGTGGATTCGGACGGGCGGCCAGATGAGGTACAGGGATCCATCCAGAGCTGCCCTTTATTTACCTCGCGTATCGTAAGCGGGAAGTGATCCAGATACTTTTCTACTTTTGCATAAGTGCTGGATCAGGAAGGATAATTGCAAATATAACATTAAAAATTAATGTTCCAGGCAATGGTCTGGGGATGTTTGCAAGAAAGAAATTGATAGATGCTAAGTTGCACTCCGCTCCCTCAGGCCGGAGAGGACATTAAAATTCTATTTTCTTTTCTTTTCTTTTTTTCTGCTTTTCTTACAGGAAGTTGCTGATGAAGCATGGCTGCGGCACAAGATGAGGAATGACTCTTTTGTGGTCGATTTATTCCAGGGCCAATACAAATCAAAGTTGGTTTGCCCAGTCTGTGCTAAGGTATGGATCTCCTATAGAGCCCACTGTGACATGTATAGATGTTATCTCACATCGCTTAACCCTTCCTATAGAGCTGCAGGTGATGACTTCTTTTAACTTTTTTTTCCAACTGGACAAACCGTTCCCCAAAAATGTGTTCTAGTATTATTATCCCAGTTTTTTACAATTCTAAGGCTCCTTCATGTAGTTTATCATCAACGTATAATCTTTAGGAAGCTCCGTCCTAAATGTGACCGACCAAAGAGCAGCAGCCGAGGGTGATAACAGGAGGAAAGGTTTCATTAATGCTTTTCCCTAACACTCACTTTTTTGGGGGTCACTGAAAGCTGGGTGAGAAGGTCATGATTAGTAAATGGGGTGATAAGAAAAAAGCTCCTGTATCCCCTTATAGAGACATGACTGTAAGGTGGGTGATGACATGGAGAAAAGTTCCTGCAGGAGGAAATGAAAGCCGTAACACACACGGATTAGTAAGTGTGGTGATAACCTGAAGAAAAGTCCCAAAATTCTCTTTCCCTGAGCTCACTGAAGGTTATACAGGGTTAGCGATGACCTTAACAAGCTGTGATTTTTAGGGTGATAACATGAGGAAATGTTCCTGGTTTATACCTGAAATTTTAAACCGGAACGAAAGAATTTTAGGAGAGGTGACTACCAGAACAGGCTGCGATTAGTAAGATGGGTGATAACATGAGGAAAAGTTCCCGTTTCCCCCTCCCTAGAATCACTGCAGTCTGTGACTATTGAGAGGGCCGATAACAAGAAGAAAAGTTCCTGCAGCAGAAGAGATAAGCGAGACACATCGGGTCCTTCTTTACCACGTCACGCACAAAGCCAGGAAACAAATGGACATAATAATACTTTCCATCCTGGTCCCTGAATCTTGCACTTAGGATATGTATATAATGTTTCTTTTACATTTAGTAAATATAAATAATAATTTTTATTTATTTATATTGCAGTAATATAATATTAGCTGTTGATAATTTGTTATTTTTGTGATGCGTTCAGGCACTCGGTGTACTTGGATGGGATCCTGTAGATGGGATCTGACCTCTCGTGCTTTCTTCCTACACACAATATTGTACTAGACGATATCTGTACTAAAATATTGTTTTTAGGTTGAGGTTATTACGCCTTGAACGGCTCATTTCTTGTATCTACAACCAGAGTCCGCATCTTTTATATTTCTTGGGTGTATCGTTATGTCTCCCTGTGGACCAGACGGCCGGCGTGTGTGGGGTCATGATGTCTGACCGCCATAAAGGTGGAAAAAAATAGTGAAATAATGGGGGGGGGGGGGAAAGCCTGCGTTTCAACCATAGTTTTGTGGGTTTTGATTTAAAGGGATATTCCTATCTCCTAGATACTATCAGAATTTGTAGTAGATGTAATAATAATTAGCTAATGGCTTCAATTAAAAATGTAGGGTAGTTCTTCTGATGAGCGATGTTGCTTACCCCATGTGCAGGGCATTGCAGTAGCTAAGGTATCAATGGTTACGACCACTCATATAGTGACAGTTGTTTCTGGTTGTAACCATGGATACCAATGCCCTGCATAAGGGGTAAGCAACATAACTTATCAGAAGAACTGTACTACATTTCTAATTGAATGGATTTTCTGATGTCGTTGTTATTGTTACACTTACTACATATTGGGATAGGATCTTGGAGATGGGAACACTGTCCAGGCCAGTATCTATAGACTCACCGCCGCCTTCTTATCTCGCCGGTCATTTTACATTTATAAATTGCGTTTCTTGTTATTCCCCTGGATTCTCCGCTCTGCTATAATCTTCTCATTTTCTTCTCGCAGGTTTCGATTACCTTTGATCCGTTCCTGTATTTACCGGTCCCTTTGCCACAGAAGCAGAAGGTCCTGACTGTGTTTTACTTTGCAAAGGAGCCGCATAAGAAACCCATAAAGGTGAGGCTGATCCGAGCCGTCCGTGTCTCCTGGTGAAGGAGGTGATGGATGTGCCTCTCCTGTGCGCAGCCATATGTGTGATCTGTACACCTCTCCGGAATATAGATCATGTTTGTATATTTTACATCATTTATTGAATAATTTCTCCCTTCTAGTTCTTGGTCAGTATCGGGAAGGAAAACTCCAGTGCGGCCGATGTTCTCGAGTCCATTTCTCAGAGCGTCCGAGTGAAAACCGAAAATCTTAGGCTAGCGGAGGTATCCATTACTTTTTATTGAATCGCTAGTTTCTATTTTTTTTATCAGTAATTTTTCAATGACAACGTGATGCGCAGAACACAATTCTGCATAGTGCCAGGACAGGGCAATGATCTCCCACATTTATGATCAGGCAGAGAGCTCCTGAATTGCTCTGCGTGATCATGGAGAAAACTGTGCAGCCATACAGTTCTATAGCTGCACATTCCCCTCTCTCCCTCCGAGGGAGGACATCGGCGTCCAACCTCCTGTTACTATGACGTATGTTTGGGGAGGTGAGCACCGGACCCCCAGGTCTACAGCATTTACTCTCCCAATACCATCCAACTGGGATCCTAAAATCTACCATTTTACTGCTGTGGACCCCCAGGACTTGCGGTCATCTAATATTGAGAAAAATGTCTGTGATTTCAAAGGGGACAACCCCGTTTAAAGTAATATTTTGAGATACAGAACCAGACCTAATCCCTGAACCAGAATGATGCCGCCTCTAAGTGTATGACTCCCATTCAGACTGTGGCATATTTAGTAGCCGTCTGTAAACATCTGCAACTTTTTTCTTCATCTGGTGACATGCCCGACTTTTAGAATTCTTTACATTTTTCTTCTAGGTGGTGAAGAATCGACTGAACCGCATGTTTAACCCCTCGTGTTCTGTGGATTTGGTCTCTCCTACCGACCAGCTGTTTTGCTTTGAAGTTTTGTCACCTGAACTCGCTAAGGAGCACGTCATCGTATTACAAGTCCAGCAGGTAATCCACGATTCTTCAACTTTTTTTTTTTCCAAACTTCGCCACTACTTTGTCATTATTAATGAGCCCAGGGTGGTATGGCTGGCAGCATCTGGTGTGGTCAGGGGGCCAATGCTTGTTTCTTCCTGTTCAGATGGAAGGCTCCTCTTCCAGTAAGGATTATCCTCTTTGATGACCCTGGGTTCATTAATAAAATGACTTAAAGTAGTACTTTTTAAATTTTTTAACTCGAGAGCATTTTACAAAAGTCGCAATCGGTGCATGTGTGAAACACTTTGTTAAGCCAGCGAGCGCCCCTGATATTGTACGCTAGAGAGCCTTAAATATGCCGGAAATGTTTAGTAGGGTCTGACTGTGGGACCCCTGCCATGCATGTGCCCCCTTGAACATTCCTGATTAGGAGATGCGAACTCAAGAGATGTTGAAACCACCAAGGATTTCACTAGGCTTTACTCTGTCGCCTCATTGGGGGACACAGGACCATGGGTGTTATGCTGCTGTCCACTAGGAGGCGACACTATGCATAATCTGAAAAAGATTAACTGTGGCTCCTCCTCTGCAGTATACACCCCTGGACGGCGTCAGCCTTCCACCAAGGATTTCACTCGGCTTTTCCTATTAATGAATGTGGAATATATCCATCTGTGCGTAAGTTTGTACATCTGTGCACTCTTTCCATAAATGATTATCGCTCCCTTTCCGCACAGCGTCCCCAAGTACCAAGTATCCCAGTTACCAAATGCTCCGCCTGTCAGAAGAAGCAGCTTTCTGAGGAGGAGAAGTTGAAGCGGTGCACCAGGTGCTATCGCGCCGGATATTGCAACCAGTGAGTATTTGTCTAAAGTGCACCTGTCGCTGCCATTTTATATGACCGATTTAAAGGGGAGGTATTTCCACCATGTAAAGCGATGGAATATCATTACATTACGCCCTCGTCGGTCCTGAGAATGACGGGGTCTTGGTGCTGACTGAGCGCGTATTACACGTCCCGTGGGTCACACATTTCTCTAACATCCTAATTTCGGATACATTCTATTTTTTTTCTACTAAATTATTACTTCTACTTCTCAGGGTTTGCCAGAAAACACACTGGCCTGAACACAAAGTATCCTGTCGGCCTGAAAATATCGGGTATCCCTTCTTAATTAGCGTCCCAGAGTCACGGTTGACTTACTCGCGTCTTGCACAGTTATTGGAGGGTTATGCAAGGTAAGTGATACGCCAGCCGTACAATGACCCTAGAGCAGTTTTTTTTTTATTTCGGAGGAGGTGGGGGGTGATGCATCTAATCTCCGTCTTGGGATCTACCGCTTTCACTGACTGCTCCTTCATTCCTCTTTATGTAACCTGTAGATGATGTACAGCCGATGCAAAACATTTATGTAGAGGACTTTTCGTGGTCACAACTTATAGGTGTCTGTTTCTCCAAATTTAATGGGGTTGTCCAGTTAAAACAAGTCATTGCTGAGTGGTTGATGTCCCACCGCTGGGATCGGCACTGATCGGCAGAGCGAGGAACTTCATTGATCCTCTATGAGGGGTTCTCGGAAAGAGCAGCGCTTGGCATCCCCATAGAGAATGAATGAAGCAGGGGTCGGGCATATGCACTGCTGCTCCATCTGCCGATCAGTGGGGGTCTCGGTGATCAGACCCCCCACCCATCACCAAGTTCTGGATAGATATAAGTAATCAAAATCATATCAGTGGGGGTCCGACACACAATACCCCCTACCGATAAGCTGTTTCTCACCTGCTTAGACTTTCACTTCTTCAGTGTATCGGAGGAAGTCTGCACATAATACATGTTGCATATTTCAGCCTAGAGTAATAATTTGTGTTTATGATGTGAGTTTTCTGTAGGTAAATGATTCTTTGCTGTTGTATGATGTTTATTTCTTCCTCCAGGTATTCGGTAAATGTTTTCCAGCCTCCCTTCTTACCCGGAAGGACTTCCCCAGAGCAGCCCCCACAACCACTAAGTCCGGAGAAGCCTGACGCGCCGTCCCAGCCCGGCTGCACATCAGCAGAAGAAGCTTCTGAGGATACCAGAGACCCTCATTCTGCACAGTCGGGACTCCTCGGACCTTCTCCGTGTCCTTCACTACAGCCAGAGATAGGAGACTCCAAAGTGCAGGGAAAGACCTGTGCGGACCGGCATTCATCGGTCGGAACGGCCTCTGGCTTCTCGGAGCAATCGCCAGACACCTTAAAAGAGTTAGATTCAGGGGGCGAAAAAGAGACGTCTTATGAAAAATCCGTCAAACCCGAAGGTATTTGTTATTCGTGTGACGTATTAGTGATGTAGCGGGGGGATCACAACTAAGAAAAGTGTCTCAAAAAATCCAGCCGTGTGGTTGCTCCATGGTGTGGTCTTGCTAAATCCAGAATTTTGGCTTTTTTTTTTTTTTTTTTTTTTTTTTTATCGTAGCTGCTGTTGCTGGTTACCAGCAGTCGGTGGAGTCCTCAAGTTCCCACGCCGCCCTATTTTATATCATCCTCATTGATTCCTCCGGTAGAGAGGTGAAGCTGGAAGATAAAGGTTTGTTTTGTGCTCCTGAGAGATATTTAGAACTCCACCATCCCAAAAAATATGCTGAACCCATGCGGCCATTGCTTCTTGTAACCTGGCCCCGATACTTGGCCGCACTCCAATCACAAAATTACAACCTCCTAAATGCTGCTATCAAGCACGATCGGGCATTTAATAGGTCTCCAACATGGCTGCCATCATTTCTTATGGCTATTTGCTCCCTGCACGATGCGATTGTGGGGTGTTGGTGGATTGCTACGGCAGCTGGGGGCCTGCAGAAGACCCCAATGTCTGCAATGATATATGCCTAACTTGTGGCTGGACTTTATAGATCGTCAATTTCACAATACACAACAGTATTACAGTATTCTACAAGAGATCAGAGATTCAGGTCCCCTAAGGGGGACTAGTTAAATATGTAACATAAAATTAATAATTTAATAGAGACAATTATATAATTTTAATGGCCCCAAAATGTTAAGAGAAAAATGTGAACAGAAGAAAAATTTACATACTTGGCGTTGCTTTGCAATTATTTACCTGAACGAAGAAAATCTAAAAAGATTAATGCTATAATAAATAATAATAATGAAAAAAAAATAACAATACCAAAATTGCCCTTTTTTTTTTCTTTTTGGTCTGCACATTTAAATTTAGGTGGCAGGAATAATACTGCAGACTATTCCTCTGTCAAAAATGCAGTAAAAGTCTGAGTCCACTCCGTCAGCTATCTTATGCAAGGTCGGTATGGTTTCATCTTCACGTCTTGCCCCTTTTTTTTTTGCTCACTGCAGGGGACGCGGTGCTGGACCTGTCGTCTGAGGACTGCTCGCTGGCTCTGGTCTGGAAGAATAATGAGCGGATGAAGGAGTTTGTGTTGGTCGAATCTAAAGAGCTGGAGTGCGAAGATGATCCGGGGTCTGCGAGCGAAGCTTCGAGGGTCGGCCTCTTCACCCTGGAGCAGTGTCTCAATCTCTTTACCAAGCCCGAGGTCCTGGCTCCAGAAGAAGCATGGTGAGGGTAATGCAAACATCTGGGGCAATGGCCGCCATCCGGTGCCTGTCCTGCTTCTTACAACACTACGACTCCCACCATGCTGAAAGTTGTAGTGCTGAAACAGTTGGACAGCCACACATTGGAGACCCCTGATCTGTGACCATGCCTGTTATGTGAGTCACCACTTGGGGGTCCTGTGATGAATCTTGCGATCACTCATCGGCTTTTTCTTTGACTCCCTGCAGGTACTGCCCCAAGTGTAACCAGCACCGAGAGGCGTCCAAACAGCTGATGCTATGGAGGCTGCCGAACATCCTGATCATTCAGCTGAAACGTTTCTCCTTCCGCACATTTATCTGGAGAGACAAAATAAATGACCTGGTGGACTTCCCTGTCAGGTAACGTCCCTTCCTCACCGCCCATCATCAGCGACTTTATGCTATAAAACACCATCAGTCCTCATTTACCAAATCTGACATATCTTTCACCACAAGCGATGGAGACGGTGGTAGTGACCGGAGTTGTAGTTTACGGCCAATGGTTGCCATAAACATTAAAGTAGCTCTGGCTGCAAAATAAAACGGACGATAAAAACTAACATTGCGTTGTTGGTGCCTTCTCTTTCCTTCCATAGGGGTCTAGATCTCACTACGTTCTGCATCGGTCAGAAGGAGGACCACCAGAGGCCGATCTATGACCTGTATGCAGTGATAAACCATTATGGCGGCATGATTGGAGGGCACTACACGGCGTACGCCAGGCTTCCCAATGAGAAGAACAGTCAGCGGAGTGACGTGGGTGAGTATTTCGGTGCCAGCATCTTGTCGGGTCTTTTTTGGGGGTCCTTGTTCGGACCATCGCACTGATGTCCTCCCTTTTTTATATTTAGGCTGGAGACTGTTTGACGACAGCACGGTGACCACGGTCGATGAGAGCCAAGTGGTGACCAGATATGCGTATGTCCTCTTCTACCGACGGCGTAACTCTCCTGTGGAGAGACCGGTGCGGGGGCATCCGGCAGATCACAGGGCCGAAACAGGAGCATCTGCGGAAGGGGCTGCTGGTCAGGTGAGAGCTGCGAGATGCACGTACACTATACCTCTGAGGGCTACTAATGGCGGCTAGTGAGGCACCAGTCATTGTAAGGATGACTAGTGCTTTACTACCGTTAGTGTGAGATTTTATTAACTGATCTGACTGTGTGGTCAGTCCCCGGGGGTCCAACCACATTCGCTTCCTTCAGCGGTGCTGGAAGACATGTTCTGACTGATGCCATATAGGCAGACTGCGGCATCCGTCCCCCACATTACGTGGGCAATGTATGATTTCCTGATGAGTGGTGGTCTAGGGATACCTTTTACTGGAGTTTTATTGGCGCAAACGTAGCAGTGTCCTTCCTACATAATGTGCCATAGATAAAATGCAAAATTGGGGACCCCCAGCATGCTGAGAAGGGGATGGATGTGGTCGGGCTCGGCAGAAGTGACATGTGCAAGTACTAGGAAAGCGATTGTCTGCTTTCTGCATCCCGCCAATAAAGTGGATGTCGCCAAAACGGAGAAATCCACGTTAAATTACAAATCTCGATCTGCGACAGGTTATCTTAATTTTTAGGGTTTTTTTTTAATTATTATTATCATACCATTACCCAGGTGCAGTGTTTTTCTTATATGCCAATGTGCCCGAGCAAACATAATACCGTGAGACGGACGGACATGTCTGCTGCCACTGATAACGGGTGAATGAGCGATTTTATACCGGCGCCTGCTCAGGAAATACTACATTTATTCTAGTAGCTTCAGCTTTCACCTTTTTGCTGCTCTCGGCATCGTACGTCTGTCGGGAGCTACGGGACGGTCTGCTTTTACAAGTCAGAATTCACCCTAAATCCATCGATGATGGCAACGATGAGGCCAAATAATCGTTTTGGAGAACTTTCTTCTAACACTTCCTCCATTATTCCTCCTGGAAATGCACATATTAAGAAGCCATAGTCGCCGTTGGAGACTACCAAAAGTAGTAAATGTAAACGGATATGGATGACCGATGCCTGGGACAGGACGCCGGCATCAGATCTGTGGGGGTCCCACAGCCGGCAACAGCCCCCATATGATAGTGATGTCTTGTCCTAAGGATCGGTGGACGACCCCTTTGAGGATTGAGCCTCAGGGACAGTATCTCTCCTCTGAACGTCACCTTTTTCCTCTACAACCTGCCGCTGGCACTTTATAAGTCGTTTTCAGCCTCTGGATGTGGAAAGTGATCGGATATCCTCAGGATTGATGATCAGTAGGGTCTGACGTACATCCCTTCTCTTCTGACTTTTCCCGAGTGGTCTGCGTGACCACCATGTAGGGAAAAATGATAAGCGCAGGCAACTCTGCAGCCCCTCCATTGTCAGAATCCCAACAATCCTTCAGCAATGGCCTATCCCTATCACTTTTACATATCCTAATGAATATCCCCCTGCTGCAGCCAGTGCCCCCGCTGGTATCTCTTCCACTACAAATAAGCCCATGGTGGTCCGAACATGAAGGGGGGAAAAGAAAAGCATATCTACCGGACTACAGGTGACCGCTGCAGCCAGTCAGCTGTCACTGATCGCAAGGAGAAGCTATTTTCTGGCTGCAGCGGTCACCAGATGTCCCCCGGGGGTCCGGTAGGTGAGTATGTGGTTTTTCTTTGTGGGGTCCCCCTGTAGTTATCCACCACGGCAGGACTTTGTGCGGCCGTGTAATTGCATCGGCGCTATTGATTACATGACTTCCTATGCACGTCCCTGTAAGGGAAAGGTATGGCCGCCCATGCTCGGATTCTTGGGGTCTTATATGCTCTTGGGGTCTTTCGTTTATAAACTGTTGATCCGTATACAGCTGATCTGTGCCGCTCGCTTGCTGTGTCTGTGCCGCTCGCTCGCTGTGTCTGGCGCCCGCCCGCTCGCTCGCTGTGTCTGGCGCCCGCCCGCTCGCTCGCTGTGTCTGGCGCTCACTCGCTGTGTCTGGCGCCCGCCCGCTCGCTCGCTGTGTCTGGCGCCCGCCCGCTCGCTCGCTGTGTCTGGCGCCCGCCCGCTCGCTCGCTGTGTCTGGCGCCCGCCCGCTCGCTCGCTGTGTCTGGCGCCCGCCCGCTCGCTCGCTGTGTCTGGCGCCCGCCCGCTCGCTCGCTCGCTGTGTCTGGAGCCCACTCGCTGCCTGTGGGGCCCTCTCGCTTGCTCTGTGCGTGCCTGTTGTTTGTCTAGACACTATTGTGCTTCTATATACCGTCCCCCAGCTCTGTCACGGGTTTCTGTGTCTGTGGCGCTTGCTCACTGTCTGTGGCGCCCTCTTCCTCACTTGGTCACTGTGTCTCTGGTGCCCGCTTGCTGGCTGTGCCTGTGGCTCCCGTTCGCTGGCTGTGCCTGTGGCTCCCGTTCGCTGGCTGTGCCTGTGGCTCCCGTTCGCTGGCTGTGCCTGTGGCTCCCGTTCGCTGGCTTGGCCTGTGGCGCTCGCTCGCTGGCTGGGCCTGTGGCGCTCGCTCGCTGGGCCTGTGGGGGCCGCTTGCTCGCTCTGTGCCTGTGGCGCTGGCTGTGTCTGTGGGGCCCACTCGCTCTCTGTGCCTGTGGGGCCTACTCGCTTTCTGTGTCTGTGGGGCCCGCTTGCTTGCTCTGTGTGCCTGTGGCGCCTGCTCGCTCTGTGCCTTTGGGGCTCGCTCTGTGTGTGCCTGTGGCGCTGGCTGTGTCTGTGGGGCCCACTCGCTTTGTGCATGCCTATGGGGCCCACTCTCTCTGTGTCTGTAGGGCTCGCTCTGTCTGTGCCTGTGGGTCCCGCTCGCTCTCTGTGCCCGCGGGGCCCGCTCACTCTGTGTCTGGGACCCGCTTGCTCTCTGTGTCTGGGGCCCGCTCGCTCTCTGTGTCTGGGGCCCGCTTGCTCTCTGTGTCTGGGGCCCGCTCGCTCTGTCTGTGCCTGTGGCGCTCGCTCGCTGGCTGGGCCTGTGGCGCTCGCTCGCTGGCTGGGCCTGTGGCGCCCGCTTGCTCGCTCTGTGTGCCTTTGGGGCTCGCTCTCTGTGCCTGTGGCGCTGCCTGTGGGGCCCACTTGCTCTCTCTGTGTCTGTAGGGCTCGCTCTCTGTGCCTGTGGAGCCCACTCGCTCTGTCTGTGTCTGTGGGGCCCGCTCGCTCTCTGTGCCTGTGGGGCCCGTTCGCTCTCTGTGTACGCCTGGCGGCACTATGTAGATGTTGTGTATCTAGACACTTTTCTGTATACCGTCCCCCCAGCTCTGACACGGGTTTCCGCACACCGCAGGCTTCCCTGATCTGGCAGGCACTGGAGGCCGAAGAGGAGGAACTTCACCATGAGGATTTACGGCGACGCCACCACCGCCATCATCATCACCACCACCGAGCGACCCCCACCACTCACGAGCCTGCCCACCTCCAGCTCTTGGACTACCCTGACGAAGCCCGCATCCGTTACCTTGTCCTCGGCACCATGGCAGCCATTGTTGCCTTCTTCTTGAATATATTCTATCCCTTTATGTCCCAGGGAAGGTAGAACTGTCCGACACCACGTCCGCTGTTGTCTCGGGGGGCGACGGCCGGACCACGATAGTTACCGGTTATGTGCAATCATTCAGCGTCAGGGGCACGAAAGTTCAATCTATTCACACGAATGTAGTGAAAACAACGACTAAGATGGCACCATGGGGGGAAATATGGAAAAATATGCTCCCCGGCCAGGAGAAATAGTGAGGAGAGACGATGCATTGGAATAATATTCTCATGTGTCCACCAAGATAACATGAAATATTGGAGAGACTAAATGCCGCCCGCTGGTAAAATATCACCGTCCTCCGTTTATGGAAATTCTTTAAATTATTATTATTATTAATTTTTTTTTCAATTCTCCCCTGAGGTTTTTCATTAAATATTTGCCGGTATGTCCACTAGATGGCGCTAAGCTGCTTATTATAACTGTATGATGTAGTATTAGCACAAGGTGAGTTATGTTGGGTGGTCACGTTGCATGGCGAGACCCCCAAAATTAGCCTCATTGTCTCGGTGGATTCCTTTAGGCGTGCTGAATATGTGACCAAGCTCTTGCTTGTTCCCGGAGCATGCTAGGATGGGGGTCGTAGTGATTCTGGCCATATTTATCACTAAATTGGGTCTTCGGGGGCCGAATTGAGGCTGTGCTCCTATCGGCCGCCAGGTTTTGGTGTGTAACCTGGGAACTTTTATTGCATAGATTATTTTCTTAACATCCACGGATTCACGAAGGAGGATTTTAAGGACCTTAAAGGGGTTTTCCACAACATAAACGGGTAAAATTGCAAATCGCTTGTAAAAATGGGCAATTTTGCAAGTTACTCCTTGTTAAAAATATAATCTCCGTTCTCCTAGGCGAGGAGCACAGCACTTTCAAGCTTTTTGCTATTGAGCTTGCAAGTGCTGCCCCGAAGATGGCGAGTCCGTGCTGCGCTCCTACAGCCGCTGCTTGCATTATTGGAGAGAGCTTATCGGACTAGCGACTCGGCCATGCCGCTGGTCCGAGCTGTCAATCATGCAGGAAGCCTGAATGCTGGGGAGCGGCGTGCTCCTGAAGAATGATCCTGAGACTGCCCCTTTAAATACCTGGGTCCTTTAAGAGCATGTGATAGGTAATTGCACTTTTACCGGTTCCTTAAAGGGGCTGTCTGAAATTAGAAATGGCGCCGACATGTCTGCTGTTTTCCAGTGAATGGTGTCCGTCTGCAATACCGGATGCTGCCTGTGGACACGAGAGGCGCTGTTTCTAATTTCATATAGTCCCTTTTTTAAAGAAATCCGTCCTGTTTTCTGCAGAAATTGTGAATGTGTTGCACAGCAGATTACTACATGTCTGATGCCGGACATAAACACAAGACGGAGATCTCTCCCGATTCCCCCATATTCATGGATGTTCGATCCAGTCGCACTTTCCTGTTTTTGTTTTTTTCGTGGGCACAGGGGTCGGCTCTGCTCCGGCACCGGCTTCTAGCTTAAAAACACAAAGATCGGACCTTTTACACGTGACCATTGTTTCCACCGACCTCGTCGGGGTCCCCCCAGGGTCGTACGACTTTTGTCCAATGCGTTTCGGGAGCATTAAGTCGCATTAACACCAGGGGAAATGTGACATTCCTCCGCCGTCCCCCGCCACTCAAAGGATTTTTCTCTGCAATATCCACTAAGAAATTGAATAAAACCTAATCCCATAAGCTTCGGATTAAAGTTTTTGCGCGGTGTGGAAAATCCATTCTCAGATGGGGAGTTAATAGTTAACAAAGGGGCCCCCCACGTTCGCGATCGTCCTCCAATAGCCAGAGGAGATGGCGACTGCGACGAGCGTCTCTCTGGAGGACAGAACTGTGCAATTCTTCACTTCTCCTGTGGGGGTGCTGTAGGGAAACTAAGCTGATCCATCACTGCAGGTGCGATCCTGCGATCAGCGTCGAATACATTGTCCCCCTTCACTGATTTCACTGTATATCTGAGCAATTTAATAGGTAATTTTGCTTTAAGTGAAAATTTTGTCAGTAGAGAACGGTTTACAGAAATAAGCCGGGCTTTGATCTTATTCTCCCCCCACCTAATTACTTGGATTTGACGTCCAATAATCCACTAAAATCCCAAATAAATGCGCTAAGCAATTCCTGAACGTCGGGGTGAAGAATGTGGCGAGATCTTGAGACGACGGCCATAGACTCGCGGTGTCTTTACCGGAAGCGCTGATGATTTCCACCCCCATCGGGGGACTTTGATAGTTGGAGGTCTTCTGTTCAGGATACTCCTCTATTAGAGTGAAGGCAGCTACCAAGAGCGTCTCCTTCCCTGGAGGACCCAACGTGTCCACATTGCACAGGACGCCCTTTTATTTCAGATGAGAACGGTGTAATACTTCTTTTTCCCCAGTGGTGGCACTGCAGGGAAATACACGGTTCATCGCTTACCTCCGATCATGGCTGATTTACTGAGGACGCCGTAGTGCTTTCCTTATTAAAGGTGATTATCTAAAATGTATGTCCTCACTCCATCTCTACTAGCTCCGTGGGGAGGGCATCCGGCCGCTGATCTCCTCTCAGCAGTCCCATGTAAATTGAATAAAGGGAGAGGGCACCACTGGTTCATTCAAAAGGGGGGACACAAGTCTCCTGCCCTGGAGGTCAGACCACCAGTCTAATAGAGATCATCTCTCCTGTGATTTGGTGATTTTATTCCTAGCGGAATATCCCTTTAAGTAGTGGAATTACTCCCATCATTAACAGGACTGATCCTGTGCTATATCAGTAGTCCGTAACTACAACTCCCAGCATGTTTCGCAGGAGCTGGTGAAGGGAAAAAGCCATCCTGTTAATGTTCGGTGGGGTCCGACCTCTTCGATCTCCGCCGATCCTGGGAAAGTGGAACTTCCGCATTGGTTTAGGGAGTTTCACTGCACAGCGCCACCTCCTGGCTGTGCAGGGAACTGCATCTCGGCTCCATTCTAGTGAACAGAACCTGGTTGCACCGATGTGGGAGCTGTAATGATGGCCATATTGATTGGCGGCCATATTGGTGGCACCCAGTGTTACCATAATGAAGCAGGAGTGAAACACTCCAATCTTTAGACGGTCAAGGGATTTAGGTAACTTGTACGGACCCGTCGCCGTCACTACATGGCATTTGCAATAATCTTGTTAATCCTCTCGGGGCATTAGGAACGGTGCAATACTCAGATATGTATTTTTGTACTTTAATTTTGGTCTGCGCAGCCGTAACTTTAATATGACGTCTATTTATACTCAGAGATTTTTTACGAGCTCGGCTTAATCCTGCGATCAGACGGCGATCAGGAGCTTTGTTTGCAATGTTTTCACCTGAATAAAGACATTTTATTTTTGAATGCCTGGGGTATGCGAGGTCGATGTTGTGGGCGCTGTCATGCTGAGGTATGCGAGGTCGATGTTGTGGGCGCTGTCATGCTGAGGTATGCGAGGTCGATGTTGTGGGCGCTGTCAATCAAATAAAAATTATATATAAAAAATCTATAATTATTTCTACCTGTATAATCAATAAATAATTCTGAACAATTAAATTGTAGATTTCCCTTATTTCATTTTTTTTCATATTAATCTCAATATGATTGTAACTTTTTCACCTCCGTATATTCAATGTTCGGCGCGTCGTCTATTTGTTTAATTTTTTTTTTAATTTATTTCCTTTTAAAGAGGTTTTTATTTTTTTCAATCAAACTTAAAGGGTTGTTAAATGGGGGGGGGGGGGAGCAATTTACTTAAATAAAAAAAAATTGACTGTTCTCAAGAAATGGAGGGATTTTTAATTTTATAGTGTAGAGCTAGGTTACCGGTCACCTCTGAAGTCTGTCATCGGTGGCCGGTCTCCTAGGCAAGGAATGCAGCGCTTACAACTTTTTTTTTTTTTTTGCTATAGAGCTGGAACTTGTACAATTCACCGAGGGTCTGTGATGGAGACTTTAAGACAATTGCTCAACAAAAAAAAGTCTTGACTGTTAAAAATGGCGGCCACCATCATGACGTAATCCCTGGTAGCCAGTGGTGCCCGTCAGGTTCTACGGACGGGATCCAGCACTGCTGTAAATTTACCTATAATTTCCAAAGTTGGCGATCTCTTACCCTAGTGTTTTTTTTTTTTTTACCCTTCACATGTAAATGCCCCAAAGTTTGGGAAAACTTCGCAGAAACTGTTAAAGGGGTTGTCCGCAACTTTTATATTATCATATAGATATCAGATCGGTGGGGGCCTGACACCCGACAACCCACTGATCAGATGTTTGCAGCTAAATAGTGAAGAATAGAAACATTAACTATATCAGAAAGTTCTAAAACGTTTCTTTAAGAAACGAATGATTGCACCAGTTTTGGGGAATATGACCGAACTATTGTCCTGACCATGGATGGTCCAGCTGGGCTGTGGAGGCCTCGTGTACTTCTGTATTCTAGCTTCACTTTCCAGCAGGAGCGTATCTGCGACGTGCCCTAGTGCATATAGTGTACATCCGCCATGTTTTCTTTCCTCTATGGACGCTTATTCAGCAGGTGTGTCGTTACACTGTGCCATTCTAGGAAATTCTGTACCAAAAATCCTCCCTCGCGCTCATTGGTATGACTGGTGATCGCATGTGTTCAGTGAACGTCGGGCTTGTGAGGTCGTCCAACTCCCCTTCTCCTCCACTGCTAGAGTTTGGAGGAATAAATGATTGGGCATGTTACATTTCAATATGCCCGATCTTCATCTTCTCTCCACAGATAAGCTATTGCCACAGCAGATTATTCTTTAAATATGGAGAAACACACGCCCGCTCGGCCGAACCAAGCATGCATGTATGAGGGGATCAGAAGGACCAGCTGACTACTATCTAACAAACTGAGCAAAAAAGATCCAGCAGGTAGTCCATGGCCACCAGACAAGAGCCCTGTGAACCTCCTACTGCCACCGGCCTCCTCAGTCTTGCTTAGAAGAGAGGGGTTTGCAGGGCTCTGGTCTGGTGGTGGCCTTGGACTACCAACATGGCCGCTGGCCCGAGGTTTGGGGCATCTTTTTGATTGACTTGTTTTGCGCTACGTGCGATGGGTTCTCAGCCTCCGAATGTTCTATTCATTGCCAGAAAACAGATGTTGGAAAAAAAAAAAGTGTATAAAGTTTATTATAGAATTGTAGAACTTTAGAATTCTATCATAAAGTTAAAAAAAAACAACAACTTGGAAACTTTTTTTTTTTAACGCTTTTTACAAGTGACGATCAATGGGGGGGGTCCAGGTGGGGAGTCCTCCATAATCCCTAAAAAGGAGCAGACTTATTACTTCCAGTGTGGCTTACTTCTGATGTCTATGAAGTCCATCGGAGGGGAGCGGCGTTCGGCTGAACTCTTCCTCCCCTTCTTTTTTATCGCCCGAACCCTCTGATTAAAAACTTTTAAACTTTTGTGAAAAGCGCAGCTACGCTTTAAAGGTATCCAAAATGGGGGTATAGCGTGACACACGGTGCCTCTTGGGTGGTGGGTGAATATTTCTGTCACGCAGCGCCCCCCTCAGGCCTCTGTTCTCATCTGCTTTGCCATAACCCGCGATATTTTTTTAACCCATTCTTCTTTTCTCCGTAGGGGGTCAACCAAATGGCATATGGTCCAAACCTAACTGCGGAGGACACCGCGCAGGTGGCTGCCGCCGCCGTTTCCGACCTCTTCCCCCACCCGTCTGATCCCGCCCCGTCGTACAGTAACATGGAAGACGTTGATTAAAGGAAGTTTTAAACGACAAAGGAAGAAGTTTCTCCTCTTCGCCGATTGTATATACCTGTTGAATATTTTTATTGTTTGGATTTTTTTTTTTTGAGGTGGGGGGGGGGGTTGATTGAAGCGTTGCTGTGGTTTCTTTTTCGGTGTCCATGTAAGTATTTCCCATGTCAGATTATTCTCTTGAGTTCTTGAAACCTTCAGTGTCAGAAGCTCGGAGTCGGTCGTGTACCGCTACGTGGAGGACGTCCACCCAGGAGCCCCTTTTTGTTACCTTTCCGCCTTCTTCCTGAGGTTTGTTGGACATCTTTTTTGGGGGGGAATCGTTCCGCTTGCAATATGTACAGCTTCCCGCCATGGTTGTGTGATGTAGGAATAACCTCCCTGACCCGCAGCATTCGCCTCCGTCGCGTGGATCCCATCCTCCGCTTTCTGTGGTGTTGCAGTGTTTTACTTTATTCATTTGTATCATATATTATTAAATGAGAAAATCCACCCGTATGTCTGATTTTTTTTTTTTTTTTATAATGTCCGTCCCGTCGGCAGTTGTCGGCTCCGCTCGTCGTTTTGAGGCGGCTTCGCTCGTCCTTTTGAGGCGGCTTGGATGCTTTCTCTTATATAGGAGTCGCCTGGGAAAATACATCTGTAGAAAATTGATAACTGCCTCTTGGCTTTGTGAAATTTCTTGTATAAATTCGATCAGTTATAAATCTCTCCTTAACGGTCACACAATTTTGTGGGAAAGCAGCAGAATCGGAAGTTTCCCTGTTTTAGAGGGATTGTCCACATTTAGAAAAACATGGCCGCATTCCTTAAAACAGCGCCAAACTTCTGCTTAGGTTTTGTGGGGTATTGCAATTTGTCATTGGAGCTGAGCTGCAATACCAGACAGAACCTGGGCACAGGGGTGGCGCTAGTGGTGGGCAGACTGGCTCCTTTTTATTGCAGGTTTCCTCTGTGGGGGATGTGATTGTATAATCCCGTCTGTTCCTGCAGAATCTGATTTGTAAATGGCTTTTGTTTGTAGCCCCGTTCTACAGTCTCGTATCGAGGAGCACGACTGTAACGTGTGACTGTCGAATAAATGGGAAAAAATTTGCCCAGCAGCAAGAAAAGGAAGATTAGCTGCTTATCTGCGCTTCAGATGGTATCGGGCCGTGTTATCCGCGGATATTTCCATTCTGTAGGATTCGTGCACTCGTGCATTTTACAGCTTTGTTTTCCCAGTCTGCTATTAGGAGATAAATGCACTTTCAGACTAAGGTAAGTTGTTCAAGAACAGAAAAACATGGCTGCTCCTCTACAGACAGCCAGTTCCGCGTCTGTCCACAGGCTCTGTGTGGAATTGCAGCTCATCCACTTTCATTATAACTGTGCAGCTGAAATCAGCCATTTTTTTTCTTGACCTGGATGAAGCTTTGGGGCTGCATCAGACTTCAGCTGAAAAGGACAACTGAGTGATTACTAGCTCCTCCCCCTCATTGCTCCTCCCATTGGCCTTTCCAGTTGGATGCCAGTCACAGGGCAGAATTTTGCTCAAATGTTTTTCTGATTCAAACAATTTGTATATTTGTGTTGTATATATATATATATTTTTTTTTTTAGCCACTCTGCCTGTAGAGATGCTTATTTGTGAGGATGATTTGAGTGGGTGGCATTTTTGGAGTAGGGAACAAAGGAAGTCTTGCACTGTGTGTATATTAAATCATCACACTACTTTTGTAATCCCTTGGTCCTGCTATGTATATTAGGAAGCGTGAAGACCATGCTCACTTACCTCCAGTAGCCTAGCTTCTCGGTCAGGAGGCTCGACTCCATTGTATAACTCTTTCCAAAGAATTTGGGACCTCCAGCTCACCCATCTCTGATCTGACGGCTCATGGTATCGGGCCGTAGCTCTCTCTGCTTTCTTATTTACTTCTGTGTGTTGCTGTTTAAAGTGGTGGAATGAAAAGGATGCACATAGATCAGAGTGTAGAGAAGGGGGAGCATCCAAGTTATCAAGGAGGGCAGATCAGAAAGGCTGTAGATAGGGGAAAGCATCCAAGTTATCCAGGAGGGCAGATCAGAAAGGCTGTAGATAGGAGGGGAAGGCATCCAAGTTATCCAGGAGGGCAGATCATAAAGGCTGTAGATAGGAGTGGGGTAAACATCCAAGGTAGCCAGGAGGGCAGATAATAGTCTGTGGATAGTGGGGGCAGCATCCAAGGTAGCGAGGAGGGCAGATCGTAAAGGCTGTTGATAGAGAGGAATGCCCTTACAAGGCAGCCTGGTCACAGGCTTTTTTTTTTTTTCCCCAGACCGCAGGGGCAGAAAGGGAAAGTCAGTTGCTCAGAAGAATCAACAAAAGGGTGAGTGGAGCTGAACAGGAATGAAGCTGTGCTGATTCACGAGAGCTAGTGAGGAAGGCAGAATCCCAGACATCACATACAGCATGTATTACTGGAGCGGACATGTCCTCATAGGAAAAATCTGCAACTAGGAGCAGCTTAAAAACTGCACATCAGCGGTTCTGAAAATGAACTTTGCTGACGGAGACTTTGAGCAACTATTGTAACTCAAGGAAACCATTAAATATGTGAAAAGAGTTTTCTGAGTTTTGGGGGTCAGCTCTGCGCCACAATCCTGTCTGCCCTCCCTGCAAGAAAAGAACAAAGGCTGTGCTTTACCGCAGTGGGTACATCGCTATTTATAACACAAGTTATTTTCTGTCTGTGAATATCTCCTTCTATGAGAATTTCAACTTCCCAGATATGTATTAACAAAAAAAAAAAAAAAAGGGCACATCGGCACGGCCGCCACCGGAGGGGTTTTCAAAATTCTGTGCTCAGCGTTCGCTCCGATCCTGGCTGTTGTAGCAAGGTGGCAGCTGCTGGAAAAGATGCCGGGACGACTGCAGCTCGGGGAGGTGGAAATTGCTCCAGAACTTGGTGAAGCGACACTACTCTGAGCATGATTGTCGCACGGGTTGCAACTTTTGCTTCCCTAAAATTGTGGAAATAACACTGCAGCCCTGTTCTGACATGAAGGAGTCAAAATCCCCAACGCGGAAATTTGGAGCAAGTGGATTTTGTTGTCCAATCCTCGGTAAGAAGCTTAGACTTTATTTATACGGCTCAAACTTCAAGCTGGATCTGAGCCAAATACCAGCGAGCGGAGCGCGGCGTCAGTCCCCAACATCCCTAGACGGACGAGCGACACCGAACAGTCGTGTAAATATTATTCTCTGAATACTATGAAATATCCGTCCATCCCAAATATACACAGAACTGCAAATATCCCTCCGTAGTCATAATAGTCCTGGTTTTAAAGAACGCTTCCCCTTTAAAAAGGGGATCGACTCTTACAAAGAGACTAGAACAACATGGCCGCTTTCTTCCAAAAATCGTGCAAAAAAATTTTTTTTTTTTATTGCAGCTTTTCCTTATCCTGGGCTGTATAGGTCCTAGTACAGCAACAAAACCAATTCTTGTCTTGTAGTAATCTACTGTGCCAGCCAAACTAACCTGGAAGTGCATTGGGGCGTGTCCATACACTAAAAGGGCGGTGCCACGCCCCCTGTGCACTACCAGGCTAATCTGCATGTCTCACCGCACGGCTTCTCAGCCCTGACACATCGGATTATTACAGATATTTTACTTGTATGACTACAACCCATCCAGCCGTAATGATGGGAACTGTAGTTATGGGGTAGAACAATCATTTTTAGGCTCAGCACTTTATTTACTCAATGGACATTTAAAAACAATTCTCACTCTGGATCCAGCGCTAAAATTTGCTTCATCCTCTTTCCCCGGATTATACCCCTCATAAATAATGCGTATAAGCGGGCACCATCCACTAATATAATTTGTACCGGGATCACCCAATGCATATAAAACAAGTACTGTAATCACAAAGAGTGAACATAAAGACACATGCAAAAAAAAAAAAAGGGGATCACCAAAAACAATTCAATACAAAAAAAAATATTTTTATTAATTGGAAACCACCACATACAAAACAATTAAAAACATTTAAAAGTCCCCACTTGGACAATGATCTGAGAAGTCTGGGTCATGTAATAGTGAGTATAATACTCAAACCCTACACGCCGAAACCCTTCATCCAATTTTAATGTGGATACCCTCAAATGAAAGCTGAAAGGCCGGCATCACACTCAGCGTATAAAAATACGGTCCGTATTTTACGGCCGTAATTCGCAGAAAAGTCCCCAAAATAGTGGTCCGTAGATCCTCCGTAGGCAGGGTGTGTCAGCGTATTTTGCGCATGGCATCCTCCGTATGTAATCCGTATGGCATCTGTACTGCGAGATTTTCTCGCAGGCTTGCAAAACCGACATGCATATACAAGGGATCCATGTGTAAAAAAAAATAATAAAACATATGTACTGTCTCTTTCTCTCTCTATCTAATATTCATATATACACACATATTTCATCCAGCGTGAGATAGCTTAAAAGCCGGTAATTCAATTGCCGGCTTTTGCTATCTCCTTCCAAAACCCGACATATGAGACATGGTTACATACAGTAAACCATCTCATAGCCCCTTTTTTTTTTGCATATTCCACACTACTGCTGGTAGTGTGTATGTGCAAAATTTGGGCGCTCTAGCTATTAAATTTAAGGGTTAAATGGCGGGAAAAATTGGCGTGGGCTCCCGCGCAATTTTCTCCGCCAGAGTAGTAAAGCCAGTGACTGAGGGCAGATATTAATAGCCTGGAGAGGGTCCATGGTTATTGGCCCCCCCTGGCTAAAAACACCTGCCCCCAGCCACCCCAGAAAAGGCACATTTGGAAGATGCGCCTATTCTGGCACTTGGCCACTCTCTTCCCATTCCCGTGTAGCGGTAGGATATGGGGTAATGAAGGGTTAATATCACCTTGCTATTGTAAGGTGACATTAAGCCAGATTAATAATGGAGAAGCGTCAGTTCTGACACCTATCCATTATTAATCCAATAGCATGAAATGGTTAATAAAAACACACATTATTAAAAATTATTTTAATGAAATGAACACACAGTTTGAATATTTTATTGTTCTCTCAATCCACCTGAAGACCCTCGCTCTGTAACAAAGGAAACATAATAAACCAACAATATACATACCTTCCGATGATCTGTAACGTCCCACGATGTAAATCCATCTGAAGGGGTTAAAATATTTTACAGGCAGGAGCTCTGCTAATGCAGCTGTGCTCATGGCTGTAAAACCCCAGGGAATGAAGGTAAGGCTACGTTCACACTAGCGTTTCCCGTTTTGCGTCGTGTTTGCGTCGGGCGACGCAGCGGCGACGCATGCGTCATGCGCCCCTATATTTAACATGGGGGACGCATGCGTCTTTTTGTGCTGCGTTGTGCGATGCATGCGTCTTTTTTGCCACAAGCGTCGGACCAAGAAAACGCAACAAGTTGCATTTTTCTTGCGTCCAAATTCCGGCAAAAAATGACGCATGCGTTGCAAAACGCGTTTTTGCGTGCGTTGTGCGTTGCGTCGCTGACGTAGCGGCGCACAACGCTAATGTGAACGTAGCCTAAAGTAGGTCAATGACCTGTAGTTACCTTCATTCGCGGTGAGGCGCCCTCTGCTGGATGTCCTTCGAGCGTGGGAAAAAATCTGAAAAGTTCCCAGGCTCGAGTTCATATGAGGACAACCAACAGAGGGCGCCTCACCGCGAATGAAGGTAACTACAGGTCATTGACCTAGTTTCCATTCATTTGCTGGGGTTTTACCGTCAGGAGCACAGCTGCATTATAGCAGAGCTCCTGGCTGTAACAAAAATTAACCCCTTCAGATGGATTTACATCGTGGGACGTGACAGATCCTCGGAAGGTATGTATATTGTTGGTTTATTATTTTTTCTTTGTCACAGAGCGAGGGTCTTCAGGTGGATTACCAGAATAATAAAATATTCAAACAACCTGTGTTTTTATTTCATTAAAAGGCTTTTTAATAATGTGTTTGTTTTTTTTTTAACCATTTCAGGCTATTGGATTAATAGTGGATAGGTGTCATAATTGACGCCTCTCCATTATTAATCTGGCTTAATGTCACCTTACAATAGCAAGGTGACATTAACCCTTCATTACCCCATATCCCACCGCTACACGGGAATGGGAAGAGAGTGGCCAAGTGCCAGAATAGGCGCATCTTCCAGATGTGCCTTTTCTGGGGTGGCTGGGGGCAGATGTTTTTAGCCAGGGGGGGCCAATAACCATGGACCCTCTCCAGGCTATGAATATCTGCCCTCAGTCACTGGCTTTACTACTCTGGCGGAGAAAATTGCGCGGGAGCCCACGCCAATTTTTCCCGCCATTTAACCCTTAAATTGAATAGCTAAAGCGCCCAAATTTTGCACATACACACAGTAGTGTGGAATATGCAAAAAAAATGGGAATATCAGATGGTTTACTGTATGTAAACCATGTCTCATATCATGTCGGGTTTAGGAAGGAGATCGCAAAAGCCGGTAATTGAATTACTGGCTTTTAAGCTATCTCGCGCTGTGAAATATTAATATATATACATATATGTGTCTCACTGACAATATATATATATATATATTTATATATATATTTATTCTGTGTCCACATTTATTCTACACATTCTATTGTAAGCTGTCAGTGTGATTTTACTGTACACCGCACTGAATTGCCGGCTTTTCTAACACCGCTGCGTATTTCTCACAAGTCACACTGCTGGTCCGTGTGTAATCCGTATTTTTCTGGCTTCCATAGACTTTCATTGACGATTTTTTTGCGCAATACAGTGACAAACGCAGCATGCTGCGATTTCCTACGGCCGTAGAAAGCCGTATAATACAGATCAGTAAAATACGGCAGATAGGAGCAGGGGCATAGAGAATAATTGGGCCTTGTGTAATGCGTGTTTTACGGACGTATTTTATGCGCTCACACGTCCGTAAAACTCGTTAGTGTGACGCCGGCCAAAGTCTGAACTTCAACTGCATCTGAATTGTTTTGTTTAAAATTAATTGTGGTAAAGTCTATTAAGAAAATTAGAAAAATGTTGTCTCTGTCCAAATATATATGGACTTAACTGTACATGCTGTATTATACTCCAGAGCTGCACTCAATTCTGCTGGTGCAGTCACTGTGTACATACATCACATTACTTATCCTGAGTTACATCCCGTATTATACTCCGGAGCTGCACTCACTGTTCTGCTGGTGCAGTCACTGTGTACATACATTACTGATCCTGAGTTACCTCCTGTATTATACCACAGAGCTGCATTCACTATTCTGCTGGTGCAGTCACTGTGTACATACATTACATTACAGATCCTGAGTTACATCCTGTATTATACTCCAGAGCTGCAATCACTATTCTGCTGGTGCAGTCACTGTGTACATACATTACTGATCCTGAGTTTCGTCCTGTATTATACTCCAGAGCTGCACTCACTATTCTGCTGGTGCAGTCACTGTGTACATACATTACTGATCCTGAGTTACATCCTGTATTATACTCCAGAGCTGCACTCACAATTCTGCTGGTGCAGTCACTGTGTACATATATTACTGATCCTGAGTTACATCCTGTATTATACCCCAGAGCTGCACTCACAATTCTGCTGGTGCAGTCACTGTGTACATACATTACTGATCCTGAGTTACCTCCTGTAATATACCACAGAGCTGCACTCACTATTCTGCTGGTCCAATCACTGTGTACATACATTACACTACTGATCCTGAGTTATATCCTGTATTATACTCCAGAGCTGCACTCACTATTCTGCTGGTGCAGTCACTGTGTACATACATTACTGATCCTGAGTTACATCCCGTATTATACTCCGGAGCTGCACTCACTATTCTGCTGGTGCAGTCACTGTGTACATACATTACTGATCCTGAGTTACATCCCGTATTATACTCCAGAGCTGCACTCACTATTCTGTTGTTGCAGTCACTGTGTACATACATTACATTACAGATCCTGAGTTACATCCTGTATTATACTCCAGAGCTGCAATCACTATTCTGCTGGTGCAGTCACTGTGTACATACATTACTGATCCTGAGTTACCTCCTCTAATATACCACAGAGCTGCACTCACTATTCTGCTGGTGCAATCACTGTGTACATACATTACTGATCCTGAGTTATATCCTGTATTATACACCAGAGCTGCACTCACTATTCTGCTGGTGCAGTCACTGTGTACATACAGGAGGTAACTCAGGATCAGTAATGTAATGTATGTACACAGTGACTGCACCAGCAGAATTGTGAGTGCAATTGGTGTTAGTGCAGGGTATCAGTGTGGGGCCTTCAGTGTCAGTACGGGCTCGCGGTGTCAGTGCGAAGCCCTCAGTGTCGGTACGGGGTTGCCAGTGTCAGTGTGGAGTGTCAGTGCGAAGCCCTCAGTGTCAGTGCAGGGTATCAGTACGGGGCCCCCAGTGTTAGTGCCAAGCCCTCAGTGTCAGTACGGGGCTGCCGGTGTCAATGCGGAGTATCAGTGCGGGGCCCTCAGTGTCAGTGCGGAGTTTCGGTGCGGGGCCCTCAGTGTCAGTGTGGAGTGTCAGTGCGAAGCCCTCAGTGTCAGTGCAGGGTATCAGTACGGGGCCCCCGGTGTTAGTGCGAAGCCCTCAGTGTCAGTACGGGGCTGCCGGTGTCAATGCGGAGTATCAGTGCGGGGCCCTCAGTGTCAGTGCAGGGTATCAGTACGGGGTCCCCGGTGTTAGTGCGGAGTATCAGTGCTGGGCCCTCGGTGTCAGTACGGGCCTCCGGTGTCAGTGTGGGGCCCTCAGTGTCAGTACAGGCCCCCGGTGTTAGTGCGGAGTATCAGTGTGGGGCCCCCCGATGTCAGTGCGGGGTATTAGTACGAGCCCTTGGTGTCAGTGCGGGGCCCTCAGTGTCAGTGCGGAGTATCAGTGCGGGGCCCTCAGTGTCAGTGCGGAGTGTCAGTACAGTACAGGGCCCCCAGTGTCAGGGCGGGGTATCAGTGTGGGACCCTCAGTGTCAGTACAGGCCCCCGGTGTCAGTGCGAAGCCCTCAGTGTCAATACGGGGCTGCCGGTGTCAGTGCGGAGTATCAGTGCGGGACCGTCAGTGTCAGTTTGGGCCCCCGGTGTCAGTGCAGAGCCCTCAGTGTCAGTGCAGGGTATCAGTACGGGGCCCCTGGTGTCAGTGCGGAGTATCAGTGTGGGACCCCCCGATGTCAGTGCGGAGCCCTCAGTATCAGTGCGGGCCCCCGATGTCAGTACGGAGTATCAGTGTGGGACCCCCCAAAGTCAGTGCGGTGCCCTCAGTGTCAGTACGGGCCCCCGGTGTCAGTGCGGAGCCCTCAGTGTCAGTACGGGCCCCCGGTGTCAGTGTGGAGCCCTCAGTGTCAGTACGGGCCCCCGGTGTCAGTGCTGGGTATCAGTGAAGGGTCCCCGGTGTCGGTACGGGCCCTCGGTGTCGGGGCCCCCGGTGTCGGTGCGGGGCCCCCGGTGTCGGTGCGGGCCCCCGGTGTCGGTGCGGGGCCCCCGGTGTCGGTGCGGACCCCCGGTGTCGGTGCGGGGCCCCCGGTGTCGGTACGGGCCCTCAGTGTCGGTACGGGCCCTCGGTGTCGGGGTGTCGGTGCAGGGCCCTCGGTGTCGGTGCGGGGCCCCCGGTGTCGGTGCGGGCCCTCGGTGTCGGTGCGGGGCCCCCGGTGTCGGTACGGGCCCTCGGTGTCGGGGCCCCCGGTGTCGGTGCGGGGCCCCCGGTGTCGGTGCGGGCCCTCGGTGTCGGTGCGGGGCCCCCGGTGTCGGTGCGGACCCCCGGTGTCAGTACGGGCCCCGGTGTCAGTGTGGGGTATCAGTACGGGCCCTCGGTGTCGGTGCGGGGCCCTCGGTGTCGGTGCGGGCCCCCGGTGTCGGTGCGGGCCCTCGGTGTCAGTACGGGCCCCGGTGTCGGTCGGTGCGGGGCTGAGGGCTCAGCAGGTGCATGTGTTGATGTTTCTCCCGCAGCAGCTGCGGCTCCAGCCAATCCCCAGCGTTGTGGGCGGGGCCGCGTCCCCGTATTTCTGCCCGTCCTCCGGAGCCGGCGCTCAGTCCGCTGTGAGCCGCCGTGTGATGGAGACGCTCCCCCGCACACTCCGCCGCTCTTCACACCCGTGACCCCGCTCTCCCGGGCAGCCGGCCGCTTACTGACGCTTCATTCACACGTTCTGAATCTTCATCAATGCGGTTCTTCCGACTCACCTTCAAGTGCTTCGTGGATTGTTTCTGAACCCCCTCCCCCGCTCCCCGAGGTTCTCTCTGTATTTTTTTTTTAATTTCAAATCATTATTATTTTCTTTTTTTTTTTAATAAGGAAAGACTGAATATATTTTTTATTTGCTGCGAAAAATAAATCTAAAAGGAGGAAAAAAGAAAAACCTAAAAAATCGAGACGAGCCCTCCGCCAACAATGAGAAGTGTAACGACGAAAGAGAAGAGCGCAGGTAGGTGACGTCAGCGCCCCCTCCCCCGCCGGTGGGGACCCCCCAATACCCAGCCTCCGGTCATACTCCCTGTCCCACCCCCCTCTATGATACTCCCCTAGAGGACCCCGCGGAGCACAGGTGGGGGGGGTCTGATAGAGTAGCACGGCGGCGCTCCATTCATCGTGTCCGTCATCCATCCGTGTGTCCGTCATCTGTCCGTCCTGTGCACGTCACAGCGGTATTCCTTCTCTGCAGATGGTCACGTCGCTGCAGTCCCCACCAGCTCATTGAGGACACCGTCACCCATACACCATCCTCCTCTTTTGTGGCGTAGCAGAGTGACGGCGTCACAACCCTGCCGGCCGGCGCTGCTTTCTGGCTGTCAGTCTTCGTGCCGCACAATAGAGCTCCCATCCCCCGCCGCTCTGCACCATCTTTGTACCACATCCATAGACCGGTGCGGACGGAGCCGCCGGTCATCGCCGTGGTGTAGTGCTCGGATGTCGTAGACATGTGCGCATGTAGCAGAGCTGAGTGTCCTGTGGCACGGTGCGTGTCATATCGCCGAGGTGTCGCCTGAAGCCCCATCTGCCATTTATAATGTCTTCTGGTGCAGAGGGATGTGGCCCCCATGGGCTCTGGGGCCACTGAAGCTTCTGTACCCACTATAGACGCATCCCTGAATGCAGGATCAACTACTAAGGTCTCAATGTAGATAATGCTGCCCCCAAATAACAATTTTAGCTCTGCTACATCTGTGCATGTGGTCCATGAAGGGGTGAGCTTACATGTACAGATGTAGCAGAGCCGAAGCAGATGATACTGATGATGAAGAATAGTAATCCTCCTGCTGGTCGCGATGTATGATGTGACGTAATCTGACATGCTCAGTATTGTATATCTAACGAACTTGGCTCTACTACATCTGACGTGCTCTGTTACTACATCTGACAAACTCTGCTCCACTACATCCGACAGACTCTGCTCTACATCATCAGACGTGCTCCCTGTTACTACATCCGACAAACTCTACTACATCTGACGTGCTCCCTGTTACTACATCTGACAAACTCTGCTCTACTACATCAGACATGCTCCCTGTTACTACATCTGACAAACTCTGCTCTACTACATCTGACAAACTCTGCTCTACTACATCAGACATGCTCCCTGTTACTACATCTGACAAACTCTGCTCTACTACATCTGACGTGCTCCGTTACTACATCCGACAAACTCTACTACATCTGACGTGCTCCCTGTTACTACATCTGACAAACTCTGCTCTACTACATCAGACGTGCTCCCTGTTACTACATCTGACAAACTCTGCTCTACTACATCAGACATGCTCCCTGTTACTACATCTGACAAACTCTGCTCTACTACATCAGACATGCTCCCTGTTACTACATCTGACAAACTCTGCTCTACTACATCTGACGTGCTCCGTTACTACATCCGACAAACTCTACTACATCGGACGTGCTCCCTGTTACTACATCTGACAAACTCTGCTCTACTACATCAGACGTGCTCCCTGTTACTACGTCCGACAAACTCTGCTCTACTACATCAGACGTGCTCCCTGTTACTATATCCGACAAACTCTGCTTTACTACATCAGACGTGCTCCCTGTTACTACATCCGACAGACTCTGCTTTACTACATCCGACAGACTCTGCTTTACTACATCAGACGTGCTCCCTGTTACTATATCCGACAAACTCTGCTCTACTACATCTGACTTGCTCCCTGTTACTACATCTGACAAACTCTACTACATCTGACGTGCTCCCTGTTCCTACATCCAACAAACTCTGCTCTACTACATCGGACATGTTCTCTTCTACATCCGACAGACTCTGCTCTACATCATCAGACGTGCTCCCTGTTACTACATCCGACAAACTCTACTACATCTGACGTGCTCCCTGTTACTACATCCAACAAACTCTGCTCTACTACATCAGACGTGCTCCCTGTTACTATATCCAACAAACTCTGCTCTACTACATCAGACGTGCTCCCTGTTACTATATCCGACAAACTCTGCTCTACATCAGACGTGCTCCCTGTTACTACATCCAACAAACTCTACTACATTGGACATGCTCCCTTCTACACCTGACAAACTCTACTCTACTACATCGGACGTGCTCCCTGTTACTACATCCAACAAACTCTACTACATCAGACGTGCTCCCTGTTACATCTGACACTCGGCTCTACTACATCTGACGTGCTCCCTGTTACTACATCCGACAGACTCTGCTCTACATCATCAGACGTGCTCCCTGTTACTGTATCCGACAAACTCTGCTCTGCTACATCTGACGTGCTCCCTGTTACTACATCCGACAGACTCTGCTCTACATCATCAGACGTGCTCCCTGTTACTATATCCGACAAACTCTGCTCTGCTACATCGGACGTGCTCCCTGTTACTACATCCGACAGACTCTGCTCTACTACATTAGACGTGCTCCCTGTTACTACATCCGACAGACTCTGCTCTACTACATCAGACGTGCTCCCTGTTACTACATCCGACAGACTCTGCTCTACTACATCAGACGTGCTCCCTGTTACTATATCCGACAAACTCTGCTCTGCTACATCGGACGTGCTCCCTGTTACTACATCCGACAGACTCTGCTACATCGGATGTGCTCCCTGTTACTACATCCGACAGACTCTGCTCTACTACATCAGACGTGCTCCGTTACTATATCCGACAAACTCTGCTCTGCTACATCGGACGTGCTCCCTGTTACTACATCCGACAGACTCTACTACATCAGACGTGCTCCCTGTTACTACATCCGACAGACTCTGCTCTACTACATCGGACGTGCTCCCTGTTACTACATCCGACAGACTCGGCTCTGCTACATCGGACGTGCTCCCTGTTACTACATCCGACAGACTCGGCTACATCGGATGTGCTCCCTGTTACTACATCCGACAGACTCTGCTACATCGGATGTGCTCCCTGTTACTACATCCGACAGACTCTGCTACATCGGATGTGCTCCCTGTTACTACATCTGACAGACTCGGCTCTACTACATCTGACGTGCTCCCTGTTACTACATCTGACACTCGGCTCTGCTACATCGGACGTGCTCCCTGTTACTACATCTGACAGACTCGGCTCTGCTACATCGGATGTGCTCCCTGTTACTACATCTGACAGACTCGGCTCTACTACATCTGACGTGCTCCCTGTTACTACATCTGACACTCGGCTCTGCTACATCGGATGTGCTCCCTGTTACTACATCTGACACTCGGCTCTGCTACATCGGATGTTCTCCCCATTGTTCTGCGCCCAACTAGCTTTGCTCAGTCTCAGTAGGTTTTCCATCCCAGGGGCTTTTCCAGTTTGCTGCCTGGGGGGCTTGTTGTGTTGGCACCATTCCCCCCTCCCCGGCCCCCCGCCACTTTCTGCCCCATATAATGTCAGGGTAAGGTTTGGGAGCGTATAGTGACGGGCGAGTGCCCCTTCCTCCGTATTGTCAGCTCTGCGACGGGCCGTGCCAATGCTTCCAGCGTGACAGCAGCCGGCACAAGGCACCAACAAAACACTTGTAACGCCGCCAACGTCAGTCTTATTCATTGATTTCCATGAAAGGAAATGAGAAGACGGCAAATCCCAAAGGGAAAGCGGTGCCACCTCCAGAGCCCGGGGAGACGGGCACAGCAGCTTAATGCACAGACTGATGGGAAAGGGTTAATCATGGCTGAATCGCCTGTGACCACTATGATCCACATGTAGACATGAAGTTGATACAGTGGGGCAAAAAAGTATTTAGTCAGTCAGCAATAGTGCAAGTTCCACCACTTAAAAAGATGAGAGGCGTCTGTAATTTACATCATAGGTAGACCTCAACTATGGGAGACAAACTGAGAAAAAAAAATCCAGAAAATCACACTGTCTGTTTTTTTTTATCATTTTATTTGCATATTATGGTGGAAAATAAGTATTTGGTCAGAAACAAACAATCAAGATTTCTGGCTCTCACAGACCTGTAACTTCTTCTTTAAGAGTCTCCTCTTTCCTCCACTCATTACCTGTAGTAATGGCACCTGTTTAAACTTGTTGTCAGTATAAAAAGACACCTGTGCACACCCTCAAACAGTCTGACTCCAAACTCCACTATGGTGAAGACCAAAGAGCTGTCAAAGGACACCAGAAACAAAATTGTAGCCCTGCACCAGGCTGGGAAGACTGAATCTGCAATAGCCAACCAGCTTGGAGTGAAGAAATCAACAGTGGGAGCAATAATTAGAAAATGGAAGACATACAAGACCACTGATAATCTCCCTCGATCTGGGGCTCAACGCAAAATCCCACCCCATGGGGTCAGAATGATCACAAGAACGGTGAGCAAAAATCCCAGAACCACGCGGGGGGACCTAGTGAATGAACTGCAGAGAGCTGGGACCAATGTAACAAGGCCTACCATAAGTAACACACTACGCCACCATGGACTCAGATCCTGCAGTGCCAGACGTGTCCCACTGCTTAAGCCAGTACATGTCCGGGCCCGTCTGAAGTTTGCTAGAGAGCATTTGGATGATCCAGAGGAGTTTTGGGAGAATGTCCTATGGTCTGATGAAACCAAACTGGAACTGTTTGGTAGAAACACAACTTGTCGTGTTTGGAGGAAAAAGAATACTGAGTTGCATCCATCAAACACCATACCTACTGTAAAGCATGGTGGTGGAAACATCATGCTTTGGGGCTGTTTCTCTGCAAAGGGGCCAGGACGACTGATCCGGGTACATGAAAGAATGAATGGGGCCATGTATTGTGAGATTTTGAGTGCAAACCTCCTTCCATCAGCAAGGGCATTGAAGATGAAACGTGGCTGGGTCTTTCAACATGACAATGATCCAAAGCACTCCGCCAGGGCAACGATGGAGTGGCTTCGTAAGAAGCATTTCAAGGTCCTGGAGTGGCCTAGCCAGTCTCCAGATCTCAACCCTATAGAAAACCTTTGGAGGGAGTTGAAAGTCCGTGTTGCCAAGCGAAAAGCCAAAAACATCACTGCTCTAGAGGAGATCTGCATGGAGGAATGGGCCAACATACCAACAACAGTGTGTGGCAACCTTGTGAAGACTTACAGAAAACGTTTGACCTCTGTCATTGCCAACAAAAGATATATTACAAAGTATTGAGATGAAATTTTGTTTCTGACCAAATACTTATTTTCCACCATAATATGCAAATAAAATGTTAAAAAAATAGACAATGTGATTTTCTGGATTTTTTTTTCTCAGTTTGTCTCCCATAGTTGAGGTCTACCTATGATGTAAATTACAGACGCCTCTCATCTTTTTAAGTGGTGGAACTTGCACTATTGCTGACTGACTAAATACTTTTTTGCCCCACTGTATGTCTGATCCTGGGAAAGCTGGGTGACCACAAATATGGCTGCCTTTGGAGGGGGAGGAGGCGTAGTGCACCAGTCCCTGGCGGGCTGGGGGCTTGGTGTCACCCAAAACTCAGCTTTTAAAAATAAGGAAGAGGAACACCTGCTATAAGCCAATATAGTAAGATGCCCCCAAATGTGCCCACCACACTGTGATGTCCCCCAGTGTACAGATGTAACACTTGGCTCTAACCCACAACTTGCCTGTGTCCTGCTCCTCTTCACCACCACCTAGTCACATGACCTGAGGTCACATGACCCAGTGGTCCTGGTGGGACAGTCAGTCTTTACATAGATTGAACGGTGAAGGAAAGCTCCCTGTTCCACCATTAGATAAACCTGTATCTGTGACCTCGGGGCATATTCAAGACCGTCCCGCTGGATCTGGACAGGTGGGGAAGCATCCACTATAGGGGTCTGGCGTCCCCTAGTCCCTGGCATATAGTGGTCTGGCGTCCCCTAGTCCCTGGCGTATAGTGGTCTGGCGTCCCCTAGTCCCTGGCGTATAATGGTCTGGCATCCCCTAGTCCCTGGCGTATAGTGGTCTGGCATCCCCTAGTCCCTGGCGTATAGTGGTCTGGCGTCCCCTAGTCCCTGGCGTATAGTGGTCTGGCGTCCCCTAGTCCCTGGCGTATAGTGGTCTGGCGTCCCCTAGTCCCTGGACTATAGTGGTCTGGCGTCCCCTAGTCCCTGGCGTATGGGGGGGTCTGGCGTCTCCGCTAGTCCCTGGCGTATGGGGGGGGGGGGGGTCTGGCGTCTCCCCTAGTCACTGGCGTATGGGGGGTCTGGCATCTCCCCTAGTCCCTGGTGTATGGGGGGTCTGGCGTCTCCCCTAGTCCCTGGCGTATGGGGGGGGGTCTGGCGTCTCCCCTTGTCACTGGCGTAATATAGTGCATGAAAATATGGGGTGCTTAGTTAACATAATTTTGATTGAAGAATTTAACAGCCGTCCCACTGCGTCAAGGTGACCCTATTTGGGCCGATCCTATGCTGTAATATTAAAACCCGACCATTTCTCCAGTGACATAATGTGAATAAGAGTTAGCGCATGTTCACACTGGCCACTAAACAGACAAAACCCAAGAAAAACATATAAGCAAATATCCTGCATAAATGAACAGCAACAGTACATGAAAATATTTATAGGATACTTAGTTAACATAATTGATCGATGCCATCCAACCGCGTCACGGTGACCCCATTTTGGAAAGTCCTAACTTCAAATATTAACACCTTACCATTTGTCAAGTAACATGAATGTGGATAAGGGCTGAGAAGGACAAACCAAGCTAGTGGACACGCAGGCATGGGGGACTGCATGAATGTAATGCCCCAGCTCAAAGAAAGGCAGCGCAAACCTTTATATGCACAGGGTACAAGTTGGTGTGCGTGTAGTGTGTAAGCGAAGGTTTACACTGGCCACAAATAATCATGTGGTTCTGCAGGGCTGCGTGCCCACTAGCCGGGTGTCAGTCTTTACACGCTGCATGCACACCAACTTCTATATTCCAATTTATCTCTTTAGGTTTTCTTGTTCGGGGCGCAGGGGCTCTGGCGCGTTTCCCGCTGGTCGCAGGGGCTCTGGCGCGTTTCCCGCTGGTCGCAGGGGCTCTGGCGCGTTTCCCGCTGGTCGCAGGGGCTCTGGCGCGTTTCCCGCTGGTCGCAGGGGCTCTGGCGCGTTTCCCGCTGGTCGCAGGGGCTCTGGCGCGTTTCCCGCTGGTCGCAGGGGCTCTGGCGCGTTTCCCGCTGGTCGCAGGGGCTCTGGCGCGTTTCCCGCTGGTCGCAGGGGCTCTGGCGCGTTTCCCGCTGGTCGCAGGGGCTCTGGCGCGTTTCCCGCTGGTCGCAGGGGCTCTGGCGCGTTTCCCGCTGGTCGCAGGGGCTCTGGCGCGTTTCCCGCTGGTCGCAGGGGCTCTGGCGCGTTTCCCGCTGGTCGCAGGGGCTCTGGCGCGTTTCCCGCTGGTCGCAGGGGCTCTGGCGCGTTTCCCGCTGGTCGCAGGGGCTCTGGCGCGTTTCCCAGGGGGTTTGTGTCTTGGTGTAATAGGAGGATAGGGATGTAAATGGTCGGGGGAGGGCGGTCCGTCTTCTCGCTCGGAGCGTTGCGTGCATATTGTTTTATTCATTGAGAGGAAACTGAGTGAAATAATTGTAGGAATCTGCGTCTCCGGCAATTCATCCCCTTGGTAACAAGATAAATGACGTGTCCAAGGCCGGGGAGCGGGGGCGCTGCGTCTCTACCCATTGATCCTACAGAAATCATCGTATACCGACTGTACAGTCATCTCCAGCCGGTATTATCTAACATCTGGGGTCCTAGTTTTAGGGGCTTCACCCACGTGATCCGGTGATTGAAACCATAATATTTATACTTGTGAATGGCCGAACAAGAGGCTCATTGTATGCAGAGAGCGGCCGCGCTGTGCCGCCATTGTGTGCCGGCCACTATGTAGTCTTCCACTACGCTGACTGCTCGCCTCTCGGGGGGGGGGGGGGGGGGGGGTACCAGGGCTGATTGTGGGGGGGGTCTGTAATGGGGGCGCCTCCTGTGATTTTCTTGCATCTTGCTGTTACTTGTCTTCTGGTTGTCAGCATTGCTCCAGCACTGAGTGACATTGTACAGTACATTTTCTTAGCAGTATATGGCGGTGTTTTTTTGACGGCTCTTTATAAACCTTCTGTAACCAGAATTCTTGCAATAACCTTTTTTGTGTTTGCACGAAGGATCCTAAAATAGGACGCCATATGGTAATGACGATTTTAGGAAAAAAGTTCTTTTGTTGCACCACATATGCTGGAAGTTGCTATGGGAGGCATATGGCGGTATAATATGGCCCTATACGGTCTGTGCATTGTATAACACAAATCTGAAGCTCCGGGAAGTCGTGTGGCTCGCGGCGGCTTTTCTGCAGGTCTTTTCTTGTGACATGAAAAAAGCGAGTGCGTCCCGAGTGTCATCGAGAGCTGACAAGTGCAGTGTACGGCTGACTGCATCGAATTTTACAAGACCATGATGGCACGATGGCTCCATGATTGGCACCGATGCCCTACAGCACTGGATCCAGCGGCATCGTAACATCCCGGAGCTTGAATGTTCTCCATCAGAGTATTCGACTTCTGATTGGAAATTTTTTTAAATTTCAGTTTGGGTAATGTCAGGAACAAAGCGGCGTAAATGGTAAAGCCATAATATTACGTTATGAGAAATTTAGTGAGTATATACATACATTACATTCTGTATTATACTCCAGAGCTGTACTCGCTATTCTGCTGGTGCACTCACGGTGTACATACATTACATTACTGATCCTGAGTTACATCCTGTATTATACCCCAGAGCTGCACTCACTATTCTGCTGGTGCACTCACGGTGTACATACATTACATTACTGATCCTGAGTTACATCCTGTATTATACCCCAGAGCTGCACTCACTATTCTGCTGGTGCACTCACGGTGTACATACATTACATTACTGATCCTGAGTTACATCCTGTATTATACCCCAGAGCTGCACTCACTATTCTGCTGGTGCAGTCAGTGTACAGTACATACATTACATTACTGATCCTGAGTTACATCCTGTATTATACCCCAGAGCTGCACTCACTATTCTGCTGGTGCAGTCACTGTGTACATACATTACATTACTGATCCTGAGTTACATCCTGTATTATACCCCAGAGCTGCACTCACTATTCTGCTGGTGCAGTCAGTGTACAGTACATACATTACATTACTGATCCTGAGTTACATCCTGTATTATACCCCAGAGCTGCACTCACTATTCTGCTGGTGCAGTCACTGTGTATATACATTACATTACTGATCCTGAGTTACATCCTGTATTATACCCCAGAGCTGCACTCACTATTCTGCTGGTGCAGTCACGGTGTACATACATTACATTACTGATCCTGAGTTACATCCTGTATTATACCCCAGAGCTGCACTCACTATTCTGCTGGTGCACTCACGGTGTACATACATTACATTACTGATCCTGAGTTACATCCTGTATTATACCCCAGAGCTGCACTCACTATTCTGCTGGTGCAGTCACTGTGTACATACATTACATTGCTGATCCTGAGTTACATCATGTATTATACCACAGAGCTGCACTCACTATTCTGCTGGTGCAGTCGCTGTGTACATACATTACATTACTGATCCTGAGTTACATCCTGTATTATACTCCAGAGCTGCACTCACTATTCTGCTGGTGCAGTCACTGTGTACATACATTACATTACTGATCCTGAGTTACATCCTGTATTATACTTCAGAGCTGCACTCACTATTCTGCTGGTGCAGTCACTGTGTACATACATTACATTACTGATCCTGAGTTACATCCTGTATTATACCCCAGAGCTGCACTCACTATTCTGCTGGTGCAGTCACTGTGTACATACATTACATTACTGATCCTGAGTTACATCCTGTATTATACTCCAGAGCTGCACTCACTATTCTGCTGTACATGCAATATATTATTGATAATCCGTTACATCCTGTATTCTCCTCCAGAGTTGTGAGCAATGGAAACCATCAGCAAGCTGGGAGCCGACCATCCTTCCAGGATCCTGGCAGAGCTCTTGTACCCCAGGTCCCTGCAGCTCTGTATACAGTTGCTGGTAGTTGTAGTGAGTAATTACTATTTATGCAAATTCTTAAACTTTTGGGTGATTACAGATGAGGCAAATTAAAGGAGCCGCGTCCCTTGTCACTTCCCCATCCGTTATCGGAGCTGCAGGTGACGGGGTCAGGACCAGGCGGACACAATATTCGTCTGTTCGGAGGAGTCTACATGTGAGCGCCTGTAAATGTCTTCATTGTGCCCACACGTTGCGGGGCATAGGAGGCGCCAGCAGACGTCAGCGCTTTCATTCCTGTTTGTCTCCTGAACAAAGCTGTTTTCTTCCTTTCTGTGAACATAAAACATTTGTGTTTTGCCAATAATGGAGGAGTGCACACCGCGCCGCGTGTCGGCGAGTCACTATACGAGATCCTCCTGAGCCACAGGTGATGACTCGGGTGACCCGGCTGCCCATTTAGGTCCTGTCCTCCTATGTTTGGCGTGTACGGCAATAGTAGAGCTCCCGCCATGACCCTCCGGGCCGCTGCATGGCGTCCATTTACCTTGGGAAGCCCCCGTGACCTCAATGCTCATATATTGGCAATTTTCAGTGAAGATTCCCATAATGGACAGCAGGGGGCGTGGGGCTCTGAAATACATGGTTTGGCCCCCTATTTGCTCAGCCCTTGGATTTTATATCCAGCACAAGTAGGGGGCCATTGTGGATGGTTTAATTACTCTAGCCTGGGTGCTTGCCTGGAGTTGGACCGCCCTGCGTGCGCTCTTTCCCTAATTACTATGTGTACTGCCTTGTACAGGTATTTGTTTTAGGATGAGATCTGATATGACTCCCTTTAAAGAATATCAATCTAGATATCTGCAACCACCAGGGGGAGCTCAAGAGGTTAGGCTATGTATATAGACCAGTATGCAGTGAGCTCCTGTGCTCCCCCTAGTGGTGGCTTTGGGTAGCTAGGTTTGTAGCTTTGTTTCAGAGCTGTGGGCTTCAGATTTCAGCTGCATTTTGTCGCTCCTCAAATATTCATGGTAAGAATATGCCGTGTAAACGATGGCTGCGGTTTATCTGTAATCTTTTATTCATTTCGCTCTGACCGGCTTCCGGACTGAATGTTCTCTGCATTGCTGCTATTACTGTGAGCTGGGGATTGCCTTCTGTGTGAAAGGAGAAAAGATATTCCATTTAGGTGGATGTGGGGCTCACCTCCTACCAGCCATGGCCCCAAAAGTTTTCTTGTACAGTATGATGCCCCCACAGTGTCCCCCAGAAACAGTATAATAAGCTACTCACAAAATGATTCCCCTCAGCCACTCGAACAGTATGATGCCCCCATAGTACCCCATGCCTGCAGTATACCGCCTCCACAACCATAGTACATTCCCCCACACACCGTATGATGCCACCACACAGTAGGATGTTCCCACAGAACCCCCCACAGTACAATACTCAGTCTCCCATGAACAGTACATTGCCTTCACACTCGCAGTATGAGGCAACTACAGCCCACCACATACAGTAAAATTTCCCTCTACACAGTATGATGCACCCCCAGTTTATCACACTGTATGATACCCCAACAGTATGATGCCCCCGACCATAGCTTCTAACACTGTATACCCTACACAGTTCCTCACGCACAGTATGATGTTCCTCACACACAGTATGTTCCTCACACCGTATGATGCCCCCACAGTTTATCACACACTGTATGATGCCCCCACAGTTTATCACACACTGTATGATGCCCCCCCACAGCTCCTCACACAGTATGATGCCCCCCCACACAGCTTCTCACTGTTTACCCTGCACAGTGTGATGTTCCCCACGCACAGTGTGATGTTCCCCACGCACAGTGTGATGTTCCCCACGCACAGTGTGATGTTCCCCACGCACAGTGTGATGTTCCCCACGCACAGTGTGATGTTCCCCACGCACAGTGTGATGTTCCCCACGCACAGTGTGATGTTCCCCACGCACAGTGTGATGTTCCCCACGCACAGTGTGATGTTCCCCACGCACAGTGTGATGTTCCCCACGCACAGTGTGATGTTCCCCACGCACAGTGTGATGTTCCCCACGCACAGTGTGATGTTCCCCACGCACAGTGTGATGTTCCCCACGCACAGTGTGATGTTCCCCACGCACAGTGTGATGTTCCCCACAGCTTCTCACACTGTATACCCTACACAGTTCCTCACGCACTGTATGATGCCCCCCCACAGCTTCTCACACTGTATACCCTACACAGTTCCTCACGCACAGTACGATGTTCCTCACACAGTATGATGTCCCCCCACAGCTTCTCACACTGTATACCCTACACAGTTCCTCACGCACAGTACGATGTTCCTCACACAGTATGATGCCCCCCCACAGTTTATCACACTGTATGATACCCCCACAGCTCCTCGCACACAGTATGATGTCCCCCCACAGCTTCTCACACTGTATACCCTACACAGTTCCTCACGCACTGTATGATGCCCTCCACAGTTCTTCACACTGTATGATGCCCCTCATAGTTCCTCACGCACAGTGTGATGCTCCTCACGCACTGTATGATGCTCCCATAAACAGTACGATAACAGGACATAAGCTCCCACTTGTCTTTGTCCTGCTGCCGGCTGCCAGTAACATGACCACAAGGCCCTCAGTCTGTATTTGGCCCCTTCAGTGTATTCGCCTGTATCTGTGGTTTGAGGATACAGACATCATGGAAATTGAGAGAAACTCCTCAAATTTGAGACTGTCCTGCTGGATCCAGCATGGTTGGGAGATGTGATTAAAGCCTGTGTATCAGTACAATGCCTAAACGATGCCGCCACATTACCTAAATAATACCACAATACAGGCTCTAATGACGTCACCACCATACATAGTAGTGGATCCATACAGTGAATGCCCACGGTGCCTTTAGTTTTATAAAGTGTCTATATTGTGTATTATGAAGTGGTGCCATACAGTGCTCACATATTACCGCTATATTGGGAGTAATGCTACCGCGCGGTGCCTGTTTTCTCCTCATACGATGCTTACATGATGGCGGCATGCCGTGGAGACACAGTGCCTATATTGTTGTCTAGTGCCATTTTACCAACTGGAGAAATGACTGACTTGTTTGTTCCTTCGTCCTCCCTATATACTGAGGTGTATACGTGTAGACTGCACCCCGGGGCTTTATAATACTGCTATACAGTGCTTACATGGTGGGGTCATACAGTGCACACTTATATAGAAAATCAGAATTGTCCTCGGCCTAGTTCCATGATTCTAGTAAGGACAAGCTGTGTATTACTGGCCGTTCACTTCATGCCGCCGCCATAGCCCTGCACATCATCTCGTTATCGTACGCGCTGCCCTCAGGGATCACTGCACGTGCATGCTCCAAGGACGGCGCTGTGCAGCAATGAGGCCAGATAATAATAATGAGCCGCGTCCTTGGACTGCGAGTCCTCGAGAAGGTGATAAAGATGCACACGGCCTCTGCACTGTCTGCAGCGCCTGCGCACCCGCCGATGTGTGCAAGTGTGTGGGCGGCGCGGTGACTGTGAGGGACTCGGTGTGAGGGACTCGGTGTGAGGGACTCGGTGTGAGGGACTCGGTGTGAGGGACTCGGTGTGAGGGACTCGGTGTGAGGGACTCGGTGTGAGGGACTCGCTGCTCTGCATTGTGACGTCACAGGTCCCCAACACAGGCGGAGGACAGATAAGCAGACGCCTGGTAGAAGGAATATCCAGAACGGTGGCTCCCTCCTCCATGTGGATGGGCATGCGCAGTGTATCCGGCCCCGGAGTGGAGGGGCAGCTATAATGGGGGGGGCAGCTATCTCCTGGTCCCGAAGGGGGCACACAACACCCTCTGCCATTATCATATTCTGTCAGTCCCTTAAACAGTGAATGGAGCAGTTTTGCAAATAGACCTCACTGTTGACATTGGGGGTCCCAGCGCTGCGACGCTTACCACCTCGGTGATGGTGTCCTTGTGGCCCCATCCTCTGTAAATCCACTTCAGTGTTTCCTACGTCTATCAGCCTTCCCTGATAGATGGGGCCACGGCTGTGGTGTCTTAGAGGTACTATGGGTGTGAGCACTTATGCATCTGAGATGGGCAGTGGTGGTATATATATATATATATATATATATATATATATATATATATATATATATATATATATATATATATATATATATATATATATATATATATATATATATATATATATATATATAATTGTGGCCCGATTCTAACGCATCGGGTATTCTAGAATATGCATGTCCCTGTAGTATATGGACAATGATGATTCCAGAATTTGCGGCAGACTGTGCACGTCGCTGATTGGTCGAGGCAACCTTTATGACATCATCGTCGCCATGGCAACCATTATGACATCATCGTCGCTGTGCCCGTCGTTGATTGGTCGAAGCAACCTTTATGACATCATTGTCGCCATGGCAACCATTATGACATCATCGTCGATGTGCCCGTTGCTGATTGGTCGAGGCCTGGCGGCCTCGACCAATCAGAGAGCCGGGATTTCCAGGACAGACAGACGGAAAAACCCTTAGACAATTATATATATATATATATTTTTTTTTTCTTTGGACTAATTACTCCAGGATTCTTGCTCTGCAGAGAAGCATTATGTACACGTCTCACAGCACAGGCACAGCGCACACATCAGAGAAGCATTATGTACACATCCTATAGGCACAGCGCACACATCAGAGAAGCATTATGTACACGTCACACAGGCACAGCGCACACATCAGGGAAGCATGTACACGTCCTATAAGCACAGCACACATTACACAGGCACACAGCAGGAAAGCAAAGTGCATGTGTTGCACAAGCATCCATGCGTCGCATGAACAGCTCAGACGTCAAAGAAGCACAGCGCACACATCACACAAAGGGTTCACACACATCAAAAAAGCAAAGTGCACGTGACACACAAGCACAATAAGTTTCACACATCAGACAAGAACAGAACACCTGTAAGAGACATTGGATGAGGACGCATTATGCAGGCATAGCACCCACATCGGGAAAGTGCACACATCAGAGAAGCACAGCGCTCGCGTCACACAAGCAGAGGACATGCCAATAGAAGCTCCTAGAAGTATCGGGCCACTGAGAGGGAGCAGAGATGCGGCATTAGAAAACCTGCGGACATTAAAGTCTGCTGCAGTTTTCCATTAGACTTCTGAAGAATGACTAGTAATGGCTGAGCGGTGTTGGGCTACTTTCACACTAGCATTTTTTTCAATGCGTCGTTTAGGGGGAAAAACGCATCCTGCAAAGTTGTCTGCAGGATGCGTTTTTGCCCCATAGACTAAGGCTACGTTCAGACTAGCGTTGTGCGCCGCTGCGTCGGCGACGCAACGCACCGAAAAACGCGGCAAAACGCACGCAAAAACGCTGCGTTTTGCGACGTGTGCGTCATTTTTTGCCGAAAATCAGACGCAAGAAAAATGCAACTTGTTGCGTTTTCTTGGTCCGACGCTTGCGGCAAAAAAGACGCATTTAACGCAACAAGCAAAAACGCATGCGTCCCCCATGTTAACCATAGGGGCGCATGACGCGTGCGTCGCCGCTGCGTCGCCCGACGCGGCGCCGACGCACACTAGCACAACGCTAGTGTGAACGTACCCTAACATTAGCGACGCATTGACACACGTCGCAACCGTCATGCGACGGTTATGGCGGACCGCCGTGAGCAAAAAAACGTTACATGTAACGTTTTTTGCTTCTGACGGTCTGCCATTTCTGACCGCGCATGCGTGGCCGGAACTCCTCCCCGCACCTCACAATGGGGCAGCGGATGCGCTGCAAAAATGCATCCGCTGCCCCCGTTGTGCGGCGCATTCACAGCTAGCGTCGGTAACCTCGGCCCGATGCACTGCGACGAGCCGAGCCCGACACTAGTGTGAAAGTAGCCTTACACGTTTGCCTACAAAAGCTTCCGGTCAGCAACCTCCATCAATCGTTTACCAATCTTCCATTTCCGATGCGGCTTTATTGCCTTACATGCGTTTCTACACCCGCCAAACTGTGCCGACACTGAATAAGGACATCGTATTGTCAAGAGGAATTATTGGCATCGCCCTGCTGTCAGTGTCCTTATGTTTCCAGGAAGACCACACGATGGAGGGCGCAGTGCCCCGCATTATGGTAGGAGCCGACGGGCTCTGCATAGCAGCAGTGATCACTTTATGAACAGGTCTTGGGCACCCTCGCTCACTAAATTTACTACGAAAGGGTTAATGTGTACATTTTGCATTACCTTTTTCCATTTAGGCTCCACCTCTTGACCCCCCCCCAAAAAAAAAAAAAACTGCAAGAACTGCCCCTTTATGTAAATTAGTGTAAGCTCCGCCTCTGAGGTTCTGCTCAGGGGACAGTCCCGCAAAACTTGTGTTATATAACGGCCCTGTGTAATCTGCAGCTTCTGATCCCGGGAAAGCTGAAGATGGAAACACGGAAAGGAAAACCTGCCAACTACGTGACGTGTGGTAATGAATGCGGAGTATGACGTTACCATGGTTACGCGGAGATTATGGATGTTCGCTTCTTAGCGGATTACAGAATTTTCTGTGTTTTAAACCTGAATGCTGGAGAGCAATAAACGGGAGAATGCGCAGAATCCATGATGACTGCTACTCGGGATGAGATGTTGGGTGTTGTAGTGGTTGGGGGGAGGGGAAAAGCGGAGATTGTGGTCTGGCTCCATCGTCAGAACACGGCTCTGGTGCCGACAGCTCTAGAACAAAGGGGCTGGTGTAATCTGCTGTTGGGGTTCCCAGGCTTTTGGAAAGTCCCCCAAACACAATGTCCAAAAACGCCCAAATATGGGCACAGATTTTACACCCCAATTCACTGAACAGTCCCGGCAAGTACGAATAATGGTCCTTACATGGAACTGCAGACTGAGTCAGTTGTTCACCAGCATTAATCCTTACATGGGGCTGATGCTTGTGGACTTTGCAGAACTTTACACCAAAATGTGTTAATATTAGTAGTGAAACCAGATGCCAAGCCAGACCCCTAAACTTTCAGACCCGACTCAAACCACCAAAATAAATCATCCACGAGACCAGACCCTTAAATCTGTCATTAAACTGCAGCTAAGACCCCCAATAAGTGAGCAGACCCCAAGCCCCTATAATTGATTAGACCTTAGACAGGACCCTTAAAATTATTCAGAGCCTTCTATTTCCAGAGACCCCAAGACCCAATCCTTATAATTGATGGGGCACTCAGACCTCCGATCAGAACCTCACAATTAATCAGGTCCTTATAACTAATCTGACCCCAGATGAGCCTCTAAAATTATTCGGACCCTAGACCAGACAAGGTAAAGATAAAAATATTTCCTTCCTGCAACCACACACCGTTTTGACCAATAACTTGTGTGCACGGTCCTGAGGGCCGCCCCATGCCTGATGCACAACTACTATAAAGGCACAGATGATTGGCCTCGGGGAGACCAAAACATCCAACACCGCGGAGACACCATCACGTGTTTCTCAACGCAGTGATTCCAGAACACTGCCCCCATCCCTTATGGGAAATATGCAGATGCATGTAAAGAAGCTGCGGAGACACCATCACGTGTTTCTCGACGCAAGCAGTGAATAGCCAGGCCTTTCCCCGGGAAGGAACAACCACGGGAAGGGCAGCATCCTATGAAGGAAAGCCACCTATGCCAAGCATGGTATCCATCCACAGACAGCTGTTTTGATGCACAACTACTGTCATCGATGCATTGCAGGTCTGCAGAGAAGCCGTAGTCTCCAATCTGAATTCTTCTGGCTGTTATCAGTCACCACTAGGGGGAGCTCAGGAGCGGACTGTATACTGTACTTTGGTTGAGTTCAATATATACTCTGTATGCAGTCAGCTCCCTCTAGTGGTGGCTGTAGGAAGTCAGAATGTGGTCATTTAGTGATGGGTCTATGCGTTGAATTTGGAGCTAGGAATCACAAAGGTGCCTCTTGGCCATCGAAAGCATCAATCCAACTCTACCATTTTTATTTTTGAACCTTGTCCTGTGATATAGTCACCAATGATGCTGTTCTCAAGCCTCAAAATGTGCATTTCTGAAAGATTTGGGGGCATTCAAGACGCTTTGATATTGGGATGGCGGCCACAGCAATTGCGCGGTCTGCTGTTCTTATCGTTAGACCCTCGGCAGCACGGGCGTCATTAGTTGGTCATTAGTCATTGACGCCTCGGTGTCATCCGGTGCGATTGTCAGTGCCCCTGGCCTCCGTACATAGGAGACTGGAGGACGAGGATGGCGGTGATTGAATATCTGCTCCATTTTTAATTAAGGGTTTATGACCGGCGTGGCGGAGGCGGCAGATGGCCGGGATTACACGGAGCGAGTGTTTTGTCTGGACCCTACGTGATAACTATAATTTGCCCAAATGTTCTTCCCAGTAACACGGAGCCGAGAGAATCTGCGCCAAAGTGTCCTGTCCATAGAGACCGCAGAGCCGCACGCTACCGGGAAGTCACAGGGCAGGTTAATATTTGCTGTCTGCTAATTAAAAAGGCGGCTGGTGCGGTGGAGACGAGATTGCGTCTTGGACAGGACAGAAGTCTGTGCTCATCTGACAAACACCATTTGAACCCCCCACCCCCTCGTAAAGGGTGTGTAGACTTATACAACTTTTTCTTTTGCTATTTAAAGTGGCCACAAATGGTCATCTAGATTAAAAATTGTCCTACCGGTTTATGTACACAGCGCCTGTGTCGCTATGGTAACAGACTACAAACCATCCCTGTGTAGTCGGGTCCTGTTATGTGGCAGGAGGAGAATGGAGTAAACGTGGCTGCAGGGTCAGATTATACAGCGTTTACTTAGAGTTTGTACCCTGGAGACAGACGGGTCCGCATAGGAGCTGTATACGCAAAACAGTAGAAGACTTATTAATAAACATCAATATTATACTGTGAATAAACGTGGCAGAGATTAGAGCATGGGTACAAGTAGTCAGCACACTCCATAGTTCCATCACTGGCAGCCGTACATTATGGCTTGTGTGACTTATGAAGCATTAAGCAGCCTGATCCCAACATGTCCTGTATGCGATCTAATGGAGAGTGATGATGGCTGAAGAGCAGCTGCCAACAGTATTAGTGATATTCTTACATATAGAGGGCAGTATTATAGTAGTTATATTCTTGTACATAGGAGCAGTATTATAGTAGTTATATTCTTGCACATAGGAGCAGTATTATAGTAGTTATATTCTTGTACATAGGGGCAGTATTATAGTAGTTATATTCTTGTACATAGGGGCAGTATTATAGTAGTTATATTCTTGTACATAGGGGCAGTATTATAGTAGTTATATTCTTGTACATAGGGGCAGTATTATAGTAGTTACATTCTTGTACATAGGAGCAGTATTATAGTGGTTATATTCTTGTACATAGGAGCAGTATTATAGTGGTTATATTCTTGTACATAGGGTCAGTATTATAGTAGTTATATTCGTGTACATAGGGGCAGTATTATAGTAGTTATATTCTTGTACATAGGGGCAGTATTATAGTAGTTATATTCTTGTACATAGGGGCAGTATTATAATAGTTATATTCTTGTACATAGGGGGCAGTATTATAGTAGTTATATTCCTGTACATAGGGGCAGTATTATAGTAGTTATATTCCTGTACATAGGGGCAGTATTATAGTAGTTATATTCTTGTACATAGGGGCAGTATTATAATAGTTATATTCTTGTACATAGGGGGCAGTATTATAGTAGTTATATTCTTGTACATAGGGGCAGTATTATAGTAGTTATATTCTTGTACATAGGGGCAGTATTATAGTAGTTATATTCTTGTACATAGGGGCAGTATTATAGTAGTTATATTCTTGTACATAGGGGCAGTATTATAGTAGTTATATTCGTGTACATAGGGGCAGTATTATAGTAGTTATATTCTTGTACATAGGAGCAGTATTATAGTAGTTATATTCCTGTACGTAGGGGCAGTATTATAGTTGTTATATTCTTGTACATAGGGGCAGTATTATAGTAGTTATATTCTTGTACATAGGGGCAGTATTATAGTAGTTATATTCTTGTACATAGGGGCAGTATTATAATAGTTATATTCTTGTACATTATATTATAGCAGTAATACGTGAAACGACACAGTGATACTGGTGAAGGCTCTGATAACAATCGCTCTCATCCTCTCTCTATATAATGACTGGCTTCATATAATATACTGTGTGTATGTGTGTGTATCTCTCTCTCTCTATATCTATCTATCTAATCTGCTATAAATATTTCTTTATGTAATTACAATTGATCAATGTATGGTGGTCAGTATATGAAGAAAATGGTAGTGTAGCGCTGTGTGAGGAAATCCAATAAGATGCAATAAGTCCTTGTAATGATATGAGGAGTATTGATCAGTTCTATTCTGCATTCACCCCAAGGACAAGACCCATGGAAATAACCCAATGACCTTGCTGTGAATTGGTAATGCTCTCGTTCACTCTGCCCCCTCCCCCACCTTTCCTTATGGACCCTTTTGTTTTTCTTCTGTTAGGTCACAGTAAAGCAGCCAGTGCCGTGGTCCTTTGATCTATGGACTGATAAATGTTTTCTACATAAGAGGTTTCTTTAAAAAAAAAAAAAATACTTCAATGTTGAAATCGATTTTCTCTAATACAATTATCCATATCCCCTGCATGCACATAGACTTTAATGCTCCTATTTTTTTCTTCCTGCGCCCACCACTAGGGGGAGCCAAGGCTGCCTTCATTAGACGAGCCATCTAAATTGGGTTCTAATCCTCGCATGTGATCTTTGTATTCCAATCTTTGATTCCACATGCCACCATTACCTCCCTTGCAATTGTGGCAGCGTCCCTGGCATAATATTTGGTCTTAATTCTTGTGATGTCAGTTTATAGCCATTGCATGAAATAACAATGTGATATCTGCAGCATCGGCGTTGTCTGATATCGCAGAGACCTGTCTGATCTCTTTATGCCGCTCTCAACCAACTCTAATTAATTTAAGGGCTAATTAGGAGATAATCGTTAACCAATCAGGGTGCAATTACAAGGTTTATTTAATTTGTGTTCTGCACGGGGCAGATTAATAAGTTACAACATATAATTATTATCTGGGAAGTGAGTGAATTTATGGAGGAGTTATACCTTGGCTTCCAGGGTGGAGACCCTTGTATATACATTGGCTTGCAAAAATTTTTCACCCCCTTGGATTTTTACCTATTTTGTTACATTATACCCGTTTCTATATTTTTATAATCCGATTTGTGTGTGATGCTTCAGCACTAAATAGTCTAAGTAGGTAAAGAGAGAAAAAATACAGGCATAAATTAAATTTCTGGGATAAAATAACTAAAAATTGGCATGTGCGTATGTATTCACCCCTTTTTGCTATGAAGCCCTTAAAACGTTCTGGTGCAAGCATTTGCCTTCATAAGTCCCATGCTTAGTAACAGGACGCCCCCTGTGTGCAATGTAAGTGTCACATGTCGGTCAGTATATACACTTTACCTTCTCTGAAAGGCCACAAAGGCTGCAACACCATTAACAAGAGGCTCCACTAACCATCACCTGGAAGATCAAGGAGAGCTCCAAACACCATGGTGGTGTTTGGAGATCTCCTTGATCTTCACGGTGGTGTTTGCAGATCTCCTTGGCCTTCATTGTGGTGTTTGGAGATCTCCTTGATCTTCATGGTGGTGTTTGCAGATCTCGTTGGCCTTCATTGTGGTGTTTGGAGATCTCCTTGATCTTCATGGTGCTGTTTGGAGATCTCCTTGATCTTCATGGTGCTGTTTGGAGATCTCCTTGATCTTCATGAAGACCAAGGAGATCTCCAAGCACCATGAAGGCCAAGGAGATCTCCAAACGAGTTCAGGACAAAGATGTTGAGAAATGCAAGTCAGGGTTGGGTTATAAAACAAACAAAAATTTCCCAATCTCTGATGATCCCCCAGAGCACCATCAAATCCATTATCATCAAATGTAAAGAACATGGTGCCACAAGAAACCTGCCAAGAGAGGTCTGTCCACCAAAACTCTCAGCTCGGGCAAGGAGGGCATTAATCGGAGAGACAGCACAGAGACCAAAGGTAACCCTGAAAGAGCTGCAGAGTTCCACAACAGAGACTGAAGTATCTGTCCATACGACCACAATAAGCCGTACACTCATTAGAGGGGGGAGAAAAAAAGCCTTTACTTACACAAAATAATTGCAAGGCTCATTTTGAGTTTGTCAAGACATGTGGGAAACTCCCCAAATGTATGGAGGAAGGTGCTGTGGTCAGATGAGACCAAAATTAAATTTTTTGGCCACCGAGGTAAAAGCTATGTCTGGCTCCAAACCAATACAGCTCATCACTCCAAGAACACCATCCCCACAGTGAAACATGGTGGTTGCAGCATGATGCTGTGGGGATGTTTTTCGCCAGAAGGGATGGGGAAAATGGTCCGAGTCGAGGGGACAATGGATGGCGCAAAATACAGGGATATACTTGAGCAAAACCTGTTTGTCGGTCAGTGGTTTGAGACTGAGACAGAGGTTTTGACTTCAGGAATGGGCACACGTCCCACTGTGGAAAGCTCAGAGACTTATCCAAAGTGACTTTCAGCTGTAATTGCCTCTAAAAGAGGCTCCACAAAGTGCTGACTTTTGGGGGAGGGGGGTGAATAGTTATGCACTATGAAGTTTTCAGTAGTGATGAGTGAATGTGCTCAGATGATGTGTTATCAGTGTGTGTGTGTAACTCTACCTATATATCAAATATAAAAAGGACGTGGATATTTATGTATTGTTATCCGTACAGGGCATGAGCTTGCGATCACTCTTACTGTGGCATGCCTTACCAAGGTTGTTCTGTATTTAGTTATATTGACATTTAGGACAAAATGGCAGCAATGTAGTCTTTGGTGGTCTCTCAGAGGCCATGGCCTCTATCGGTATCCATCAATCACACCGCAGAGGGACCACTTGCAACTGGTGTACATTCACACTGGAACCAGACCATTAACTGTAAATACCCATCAGTGATTGGCGACATCTAAATGATTAAACAGCAGCAATCTGAGCGAGTTCCGGTTGCTGCTGTTATAGGTGGACGTAAGATGCATTGATCTGACCCTGACTGTGACATGCGGGGGTTAAAGGGAAGCTCCTGTTTGGGAGTAATTTAATTTTTAAAACACATGTGATAATTATAACCGTAACATGGCCAAATGTTTGTTTGTTTTTTTTGCATTTCTACAGAGAAAGATGGGAGCTCCAGTGCCCCAGAAATGGAGGGATCTGAGACAGGAGGCGGGGGGGAAACCGTCCCAGAAGAAAAGGCAGTCATCGCTCCTCTGGTGCTGTCCGCTATGGGCCCAGTGAAAATACCCATCCCAGAGAGAGAGACATGGACTCGTCAGATGGATTTCATCATGTCCTGCGTGGGTTTCGCTGTTGGTTTGGGAAACGTATGGAGATTTCCGTACCTCTGCTACAAGAACGGTGGAGGTAAAGGGTGAACACATCCATCTACTATCCACAACTGTATCATATATTTTACATCAATCAAAAATAAATGAACGGCAGAATAATAGAAAAATAGTAGGTGCAAAGCCTCCCAAACAATCTGGTTGTAATATAAAAGTACAAAAAAGGTTCTGGGCTGATAAAAGTTCACTTTTTCTTTTGTAATCTTTGTGATCTGTCTTTCATAAAATAAATACATACAAGTGATTCTCACAAAATTAGAATATTCTCAAAAAGTTAATTTATTTCAGTTCTTCAATACAAAAAGTGAAACTCAGATCACTCTGTAATGACCAATATATATTTCAGGTGTTTATTTCTGTTAATGTTGATGATTATGGCTTACAGCCAATGAAAACCCAAAAGTTATCAGTAATTTAGAATACTTTATGACACCAGCTTGAAAAATGATTTTAAAATCCAAAATGTTCAGTAAATGCTTTCAATACTTGGTCGGGGTTCCTTTTGCATCAGTTGGCGTGGCATGGAGGCGATTAACCTGTGGCATTGCTGAGGGGTTATGGAAGCCCAGGTTGCTTTGATAGCAGCCTTCAGCTCGTCTGGTGTCTCTCATCTTCCTCTTGACCATACCCTATAGATTTTCTATGGGGTTAATGTCAGGCTAGTTTGCTGCCAATCAAGCCAATTGATACTGTTTGTAAACCAGGTATTTGGTACTTTTGGCAGTGTGGACAGGTGCCAAGTGCTGCTGGAGAATGAAATTTCCATCTACTTCACACTAGACTTTGGAAATCAAGGTCCCCGAGTCTGGAGGAAGAGTGGAGGCCACAATTCAAGCTGCTGGAGGTCTGGTGTGAAGTCTCCACAGTCAGTGATGGTTTGGGGAGCAGTGTCATCTGCTGGTGTAGGTCCACTGTGTTTTACCAAGACCAAAGTCAGTGCAGCCGTCTACCAGGAAATTTTAGAGCACTTCATGCTTCCCTCTGCCGACAAGCTTAATGGAGATTGAGATTTAATTCTCCAGCAGGACTTGGCCCCTGTCCACACTGCTACAAGTACCAATACCTGGTTTACACACAATGGTATCACTGGGCTTGATTGGCGGCAAACTCGCCTGACCTTAACCCCATAGAGATTCTATAGTATTGTCAAGAGGAAGATGAAACACCAGACCCAACAATGCAGACGAGCTGAAGACTGCTATCAAAGCAACCTGGGCTTCCATAACCCCTCAGCAGCGCCACAGGCTGATCGCCTCTATGCCACGCCGCATTGATGCAGTAATGGATGCAAAAGGAGCCCCAACCAAGTATTGAGTGCATTTACTGAACATACATTTCAGTAGGTGAGCATTTCAGATTTTAAATCATTTTTCAAGCTGGTGTTATAAAGTATTCTAATTTACTGAGATAATGACTTTTGGGTTCTCATTGGCTGTAAGCCATAATCATCAACATTAACAGAAAGACACGTGGAATAGATCACTCTGTATAATGACTCTATATAGTATGAGTTTCACTTTTTGTATTGAAGAACTGAAATTAACTTCTTGATGATATGCTAACTTGGTGAGAAGCACTTGTATAATATATGATAATATATGTGTGTATATATGTATGTATAGTATGTGTGTGTGTGTATATATATATGTATATGTGTGTGTGTATATATATATATATATATATATATATATATATATATATATATATATATATATATATATATATATATATATATATATATATATATATATATATATATATATAATTTTCTTTAATTTTTTTTTTGTCTTCTACCTATTGCTATATCTTTTTATTTCTAGTGATCTCCTTTTGATATTGTCTATATCAGGAAGTTATTAGTTCTCTATTATTCTCGGTATTGTTCATCTAATTCCTCCTTTATTCTTTTTTTTCCCCGGTTTACGTGACATTTTGTTATCTACAGACATTTACTATGTTGCTATTTGCTTTGCGGCTTATCGAGCTTCGCTTGACTCCAATCCCTCGTCAGCATTTCCCCCTTATCATTTTTTTTTTGTCCTTGCAAATGTTTTAGAGAATGTTCCGGAAGACTTTTTCTGACACAATAAATAAATATGAAGACGTTCCTTGTGTCTGCCGGGCCTTAGGAATCTACATAGTTTGCCAGATAGCTTGCCCTAAGGAGACCCCTCGCCCTCTGTGCCGCCGTTTGCAAGAAGTGACACAGTGTTCATTTATGCATCGGGTGACAACACCGGGCCTCATTGAACAAATTCCCGTGACGACCAATCAGAGGACAGCTTTCATTTCTCAAAGAGCTGTGGTCAGGTGAAAGCTGTGCTGTGACTGGTTGCTATGGGCAACAGCTAGAGGCTTTTGTTTTCGGCCTTGTTTTGTGAGGGCTTTTCTCTCGGGCCCGTCGTTCTCATGTTTTGAGTGCGCTGCTGTTATGGAGCTATTTCTGTGCTTCTTCCTGGACCTTGCAATTACCAGCGGCATCATTTGACGCGATGTCCTTAAATAACTGCGGCACTCTACTAGTCTGATCTCATGGCAAAATGTAGCCTCCTCTCCGCTGTCCTCCAGGCGTCACATTGGCTTTTAATGGCCGTACTCTAAATTGCCGAGAGACTGGCAGAGCCAACAGCCGCTCTATTGGGGCACGTGACGCGGCTCCCGTTTACTGCATGATATCTAATAATAACCTGACTTATAAACTGTTTCCTTTTAGCTTTGGTGTCATAGAAACCACATGATCCCGCACAGTCTTTCACTGAGGAGAGCAGCAGTTTGTGCTCCAGAGCTGTGCTTCCTCTTACAGGAGAACCTTGGGGCTCAGCACGGGCCAGACTAAACACATCGAAATGAGCCCCTAACCCGGTAATGGCGTTTACAGCTACAAGTTACAGAATAAAAATCACTGCAATACAAAGACTGATAATACCGCCATAAATACGTGTGCAAACCTATAACTTTATTACATATAAAGGCACATGGCATGAATGAAAGCATGTACAACCTATAGCGAGGGATAGGTAGAAAGAGCAAGGGTCTCTCAATCTGTATCAATATGGGTCTTTTCAGAAGTGCTGGTGCTTTTTGTGCATATGGAAGACAATATACAGTTGTGGCCAAAAGTATTGACACCCCTGCAATTCTGTCAGATAATACTCAGTTTCTTCCTGAAAATGATTGCAAACACAAATTCTTTGTTATTATTATCTTCATTTAATTTGTCTTAAATGAAAAAAAGAAACACAAAAAGAATTGTCCTAAAGCCAAATTGGATATAATTCCACACCAAACATAAAAAAGGGGGTGGACAAAAGTATTGGCACTGTTGGAAAAATCATGTGATGCTTCTCTAATTAGTGTAATTAACAGCACCTGTAACTTACCTGTGGCACCTAACAGGTGTTGGCAATAACTAATTCACACAGCAGCCAGTTGACATGGATTAAAGTTGACTCAACCTCTGTCCCGTGTCCTTGTGTGTACCACATTGAGCATGGAGAAAAGAAACAAGACCAAAGAACTGTCTGAGGACTTGAGAAACCAAATTGTGAGGAAGCATGAGCAATCTCAAGGCTACAAGTCCATCTCCAAAGACCTGAGTGTTCCTGTGTCTACCGTGCGCAGTGTCATCGAGAAGTTTAAAGCCCATGGCACTGTGGCTAACCTCCCTAGATGTGGACGGAAAAGGAAAATTGACGAGAGATTTCAATGCAAGATTGTGCGGATGTTGGATAAAGAACCTCGACTAACATCCAAACAAGTTCAAGCTGCCCTGCAGTCCAAGGGTACAACAGTGTCAACCCGTACTATCCGTCGGCGTCTGAATGAAAAGGGACTGTATGGTAGGAGACCCAGGAAGACCCCACTTCTTACCCCGAGACATAAAAGAGCCAGGCTGGAGTTTGCCAAAACTTACCTGAAAAAGCCTAAAACGTTTTGGAAGAATGTTCCCTGGTCAAATGAGACAAAAGTAGAGCTTTTTGGGCAAAGGCATCAACATAGAGTTTACAGGAGAAAAAAGAGGCATTCAAAGAAAAGGACACGGTCCCTACAGTCAAACATGGCGGAGGTTACCTGATGTTTTGGGGTTGCTTTGCTGCCTCTGGCACTGGACTGCTTGACCGTGTGCATGGCATTATGAAGTCTGAAGACTACCAACAAATTTAGCAGCATAATGTAGGGCCCAGTGTGAGAAAGCTGGGTCTCCCTCAGAGGTCATGGGTCTTCCAGCAGGACAATGACCCAAAACACACTTCAAAAAGCACTAGAAAATGGTTTGAGAAAAAGCACTGGACACTTCTAAGGTGGCCAGCAATGAGTCCAGACCTGAATCCCATAGAACACCTGTGGAGAGATCTAAAAATGGCAGTTTGGAGAAGACACCCTTCAAATATCAGGGACCTGGAGCAGTTTGCCAAAGAAGAATGGTCTAAAATTCCAGCAGAGCTTTGTAAGAAACTCATTGATGGTTACCGGAAGCGGTTGGTCGCAGTTATTTTGGCTAAAGGTTGTGCAACCAAGTATTAGGCTGAGGGTGCCAATACTTTTGTCTGGCCCATTTTTGGAGTTTTGTGTGAAATGATCAATGTTTTGCTTTTTGCTTCATTCTCTTTTGTGTTTTTTCATTTAAGACAAATTAAATGGAGATAATACCAAAGAATTTGATTGCAATCATTTTCAGGAAGAAACTGAGTATTATCTGACAGAATTGCAGGGGTGTCAATACTTTTGGCCACAACTGTAAGTGCAATAGTGCAGAGCCAGAATGGAGTCTAGGAAGTATTCCAATTTTGAGCTGCACCTAATACGACATGTACATGACTTATGAATTGCTCTTGTCCACAATTCCCCAGGAGAGAAACCATGAGGAAAGCCCCAACGCACGTTTCGCGTTGGCATCTTCAGGGGGTCATATTTAAGTGTGTCCCAGCTGGTCTTAAATAGACTCTAAACTGGATGTGTGCACAGGTGATCTCGGTATTGGGGCGCATGTGTCCCATCAGTAGCACCGGAAGATGCATCATGTCCGGTCGCCTATGGCGGTGCGGGTCATGTGGAACTACCTGATGGCATCACTGATTTGCATACGTCATTCTCGGGTCCCGTCTGTAATGCCCCGGCAGTCAGAGGACGGGGAACATGCGCACAGATCACTTCCTACCTAAAGAGGGAAACGCACAACCACTGCAGTAAGCGCCATATTATGTATGGGCATAGAGAGGGCAAATACACACACACACACAACTCCAACCACCGGAGAATGGGCTGGATGGGGAATTCTATCAGAGCCCCTACTATGGCCCGAAATTATAGCCACATCAGAGAAAGTGGCAATGTGCAAACCCCACCGGTAAAGTGAAGACCTCAACTTCAATTGTAAAGTACGGTAATCAGACATAAATGCCATCACATTACATATAACAAACATACAAATAAGTGAACAGTATTAATTCAAGGTTCTATACATAAAACCACTTAATAGGATGCATAGACATAAGAGTAATAATGACATAAAAAAGGGGGAAAAGTGAGTTACTACATTGAGATGACGGGCCATGCATATAGCGTGGTATTCAGTGGTGGTCGGTCATTCCAGGGTCCCCAGCGCTTGTGGACGATAATGTAGAATTGATGATTGAATGGATACGTGAGTAATCATACATATCAACAACTATTAAAAGCTGGAAACAAAACATACAATTAAAATAAAACCAGGGATCCATATATCAAAGGAAAGGGGCAAAACTCAATTGTTTAAACCTGCCGCCACCATAGTGTCAATGATGGAAATCCATCGGCGCTCTCTGTGCGCGGATGCGTTTAGTATCCCCACCTGTATACCATCAATGCCCCAGGTTGGGGTTGCAATTGTGGTGCTGTCTAAAATGGCGCGGGATCGTTTTGAGAACAAGAATCGGTTATGTCGCGTGCAGCCATGATGTCTGGAACATGCTCCCGCGTCCTCGCACGCCGTTCCCTAGGTGTTAATCCAATATATATTGTGCAGCGGGCATAGTATGTAACACATGACGCGCTGCACGTGATGTAATCTGATTCTGTACTATTTTTGCCCATTCGAAAATGTGAAAAATGTTGCCCGAGCATGATTTTTTACATAAGCAGTCACTTCTGGGAAAGAAACCTGTCTTATGTTTGCCTGCATTAAAAGTGGTGGCTGCAGGTAGAATGAATCGGTTTTAGTACAGGTTCTATAAATCTGAATGTAGTGTGCTCCACCTAGTGGTGGCTGCAGGTAGAATGAAGCGGTTTTAGTACAGGTCCTATAAATCTGAATGTAGTGTGCTCCACCTAGTGGTGGCTTCAGGTAGAATGAGGCGGTTTTAGTACAGGTCCTATAAATCTGAATGTAGTGTGCTCCACCCACCTAGTGGTGGCTGCAGGTAGAATGAAGCTGTTTTAGTACAGGTCCTATAAATCTGAATGTAGTGTGCTCCACCTAGTGGTGGCTGCAGGTAGAATGAAGCGGTTTTAGTACAGGTCCTATAAATCTGAATGTAGTGTGCTCCACCTAGTGGTGGCTGCAGGTAGAATGAAGCGGTTTTAGTACAGGTCCTATAAATCTGAATGTAGTGTGCTCCACCTAGTGGTGGCTGCAGGTAGAATGAAGCTGTTTTAGTACAGGTCCTATAAATCTGAATGCGGTGTGCTCCACCTAGTGGTGGCTGCAGGTAGAATGAAGCTGTTTTAGTACAGGTCCTATAAATCTGAATGCGGTGTGCTCCACCTAGTGGTGGCTGCAGGTAGAATGAATCTGTTTTAGTACAGGTCCTATAAATCTGAATGCAGTGTGCTCCACCTAGTGGTGGCTGCAGGTAGTGAAGCCGTTTTAGTACAGGTCCTATAAATCTGAATGCAGTGTGCTCCACCTAGTGGTGGCTGCAGGTAGAATGAATCGGTTTTAGTACAGGTCCTATAAATCTGAATGTAGTGTGCTCCACCTAGTGGTGGCTGCAGGTAGAATGAAGCGGTTTTAGTACAGGTCCTATAAATCTGAATGTAGTGTGCTCCACCTAGTGGTGGCTGCAGGTAGAATGAAGCGGTTTTAGTACAGGTCCTATAAATCTGAATGTAGTGTGCTCCACCTAGTGGTGGCTGCAGGTAGAATGAATCGGTTTTAGTACAGGTCCTATAAATCTGAATGTAGTGTGCTCCACCTAGTGGTGGCTGCAGGTAGAATGAAGCGGTTTTAGTACAGGTCCTATAAATCTGAATGTAGTGTGCTCCACCTAGTGGTGGCTGCAGGTAGAATGAAGCGGTTTTAGTACAGGTCCTATAAATCTGAATGTAGTGTGCTCCACCTAGTGGTGGCTGCAGGTAGAATGAATCGGTTTTAGTACAGGTCCTATAAATCTGAATGTAGTGTGCTCCACCTAGTGGTGGCTGCAGGTAGAATGAATCGGTTTTAGTACAGGTCCTATAAATGAATGTAGTGTGCTCCACCTAGTGGTGGCTGCAGGTAGTGAAGCCGTTTTAGTACAGGTCCTATAAATCTGAATGCAGTGTGCTCCACCTAGTGGTGGCTGCACGTAGAATGAAGCGATTTTAAACTGGTTTAAAAAAAAAAACCCACATAAGAGGACATCGGTGTTTTATTAAAGGCATGTGGCCCAGTGACAGACTTTGCATTGGCATACAGGGAGTTTTGGGATACACTGCCATGTACGGGGTAATGCAGCTTGTTTTGTTTTTTTAAACTGCAGTAAATCAAACTGAGCTGCGTTATGATCACAGGTTAGTTATTCTGATTGTCATGTTAGAAACTGGTAGCCGTAAGCTCACGTTATATGGAGATGTTTGTACTCCTTTAATATTCATATCATAACATTACACTGGTCATAACCATTGAATTAGATTAGCGCAGCCCATAATGTCGGCCTCCCCGCTCTGTGACCTGCCTCCATCTCTCCACATAATTGCTCCTTATGTCACTTTAGTAATGCTGAGTGACCTATATAAAACCTGCAATGAGTAATCAGAGCGACTTCCCTCCTTCCACATCCACCGCCCCAGTCATACGCTCTAAAAATGGAAATCTGCTGCGGCGGGGGAGGGGAGAAAAAATGCCATTTGTAGATATCGCTGCGAGGTGGAAGAAGCGTGGCGCTGAATTATCCATCTGCCACAGTCTGTGTTCCTCCATAGATGTACGTTGTGTTTTGCAGTGCCTGTGTACTGTAAATGCCAGGGATGCCCCCAAGGTGTACACCAAATGCATCCATAGGCCTCGATTCACCCAACCTGCAATGTCAGAATAAAGCGATGGCAATGAGACCGCAAATTCTGCCGCAGAAAATTGGCGGCATAAATCAGCATGGATTTTTTTTTTCCCGAGGATTTTTTTATTTCTGTAGATCTTAGCTTTTATAGGTCAATGAATAAATTGTAACCAGAATCTGCAAATTCAACAATTTACATGGTCTAGGTCATCAGTATGGCAGTCGCGCACCCGTCACCCCCACTGATCAGCTCTTTTGGGGTCCCACAACTGACGAAAGTACAGTGTACAAAGCCAGAATAGCACAGCTCCGCACACTGTGTAGTGGTCCTACTAAGGTACTGCAGCCAAGCTCCCGTTCACTTCAATAGGAACTGAACTGCAGTACCAAAAAGTGACCACTATACAGTATTAGGCGCTGTGGTACATTTATTTCTGGATCTTGGACTTTAAAGCTGCAATCTCAGACTTATGTTCAGTTCACTTGTCTATGTTTTAATGTTTTATTTTCCTGCAGTGTGGCCTGTGAGACTGAGACCTGCTGTTGCTGCAGCTGACGAGTTAAAATTTAGTTAACCAGGAGATGGGAGAGTGAGAGTGACACACGGGTTATGGAGAGGAGGGACAGTATGCCCTTATAGAGGGCACCACCCCTGAGGGGCAATATGAGCTGGGCAAGGAGGGTGATGGCATGCTGCCGGAAGTAGCTGTTACAGCCACATCGAGACTGTATGTATGTACACTTACACACACTGTGGAAAAGTCTTAGGCAGTGTAGCAAAGCCAGGTAGGACTGGGTTAAATCCTAGCACTGCTGGTCTTGGATGCACCTGATAAGCTTTGATTAAAGGGAACCTGTCACCTGAATTTGGCGGGACTGGTTTTGGGTCATATGGGCGGAGTTTTCAGGTGTTTGATTCACCCTTTCCTTACCCGCTGGCTGCATGCTGGCTGCAATATTGGATTGAAGTTCATTCTCTGTCCTCCATCGTACATGCCTGCACAAGGCAAGATTGCTTTGCGCAGGCGTGTACTATGGAGGACAGAGAATGAACTTCAATCCAATATTGCAGCCAGCATGCAGCCAGCGGGTAAGGAAAGGGTGAATCAAACACCTGAAAACTCCGCCCATATGACCCAAAACCAGTCCCGCCAAATTCAGGTGACCGAGTCCCTTTAAGAACCAGTAGTGCCTGTGGTCACTAGGTGGGTGTCTGCTGAATGCTGAGCAGAGTTGAGTGTGCTGCTGGTGAGTGACCAGCCAAAATGTAACATAGTAACATAGTTAGTAAGGCCGAAAAAAGACATTTGTCCATCCAGTTCAGCCTATATTCCATCATAATAAATCCCCAGATCTACGTCCTTCTACAGAACCTAATAATTGTATGATACAATATTGTTCTGCTCCAGGAAGACATCCAGGCCTCTCTTGAACCCCTCGACTGAGTTCGCCATCACCACCTCCTCAGGCAAGCAATTCCAGATTCTCACTGCCCTAACAGTAAAGAATCCTCTTCTATGTTGGTGGAAAAACCTTCTCTCCTCCAGACGCAAAGAATGCCCCCTTGTGCCCGTCACCTTCCTTGGTATAAACAGATCCTCAGCGAGATATTTGTATTGTCCCCTTATATACTTATACATGGTTATTAGATCGCCCCTCAGTCGTCTTTTTTCTAGACTAAATAATCCTAATTTCGCTAATCTATCTGGGTATTGTAGTTCTCCCATCCCCTTTATTAATTTTGTTGCCCTCCTTTGTACTCTCTCTAGTTCCATTATATCCTTCCTGAGCACCGGTGCCCAAAACTGGACACAGTACTCCATGTGCGGTCTAACAAGGGATTTGTACAGAGGCAGTATAATGCTCTCATCATGTGTATCCAGACCTCTTTTAATGCACCCCATGATCCTGTTTGCCTTGGCAGCTGCTGCCTGGCACTGGCTGCTCCAGGTAAGTTTATCATTAACTAGGATCCCCAAGTCCTTCTCCCTGTCAGATTTACCCAGTGGTTTCCCGTTCAGTGTGTAATGGTGACATTGATTCCTTCTTCCCATGTGTATAACCTTACATTTATCATTGTTAAACCTCATCTGCCACCTTTCAGCCCAAGTTTCCAACTTATCCAGATCCATCTGTAGCAGAATACTATCTTCTCTTGTATTAACTGCTTTACATAGTTTTGTATCATCTGCAAATATCGATATTTTACTGTGTAAACCTTCTACCAGATCATTAATGAATATGTTGAAGAGAACAGGTCCCAATACCGACCCCTGCGGTACCCCACTGGTCACAGCGACCCAGTTAGAGACTATACCATTTATAACCACCCTCTGCTTTCTATCACTAAGCCAGTTACTAACCCATTTACACACATTTTCCCCCAGACCAAGCATTCTCATTTTGTGTACCAACCTCTTGTGCGGCACGGTATCAAACGCTTTGGAAAAATCGAGATATACCACGTCCAATGACTCACCGTGGTCCAGCCTATAGCTTACCTCTTCATAAAAACGGATTAGATTGGTTTGACAGGAGCGATTTCTCATAAACCCATGCTGATATGGAGTTAAACAGTTATTCTCATTGAGATAATCCAGAATAACATCCCTCAGAAACCCTTCAAATATTTTACCAACAATAGAGGTTAGACTTACTGGCCTATAATTTCCAGGTTCACTTTTGGAGCCCTTTTTGAATATTGGCACCACATTTGCTATGCGCCAGTCCTGCGGAACAGACCCTGTCGCTATAGAGTCCCTAAAAATAAGAAATAATGGTTTTTCTTTATCGCCTCTCATTGGGGGACACAGGAACCATGGGTGTATGCTGCTGCCACTAGGAGGCTGATACTATGCAAATAAAAAGTTAGCTCCTCCTCTGCAGTGTACACCCCACCGACTGGCATTATACTCTTCAGTTTAGCTTAGTGTCAGTAGGAGGTGGACACGGGTCTTTCATTAGACCCTTATCTACCTCAATGTGCGTCGTTTTTCTTTCAGGTTTTCGGATGGGATACAGGGTGAGCAGTCACACCTGTAGTCCCACATTATGGACTATGAGTACGGCGTGTACTGCCACCCCGTATCCTCATAGATCCCTATCCAGGACCAAGATCCTAGCACACAAGCGTGCTTAGAAGTCCGGTCCTGGCTCCGTCCCCCACCCACTCGCCCACCAGAGCCTGTCGGTTGTGGAGACGAGGACGTCCATCAGCTCCCTGGACGTTTCATCCCCCTTTCAAGGTTAGTACCGGCGTGGGATTTTTGAGGTAAGTATCCGGCGCCGCGGTTTCCCCCCATCCCTTCCTAGAGTTTCCTGGGGGTCTTACTAGGGGCTCCCATATCCCGGGTCGCTGCTTGCATGGATTCCCGCAGCACGACCTGGGCTTGCAGTTTTCTCTGCAGACCCTCTCTTACGGATGCGGGGCCGTTATAGGCTGCCGCGCCGTTTGCCTACCAGTGTGGGCTCCGCGTTTCTCCTCCTTCGATAGGGGCCACATCTTCTCCCCGCGGCGCAGAGGCAGTGCTTTCCAGGGGGCACACAGGCGCTGCGGCCCTGTCGGGCCGGCGCGCCGCAGTTTTTGCCTGACAGGTCGGCTCGCCGCTTTTTCCGGGGCACTCAGGCGCTGCGGCCCTGACAGACCGGAGCGCCTCTTCTTCCTGCGGTGCGCTGCTCTGGTGCCGCAGGGGGCTTCTCGGCAGCAGGTTTCTCTAGCGGCGCAGCCTAGTAGGCTGCTGCGCCGCCTGTGTTTATGGCGGCGCACCTTTCCAGCGCATCTTTCCGGCGCCGCGGTTATCCTCCTCAGCCGCCGGCTCCTACTTTAGGCCCCGGCTTCTCCTGGGGCCTACTTCCGGTTTGCGCGCTCCCTCTCTTCCGGTCTGCGGGCGGGCTTTTTTTTCCCGCCCGACATATTTGTCCTGCCCACCGGCGCCTCCGTGGCTGGCTCCGCCCACTTCCTCCAGGGATTAGTCACTCTTCTGGTGTGCACTCTGCAGCAGCACCTGCTCAGCCCCGCACGTGTTTTTTACTGTGAGCTCAGCGATCTGCGCAGAACACGGCCCCTCAGGACAGGAGTTCTCCGCGGACTTGTGGGACATCTTCCAGGACCGGGTCCGTGAGTAGCTGCACTGCAGACTGACACCCTTCTCTGCCCCACTGTCCCCTAACCCACTGGCATCTTCAGGGATCTCTCAAAATGTCTTCTAAAGGGGGCCGCTCTCGTCCCCCTACTTCTTCATCTTCTGCCTTAGTCACGTACTTTGCATGTTCGTCCTGTAACAGCAAACTTCCCTCAGGTCAGTCCTCCCCGCTGTGTCAGTCCTGCAGCAACCCAATTGTTCCCACCGCCCAGGATCCTCCGGCTGTTCCGCCCGAGAGTGATCCCCCCCCATCCCAGGCTGGGCCGCCTCTGTCCCAATCGGTGGCCGATTTAACACGGGTATCTCAAACCCTGGTGTCCGCGCTGGATCGGTTACCCCTGCAGACCCCTGCCGTGGCCAGCGGGTCGCAGGAACCGCCGCCCGAGACCTCCTTGCTAAGCTACAAAAGGTCCAGACAGGAACGTCTGTCTGAGTCCTCTTCGCGTTCCATCTCGCCGCACGGCCCTCCCCCGCGGTTGGTGTCCCACCGATTCTCCTCCCCTGAGTCAGGCGAGGCATTATCTGATGCGCCCTCAGAGGATATTTCGGAGCTGGATCCTAACCAGATCGCCACCATGAGTGAGACGGTCCAGAACCTCATTCGGGCTATAAACCAAACCTGTGGCATTCAGGATCCCTCTACGGAACCCGCAGATCAGGCGGTTTCGTTTAGACGGGCCAAACCACCTTCAAAAGTTTTCGCTCCTCATCCTGAATTCGAGGAAATCCTGGCCAGAGAGAGAGAATCCAACCAGACGTTTTCAGAGGGGTAAACGCCTGGGGGTGTTGTATCCGTTTTCACCAGAACTTACCGCTAATTGGACGGTCTCTCCCTCGGTGGATCCCCCTGTTTCCAGGCTGTCCACCAACACGGTGCTTCCACTGTCCGGCGGAGCGTCTCTGAAGGATTCTAACGACAGAGTTATAGAATCCTTCGCGAAATCTGCCTTTGAAGCGGCTTCAGCAGCGCTATGTCCAGCCTTTGCTTCCACTTGGGCTTCAAAATCCATCTCAAAATGGGCCAAGGATCTACGGCGAGGTATCCTGGACGGGACACCTCCCGCGCAATTAGCGGAACTTGCCAACCAGATTTCTCACGCTGGTGAATACCTGGTTTCCGCCTCCCTGGATGTCGCGTCTTGTTCGGCTCAGGCTTCCAGCAATGCCGTTGCCATCCGCCGCACCGTTTGGCTCAAGGCCTGGCAGGCGGACCTGTCCTCCAAAAAGTCCCTCACTAGTCTGCCCTTCCAGGGTTCTCGTCTCTTTGGTTCCCAGCTGGACCAAATCATTAAGGACGCCACCGGGGGTACAAGTTCTCTTCTCCCCCAGGCTAAACCTCGCCGCCCTCCTCCTAGACGGCAGTTTCACTCTTTTCGGCCTTTTCGTCGCTTCGCTGCATCAAACTTTTTCCCAGCAGCAGCAGAGGCCACAGGCACGTCAGGAGAAGAAGGCGGTGTCCTTCAGGCCCACTCCGTCCTGGCGTCCTCGCTATTCCCAGGGTAGATCGTCCAGGCCCAGGACTGGAAGATCCACCTCCGCATGACTCTCGGCAAGACTCCAGCCCAACTCCCAGGTTGGGGGGCCGTCTTCTCCGTTTCAGGGACGTCTGGATTTCCGCAGTAGAGGATGCATGGGTCAGGGAAGTTGTATCCTCTGGATACAAAATAGAGTTCGCCTCCCGACCCAGGGATCGTTTCTTCCAATCCCGTCCTCCAAGAGATCCCGCTCTAGTTCCGGGCTTCTTTGCAGCCATCGCTTCTCTGCTCAAATCCGGGGTAATCGTTCCCGTCCCAGAAAAGGAACGGTACACGGGTTTCTACTCGAACCTCTTTGTGGTACCGAAAAAAGACTGCAAGGTTCGTCCCATTCTGGACCTCAAATTGCTGAACAGGAGGGTTCGCCTGAGACACTTCAGGATGGAATCCCTTCGTTCAGTAATTGCTTCCATGGAGGCTCAGGAATTTCTATGCTCTATAGATATCCAGGACGCCTACCTACATGTTCCGATATTTCCCGGACATCACCGTTTCCTGCGCTTCGCAGTGCAACAAGATCATTTTCAGTTCGTCGCCCTGCCGTTCGGTCTCGCAACCGCGCCAAGGGTGTTCACGAAAATCATAGCGGCGCTGATGGCCATCTTGAGAGTCAGAGGCTTGGTCCTGTTTCCATACCTCGACGACATCCTCATCAAGGCTCCGTCCTTTGCTCAGGCCCACGAAAGCCTGTCCATTGTTCTCGACACCTTATCCCGTTTCGGGTGGCTGGTCAACCGGAAGAAGTCCTGCCTTATTCCTTCTCAGCGCATCATCTTTCTGGGCATGCTTTTCGACACTCGTCAGTCCAGAGTCTTCCTTCCCAAGGACAAGAGATCCACCCTTTGTCGGGACATACGCTTGCTCCAGGGTCCTCGGCCTCCCTCCCTCCGATCGGCCATGAAGGTTCTGGGGAGGATGGTAGCTACCTTGGAAGCGATCCCCTTCGCCCAATTCCATTCTCGACCCCTTCAGCAAGCCATTCTGTCTCAGTGGGACAGGTCGGTCTTCTCCCTGGATCGGCCGATCAGACTCTCCTTTCGGGTCAAGCGGTCTCTCAACTGGTGGCTGACGTCACCTCTCATCTCCCAGGGCAGGTCCTTCCTTCCGGTTCACTGGCAGGTGGTGACAACGGACGCCAGCCTGATCGGCTGGGGTGCGGTTTTTCGCCACCTGACGGTTCAGGGCCGTTGGTCGCCGCAGGAGTCTTCTCTGCCGATCAACATCCTCGAAATTTGGGCCATCTTTCTGTCCCTCCGCCATTGGGAAAGGATCCTCAGGAGCCTTCCAGTCCGGATCCAGACGGACAACGCCACGGCTGTGGCATATGTCAACCATCAGGGGGGGACTCGGAGCTCCTTGGCTCTTGCCGAGGTATCCAAGATCCTCCTTTGGGCAGAGGCAACGGTTCCGGTGATATCCGCGGTGCATATCCCCGGCGTGGAAAACTGGGCCGCCGACTTCCTCAGCCGCGAGGGTCTCGCAGCAGGGGAATGGTCCTTGCATCCGGAGGTCTTCCATCAGATTTGTCTTCGATGGGGAACTCCGGATGTGGATCTCACGGCGTCTCGAATCAACAGGAAGGTTCCGCAGTTCGTCTCCAGGTCCCGCGATCCTCTCGCAGTGGGCGTCGATGCTCTGGCCATTCCTTGGTCACAGTTCGAACTGCCCTACCTGTTCCCACCCCTTCCATTACTTCCCAAACTGCTGAAGAAGATCAAAGCGGAAGGGGTGCCGGTCATCCTGATCGCCCCAGATTGGCCCAGGAGAGCTTGGTTCGCGGAACTCGTCAACCTTCTCGCGGACGCTCCCTGGCGCCTTCCAGACAGGCCCGATCTGCTGTCCCAGGGTCCGATCTGCCACCCGAATTCTCGGTCGCTCAGTTTAACGGCGTGGCTGTTGAGACCGCGGTTCTAAGAGCGTCCGGCCTTTCGGACCGGGTGATTCACACCATGATTCAGGCTCGGAAGCCTTCGTCTTCCAGGATCTACTACCGCACCTTGAAGGCCTACTTCCGTTGGTGCGAGTCCAACCGCGTTCCGCCTATGGTTTTTTCCCTGCCTTCTCTTTTGGCCTTCCTTCAGGCAGGACTGGATTCGGGCCTGGCTCTTAGTTCCCTGAAGGGTCAGGTCTCTGCGCTTTCCATCCTCTTTCAGAAGACCTTGGCCTCTCGGCCACAGGTTAAGACCTTCTTTCAGGGGGTAGCCCACGCCGTCCCGCCGTACAGGGCCCCTGTGGAGGCATGGGACCTAAACCTGGTACTGGACGTTTTGAAGGTTTCTCCCTTTGAACCTCTTAGGGAGATTCCTCTATCATTTTTTTATCTTGGAAGGTGGTCTTTCTTGTGGCCATCACGTCCATTCGCCGCGTTTCCGAGCTGGCGGCACTGTCTTGCCGCCCTCCGTTTTTGGTCATTCACCAGGACAAGGTGGTCTTCCGACCCCCACCTTCTTTTCTTCCTAAGGTGGTTTCCACCTTCCACCTCAACGAGGACATCGTTCTACCTTCCTTTTGTCCAGCTCCGACTCATCCTCTGGAGCGATCGTTGCACAAGCTAGACCTCGTCAGGGCAGTGAGGATTTATCTGGATAGAACATCCTCTTTCCGGAAGACGGATTCCTTTTTCATCATTCCTGATGGCACGCGCAGAGGCCAGCCGGCTTCTAAAGCGACTATTGCTCGATGGATCAGAATGGCAATTTTGGAGGCTTACCGGGTCAAGAACAGAGTGCCCCCTCCTGGGATTAAGGCTCACTCTACCCGGGCAGTCGGCGCCTCCTGGGCGGTGCACCACAGGGCTTCCGCCCTACAGCTTTGCAAAGCGGCAACTTGGTCTTCCATCCACACGTTCGCCAAATTTTACAAGGTCCATACCTACGCATCGGCGGACGCCAGCCTAGGCAGAAGGATCCTGCAGGCGGCAGTGGTGAGTCCTCTGACCTGATGGAAGTCTGTTTTTCCCGCCCTTGGGACTGCTTTGGGACGTCCCATGGTTCCTGTGTCCCCCAATGAGAGGCGATAAAGAAAACAGGATTTTTGGTTGCTTACCGTAAAATCTGTTTCTTGAAGCCTCCATTGGGGGACACAGCTCCCTCCCAATGTTTTTCTGTTATCTGTTCTATGACTGTTCTCACGTTACAGTTCTCAAGTTTGTGTTTATGGTTTTCAACCTTGTTTCATTATCTCCTACTGCTTTCTCACTAACTGAAGAGTATAATGCCAGTCGGTGGGGTGTACACTGCAGAGGAGGAGCTAACTTTTTATTTGCATAGTGTCAGCCTCCTAGTGGCAGCAGCATACACCCATGGTTCCTGTGTCCCCCAATGGAGGCTTCAAGAAACAGATTTTACGGTAAGCAACCAAAAATCCTGTTATCTATTACATTACTTAGTTCTCTTAGTACTCGTGGGTGTATGCCATCCGGACCCGGAGATTTATCTATTTTAATCTTATTTAGCCGGTTTCGCACCTCTTCTTGGGTTAGATTGGTGACCCTTAATATAGGGTTTTCATTGTTTCTTGGGATTTCACCTAGCATTTCATTTTCCACAGTGAATACCGTGGAGAAGAAGGTGTTTAATATGTTAGCTTTTTCCTCGTCATCTACAACCATTCTTTCCTCACTATTTTTTAAGGGGCCTACATTTTCAGTTTTTATTCTTTTACTATTGATATAGTTGAAGAACAGTTTGGGATTAGTTTTACTCTCCTTAGCAATGTGCTTCTCTGTTTCCTTTTTGGCAGCTTTAATTAGTTTTTTAGATAAAGTATTTTTCTCCCTATAGTTTTTTAGAGCTTCAGCGGTGCCATCCTGCTTTAGTAGTGCAAATGCTTTCTTTTTACTGTTAATTGCCTGTCTTACTTCTTTGTTTAGCCACATTGGGTTTTTCCTATTTCTAGTCCTTTTATTCCCACAAGGTATAAACCGCTTACACTGCCTATTTAGGATGTTCTTAAACATTTCCCATTTATTATCTGTATTATTAGTTCTGAGGATATTTTCCCAGTCTACTAGATTAAGGGCATCTCTAAGCTGGTCAAACTTTGCCTTCCTAAAGTTCAGTGTTTTTGTGACTCCTTGACAAGTCCCCTTAGTGAAAGACAGGTGAAACTGTACAATATTGTGGTCGCTATTTCCTAGATGCCCGACCACCTGCAGATTTGTTATTCTGTCAGGTCTATTAGATAGTATTAGGTCTAAAAGTGCTGCTCCTCTGGTTGGATTCTGCACCAATTGTGAAAGATAATTTTTCTTGGTTATTAGCAGAAACCTGTTGCCTTTATGGGTTTCACAGGTTTCACTTTCCCAGTTAATATCCGGGTAGTTAAAGTCCCCCATAACCAGGACCTCATTATGGGTTGCAGCTTCATCTATCTGCTTTAGAAGTAGACTTTCCATGGTTTCTGTTATATTTGGGGGTTTGTAACAGACCCCAATGAGAATTTTGTTACCATTTTTCCCTCCATGAATTTTGACCCATATGGACTCGACATCCTCATTTCCTTCGCTAATATCCTCCCTTAAAGTGGACTTTAGACAAGACTTTACATAGAGACAAACCCCTCCTCCTCTCCGATTTTTACGATCCTTTCTAAACAGACTGTAACCCTGTAAGTTAACTGCCCAGTCATAGCTTTCATCTAACCATGTCTCGGTTATTCCCACTATGTGAGCTATAGCTGGTAGACCTATGCCAGGGCTTTACTCTGGATGGAGACTGCATGGGTCAGCTAGGAAAGCTGAGCAGTCTGTGTTCGAGCTGCAGAGAACAGTTTGAAACCTGTAGCCTGTTCAGTGTGACTTGTGCCCGGAGATGAATACTTCTGTTTGGCGCTGAAAGTGGTTGGACCTCAGGCTGAAGGGGATACTGAGACTGGTAGGCTGACAGTCCCTGGGACAGACGCCTTCAGAAGTCTGGGCTGTCATGCAGTAGATGGTAAGCATGGGTGTGGATTGGCACAAAAGGGGCATATCCTGAAATTTCCATAATTTTTGGAGCTGCCTAGAGGGGTCCTTCTCATTGGTGCTTGTTTGTTCACAGGTGTCTTTCTTATTCCGTACTTGCTGATAGTTTTTGTCGGAGGCATTCCAGTGTTCTTCTTGGAAATCGCTTTGGGTCAGTTCATGAAGCAGGGAGGAATTGCAGCGTGGAACATCGCCCCGCTTTTTAAAGGTAATCGAAAAACTGGAGAGAACAGATGGTCGGATATCTATACTATAGGCAAGCGGAGAATTGGGGGGGTGCAGAGGTAGCGGTTACAGCTGGGGACACACAATGCTCTGTTCTTTCTGCAGGTCTTGGTTTTGCTTCGATGGTGATCGTGTTCTTCTGTAACACCTACTATATTATGATCCTGGTCTGGGGCCTCTACTATCTAGTGCACTCATTCACCAACACCCTGCCCTGGGCCACCTGTGGACATCCGTGGAATACAAAGGAGTGTACTGAAGTCTTCCTAGTGGATCAATGCTCCAACGAGACCACAACAAATGGCACCAATTTCAGCATCATGTACAACATCAGCTGTGATGCTCTCCTGAACAAGCGCTCTCCTGTCATCGAGTTCTGGGAGTAAGTATGGGAGCAGTTATATTCCTGTAGATGGGGGGCAGTATTATAGTAATTATATTCCTGTACATATGGGCAGTATTATAGTAGTTATATTCTTGTACATAGGAGCAGTATTATAGTAGTTATATTCTTGTACATAGGGGCAGTATTATAGTAGTTATATTCTTGTACATAGGAGCAGTATTATAGTCGTTATATTCTTGTACATAGGGGCAGTATTATAGTAGTTATATTCTTGTACATAGGGGCAGTATTATAGTAGTTATATTCTTGTATATAGGGACAGTATTATAGTAGTTATATTCTTGTACATAAGTGCAGTATTCTAGTAGTTATATTCTTGTACATAGGGGCAGTATTATAGCAGTTATATTCTTGTACATAGGGGCAGTAGTATAGTAGTTATGTTCTTGTACATAGGGGCAGTATTATAGTAGTTATATTCTTGTACATAGGGGCAGTAGTATAGTAGTTATATTCTTGTACATAGGGGCAGTAGTATAGTAGTTATATTCTTGTACATAGGGGCAGTATTATAGTAGTTATATTCTTGTACATAGGGGCAGTAGTATAGTAGTTATATTTTTGTACATAGGGGCAGTATTATAGTAGTTATATTCTTGTACATAGGGGCAGTATTATAGCAGTTATATTCTTGTACATAGGGGCAGTATTATAGTAGTTATATTCTTGTACATAGGGGCAGTATTATAGCAGTTATATTCTTGTACATAGGAGCAGTATTATAGTAGTTATGTTCTTGTACATAGGGGCAGTATTATAGTAGTTATGTTCTTGTACATAGGGGCAGTATTATAGTAGTTATATTCTTGTACATAGGAGCAGTATTATAGTAGTTATGTTCTTGTACATAGGGAGCAGTATTATAGTAGTTATGTTCTTGTACATAGGGGCAGTATTATAGTAGTTATGTTCTTGTACATAGGGGCAGTATTATAGTAGTTATATTCTTGTACATAGGAGCAGTATTATAGTAGTTATATTCTTGTACATAGGAGCAGTATTATAGTAGTTATATTCTTGTACATAGGAGCAGTATTATAGTAGTTATATTCTTGTACATAGGAGCAGTATTATAGTAGTTATATTCTTGTACATAGGAGCAGTATTATAGTAGTTATATTCTTGTACATAGAGGCAGTATTATAGTAGTTAGATTATATATTACCATTTTCCAACAACTTGTAAAATAGTTATGTGCTGCATAGTGTATAGCAAATAAAAAATGGAACTGGCAAACCCTTTAAACCTGGTCTTGCAGCCCCACAACAAGGTAAAGTTGCTTTTGGTGCACACACCAACCTAAGCTAAACTGCCCTATTTCTTACGCTCTCTAACTCACTGTTTGCTCTTCATGTGGGCGGTTCTTCATGAACATTCTGCCAGCACTTTAGGAGCTGGAAATTCTTTTCCCTCACTTCCCAGCATGCATTGCTCCGCTTTCTCTAGCGGCAGAGACCTGCCCATACGCTTGGTATTAAGGTGCTGACTGTTATGTACATCCCCAAACAGTAAAATGCCAAATTTATCTCTGCTGCTTCTGTATTACTTGTGTCACATTTCGAATCATGGAGCTGATCTCTCATCCGTCTCTTCGGCAGGAACAAGGTGCTGCAGATCTCCAGTGGTCTCGATAAGCCGGGCCAGTTGAACTGGCAGATGATACTATGCCTGCTGGCTACCTGGATTATTGTCTATTTCTGCATCTGGAAGGGAGTAAAATCCACAGGAAAGGTAAGGAGTGGGCGAAGATCACAGGGATGCCCCTGTAAAGTCTCTGCTCGTACAGACTAAAGGGTCAAATACGACCCCCTCCGTGTACTATTCACCCCTAGAAACAATCGTGTGCAATCAGACAAAAAAATAATCTTTACATCACCTGTATGTAAGTGCAATGGAAGTTTCTTGCACCTGTATAGGAGCCCCATCACACCATAGATCTTAAACCTTATATTCACTTAGGCTGAAATCTTGAAAATAATGAATTGAAACAAAGTATATTATAAAACTGCAGAAATGAGCCGTTAATACAATTAGGGCAGCATTTGTCATAACTGGGCAAGAAATTCAGATTTTTTATTTTTGTGACATCCTATAGAAAAACGGCAAAAAGCTGTGGAGATGGGGGAAGGGCATCAACGACGCCGAGCTGCTTTAATATATGATTGTTTAATGGATGCTTTTTGCCGCATCGGCCCCTGTTTTGGAGTGATATCGGGCTGGCACCTCATCATCATGACGGCTACAGCCTGATAAGCAATCACCCCGTAATGAAGACCCCTCCCTCGCTGCTCCCGCTTGTCCCCGAGGGGACGATTCGCGGCTCTTGGTGCTGATTGTCATGTGGGTCACGCGTCTTCCTCTTCTCCTCTTCTCCTTCCCACACGGCTGATTGCACTGGACAGGAGGATTAATCAGAAAGCCTCAGTGTAATCTCTGCAGCCTCCCTCCAATACTAATGGGTTTAGGGATAGGGCGGCAAACCTAGGATCGGAGACTGGGATCGATGGGATGAATGGTGGAAGGCTGCAACAGGTGATATTTAAAGGGCAATGACACCCGGGTGGCTATGGGTGCCTGATGTCAGATCGGGCAGCGGAGCCAATCCCTTTAAGGGCTCATGCATGTAGTGAAGTCATCTGCGGAGATCCAGTCCCTATGGATTTGACCTGCGGGCACCTCATGTGCCTCCTTACACATCCTCCTATATTCTCCCCTAGAGTCAAACTTGTAGAAATTGCATGTGCCGCCATATGGTGCCAATGTAAAGCACCATAATCTTTACTAGAAACAATGCCATCTTGTAAAATAAGATGCCCCAAGAAGTCATCATGGTGGCATAATGGACTGTGGGTCTGTAGCGCATGTGCTGCTCAGCAGGGTAAGTGCTCCGAGCATTGCCATAGTGGGTGTATTGTATATGTGTGTGTGTGTGTGTATATATATATATATATATAATATCTCTCTCTCTCTCATCGTGATTACTCGCTAATCCCGCCCCCTGCACAGTAGCTCCACCCCCACCACATTACCACACACAATCCCGCCCCCCCACATTACCACACGGGGCTCCGTCCGCACACATTACCACACGGGGCTCCGTCCGCACACATTACCACACGGGGCTCCGTCCCCACACATTACCACACGGGGCTCCGTCCCCACACATTACCACACGGGGCTCCGTCCCCACACATTACCACACGGGGCTCCGTCCCCACACATTACCACACGGGGCTCCGTCCCCACACTGTTATTAACTTCATTTTAAGTTAATTTACCACCTGTAAGCGCTATTGAATATTGTCATTATTTACTTTACTTTAATCACCAGCAGCGTTAATTAGATAGCAATGAGCATGCCGAGCTTTAGCTGGCTGGAAAAAGCTAGTTAAGAATAAGGGGAAACCCGAACAATCGCCCACCTGTGGCACAAGCCAACCGTAGGGTCAGAACTGTTAGATGGGTTACAATCTGTAATGCATCCCCCCTTATGTTGCAGGTGGTCTACTTCACAGCTCTCTTCCCGTACGTAGTGCTGATTGTTCTCTTGGCTCATGGAGTCACTCTGCCGGGGGCGCTGGACGGCATTGTCTATTATCTAAAACCTAACTGGTCTAAGCTTGCAGAAGCGCAGGTAAGAAATACTGACTCCACCAGCAGAATAGTGAGTGCAGCTCTGGAGTATACGGTAATACAGGATGTAACTCAGGATCAGTAATGTAATGTGTGTACACAGTGACTGCACCAGCAGAATAGTGAGTGCAGCTCTAGTGTATAATACAGGATGTAACTCAGGATCAGTAATGTAATATATGTACACTGTGACTGCACCAGCAGAATAGTGAGTGCAGCTCTGGGGTATAATACAGGAGGTAACTCAGGATCAGTAATGTATGTACACAGTGACTGCACCAGCAGAATAGTGAGTGCAGCTCTGGAGTATAATACAGGATGTAACTCAGGATCAGTAATGTAATGTATGTACACGGTGACTGCACCAGCAGAATAGTGAGTGCAGCTCTGGAGTATAATACAGGATGTAACTCAGGATCAGTAATGTAATGTATGTACACAGTGACTGCACCAGCAGAATAGAGAGTGCAGCTCTGGAGTATAATACAGGATGTAACTCAGGATCAGTAATGTAATGTATGTACACAGTGACTACACCAGCAGAATAGTGAGTGCAGCTCTGGAGTATAATACAGGAGGTAATTCAGGATCAGTAATGTAATGTATGTACACAGTGACTACACCAGCAGAATAGTGAGTGCAGCTCTGGAGTATAATACAGGATGTAACTCAGGATTAGTAATGTAATGTATGTACACAGTGACTGCACCAGCAGAATAGTGAATGCAGCTCTGGAGTATAATACAGGATGTAACTCAGGATCAGTAATGTAATATATGTACACTGTGACTGCACCAGCAGAATAGGGAGTGCAGCTCTGGGGTATAATACAGGATGTAACTCAGGATCAGTAATGTATGTACACAGTGACTGCACCAGCAGAATAGTGAGTGCAGCTCTGGAGTATAATACAGGAGGTAACTCAGGATCAGTAATGTAATGTATGTACACAGTGACTGCACCAGCAGAATAGTGAGTGCAGCTCTAGTGTATAATACAGGATGTAACTCAGGATCAGTAATGTAATATATGTACACTGTGACTGCACCAGCAGAATAGTGAGTGCAGCTCTGGGGTATAATACAGGAGGTAACTCAGGATCAGTAATGTAATGTATGTACACAGTGACTGCACCAGCAGAATAGTGAGTGCAGCTCTGGAGTATAATGCAGGATGTAACTCAGGATCAGTAATGTAATGTATGTACACAGTGACTGCACCAGCAGAATAGTGAGTGCAGCTCTGGAGTATAATGCAGGATGTAACTCAGGATCAGTAATGTATGTACATAGTAACTCCACCAGCAGAATAGTGAGTGCAGCTCTGGAGGACGATGCTAAATGTTTTGGTACAGCAGAGTTGGTTTTGGAGAATGGCAAACTGGGCACTTAGTACAAGGCTCCCTTCAAGGACATGACAACAAATACATTTATTGGATACTGTATAATATTTGGTGACTCTATTGCGGTATTGTTTGGGAACTGTCAAGATAAACTTTTACCTAATTTTAATGAAAAACAGACTCCGCAATGTAGAATTAGGAGGGTTTTTTTTTTTTTTTTGTCAAAATGGGAGCTGTAGTTCTACTGCAGAGTAATCCTGCGTACCTTGTCTGCTGCGTCCCCTGCCGCGGGCTCATGTCTGCTCCAATTTATCCAGATTCACCGCAGACTCGCTGTCTTTTTCCTCCAGGTATGGATTGATGCTGGAACACAGATCTTCTTCTCCTACGCTATCGGTTTAGGGGCATTAACCGCTCTAGGCAGCTACAACAGATTTCACAATAACTGCTACAGGTGAGCGATGCCCCCAACATGGAGCCGACGTCACACTCAGTGTTCCTATGGGGAATATCTTATGTGACAAGTCCCCGCTGACCAGACACATAGCTCTCTATTTATATGGAGCGTATCATAAAGTCCGGAGTCAGAACACAATGACCTTCAGACATTCCCTGTGTCGTGTCCTTCTCCTCTCCTCTAGCCATAAATTTGGCGTCTATAAAATTGAAGGTGATAAATGCTCTGCGCACACGTGGCCCAGAAAAAACTGCTATATTCTTGCTGCTATGCACAAAATATAACTGCTAGAATACTGCCCTTATGTACAAGAATAGAACTATTATTTATTATTATTATTATTATTATAATCTTTACATGTGAGCAGGGGTGTACATAATACAAAAAGCACAGTAATCTTAAACAATATAAGTCACAACTGGTCTAGGAGGAGAGGACCCTGCCCGCAAGGGCTCACAATCTACAAACTATAATTCTGTCCCTATATACCTACTATAATACTGCCCCTATGTACAAGAATATAGCTAGTATAATACTGCCACCTATGTACAAGAATATAACTACTATAATACTGCCCCTGTGTACAAGAATACAACTAATATAATACTGCCCCTATGTACAAGAATATTACTTCTATAATACTGCCCCTATGTACAAGAATATTACTTCTATAATACTGCCCCTATGTACAAGAATATAACTACTATAATACTGCTCCTATGTACAAGAATATAACTACTATAATACTGCTCCTATGTACAAGAATATAACTACTATAATAGTGCCCCTATGTACAAGAATATAACTACTATAATACTGCCCCTATGTACAAGAATATAACTACTATAATACTGCTCCTATGTACAAGAATATAACTGCTATAACACTGCTCCTATGTACAAGAATATAACTACTATAATAGTGCCCCTATGTACAAGAATATAACTACTATAATACTGCTGCTATGTACAAGAATATAACTACTATAATACTGCTCCTATGTACAAGAATATAACTGCTATAATACTGCCCATCCTGATTATGGTTACTGATGTGTCTTCCTTCAGGGACGCTTATATTCTGGCTGCTATAAACAGCACTACGAGTTTCTTTGCTGGCTTTGTGGTTTTCTCTGTCCTGGGGTTCATGGCATCAGAGCAGGGAGTTGACATATCGAAGGTTGCCGAGTCTGGTGAGTAAACTGCAATCCGGTCACTGGTGGATTTCGCATGGAAGGATAATTTTTCTCAGTGATTGTAAATTGTGAGCAAAAATATTTTTCTTCTCTCGAATGCTCCATTCACTACCAAAGACCAGACCAGGGTTCTGTTGGTTTCTTGCGACCATTGTGCGTTGCTGCGGCGCTGTTCAGTGACGGGTTGTGTCGCGTTGTGCCGTCTAATGCGCTGACTCTTTGACTTCCCGCCCACAGGTCCCGGATTGGCCTTTATTGCATATCCAAAGGCCGTGACTTTGATGCCATTTGCTCCGATCTGGGCAGCCCTGTTCTTCTTTATGCTCCTGGTCCTTGGTCTTGACAGTCAGGTAATCCCAAAGGATTCTAGGTAAATGTCTTTAAGGGATGTAGTTAAGGTAACACATAATCTTTAAAAATCGTAAAATGTTGTTTTTGGTTTGGGGACGGATTTCCCATGGAAAGATAATTTGTCCAACATTGACCCATCCTGAGGTTATTGCCCACATGGCCAACTGGGCCAAACAAAATCACAAAACGTAACTTTCCCAACAAATTTCTCTGGCTTCTTAATATATCATTTTCGGGTCCTTGGGAGCCACCATTCTACTTAATTGTTTTAATATCTACCTATGTTGACCTTGCCTCGCAGGGTCAGCGGCCATGACATGGGAAATCCGGCCCTGATCCTCTTTTACTAGCTGTAATAATTCGATGTCTTTATTATTGGGATGCTCTGGTCGTATTTTGGCACCCAGGAGCAATGTCTTGTTTTTGTCGTGATATCTCCAAGTGCAAAGCAGGACCTGCCCTCCAGTCCCAACAGGACAGCTGTCCCCTCGTCATCACCTTCCTCTCCTCTTACTTGGGCCCGAGACAGGGAACAGGTTGGACACTGGCACCTTCAGGGCAGAGGCAAACAGGGCAGAGGTGGAGGTGAAAAAACGGGAGGAAGCCGAGTTGGCCAATGGTGTGCAGGGTATGGGCAAAGGGGTGTCAGATGACCTTAGTATGTTCAGCTTTGTCTTGGCATGCGTCTTGCACCTCATCTTACTTGCGTATTCCTGTTCTGTTTCTGAACAGTTTGTGGGGGTCGAGGGATTCCTTACCGGGATCCTGGATTTATTTCCTCAACCAATTAATGGCTTTGTGCGCAGGGAGATCACGGCTGCACTCTGCTGCCTTCTATGCTTCATAATTGACCTTTCCATGGTGACCGAGGTAAGAAATAATCAACACAGCTCTGCTATTCCAGGTGTAAAATTATGTAAAACTACCAAGCTCCACCCACATATTGCAGTTTTCAGTTCTGCAGAGGCTGGACCAAGTGGAAAGCCTGCCTCTGGGGAACCATAAGTGATCAAAATTATGCTATGATCAGTCTATTACACGTTCTCTGGGTTTAGTTACGACTAGTCATGGGCGAACCCGAACAGTAAAGCTCGGGGTCTATACCGGACATCTAGTGTCCGTGCACGGACCCTGAACAAAGACTTACAGAAGTCTGTTGTACTGTTTGGGTTCAAAGCCTTGTTGAAAGGCTGCAGCCCCCAACTGTCTGGTTTATCTTGGTTGGTTATCAAAAATAGAGCGTCCTTCACTACATTTTTATTTTCCTCCATTATTTAAATAAGAAAACTGTGTGAGGTTCCTCTATTTTTTGATAACCAGCCAAGGTAAAGCAGACAGCGGGGGCTGGTATTCTAAGGATAGGAAGGTCCATGGATATTTGACCCTCTACAGCCTAATAGCTTGCGTCCGCCCCATTAAGGGCGCCAATGCTGGCACTTTGGCTCTTCCCGCTTGCCCTGGTGCTTTGGCAAGCAGGTTAACATTATGGGGTTGCTGTCAGCTGTGTAATGTCTGCTAACTTCAAACCCAGAGGTCCGTAATGGAGAGGTACCTATAAGGCACCCCCATTACTAACCCTGCAGTCATCGTAATAAACTGAGAAAAGTTCTTTAATTGTACAAACCGCTTCCCAATTCTTTTACCCATTTGTTACCTTGCATAAAAAAAAGTAATCCAAAAAGGGGTTCACCGTAAATCCATCCCATGTCGATCCCTGATTCTGCTACTTTGTGATGCAGTGCTGAGCGGTGACATCAGTAATGTGACCGCTCAGGACGACAGCCAGAACACAATGACAGTAGCGTGTGAATGTGGCTGCTGCAACGAGCGCTGACGTCAGTAAGGTTATCGCAGTTCATTGGCTGTGAACTGCGGTAACCTGCGACGAGCGCTGACGTCAGTAAGGTTATCGCAGTTCATTGGCTGTGAACTGCGGTAACCTGCGACGAGCGCTGACGTCAGTAAGGTTATCGCAGTCCATTGGCTGTGAACTGCGGTAACCTGCGACGAGCGCTGACGTCAGTAAGGTTATTGCTGTTAATTGGCTGTGAACTGCGGTAACCTGCGATGAGCGCTGACGTCAGTAAGGTTATTGCTGTTAATTGGTTGTGAACTGCGGTAACCTGCGATGAGCGCTGACGTCGGGTTATTGCTGTTCATTGGCTGTGAACTGCGGTAACCTGCGACGAGCGCTGACATCAGTAAGGTTATTGCAGTACATTGGCTGTGAACTGCGGTAACCTGCGATGAGCGCTGACGTCAGGTTATTGCTGTTCATTGGCTGTGAACTGCGGTAACCTGCGATGAGCGCTGACGTCAGGTTATTGCTGTTCATTGGCTGTGAACTGCGGTAACCTGCGATGAGCGCTGACGTCGGGTTATTGCTGTTCATTGGCTGTGAACTGCGGTAACCTGCGATGAGCGCTGACGTCAGTAAGGTTATTGCAGTACATTGGCTGTGAACTGCGGTAACCTGCGATGAGCGCTGACGTCAGTAAGGTTATTGCAGTACATTGGCTGTGAACTGCGGTAACCTGCGACGAGCGCTGACGTCAGTAAGGTTATTGCAGTACATTGGCTGTGAACTGCGGTAACCTGCGACGAGCGCTGACATCAGTAAGGTTATTGCAGTACATTGGCTGTGAACTGCGGTAACCTTACTGACGTCAGCAATCATTGCAGCAACCGTACAAATTCATGCGCTACGGTCAGTGTGTGTGTGACCCGAACATCCACGGATCCACCCATCCCTGGTTACGACACCTTTTAGCTTAATCAATGACCATGATGTGGCAAGTCCCTTCTGGGGAAAGTAGAACGGTTGTCATAAAAAGTCAATGTGGTTTCTCCCTTTAGGGCGGGATGTACGTCTTCCAACTTTTCGACTACTATTCCGCGAGTGGCATCACGTTGCTGTGGCAAGCTTTCTGGGAGTGTGTGGTTATTGCATGGGTTTATGGTAAGAGATTATTAATATATTTGATTAAGTAAAAAGTTCTTGCAGCAGCCTGTTGGAGTGAGCAATTTGTGGTTTAATAAGGGGAAACCATCAGCAAGCTGCTAATCAACCTGCTATTCTGTTATCTCTCTATTTAGTACTTCATATAATATCACCCTACAGCAGGGGTGGGCAATTAATTTTGCCATGGGGCCGCATGAGAAAGTGGGATGGTTTTAGAGGGCCGAACTAATATAATTACCGTATTTTTCGGACTATAAGGCGCACCCCAAATTTGGGGTGAAAATTGCAGAAAAAAAGATTTTTTTATAAGATGGGGGTCCGTCTTTTGTCCAAATTTACAGTATCTTACGGTAAGATTCTTACCTGAGGGATGGCGGTGGCAGAGTAGGGTCACAGGAGGCATGGTGTCGGCAGAGGTGGAGTGATACGGTGTGGCGTGCACCTGAGCAGGGTCCCTTCCTGCGTAGGCGGGTGACGCCACGGCCTGGTGTCCATGGGGGGTTGCAGCAGTGGTAGTGCGGCGGCAGAGGTGCGGTATGGCGTGCGCAGGGTCCCTTCCACCGGTGAGGTGATGCAGCGGCCCGGAATGCAGTATGAGCAGCAGAGCCGGGTTGAATATCGGTGGCGGCGGCCATCTTCCCGAGGCCGCGCGTGCGCAGATGAAGTACTTTGCTTCACGGGGCTTCAGAAAAATGGCCGCGGGAGGCCACGCGTGCGCCGATGGAGATCGCGGCGGCCATTTTCCTGAAGCCGAGATCTAAATCTGCAAACTCGGTGTCAGGAAAATGGCCGCCGCGATCTCCATTTGCGCACGTGCAGCCTCCCGCGGCCATTTTCCTGAAGCCCCGTGAAGCAGAGCACTCCATCTGCGCACTCGTGGCCTCGGGAAGATGGCGGCCGCCGCCACCGATAAACAGGTAATCAACCTGGCCTTCACTCCAGCCGCCAGCGGTCCTCAGAAGCGGCTGGCCGAGCGGTGCCGGGGGCGGCTATCAGAAGTGACAGCTAGCTGGCGGGCCGCTTAAAATCATCAGGCGGGCCAGATGCGGCCCGCGGGCCGCATCTTGCCCTGGTCTGCCCTACAGTCTATGGGCTGTGGGCCTGATAAGATATTTAAAGGGGGTTGTCTAAGGTCCCTGTCCGATATTGCAGGATAGCCCTATTCGCTTGAATCCTCTAATACCAGGCAGATCTTTTCTTTATTTACTTTTTTTCCTAATCCTGAAACTCTCCTTTATTCTCCCCTGGACCACACAAATCGCTATAACATTTTTCTGTAGCATCTGAACTACTTGCTGATGGTTTCAATATAACAAAAGACAAATCGAGAAGTGAATTTGAAATAAATAAAAATGGCATGAATCCAATTTACGAATTATACAAAGATGTTTTGTTTCAATTTTATTACCTCTATAGTATTTTTGTAAGCCCATATAATGAAAAAATGGCCATATGGTCGTATGTACTTCCTACCATTTGATTGCGGTCTTATCACACACAGTAAACTACGATCATAGAGTCACAGGCCATTAACTTATTGTCCAACAGTGGAAAATTAGAAGTATCAGACTATAATTTTCTATGAATTAATCTGACATTTTTGACCATTATTGGTTCATGAAACTAATTAGTACCATCTGGGGTATTAGAATTTTGCATATAATTAGTGTCTTCTGTTCGCTCTTGTATAGTATTACTGTACCGCTATTATACAACATTGTCGTAAGCTCCCCAGAGTTCAGCGGAACCAATAATCACCGTGAGACAAAGTATAGCGGTATTCTATCGCCATCTGCTGGTGTAATGTGGCAGAACGCATGAAGTAATTTATACGTTAATAAAAATAAAAAGTTGACAAGTTATACTGAAATAAGAGGCTTGATCATACTACCACGGGTCAAAAGCTCTTCCGCATAAAGAATGTGTACAATAATTCTGCCCTCTGTGGAAGAATATATCTGCTTAAAGTTCAGCGTCCGTACCGAACACCTACTGTTCAGTCACGGACCTCAAACACTGACTTCACCAGGATGTCCGTGTTACTGTTCGGGTTCAGCCCCCCCGAACACCGGGTGTTTGTCGCACTGTCATGTGCATGAGAGCACGCCAAAGACTGCTTCTGATCAGCAGTAAAATCATCACCGCCAGTCAAAAAAAAGACGGCGTGGGGTCCCCCCCTGTTTCTGACAACCAGCCAAGCTAAAGCTGACAGCTGGGGGCTGGTATTCTCAGGCTGGTAAGGGGCCATGGATATTGCCCTCCCAGCCTAAAAATAGCTGCCTAGATAAGACACGTCTATTAGATACACCAATTCTGGCACTTTGCTCGGCTCTTCCCACTTGCCCTTAGCAGTGGCAAGTGGGGTTCATATATTTGTGGAGTTGATGTCACCTTTGTATTCACGCCCACGGATTAGTAATGTAGAGGCGTCTATAAGAGACCTATCCATTACTAATCCTATAGTTATATGGTAAATAAAGACACAGCCACAATATAGTACTTTATTAGATGTTCGGGCCCCCCATTCAAGTGAATTGGGTTCTGGTCCAGGTACTTTTCTGGTGCCCAAACCCGAACTTTTTGAAACTGGCCAAACCCGCCAGACCTGAACATCCAGTTGTCCACCCATCTCTACTTAAAATCTTGTACATAGGGGGTAATATTATAGTAGCTATATTCCTGTTCATAGGGAGGTGGTAGTATTATAGTAGTTATATTCCTGTACATAGGGGGTGGTATTATAATTACTATAATACTGCTCCTATGTACAAGACTATAACTACTATAATACTGCCCCTATATACAAGAATATAACTACTATAATACTGCTCCTATGTACAAGAATATAACTACTATAATACTGCCCCTATATACAAGAATATAACTACTATAATACTGCCCCTATGTACAAGAATATAACTACTATAATACTGCTCCTATATACAAGAATATAACTACTATAATACTGCCCCTATGTACAAGAATATAACTACTATAATACTGCTCCCTATATACAAGAATATAACTACTATAATACTGCTCCTATATATAAGAATATAACTACTATAATACTGCCCCTATGTACAAGAATATAACTACTATAATACTGCTCCTATATACAAGAATATAACTACTATAATACTGCCCCCTATGTACAAGAATATAACTACTATAATACTGCTCCTATATACAAGAATATAACTACTATAATACTGCCCCTATGTACAAGAATATAACTACTATAATACTGCCCCTATGTACAAGAATATAACTACTATAATACTGCTCCTATATACAAGAATATAACTACTATAATACTGCCCCTATGTACAAGAATATAACTACTATAATACTGCTCCTATGTACAAGAATATAACTACTATAATACTGCTCCTATATACAAGAATATAACTACTATAATACTGCCCCCTATGTACAAGAATATAACTACTATAATACTGCTCCCTAGATACAAGAATATAACTACTATAATACTGCTCCTATATACAAGAATATAACTACTATAATACTGCCCCTATGTACAAGAATATAACTACTATAATACTGCTCCCTAGATACAAGAATATAACTACTATAATACTGCTCCCTATGTACAAGAATATAACTACTATAATACTGCTCCTATGTACAAGAATATAACTACTATAACACTGCCCCTATGTACAAGAATATAACTACTATAATACTGTCCCCTATGTACAAGAATATAACTGCTATAATACTGCCATTTCCATGTTTGGCCAGTCTTACTGTATATGACATTGTGTTGATTACGGATTTTGTTCTCTTCAGGTGCGGACAGATTTATGGATGACGTTGCTCGGATGATCGGTTACCGGCCTCTCCCTTACATGAAGTGGTGCTGGTCAGTGATTACGCCTCTTGTCTGCGTGGTGAGTTATGATGAAGATTAGAAGTCACTATGGCAATGTTGGTGAAACCTATCAAGCCATTGCGGGGAGATGGACAGAGGAGCCCCTCTGCAAGAACAGTAGAAGGGCCCTTAGCAGTGCAGGAATTCCTCACAATGCACCACTCCTGCTTCGGAGGTGGTAGTGGCCCCCTGACCTCTTGGGCCCCTGTGCGGTTGCACCAGTGATGTCTGCCCGTCTAGCATACACTTGGATCTCTGCGGAAAGGAGAATGGTGGTGTCTTATCGATGGTATCAGAGTGCCACCTAGTGGTGGTGATCAGTACTACATATTTCAGTGCTAATCTATTTTTCTTTTTTATTTTGTTTCTCCTGTTGGTTTTAGGGTATTTTCGTCTTTCATGTGGTTAACTACAAGCCTCTGACTTACAACAAAACCTATGTGTATCCCTGGTGGGGTGACGCGATCGGCTGGGGTCTGGCCTTGGCTTCTATGCTCTGCATCCCGCTCACTGTTGTGTGCAAGCTGCTAAGATCCAAAGGGTCTCTACGGGAGGTCGGTGTCACAAAAATATTTGTGTTCATCAAAATGTCATTTAGTTAAAATGAACGGCTTTTATCGGCAGATAAATTTGACGTATATCCAATCTATTGGCCAGATTTACTGTGTAGTTGTGTCAATGTCAAATTAAAATTGGTTTTTATGATTTATTTACTATTTTTGCAAAATGAAAACAAATTAATTTTACCATATTGTGCTTTGAAAGTTTTTTTTTTTTTTTTTCTTTTGAAAGTGTTTTTTTTTTTTTTTTTTTTACCGTTGTGGATAATATTTATTTATTAATAATAAATAATATAATTAAAAAATTTATAATAAATATAAATGTTTAATGATAACAAAACAATATATTGTTGTAATTATTTATCATTAACATTATTCTTCATTATAAGCGTTGCCTAATCTAAGGTTTTTATATTAATTATATTATTATTATTATTAGTATTATTATTATTAACCCATTACTTGCCATATTAAAATTTTTACAAGTACGGACTTTTCAGAAAAGGGCATCACAATATTCAATTAAAAATGACAATGACATGATTTCCTATTTTGAAAACATTCATTTTACAAACACAACGCAAAAAAATTGGACCTAATTATAAAATCTTAGTTGCTAGAAGCTAAAGATTAGGCGTCCCCAAAAAAAGGACATTGGTAGATAATGGGTTAAAACCTTAGATTAGGCAATGCTATAATGAAGAATAATGTTAATGATGAAAATAAAACAAAATATTGTTGTAATTATGTATTATTATTATTATTTTATTTCTGATTATTATTATTTCATTTTTCTTCTTCTTTTTTCTTCTTCATTATAAGGGGTGTCTAATCTAAGGTTTATTTTTCTTTCTTTTTTTTTTTTCTCAGCGTTGGCACCACCTCACCACCCCGGTGTGGGGTCACCACCATCTTGAGTACCTGACCCCTGAGGCAGAAACCAAACTGCTCCCTCCCGACTCGCTGGTCACGCTCGGCAAAGACAAAGCCACTTTGTTCGAAACCGTCATCTAAGAAGCCGCCTATGCGAGCAGGCGCCGCTTATCGTGTATTGTAACGTGTTGTGCCAATCCGTCCATCTGTCCTTAATCTTCTGTGCTGCCGTCCATGACATGGCAGAGCCGCGGTGGGGGGCAGTACACCATTATATCACCCACCCCCTTATATATCATATCTGCGTCTGCCGTGTAAGATCTTCCCGGGATAATGTCACTGCATATATCGCCTGCTCCATGCCCGTAGTATAGCCGATGCCCGGTCCTGGGCAGGATACATAGAATAGTCTTGGCTTGTACCCCCTGATTCTAGATAATGAGGGGCTAGAAGAGTATGTAGCCCATCTGTAGACCACTATGACCTATACGTGAACCCCCCTTCACCCTTAGCAAGCAGCAGAGGGGTCCTACAGATCAGTGGGTCCCTTTTATGTTGCTGGGTTTTACCCTGGTGGGGATTTCCTCTTTCGTGACCCTTGTTTAGCTGGAGTGTGCCCTTACCTGCCACCACTAGGTGTCACTAGAGACACCGTTCGTCCTCCTGGAGGAGAGCTCATTTGCATACCCGATTCCCAGGAGGCATTTCTTGTGTCTCCATGATTGGGGGAAAGAGGAAGATTTGTGTGGTCTACCTGATCGGGGGCCCCAGTGAGCTGTAGGACCCCTCCTCTATGTTCTGAGCTTTCACATTCTCAGTATGTAGCACTTTACAGTCATTTTTTACTAATTTAATCAGTAGAAATAGGACCATTTATTGGGACTGTTGGAGAATGTTGCAGGCTGTCCATGTCCCCTATGATGCAGACTACTTATTCCACCAGAAAAAAAAGGGAAGTGCAATCACATCAGAATAAATAGTTTTATAGACCGAACCAATCAGTGTTAGACGGGCCATCCGGGGAGGGAGCAATGATTCTGGGGTCCCACTGTCCGTCCATGTATGATCAGTGCCAATCATGATGAATATTATCCGTAAGTTCTGACCCAGGGTGTACGGCAAAGGAGGCATGGCAATATGTAAATTACTGCGTCAACACGAGGCCACATACAAGAGCATTCAGGGGCCATGATAATATATAGGGCACGGTAGAGGTGAACTGTAGGGGCCCCAGTAATAGAAGAGGTAGGGTTGTTGGCGATTTCCATCCTTAGAGAAACAGCGCCACTCCTGTCCACAGGTTGTGTGTGGTATTGCATTTCAGCCCTATTCGCTTTAATGTAAAAAGCAAAACCCACAGACAGATGTGTAGCCGCCATGATTTCTTAACAATAATCGACCCCTTTAAGGGCCTTGGTAACATACAGAAGTGAGATTCAGGGGTCCCAAGAATGTACAGAGTGGGTTTTTTTTTCTTGTTTTTTGGTGATCTATAACAGGATTCAACCCACCGATGTGCCATGTGGTAGAGGGACCTTTTGGGCCCTCCAACTCCATTACCCAGGTAGGATTGCAAATTTGTTACACCCTATAGCTACGTCCCAACTCCAGGATATCGGGAAGTCCTGTGGCTGCAAGTATCTGATTTGCATACATGTGGTCACATGCCAACTAGACGCTTCTTTCAATTCCATTGCATTGAGAGAGGCCGAGCACGTCTAGTCGGAATGTGGCCGCAAGTCAGGAAATCGCCTGATTGTTGTCACGTGTCCACCCGCTATCACCAGGAATACTATGAATCCTGACACTGTGCACACTACACACTGACAAGACACTTTTGCCATCTAGTGGTAAAATATGAAACTACATGTCACTACAGTTTTATGAGATGAAGTCACCAAAAAATGGTTCTCATACCAGGAATACACGGGGTGGGGATGGGGCCAACTCTTGGGTTTTGCTTCACAGGCTACCAGAATGTTAGTACGCTTACACTGCCCCTCACAATGATGCTATATGTATAATACACTACAAACATGATTTATATGAAGCCTTAAATAGTAATTTCCTCACTTGTGGGCTGCTATACCTTCCACTGCAGAAGACCCTGATATTAGAAATGGCAATAGTAGGCCGAGGTGTGTGTTTTTTTTTTTTGGTGTTTTTTTTTTTTGCGGGGTGGGGCTTAGTGTGTACCTATAGTCCTTCGAGAGGGGGCTTGTCTCTTCCCATAAACATGTATTTTAAATTTTTTAGCTGTTTGTAAACGCCGCTGTTCTCATGAATCCGGCGATGTTTTTCTTTTGTTCCCGTGCCTCTCCTTTCCTGAGATATGGCCAAGTGGACGTGTTCTTGTGCGTCATGCCCAGTTGGCTAAAACGGACTAGATTTATATACAGTGAAGAAGGGGTCATATCTCTGGAACGGAGAGGCGCAGGAACAAGAGAAAGACATCGCCAGATTCAGGAGAACAGCGACATTTACACCAGGTAACAAAAAAAAACATTACTTATTCATGGGAAGTGACAAGAACTTTTTCAAACACTTATGAGCAGGATCAGCGAGTAGGGACACATCATTATAGAAAACATATCATGGCATTTATTCTATATTCTTTTGCTCAAACTGATAACTTTTAACTCTGTGCCACTTTGGTACCCGCCCGTGCCTCTTGCCCATAATCGGGGGTCGTGACTTCAGACAGAGTTTTATCGGCTGCTGTTTTTAAAGGAAAAGCGTTAAAGTAATGAGCGATCCAGTCTTTAAAGGTCCCATGATCTAAACCCCAAATATCCTTAACTGATGAATGATCATGTAGATTGCAGTAAAAGGGCACAAAGTGCCATATTATTCATGATGATTGCCTTTTTAAAGAGCTTTTATTTGCCACCAAAGAAGCTATGTAATACTTGATAAGATTTTTTAGATCTAGGTCATTGTGACAGTGAAACCTTGTGCATTATCTGGGGGTCTCAGACTCACTATGGATCATTTCAACACTTAAGAAAAAATAAATCACTACATTGGGCGCCGCTTATCTTTCATTTAAATAAATACACAAGGTTGCTTTGTCAGAAGTGACAATTTTGTCGTCCGTGGTTTTTATCTTTCTTATGCAGAAGAGCCATTAAAAAATAATATATTAATGTAGTATCTCGCATATTTGAAATAATAGATCTGGATATTATTATCCCAGAATTTTATTCTTTATTTTTTTTTTTGCATTAGAAAAAGGTTTAAATCAATGCAGAGAAATCATTTATTTTTTAAAGGAGCAGAACAGTATTTTTATAGGTATGGATAACCATCTACAGTATATACCGTATACACTGGAAAGACGTATATTCATCCTATTAGAACCCCTGTCTTTCGGGATCTTGGGGGGGCTGCATGTTTGTGCCTCATCTTTCATTGTACCCAGTACTGATCCTGCCCTTATTGTTTCTGCCACGTAGATGCTCTGTGTCTCCTGACGGCCATTATGTATTCTGATGTTCACACTCATCCTTATCCTAGAAAATTAAATAAAAATATTTCTAAGATTATTTGAATTAAAAAAAAAAAAAAAAAAAATTTTTCTAGGAAACTGCGCCTTTGCTGTCTACAGGTTGTGTCTGGTATTACAGCAGATGTTGAGCTGAAATAAAATGTAAAAAAAAAATTAAATGGGCAGGAGTAGCGCTGTTTCTTGCAAAAAAAAAAAAATTTCAAATTTTAGACAACCCCTTTAAGAAATCTTTATAAATCATATATTGGTGGGGTTCTGTGTGGTTTTAGTCTCCTAGTTCAGACCCCAAAAAAACAATGAAAAAATGGGAAACGTTGTCTATATACCTTCCACCTAACATTGTGCAGTTGTGTCTTGGCACTGTAGGTGGCAGCAGAGAGTCTAAAAAAAAAAAACCGAATGGTTTTAATTAATTGGGAAGAGGTGTCTAATTGGCCGCCATTGAACTATTGCAAGACTACATTACTCAGCATCACCTGGCGGCCAGAGCATGCTGAGGGTTATTGTTCTGCAACAGCTAGAGAGCTGCCAGTTGGAGACCACTTCTATAAGGTGCCATCCTTATGCCATTTCCTCATGTACGGTAACATGTGGCATGGGCATATCATCCGGGCTTTGCCGTGTGCCACAGATGTCGCTTGTAATCGTGTTACTTGTGTGCCAAAATCCCTTTTTAAACTGTTGTGTAACAGCTGTAGGTGACATGTTTGCTTTTTCTGCTACAAGGGGAACTAGAAGTCCCAGCAAACGGGGAAGTAAAGTTGCCTATGTCTCCCTCCCTTTCCCTCTTTTCACTTTTGCCAGCGCAGTGTTCACACCTCCTTGTTTTAATGCCGATATAAGAGTATTTCTATAGGTCTTATTTTTATGACTAGACATCAACTGTATGAATAAAACTAGAAGACATTGCAATAAAAGCAAAATAAAACGGTAACGCAACGAGTGGTGGTGATTTCTGTCTTTAAAAAAAAAAAAAAAAAAAATTGGGCTTAAAAAAAAAAAGTTCTTTGGATCCTGGAGAAATTACGGTAGCTGCTTCCAACCATATTAATGCCACTTAACTTTTGAGAATTATTTTATATTTTGTTAGTTTTATTTTTTTTTCTATGTAAAATGCACCAAAATTCTGGCTCAGGGAATACTTTTCTGCTGATTATTCAGTGTTTTTAGTTAGTGGCCAGATGAAGCCATGCCTCCTCTGTCAATGTTAAGGGGAATGGAGTTCGGGATGGGAGAGGCTCCTGCTGCAGACATTTGAAAGGGGGGAGGCTCCTGCTGCAGACATTTGAAATGGGAGAGGCTCCTGCTGCAGACATTTGAAAAGGGGGGGAGGCTCCTGCTGCAGACATTTGAAAAGGGAGAGGCTCCTGTTGCAGACACTTGAAAGGGGAGAGGCTCCTGCTGCAGACATTTGAAAGGGGGGAGGCCAGGATATGAATTTTTTTTTTTTGTCCCTTTTCTGCATTTTAGTGCCCCTTAAGACCAAATGAAAATCTTCCCGCAATGTGCAACAGGTGGGGAATTATCTTCCAGAGAAGAGATTTTCCATTTTATGGGACCTTTTGAAATATAAAAGGACCCCTAAATTAAAAATGCATCCCCTTTTATAGTGCTACAGTCTTCACATGGGGTATAGAAGTTTAATTACTAGTTTGATTTGACTACATCTTTTTTTTATTTTATTTTATTTTTTTTTGTCTAGGAGGTCTGGAGTAGAGGCCAAACAATAGGCCGACTCGTCCATGTCCCATTGTCCTCCCTATGTTATGTGTATAGGTGTGTGTACTATAAAAAAGGGATACATTTGTATTCTTGCACATGCCACATAGTAAATAAAAGGGGTGCAGTTATCCTTGCATTCTACAGAGGATGTCTAGGGTAATGCACTCAGGGCGTTATAGGGTTAATGGTGAATTGCTGCCCTTGTTTTTTTGAAGCTGTCATAACCGTTACCAGCATCCTCCACTAGGGGGAGCTCAGTGCACACAGATTTGATCTGTTCCCTATAAGCACAAATCTCCATGTGCACTGAGCTCCCCCTAGTGGTGACTGCAGGTGGACAGAATTCTATCAAGTTTTAAGTCTGATTATAATCCCTTATGCAAATGTAAAATATACAGAAGTTTGGATTTAAAAAAACAAACAATTGTAAAAGCTTTTTGCATTTATGGGCCATTCGGAGTTTTGCAATTAGATGCTTTTATTATTGCTACAAATTATGGAGACATTCATTAAAGGATGAGACTACTTTTTTTTTTTTCTTCTTCTTCCAGCGTCACTTTTGTCCATGGCTTGTCTGGTATTGCAGCTCAGGTCCATTTAAATAACTGGCTGTGCTGCAATCCACCACTAGGGGGAGCTCACTGCATATATAGTATCTGCACAGTTATTCAATAAGCTCCTAAGTGCCCTCTAGTGGCTGATGTAGGAACACCAAATTTTATCAATTCGCTCTGTGTCTGCGGGGGATTTTGGATCTCTGTATTGGAAACAAGGCGGTTTGAGGGCGGCTACAGAGATGCTGGAAGTGATCAACCACTACAGAATTTTGGATGTCAGATTTAATAGATCCTAGGCATGAGCCATTAGATCCAAAGTAACCTTTGCAGAGTGTCAACGGCATTGTCAGATGTTTAGGGGCATAGGGTGGGCTATTGTGGCTGGCCGCCAAAGGAGATGCTATTCTATCAACACAAAAATAATAAGTTCTAGCTCTTGAACGGCAACAAAGGAACCTCAAAAGAGAAGGAGGGCCCTGCTTGGATGCGTTGTGTATTGGAATCTAATGCATGAAATCCATTTTTTTCTATGTTGGAAGCACAAATAGCAGTTTTGGTCTATCCGCCATACTTTACACTGCAGCTCTGTTTAGTTAGATAAGCTAAAAAAAAGAAGAATCAATCCATGCAGGAATTCTTATATCTATCCCAGCAAGGACAGAACGGTGAAAAGAATCCATCACGAGGGAAAGAAGATTATTCGGAAGGAAACAGAGCGTGGCGGCGGGTTCATGGCGAGTGGAATATCTAATGGTCGGATCACGCCCTTAAAATTATGGCAACGCCAGTGGTGAAGCAGGAGAAAGGGTTAAATCATCAGATCCGGTGCTGCCGTACACGCGGTGCCGCCATTAGATTCTGCAAATGTGTTTCTTATTTCTTCCCGACATCTCCTCTGCCTGACATGATAAAACAAATACAGAAGACGGAGGAGAAAATCTGCAATTATCCCGCTGCACCCGACGAGACGAACAACAAAAGCGTCATCCTGTGTTGTGACAAGCTTTCTAGTCTGTGTGATTGCGGCCGCCGCGGCGAAAGCTAACGAGGAGCAGAAGGCAGCGCCGCTCCGCTCTCAGACGCCGCTCCGGCTGCCGGCGCTTTCAAAGGACTCGCGCCTGCAGCGGCCGAATGTTTAATTCAAAGGCACCTGGGGACGTTCTCTTATTGCTGCTCGTCTAATTAGGGATGTGGCGGCCAATTATTCTGCATTGCCAGAACGTTCCTAATGAACTGATCGCAGCTCGGAAAAAAAAAACGCTCCCGCCTTCATCTATATCGCTAAGAGGATCGCAATGTGGGAAAAATTAAAGTGATGATCCCTTTTCCAAAAACATTTTTTTTTTTTAATTTTTTTATTAATACAAATCGCAAACTGAGTATTACTTTCACCAAATCTTGTGTGGAAGGAACGAGCTGATTGGCTGCAGCGCTGTCAGCGTGAGTGACTTCAGCGCTGCAGACAAACGACAGTGACTGCGGCAGATGCTCAATGCTGGACCCGATGAGTGATACTCGCCGTGTAGCGCAGGTTTTTGTAGGACAATCCCTTTAAGGGAAACTTAGTCACCATAAAAAGTGACCCTTTCCCATCAGAGGTCAGGAGTGCGCGGCTTTGTGCTCGGATTTTAGCAGTGATGACTTTGTGCCGATACCAGAGGCGGCCTGGACTCTGCAGTTATGGGGTCAGCAGAGCGGTGGTGACTTTTCTGCCCTCTGCTCCTCAGCATTCGGCCCCCCTCCCGCTCTGTAATGTTACGGGGTCTCTACTTCGTGACTGAGTTGCTGAGGTTCCTTTCTCTTCAAAATAATATCACTCACAGGTGATGGGGCAAGATTCAAGAGGAAGAAATGTCATGGACGGACTTGTTATCCCGGTGGCTCCTATTACAGGACCGTGCTGATATCACCACCGGCCATTCTATCACAGGGTAGTAAAGGTGGACGGCAAGATGGAGGGCCGGGGTTATACATCAGGGCGGAGGGGCCAGAGGTTATACATCGGGGCTGGAGGGGCTGGAGGTTATATATCAGGCTGGAGGGGCTGGAGGTTATACACCGAGACAGAGGGGGCGGAGGTTATACACTGGGGCGGAAGGGTCATGGGTTATATATCGAGGTGGAGGGGCTGGAGGTTATACATCGGGGTGGAGGGGCTATGGGTTATACATCGGGACGGAGGGGCCGGAGGTTATTCACCGAGACAGAGGGGCCGGAGGTTATACATCGGGGATGAAGGGCTGGAGGTTTTACACTGGGGGTAATGAACGTCTGTCCCAATACTTTTTACATAGTTACATACATAGTTATTAAGGTTGAAGGAAGACTATAAGTCCATCTAGTTCACCCCATAGCCTAACCTAACATGCCCTAACATGTGGATCCAGAGGAAGGCAAAAAAAAACATATGGCAAAGAGTAAGCTCCACCTTGGGGAAAAAAAATTCCTTCCCGACTCCACATACGGCAATCAGACTAGTTCCCTGGATCAACGCCCTATCAAGGAATCTAGTGTATATACCCTGTAACATTATACTTTTCCAGAAAGGTATCCAGTCCCCTCTTAAATTTAAGTAATGAATCACTCATTACAACATCATGCGGCAGAGAGTTCCATAGTCTCACTGCTCTTACAGTAAAGAATCCGCGTCTGTTATTATGCCTAAACCTTTTTTCCTCCAGACGTAGAGGATGCCCCCTTGTCCCTGTCTCAGGTCTATGATTAAAAAGATCATCAGAAAGGTCTTTGTACTGTCCCCCCATATATTTATACATTAACATAAGATCACCCCTTAGTCTTCGTTTTTCCAAACTAAATAGCCCCCAGTGTAATAACCTATCTTGGTATTGCAGACCCCCCAGTCCTCTAATAACCTTGGTCGCTCTTCTCTGCACCCGCTCCAGTTCAGCTATGTCTTTCTTATACACCGGAGACCAGGACTGTGCACAGTTTGAGGAAGATGATGATGTATAAGATAATGAGGCCCCATTATACCAGCGCTGCCATCATGTACAATAGTGACCCTGTCGCTCGCACTACGTCGGCCATTGCTGGGTTGTACTGAGCGCAGATACATGGAGGACATGTCCTGGATGGCCCAGACAGAGGCGCCGTGTAGGAGTCTGTGCATATTTCCTTTTTCTGTGACCAATGTCTCCCCCTCAGGTCCCGACATCTTATTAGTAAATTAATGGACAGAAGGACAGAAACTGCGACTGAGTCATTGAGGTATAAAATGTGGAATCCTGCGATCCCGGAGCCTCTGATGTCGGCGGACGCGCTGCTAATCGTCGCCGTCCTCTCAGAAGGTCGGCGTGCGGCCGCAGCTCCCGGACGGAGACTCCAGAGGCTTTGAAAATGGCTTTTAGATTGCAAAAAATAAACCGATCAGAGCTGGAGAAAAGCAGAAACGTCTATTAACTGACGACATAAAACTGGAAGAGAAAATGACAAAAGTTTCATCTATGGGTTAAATCCGGAATTGACGCATAGAGATGAGTGAACTGATTTGCCGGCCCCCCACATCCCACAGCCACAGACCACTAACATGGCAGCTGGGACCAATAGATTTGCTCAGCTGAGCATCGATCACTGATTAACCCCTTAAATGTCACTGTCAATTTCTAAGCGGCATTTATGGTGTGACCATGTACTGGTCCTGCCCCAGTGATGTGCAGACGCTACAGTATATGTGTGTGCTGTGCCGATTCTCACCAGTGATCTTCTCAATGATCAGAATTGCGCACTTTCCCTTTTTCATTGCCGTTCGGCCCGGACCTCCATGACTACTTTTTCCATCTATTACTCGTCCCTGTAAAGTGTAACACAAAGACATCTTTACCTTATTGCTTTCCGGGTACTTCCTTACATCCCACCACCGCTACACAAACCATATAGTGCTATAACCAGTGCCCAGTAATAATGCCCCTCTGTGCCCTGTACAGTAATATTACCTGCCGTTTGTGCGCCACACAATATCCGGGCCCCCTTTGTGGCCCCACACAGTAGTAATGTTCCCACTACAAAGTGACTGGTGATAGTGTCGCCCCCGTGCCTCCTCATAGTAATAATGCCCCTCTATGCCTCCTTGTAGTCATACTGCCCCCTATAGTAATAATGACCCCACTGTGCCTTATGATTATGCCCTCCTTTGTGTCTTTTAATATAATAATGCCCCCATTGTGCCTCTTTATAATATAAGTAGAATAAAAATAAGCTAACACCTCGCTCCCATCACAAGTGGTGCGCACCTCCTCATCGCAGTCTCCAGGCTGGTGCAGGTGGCACAATGTAGTGATGCCACCGCATCGGCCCGATGTCCCCAGTGTGGAGCTGGCCTCTTACAGGCAATACGCAGACTGCCTGAATAAGTGGTGGAGCCAGGAGCCAATGTGGTGGGGCAGGGAGCCAATGTGATGGAGCCGGGAGCCAATGTGGTGAGTCAGGAGCCAATGTGATGGAGCCAGGAGCCAATGTGGTGGAGCCAGGAGCCAATGTGATGGAGCCGGGAGCCAATGTGATGGAGCCGGGAGCCAATGTGGTGAGTCAGGAGCCAATGTGGTGGAGGCGGGAGCCAATGTGATGGAGCCGGGAGCCAATGTGGTGAGTCAGGGAGACAACGTGGTGGGGCAGGGAGACAATGTGGTGGAGTATGGGAGCCAATGTGATGGAGTCAGGAGCCAATGTGGTGGAGGCGGGAGCCAATGTGGTGGAGGCGGGAGCCAATGTGGTGAGTCAGGGAGACAATGTGGTGGAGTATGGGAGCCAATTTGGTGGAGCCAGGAGCCAATTTGGTGGGGCAGGGAGCCAATGTGGTGGAGTATGGGAGCCAATGTGGTGGAGTATGGGAGCCAATGTGGTGGGGCAGGGAGCCAATTTGGTGGAGCCAGGAGCCAATGTGGTGGGGCAGGGAGCCAATGTGGTGGAGGCGGGAGCCAATGTGGTGGAGCTGAGAGTCAGTGGTAGAGCCGGGAGCCAATGTGGTGGTGCAGGGAGCCAATGTGGTGGAGGCGGGAGTCAATGTGGTGGAGCCAGGAGCCAATGTGGTGGAGCCGGGAGCCAATGTGGTGGAGGCGGGAGTCAATGTGGTGGAGCCAGGAGCCAATGTGGTGGAGCCGGGAGCCAATGTGGTGGAGGCGGGAGTCAATGTGGTGGAGCCGGGAGCCAATGTGGTGGAGCCGGGAGTCAATGTGGTGGAGCCGGGAGCCAATGTGGTGGTGCAGGGAGCCAATGTGATGAAGCAGGGAGCCAATGTGGTGGAGGCGGGAGTTAATGTGGTGGAGGCGGGAGTCAATGTGGTGGAGCCGGGAGCCAATGTGGTGGAGGCGGGAGTCAATGTGGTGGAGCCAGGAGCCAATGTGGTGGAGCCGGGAGCCAATGTGGTGGAGCCAGGAGCCAATGTGGTGGAGCCGGGAGCCAATGTGGTGGAGCCGGGAGCCAATGTGGTGGAGCCGGGAGCCAATGTGGTGGAGCCGGGAGCCAATGATTCTAAAGCTATTACCAGCGTCCTTAAGATCAAGATACTATTGATAGTGTTGCGGCCGATGCGGCACATTTCCGGACCAGCTCATCTGGCATTTGCAGTCAGTATACACTCATAACTGGCAGCTAGCTGCACCATTGTGGGTTAATTAAGGTGTGACTCCGCCTATAGCTCCCAGCAGAGACCTAATGATTACTGATGATCAGCACTCTGTAGTTACACACAGACTCCCCGGCTGGGAAACACCACAAGTCCCAGCTATACTAATACTGAAGTGGACTGTGCTTGCATCACTCAGGACCTTCCGACGTGCAAGTATTGCGCCACCCGGTGGCAGAGGCAGTTGGGGCAAGTTCAGACATGGATGTAACTATACTGGTGTGGATTCTCCTCAATGCAGAGATCCACGGACGACCCCAGAACGACCCCAGAAGGAGCAGAACTCGGAATGATGCGAACGGTAAGAGCGACATCTGCAGCCTGATACACGGGATCGTAACGTCGCGCCATTTCTTAGGTTGCGTTCACACGAGTATTTGTGGATCTGATGGTGCAGATTTTTTGCAGAATTCCTGCATTCGTTATTATATTTCTTGTTTTAAAGGGGATGGGACTACTTTATTATTATTATTATTATTATTATTATGTTTCTACATCAACAGGTTTTAATTGGAATTCTTTTACGTGTATCATAAAAACTACTTTTTTTTTTTTTTTTACTTTTTTTTACTTTTAATAGGTTTTACACAGTTTTTGCCGCACGGTTAGTGGATCGTGCCACTTCTGTACTGTATTTTTATTTCTAGAGATTAATATTACACTCTAAATACCTGGAATATTGCATATTTAATACATAAAAAATTACAGAAATATATATATATATATTTATATAGCTTTGTAACATCATTAAATCAGATTGTAAAATTTAAAAAAAAATGACGTATTTACATTCTTAATATTGGAAATGTGAAATCCTCTGGTGTATTGTCTCTGGGTGAACAATTTCCAAAAGTACCAACCCCTAGTGCCTCCTTGTGTTTATAGGGAGGGTTATCTGGCTTTTTATAGACCCTGAATGTTGTATAAATCTTCATTGCTTTTCACCAGGAGGTTTTATAATCTATCATGAACCCGGAGGCTCTGGATGAACAATGCAATGCTTTTATATCTATTGGGGTCGCTGTGTTTCTATGAGGACGTATGCAAGCGATAAGATCAATATATTTTGCATGCATTTGGCAGCCGCAGATGGTTGTAAGGAGATCTTCAGAAACGTTGCACGAGGTTTATAAACGGTTTTTGCTTCTCGCTCGTAATTCTTAACGTCCCATCAAAGCCGGGATAAAAAGGAGATGATAAAAGAAAGCGATTTGTCTTAAATTGCCCAAAAAAAAAAAAAAAATCCCCCAAAAAAGTCATAAATTGTCACCGGCCGGGATCCAGGGATCTCGATACCATCAGATGTCTGCGGATTGATGTTACCGACTGCTCAGATAAAATCACTTCTGCAATAAATACAGATTAATGGCCTCGGAAATCCTTCATGTGCCATAATGGGGATAGTATGTTACTCCTGGACGACTAATATAAGGCTCCATTCACATCCTTTATTACACACCTGCCCATTATAAGCTATGGGGCTGCGCCCATGACCATGTGACCCACATAGACGTGTCCGGTTTTTTTCCGGATGACAAGGGCCAATAAAAGTCCATGAGTCTGTGTAAACAGGTCCAGCACGCAAGTGGTCGGCCATGGCGTCATCTGTGCGACACGTGCCGGAATAGAATGCAAAATGGAAATGCCAGATTTTTATGTGTTAAAGATGTGCAAAGATAATAGAAAAAGCTTAGCAGACATTTTGCAAAGCCCCCCATACTTTATAGAAAAGTGATGGCTTTGGTGCTATATTGCAAAAAGTTGCAAAGCTTTTGCAACTTTTGACAGATAACGATAAAATTGTCCAATGTAAAAAAAAAAATCATGTGCACTGAGCTCCCCCTAGTGGTGGCTGCTGGAAGCCTCAACTCAGAAAACAGACCAAGGATGTGTTACAAAGTGATGGTGGAAGTAAAGTAGTGCAATGTTTAAGTCTTACTGAAGCTGGGGGGGTCCCATTTCCACATCCATTTGCCACGTGTAAGAATGAGACCACGTGATGCCTAATGTTGTTCCCATGTTTGTGGATGACCTGACGCCATGGTGTCATTGTGGCTCCTCCAAAACTGGCTGCAAGACCAGCAGGAAGATCTATCAATGGCTTCAGGTCCAACTCTAAATACAAACTGGCACCCACAAAGTTACCTGAACTCGAGAAGGCAACGCTCACACTGGCCACTAGAGGGAGCTTGTTGCACAAGTATCTATATTGAGCTCACTGACTTTTATATGGGTGTGGTGTGAGCTCCCTCTTGTGGCTGTTGCGAGAAAGGCAAACTTCTCAGTCTGTATGTGACGTACTGTGCTAGCACTGGTAGTCTGGGATACCGTTAATGATCTTGTGGTCAAAACTTTTCCAGACAAAGGAAGGGAAACCAATCCATAACTTATGTGAAAAATGCAAGAAAAAAAAAAAAACGAGGGATAGGAATTGTCTTTTAAGCAAGAATATACATTAAACAATATAGAGTAGTAAAGCCAGGTAGGAGTGGGTTAAATCCGAGCGCTGCTGGCTTATTTAGATGCACCTGGCTAACTTTGACTAAAGAACCAAGAAATGGGTTCCCCCTGTGTCAGTCTGCTGAGTGAGCTGGGGAGTGACCAGCCAAAAAGTGAGCTGCTGTTGGAAGAGAGACAAGTCAGGGTGTCTCTGAATGGGTCAGCTAGGAAAGCCAGGCAGTCTGTGTGTTGAACCTGCAGCCTGTTCAGTGTGGACTGTGCCAGGAATTTGGCGCTGAAGGGAATACCGTGGCTGGTAGGATCACAGGACTGTAATCGGTGCGGGTGATCCCAGAATGATGATGTGCTGCTGAATTAGGCTTCTTTCACACTAGCGTCGGGCTCAGCCCGTCACTGTGCGTCAGGCCGAGGCTACCGACGCTAGCGTTGTAAGCGCCGCACAACGGGTACAGCGGATGCAGATTTTCATCGTATCCGCTGCCCCATTGTGAGGTGCGGGGAGGTGGGGGAGGAGTTCAGGCCGCGCATGCGCGGTCGGAAAAAGCAGTACGTCGGCAGCAAAAAACGTTACATGTAGCGTTTTTTTGTGCCCACGGTCCGCCAAAGCACGACGCATCCGTCGCACGACGGATGCGTCGTGTGGCAATGCGTCGTCAATACAAGTCTATGGGGAAAAACGCATCCTGCAAGCACTTTTGCAGGATGCGTTTTTTCTGCAAAACGACGCATTGTGACGGATTGCAGTTAACGCTAGTGTGAAAGCAGCCTTAACTGTTTAATTGCTGTCCAGTGCCCAGAAGAGTTGTTTTTTTGGGGGGGTGGGGTGCGGTTTAAGCCTCGGAGCTTTGTGAAAGCAATAAAACTGCACCTATGTGAACACTACCCAATGCCCACATGAGAGCGCGAATCACCGCTACATACTGTGTGTGTGTATATATTATATTATATCTCTTTTACATGCCAAATTCCAAATTCATCACCGCAGTGCAGAGTGTTTCAGCATAAGTGTGTTGATCATGGAGAAAAAACATACCTCTGCTACGGAGCGTAACCTTTAAAAAAGTGGTGTTTGTTGTGCTCCCATCCCCCACAACAAATATACTATTACTACTACTAATAATAACAAATATATCGATATTCTAGGTTTTCAAATGGTCCTGGAGTGTAATAAGCGGCACGCCACTGCTATTATTTGGGGAATCCCTGGTATCGATATTTATGGGGATGCTCACTGGGAACACTATAGTGGGAACTCTTTGGCACCGGGTATAAACCTGGGTATGTTGTAAGTAGGAGTAAAAATTCTCCATCCCTTAGAAAACTAGTAGTAAGTGATTTGTAAGCGTGGCGAGAAACGGTGTCATTCCTGGTGGTTGGATCTTGGATGGTTTTATTTTAATGGTGTATATTCGTCTTTATCGATGATATAACCAGAGATCCAATTCCTACTGTGAGTGCAGTACTCCACTTGGCCACCAGTGGGGGCTAATTTGATGCACTTTTCCTATAGTCCTATAAGTTCTTTATAAGTTTAAGAGTTTTTTTTTTGTAATGTACAATTCACAGTTTTACGTCTTTATTTTATGGCGGAGCATTAGCGCATTGCGTTTATGTTATTAGACCATGCATTTTGCTGTGTATTTAGTAACTGAAGCCTTTTATTGTCTGCCTCCTGATTTATTCAGCCAGCGGCGGTGCAGAAAGCGCTGAGCAGGTCCCTGGGTACAGATGATGCCCCTGGTATGGCGCACAGCCGTCACCTGCCGCTCCCAACATGTCGCTTTGTTTAGTGTCTCATATAGGATGACAACTCTCATCATTCTAATGCAAGAGTAGTAGTCCGTAAACAATGACTCAGAACCCCTGTGTAGCTTTCAGGACCCCCCTGACCACCAGGGAGGTCATTGCATCATCCTAATGGCAACATATGTGACTATACCTGGATCATTAAGGTTTTTGCACCAAAAACGCAGCAAAACCTGATACCTGAATTTTTGCACTTACTCATTGTTTTTTATGGAGGAAAAAAAAATGCTGCAAATACACAGAAAAAAAAATGCCGTAAAAAGCGACGTCGGTCAAGAAAATAAAACCAAGCTGTGTGTATGAGATTTCTGGAATCTCATAGACTTTGCTAGAAATGTAATCCCCGGGGGCCGAGTATTTGGCGCAGCGACACTTGATGAACTTCAGTCCCAGACTTTCTGCATCCACAGAGGTGATAATATATTACATCGCAATAAAAGGGGAGGCATCATCCCTTGTGAAAATGACTTGTTGATATACTATAATACTTTTGCACTCGTCATACTGAATGGACGAGAAGTTAGGACGTTCCCTGGAAGTTACTTTATCATAATTGTATTGAAATTTACATCAGTCTCTTGCAGTACCACTTTCCACCACTGTTTGCTGCAAATATTTCCCATAGATACCTATGCAATAGCGCCCCCAGCATTTTATTTTTTCAAACCTGAGCCAATTTACATTTTTTAAATTCTAATAATCTTGTTACAAAAACTTCACCCTCCAACACCAGGAAAAAAAAAGTAACTTCTAGAGTGTGATCCTGATTTTTGGCATCTTATGAAAATCTTATGGGGCCAAATTTAGTGATCTAAAATTATATATTTTATTATGTATAATTATATGTGGATATTGTTTTCTAACTTAAGTGTTTTAAAGAGATTTTCTAGTTTAGATTATTCCCTTTAATTAGTCCTGCTGGAGAATGTCATTTTCATCTGAACACAACACCTTGGACCTCTGACAACAGTCCGGTTCTTTTCCTCCTTGGCCCAGGTAAGATACTTCTGGCGTTCTCTATTGGTCATGAGTGGCCGACACAAGGAATGTGACACTTGTAGCCCATGTCCTGGAGACGTCTGTGTGTGGTGAAGCAATGACTCCAGCAGCCGTCCGCTCCTTGTGAATCTCCCACATTTCTTAATGGCCTTTTCTTAACAATCCTTTCCAGGCTGCGGTTATCCCGGTTGCTTGTGCACCTTTTTCTACCACACTTTTTCCTTCCACTTTCCATTAATATTCTTGGATACAGCACTCTGTGACCAGCGGCTTCTTCAGCAATGATCTTTTGTGGCTTCCCCTCCTTGTGGAGTGTGTCAGTGACGCCTTCTGGTCATCTGTCAGGTCAGGAGTCTTCCCCATGATTGTTGAGCCACTGAAACAGACTAAGGGACAATCATGGGGAAGACTTTTTGAGGATATTCTAATTTTGTGACAAGCGCCTGTATTTTCCAGTCCCTGCGGCTGTATGATTCGCGGCTGTTAGACAGGGATTGGCTAACAAACAGACAATCCCCCCATGTGTTGCGTCGGTCTAACAGCAGCCATGGGGACTGGAACATATTACTCGAGCCCCCCGCGATACTCGGATAACACATGACCATGCTCGCTCATCACTAATTCCATTACTTATCCTGTGCTGCATTATGCTCCGGAGCTGCGCTCTTCTGGCTTCCTTGTATCTCACACACAGGGGCAGTAACAGCTGCAGAGCAGCTGGAAGTTGATGACAGATTTGGCTCCTGTTAACATTTCTGGGGTGAAGAGCACAATGATGGGGGTTGGAGGTGAAGCAGCTGGGTCCTTCGTGCCGAATTCCGCATCTTCACTAAATACTCCAAATATTAGTGACTCTTCGGAGACGCAGCAATTTAGTGCTGAAGGTATGATGGAGTAACGGTAATCTGTGGTGTCTGGGGGGGCTTAAGTGTTGAAGTTCCCTGCAGCGCCACTACAGGGACAATGAGGTATTACACCGTGACCATTTACATCAATGGGCTCTTTGTGTCACACAGGACAGGACGTGGACACTTACTAACTCTCCCAGGGGCAATGGCAGGAGGAAGGTAGAGTAATAAGAGTTCACCTGCAGTACAGAGTATTTCAGGAGAGGCGTGTGATGGTCTTGTTAGAGGCTCTGCATAAACATAAAGAAAAATAATATAATTGTGTTTTCCTGCAGCCACCACCAGAGGGAGCTCAAGAGCTGACTGCGAACAGATCATGCGTTCAGTGGAATATTAATAGCACCTGAGCTCCCTCCAGTGGTGGCTGCAGGTAGTTAGTGTTTTATTATTTCCTTTTATATCTATGCCGACGATTTGACATTATGGATCAGAAAACTGAAGCCTTAACCAATGTCAAGATATATAAATAAATTAATTGGCACAAATTTTTGCTCCATACTTGTTATTGGAATTTGCAAGACTTGAACGCTTTCATCTCCTGACTTTCCAACGCCTTGAAATTGCAAAGAGATGGAGAAATTGCAGATCTCGCCTTTCAGCTGTTGCAATTTGCTTTCTAGTAACAGCAATGAGAAATGTGAACAGAACGGACCCTATATCAGTGGCCGGCGCAGCATCTCTAGTTCTATTATTTTATCTTGCCTTATTAATACCGTCTTACATTATCATCATAATACCGCCATGGAGTGTTCACATATGGAGATTATATGTCGCCCGTGCAATACTTCCATGTAACGCTCTCGTATAATTGATATTCAGTACTCAAGTAATACCTCCATAGGTATCTTATTAATACCTTCATGCAATATCAAAATAATACCGCCATTCAGTGCCCGCAAAAGACTGACCTTATATTGCCGAAACAATAATTATATTCGATGCCCAAATGAACCTGAAATTCAGTGATTAAATAAAACTGCCCAAAATTGTCCAATAAATACCTTTTATAAAGAATTCAAATAATACCGCCCTATAGTGCCCACTGTCCATATAACACTGAAATACAGTGACATGCAGAAATGTGGGCACCCTGCACGGTCAGTACCCAGTAGCGCCCCCTTTTGCAGGTATCACAGCTTGTAAACGCTTTCTGTAGCCGGACAAGAGTCTTTCAGGTCTTGTCTGAGGGATTTTCCTCCATTCTTCCGTAGAGAATTCTTCCAGTTCTGTGAGATTCCGGGGTTTATTTATATAAATAAATATTTCTATTGTTTATTTATTTTTATTCCTGAAATACCCAGGAAATGTCATCTGTAACTTTAACCCTTTTAGAGATCATTTCATATCCAAGTTGATTAACTGTTCGCGATAACAGTCATTTTGACCAGGGGTGCCCAAACTTATGCATCACACTGTATATTGCCCATGCAATATTTCTAAATGATAAATGCAGACTTTTGGGTCTAATCGGGGGCTCCATTGTCCCATCTGCAGCCAGTTTAACCCCTGGCAGTGCGTGCCCCTGGATAAAGCTGTCGCTGGCCGTCCTCCCGGCCGTGGGACTAATGTCACCTTGATGACTAATTTGATTCGTCCGGCACAATTATCGGAATCTCTGAGCTTTCCTGGAGGAGACGGTGATGTCAGTCTATCGCTGCCCTGATAAATCCGCTGGAAAGTAATTCATTAGTATGAAAAATTAATACAGTATGAAATCGTCCTCCGCCTCCGGCCCACCAGGACTAATTGGATGTATGAGCCGGTGAGGATCCGGCATGTACTCCAGAAGATTTTGGGATCAATACTCCCATGCTTTACACTCCTTCGCTGCTCTATCAGGGCACACTTGTGATCATTGCTCCATCTTTGATCCGCTGTCTGCTACTAACTTCTATCATATCTGTTCCCCATGCTTTACACTGCTGCTCTGCTTTTTCAGGACAGCTAAGCTAGAGTCATATGTGTCCTGATAAAGCAAATCTGCTATGATAAATGTTCCTTTAAAAAAAAGGGAATCACAAATTTGATCTGGATTTAAATTTGTCACAATGTGCTGACATTTCCTATCACTTCTCAGCGTGTACACTAGGGGGCAGTATCATCAAAGTTCAATAGGTCTGCTATATAGGGAAGGGTTAAGATAGTTCAGGATCGCACCAATCACAATCCGTAACGGAGAGCTCGGCTCCTCCCTCTATACCAGTGTCACTGAGCATGCCCACAACTCTCTCCCATAGAAGTCAATAGATCATTTCCTGGCTAAGTTCCTTATGCTTATGTCTGGAACTGCGCTTTTATAGCAAAAAATGTAAGATATTGTCCCAAAAGTCACACAAAAAATAAACCAAAAATTATATAAAAACTCTGAAATCTGATTTTTTTTTTTTTTTTTTTTTTGGGTGATTTGTTGTATCGGTGCAGTAAATGTGGTGGCCTCTAGGCGGTGCAGCGAGCGCCTATTCTCCCTTTAATATGAGACGTTGGCGTTTACTGGAAGAAATGGGAAAAATTGATAAAATAGATGAACCAAATGATTGCTGCTGACGGGGAGATCCATAAACGCTCCTTATTATTCAGTTAGTGCACACATATTATTGCGAGAAGATGCCAAACGCACGCAGGAAGGTGGAGGAAGCGTCCTTACGTGTGGCGGAGGAAGCGGCGTCCTTACGTGTGGAGGAGGAAGCGGCGTCCTTACATGTGGAGGAGGAAGCGTCGTCCTTACATGTAGCGGAGGAAGCGTCCTTACGTGTGGAGGAGGAAGCGTCCTTACGTGTGGAGGAGGAAGCGTCCTTACGTGTGGCGGAGGAAGCGTCCTTACGTGTGGCGGAGGAAGCGTCGTCCTTACGTGTGGCGGAGGAAGCGTCCTTACATGTAGCGGAGGAAGCGTCGTCCTTACATGTGGAGGAGGAAGCGTCCTTACGTGTGGCGGAGGAAGCGTCCTTACGTGTGGCGGAGGAAGCGTCGTCCTTACGTGTGGCGGAGGAAGCGTCCTTACATGTAGCGGAGGAAGCGTCGTCCTTACGTGTGGCGGAGGAAGCGTCCTTACGTGTGGCGGAGGAAGCGTCCTTACGTGTGACGGAGGAAGCGTCCTTACATGTAGCGGAGGAAGTGTCCTTACATGTGGAGGAGGAAGCGTCCTTACGTGTGGCAGAGGAAGCGTCCTTACGTGTGGCGGAGGAAGCGTCCTTACGTGTGGCGGAGGAAGCGTCCTTACATGTAGCGGAGGAAGCATCCTTACGTGTGGCGGAGGAAGCGTCGTCCTTACGTGTGGTGGAGGAAGCGTCCCTACATGTAGTGGAGGAAGCGTCGTCCTTACGTGTGGCGGAGGAAGCGTCCTTACGTTTGGCGGAGGAAGCGTCCTTACATGTAGCGGAGGAAGTGTCCTTACATGTGGAGGAGGAAGCGTCCTTACGTGTGGCAGAGGAAGCGTCCTTACGTGTGGCGGAGGAAGCGTCCTTACCTGTGGCGGAGGAAGCGTCCTTACGTGTGGCGGAGGAAGCGTCGTCCTTACGTGTGGCGGAGGAAGCATCCTTACGTGTGGCGGAGGAAGCGTCGTCCTTACGTGTGGCGGAGGAAGCGTCGTCCTTACGTGTGGCGGAGGAAGCGTCCTTACGTGTGGCGGAGGAAGCGTCCTTACGTGTGGCGGAGGAAGCGTCCTTACGCGTGGCGGAGGAAGCGTCCTTACGTGTGGCGGAGGAAGCGTCCTTACATGTGGCGGAGGAAGCGTCCTTACGTGTGGCGGAGGAAGCGTCGTCCTTACGTGTGGCGGAGGAAGCGTCCTTACGTGTGGCGGAGGAAGCGTCCTTACGTGTGGCGGAGGAAGCGTCCTTACGTGTGGCGGAGGAAGCGTCCTTACGTGTGGCGGAGGAAGCGTCCTTACGTGTGGCGGAGGAAGCGTCGTCCTTACGTGTGGCGGAGGAAGCGTCCTTACGTGTGGCGGAGGAAGCGTCCTTACGTGTGGCGGAGGAAGCGTCCTTACGTGTGGAGGAGGAAGCGTCCTTACGTGTGGCGGAGGAAGCGTCGTCCTTACGTGTGGCGGAGGAAGCGTCCTTACGTGTGGCGGAGGAAGCGTCCTTACGTGTGGCGGAGGAAGCGTCCTTACGTGTGGCGGAGGAAGCGTCCTTACGTGTAGCGGAGGAAGCGTCCTTACGTGTGGCGGAGGAAGCGTCCTTACGTGTGGCGGAGGAAGCGTCGTCCTTACGTGTGGCGGAGGAAGCGTCGTCCTTACGTGTGGAGGAGGAAGCGTCCTTACGTGTGGCGGAGGAAGCGTCCTTACGTGTGGCGGAGGAAGCGTCCTTACGTGTGGCGGAGGAAGCGTCCTTACGTGTGGCGGAGGAAGCGTCCTTACGTGTGGCGGAGGAAGCGTCCTTACGTGTGGCGGAGGAAGCGTCCTTACGTGTGGAGGAGGAAGCGTCCTTACGTGTGGCGGAGGAAGCGTCTTTACGTGTGGCGGAGGAAGCGTCCTTACGTGTGGCGGAGGAAGCGTCCTTACGTGTGGCGGAGGAAGCGTCCTTACGTGTGGCGGAGGAAGCGTCCTTACGTGTGGAGGAGGAAGCGTCCTTACGTGTGGCGGAGCAAGCGTCCTTGCGTGTGGCGGAGGAAGCGTCCTTACGTGTGGCGGAGGAAGCGTCCCTACGTGTGGCGGAGGAAGCGTCCTTACGTGTGGAGGAGGTAGCGTCCTTACGTGTGGAGGAGGTAGCGTACTTACGTGTGGCTGAGGTAGCGTCCTTATGTGTGGCGGAGGAAGCGTCGTTACGTGTGGCGGAGGAAGCATCCTTACATATGGCGGCTTTCTATGTAAAGAATTTTCTGTGGCTGTGACCCTGTTTACACGATGTGGCCAAACACGAGGGGTCTCATCCTCTCCTTTACTCCCCCCTTCCGTCCTGATCCGTCATCTCAGTATCTGCACGTCCTCGTCACTCCGGGGTCAGCATTTCACTCCGGGGTCAGCATTGACGTGAAACTTCTTTACAGCTGTACATTCTAATGGAACTGAGGATTTAAAGTGACGGAAATTTCTAAATAAGAAGCAATCATAGTTCAGAGTGCGAATTTAAAAAAAAAAAGAAAAAAAAAAGGGCAAATTCTCCCCTGTTGGAACTATCTGATCCGTTTTATTTTTGAACCATGGTGCAGAAATCGATTGATTGATGGAGGTTCTGCTTGCAAGAAATCCAGTAACAGCGGCCACTATAGGGGAAATGTAGTATTACATGTAGCCATTCACACATAGAAGCTGAACACTGTTAGCAACTCTCTGGCTTCATTGAAGGGACCATTAAGTGGAGGATTTCCTTATATTATATCCGTATACTCTATTAGTGCAACTCTGTAGTTTAGCCATTAGTTAAGGATAAATCTAATCCTGGGGTATGAAGACAGTGACCTTTCATATTTCTACATTTTTCTAACCATTACTAGGGTTAGACTTGGGGCTTGCGTTGTGTCTTAGTGCTAGGATTAGATTAGAGCTAGGGTTAGATTTAGGGCTGGGGTTAGTCTTGGCACTAGGGATTGGGTTAGGGTTAGTCTTGGCACTAGGGATTGGGTTAGGGTTAGTCATGGCACTAGGGATTGGGTTAAGGTTAGTCTTGGCACTAGGGATTGGGTTAGGGTTAGTCTTGGCACTAGGGATTGGGTTAGGGTTAGTCTTGGCACTAGGGATTGGGTTAAGGTTAGTCTTGGCACTAAGGATTGGGTTAGGGTTAGTCGTGGCACTAGGGATTGGGTTAGGGTTAGTCTTGGCACTAGGGATTGGGTTAGGGTTAGTCTTGGCACTAGGGATTGGGTTAAGGTTAGTCGTGGCACTAGGGATTGGGTTAAGGTTAGTCTTGGCACTAGGGATTGGGTTAAGGTTAGTCTTGGCACTACGGATTGGGTTAGGGTTAGTCGTGGCGCTAGGGATTGGGTTAGTCGTGGCGCTAGGGATTGGGTTAAGGTTAGTCTTGGTACTAGGGATTGGGTTAGGGTTAGTCTTGGCGCTAGCGATTGGGTTAGGGTTAGTCTTGGCACTAGCGATTGGGTTAGGGTTAGTCTTGGCGCTAGCGATTGGGTTAGGGTTAAGGTTCGACTTAGTGATAAGGAAATTACTTTTTTAAATCTATTTTCTACTTTTTCAAAATGTAGCTTTCCATTTTAAACATTTTATTAAAAAGTAGAAAATAAAAGGTCAAAGCGCAAAATATAAATGACCTAATTTATCCTCAAATTACAATCCCTGTACTTGGGGAGGGGGATGAAGGGGTCCAGGTGGCAGCAGGAATGGTGTAAAGCCTGCGGTGCAGGAAAGTAGTTATGGGAAGTCTTTGGTGATTTTTCATGGTTCAGATTGGGCTTCGTAGTTTCTGTGACCACTATGGACCCCTGAGCTGTTGGGGTCGTCTTGTATTTTATGTAACACGTTTTAGGAAAATGGATATTACAACGTTAGAGAAGACGATTTCACCCGTTACTGAGATCTTATAGAAAATATGTGTAGTGAAGGGACGCTCAGGAAGTCTGAAGTGTCGCCCAGCGGTATAATCCGTCCGCCAGGTGGTGGCCCCGCACTGCAGCGCGGCTGTCGGTGATGGTGATTGACGGCTCACGGGGCAACAGAGACGCCACGTCCGGCTCATCGCATCCCCCAGCAACGGGCCGATCAGACAAGTCTTCATTTATCGTCTTGTGTGATTTGTCATTTTGATGCTTCGTCAATAATTATCACAAAACTTCCTTGGCGGCAAATACTAATATCACAGTGCCGACCAGTCGGGTCCACAAGTTACAGGATTTCCATGATCTGGTAAAACTTGTAACACATGGAGCCGTCTCGGCTGTGGTATTATAGACACCAGCCATTGTTACACATCTGTCTCTCTTTTTTCTTTTCTTTTCTTTTCTTCCTTTCTTTCTTTCTTTCTTTCTTTCTCTCTTTCTTTCTTTCTCTCTTTCTCTCTTTCTCTTTTTCTTTCTCTTTTCTTTTTCTTTCTCTTTTTTCTTTCTTTTTCTTTCTCTTTTTCTTTCTCTTTCGCTCTCTCTCTTTTTCCTCTTTTTCTTTCTCTATTTGTCCTTCTCTTTTTCTTTCTCTTTCTCTTTCCCTTTTTCTTTCTCTTTCACTCTTTCTTTCTTTTTCTCTTTTTCTTTCTCTCTTTTTCTTTTTCTATTTCTCCTTCTCTTTTTCTTTCCCTTTTTCTCTCTCATTCGCTCTTGCTCTGCACAGACGTCCCTAGATTGCTCTGTGCATTTGCCTCATCTCTGAGTTTGTCAGTTTTATCCAATTTTGTCTAATTGATGAATGATATAATAAACGTCTTCTGTCTTATCCTAAAAAGAGAATTAATGTGTCCTCTCCTGTTTGTGTTATCCTCTACATAGCTGCTCTTAAAGGGGCAGTACACTATATATAGAGAACAGCCATATTATGGCGAGCTGGTGAAATATTACATAAATGGGTACAGTCAGGTCTCTCCAGTGCCACAGACTGAGAACGGCTTGCCCTGCTGTCCTAGGGTGTAATCGCCGTCTCTTGGAAGGGGCTATCGATTATAGGGGGCACAGAGGCTCGCATTACTATTGTCACCTGGTGAGTAAATGAAACTGTTCGTTGGGGCACTGTGGTTGGATGGCACTGTTATAGTGATACGTGATTGACCCTATTATTGGGGCACTGTGGTTAAATGGCACTGTTGTAGTGATACGTGATTGACCCTATTATTGGGGCACTATTGTTGGATGGCATTGTTGTAGTGATACGTGATTGACCCTATTATTGGGGCACTGTGAGTGGATGGTACTGTTGTAGTGATACGTGATTGACCCTACTATTGGGGCACTGTGGTTGGATGGCACTGTTGTAGTGATACGTGATTGACCCTATTATTGGGGCACTGTGGTTGGATGGTACTGTTGTAGTGATACGTGATTGACCCTACTATTGGGGCACTGTGAGTGGATGGTACTGTTGTAGTGATACGTGATTGACCCTATTATTGGGGCACTGTGGTTGGATGGCACTGTTGTAGTGATACGTGATTGACCCTACTATTGGGGCACTGTGGTTGGATGGCACTGTTGTAGTGATACGTGATTGACCCTACTATTGGGGCACTGTGGTTGGATGGCACTGTTGTAGTGATACATGATTGACCCTACTATTGGGGCACTGTGAGTGGATGGTACTGTTGTAGTGATACGTGATTGACCCTATTATTGGGGCACTGTGAGTGGATGGTACTGTTGTAGTGATACGTGATTGACCCTACTATTGGGGCACTGTGGTTGGATGGCATTGTTGTAGTGATACGTGATTGACCCTATTATTGGGGCACTGTGAGTGGATGGCACTGTTGTAGTGATACGTGATTGACCCTACTATTGGGGCACTATTGTTGGATGGCATTGTTGTAGTGATACGTGATTGACCCTATTATTGGGGCACTGTGAGTGGATGGTACTGTTGTAGTGATACGTGATTGACCCTACTATTGGGGCACTGTGGTTGGATGGCACTGTTGTAGTGATACGTGATTGACCTTATTATTGGGGGACTGTGGTTGGATGGCATTGTTGTAGTGATACGTGATTGACCCTATTATTGGGGCACTGTGGTTGGATGGTACTGTTGTAGTGATACGTGATTGACCCTATTATTGGGGCACTGTGAGTGGATGGCACTGTTGTAGTGATACGTGATTGACCCTATTATTGAGGCACTGTGAGTGGATGGCACTGTTGTAGTGATACGTGATTGACCCTATTATTGGAGCACTGTGAGTGGATGGCACTGTTGTAGTGATACGTGATTGACCCTATTATTGGGGCACTGTGGTTGGATGGTAATGTTGTAGTGATACGTGATTGACCCTATTATTGGGGCACTGTGGTTGGATGGTACTGTTGTAGTGATAAGTGATTGACCCTACTATTGAGGCACTGTGTTTGGACGGCACTGTTGTAGTGATACGTGATTGACCCTATTATGAGGACACAGTGGTTGGATGGCACTGTTGTAGTGATACATGATTGACCCTATTATTGTGGAACTATGGTTGGACGGCACTGTTGTAGTGATACATGATTGACCCTACTATTGTGGAACTATGGTTGGATGGTACTGTTGTAGTGATACATGATTGACCCAATTATTGGGGCACTGTGGTTGGACGGCACTGTTGTAGTGATACATGATTGACCCTATTATTGGGGCACTGTGAGTGGATGGCACTGTTGTAGTGATACGTGATTGACCCTACTATTGTGGAACTATGGTTGGATGGTACTGTTGTAGTGATACATGATTGACCCTATTATTGGGGCACTGTGGTTGGATGGTACTGTTGTAGTGATACATGATTGATCCTACTATTGGGGCACTGTGGTTGGATGGTACTGTTGTAGTGATACATGATTGATCCTACTATCGGGGCACTGTGGTTGGATGGTACTGTTGTAGTGATACATGATTGACCCTATTATTGGGGCACTGTGGTTGGATGGCACTGTTGTAGTGATACATGATTGACCCTATTATTGGGGGACTGTGGTTGGATGGTACTGTTGTAGTGATACATGATTGATCCTACTATTGGGGCACTGTGGTTGGATGGTACTGTTGTAGTGATACATGATTGACCCTATTATTGGGGGACTGTGGTTGGATGGTACTGTTGTAGTGATATGTGATTTACCCTATTATTGGGGGACTGTGGTTGGATGGTACTGTTGTAGTGATACATGATTGACCCTATTATTGGGGGACTGTGGTTGGATGGTACTGTTGTAGTGATACATGATTGATCCTACTATTGGGGCACTGTGGTTGGATGGCACTGTTGTAGTGATACATGATTGACCCTATTATTGTGGAACTATGGTTGGACGGCACTGTTGTAGTGATATATGATTGACCCTACTATTGTGGAACTATGGTTGGATGGTACTGTTGTAGTGATACATGATTGACCCTATTATTGGGGCACTGTGGTTGGATGGTACTGTTGTAGTGATACATGATTGATCCTACTATTGGGGCACTGTGGTTGGATGGTACTGTTGTAGTGATACATGATTGACCCTATTATTGGGGCACTGTGGTTGGATGGTACTGTTGTAGTGATACATGATTGATCCTACTATTGGGGCACTGTGGTTGGATGGTACTGTTGTAGTGATACATGATTGACCCTATTATTGGGGCACTGTGGTTGGATGGCACTGTTGTAGTGATACATGATTGACCCTATTATTGGGGGACTGTGGTTGGATGGTACTGTTGTAGTGATACGTGATTGCCCTATTATTGGGGCACTGTGGTTGGATGGCATTGTTGTAGTGATACGTGATTTACCCTATTATTGGGGGACTGTGGTTGGATGGCATTGTTGTAGTGATACGTGATTTACCCTATTATTGGGGGACTGTGGTTGGATGGCACTGTTGTAGTGATACATGATTGACCCTATTATTGGGGGACTGTGGTTGGATGGCATTGTTGTAGTGATACGTGATTGCCCTATTATTGGGGCACTGTGGTTGGTTGGCACTGTTGTAGTGATACATGATTGACCCTATTATTGGGGGACTGTGGTTGGATGGCATTGTTGTAGTGATACGTGATTGACCCTATTATTGGGGCACTGTGGTTGGATGGTACTGTTGTAGTGATACGTGATTTACCCTATTATTGGGGGACTGTGGTTGGATGGTACTGTTGTAGTGATACATGATTGACCCTATTATTGGGGCACTGTGGTTGGATGGCATTGTTGTAGTGATACGTGATTTACCCTATTATTGGGGGACTGTGGTTGGATGGTACTGTTGTAGTGATACGTGATTGACCCTATTATTGGGGTCCTGTGGTTGGATGGTACTGTTGTAGTGATACGTGATTGACCCTATTATTGGGGTCCTGTGGTTGGATGGTACTGTTGTAGTGATACGTGATTTACCCTATTATTGGGGGACTGTGGTTGGATGGCACTGTTGTAGTGATACGTGATTGACCCTACTATTGGGGCACTGTGGTTGGATGGTACTGTTGTAGTGATACGTGATTGACCCTATTATTGGGGTCCTGTGGTTGGATGGTACTGTTGTAGTGATACGTGATTGACCCTATTATTGGGGTCCTGTGGTTGGATGGTACTGTTGTAGTGATACGTGATTTACCCTATTATTGGGGGACTGTGGTTGGATGGCATTGTTGTAGTGATACGTGATTTACCCTATTATTGGGGGACTGTGGTTGGATGGCATTGTTGTAGTGATACGTGATTTACCCTATTATTGGGGGACTGTGGTTGGATGGCACTGTTGTAGTGATACGTGATTGACCCTACTATTGGGGCACTGTGGTTGGATGGTACTGTTGTAGTGATACGTGATTGACCCTACTATTGGGGCACTGTGGTTGGATGGTACTGTTGTAGTGATACGTGATTGACCTTATTATGAGGACACAGTGGTTGGATGATCCTGTTATAAGGACACTCTGCTGTCACTATTAAGGGGCCACTACATGTTCGATGGTACTGTTACCCTATAAGTAATCAAAGCTGGGGCTGTTACAGGGGCACTATAACTGATGCTGTCCTTAGAGATCTGTAGACGGATGGCAATGTTTTTGGGACCCTCCGCTGACATAATTATGAGGGCACTGTAGCTGGCACTGTGGGCTCTGCACCTGTGACCAAGCTGACTGAATTATAGCAGAGCTTAGATGAAAGAGTAATAATTTATTTATGAGACGCAGGCAGTTTCCGGTTACTAATAACCGCGTGGAGGGGATTATTGCGCTTCATACCCCCAAAAGCCACATAGAATAACACAGATCTATGGAAATAATAAGAAAATGCAATACCAAACATGACTACAGGGGGCGCCACAAGATGAGCGAATATTGTGAAGTGAAATTTGTACATTTTGCTTATCAGATGTGAACAGAGCAGAGAAAGCGCCGTAGGTGCGAGTGTGACCCAGTGTGTCCTGTATACGCCGGGCACCCGTCTGTTTCTGTCTCTTTTACCGGTGATGCAATGATATATTGTCCTAATAATGCATGTAAAACGCCGCCATCTATAGCTCTATCAAATCTAGGGAAAAAATGGCTGCAGTCATGCTTACACCATTAAAGTGAAAAAAAATTTTTTTCATTCACTTTTTGCCTATGTGTATATATGTAGATTGTGTGTGCAGTATTCTTTCAAATATTTGTTTGGATATGTTTTTGGCTTGTGTATATATCTGTATAGAATGTAACTGTGTAATTGGAGGTGTATGTAACTACATGTGCATATATAGGTGTGTAAGTGGGTGTATAAAGTGACATGTAAAAGTTTGGGCACCCCTGGTCAAAATGACTGTTGTTGTGAACAGTTAAGCAAGTTGATGAAATGATCTCTGAAAGGGCTAAAAAATGTTTTTCATTCTGTAAATTTTAAAAATTACAAAGAGGAAAATTGGCCGATTCAAAACTTTGTGCACCCTGGACGGTCAGTACCCAGTAGCACCGCCTTTTGCAAGTATTACAGCTTGTAAATACTTTTTGCAGCCAAACAAGAGTCTTTCAATTCTTGTTGGATGGATTTTCATCCATTGTTCCTTGGAGAATTTTTCCAGTTCTGTGAGATTCCTGGGGCGTCTTCCATCCTCTTCTATTTTGAGGTCTAGACACAGATTTTCAATGATGTTCTGATCAGGGGACTGTGATGGATATACACTGCTCAAAAATATAAAGGGAACACTTAAACAACATAATATAATTCCAAGTAAATCAAACTACTGTGAAATCAAACTGTCCACCTAGGAAGCAACAGGGATTGACAATCAATTTCACATGCTGTTGTGCACATGGAATAGACAACAGATGGAAATGATTGCCAATTATCAAGACACTCAATAAAGGAGCGGTTCTGCAGGTGGGGACCACAGACCACATCTCAGTACCAATGCTTTCTGGTTGATGTTTTGGTCACTTTTGAATGTTGGTTGTGCTTTCACACTCATGGTAGCATGAGACGGACTCTACAACCCACACAAGTGGCTCAGGTAGTGCAGCTCATCCAGGATGGCACATCAATGGGAGCTGTGGCAAGAAGGTTTGCTGTGTCTGTCAGCGTAGTGTCCAGAGGCTGGAGGCATTACCAAGAGACAGGCCAGTACACCAGGAGACGTGGAGGGGGCCGTCGGAGGCCAGCAACCCAGCAGCAGGATCGCTACCTCAGCTTTTGTGCACGGAGGAACAGAAGGAGCACTGCCAGAGCCCTGCAAAATGTGCATGTGTCTGCACAAACGGTTAGAAACCGACTCCATGAGGATGGTCTGAGTGCCCGATGTCCACAGATGGGGGTTGTGCTCGCAGCCCAACACTGTGCAGAACGCTTGCCATTTGCCACAGAACACCGGGATTGGCAAATTCACCACTGGCGCCCTGTGCTCTTCACAGATGAAAGCAGGTTCACACTGAGCACATGTGACAGACGTGACAGAGTCTGGAGATGCCGTGGAGAGCGATCTGCTGCCTGCAACATCCTTCAGCATGACCGGTTTGGCAGTGGGTCAGTAATGGTGTGGGGTGGCATTTCTTTGGAGGGCCGCACAGCCCTCCTTGTGCTCGCCAGAGGTACCCTGACTGCTATTAGGTACCGAGATGAGATCCTCAGACCGCTTGTGAGACCATATGCTGGTGCGGTTGGCCCTGGGTTCCTCCTAATGCAGGACAATGCCAGACCTCATGTGGCTGGAGTGTCAGCAGTTCCTGCAAGATGAAGACGTTGAAGCTATGGACTGGCCCGCCCGTTCCCCAGACCTGAATCTGATTGAACACATCTGGGACATCATGTCTCGCTCCATCCACCAACGTTACATTGCACCACAGACTGTCCAGGAGTTGGCGGATGCTTTACTCCAGGTCTGGGAGGAGATCCCTCAGGAGACCAACTGCCACCTCATCAGGAGCATGCCCAGGCGTTGTAGGGAGATCATACAGGCACGTGGAAGCCACACACACTATTGAGCATCATTTTGACTTTTTTTAAGGACATTACATTCTACTTTAATTTTGTGCGTGACTCCAAATCCAGGCCTCCATTGGTTAATAAATTTGATTTCCATTGATGATTTTTGTGTGATTTTGTTGTCAGGACATTCAACATTGTAGAGAACAAACTATTCAATGAGAATATTTCATTCATTCAGACCTAGGATGTGTTATTTGAGCGTTCCCTTTATTTTTTTGAGCAGTGTATATGTATGTGTGTATGGATATATAGTGTGTATGGATGGATGAGTGTGTATATGTATGTACAGATCGATGTGTGTATATGTACGGATGTGTGTATATGTATGAATGGATGTGTGTGTATGGATGTGTATATATATATATATATATGGATATGGATGTGTGTGTGTTTTCGAGCATGCATGTGAGTTAGTTTGTGGAGGGGCTGATGCAGTGTAGTAAGTGGAGGGAGTTGAGAGAATAGATGAGAGGAATATGGAGAGAGGGAGGGCTGTAGTGGGAAGAACAGAGGAAGGAGAGAAGGAGGGATAGGAGGGATAGGAGGGATTGCAGCGCTGCAGCGCACACACAGGACACACACACCTGCAGCACATCCCCGGCCCGGGAGCAGCAGGAGCAGAGGGTCTCAGCACCAGTCACACCTGTCACCACAGCTTGGGGTGAAGGAGGAGACCCCTGCATCATGGCACTAAAGCCCCCACTACTATAGACACCTGACATCCCTGGGGAACGGCTTGGCCCCCAAACTTCACCCCCAGCTGCCCACCAGGCCAACAGCAGGGTCTGCACCTCCAAGGTAAGTGTCTGATGTCCTACCTGACCCCCCACCTCCTACTGGGAGAGATGCAGCAGAGCTGAGTTGGTCATTGGCCACCACTTATGATCATATCACGAGTCACGACACATTTTTGATTTACATAGGACTGCAGGTAAATCACCTGCCTTATCTGGACTCCCAAACTTATCAGGGGGCACAAACCACGCACCCAAAGGGTTAAATGACAAATTCAGCTCCACAGCTCAGCTTAATGTGGTTCTTGTTTCCTTCCCTGGAGCATTAACCCCCTAAGTGCCGGGTGGCTGATCTGATGCAATGACAGTTTGCACCTTGTGAGGCTGCCTCTGCAGGGGTCGGCAGTGCCTGTAGCCCCTGGCTGTCAGTGTGCCCCCTGCAGTGACTGCTGGGGGGCAGTGGGTTCAGTCTGTGCTGCTTGTATACTGGTGAGTGCAGGAGATTTGGCTGCAGAAGGACACTGGGATTACTGGTTATTGATGGGAGAGGTGAGAGGGGGCAGAAGTGGCCATCTGCATGGATGCAATCACCTGGGCAGAAGCTGTGCCCACAGAATACAGAGGCTGGAAATAGGGACCACCAAAATCCGACTGTAAGCCCCCCATGTCATCTGAGGGGGCAGCATGGGCAGAGCATGGTGAGGATGCAGACAGGATTGATGAGAATGGTGCAGGATATTCCAGGGATTAATCCGCCGCAGGAATGTTCTCCAGTGTCATCTGCAAAAGGTGGAAGAGAGGAGACAGAAAAGGAGAAAGCGGCTCCCCCAGAGGGGGATTGTCAGAATCTATCTATTATCGATCTATTATCTATCTATAATCTATCTATTATCGATCTATTATCTATCTATCATCTATTATCTATCTATAATCTATAATCAATCTATCTATTATTTATCTATAATCTATCTAATATCTATTTATCTATCATCTATCTATTATCGATCTATCTATCTATCTATCTATCTATCTATCTATAATCTATCTATTATCTATCTATTATCTATCTATAATCTATCCATCTTCTATTATTTATCTATAATCTATCTATAATCTATCTATTATCTATCTATCATCTATCATCTATTGTCTATCTATTATCTATATATTATCTATGTTTCTGTGTATCTATCTGTCTTATCTATGCATCTATTATCTATGTATCCGTGTGTCTGTCTATCTATCTGTCTATCTATCTGTCTATCTATCTGTCTATCTATCTGTCTATCTATCTATTATTTATCTATCTATCATCCATCTACTTGACAAAAGCTCACACTTTGAGCCATAACATTGTGCACCTTCTGGCATGGAATAAATGTTTGTTTTTTTACTATGTTTTTAATTAAACTTTTTCTTTCTCCTATACATGTATCAATTCATCCGTCCTTCTATCTGTCCACGTCTCTACTTGCTAAAGGTCTCACTTTGAGTCAAAACATTGTGCCCCTTTGGCATAGAATAAATGTTTTTCACTTTTTCCTTTACTCCTGTACCTTTGTATCCATATCTATTCCTTCTCTATCTCTCCATCTTCTATCAGTTCTATTATCTGCATCTCCCGCTTCTTTTTTTGTGTTTTGCATCTTTCTTTCTTTCGTTTTCTCACATTTCTTCGCTGATGGTTTGAGTGTCAGCTCTTTAGCCGAGGATGTCTCCATCACTGTAGCCAGGGAATATGGCGCCATGTAGTAAAGCTTGTGCGCGCCTGTTCTTGGCGGTCAGTGAGTGGCTAATGACGTAGACTGGCGGCCTCGCTCCGGCCTGCGACGCTTCACAAACGTGGAGATCCGGAGAAAGCGCATCGTAAATGGCAATTGCATCTGAAATGTGGCGTGTCCTGAGCGGCATGGTAGACTGGCACAGGCACATGCCACTGTATGTGGTAACGCCATTCCCTGTGGATGTCGGCGCATGCTAGGAGTAGTAGTTACACAAGAGCACAGGATTGGCCTCTCCTTGTGGCAATCTTAAAGGGGTTCTCTCTTAATCATTAAGGCCTCCCCAAAATAAGCCAATCACAGCTGAAGTCTGCACGAGAACCTAGAAACTAGCGTTTACTCTTCCTGCAGCGCCTCCGCAGGGGAAACAAGGTATTACATGATACAAATTGAATTCCCGGTCCTGGGTCCTCCAGAAAGAGACGTTCACAGGGAATCCCTGATCAATAATGTCCTGGTAAGGAGAAGAACCAGGATGAGGATTACCTCTCACCAGCAGGATATGGGGGGGAAGGTGTAGACGAGAGATATTGGTGTATGAGGGTCTCGGAGAGCATGAAGTTGTCCTTGAGTTATTCTCTTCTGTGTTGTTTTGCAGTATTACATTTATCTCCCATCTTTCTGCTACACTTGTGTCAGTCTTTACTGAACTTCTGGCTTTATATTCATGAACCTCGAGCGGTGCAATGTATGCTGCTCATAGAAACCATTGTATATTTCCACTATTCTGTTTGTAGACGCCGGTCCCTTGGGTGGATGAGCGTTTTCTGATTTTTGCACCTCCGGTGCAGAGTGTTGTGAAAATCTCACGATGTTTAATGTAAATGGTGACGTGTTTGAGAAACAAAGATCCTGAGAAGTCGTCATAAATTATCAGGGCGATGACTGTCCTGACACCAGCACTCTGCTGTTACAATATGGCGGTGTTCCAACAGTGTAACGAAGCTCTCCTGCCGAACTATGTGTCTCCACGGTAACAGACTTCAAACAAACCCTGAATGTAGTCAGATCTTGCATCTGCACGTTACTTCCTCCCATCCTCCTCCACTCCAACTGTATTGTCTCCGGGGGATCTAAAACAAAAGGTAGAGAGAAGTTATGGATTCTAGTCTGTAACCAAGTCAACACATAAATTTGCATTGGAGCTGCAGACACAAAATGGTAGCCCCCCCTTTAATTTTTTTCCATAGTTGCAATTAGTGTACACCCCCTCTATAATCTCAGCGTCATGGCGCGTCATCCATTATGACATCACGTCACCTTCTCTGCATTAACAACATATCTGCAAAGGGGCGGGGTTTAAGTAAACTCCTCCCAAAAGTGGGTATTTTGGGGACGTTCCGCTGTCATTGAAGCTTTAAAAGGGGTGGAAAATTAATGCCCTAAATTTCCAATCCCAGCAACTCAAAACCACAAACCCGCTAGCTGCAACATGACATGCGCCGTTCCTGTAATGACCCCTCTTGGTGCCGCCCCATGACCCGCTGTAACCCAGCGATTAATATTACCTTCCCCTTTCATCTAATTGCCTCTTCAGTTTTAATTGGATGCCGGCCCTTTAATGTTCATTTCTGCTTTCAAGCCTTTCCTGTGCTCAGGAGAAGCGATGAACATCTGCAAGCGGCAAAAGTCAGCTGCTGGCGGCTCATCAGGAGCGTTGTGCAGCCGAACACCGTGACGTCGCAGCAGCCAATAACACTCGCTATTCAAACGGTTCAACCATGTAACAGCGTTATCTCATCCGCATAAACGGGAAGGTGCGCACTACTGAGGGCTGGTGATTCTGTTATATTCCTGTATATAGGGGCAGTATTATAGTAGTTGTATTCCTGTATATAGGAGCAGTATTATAATAGTTGTATTCTTGTACATAGGAGCAGTATTATAATAGTTGTATTCTTGTACATAGGAGCAGTATTATAGTAGTTATATTCTTGTACATAGGAGCAGTATTATAGTAGTTATATTCTTGTACATAGGGGGCAGTATTATAGTAGTTATATTCTTGTACATAGGATCAGTATTATAGTAGTTATATTCTTGTACATAGGAGCAGTATTATAGTTGTTATATTCTTGTACATAGGGGGCAGGATTATAGTAGTTATATTCTTGTATATAGGGGCAGTATTATAGTAGTTATATTCTTGTACATAGGAGCAGTATTATAGTAGTTATATTCTTGTACATAGGGGGCAGTATTATAGTAGTTATATTTTTGTACATAGGAGCAGTATTATAGTAGTTATATTCTTGTACATAGGGGGCAGTATTATAGTAGTTATATTCTTGTACATAGGATCAGTATTATAGTAGTTATATTCTTGTACATAGGAGCAGTATTATAGGAGTTATATTCTTGTACATAGGAGCAGTATTATAGTAGTTATATTCTTGTACATAGGAGCAGTATTATAGTAGTTATATTCTTGTACATAGGGGCAGTATTATAGTAGTTATATTCTTGTACATAGGAGCAGTATTATAGTAGTTATATTCCTGTACATAGGAGCAGTATTATAGTAGTTATATTCTTGTACATAGGAGCAGTATTATAGTAGTTATATTCTTGTACATAGGGGGCAGTATTATAGTATTTATATTCTTGTACATAGGGGCAGTATTATAGTATTTATATTCTTGTACATAGGGGGCGGTATTATAGTAGTTATATTCTTGTATATAGGAGCAGTATTATAGTAGTTATATTCTTGTACATAGGGAGCAGTATTATAGTAGTTATATTCATGTACATAGGGGCAGTATTATAGTATTTATATTCTTGTACATAGGGGGCAGTATTATAGTAGTTATATTCTTGTACATAATGGCAGCATTATAGTAGTTTTATTCTTGTACATAGGGGCAGTATTATAGTAGTTATATTCTTGTACATAGGGGCAGTATTATAGTAGTTATATTCTTGTACATAGGGAGCAGTATTATAGTAGTTATATTCTTGTACATGAGGCAGTATTATAGTAGTTATATTCTTGTACATAGGGAGCAGTATTATAGTAGTTATATTCTTGTACATAGGGGCAGTATTATAGTAGTTATATTCTTGTATATAGGAGCAGTATTATAGTAGTTATATTCTTGTACATAGGAGCAGTATTATAGTAGTTATATTCTTGTACATAGGGGGCAGTATTATAGTAGTTATATTCTTGTACATAGGATCAGTATTATAGTAGTTATATTCTTGTACATAGGAGCAGTATTATAGTTGTTATATTCTTGTACATAGGGGGCAGGATTATAGTAGTTATATTCTTGTATATAGGGGCAGTATTATAGTAGTTATATTCTTGTACATAGGAGCAGTATTATAGTAGTTATATTCTTGTACATAGGGGGCAGTATTATAGTAGTTATATTTTTGTACATAGGAGCAGTATTATAGTAGTTATATTCTTGTACATAGGGGGCAGTATTATAGTAGTTATATTCTTGTACATAGGATCAGTATTATAGTAGTTATATTCTTGTACATAGGAGCAGTATTATAGGAGTTATATTCTTGTACATAGGAGCAGTATTATAGTAGTTATATTCTTGTACATAGGAGCAGTATTATAGTAGTTATATTCTTGTACATAGGGGCAGTATTATAGTAGTTATATTCTTGTACATAGGAGCAGTATTATAGTAGTTATATTCCTGTACATAGGAGCAGTATTATAGTAGTTATATTCTTGTACATAGGAGCAGTATTATAGTAGTTATATTCTTGTACATAGGGGGCAGTATTATAGTATTTATATTCTTGTACATAGGGGCAGTATTATAGTATTTATATTCTTGTACATAGGGGGCGGTATTATAGTAGTTATATTCTTGTATATAGGAGCAGTATTATAGTAGTTATATTCTTGTACATAGGGAGCAGTATTATAGTAGTTATATTCATGTACATAGGGGCAGTATTATAGTATTTATATTCTTGTACATAGGGGGCAGTATTATAGTAGTTATATTCTTGTACATAATGGCAGCATTATAGTAGTTTTATTCTTGTACATAGGGGCAGTATTATAGTAGTTATATTCTTGTACATAGGGGCAGTATTATAGTAGTTATATTCTTGTACATAGGGAGCAGTATTATAGTAGTTATATTCTTGTACATGAGGCAGTATTATAGTAGTTATATTCTTGTACATAGGGAGCAGTATTATAGTAGTTATATTCTTGTACATAGGGGCAGTATTATAGTAGTTATATTCTTGTATATAGGAGCAGTATTATAGTAGTTATATTCTTGTACATAGATGCAGTATTATAGTAGTTATATTCATGTACATAGGGGCAGTATTATAGTAGTTATATTCTTGTACACAGGGGCAGTATTATAGTATTTATATTTTTGTACATAGGGGCAGCATTATAGTAGTTATATTCTTGTACATAGGAGCAGTATTACAGTAGTTATATTCTTGTACATAGGGGCAGTATTATAGTAGTTATATTCTTGTATATAGGAGCAGTATTATAGTAGTTATATTCTTGTACATAGGGGGCAGTATTATAGTAGTTATATTCTTGTACATAGGAGCAGTATTATAGTAGTTATATTCTTGTACATAGGGGCAGTATTATATTAGTTATATTCTTGTATGTAGGGGCAGTATTATAGTAGTTATATTCTTGTACATGGGAGGCAGTATTATCAGGGCCGCCATCAGGGCATGACAGCCGTGACTGGCGTATGGGGCCCGGTGAGCAGAGGGGGCCCGCATCGGGCCCCGTCTCATCTGGTCACCGGGCCCCCCCTGCAGGCGCTGCAGCAGCGGCACACTATTGACGTGCGGGCCCGCGCCCGCACGTCAATAGTTAACAGCCGCCAGCCAGTCTGAGGCTGGCGGCTGAATAGGGCCGCAGTGCGCACTCGCCGGCGTCGCCGGCGTCTGACGTCATTGTCAGCCGCCAGGCCCGGCGGCGAGTGCGTCTGTGTGGAGCCTGGAGAGGGAGCTTCACCCGGCGCTGGAGCTTGGCCAGGTAAGAAGTTGGTTTTTTTTTTTTCTTTGAGAGCTGCTGCGATCCAGGGGGGCCCGGGGGGCAGGATGATGGACACACAGGGGCAGAAATGCTGGACACACAGGGGCAGAATGGTGGACACAGTGGGGCAGAATGCTGGACACACAGGGGCAGAAATGCCGGACACAGTGGGGCAGAATGCTGGACACAGTGGGGCAGAAATGCTGGACACAGTGGGGCAGAAATGCTGGACACAGTGGGGCAGAAATGCTGGACACAGTGGGACAGAATGGTGGACACACAGGGGCAGAATGGTGGACACACAGGGGCAGAATGATGGACACAGTGGGGCAGAATGCTGGACACAGTGACACAGGGGCAGAAATGCCGGACACAGTGGGGCAGAATGGTGGACACAGTGGGGCAGAATGCTGGACACAGTGGGGCAGAAATGCTGGACACAGTGGGACAGAATGGTGGACACACAGGGGCAGAATGGTGGACACACAGGGGCAGAATGGTGGACACAGTGGGGCAGAATGGTGGACACAGTGGGGCAGAATGGTGGACACACAGGGGCAGAATGGTGGACACAGTGGGGCAGAAATGCTGGACACAGTGGGGCAGAAATGCTGGACACAGTGGGGCAGAAATGCTGGACACAGTGGGGCAGAAATGCTGGACACAGTGGGGCAGAAATGCTGGACACAGTGGGGCAGAAATGCTGGACACAGTGGGGCAGAAATGCTGGACACAGTGGGGCAGAAATGCTGGACACAGTGGGGCAGAAATGCTGGACACAGTGGGGCAGAAATGCTGGACACAGTGGGACAGAATGGTGGACACGGGCAGAAATGCTGGACACAGTGGGGCAGAAATGCTGGACAGTGGGGTAGAAATGCTGGACACAGTGGGGCAGAAATGCTGGACACAGTGGGGCAGAAATGCTGGACACAGTGGGGCAGAAATGCTGGACACAGTGGGGCAGAAATGCTGGACACAGTGGGGCAGAAATGCTGGACACAGTGGGGCAGAAATGCTGGACACAGTGGGGCAGAAATGCTGGACACAGTGGGGCAGAAATGCTGGACACAGTGGGGCAGAAATGCTGGACACACAGTGGGGCAGAAATGCTGGACACACAGTGGGGCAGAAATGCTGGACACACAGTGGGGCAGAATGCTGGACACACAGTGGGGCAGAATGCTGGACACACAGTGGGGCAGAATGCTGGACACAGTGGGGCAGAATGCTGGACACAGTGGGGCAGAAATGCTGGACACAGTGACAGGGGCAGAATGCTGGACACAGTGACAGGTGCAGAATGCTGGACACAGGGGCAGACTGTGAGACCCAGGGGCAGAAAGGAGATACAGGGCATGATGAAAGACATGGGGGCATGACTGGAGACAGATGGGGCAGAATGGAGACACAGGGGGCATGATTGGAGACAAGTGTCAGGATTGCAGACATGGGGGCATGGTTGGAGACATAGGGGGCAGAATGGAGACATGGGGCATGATTGGAGACACTGGGGGCAGAATTGGAGACAGATCGTGCAGGATCATGGGGCAGGATGGATATGATGGAGACAGATGGGGCAGGATGGAGAGATCACATGGGGCGATCATATGGGGCAGAATAAGGAGATCATATGGGGCAGAATGGATACTCATGAGGGCAGGATGGGAGAATATCTGGCTGACGCCAGGAATGAGACACACGGGGCCAGGCTGGGTGATATTATTAATACCATAGGGGCTAATTTAGGGATATTATTACTGCAGTGATGTATTTATTTTATTTTTTGAGTATACTGTTTTAAATGGGGGGCGGTCCTGTTACTGTATAGAGTGATACTATGTCGCCTTCTTCATGTGGTGTAATGTAGAAGTTGTGAAAAATTAAGTAATGTGTTCTGCAAGCGGAGCTCGAGATAACTGTGTTATTTCCTGCAGAGAGAAGTCCTGGCTGGATGAAATGATGGCGGTCTGTGCTGGATGAAAGATGAAGGACTTCACCTAGAGACGTCACTGGTGAGTCAGTGTGTTACCTATACACTGACACTATACACTGTATACAGAGCTCCTGTGTATAATTTCACTAGTGATCACTATATTATCTGCACACAGACACTGCATACTAAGTACAGATCTCCTGTGTATAATGGCACTTATGGTGATAGTATGGTGCTTTTTTAAAAATTACCGATCAGAATTGTAGTATTCAGTCACTATGTGGTGGTAATATGTGGTCTGGACATGGTGTTGTGGTATTTGTTCCTTGTATGTGATATTATTCGATCACTGTGGTGGTAATATGTCATCTGGTCATGGTGTTGTGGTATTTGTTCCTTCTATGTGATATTATTGGGCATTTTAAAAATTGAAAAATAAATAAAAATATACCTAAATTGTATTGCATATTTTAACAAATATTTAATAGGTTACAGCAGAGTAGGGCCCGGCCAAAAGTGTCTACCGTGTTATGGTGGCGGCTTAAAAAATCTTTTGGCCAAAACAAAAGCTGCCTGCTATATGTGTGATCTGGTGATGGGAACTGTTAATGTGTGATTGGTGAGAAGTGGAGTTTTTCCAAGAGAGAGCGGTGGGACTGTGGACAGTTCGAGGGGTGGAGCCTGGAGGCGGGGCTGGGGTGGAGCCTGGGCGGAGTCTCAAGGGGGCCCCGAAAATTTTGCCAGTATGGGGCCCCGAAATTTCTAGTGGCAGCCCTGAGTATTATAGTAGTTATATTCTGGTACATAGGGGCAGTATTATAGTAGTTATATTCTTGTACATAGGGGCAGTATTATAGGTATATAGGTAGTTATATTCTGGTACATAGGGGCAGTATTATAGTAGTTATATTCTTGTACATAGGAGCAGTATTATAGTAGTTATATTCTTGTACATGGGGCAGTATTATAGTAGTTATATTCTTGTACATATGGGGTAGTATTATAGTTGTTATATTCTTGTACATAGGGGGCAGTATTACAGTAAGTATATTAATGTTCATGGAGAGCAGTATTATAGTAGTTATATTCTTGTACATAGGAGCAGTATTATAGTAGTTATATTCTTGTACATAGGAGCAGTATTATAGTAGTTATATTCTTGTACATAGGGGGCAGTATTATAGTAGTTATATTCTTGTACATAGGGGCAGTATTATAGTAGTTATATTCTTGTACATAGGGGGCAGTATTATAGTAGTTATATTCTTGTACATAGGAGCAGTATTATAGTAGTTATATTCTTGTACATAGGAGCAGTATTATAGTAGTTATATTCTTGTATATAGGGGGCAGTATTATAGTAGTTATATTCTTGTACATAGGAGCAGTATTATAGTAGTTATATTCCTGTACATAGGAGCAGTATTATAGGAGTTATATTCTTGTACATAGGAGCAGTATTATAGTAGTTATATTCTTGTACATAGGAGCAGTATTATAGTAGTTATATTCTTGTACATAGGGGGCAGTATTATAGTAGTTACAGTGGGGCAAAAAAGTATTTAGTCAGTCAGCAATAGTGCAAGTTCCACCACTTAAAAAGATGAGAGGCGTCTGTAATTTACATCATAGGTAGACCTCAACTATGGGAGACAAACTGAGATAAAAAAATCCAGAAAATCACATTGTCTGTTTTTTTTATCATTTTTTTTGCATATTATGGTGGAAAATAAGTATTTGGTCAGAAACAAAAAATCAAGATTTCTGGCTCTCACAGACCTATAACTTCTTCTTTAAGAGTCTCCTCTTTCCTCCACTCATTACCTGTAGTAATGGCACCTGTTTAAACTTGTTATCAGTATAAAAAGACACCTGTGCACACCCTCAAACAGTCTGACTCCAAACTCCACTATGGTGAAGACCAAAGAGCTGTCAAAGGACACCAGAAACAAAATTGTAGCCCTGCACCAGGCTGGGAAGACTGAATCTGCAATAGCCAACCAGCTTGGAGTGAAGAAATCAACAGTGGGAGCAATAATTAGAAAATGGAAGACATACAAGACCACTGATAATCTCCCTCGATCTGGGGCTCCACGCAAAATCCCACCCCGTGGGGTCAGAATGATCACAAGAACGGTGAGCAAAAATCCCAGAACCACGCAGGGGGACCTAGTGAATGAACTGCAGAGAGCTGGGACCAATGTAACAAGGCCTACCATAAGTAACACACTACGCCACCATGGACTCAGATCCTGCAGTGCCAGACGTGTTCCACTGCTTAAGCCAGTACATGTCCGGGCCCGTCTGAAGTTTGCTAGAGAGCATTTGGATGATCCAGAGGAGTTTTGGGAGAATGTCCTATGGTCTGATGAAACCAAACTGGAACTGTTTGGTAAAAACACAACTTGTCGTGTTTGGAGGAAAAAGAATACTGAGTTGCACCCATCAAACACCATACCTACTGTAAAGCATGGTGGTGGAAACATCATGCTTTGGGGCTGTTTCTCTGCAAAGGGGCCAGGACGACTGATTCGGGTACATGAAAGAATGAATGGGGCCATGTATCGTGAGATTTTGAGTGCAAACCTCCTTCCATCAGCAAGGGCATTGAAGATGAAACGTGGCTGGGTCTTTCAACATGACAATGATCCAAAGCACACCGCCAGGGCAACGAAGGAGTGGCTTCGTAAGAAGCATTTCAAGGTCCTGGAGTGGCCTAGCCAGTCTCCAGATCTCAACCCTATAGAAAACCTTTGGAGGGAGTTGAAAGTCCGTGTTGCCAAGCGAAAAGCCAAAAACATCACTGCTCTAGAGGAGATCTGCATGGAGGAATGGGCCAACATACCAACAACAGTGTGTGGCAACCTTGTGAAGACTTACAGAAAACGTTTGACCTCTGTCATTGCCAACAAAGGATATATTACAAAGTATTGAGATGAAATTTTGTTTCTGACCAAATACTTATTTTCCACCATAATATGCAAATAAAATGTTAAAAAAATAGACAATGTGATTTTCTGGATTTTTTTTTCTCAGTTTGTCTCCCATAGTTGAGGTCTACCTATGATGTAAATTACAGACGCCTCTCATCTTTTTAAGTGGTGGAACTTGCACTATTGCTGACTGACTAAATACTTTTTTGCCCCACTGTATATTCTTGTACATAGGGGCAGTATTATAGTAGTTATATTCTTGTACATAGGGGGCAGTATTATAGTAGTTATATTCTTGTACATAGGAGCAGTATTATAGTAGTTATATTCTTGTACATAGGAGCAGTATTATAGTAGTTATATTCTTGTATATAGGGGGCAGTATTATAGTAGTTATATTCTTGTACATAGGGGGCAGTATTACAGTAAGTATATTAATGTTCATGGAGAGCAGCATTATTAGAGGAAATATGTAAATGTCTTTCCTTGTACCTTAGAGATATTTATTGCGCACATGATGTAAATATTTATTGTAACTAGAATTACTCTTTCATTTCCATACCTCTCCCCACAACCTCATTAATGGACACAGCCATGGACTATTACAATACAACCTCCTGGTGAATCAATGTATGTGTGCTGAATGTTAATCCCCCTCCGCTCTGTCGGGCACACGGCTTTTCAGCACAGACACATTTATCGTTATGTAATTTATCTGCATAATTTATATGTATATGACGGTATGTATAATTTATATCGTGTTTCGCTGCTTGTCAGTAATGCCATTTTATAATGTGCACGCCGGAGTTAGCGAACGCTCAGCTGCCACTGTTTCTGTCGTCTTAGATAATGCAATCATGACCCTAACAAGCCCTGGGCTCGGGAGATTGGCCACCACGTTCTTAGCCATAACCTCGGTGGCAGCGCTCCATTGTTCAGAAATATTGTGTATCTATTGAGAGACCTTTTTTTTTCGATATCATAATTGACAAGTAATTACAAATAATAATTCAGCTCCATGTAGATGATGTTGTGAAGTCTACTTACCTTTTATGTTAGAAAATCGAATGGGTATCGGTTTTATTATGGACCCATGTGACTGCCGCCATAGGGTGCCTTTTATTATACAGTCATAATAAAGCATGCAATGGAGTGCAGAACGATCCGTCTACAATGTGTCAAATTCTCCCATTGATTTCCATCTATCCGCAGAAAATGAGTTCAGTGCGTCCCTTACAGCATTAAAAAAAAAAAATTATGCCTACATGGAAACCATCAACAAGCATGTCAGGTTCTGCTGATAGACCTTATTGATCATAACTCGGTCACATCAACTATCAATTCAGTTTAACACTGCGTAGTCAAATTTTGCACCCGAGGTAGACACGTTAAAAAAAAAAAAAAAAAAAAAAAAAATTAGTTCCGTCAACAGTAACTTGCTAATAGTTTCCTGGCAGCAATAGGATTTTTTTTTTCTGTACATTAAAGCACTTGTAAAGTTTGCACATAACCTTCATCTGCTACTCATGCTCTTATGAAAATCATTTACAATCTGCACATATTTTTATTTTTTTGATTGCACAAACCGGATCCATCAACAGTAGCTTGCTAATACAGTAATTTCCTGGCAGCAACATTATTTTTTCCTGCAGTTTAGATAATTTTATAAATGTGTACATAACCTTTATCTGATACTTGATACCTTGCAACAGTTGGCTGCGAGATATTGCAAACTGTGCAGAACATGTTAGATCCATCAACAGCAGCTTGCTAATAGTTTTCTGGCACAACAGAGATTTTTTTTTTTTTTCTTTGCACATTCGAGTACAGGTGTACATTCTCTTTATCTTCTACCTCTGCAGATATTCACTCAAGATATTACACCTTATGTTAGTTTCATTGAACGTATCAGATCCATCAACAGTAGCTTGCTTTTAGTTTCCTGGCAGCTATCTTATTTTATTTTTTTTTCTGCAGATTTGGAGAATTTGTGAAATGTGTACATAATCTGACAATGTCCACTCCATAATATCTCGCAGTGAATATCTGCAAACTTCATATTGTTTGCATTTAACAAATTGGATCCACTAACAGCAGCTTGTTAACAGTTTCCTTGCAGCGATAGGATTTTCTTTTGCGCATTAAAGTACTTCTAAAGTTTGTACATAACTTTCATCTTTTGCCCATGCTATAATCAAGATAATGCACACTCCGCAGATGTTGCCTTTGATGTATTACAACCTTCATGTTGCTTGTGTTGCACAAACCGGATCCATCAACAGTAGCTTGCTTATAGTTTTCCAGCAGCAGTAGGATTTTTTTCCGGCAGATTTGGAGAATTTGTAAAATGTGTACATAATCTCACAATATCAACTCTGTAATAGCTTTCAGCGAATAACTGAAAACTTCATATTGTTTGTGTTTAACAAATCAGATCCATCAACAGCAGCTTGTTTATGGTTTCCTGGTAGCAATCGGAGTATTTCTTCCAGCACATTAGAGGGAAGTGAGTCATAAAACCTTCTCCTACTACCCTTGCTATAATCCAGATATACCATGACACATATTCTCTGCAGTGAACAGAAAAAACACTAGTGGTTGGGGGAAGCCAAGGGAAGTGAAGGCCAAAATTCCAAAAGGGTGTGCAACTTTGCCTTAAAGACAGGATCCTAAACCTACATCCAAGCAATACTTACACTTTAGATTTGTCATCTAAGTCAGTATACCAGAAAAACAGATCCGGATCTGTCAACAGCAGCTTGCTGATTGTAGCCAGACTTGTTTTTTGGGGGGGGTTTTTTCCACACAGTTGGATCATCTGTCTATATTGAGGGCAGAGAATCTTAATCGTTCATATGAGCAAAGTGTGTGCTGTAGATTTGGCAGTAAAACACAGTTTATTAATGACAGATCTGTCAACAGCAGCTTGTTGGTAGTTTCTATGTATATATATTTTTTCCTGTTCTGCTTAGTATCGATGTGTTGTGTACATAGCAAGAGTAAGATTATTAGCCGGGGACCGTACGCGCCGTTGATATTGGCTGGGAAGAGTAGAAACATTCTTATTTGTTTGCGCTGAGCAGTAGTTCACTAGGAACACAAGCGGCTGCACGAGCCAAGGAAAGCGCCGCCTGCGATTCAGTACGGTGGCGTCTTTATATTCAGGGCAGAGAATTTTAAACATTCATATGAGCAATGCCAGCCAGATGGCAGTCAGCGCTGCACATGAGCACGGGATACGCGCGTGCGTCGTGTCCACTACAGATTGCGCTTTAGGCTGTGTGCACACGTTGCGGTTTTTTTGCGTTTTTTTTTTTGCAGTTTTTCCCGATAAAAACGCTATAAAACCGCAAAAAAACCGCATACAATAAGCATCCCATCATTTAGAATGAATTCTGCATGTTTTGTGCACATGATGCGTTTTTTTCCGCGAAAAAAACGCATCGCGGTAATAAAACGCAGCATGTTCATTAATTTTCCGTTTTTTTTGCGGATTTTCCACTCCAAAATGCATTGGGAAGTGTCCGGAAAAAAACGCGTCAAAAACGCATCAAAACCGCGGCAAAAACCCATGCGGTTTTCTTGCGGATTTCTTGCAGAAAATGTCCGTAATTCTCAGGAATTTTCTGCGAGAAATCCTGAACGTGTGCACATAGCCTTACTCCTGCCCGCTTCGTGCCGCACACATTTGGGTCCTGCCTGCCTTGTGCTTGCAATGGCCGAGATCCCACCGGAATAGATTATCCAGATCCTCGTTACACATTGATGATCAATGCCTCTTGATCTCTGGGTGTGCGGAAAAATGGATTAGCCCTTAAAGAGCTCTAACAAATCCAGTTTTATCCGAATCTGGGAAAGCTGGGTGACTTTCAGTGCAGCTGCCGTTTCAAGTCAATGGTCCTTTTATACTCTTGGTATACAGTCGCCTTTTAGGGAGCCATATCTGAATCCAATGAGGTTCCATTAAGTTGCGCCAAGATCCCTTTTAGAGGTCTATAATGACGGAAGTCATATTGATTAGCTGGCAGTCCTATTGATTAGCGGTCAATCAGCCTGATTATTCTGTGATATGAGCGATTACATTACTATTCAGGCTCCATAGCAACTTTTCGCTCGTCATGTCTCAGAACAAGTTCCTGCACAAAACTTCACCCGCGTTACATGGACGCAATTTGGGCTTAAAGTCATTTTTGCAATTGGGTTCCTGTAATAATTTCGGACCGGCCGCGTTCTACTGCCTCTGTGCTGTGCTTTCTATTTCTGGCTGCAGAACGAGTTAACTGAGAATCCATCAGCGAGTTCGCTATGCTGTTATGACACTGAATTCGGAACTCCTTTTTTTCTGACCTCCTCTCCGCTGATTTATGACCACAGACTAGATCATAATCGGCTTTTAACAGACTCTTTATTTCCTTGCACGTTCAAACGGTGCAAATTTTTTAATAAAACCCAATTGCAAAAATATGTTTTAACCCCAAATACATGCATTTAAGTTAAAAAAAAAAAAAATACAAAATAAATGTCCCCAAAGATGGTCAATCCTTTCAAGGCGACTTTTCTGTCTCAGTTGTCACTCAAAAAAAAAAAACCGTTGCGCAGGTGTCGAATCAAGGACTTTCAGGGAAACATTCTCATTTTCCAGCGATCTAGTAAATCCGTAGCGTCTGGTGCTTCTGTCGGACCTGAGGGCTCGTCTAGTAATTGTCCTTCCTTTGAGAGCGGAGATAACGGATCCTTATCTCTCTCTGGGATGGATTATTGAGACTGGGAAGAGGCGCCGCATCAGATTATTAGTTTTTTTTTTTTTTTTTTTATTGTAGAGGAAGCAGATTAGCCATTGCCGGGAGAAAGAAGTGAGACGGCGCGATATGGCGACCGCTCTGCAGCTCCACTTCTGTTCTGGCAGCTAATTGGGATTGCGGTGCAATTAGCAGCATTAAGTGACAAGCGCTTCCCCTCCCCCCTCTCAGGAGCCGTAATAATACACTTCTGTTCCGCATTTTAATCAGGTCCAATATGGACGTCGGACCCCCGGCTGCCGGCTGCTCATTGACACTAATTGGACACATGACATTCTGGCAAGTGGTCGGGCTGCGGAGGACGACGGCTCTTCGGAGAATGACGAGTCGTGTCGTTGATTTGATACCTGATAATGTCAGAATTTGTGTTGCAATGTTGCCCTCTACTACTTTGTTACCCATTGTGTCGCGGGTTGTGTAACCTCTGTCGTGTCCTTCACGGTATTGGGGGGGAATGTTTGGCTTTCGTGGATGCGATCTGATGACCTCTGACCTTGAACATGCGTTTTTGTCTTTTTGAAGGTCAAGCTGGAGTCTAGCGATCGAATCGGGTCGTTTAGATCTGTAGAAGCTGCCGGACGTCAATGTAAAATCTCTATCCGCTCCTACTGCCCATGTGGCCCCCATATCACCAGTGTCCTGTTATGTGGCAGAGAGGACTGAGCGCTGGTGCAACGCCGACCTCTGGACCCTCTAAATCCCTCCCAGGAGGGTCCTGCCCTTCATTCTAGGAGGTTAAAGGAGGAATTGTCAACACCCACAACATGTGTCAAAGTTTCACGGAGTTTGGAAGTTCTCTACTTTTTCCAATGACCTGGATGTTCCAAGAACGCCATAATTTACACCAGCCCCACAAAACAGCCCTTAAAGAGGAACCGTCGTTTTACTTTTTATCACATAAATCCATTGTACACGTGAGGATGAACAACTCTGTAATATATCTTATCAAAGAAATCTGCTTTTTTTCTCCTCCCAGACTTCACTTTCACTTTTGATTGAAGGACGACATGCGTTTTCAGTGACGACAGATTTTACCCGTGAATGGAGAAAGAAGCTGATTTCTCTGATGAGATATATCACAAAGTTGTTTATTTTCAAGTGTACTATTGGTTTATGAAATAAAACAATTTAAACCGACGGTTACTCTTTAACCATTTTAACACATCACATAATCACATACGACGTAAACTTACGTCGTATGTTGTGTCCCTGTCTTTGATGTTGGATCGCACGCCCGAGCCTGCATCTTTCCCAGCAAATGATGGTTGTTTTAATCAGCCATCATCTGCCTCTAACAGCCATGGGTGGAGTGGTGCTTTGCCCGCTGCTTTTAACTTGTGAAATGCAGCTGTCAATCTCTGACAACAGCATTTAACACCCGCCTACAGAGGGCACGTCATTCCACGCTTCCATCGGCGCGCCCGTGACGTTATCACGAGGCGCCAATGGGTTACAACAGCCAGGAGTCAGCTGAAGACCCCGTGCCTGTCATTATGATCCTCCTGGGAAAGCCAAGTTCATAGGAGATTGTGATTTTCTCTATACATAGCAGTGCTAATACATTGGTATAAATAGCAGCAGCAATCAAATGATCGCAGTTTTGAGTCCCCTAAGGGGACTATTAAATACAGTAAAAAGTGAAGAAAAAAACTTGAAAAAATATGAAAAAAAAAAATAGTTTGTGAAAAATAAAAAATGTAAAAAAAAATAGTTAAAATCACCCCCTTTCTTAATTTAAAAAAAAACATTACAAAAAAACACACATTTGGAATCGCCGCTTTCAGAAACGTCTGATCTGTCAAAATATAAAATAAATGAATCCGATTGGTAATCTGCGTAATGAGAAGAAAAATAAAACCAGAATTACTTTTTATATGGTTACTGCAACATTGCAATAAAAGGCAATTAAAACATTGTATCTACCCCAAAATGATATCAGTAAAAACTCAGCTCAGGGCACAAAAAATAAACCCTCACACAGCCCCAGGTCAAAAAAAATGAAAACGTTATTCGTCTCCTAAAATGGCAACAAAAGCAACATTTTTTGTTTTCTTACAAATTTCTGAATTTTTGTCACACCACGTAAATAAAAAAAAAAACTATACATGTTTGGTGTCAGCGTATTCGTACAGTCCTGGAGAATCATATTGTCAGGTTAGATTTACCATCTAGTGAACATGGTAAATAAGAAGGAGAAAAGAAGGGGTGGAAACAATGGAAATGGGGGAAAAAATGGCCATATCATGAAGGGGTTAAAAGAGGAGAATTTATGCAAATTTTCTGCAAAGTAGTCCTTTGGTGGGAGAGTTTGGTAAGTGTTGGGAGGGATGCATATAGTCATACTTCCCAAACATCTTATTTGTAGGCCACTATTAATCCTCATCACTAATCAACCCAGAAACGCTGCCGAACCTCCCGGAACAGCCAACGTTTGGCCTCTCTTACAGTTTACATCCCACGACAATCCCGGGAATGAGTGGATCGATGCCTTTAGGTGCCTTAAGTCATTTTAATTTGTTCTCTGCTATGGACAATCCCTTATTTTGCATTTGACCCTGTAGCTCGAGTCGACCAATGGTCCTACGGCCTGAAAGTGAAGGTTTCCACAAAGCTCCATGGGATGATGGTGGGACTGTCGAACCCATTTTGCTGCCATTTTTGCCTCCAATATTTATCCACACACGACAGGAAATGCGTTATTTTCTTCCTGTCATTTAGATGCTGACAAGTTAATTCGCACCCTTGGGACACCAGGCAGGGCTGGGTCGGGGGGTCTGGCAGTCTAAGACGTGCGATGAAAACTCTTCGGAGAATTGTAGTTAACATTTTATAAATTGCTTCGCTATAGGTGATTGACCCGTCTCGCAGGAGAAAAACTCTACCATGGTATCTTGAATTTGGCAATTTCTAAGACCCGTCCACCTAATGCTGGCTCTTTCATGCTTCACTTAATGGTGCATTCGATTAATTCTTATCGTTTTACTCTTATTATAGAAGGGAAATGGGAATATTCCGGTCTCATGTGAACGATCTTACGGGTGGCGAAAGGAAGAAAAGGAAGGAAGACAGAGGGGTTTTTTTTCTTTGAAATGAGAATGATTCCATTCATACAGCATCTGATCTTCTAAATTACTAGAATACTCATAGATATTGGGGGGATTTCATCAATGGGGTTAAAAACGTTCCTAGATATTGAGGCATTTCATTAATGGGGTCAAAAACCTTCCAAGATTTTGAGGGATTTAATCAATGGAGTCAAAACATTCTGAGATATTGAGGGAGTTCATCAATGGGGTCAAAAACATTTCTAGATATTGAGAGATTTCATTAATGGGGTCAAAAACTTTCATAGATATTGAGGGATTTATTAAATGGGGTCAAAAGCATTCCAAGATTTTGAGGGATTTCATCAATGGGGTCAAAAACATTCCTAGACATTGGGAGACTTCATCAATGCGGTCAAAACATTTCTAGATATTGAGGGATTTCATCTGTGGAGTTAAAACATTCCAAGATATTGGGAGATTTTATATATGTGGCCAAAAACCTTCCTAGATATTGAGGAATTTCATCAATGGAGTCAAAAACATTCATTGACATTTGGGAATCTCATTAATTGGCCTAAAACATTCATAGACCTTGGGACGTCTCTTGAATGGGGTGAAAAACATTCCTAGACTTTGAGAGATTTAATTCATGGGGCTAAAAACATTCATAGACTTTGAGGGATTTAATTAAAGGGAATCTGTCACCCCAAAATTGGGCTATAGGCTAAGGCCGCCCACATCAGGGGCTTATCTACAGAATTCTGTAATGTTGTAGATAAGCCCCCCGATGTCACCTGAAAGATAAGAAAAAGAAGATGGATTATACTCACCCAGGGGCGATCCCGGTTCGGGTCTGATGGGTGTCGCGGTCCGGTATGGGGCCTCCTATCTTCATACGATGACGTCTTCTTCTTTGCTGCCTGCCGAGGCTCCTGCGCAGGCGTACTTATCTCCCTGTTGAGGGCAGAGCAAAGTACTGCAGTGCGCTGGGAAAGGTCAGAGAAGCCCAGCGCCTGCGCACTGCAGTACTTTACGCTGCCCTCAACAGGTCAGACAAAGTACGCCTGCGCAGGAGCCGCGGCAGGAAGAAAAGAGGACGTCATTGTATGAAGATGGGAGGCGTGTCTGATCTGCAAACAAAAGCCCTTAATTCAAGGCCTTATTGGAGATTTCATATTAGACCCATGTTCTGGGTGATGGATGAAAATACCCTATTACTTAGTCATCCCTTGAATATCATGTAAGATAAAAGGTTGTTAGGACCCTTGGGATCATCCATTAGTGGTTTTCACCGCCCATAAGGAACCATGGGGAAGGTTGGTTTAACCTGAGCTTCTCCTTCGTCCCCTGAGGAGCCTCAACCGAGGAACATGGGTGGGGTTACTGTTGAGGACTTGACTTTTGTAGATATCTGGCCACTTATTTCAATATATTTCCTTGTTTATTTTATTCGGTTATTTTCTAACAAATCATTTAAATCAGACCACCGTAAGTCTAGGATTTTCTTTTGGTCTTGTGGTTTTTGACTGTTTTCTTTTTTGTCATCTTCTTGGGTTTCCTGACAGTTCGTCTGATAGAAGATAAATCTTGTTGGGATGGCGCAGATACAAGACGCCGTCTGCCTCGGTGGTGCAGATATTTGTTTTGCCGTTAGTCACACGCCGGTTCCCGGTCTCGGTGTTCGCCTTGGTTGCTGTTACTAAGGACGTCTTGCATGAGATAAGGAGGAAGCTTCCAGTGGATCATCTCGTGTTCGCCTTGCCTTGGGAATTTCATAATGAACTCATTATGGAAGTGTTCAGATGAGACCTGACACGGGAACCTGATTAACAGTTTGCACATTGATAGGATTTATATACTCGCTGATGTCTCTGGTTGTCCCTTTCTCATAGTCATCACTTCGTATCCCATGGCGGAGCCGAGACCGAGTGTCAGCGAACATCTAATGAAGATTCATTGAAAAATTATATTTATTTGTAAATAGCATAATAGGAAAGATGCAGGATACTCGGCCCTCCCATGAGGGACATAAGAGTGGGTTTCTTGTCTCGCAAAGCATTCTAACCTCTCATGGAGGCCTAATGGGAAGCACGTAGTCCATACTTGCCAACATACAATGTCCCAAATCAGGACAATCAAGCTCCGCTGCCTGGAGCAATGCTCAAAATACTCAGTAACACCCACTTTTTTGGGTAGTGGTTGTGTAATTTCTGCCCCTTTGGTGGGTAGATATAACATAGACCCCAAAACAAAATCAGTATCTGGGCCCGACCCATTATGTCTTATGTGGTGCATGTACCTAGGCACAGCTACAACAGCTACTTCTGCACTTCCTTTAGAATTTTTACTTGTGCCCCTATAGCCCTGCCCTGGATATTACAACATTGACAATCCAAATTGTGGTGCTGAAAGGTTTTTACTTTTTTAGCAATCCATTATAATACTCTGACATTTTAGATATTACAGTAGAGGATCTTTAGAAGAGATACGGACATGTAAATGGAGGAGACGAAGCTGAGAATCCACGCTAAAGGAAGAGCGACAGCAGTCCTATGTAAGGCATGGAAGCCGCAATAATATGGGGGCAAGAGTTGACTAGCATTCATATACTCCTTAAACAGGACCTGTCGCTTGCCATAAGTATATATTTTACCCTGGTGTAAACGCCGTTGTTCTCCTGAATCCGTCAATGTTTTCCTTTTATTCCTTCTCCTCTCCATTCCTGAGATATGACCTCCTTTGCCCTGCATATAAATCTAGTGCTTAGCCAAGTGGGCGTGGTCCTGATCTTTTAGAGAGCGTATTCATGAGGACCTTGCCCAGTTGGCTATAAAGACCAGATTTATATAGAGGGGGGGAATTTTTCAGACTGGGTGAGAGCATCTGTGAACTGCAGAGCCGACATCTCTAGAGTAGTCTGTCTTTCAGGTGTACTGTTGCTACTTGTATTGTTGCTACTTTCAGGTGTATGTTGCTACTTGTATTGTTGCTACTTTGGGGTGTACTGTTGCTACTTTCAGGTGTACTGTTGCTACTTGTATTGTTGCTACTTTGGGGTGTACTATTGCTACTTGTATTGTTGCTACTTTCAGGTGTATGTTGCTACTTGTATTGTTGCTACTTTTGGGGTGTACTGTTGCTACTTTCAGGTGTATGTTGCTGCTTGTATTGTTGCTACTTTGGGGTGTATTGTTGCTACTTTGGGGTGTACTGTTACTACTTGTATTGTTGCTACTTTCAGGTGTACTGTTGCTACTCGTATTGTTGCTACTTTGGGGTGTACTGTTGCTACTTCCATTGTTGCTACTTTCTGGTGTACTGTTGCTACTTTTGGGTGTATTGCTGCTCGCATACATCAGTTTATTATTAGCTGGCTGAGATATCATGGTATATGCTGTTACTTAACATCTAAATACTATCATGTCTCTTAAACAACGCTATCTTGTGATTTATTATTACTCTCAGTACATTAATCTGCTACCTATTAGTATATTATTCTTGGTATATATTGTTGCTATTTTTGGGTATACTGTTGCTACTTTCAGATGTACTGTTGCTACTTGTATTGTTGCTACTTTCAGGTGTACTGTTGTTACTTGTATTGTTGCTACTTTGGGGTGTATTGTTGCTACTTGTATTGTTGGTACTTTGGGTTTACTGTTGCTACTTGTGGTGGTGCTACTTTGGGATGTACTGTTGATACTTGTATTGTTTCTACTTTGGAGTGTACTGTTGCTACTTGTATTGTTGGTACTTTGGGTTTACTGTTGCTACTTGTATTGTTGCTACTTTCAGGTGTACTGTTGCTACTCGTATCGCTGCTACTTTGGGGTGTACTGTTGATACTTTGGAGTGTACTGTTGATATTTGTATTGTTTCTACTTTGGGGTGTACTGTTGATACTTGTATTGTTGCTACTTTTGGGTGTACTGTTGGTTCTTGTATTGTCCATATCTCTGGAACCGTATGGCGGATTGTAAAAAAATAAAAAGGAGAATACTAAGCGGAGCATTGGTCACAAAATAAGAGCAACACTGGCCAACTTTTCATTTGATGACAGATCCTCTTTAAAGCAAAGTTCTAATGCATATCAACTATTCTTTTCACTGGGTGCCATGTAATACTGCATTTCACCTGCAGTGGTCGCTGATGAGCACCTCTTACAACCTCCGAAGATGATCGTTGGAGCTTAAAGGAACGAAACCTTCAACAATCGAGTCAACCTATTTCGGCGATTAATCTAACACATAGGACGACCCCTTTAAGCGTAGATCTTTGCGTTAATAGCTGTACTAAAAGTTCTTTAACTTTAAGAGGTGATGGTTGGTAGATATAGCCTAATGCCTGTCCTTACATGAACTCTCTCTGCTTATAATGACTTCACTTGCGGTTGCCGTGGCAAGAAAAAGAAGAAGAAAAAAATCAGCATTACAGAGCGAATAATATGGGAGCACGGGCCCAGAGCTCCGCACCCTGCGCCACCGTCTGATTATCTCCGCGATTAAAACCTGCGGGAAATTAATGATCATCGTGAAAATAATTAGTAGTGTTTTCATAGCTAATAGTCGGTTCCTAAACCCCCAATGCCCTTTAAATAGAAAATAAATAAATAAATTTAAAAAAAATATATATATATTTATAGTGGTGTGCAAATGTTTTAGGCAGGTGTGGGAAAAAAGTTACAAAGTACGAAGCTTCCAAAATTAGAAGCGTTAATGGTTTATTTTTATCAATGAACAAAAGTCAAAGTGAAGAAATAAAAGAGAAACGTAAATCCCACAAATGTTTGATGTGACCTTCGAGAAAGCATCAATTCCAATAGTTTTTCAAGCATCTGGGCCTTTAACCCCTTAGATGTTATGTCATTGACACCTGAGGCATCTAAGGGGTTTAACAGAAAAAAATGTAACCTCTGCAACACAACTGTCAGCTGGGGAACTAATGAGCTTTTATGGCAGCTGATTGGCAGCTGCAGCTCATCTTGTGCCAAATAATCATGTGACCGCTGCAGCCAGTCAGAGATTAGCTGCAGCGGTTTGAGGGAGGATGTAACATTATTAACTGCAGGGAAGTTCAGAGACTGGTTTTGGTCGTCCATCAAAGTGATGGAGAATCGGTAAGGGGTGTAAGCACAGTATGCAGTAAACTCCACCTAGTGGTGATGGCATGATTATACATCTGTGCAGAGGATTTGTCGCTCTGTATCAGAAAAAAATTGAGTTCTCCAGTCACTATAAGTGTAAGGCACTACTGATCCCTCAACCATATCCACAGAGACCAAGTACTCTGCAGTATAAAACGAGGGGAGTCCCAGTTTTTTTGTTTTGCTACCTCACAATCTGGAATTTCAGTTTTTTTTTTGATGGTTTGCATCAGTTCATGTACAGAACATGCCGACAACTGTGAACATTTGGTTTTCTTTTTAATGTGAAACAAAAAATAAATAGGACAAAAAAAACTGAAAACTTCAGTGTGCATAACTATTCACCCCCTAAAGTCAGTACTTTGTAGAGCCTCCATTTTCATCAATTACAGCTGTAAGTCGCTTTGGATAAGTCTCTATGATCTATTCACATCTGGCCACTGGGATTGTTGCCCATTCCTCAAGGCAAAACTGCTCCAGCTCCTTCACGTTAGATGGTTTCCTCTGGTGAGCAGAAATCTTCACGTCTGACCACAGATTCTCAATTGGATTAATGTCTGGGCTGTGACTCGGCCACTCCAAAACATGTTTCCCTTTAAACCACTCAAGTGTTGCTTTAGAAATATGCTTTGGGTGATTGTGTTGTCGAAAAGGGAACCTCCATCCCAGTCTCAAAACACTGAAAAATAAGTTTTGCTCAAGAATATCCCTGTATTTCGCACCATCCATCTTCCCCTCATCTCAGACCTTTTTCTCTGTCCCTGCTGCTGAAAAACATCTGCACAGCATGATGCTGCCACCACCATGTTTCACTGTGGGGATGGTGTTTTGGAGGTAATAAGCTGTATTGTTTGATGCCAGACATAGCATTTACCTTGATTGGCAAAAAGTAAAATTCTGGTCTCCTCTGACCACAGCCCCTTCATCAATACATTTGGATAGTCTCCCACATGTCTTTTGAAAACTCAAAAGAAGCCTTACAATTTTTGTGTGTAAGTAAAGGCTTTGTTCTGCCCACTTTTCCATAAAGGCCACCTCTATGGGACAGCGGTGGGGGCCGTCATACAGTATTGGGGCTACAGTGGGGACATCGTATAGTGTGGGGACTAATTAAGGGGTCATTATACAGCGTGGGAGACTAATGTGGAGGTATCATAGTTTTCGGGGCATTATACGGTCTACAGTGGAGCTGTAGGGACATCATACTGTTTATAAGGGTGTTGTGACATTGTGTAGCGATGAGCTGTACAGGGAAAGTCTCAGTGGACATTATTAATGTTAAGTGGGCACTTATTATTATAGGGGCACTTATACGGCAGCAGCGGCTCAATATTGGGGTATCTTCAGGATGAGGAGTTTGTGCAGGTTGGGAATAGATGGGGAAGATGCAGAAAAAGTGAGACGTCCGATGTGTCTGTGCTGTGATCTCTGCAGTCAAATATTTTCTTGGAGAAGTTGCCATGTTGGTCTGGGTCAGATGGAAAAGACAGGAAAAGTGAATGATTCCATCAGAAAGGATGTCCTCTGTAAGTCACCATCTATAACTGTACTGTAATCTCTTATATGTTCTGCAGGACTGGAATCTACCACTATAGGGTCACCCAGGGCCGGCTCCAGGTTTTTGAGGGCCCCGGGCGAAAGAGTCTCAGTGGGCCCCCCCTTTAACACATACCACGATTCATGATCGCATGTAACACAGCCATGTAGTATATAACACAGCCCACATACTATATAACACAGCCCACGTAGTATATAACACAGCCACGTAGCATATAACACAGCCATGTAGAATATAACAGCCCACGTATCATATAACACAGCCACATAGTATATAGCACAGCCCACGTAGCATATAACAGCCCATATAGTATATAGCACAGCCACATAGTATATAACATGGCCCACGTGGTATATAGAACAGCCATGTAGTATATAGCACAGTCCACGCAGCATATAACAGCCCATATAGTATATAGCACAGCCACATAGAATATAGCACAGCCCACGTAGTATATGGCACAGCCCACGCAGCATATAACAGCCCATATAGTATATAGCACAGCCACATAGTATATAACATGGCCCACGTGGTATATAGAACAGCCATGTAGTATATAGCACAGTCCACGCAGCATATAAAAGCCCATATAGTACATAGCACAGCCACATAGTATATAACACGGCCCACGTAGTATATAGAACAGCCATGAGTATATAGCACAGCCCACGCAGCATATAACAGCCCATATAGTATATAGCACAGCCACATAGTATATAACACGGCCCATGTAGAATATAGAACAGCCATGTAGTATATAGCACAGCCCACGCAGCATATAACAGCCCATATAGTATATAGCACAGCCACATAGTATATAACACGGCCCACGTAGTATATGGAACAGCCATGTAGTATATAGCACAGCCCACGTAGCATATAACAGCCCATATAGTATATAGCACAGCCACATAGTATATAACATGGCCCACGTGGTATATAGAACAGCCATGTAGTATATAGCACAGTCCACGCAGCATATAACAGCCCATATAGTATATAGCACAGCCACATAGAATATAGCACAGCCCACGTAGTATATAGAACAGCCATGAGTATATAGCACAGCCCACGCAGCATATAACAGCCCATATAGTATATAGCACAGCCACATAGTATATAACATGGCCCACGTGGTATATAGAACAGCCATGTAGTATATAGCACAGTCCACGCAGCATATAAAAGCCCATATAGTATATAGCACAGCCACGTAGTATATAGAACAGCCATGAGTATATAGCACAGCCCACGCAGCATATAACAGCCCATATAGTATATAGCACAGCCACATAGTATATAACACGGCCCATGTAGAATATAGAACAGCCATGTAGTATATAGCACAGCCCACGCAGCATATAACAGCCCATATAGTATATAGCACAGCCACATAGTATATAACACGGCCCACGTAGTATATAGAACAGCCATGTAGTATATAGCACAGCCCACGTAGCATATAACAGCCTATATAGTATATAGCACAGCCACATAGTATATAACATGGCCCACTTGGTATATAACACAGCCATGTAGTATATAGCACAGACCCCCTACCCTCAAGAATGGCCCCATAGTCCAGTACTCACTGTTATAGTTGCAACAAAAAAAACCTCACCTCTCAATGTGCACGCGCTGCTCCCTGCTCCGGTCCCGGCGGCTGCCGCTGCACTGCCTGACACACAGCGAGTGTGCGATGACTTCATCGCGCACCCGCAGCGGTAGTGTCAGAGGCAGAGTGGAGAATGATGGGAGAGGGAGCGTCAGGTGACGCTCTCTCCTCCATCATTTGCTTTAAACTTTACCGGCAGACGCTGTTCAATGCGGCGGTGGGGGAGTTGGCGCTGGTGACAGGCGGGCCCCCCTGCCTCAGAGGCCCCATAGCAGCTGCGTGATGTGCCGGTAGCTGAGGGCCCCTGGGGGAGCGGGGGCCCTAGGCAGCTGCCTGCCCCTAACGCCGGCCCTGAATGGGCCCCCCTGTCTCGCCAGGGCCCCAGCATTTGCCCGGGTACGCCGGGTGCTGACGCCGGCCCTGGCCTGGTCACCATATGGCCGTAATATCAGTGCTGGTCTTTGTATAGTGATTTACTTTCAGTAGCAATAGAAAACACGGCACTCAAGGCTTCTTGGTGGTGCACAAGTTAGGTATCCAACCCGTCAAATAAGCAAAAAATACTTGGCACTCAGGAGATCTTATTTGCAAGGTAAAAGATTCATTTTATTTGGTGCATCCAGTTCAACATTTTAAACGTTTTCGGTCTAATCACAGGACCTTCATCAGAAATTGTTTTGAATACTGAAATACATGTACAAAGGAACAAAAAAAGTTCTTTAGACAAAATCCAAGATGCACAGTATAAATGTAGACATGATACAATCTGCTCAATAAAATACATCATTTCCTTTGGTGACAAACAACAACCGTGGCGGTCCGAGCGAATCCGGCCTGGTGTTCCGTGAGCCGTGAGCCTTGTTCAGGAGATACTAAGAGCTGTGGACGTGTTTAAGAAAAATTGTTGTGAGGTGAACGTAACCAAGTAATGCCAGAGATTGAACAAAAAGGGGTTGAGAATTGATTAGCGAACCCCCCAGAGCAAAGGATACAGGTTACGGAATGACCTCCCCGAAGGCGGGGTCATATGGCTATAGTGCACAGTGAGCTGCCTAAAAAGAAGATAGACACATGAATACATAAAATGATGCCATGGTGCAAGTGTCATGCAAAGCGGCTGGGCATACGGCCCTGTTGAGTAATCGTGAAGACCATCAGTCTAATGTGTAACCACCAAGAGCCTGCCCATATGGGTATTAAACATGTCGGTATGACCACATAGTGTATGGGGATTAACTAGAATAATATGCCCCCCAAGGATCTAAAATAATACCTGGAGACCACAAAATGTGTGTATGGACCCACACAAGAGTCAGCGTCAGATGGAGACCGGGAGAGAATGGCGTCTGAGAGAAATAGAGATGCATATCATGATGCAAAATACACACTCCTAGGCCCAGAACAGCATTGCAGTATTACCCTGGTGCCAAATCCGTTACCTGGAGCGGTGTGAAGGTAAAGGGGAAACGCTGCAGAGAGGCGAGATGCTCGCAATGGAAGAAGCGCTATGGAAGGAAATACAGGTAATCGGTAAACAGACCGAGGAAGGGGCAAGGAGGGGAGGCGAGGGTGAACGCTGCTGTGAAAGAGCGCTACTATACCTGGGACCTTAGAAGACACTGGTGCCGTGACGCAAGGGCCGTGCTGCTCCCGAGACTGCTGTTAGATGGCGGCACTTCCGGGTGGTCTCCATCTGACGCTGACTCTTGTGTGGGTCCATACACACATTTTGTGGTCTCCAGGTATTATTTTAGATCCTTGGGGGGCATATTATTCTAGTTAATCCCCATACACTATGTGGTCATACCGACATGTTTAATACCCATATGGGCAGGCTCTTGGTGGTTACACATTAGACTGATGGTCTTCACGATTACTCAACAGGGCCGTATGCCCAGCCGCTTTGCATGACACTTGCACCATGGCATCATTTTATGTATTCATGTGTCTATCTTCTTTTTAGGCAGCTCACTGTGCACTATAGCCATATGACCCCGCCTTCGGGGAGGTCATTCCGTAACCTGTATCCTTTGCTCTGGGGGGTTCGCTAATCAATTCTCAACCCCTTTTTGTTCAATCTCTGGCATTACTTGGTTACGTTCACCTCACAACAATTTTTCTTAAACATGTCCACAGCTCTTAGTATCTCCTGAACAAGGCTCACGGCTCACGGAACACCAGGCCGGATTCGCTCGGACCGCCACGGTTGTTGTTTGTCACCAAAGCAAATGATGTATTTTATTGAGCAGATTGTATCATGTCTACATTTATACTGTGCATCTTGGATTTTGTCTAAAGAACTTTTTTTGTTCCTTTGTACATGTATTTCAGTATTCAAAACAATTTCTGATGAAGGTCCTGTGATTAGACCGAAAACGTTTAAAATGTTGAACTGGATGCACCAAATAAAATGAATCTTTTACCTTGCAAATAAGATCTCCTGAGTGCCAAGTATTTTTTGCTTACTTTCAGTAGCAGCAGGGTCATCGGCTGGGTTTCCCTTATACCTATTATTAGGGTGCGCCACCATAGCTGTAGTCAGAGTTACCTAGTTAGGGGCCACTCAGATATTTCGCCCATTCACTCCCCCCTAGCTGCACCTCTACTGTGCATACTACAAAGACACGAACATTGATTACAAGTAAGATTTGTTTTTGGATACTGAGGAGCATTAAATATCGCTCTTGTCATTGAAATGGACTTGTTTCTTCCAAGCTCCTAATAGAACGTGTGTTTCTGCCCGTAGCTCTGGCACATAAATCAGAGCCTCTTCAGGAGTGAACGAGCCGCTACCCATCAACCAGATTCTCTTACATAATCCCATCTGCGCCGGGCACAGGTGAGCGTCAGAAATACGGATTTTACAATAATTAATCACCTAAATAGTCCTGTGCTCATTAAATCTGTGGGGTCCATTATCAACACCCTGACAGCTGCCAAACAGTGCTGAAGTGTTACCAAACACAGTGTGCGCCCCTATCCTTCCCAGCACTTATATGCTTGTACATAGGGAGCAGTATTATAGCAGTTATATTCTTGTACATAGGAGCAGTATTATAGCAGTTATATTCTTGTACATAGGAGCAGTATTATAGTAGTTATATTCTTGTACATAGGAGCAGTATTATAGTAGTTATATTCTTGTACATAGGGGGCAGTATTATAGTAGTTATATTCTTGTACATAGGGGCAGTATTATAGTAGTTATATTCTTATACATAGGAGCAGTATTATAGTAGTTATATTCTTGTACATAGGAGCAGTATTATAGTAGTTATATTCTTGTACATAGGGGCAGTATTATAGTAGTTATATTCTTATACATAGGAGCAGTATTATAGTAGTTATATTCTTATACATAGGGGCAGTATGAGGCCGGTGTCACACTTGCGAGTTTTACGGACGTAAGAGCGCAGAATCTACGTCCGTAAAACTCGCAAAAAATACGGCACAATTATTCTCTATGCCCCTGCTCCTATTTGCCGTATTTTACTGATCAGTATTATACGGCTTTCTACGGCCGTACAAAATCGCAGCATGCTGCGTTTGTCACCGTACTGCGCAAGAAATACGCCAATGAAAGTCTATGGAAGCGTGAAAAATACGGATTACACACGGACAAGCAGTGTGACTTGCGAGAAATACGCAGCGCTGTTAGAGAGAAAAGCCGGCAATTCAGTGCGGTGTACAGTAAAATCACACTGACAGCTTACAGTCCAATAGGTAGAATAAATGTGTACACATAGAATAGGTATATATATATATATATATATATGTCAGTGAGACACATATATGTATATATATTAATATTTATTCCAGCGCTAGACAGTTTGAAAGCCGGTAATTCAATTACCGGCTTTTTCCTTCTCCTTCCTAAAACCCGACATGATTTGAGACATGGTTTACATACAGTAAACCATGTCTTCTCTCCATTTTTTTTGCAGATTCCACACTACTAATGTCAGTAGTGTGTATCTGCAAAATTTGGCCGTTCTAGCTCTTAAAATAAAGGGTTAAATGGCGGAAAAAATTGGCGTGGGCTCCCGCGCAATTTTCTCCGCCAGAGTAGTCAAGCCAGTGACTGAGGGCAGATATTAATAGCCTGGAGAGGGTCCACGGTTATTGGCCCCCCCCGGCTAAAAATATCTGCCCCCAGCCACCCCAGAAAAGGCACATCTGGAAGATGCGCCTATTCTGGCACTTGGCCACTCTCTTCCCATTCCCGTGTAGCGGTGGGATATGGGGTAATGAAGGGTTAATGCCACCTTGCTATTGTAAGGTGACATTAAGCCTAATTAATAATGGAGAGGCGTCAATTATGACACCTATCCATTATTAATCCAATTGTAGTGAAGGGTTAAATAAAACACAAACACATTATTTAAAATTATTTTAATGAAATAAAAACAATGGTTGTTGCAGTATTTTATTCAACGCCCAATCCAGTCACTGAAGACCCTCGTTCTGTGAGTAAAAAAACATAATAAACCAACAATATACTTACCCTCCGCAGATCTGTAACGTCCAACGATGTAAATCCTTCTGAAGGGGTTAAAACATTTTGCAGCAAGGAGCTGTGCTAATGCAGGCTGCTCCTCCTCCTCCTCCTCCTCCTCCTCCTCCTCCTCCTCCTCCTCCTCCTCCTCCTCGCTGCAAAACCCCAGGGAATGAGGCTAAAAATAGATCAAGGATCTATATTTAGCTTTATTTGCGGTGAGGCGCCCTCTGCTGGCTGTTCATAGATCGTGGGAAATTACCTAGAAAGCCAGGGAGCTTTCTAGGTAATTTCCCACGATCTATGAACAGCCAGCAGAGGGCGCCTCACCGCAAATAAAGCTAAATATAGATCCTTGATCTATTTTTAGCCTCATTCCCTGGGGTTTTGCAGCTAGGAGCAGCCTGCATTAGCACAGCTCCTTGCTGCAAAATGTTTTAACCCCTTCAGAAGGATTTACATCGTTGGACGTTACAGATCTGCGGAGGGTAAGTATATTGTTGGATTATTATGCTTTTTTACTCACAGGCGTTGAATAAAATACTGCAACAACCATTGTTTTTATTTCATTAAAATAATTTTAAATAATGTGTTTGTGTTTTATTTAACCCTTCACTACAATTGGATTAATAATGGATAGGTGTCATAATTGACGCCTCTCCATTATTAATTAGGCTTAATGTCACCTTACAATAGCAAGGTGGCATTAACCCTTCATTACCCCATATCCCACCGCTCTACGGGAATGGGAAGAGAGTGGCCAAGTGCCAGAATAGGCGCATCTTCCAGATGTGCCTTTTCTGGGGTGGCTGGGGGCAGATATTTTTAGCCAGGGGGGGGCCAATAACCGTGGACCCTCTCCAGGCTATTAATATCTGCCCTCAGTCACTGGCTTTACTACTCTGGCGGAGAAAATTGCGCGGGAGCCCACGCCAATTTTTTCCGCCATTTAACCCTTTATTTTAAGAGCTAGAACGGCCAAATTTTGCAGATACACACTACTGACATTAGTAGTGTGGAATCTGCAAAAAAAATGGAGAGAAGACATGGTTTACTGTATGTAAACCATGTCTCAAATCATGTCGGGTTTTAGGAAGGAGAAGGAAAAAGCCGGTAATTGAATTACCGGCTTTCAAGCTGTCTAGCGCTGGAATAAATATTAATATATATACATATATGTGTCTCACTGACATATACAGTGGGACAAAAAAGTATTTAGTCAGTCAGCAATAGTGCAAGTTCCACCACTTAAAAAGATGAGAGGCGTCTGTAATTTACATCATAGGTAGACCTCAACTATGGGAGACAAACTGAGAAAAAAAAATCCAGAAAATCACATTGTCTGTTTTTTTAACATTTTATTTGCATATTATGGTGGAAAATAAGTATTTGGTCAGAAACAAAATTTCATCTCAATACTTTGTAATATATCCTTTGTTGGCAATGACAGAGGTCAAACGTTTTCTGTAAGTCTTCACAAGGTTGCCACACACTGTTGTTGGTATGTTGGCCCATTCCTCCATGCAGATCTCCTCTAGAGCAGTGATGTTTTTGGCTTTTCGCTTGGCAACACGGACTTTCAACTCCCTCCAAAAGTTTTCTATAGGGTTGAGATCTGGAGACTGGCTAGGCCACTCCAGGACCTTGAAATGCTTCTTACGAAGCCACTCCTTCGTTGCCCTGGCGGTGTGCTTTGGATCATTGTCATGTTGAAAGACCCAGCCACGTTTCATCTTCAATGCCCTTGCTGATGGAAGGAGGTTTGCACTCAAAATCTCACGATACATGGCCCCATTCATTCTTTCATGTACCCGGATCAGTCGTCCTGGCCCCTTTGCAGAGAAACAGCCCCAAAGCATGATGTTTCCACCACCATGCTTTACAGTAGGTATGGTGTTTGATGGATGCAACTCAGTATTCTTTTTCCTCCAAACACGACAAGTTGTGTTTCTACCAAACAGTTCCAGTTTGGTTTCATCAGACCATAGGACATTCTCCCAAAACTCCTCTGGATCATCCAAATGCTCTCTAGCAAACTTCAGACGGGCCCGGACATGTACTGGCTTAAGCAGTGGGACACGTCTGGCACTGCAGGATCTGAGTCCATGGTGGCGTAGTGTGTTACTTATGGTAGACCTTGTTACATTGGTCCCAGCTCTCTGCAGTTCATTCACTAGGTCCCCCCGCGTGGTTCTGGGATTTTTGCTCACCGTTCTTGTGATCATTCTCACCCCACGGGGTGGGATTTTGCGTGGAGCCCCAGATCGAGGGAGATTATCAGTGGTCTTGTATGTCTTCCATTTTCTAATTATTGCTCCCACTGTTGATTTCTTCACTCCAAGCTGGTTGGCTATTGCAGATTCAGTCTTCCCAGCCTGGTGCAGGGCTACAATTTTGTTTCTGGTGTCCTTTGACAGCTCTTTGGTCTTCACCATAGTGGAGTTTGGAGTCCGACTGTTTGAGGGTGTGCACAGGTGTCTTTTTATACTGATAACAAGTTTAAACAGGTGCCATTACTACAGGTAATGAGTGGAGGAAAGAGGAGACTCTTAAAGAAGAAGTTACAGGTCTGTGAGAGCCAGAAATCTTGATTGTTTGTTTCTGACCAAATACTTATTTTCCACCATAATATGCAAATAAAATGTTAAAAAAACAGACAATGTGATTTTCTGGATTTTTTTTTCTCAGTTTGTCTCCCATAGTTGAGGTCTACCTATGATGTAAATTACAGACGCCTCTCATCTTTTTAAGTGGTGGAACTTGCACTATTGCTGACTGACTAAATACTTTTTTGCCCCACTGTATATATATATATATACCTATTCTATGTGTACACATTTATTCTACCTATTCTACTGTAAGCTGTCAGTGTGATTTTACTGTACACCGCACTGAATTACCGGCTTTTCTCTCTAATATATGTGTCTACTGACACACACATATATATATATATATATATATATATATATATATATATACATATATATATATATATATACATATATATATATATATATATATATATATATATACATATATATATATATATATATATATATATATATATATATATATATATATATATATATATATATAGACAGTATATATATATTTTCTTTTCTTTTTGGGACACATGGATCACTTCTATAGCGGTATGTTGGTTTTGCTAGCCTGCGAGAAAACCACGCAGTACGGATGCCATACGGATTACATACGGAGGATGCCATGCGCAAAAAACGCTGACACACCCTGCCTACGGAGGAGCTACGGACCACTTTTTTCGGGACTTTTCAGCGTATTACGGCCGTAATATACGGACCGTATTGTTTTACGCTGTGTGTGACGCCGGCCTTATAGTAGTTATATTCTTGTACATAGGAGCAGTATTATAGTAGTTATATTCTTGTACACAGCAGCAGTATTATAGCAGTTATATTCTTGTACATAGGAGCAGTATTATAGTAGTTATATTCTTGTACATAGGGGCAGTATTATAGTAGTTATATTCTTGTACATAGGGGCAGTATTATAGAAGTTATATTCTTGTACATAGGGGCAGTATTATAGTAGTTATATTCTTGTACATAGGAGCAGTATTATAGTAGTTATATTCTTGTACATAGGGGCAGTATTATAGTAGTTATATTCTTGTACATAGGGGCAGTATTATAGTAGTTATATTCTTGTCCATAGGAGCAGTATTATAGTAGTTATATTCTTGTACATAGGAGCAGTATTATTGTAGTTATATTCTTGTACATAGGGGACAGTATTATAGTAGTTATATTCTTGTACATAGGAGCAGTATTATAGTAGTTATATTCTTGTACATAGGAGCAGTATTATTGTAGTTATATTCTTGTACATAGGGGCAGTATTATAGTAGTTATATTCTTGTACATAGGGGACAGTATTCTAGTAGTTATATTCTTGTACATAGGGGCAGTATTATAGTAGTTATATTCTTGTACATAGTAGCAGTATTATAGTAGTTATATTCTTGTACATAGGAGCAGTATTATAGTAGTTACATTCTTGTACATAGGGGCAGTATTATAGTAGTTATATTCTTGTACATAGGAGCAGTATTATAGTAGTTATATTCTTGTACATAGGGGCAGTATTATAGTAGTTACATTCTTGTACATAGGGGCAGTATTATAGTAGTTATATTCTTGTACATAGGAGCAGTATTATAGTAGTTACATTCTTGTACATAGGGGCAGTATTATAGTAGTTATATTCTTGTACATAGGGGCAGTATTATAGTAGTTATATTCTTGTACATAGGGGCAGTATTATAGTAGTTATATTCTTGTACATAGGGGCAGTATTATAGTAGTTATATTCTTATAAATGGGAAATAAAATAAAACCTATCCAAGTCCAGATAAATATTTAACTAGAAAGATGCATTATTATATAAAAATCTAAAATTTCTTTATTTTGGTTTGTTAATAATTATACTTATGAAGAAGTAATATATACTGTGAATGAGGCTGTTCAGACTGTAACCTTTGTAAGATATATACGAGGGTCCCGAGGTTGCAGTATTCTTCTATTCTTACTAACACATGGTAGGTGGGGGCCCTATTATAAATTTTGCACTGGGGCCCCGACGCGCAGGCTAAACCTCTGCTCTCACATTTCCGGTTAGACTATTGATTCCGGACTCTTTTTATGTTGAAATCTCAAGGTAGACACAAAAAAAAAAAATCCTCCTTTGAAGATGAGAACTTCTGCTCTTCCCTGGAGGCCACGAAGAGCTAAAACACGGGCATTAATTAGACTCAGAAGGATAATATGTCTTTCCTAGAAGAAAAAAAAAAAACAAAACGTAAATTGCAATCTCCATGTACCTGTTCCACTGGCATTAACCCTTTATTACCAGCAATATGCTAATTAGTTTCCAGCGGAATCAGTAACTCCTCATAACAAGGACGTTTTCTGAAAATGACATTTTACAAAATTCCGATTTACTATGGACGTGGGATGAAAGGGGGAAAAGCAGGTGAGAGCCCCATTGTTCTGGCTAAATTCTTACGTTACAGATTTCTCGCGTTTTTGATGGTGCGGATTTTCAGCAGCATTTTTGCAGAAATTATCTAGTTTTATGTTACTTGTGTTTTTACTGTGAATTGTTTTTATGTTGTTTTTTTGAGCACAAGAGTTTTAAATAAAACTAGTTTGCTTTGCTCTCATAAAACAAGAAATTGGACTCAAAAAAAAAAAAAAAAAAAAAAAAAAAAATATATATATATATATACAGTGGGGCAAAAAAGTATTTAGTCAGTCAGCAATAGTGCAAGTTCCACCACTTAAAAAGATGAGAGGCGTCTGTAATTTACATCATAGGTAGACCTCAACTATGGGAGACAAACTGAGAAAAAAAAAATCCAGAAAATCACATTGTCTGTTTTTTTAACATTTTATTTGCATATTATGGTGGAAAATAAGTATTTGGTCAGAAACAAAATTTCATCTCAATACTTTGTAATATATCCTTTGTTGGCAATGACAGAGGTCAAACGTTTTCTGTAAGTCTTCACAAGGTTGCCACACACTGTTGTTGGTATGTTGGCCCATTCCTCCATGCAGATCTCCTCTAGGGCAGTGATGTTTTTGGCTTTTCGCTTGGCAACACGGACTTTCAACTCCCTCCAAAGGTTTTCTATAGGGTTGAGATCTGGAGACTGGCTAGGCCACTCCAGGACCTTGAAATGCTTCTTACGAAGCCAGTCCTTCGTTGCCCTGGCAGTGTGCTTTGGATCATTGTCATGTTGAAAGACCCAGCCACGTTTCATCTTCAATGCCCTTGCTGATGGAAGGAGGTTTGCACTCAAAATCTCACGATACATGGCCCCATTCATTCTTTCATGTACCCGGATCAGTCGTCCTGGCCCCTTTGCAGAGAAACAGCCCCAAAGCATGATGTTTCCACCACCATGCTTTACAGTAGGTATGGTGTTTGATGGATGCAACTCAGTATTCTTTTTCCTCCAAACACGACAAGTTGTGTTTCTACCAAACAGTTCCAGTTTGCTTTCATCAGACCATAGGACATTCTCCCAAAACTCCTCTGGATCATCCAAATGCTCTCTAGCAAACTTCAGACGGGCCCGGAAATGTACTGGCTTAAGCAGTGGGACACGTCTGGCACTGCAGGATCTGAGTCCATGGTGGCGTAGTGTGTTACTTATGGTAGGCCTTGTTACATTGGTCCCAGCTCTCTGCAGTTCATTCACTAGGTCCCCCCGCGTGGTTCTGGGATTTTTGCTCACCGTTCTTGTGATCATTCTGACCCCACGGGGTGGGATTTTGCGTGGAGCCCCAGATCAAGGGAGATTATCAGTGGTCTTGTATGTCTTCCATTTTCTAATTATTGCTCCCACTGTTGATTTCTTCACTCCAAGCTGGTTGGCTATTGCAGATTCAGTCTTCCCAGCCTGGTGCAGGGCTACAATTTTGTTTCTGGCGTCCTTTGACAGCTCTTTGGTCTTCACCGTAGTGGAGTTTGGAGTCAGACTGTTTGAGGGTGTGCACAGGTGTCTTTTTATACTGATAACAAGTTTAAACAGGTGCCATTACTACAGGTAATGAGTGGAGGAAAGAGGAGACTCTTAAAGAAGAAGTAACAGGTCTGTGAGAGCCAGAAATCTTGATTGTTTGTTTCTGACCAAATACTTATTTTCCACAATATGCAAAAAAAATGATAAAAAAACAGACAATGTGATTTTCTGGATTTTTTTTTCTCAGTTTGTCTCCCATAGTTGAGGTCTACCTATGATGTAAATTACAGACACCTCTCATCTTTTTAAGTGGTGGAACTTGCACTATTGCTGACTGACTAAATACTTTTTTGCCCCACTGTATATATATATATATATATATATATATATATATACTAGCTGAAGAGCCCGGCGTTGCCTGGTCATAGTAAATATCTGTGGTTAGTTATAGCACCTCACTTCTCTTACTATCCCATCACGCCTCTCATTTTCCCAATCACATCTCTCATTTTCTCCCTCACACCTCTCATTTTCCCAATCACATCTCTCATTTTCTCCCTCACACCTCTCATTTTCTCCCTCACACCTCTCATTTTCTCCCTCACACCTCTCATTTTCTCCCTCACTCCTCTCATTCCCCCTAACACTTGTCATTTCGACCTCACATCTGTCATTTTCCGATCACTCCACTATTTTCCCTCACTCCTCTCATTTTGCACTCACACCTTTTCATTTTCACCTCACACCTCTCATTTTCACCTCAGTATATACATGTTTGTCATCTCCCTTATATATAGTATACACCTGTATGTCATCTCCTGTATATAGTATATACCTATATGTCATCTCCCCTGTATATAGTATATACCTGCTGTGTGTCATCTCCCCTGTATATAGTATATACCTGTATGTCATCTCCTATATATAGTATATACCTGTATGTCATCTCCTTCTATATATAGTATATACCTGTATGTCATCTCCTCCTGTATATAGTATATACGTGTGTCATCTCCCCTGTATATAGTATATATCTGTGTGTCATCTCCTCCTGTATATAGTATATACCTGTATGTCATCTTCTGTATATAGCATATACCTGTATGTCATCTCCTCCTGTATATAGTATATACCTGTAGGTCATCTGCTCCTGTATATAGTATATACCTGTGTGTCATCTCCTCTTGTATATAGTATATACCTGTGTGTCATCTCTCCTGTATATAGTATATATCTGTGTGTCATCTCCCCTGTATATAGTATATACCTGTGTGTCATCTCCCCTGTGTATAGTATATATGTGTGTGTCACCTCCCCTGTATATAGTATATACCTGTGTGTCATCTCCCCTTTATATAGTATATACCTGTGTCATCTCCACTGTATATAGTATATATCTGTATGTCATCTCCTCCTGTATTAGACCTCATTCACACGTTATTTGCTCAGTATTTTTACCTCAGTATTTGTAAACTAAATTGTCAGCCTGATAAATCCCCAACCAACAGGAAGCCCTCCCCCTGGCAGTATATATTAGCTCACACATACACATAATAGACAGGTCATGTGACTGACAGCTGCCGTATTTCCTATATGGTACATTTGTTGCTCTTGTAGTTTGTCTGCTTATTAATCAGATTTTTATTTTTGAAGGATAATACCAGACTTGTGTGTGTTTTAGGGCGAGTTTTGTTTGTCAAGTTGTGTGTGTTGAGTTGCGTGTGGCGACATGCATTTAGCGACTTTTGTGAGATGAGTTTTGTGTGGCAACATGCGTGTAGCAACTTTTTGTGTGTCGAGTTGCATGTGACAGGTTAGTGTAGCAAGTTGTGTGCAGCAAGTTTTGCGCATGGCGAGTTTTGCGCGTGGTGAGTTTTATGTCTGGTGCCTTTTGAGTATGTGCAAGTTTTGTGTGAGGCAACTTTTGCATGTGTTGCAACTTTTGTGCATGTGGCAATTTTTCCGCGTGTGCAAGTTTTGCGTGTGGCGAGTTTTCCATGAGGTGAGTTTTGCACTTGTGGTGAGTTTTGCGTGAGCCTAGTTTTTGCATGTGGCGAGTTTTGCGCGTAGCGAGTTTTGAGCGGCGACTTTTGTGTTTCGACTTTTATGTGGCGAGGTTGGTGTATGTGTGGTGAAATGTGTGCTGAGGGTGGTATATGTGTTCAAGCACGTGGTAGTGTGTGGCGCATTTTGTGTATGTGTTCATATCCCCGTGTGTGGTGAGTATCCCATGTCGGGGCCCCACCTTAGCAACTGTACGATATATACTCTTTGGCGCCATCGCTCTCACTCTTTAAGTCCCCCTTGTTCACATCTGGCAGCTGTCAATTTGCCTCCAACACTTTTCCTTTCACTTTTTCCCCATTATGTAGATAGGGGCAAAATTGTTTGGTGAATTGGAAAGTGCGGGGTTAAAATTTCGCCTCACAACATAGCCTATGACGCTCTCAGGGTCCAGTGTGACTGTGCAAAATTTTGTTTATGTAGCTGCGACGCCTCCAACACTTTTCCTTTCACTTTTTTCCCAATTATGTAGATAGGGGCAAAATTGTTTGGTGAATTGGAACGCGCGGGGTTAAAATTTCGCCTCACAATATAGCCTATGACGCTCTCGGGGTCCAGACGTGTGACTGTGCAAAATTTTGTGGCTGTAGCTGCGACGGTGCAGATGCCAATCCCGGACATACACACACACACACATTCAGCTTTATATAGTAGATATATGATTTTTTATTTTTTCGGGTATTTCGGGCTAAAAATAATTTTTGCAATTGGGTTTGAATAACAGTTTTGCACCTTTTTTTGTTATACAGGCTCTTTGTTTCCTAGCAAATTCGATTATTATTTGATCTGTGGTCATGAATCATCTGGAAGGAGCTCAGAAAAAAAAAAAGAGTTAAAACCATTCCAAATTCCCCTTTTGAGCTTCTCGGGAAGATGTGCTCACTGACAGATTCTTGATTAACTCATTCTTCAGCAAGTTCCTTTGCCCTGCAGGTCACCTCCGTTATCAGAGGACTGAGCCTGTAACAAGCTGTTAATCCATTTGGTCGACGCTGCAAATAAAATTTCTTTAAAGAAAAAAAATGCTGTCTCCGCGCCCATGTGTGACACATTTCCTTTTATGTATGTCATTTTTCTACATATTAAAAATTAAAAAAAGGAAAATGGGTCAGTGCAAAAGTTTTGGCACCCTTGGAGATTTGTGTGCTCAGATAATTTTGACTAAGATTTCAGACCTTAATTAAACCAAGATATAAGGAGTGATTTGATAACCTAATATAAATCCATATCATACTAGATGGGGTTCAAGTAGACATAAGTTCTTATAAAGAAACAAAAACACCTGAACAGAATAGATAAAGTGAATAAAAACATAAAAAACATCAATATAACGAAGCTTTTATTAGAGACACCATACTTTAAATTAAAAAAAAGACAAGACATTATAAAAAAAAACAAAACATAAAATATAGAAGTAAAAACAAGCGACCATCGCACAAATTTTTTTCAAAACATGATCGAGCACTATATAGTAAATATCAAAAAGTGTATATATAGCAAATATTGGAGAACGTGCGATCAGAAAATCAAGGGGGTATATATTCAAATGAAGATAAAGAAAGGCAGCACTTATCGATCCTTCCAAGTCAGGTATCTTTATTGATAAAAATCTTCACGGCCGGGGGTACAGGTGTAAAGAGTGCGGCAGGCCTGACGACGGCCGTTTCGCGCCCCTCTGGCGCTTCTACGGGTCAGTCATACATATATATACAGAGACACAATAAAGTGCCTTAGTTGTAATGCTGGCCACAAGGGATCTCCATAAAGGTGAACAAGGGGCTATGCATACTAACCAGGATTCATGCTGTGTGTTAACGCCGCTGCCCCACGCTCCAAAGTCATATTCTGATCGCAAGATCTCCAACTTTTGCATGTGCTTCTAAGCAACTGTCTAGCACTCTGAAAATGGAGGCCCACAAAGCAGGAGAAGCTATGAGAAGACGGCAAAGTGTTCTCAAGTTGCCCTTTCCTCGGTTCCAAATTTAATTAAGAAATTGCAGTTCTCAGGAATAGTGGAGGTCAAGATAAGGTCTGGAAGACCAAGCAACATTTTCAGTGAGAGCTGCTGGTAGGATTATTAGAGCGGCAAACCAGAACTTCCGCTTGACTGCGAAAGACCTTCAGAAAGATTTAGCAGACTCTGAAGTTGTGATACATTGTTCTACTGTTCAGAGACATCTGCACAAACATGGACTTCATAGAAGAGTCATCAGAAGGAAGACTGGATGAAAATCCCTCAAACAAGAAGTGAAAGCGGTGGTAAGCATTTAAAGGAACAGTACGTGCCAAATATTACCATAGAAAACCATCGACTGTCACATTTCTCCTTATGATTTTTCGACCCTTTTGTTATTTCCGCACTTTTCTGGGTAAATTATATATATTTTTCTTATTTATGTGACCGGAATGGTAGAATTGTTTGCCTCTTGCTCGCCGGGTGCAGTTTCTATGGAAATTCCTGCTTGTCTTTGGTCACTTTTTCCCGGTCTGGAATTCCTATAAATAAATAGAGATTTGAAGAAGAGATGACGAGATGAAGCTTCATGTGTCACTTGTCACAGCTGTCACTGGCAGCGCTGCTCGCTGAGAGGTTACACCACTGACCCTAATTTGCTCCAATTGTTCTAGTCCGCGGCGGCCCTCATTAGAGAAAACATCAGAATTCTGTTTTGACCATTCCTCAACAATGTTTCATAGGAAGATCAAATAAAAAAAAAAATTACCGATTTGAAACAAATCGATTCATCACAAATCAAAAGGACCCCAAAAAGACTTTTGTCCTCTGACGTCTCACCAGGATCCAAAGCATAATAATAGTGGGGAAGGAAGGAGTTAAAAAAAAAAAAAAAAAAAAAAGGATTATATTCATCTGTTCTAGGTGAACCTGTCACTCGCCACAAATATGTAATTTTTTTCCCCTGGTGTAAATGCCGCTGTTCTCCTGAATCCGGCGATGTTTTCCTTTTCTTCCTGCGCCTCTCCGTTCCTGAGATATGGCCAGCTCTTTCCATAATCTAGTGTTTTATCTCCTAGGGGGTGTGGTCTTCATCTATTTGTGGGCGTCGTCTTGAAGATCACGCCTACTTGGCTAAAAAGATTAGATTTATATGCAGGGAAAAAGAGGCCGTATCTCAGGGATGGAGAGGCGCAGGAACAAAATAAAAACATCGCCGGATTCAGGAGAACAGCGGTACTTGTACCGGGTAAAAAGTTCTATATTTGTGACAAGTGATGAGTACTCTTTATTCACATCTGGGTGTAAGGTGGAAGAACAGGAGCCCCAATAATTGGGGGGAAAAAAATCCAGAAGTTTCTTTAAAAGACTGTAGTGCAATTTTTGGGGCACCCTTTCTTACACCTTATACCTAGAAGTGTAATTTAAAGAGCACCTGAAACTTGATGGATATATATATAATATAATTTTTTTTTCTTGGTGTAAATGTCGCCATTCTCCTTAATCTGGCGATGTTTTCCTTTTGTTCCTGTGAGTCTCCTTTCCTGAGATATGGCCTCTTCTTCCATATATATAAATCTAGCCTTTTTAGCCAAGTAGGCATGATCTTCAAGATCAAATAATAGATGACCACACCCACTTGGCTATAAGAGACTAGATTTGTAGACCGGGATGAGAGGGCCATATCTCAGGAATGGAGAGGCGCAGGAACAAGAGGAAAACATCGCCGGATTCAGGAGAACAGCGGCATTTACACCATGGAGGAAGAAATATGATTTATGAAAAGTGACATCTTTGGGTGTAATAACGGGTGCCCCAATTATTGCACTACAACCTTGTCAGAAACTTCTGGGTTGTTTTTTTTTTCCCCCCTATCGATCAGTAAGAGAAATCCATTCCTCAGATTGTAGAATGAAATCGCATCAGGGATGTTGGGATTTCTGCCTGTTTCAATGGAAGAATCACTAACCAGGCTCCATGGTTACAGATTCCCTTCGCGGCTGCTGATAATAAGGACTTGACACTCGTCGTCTTACCCTGTCTTGGGGAAAAGAAAAGAAAAAAAAAAGAAAGAAAGATGTGTTAGGAATGGAGCAGGAGACACTGATAATCCCCCGGTTCTGAATGTTATCGCTTGTAACCCGAGGTGCCAGGTGCTGGGAATACTCGGCGCCGTACAGGAGGACGTCGTGTTCCTCTACAGGAGCCGATTAAAAATGCAAAGGTTGTGATCTGCGCTGAGCGTCCGGATGCAGAACTCGTAAATCATCGGTAAGCGGCCAGTGCCGTGTAAACGCCAATACCGGACGGTTCGGGGGGGCTATGGGAATCTTCGATCAAGTCCCGCTATTTTCTATATTCCTGGTCCAGGCCCTGGTGTAAACGCCGCTGTTCTCCTGAATCCGGCGATGTTTTACTTTTATTTCTGCGCCTCTCTGTTCCTGAGCTACGGCCTCCTCTTCCTTGTATATAAGTCTGATCTTTTCAGCCAAGTGGGCGTGATCATCAGTGGGAGTCTTCATGAAGACCACACCTACTTGGCTTAAAAAAAAAAAATGAAAAGGAATTATATCCATGGAGGAGGAGGCCATATCTTGGGAACGGAGAGGCGCATGATCTAAAGAAAAACAGCGCCGGATTCAGGAGAACAGCGGCATTTTATACCCAGGGGAGGGGGAAGAAAACACATATTTCTGGCAAGTGACAGGTCCTCATTAAAGAGCCAATATAATACCGCCATATCGGTCCTAAATAAGACTACAATTTAATTCCTAAATAAAACCGCCATATGCTGCTATCTTAATACCGGGTGGTTTTAGAATACTCCTGGTAATCCTGTCCTTTAAAAATGGGGTGGCCTAAATGAGGCCCTACTGATGGGCTATGTAAGCCATTGTACGGACCCCCTGCTACAAAACAGGGAAAAGGGTGGGCTAATGGGTATGACCACCTCTTCTAGAGTAATGGTAAGTGAATGAATAGAACCGCTGCACAGAGGCACCTGATGGCTGGACTATGCTGGGACACTCGGGGCAGGATGGCGTTATTTTTTTTTTTATTATTATTATTTTTTGTTTTCTTGTGTTTTATGCAGTAAAAAAAAAAAAAGTGTTAAAATAAAAGCGGATCCCCCCACTCTTCCGTGAAGAGGAGGTAACTGAGCCGTTATGTTCTTGTTTTGTGTTTTCAGTCTTGAGAAATCTCTTTTGATCTTCCAGGAATTAAAGATGACCTACTTTGGGTGTGCAGCGTGTTCCTTCCCTGCAGAGTTTGCGTTGTAAAATTATTCATTAGCCTGTTTGAGATTTGGCGGCTTTGTGAGAGATCCCATCTCTCGTCTGTCATTTTGCTCATTTGCAGATACGGTGCAGAGTCTCGCTTAACCCCTGAGAGCAGAAAGTAGAAAACCGCCATAGACAGAGAGGGGAAAAAAAAATAAGAGGAGTATTACACATTTCTAGTCCGGATATCGATGGCTTCCAGCTCTTGTGGAACTACAACTCCCAGCACATGCATATCAGGATTTGGAGAGGAAAAACCTCTTGGTGTTTCTTCCAAGCCTTTTGAGATTTGGGTTTTTCAACAAGCTCGTTGGCAGAATTTTGAATGCTGCTCTTGAGGTTTTGAACACTAGACAATATTTCTAATCTTAAGAGATTTGCGACTTATATTTAGGTTCAGCTTATGTTATAAGATAAGAGCCCGATATAAAGCTTACATTTTGCCAAAAAAAAAGTAGGATCATCTAAACTTATTACATAGCTAGGAGCTTCTTCTCTTTTTCCATAATACATAGATCCAAATCTCCTGCATAGACCCAGAATCAAATACAAGGTGTTGTGGGTTTTTTTTTGCCACCACTAGAGGGAGCTTATGAGCTGACTGCATACTCTGCATACATTAAACTCAAATAATAAATGTTCTACATATAAAAGCATCAAATACATTTTTTTAAATGTAAAATAACCTATAATTGATCACATATACTGTATATCCCACTATATATCCTAAACGGATGAGCATTTTACATTGTAAAAGCATTTATCCCTTCATGGAACAAATTGCACGATTAGCGAAAATCCTTAACACATTCATTTTTAAAACAGAATTGAGTTAAAAAAAAAAAAAAGAAATATTTAGACTTAACATAAAAAAATGATAAAAAAAATAAAAAAGTAAATGCACAAAATCAATTCAATAATATAAATATAACTGTAAAGAATTAAAAATTATAAAATACTAATGAACTAAATGAAACAAAAGGAATAAATTTATATAAATAACATAAACACTATAAACAAAAAATAAATAAAAGCAACTATATAAGAAAAATAATTAATTTGTCTAAACGGAGACCTTCATCAGGATTTCCCATTCTCCTTGCACAGAGCTAAAAAAACCCTGCATAACCAAGAAGATAAATAATAATAAACCCTGCTTACAGCCACCACTAGGTGGAGCTTTAGAGCGTAGTGCATACTATGGTTGTATCTTGTATGTTAATGGATGCATAAAAGGAGCAAAGTGAAGCCAGCCAAATCTTACACCTGAAATATGAAGCAAGGGGCCAGCGCATGTGCAGAAAGACTCCTCACACTGACCTCATCATGGTAGAAGGAATTGCTCATGTGCAGCCGTGATCCACATCAGTCATAGGCGGTGGGAAGTGTTTACGGACCCAATAGTCCGCTCAGCATTGGTTAGTATAGGACAGTTTTACAGCGAGGTGTGACGGGGAAGCAACTATAAAGGGGATGTATGGAAGTAGAGAGTCTTAAAGGGGTTGTTCAGGCTTGACACAAAACCACTTGGTCTTGGCACTGGAGAAAGCCCCTCTAATAGATGGTTACACCTGCTGACAGGTTCCCCCTAAAGATTAGTTGTTAGTTTCATCCAATTTGCTCAGACTTGCTTATTCCATCTCTTCTGCCATCACCCATACAGCAATATATACACCTGTCTGCAGTTTGCTCTAGAGCTCCCCCTAGTGGTGACTGCAAGAAGAGAGACTTTAGTAGTAGTAGTTCGTTTTGGCGCTCTGTTGAAAAAGTGAAAAAAAAAAAATCAAATCTTGTATGAGATATTGGGAAATTACTTACCAAAAACTTTGATCTAATTATGATGTTCACGTTAAGTCCTCTAGTTGTCTCTCCCCCCAGCATCCAGGATCAGATGAAATGAGCAATTATTAATGGATTTGGCTCTAATTGGAGAGGAAAAACCACCTGTGGGTTAAGGGCTTTAATAAAAAAATAGCGAGACCCTCACATCTTGGTTTTGGTGACCATTTTTCTTTCGGGTTGAGCGCCATGGGAGCAGGTAGGCATTTTAATCAGCCCCAATATGTCAAACATCTAGATGCATATAGATGGGCAGAATGTCACCTGCAATCCAGAGACAAAGAAGTAGGAGAGTGACAGACTATGGAGGAGAGGGGTAGGAATCGGCAGAGCGAGCGCGTGGGAAGGAGCCGGTACTTAGCTGTCAGCCCGCGAGCTCTCAATCACTGTCTATTAGCGCTCACTTGCCTCCATTGTCTCCACATTGCGGCCCCTTCTCGGAGAGATCTGCGCAGACCCAGAACTTGTTTTCTTAAATAGGAATAATTATTATCAATGGCGCTCAGCACCGACCCCGGGTGCAGAGTAAAGCTGAGTTATGCTCCAATAAGGATCTCATTACGCCTTCATTTTTTCTTGTTATCCCGTTCGCTGACAGCTCCGTGTAATTGAATTCTCGTGTCATTTTCTTACCGTCCCTCATCAGCTGTTCCCCATATTGCGCCAGGCGAGGAAGATCTTCTCGTCTTAGGGTGGATTCGTGCTGCATTAGTTGTGCCTGTTGCATGAGCAATGATCTAATAGGACCCTGCACACCCAGCGGGGACCAGACGGTGGTCTTCTTGGCCTGTATGTCCGGATACCCTTTTTTTTTTCTGTATGATACACCCCACTCTGCTGCACTATTCCAGTAATAAATGTCTATGTGCATTATATACATAGACGATGGATGACACTGTGTGCCTATATGGTTGCACCCATCGGGGGCACCATAGGGATGTATACCCCCAACCAAAGCATGAAAGCTCCTTAACCAGCAAGCTCAGGTTAAATTAAATGCCTCACGTGTCTGGATGAGCAGAAAGGTTGAACCACCCTGGTTTGGCACCTCGTTCTGTCCCCCTGACGGTCCGATCCGGAGAGTCTTTGTTTCCGCACCGGCAATAGTCGGCCTGGAATGTTGGACTTACTAGGACCCCAGGAACGTTATGACGTTACTTAGACTCAGACTAGACTTGGGCCCAATGAGTGGCAGGGGCCGCCCTGATCCCACTGCAATGGGGGATCCAACTGGATCCCGGCCCGGGGTAGATGAAATCTTACTACTTATGTATACAGTACCTGTCAAAAGTCCGGGCACCCCTGTTCATCCGATGGTTCTTATGGGAATGTGCACGTTGTAGTTTCAGATTGAAGGCAGCAAAGCGGCCAAGGAAGGAAAAATATAAAAGCTAGGAGTAAAGACACACATGCAAAACAGACCAGATTCCTCATGGTCCCCCCTCTAACTCTGATGAAAGTTTACACCCCCTTGTCATTCTCCCTGTCCTCGGAGGCGCTGAGCACTTGTGTGCTTCACCTGCGCTCAACATCCAACCCATCCTAAAGCATCTCATTTGGGTTGAGGTCAGGTGATAGTGGAGGACGTGTCCTCTAATGCATCCTCCATCCCTCTTCTTCTTGGTCACATTGCCCTTACCCAAACATTGCCCTTACTCACATTCCCCAAATCATGGTCCCACTAAGTGCAGACCAGATGGGATGACATGTTGATGCAGAATGCTGTGGTGGCCATGCTGGGTAATGTGCCTTGAACTTGAAGTAAATCATCAACAGTGTCACCAGCACAGCCCCCCATATCATCACACTGCCCCTCCATGATTCACAGTGGACACAACAGATGGAGGACATATCCAGTCACCTTTTCTGCGTCTTACAAACACGTGGTGGTTGGTGCCAAAAATTTCACATTCTGACTGATTCCACTGATCTAATGGCCAGTTCTTGTGTTGCTCAACTCATTTCAGTCTCTTCTTGTTTCCTGTCCTCATTAGTAGCTGCTTTGCAGCAATTTAACTATAAAGTCCTGCTTCTCTCACTACCTGCACAGTTGATGTTGATGTGTCTGCTACTTAATGTAATCATTTATGAAGGCTGTTATCAGAGGATCTATTAGTTTGCTGTTTCCAACTCTGATGAACTTATCCTCTGCAGCAGAGGTAATTTTTGGTGTTCCTTTCACAGGGCGGTCCTTGAGAACCAGTTTAATCATAGCAGTTGGTGGTTTTCATCATTACACTTGGATACCTTCAAGGTTCCAGCAATTTTCCGGAATGACCTTCATGTCTTTAGAATAATGATGGCTGTCATTTGTCATATTCTGTCTTAGGACATTTCTGGAATAGGACTCAGTACTGTATGCAGCTATGCACCAATATCAAATGTGATTTGCCAACACAAACATTTCCTGAAGGCCAGTAATTAAGCAAACAACCTTCATGAAGTGCAGTATTCCACTAGATGAGGCATACCTGTTCATTTTACAGCCATTTCAGTTAACAACATGATGCAGCTGCTGAAGAATCATAGAATCCTAGAATGTTGGAGTTGGAAGTGACCTCCAGGGTCATCGTGTCCAACCCCCTGCTCAATGCAAGAGTCACTAAAAGATCTCAGACAGGTGTATGTCCAGCCTCTGTTTGGAGACTTCCATTGAAGGAGAACTCACCACCTCTCATGGCCGTCTGTTCCTCTCATTGAATCTTCAATGTGTATATATATATATATATATATATATATATATAAAATATATAATTGTTAATAATTTCTATTGCAATAACTTCAACAAATCCGACATATTAGATTGATAACATTTTCTTCCAGTATGCAGACTGGGTAAACAGGAGTTTGGTCTAGGACATATTTTCGGGATACTTATTGGAGATCATTCAGTCAATTGGTAATCAAAGTCTTAGTTAGAAAATCGCAAAGGATTTTCTTGAAGATTGCTGTTCATCAGAGGAAATCATCTAACGTGAAGGAGATGGAGCAGTTTTGCTTTGAGGAATGGGCAAAAATCCCAGTGACCAGATGTGGAAAGCGCATAGAGACTTATCCAAGGTGAAGCTGTAATTTCCACAATAGGCGGTTCTGCAAACTACTGACTTTAGGGGGGTGAATACTTATGCACACTGAAGTTTTCAGTTATTTTGTTCTATTGTTTGCTTCACAATAAAAAAAACACCCCAAAAACAAACAAATGTTCACAGTTGTAGTCATGTTCCTTGCATGAACTGATGCAACCCCCCAAAAAACTGTGAAATTCCAGGTTGTGAGGTAGAAAAACATGAAAAAATACCAAGGAGGTGAATACTTTTGCAAGCCACTGCAGGCGATAACTTGTCAAGTTGGGAATAAGACTTTAAATGTACAGAGAGGAGTCGGGACAATGAATTTCCTTTGTCAGATTTGATATCTGAATCTCGACACATTTTAATACACGAGACAATTATTGCACATTTTTAATATTGCAGATTTCTCTCGGATGAGAATTGCTCCGGGGAGTCATTATTTTTGAGGTTCTGTTATATAATTATCTCATTTTTTATTCTCTAATTGTTTTCTCTCAAAAGTCTAAAACCTGATTAGCCCGAAATACAAAGTACAAAGCCGCCCTACAATTCTGCTACCAGTGCTGTCCGAGGTGCTGAAACTGGGAAAACACTCTCCACCTATTAGGGAGAAAGCGTCATCACAAAACGAGAAAGTCACTGCTGTTTATTTCATGTTTTATGTTGAATTGATTTTTTTTATTACGTTGGTAATTTATATTTTCAATATCATGATCTGTATTTTAAAAAAGGCACCTAATAAAATTCACATTTATATTGGCCGCAATATCCTGACCCGGACCCTACCTGATGTATTGAAGAATCTATTGAGTTTGTGAAAAGGTCATTGTACAGGAGGAGGAGGTGAGCTGTGACATCACCTATTGTGAATGGTGGATCCTGTGTTATCTACTGTATATAGAGGTGTTATCAGTCATTGTACAGGAGGAGGAGGTGAGCTGTGACATCACATACTGTGAATGGTGGATCCTGTGTTATCTACTGTATATAGAGGTGTTATCAGTCATTGTACAGCAGGAGGAGGTGAGCTGTGACATTACCTATTGTGAATGGTGGATCCTGTGTTATCTACTGTATATAGAGGTGATATCAGTCATTATACAGGAGGAGGTGAGCTGTGACATCACCTATTGTGAATGGTGGATCCTGTGTTATCTACTGTATATAGAGGTGTTATCAGACATTATACAGGAGGAGGAGATGAGCTGTGACATCACCTATTGTGAATGGTGGATCCTGTGTTATCTACTGTATATAGAGGTGTTATCAGTCATTGTACAGGAGGAGGTGAGCTGTGACATCACCAATTGTGAATGGTGGATCCTGTGTTATCTACTGTATATAGAGGTGCTATCAGTCATTGTACAGGAGGAGGATGAGGTGAGCTGTGACATCACCTATTGTGAATGGTGGATCATGTGTTATCTACTGTATATACAGTCATGGCCAAAAGTATTGACACCCCTGCAATTCTGTCAGATAATACTCAGTTTCTTCCTGAAAATGATTGCAATCACAAATTCTTTGGTATTATTATCTTAATTTAATTTGTCTTAAATGAAAAAACACAAAAGAGAATGAAGCAAAAAGCAAAACATTGATCATTTCACACAAAACTCCAAAAATGGGCCGGACAAAAGTATTGGCACCCTCAGCCTAATACTTGGTTGCACAACCTTTAGCCAAAATAACTGCGACCAACCGCTTCCGGTAACCATCAATGAGTTTCTTCCAATGCTCTGCTGGAATTTTAGACCATTCTTCTTTGGCAAACTGCTCCAGGTCCCTGATATTTGAAGGCGCCTTCTCCAAACTGTCATTTTTAGATCTCTCCACAGTTGTTCTATGGGATGCAGGTCTGGACTCATTGCTGGCCACCTTAGACGTCTCCAGTGCTTTCTCTCAAACCATTTTCTAGTGCTTTTTGAAGTGTGTTTTGGGTCATTGTCCTGCTGGAAGACCCATGACCTCTGAGGGAAACCCAGCTTTCTCACACTGGGCCCTGCATTATGCTGCTAAATTTGTTGGTAGTCTTCAGACTTCATAATGCCATGCACACGGTCAAGCAATCCAGTGCCAGAGGCAGCAAAGCAACCCCAAAACATCAGGGAACCTCCGCCATGTTTGACTGTAGGGACCGTGTTCTTTTCTTTGAATGCCTTTTTTTTCTCCTGTAAACTCTATGTTGATGCCTTTGCCCAAAAAGCTCTACTTTTGTCTCATCTGACCAGAGAACATTCTTCCAAAACGTTTTAGGCTTTTTCAGGTAAGTTTTGGCAAACTCCAGCCTGGCTTTTTTGTGTCTCGGGGTAAGAAATGGGGTCTTCCTGGGTCTCCTACCATACAGTCCCTTTTCATTCAGATGCCGACGGATAGTACGGGTTGACACTGTTGTACCCTCGGACTGCAGGGCAGCTTGAACTTGTTTGGATGTTAGTCGAGATTCTTTATCCAACATCCGCATAATCTTGCGTTGAAATCTCTTGTCAATTTTCCTTTTCCGTCCACATCTAGGGAGGTTAGCCACAGTGCCATGGGCTTTAAACTTCTTGATGACACTGCGCACGGTAGACACAGGAACATTCAGGTCTTTGGAGATGGACTTGTAGCCTTGAGATTGCTCATGCTTCCTCACAATTTGGTTTCTCAAGTCCTCAGACAGTTCTTTGGTCTTGTTTCTTTTCTCCATGCTCAATGTGGTACACACACGGACACAGGACAGAGGTTGAGTCAACTTTAATCCATGTCAACTGGCTGCAAGTGGGATTTAGTTATTGCCAACACCTGTTAGGTGCCACAGGTAAGTTACAGGTGCTGTTAATTACACAAATTAGAGAAGCATCACGTGATTTTTCGAACGGTGCCAATACTTTTGTCCACCCCCTTTTTTATGTTTGGTGTGGAATTATATCCAATTTGGCTTTAGGACAATTCTTTTTGTGTTTTTTCATTTAAGACAAATTAAATGAAGATAATAACAAAGAATTTGTGTTTGCAATCATTTTCAGGAAGAAACTGAGTATTATCTGACCGAATTGCAGGGGTGTTAATACTTTTGGCCATGACTGTAGAGGTGTTATTAGTCATAGTACAGGAGGAGGAGGTGAGCTGTGACATCACCTATTGTGAATAGTGGATCCTGTGTTATCTACTGTATATAGAGGTGTTATCAGTCATAGTACAGGAGGAGGAGGTGAGCTGTGACATCACCTATTGTGAATGGTGGATCCTGTGTTATCTACTGTATATAGAGGTGTTATCAGTCATAGTACAGGAGGAGGAAGTGAGTTGTGACATCACCTATTGTGAATGGTGGATCCTGTGTTATCTACTGTATATAGAGGTGTTATCAGTCATAGTACAGGAGGAGGAGGTGAGCTGTGACATCACCTATTGTGAATGGTGGATCCTGTGTTATCTACTGTATATAGAGGTGTTATCAGTCATAGTACAGGAGGAGGAAGTGAGTTGTGACATCACCTATTGTGAATGGTGGATCCTGTGTTATCTACTGTATATAGAGGTGATACCGGTCACTGTAGTCCAGTCTGTAATGATTATGCAACTTCTGGAAAGTCTTCAGGGAGTATAAGTCCAAAATAGCCCCAGTGACTATTGAGGAAATCGCAAGATTTCCATTTCCATCCTATGTTTCTCCTTGCTCGTTTGCTCTTTTAACATTGCCATCTGAATATGGCGGCTGACCCCCTATTGTATATGGAGAAGTCTTTGCACTCCCCACAGCGGCAAATGAATAAAGGGTCGGAATGTTGGATTACAACTGGTCAACTGATTTCCGGTGTCCGGCAGCGAGTTATCCTCTGTCCCCATAGGCAACATTGACATTCGGCCAAGTTAGCAGTGATTGTGTTTGGGAGTCTCGGGACAACTTACTAAAAAAAAAAAAAAAAATCTGTACTGACGATATGCACCATAATCTGGTTGGAGGAGATTAAATGATGTAGGGTTTCCTCCCACCCCCCCCCCCCCCCCCAAAAAAAAAAAAAAAAAAAACAGCGCCACCCTTGAGCACAGGTTGTCTGTGTTACTGCATCTCAAACCCATTCACTTATAGAGATGAGCTGCAATACCGGATATAGCCTAGGAACAAAAGTGGCGCTATTTTTGGAAGACTGCAGTGTTTTACTATATCCTTTCTGGTGTTTGCTTTCATGATGTAGACTGAATATAAAATGAGACAATTATTCTGACTTTTACAATATTTATTCTTTGCTAATGGGCCAGAAAACACAAGCGGTAGCATTATACGGCGGTGGAAATTACGGTGTGACCCCGCAAGGGATCCTTTGTGGCTGTATTGGGAGTGAAACGCGTTGGGCACGTGCCTCCTCCATGTTTTCTCTACCTGCGATTGTCTCGGTTTGATTGTGATGTGATTTTTTAACAAGAAACGGGGAACGCGCAGTCTGAAGGCTGAACCTGATGTCTCTGCTGTAACACGGTGGGAACCTGGGAATAGGAATCTTCAGATAAGATTGATTCATTTCATACCGTACAAGACCTTCTTATCAGGTTTTGCGTCCATTGTAATACTGATACAGTCGGGGCATCAGCTCGATTTCTCGCATCTCTGGGATTGTTCTAGTCTCTGTGAAGCGTTCCGTCTTCTATACAATGCTTTCTATAGTTATGGCGGAGCCCAGATGGAGCGATAATAGAACTGTACATGGTTGGTGAAACGCGTTTCATGCCATAGATTATATATTCTTATCGGCAGAAAGCAACAAATTCAGTGCCGCAACCACACAATGGTCACAGACCGCAGAGGACTCCTGTGAAAGAGCAGTATATGGGCCCCCCATACCCAATAGCTGATCCTATATTTCCCCCCCCCCCAGTCACCGCTAAAGGGTTATTTCCATCGTCTGATATGGATGTTGCTTGTAAATACAAATAATTTTACAATTTACTGCTTATTAAATTTTTCAGCCGTTCTTGAGATATTGACACTTTTCTCTTGTTTACAGCTCGTTGCCTTTGGAGACCGACCACCGTTTTTAGACAGCAAAACGTGCAATGCTTACAAGCTCTTTTTTTAATTGAGCTTTTAAGCACTGTCTTGCAGCTGGCTAGGATCTCTAGAGGGCGCTGTTGTCTCCTAATCCCGCCCAGCTTTTGCACAGTGCTTATAAATTAGACAGCAGCAGTGGTCGGTCTCCTAGGCAACGAGATGTAAACAAAAGAAAAGTGTTAATATCTCAAGAACGGCTGAAAAGTTTAATAAGCAGTAAATTGCAAAAGTGCTTGTTTTTACAAGCTCTATCCGACCATGACCCTCTGTGAAAGTGGAAGTAACCCCTTTTTAGGGCGATTCCTACGTAATCTCATATCTAGGATAGGTTATAACTTGCAAGTTGGTGGGAATTTGACCTCATTGATTTAAAGAATATCTCGTTGGAACATTAAATTTAGGGAATATTCCTTGCTATGGACAGAAAGTACCATACATCAGACCCCCTATGTTTAGTGGGCGGGCTAGGGAATTGGTGGACTACGGCAGGTCAATGTACTGCACAAATCACTGGGTAGATAAACTATTTAACCATGTAACTTCCAACATTAGCGGAAAACCTATTAGCGCTGGAGACGGTGCATAGAACGCTGTAATTCATTCCAATCCAACCCCTTTTGGGAAATTTTCTTTTCTTGTATAATGGTTGCCAATTTTTTTTTGCTCCAAAACATTGATTAAGTCATAACATTTTGGGGAAAAAAAATTAAGCTAAAAAAAAAAAAAAAAATATTGCAAAAAAATAAATATTGCATTTATTTACAAATTTGGTGCACTGTTCTTTTACCATCGCAGCAACACAGAAAAAAAAATGCAATGTACAGTCATGGATATTAATTTCCTAGAGTAAGAATTTGCTTCACTGAGTAGCAAAACTCTGTAGGAGGTGAAATGAGACCCCATAAATGACAGTTCTAGGACTCTGCACTGGTTTGGGAGCCAACAGCATCGTAATGAGGACACGGATCCAAAAAAACGGAGCCGGTCTCGAGTGGGTAATGTTCCCGTGGCCGGATGTGAGCAGCCAAACCATGCAGGCGGGGGTCCTGGCTACACACAGATTGGCACAGAAGTCTGCACATTGGCAGAGAATGGCAGCCGCAGCTGAAAGGATGAAGTCGATCATTCGGGTGGCCCAGCGACGGTGACGCCGCGTGTGCTCCATCCAGAGTCATTCACGGACGGTCGGTGTATTTTTCCCAGTGCCAATGAGATCACAGTGTATCTGCCGGGGACTGACTCCTGGGAGAGATTGCACGCTAAGCCCGGGCCTCACAAAAGCCGCCATTCACCGATCCTCGCATTCACGCTCTTCAATAGCGTCTCCTGCCGAGAGTCTATCGTCTGAATAATGCAGGGCGCCATTTCCATAAAATTACACAGAAGGTGATTTGTACGAAACTCCACCACGTATGCAACACTCGATTGTGCAAAGTAATCTTTTACTCCGCTACCCAAACATTTTCTCGGCATGGTGATAACGCCACCCGCGGGTATCGGTGAGCGGCGGAGTAAATGTGTGGTTAAATACAGGAATAAAACATTAACAAAGGGAAGCTGGTGCCAACTGGAGACCTGGCATGCACGTATTCGCTCCCAGACAAGCCTCAATCAAAGGGGTTTTAGATTAAAGTAGAAAAACAGCGCCACTCTTGTCCATAGGTTGTGAATGGTATTGCATGTCAGCCCTGGTCATTTCAATGGAGGGCAATACCAGATACAACTAGAGTAGAAGATACTCTATTCAGATGTTCCATTTCATCGGCTGCTAGTGGTCTGTGGCCACTGAAGGGGAGAGGGAGTACCACGTCCTACCTGGCAGGATCCGCCGCTCTTTTCATCAGGTGGTCAGTCCCACAGGAGACTTGAACCTGCGATCAGTTGACCGCTTGCACTGTGTAATATTATACTACAGTATTGCGGTATATAGTGAATTTAACTTACTCCTGTGAAGCCCACCAAGATAGGAGCAAAAGGAAGGCAACAACAGGGTCTTCAGAAGTCCCACCGACTGCCAGGCAATCCCAGTGACCACATCATAGGGGGCTGATGGGTGCCCAAATCGGTGCTCCATGGGAATTGCAAAACTTAAATGCTGTCAGAGATTAACACCTGCATTTAAGGGATTGAATGGTAGTGATTAGAGCTAACTCTGATTGCTGCTGTTTTAGCCAGGTACTGGATGTATAAAACAGCCAACACCTGCTAGGTGTGGAAGGGGCTCCACTGTTGAGCCTGCCACAACTCTTGAGCCTACCCCAATTCTTGAGCCTGCCCCAAGCTCTTGAACCTGCTCCAAACTCTTGAGCCTGCTCCAACTCTTGAGCCTGCCGCAACTGTTGAGCCTGCCGCAACTCTTGAGCCTACCCCAATTCTTGAGCCTGCCCCAAGCTCTTGAACCTACCCCAAACTCTTGAGCCTGCTCCAACACTCTTGAGCCTGCCGCATCTCTTGAGCCTGCCGCAACCTCTTGAGCCTGCCGCAACCTCTTGAGCCTGCCGCAACCTCTTGAGCCTGCCGCAACCTCTTGAGCTTGCCGCCACTCTTGAGCTTGCCGCCACTCTTGAGCTTGCCGCCATTGTTGAGCTTGCCGCCACTCTTGAGCCTGCCACTCTCCTGAGCTTGCTCTATGCAGTCAAACCTGACATAAGCTTTACATGTGCAGCAAATGTCAGGAAGAGGTTAAAGGGGTTCTGCAAAACTAGAAAACAGCACCAAACCGTTTCTTAAAGGGACTGGTAAGCTAAAGCAAGTGCCAGGTGTCCTTCCTCACTTCCTAGACACTGCTCCATCCCTTCAGTAGTGGCTGTATCTGGTATTACACTTCCCATGCAAGTGAATTGAACTGAGCTACGATACCAGGCACAGCCACTACTAAAAGATTGGAGTAAAAGATGGAGATTTTACACAGACCCTTCAATCAGCTGATCTGATATTGGTAGCCTATCTTTATCTAGTGGTAGAGATCCCCTTTTATTATGTGCATCCCTAACCCCACCAAGTCCCCTAATTCCCTAAAATGAAGATTGTATCCTACATATCAGAGAAATTCATCTGACGGGTCAGACTGACCTATCTTATGTGTAAAGCATCTGGTGACTCTCCCCAATAACAATGAATGAGGGATCAGTCAGTTGAATTACAACACGCCCAACCCAGGAGATGGTCTGCTTTTAGTGGTGTCTTACAGCAGTTTATTCCCCAACTCTAAGCATATAGGGAAAATCGTGGAGAATTGCTTTAGGCCATACGACTGACAGCTATTGAATGTGTTTGGACTCCCTTAGTTTTCACAAAGATCCAAATCCTTTTACATGGATTGATAACGTTGTGGCTACCTGCAGTCACCACTAGGGGGAGCTCATGAGCTTACTGCATACTGTTTATACATTGACTTCAGCAGGAATGCAGTAAGCTCCCCCTAGTGGTGGCCAAAGGCATGTCTGCTTCTACATTAATCCACTACCAACCAGATCACTTTCCTCCGCTGAACAACGTGTATAATAATCACCTTGAAGACCGATGTCTCTGGTGTCGGCTATCCGGAGGGAAATGGCAGAACTATCCGTAAAGATAAAATTCTGAGGGTCTAAGACACCCCAGTAATGGATGCCTCCAATGCAATAGAATATAAAGGGAATGGAGGAAATGGGGATTTGCTAATTAACCACGATCCTTTCCCTTGTCTGTGTTTTACACTGTGCCCCACTTTCTGACATCGTGTTTTGGGCTGCGGCTGTATAAAAAATACAAAATGTCAGCCAGTTAGGAGAATCTGCAGGAAGTGTCACTAGTGGGACTTTGGTTTGGATTTAGAAATTTGCCTCGGGGCAGTTCTCACATCACGGGACACAGTTTGACGTAAGCCATTCTGAACGCTGAGAATCCGGTTTGGACGGAAATAGCCGATATTTATGGTCTGTATTGTGTATCATAGACAGAGGATGCGGAACCTGGATCATTAACTCCTCTGCTTCCATATCATCCAGAGCTGCAATCGCACTTCTGTTTCTCAGACACACATACCTAACTGTTTAGCTGCATGTAGATCATATTAGAGTACTGTGTTATATGTAAAGACAGAACTATACAAATTGTCAATTACCAAAACCAAATAAATAATGTACGTGCACGACGTCACGAGCAGAATAGTGAGTGCAGCTGTGGAGTATAATACAGGATGTAACTCAGGAACAGTAATGTACAGGAGGTACACAGTGATTGCACCAGCAGAATAGTGAGCGCAGCTCTGGGGTATAATACAGGATGTAACTCAGGATCAGTAATGTAATGTATGTACACAGTGACTGCACCAGCAGAATAGTGAGTGCAGCTCTGGGGTATAATACAGGATGTAACTCAGTCAGGATCAGTAATGTAATGTATGTACACAGTGACTGCACCAGCAGAATAGTGAGTGCAGCTCTGGGGTATAATACAGGATGTAACTCAGGATCAGTAATGTAATGTATGTACACAGTGACTCCAACCAGCAGAATAGTGAGTGCAGCTCTGGGGTATAATACAGGCTGTAACTCAGGATCAGTAATGTAATGTATGTACACAGTGACTGCACCAGCAGAATAGTGAGTGCAACTCTGGAGTATAATACAGGATATAACTCAGGATCAGTAATGTATGTACACAGTGACTGCACCAGCAGAATAGTGAGTGCAGCTCTGGGGTATAATACAGGATGTAACTTAGGATCAGTATTGTAATGTATGTACACAGTGACTGCACCAGCAGATTAGTGAGTGCAGCTCTGGGGTATAATACAGGATGTAACTTAGGATCAGTATTGTAATGTATGTACACAGTGACTGCACCAGCAGAATAGTGAGTGCAGCTCTGGAGTATAATACAGGATGTAACTCAGGATCAGTAACGTAATGTATGTAGACAGTGACTGCACCAGCAGAATAGTGAGTGCAGCTCTGGAGCATAATGCAGGATGTAACTCAGGAACAGTAATGTAATGTATGTACTCAGTGACTGCACCAGCAGAATAGTGAGTGCAGCTCTGGGGTATAATACAGGATGTAAGGCTACGTTCACATTGGCGTTCCGCCAATGTGCGTCGCTGTTGCGCCGGCGACGCAGCGGCGACGCGCCCCTATGTTTAACATAGGGGACGCGTGCGTCGTTTTGGTGGCGTTTTTCGCCACGTGCGTCGTTTCCGACGCTAGCGTCGGACACAAGAAAACGCTACATGTAGCATTTTCTGTGCGTCCGATTTTCGTCGGAAAACGACGCACGCGTCGCAAAACGCGCGCGTTTTTGCGCGCGTTTGCGCGCGTTTTAGCGTGCGTCGCGCGTTGTGTCGCCGACGCACGGCGGCGCAACGCTAATGTGAACGTAGCCTAACCCAGCTTTGCACATAGACTTCCCTCTGCTCCTAGCATTCACATGGTATGCCTTTCAGCTAACCCCAGCTTACCCTGTTATTTATGACCTTGTTTACTCAATGCTTGATTGTATGCATCTGGTCCACCCTTAATTCTCTGACCAAGATGAGCAGAGACCACTCCCCTGTGCTTCACACCTGAATGCACTTAGTTGTACATATATTGCATAGCAAAAGTCTGCAATGAGTTTAGTCTGCTGTGTGATTCCTATATGTGTGTGCTAGAAGTGTGAAGATTATGTAGAATTAAAACCAGAATTGAACCAGAAGGAAACTGAAGGTAACTGGCCAGTCACTGTAAGCAATGTTTCTGTTTGTTTTCACTTTCACCCCTATAATCCTTCACTTTCTGCAAACTCCCCTAATCCTTACTCCTAGTAAAGAACTGTTCATCTCTTCTTCAATCCTCCCCATCCACCTCACCTCCTCCTCAAAACTGTTCCTTAACATACAATCCTCTGTCTCCAAACACAGACAGCCCCCTCATGCCCTCTCCTGCTCCCACCTGCTAACACTTTCTGTGCTCCTTCTCACTGCTGGTGATATCTCTCCAAATCCTGGTCCTCCTTACCACATTCCCACAGTCATTTCTACCTCCCATTCATACTCTATCACAACCTTCCGTAACTTCTCTAACCTTATACCCATTCACCCAGCCCCCGCTTCCCCAGTCCCACAAACAGGAGCTCTGTGGAACGCTTGCTCTGTCTGCAACAAGCTTTCCTACATCCATGATCTTTTTGTTACTACCAAACTTTCCTTCCTCGCCATCACCGAAACCTGGCTCACCCCTTCTGACACAGCCTCTCCTGCTGCACTTTCGTATGGTGGCTTCCACCTTTCTCACACACCCCACCCCAGCAGCATACATGGCAGATGAGTTGGTTTTCTCCTGTCAGATACCTGCTCCTTCACGCCAATCCCACTGCCAACCTCTGTTACCCTCCCTTCCTTTGAGGTGCACTCTGTGCGCATCTACTCCCCCTCCAACTGGCTGTCATCTACCGCCCCCCAGGGCCAGCCACCACCTTCTTTGACCACTTCACCACCTGGCTATGTCATTTCCTTTCCGCGGACATCCCTACTATCATCATGGGCGACTTCAACATCCCTATTGACACTTCCCTCTCAGCTGCCACTATACTTCTATCTCTCACTTCCTCCTTCGGCCTCACTCATAGTAACATAGTAACATAGTAAGGCCGAATAGACATTTGTCCATCCAGTTCAGCCTATATTCCATCATAATAAATACCCAGATCTACGTCCTTCTACAGAACCTAATAATTGTATGATACAATATTGTTCTGCTCCAGGAAGACTCAATGGTCTTCTACAGCCACCCACAAATATGGGCACACACTGGACCTCATCTTCACCCACCTCTGCTCCCTATCTAACCTCTCTAACTCACCTCTTCCTCTCTCTGATCACAACCTTCTCTTCCCTCTCCACTCCTTGTCTACAATCCCCACCCCACAAACTTTCACACCCTCGCAGAAATCTTAAACACATTGACCTACACTCATCCTCTGAATCCCTCCTCCCTCTCACAGCTATAAGTTCCTTACACAATGCAGATGACGCTGCCGCTCAATATAACACCACAATAGCTGCAACTTTGGAATCTGCAGCCCCACTTACACATACCAAAGCTCGCAAAGTCAACAGACAGCCCTGGCACACCAGCCTGACCAAAGACCGGAGGCGAACTTCCAGGGCTGCTGAGCGCAGATGGAAAAGATCCCACTCCAACGAGCACTTCATCGCATTCAATCAGTCCCTCACTACTTTCAAGACCACACTCGCCACAGCAAAACAAACCTACTTCTCATCTCTCATATCCTCCCTGTCTCACAACCCTAAACAGTTATTCAACACCTTCAATTCTCTCCTCCGTCCCCCAGCACCTCATCCCTCCCCACTCATCTCAGCTGAAGACTTTGCCTCATTTTTCAAGCAGAAGATTGATAACATCAGAGACAGTTTTCGTCAACAACCCCCAGAGCCCTTCCTCCCGACTTCCCAGCCCTCCTGTTATGACCTGGTGGTTAGGACAATAATGGACCTGGTGGTTAAGAGCACACGGAATGACCTGATAGTTACAAATAATACAGGACGAGCTCTGAGACGTGGGAACTCTGCTGACCGCAATCCCTAATCCTATCACACACACTAGAAATAGCCGTCGATTGCTCCTAACGCTCCCTATGGAACTCGACACAGCCTAAGGAACTAGCTAGCCCTGAAGATAGAAAAATAAAGCCTACCTTGCCTCAGAGAAATTCCCCAAAGGAAAAGGCAGCCCCCCACATATAATGACTGTGAGTAAAGATGAAAATACAAACACAGAGGTGAAGTAGATTTAGCAAAGTGAGGCCCGACTTACTGAACAGACTGAGGATAGGAAAGGTAACTTTGCGGTCAGCACAAAAAACTACAAAAAGACCACGCAGAGGGCGCAAAAGACCCTCCGCACCGACTCACGGTGCGGAGGCGCTCCCTCTGCGTCCCAGAGCTTCCAGCAAGCAAGACAAAAATCAAAATTGCAAGCTGGACAGAAAAATAGCAAACTAAAGAAAAACAAGCAGGAACTTAGCTTCTGCTGGGAAGACTGGTCACAAGAACGATCCAGGAGTGAACTAGACCAATACTGGAACATTGACAGGTGGCATGGAGCAATGATCTAAGTGGAGTTAAATAGAGCAGCCAGCTAACGAATCAACCTCGTCACCTGTGGAAGGAAACTCAGAAGCCGCAGCCCCACTCACAACCAACAGAGGAAGCCCATAGACAGAACCAGCCGAAGTACCATTCATGACCACAGGAGGGAGCTTGACAACAGAATTCACAACAGTACCCCCCCCCTTGAGGAGGGGTCACCGAACCCTCACCAGAGCCCCCAGGCCGACCAGGACGAGCCAAATGAAAGGCACGAACCAGATCGGCAGCATGAACATCGGAGGCAAAGACCCAGGAATTATCTTCCTGACCATAACCCTTCCACTTGACCAGGTACTGGAGTTTCCGTCTCGAAATACGAGAATCCAAAATCTCCACCACATACTCCAACTCCCCCTCAACCAACACCGGGGCAGGAGGATCAACGTATGGAACCACAGGCGCCACGTATCTCCGCAACAACGACCTATGGAATACATTATGGATGGCAAAAGAAGCTGGAAGGGTCAAACGAAACGACACAGGATTGAGAACCTCAGAAATCTTATACGGACCAATGAAACGAGGCTTAAACTTAGGAGAGGAAACCTTCATAGGAACATAACGAGACAACAACCAAACCAAATCCCCAACACTAAGTCGGGGACCCACACAGCGCCGGCGGTTAGCGAAACGTTGAGCCTTCTCCTGGGACAATGTTAAATTGTCCACCACATGAGTCCAAATCTGCTGCAACCTATCCACCACAGTATCTACACCAGGACAGTCCAAAGACTCAACCTGCCCTGAAGAGAAACGAGGATGGAAACCAGAATTGCAGAAAAACGGCGAAACCAAAGTAGCCGAGCTGGCCCGATTATTAAGGGCGAACTCAGCCAAAGGCAAAAAGGACACCCAATCATCCTGATCAGCAGAAACAAAGCATCTCAGATATGTTTCCAAAGTCTGATTAGTTCGTTCGGTTTGGCCATTTGTCTGAGGATGGAAAGCCGAGGAAAAAGACAAATCAATGCCCATCCTAGCACAAAAGGCTCGCCAAAACCTCGAAACAAACTGGGAACCTCTGTCCGAAACGATGTTCTCCGGAATGCCATGTAAACGAACCACATGCTGGAAAAACAATGGCACCAAATCAGAGGAGGAAGGCAATTTAGACAAGGGTACCAAATGGACCATCTTAGAGAAGCGATCACAAACCACCCAAATGACCGACATCTTTTGAGAGACAGGGAGATCCGAAATAAAATCCATAGAGATATGCGTCCAGGGCCTCTTCGGGACCGGCAAGGGCAAAAGCAACCCACTGGCACGAGAACAGCAGGGCTTAGCCCGAGCACAAGTCCCACAGGACTGCACAAAAGAACGCACATCCCGCGACAAAGACGGCCACCAAAAGGATCTAGCCACCAAATCTCTGGTACCAAAGATTCCAGGATGACCAGCCAACACCGAACAATGAACCTCAGAGATAACTCTACTAGTCCATTTATCAGGGACAAACAGTTTCTCCGCTGGGCAACGGTCAGGTCTATCAGCCTGAAATTTTTGCAGCACCCGCCGCAAATCAGGGGAGATGGCAGACAAAATTACCCCCTCTTTGAGAATACCCGCCGGCTCAGGAACACCCGGAGAGTCGGGCACAAAACTCCTTGACAGGGCATCAGCCTTCACATTCTTAGAGCCTGGAAGGTACGAAACCACAAAATCAAAGCGGGAGAAAAATAGCGACCAACGAGCCTGTCTAGGATTCAACCGTTTGGCAGACTCGAGATAAGTCAAATTCTTGTGATCCGTCAAGACCACCACGCGATGCTTGGCTCCTTCAAGCCAATGACGCCACTCCTCGAATGCCCACTTCATGGCCAACAACTCTCGATTGCCAACATCATAATTGCGCTCAGCAGGCGAAAACTTTCTAGAAAAGAAGGCACATGGTTTCATCACCGAGCCATCAGAACTTCTTTGCGACAAAGCAGCCCCTGCTCCAATCTCAGAAGCATCAACCTCGACCTGAAACGGGAGCGAAACATCTGGCTGGCACAACACAGGGGCAGAAGAAAAACGACGCTTCAACTCCTGAAAAGCTTCCACAGCCGCAGAAGACCAATTGACCACATCAGCACCCTTCTTGGTCAAATCAGTCAACGGTTTAGCAACACTAGAAAAATTACTGATGAAGCGATGATAAAAATTAGCAAAGCCCAGGAACTTTTGCAGACTCTTCACAGATGTCGGCTGAGTCCAATCATAAATGGCCTGGACTTTAACAGGGTCCATCTCGATAGTAGAAGGGGAAAAAATGAAACCCAAAAATGAAACCTTCTGAACTCCAAAGAGACACTTTGACCCCTTCACAAACAAAGAATTCGCACGAAGGACCTGGAACACCATTCTGACCTGCTTCACGTGAGACTCCCAATCATCCGAAAAGACCAAAATATCATCCAAATATACAATCAGGAATTTATCCAGGTACTCTCGGAAGATGTCATGCATAAAGAACTGAAATACTGATGGAGCATTGGAAAGCCCGAATGGCATAACCAGGTACTCAAAATGGCCCTCGGGCGTATTAAATGCTGTTTTCCATTCATCGCCCTGTTTAATACGCACAAGATTATACGCACCACGAAGATCTATCTTGGTGAACCAACAAGCCCCCTTAATCCGAGCAAATAAATCAGACAGCAGCGGCAAAGGATACTGAAATTTGACTGTGATCTTATTAAGAAGGCGGTAATCAATACAAGGTCTCAAAGAACCATCCTTCTTGGCCACAAAAAAGAACCCTGCTCCCAATGGTGATGATGACGGGCGAATATGACCCTTCTCCAAGGATTCCTTTACATAACTCCGCATAGCGGCGTGCTCTGGCACAGATAAATTGAACAGTCGGCCCTTAGGAAACTTACTACCAGGAATCAAATCGAAAGCACAATCGCAATCCCTATGAGGAGGTAGGGCACTGGATTTGGGCTCATCAAATACATCCCGGTATTCCGACAAAAACTCCAGGACTTCAGAAGGGGTGGATGACGAAATAGACAAAAATGGAACATCACCATGTACCCCCTGACAACCCCAGCTGGACACAGACATTGATTTCCAATCCAATACTGGATTATGTACCTGTAGCCATGGCAACCCCAAAACGACCACATCATGCAGATTATGCAACACCAAAAAGCGAATATCCTCCTGATGTGCAGGAGCCATGCACATGGTCAATTGGGTCCAGTACTGAGGCTTATTCTTGGCCAAAGGCGTAGCATCAATTCCTCTCAATGGAATAGGATACTGCAAGGGCTCCAAGAAAAAACCACAGCGCCTAGCAAACTCCAAGTCCATCAAATTCAGGGCAGCGTCTGAATCCACAAATGCCATAACAGAATAGGATGACAAAGAGCAAATCAGAGTAACGGACAAAAGAAATTTCGACTGTACCGTACCAATGGTGGCAGACCTAGCGAAACGCTTAGTGCGCTTAGGACAATCGGAGATAGCATGAGTGGAATCACCACAGTAAAAACACAGCCCATTCCGACGTCTGTGTTCTTGCCGTTCAGCTCTGGTCAAAGTCCTATCACATTGCACAGGCTCAGGTCTATGCTCAGATAATACCGCCAAATGGTGCACAGCTTTACGCTCATGCAAGCGTCGATCGATCTGAATGGCCAAAGACATAGACTCATTCAGACCAGCAGGCATGGGAAATCCCACCAAGACATCCTTAAGGGCTTCAGAGAGACCCTTTCTGAAAATTGCTGCCAGGGCAGAACGATCCAGGAGTGAAGTAGACCAATACTGGAACATTGACAGGTGGCATGGAGCAATGATCTAAGTGGAGTTAAATAGAGCAGCCAGCTAACGAATCAACCTCGTCACCTGTGGAAGGAAACTCAGAAGCCACAGCCCCACTCACAACCAACAGAGGAAGCCCATGGACAGAACCAGCCGAAGTACCATTCATGACCACAGGAGGGAGCTTGACAAGAGAATTCACAACACCTCCACCTCCAAAACCAACTTCTCCACCATTACAGAAGATCAACTCTCCACTCTACTCTCAAGATCACATCTCACCACCTGTGCACTTGACCCGATCCCATCCCACTTCATCCCAAACCTCACCACAGTCTTCATCCCAACCCTAACCCATCTCTTCAACCTATCACTAACAACTGGTGTTTTCCCCTCAAGCTTTAAACATGCCTTCATCTCACCTATCCTCAAAAAGCCCTCTCTTGACCCATCCTCTGAATCTAGCTATCGCCCTATATCACTTCTCCCCTATGCCTCCAAGCTACTGGAACAACACGTCTACCTTGAACTGTCCTCCCATCTATCTTCTTGCTCCATCTTTGACCGCTTACAATCTGGCTTCCGGTCACACCACTCCACTGAAACTGCCGTTACTAAGGTCACCAATGACCTCTTAACCGCCAAGAGCAAGCGACACTACTCTGTCCTCCTCCTCCTGGACCTGTCCTCTGCCTTTGACACAGTGGACCATTCCCTATTACTACAGACCCTCTCATCCCTTGACATCACAGACTTGGCCCTATCCTGGATCTCATCATACCTAACAGACCGGACATTCAGAGTCTCCCATTCACACACCACCTCCTCCCCTCACCCCCTATCTGTCGGAGTCCCACAAGGTTCAGTCCTAGGGCCCCTGCTCTTTTCCATTTACACCTTTGGCCTGGGACAGCTCATAGAATTTCATGGCTTTCAGTATCACCTCTATGCTGATGACACACAGATTTACATCTCTGGACCAGATATCACCTCCCTATACTAACCAAAATCCCTCAATGTCTGTCCACTATTTCATCCTTCTTCTCCGCTAGCTTCTCCGCTAGATTTCTCAAACTTAACATGGACAAAACAGAGTTCATTATCTTTCCCCCATCTCACGTGACCCCCCCAACGAACCTTTCCATTACAGTAAATGGCTGCCCACTCTCCCCAGTCCCACAAGCTCGGGGTAATCCTTGACGCTGATCTCTCCTTCAAACCACATATCCAAGCCCTTTCCACTTCCTGCCGACTTCAACTCTAAACTATTTCACGAATCTGTTCATTCTTCAACCAAGAATCTGCAAAAACCCTAGTCCATTCCCTCATCATCTCCAGCCTCGACTACTGCAACCTCCTGCTCTGTGGCCTCCCCTCGAACACTCTTGCACCCCTCCAATCAATTCTAAACTCTGCTGCCAGACTAATCCACCTGTTCCCCCGCTATTCCCCAGCTTCTCCCCTCTGTCAATCCCTTCACTGGCTCCCCATTGCCCAGAGACTCCAGTACAAAACCCTAACCATGACGTACAAAGCCATCCACAACCTGTCTCCTCCATACGTCTGTGACCTCGTCTCCCGGTACTTACCTACACGCAACCTCCGATCCTCACAAGATCTCCTTCTCTACTCCCCTCTTATTTTCTCTTCCCACAATCGCATACAAGATTTCTCTCGCGTATCACCCCTACTCTGGAACCCTCTACCACAACACATCAGACTCTCGCCTACCATCGAAACCTTCAAAAAGAACCTGAAGACCCACCTCTTCCGACAAGCCTACAACCTGCAGTAATCACCGATCGACCAAACCGCTGCATGGCCAGCTCTATCCTCACCTACTGTATCCTCACCAATCCCTTGTAGGTTGTGAGCCCTCGCGGGCAGGGTCCTCTCTCCTCCTGTACCAGTTATGACTTGTATTGTTTAAGATTATTGTACTTGTTTTTATTATGTATACCCCTCCTTACATGTAAAGCGCCATGGAATAAATGGCGCTATAACCACAATAATAATGTAATTCAGGATCAATAATGTAATGTATGTACACAGTGACTGCCCTGTCCTTTAATGAAACTTTACTCGAAATCCTTTAAAATGATTTGTGCCGCATACAGCGTCATTTATACCCCAGCATTTTACATTATAACGTGCGTAGTTTTTGAGATGTGACAACTTCACGCCGTCCATAGAGCCATGTACAGACCCTGGTAACAGTTATTGTTTCCCTTGTGTTATGTCTATAGATACAGATCCCACTGTTTGCATTACAATCCCGAGAAGGCTGCAGAACCCAAGTCTGACATTTGCGATGGAGCGAAGCCCTCTCCCATAATAAAGTCGCCCCCATTCCCCCTTCCTCCCAATATGATGTGCCTGTGACACATTTTCTAAAGAGCCATTTTACAGTATTTTAAAGGTCAGGCCGTTCTTTCATTTACAGGAACCTAATTATCATGGATGTGGTAGATCCTCATAGACCATGCATGGACTTTTTAAGGTTTGGGCCAAGTGAAGCTTCCTGGTGACACTTTGGAATTTATATGACTCAATTCAATTTCTAACATTAATTCATAGTTTCAAAAATTGACTGGGCAGCCTTGAAATCCACTTGAAATCCCCCAAATTTCATATATAGATTTTATTTACTTTTTTTTTTTTTAAACTACCTACTGCTCTAAGACCTCAGTGATCAGTGGAGAAACCTGGCAGCAAGTGTTCAGTTTCTCTGCAGCGCCTCCGCAGGAGAAATGAAGCATTACACTAAAATTAGTAGACCGCTCATTTAATGAATGGACATGCCAGATCCTCCAGAAGAAGAGACGCTCGTTATACCTAATAGATGAGGGTCGCTTTCAATTAAAGGGGATTTTCACCAATTTTTAAGCAGTGGAACGTGATGCTTATAAAAGAAAGTAAGAAGTATCACCTCACTGATCTGCTGATTTTATAATAAACTTTTCCTTCTTGCAGTATTTCAAAACTTTTTGAAAAAATCTTTTACTCATTAATCCCAAACAAAACATTTAAAAAAAAAAACTTGTTGCAATTTCTGCAACTCGTCTTCATGTTACTCCATTTTCTTGCTGCCTCTTCTTCTGCTATCTGAAAAATATAAGAAAAAAAAAAAAAAAAGGATCAGAGAAAGCGAATGAGATTCGTTTGTAACCATGGAGACCTATAGGCGCTGTATACACAAAACGATGAGTTTTTTGATTTTCAAGCAAGTCTATTAGCAAAGTGACTTTATTTCTTTTAACTATAGATGCGCTGGAGCAATACAAGAAAACATTGAGGCCGATTCATCAATAATGGAGCATTCGTGTTTTTTTTTTTTTTGCTTGATGGCACCAAAGTTATCACAATTTTGCCCCTCCTCTGATAAATTCGACAAAGATTAACATTCAACGTATCAGTTTGTTTGTTTTTGTGCCAGTTTTTAAAAAGTCGCAATTTGGCGCCAAAGGTGCCCATTTTGGAGAACTGTTTCACAAACTGGTCCAAATGGAGCAAAACATTAAAACATTCAACGTTGATTTTGGAAACGCATACTGTATTCATCCCGGACAATGGAACCCGAGTCGTTCCGTCTATGGGGCTGAACCATCTATGTTGCAGATTGTTGCGGCTTCATAGTAACAATCTGGAGACGATTCTCTCCGCGGTTTTGTTTATTTTTTCTCCCAGGTTCATTCCGAGTCTCTTCACATCTGTGCATTCGTTAGAACTGAGAATCAGAAGAAAAGTGCTCCCACATTGATGCATGTGCTGCATTGCATCCTAATGATTACAGTAACATGGGCAAAGAGTGAAAGGACGGCCAGAGGAATTGTCCTTGAAATGCCCTTCAGGGAGATCTGATAAGGGAAGATGGAGAGAGGGAGAAAATAATCCTTGAAGACATTTTTTTCCCCCTGAAAATTACAAATTCCAATACAAAAATCCATGAACCTGAACAATCATAATCGCTCTATTCCTGGCCCTCGTCTCATACACAAGTCTGATCATATCGGTATTATCTCTTCTCGCGCAAATGCAGGTGAGGAGCCAATGAATTATCCGCATGAAAGTGATGATTGGGTGGGCAGCAGGGTCACTCGTGTGGTTTGCATCGAATATTGTGCTGTGAACTTCTGCACAATATGAATTAATGATCCAAAACCCACAATACGAAGAACAGATCCGTCACCAGGGAAAATGCCTCCATCCTCCGCTCAACCGCACATTTCTGCAAGTCCATTTTTATTTACTGTGTTCCTATAAGGCTAATCTAAATGAAAAATATGGGAATATGGCAAATTAATTACATGACTTCTCTTGTACTGATTCTGAGTTACCTCCTGTATAATTTTATTATACCCCAGAGCTGCACTCACTATTCTGCTGGTGCAGTCACCGTGTACATATATTACATTACTGATCCTGAGTTACCTCCTGTATTATACTCCAGAGCTGCACTCACTATTCTGCTGGTGCAGTCACTGTGCACATACATTACATTACTGATACTGAGTTACATCCTGTATTATACCCCAGAGCTGCGCTCACTATTCTGCTGATGCAGTCACTGTGTACATACATTACATTACTGATCCTGAGTTACATCCTGTATTATACTCCAGAGCTGCACTCACTATTCTGCTGGTGCAGTCACTCAGGGCTGCCACTAGAAATTTCGGGGCCCCATACTGGCAAAATTTTCGGGGCCCCCTTGAGACTCCGCCCAGGCTCCACCCCAGCCCCGCCTCCAGGCTCCACCCCTCGAACTGTCCACAGTCCCACGGCTCTCTCTTGGAAAAACTCCACTTCTCACCAATCACACATTAACAGTTCCCATCACCAGATCACACATATAGCAGGCAGCTTTTGTTTTGGCCAAAAGATTTTTTAAGCCGCCACCATAACACGGTAGACACTTTTGGCCGGGCCCTACTCTGCTGTAACCTATTAAATATTTGTTAAAATATGCAATACAATTTAGGTATATTTTTATTTATTTTTCAATTTTTAAAATGCCCAATAATATCACATAGAAGAAACAAATACCACAACACCATGACCAGATGACATATTACCACCACAGTGATCGAATAATATCACATACAAGGAACAAATACCACAACACCATGACCAGACCACATATTACCACCACAGTGATCGAATAATATCACATACAAGGAACAAATACCACAACACCATGTCCAGACCACATATTACCACCACATAGTGACTGAATACTACAATTCTGATCAGTAATTTTTAAAAAAGCACCATACTATCACCATAAGTGCCATTATACACAGGAGATCTGTACTTAGTATGCAGTGTCTGTGTACAGATAATATAGTGATCACTAGTGAAATTATACACAGGAGCTCTGTATACAGTGTATAGTGTCAGTGTATAGGTAACACACTGACTCACCAGTGACGTCTCTAGGTGAAGTCCTTCATCTTTCATCCAGCACAGACCGCCATCATTTCATCCAGCCAGGACTTCTCTCTGCAGGAAATAACACAGTTATCTCGAGCTCCGCTTGCAGAACACATTACTTAATTTTTCACAACTTCTACATTACACCACATGAAGGCGACATAGTATCACTCTATACAGTAACAGGACCGCCCCCCATTTAAAACAGTATACTCAAAAAATAAAATAAATACATCACTGCAGTAATAATATCCCTAAATTAGCCCCTATGGTATTAATAATATCACCCAGCCTGGCCCCGTGTGTCTCATTCCTGGCGTCAGCCAGATATTCTCCCATCCTGCCCTCATGAGTATCCATTCTGCCCCATATGATCTCCTTATTCTGCCCCATATGATCGCCCCATGTGATCTCTCCATCCTGCCCCATCTGTCTCCATCATATCCATCCTGCCCCATGATCCTGCACGATCTGTCTCCAATTCTGCCCCCAGTGTCTCCAATCATGCCCCATGTCTCCATTCTGCCCCCTATGTCTCCAACCATGCCCCCATGTCTGCAATCCTGACACTTGTCTCCAATCATGCCCCCTGTGTCTCCATTCTGCCTCATCTGTCTCCAGTCATTCCCCCATGTCTTTCATCCTGCCCCGTGTCTCCATTCTGCCCCTGGGTCTCACAGTCTGCCCCTGTGTCCAGCATTCTGCCCCTGTCACTGTGTCCAGCATTCTGCCCCTGTCACTGTGTCCAGCATTTCTGCCCCACTGTGTCCAGCATTCTGCCCCACTGTGTGTCCAGCATTCTGCCCCACTGTGTCCAGCATTCTGCCCCACTGTGTCCAGCATTTCTGCCCCACTGTGTCCAGCATTTCTGCCCCACTGTGTCCAGCATTTCTGCCCCACTGTGTCCAGCATTTCTGCCCCACTGTGTCCAGCATTTCTGCCCCACTGTGTGTCCAGCATTCTGCCCCACTGTGTCCAGCATTCTGCCCCACTGTGTCCAGCATTTCTGCCCCACTGTGTCCAGCATTTCTGCCCCACTGTGTCCAGCATTTCTGCCCCACTGTGTCCAGCATTTCTGCCCCACTGTGTCCAGCATTTCTGCCCCACTGTGTCCAGCATTTCTGCCCCACTGTGTCCAGCATTTCTGCCCCACTGTGTCCAGCATTTCTGCCCCACTGTGTCCAGCATTTCTGCCCCACTGTGTCCAGCATTTCTGCCCCACTGTGTCCAGCATTTCTGCCCCACTGTGTCCAGTATTTCTGCCCCACTGTGTCCAGCATTTCTGCCCCACTGTGTCCAGCATTTCTGCCCCACTGTGTCCAGCATTTCTGCCCCAGTGTCCAGCATTCTGCCCCACTGTGTCCAGCATTTCTGCCCGTGTCCACCATTCTGTCCCACTGTGTCCAGCATTTCTGTCCCACTGTGTCCAGCATTTCTGCCCCACTGTGTCCAGCATTTCTGCCCCACTGTGTCCAGCATTTCTGCCCCACTGTGTCCAGCATTTCTGCCCCACTGTGTCCAGCATTTCTGCCCCACTGTGTCCAGCATTTCTGCCCCACTGTGTCCAGCATTTCTGCCCCAGTGTCCAGCATTCTGCCCCACTGTGTCCAGCATTTCTGCCCGTGTCCACCATTCTGTCCCACTGTGTCCAGCATTTCTGCCCCACTGTGTCCAGCATTTCTGCCCCACTGTGTCCAGCATTTCTGCCCCACTGTGTCCAGCATTTCTGCCCCACTGTGTCCGGCATTTCTGCCCCACTGTGTCCGGCATTTCTGCCCCTGTGTCAGTGTCCAGCATTCTGCCCCACTGTGTCCACCATTCTGCCCCACTGTGTCCACCATTATGCCCCTGTGTGTCCACCATTCTGCCCCTGTGTGTCCACCATTCTGTCCCACTGTGTCCAGCATTTCTGCCCCACTGTGTCCAGCATTCTGCCCCACTGTGTCCACCATTCTGCCCCACTGTGTCCGGCATTTCTGCCCCTGTGTCACTGTGTCCACCATTCTGCCCCACTGTGTCCACCATTCTGCCCCTGTGTGTCCACCATTCTGTCCCACTGTGTCCAGCATTTCCACTGTGTCCAGCATTCTGCCCCACTGTGTCCACCATTCTGCCCCTGTGTGTCCACCATTCTGCCCCACTGTGTCCGGCATTTCTGCCCCTGTGTGTTCAGCATTCTGCCCCTGTGTGTCCACCATTCTGCCCCTGTGTGTCCACCATTCTGCCCCTGTGTGTCCACCATTCTGCCCCACTGTGTCCAGCATTTCTGCCCCACTGTGTCCAGCATTTCTGCCCCTGTGTGTCCACCATTCTGCCCCACTGTGTCCACCATTCTGCCCCACTGTGTCCGGCATTTCTGCCCCACTGTGTCCGGCATTTCTGCCCCTGTGTGTCCAGCATTCTGCCCCACTGTGTCCACCATTCTGCCCCTGTGTGTCCAGCATTTCTGCCCCTGTGTGTCCATCATCCTGCCCCCCGGGCCCCCCTGGATCGCAGCAGCTCTCAAAGAAAAAAAAAAAACACAACTTCTTACCTGGCCAAGCTCCAGCGCCGGGTGAAGCTCCCTCTCCAGGCTCCACACAGACGCACTCGCCGCCGGGCCCGGCGGCTGACAATGACGTCAGACGCCGGCGAGTGCGCACTGCGGCCCTATTCAGCCGCCAGCCTCAGACTGGCTGGCGGCTGTTAACTATTGACGTGCGGGCACGGGCCCGCACGTCAATAGTGTGCCGCTGCCGCAGCGCCTGCAGGGGGGGCCCTGTGACCAGATGAGACGGGGCCCGATGCGGGCCCCCTCTGCTCACCGGGCCCCAGTCACGGCTGTCATGCCCTGATGGCGGCCCTGCAGTCACTGTGTACATACATTACATTACTGATCCTGAGTTACATCCTGTATTATACTCCAGAGCTGCACTCACTATTCTGCTGGTGCAGTCACTGTGTACATACATTACATTACTGATCCTGAGTTACATCCTGTATTATACCCCAGAGCTGCACTCACTATTCTGCTGGTGCAGTCACTGTGTACACACATTACATTACTGATCCTGAGTTACATCCTGTATTATACCCCAGAGCTGCACTCACTATTCTGCTGATGCAGTCACTGTGTCCATACATTACATTACTGATCCTGAGTTACATCCTGTATTATATCCCAGAGCTGCACTCACTATTCTGCTGATGCAGTCACTGTGTACACACATTACATTACTGATCCTGAGTTACATCCTGTATTATACTCCAGAGCTGCATTCACTATTCTGCTGTTACAGTCACTGTGTACACACATTACATTACTGATCCTGAGTTACATCCTGTATTATACCCCAGAGCTGCACTCGCTATTCTGCTGGTGCAGTCACTGTGTACATACATTACATTACTGATCCTAAGTTACATCCTGTATTATACTCCAGAGCTGCATTCACTATTCTGCTGTTACAGTCACTGTGTACACACATTACATTACTGATCCTGAGTTACCTGTTGTGAATTCTGTTGTTAAGCTCCCTCCTGTGGTCATGAATGGTACTTCGGCTGGTTCTGTCCATGGACTTCCTCTGGTGGTTGTGAGTGGGGCTGCGGCTTCTGAGGTTCCTTCCACAGGTGACGAGGTTAATTCGTTAGCTGGCTCCTCTATTTAACTCCACTTAGATCTTTGCTCCATGCCACCTGTCAATGTTCCAGTATTGGTCTAGTTCACTCCTGGATCGTTCTTGTGACCTGTCTTCCCAGCAGAAGCTAAGTTCCTGCTTGTTTTTCTCTGGTTTGCTATTTTTCTGTTTAGCTTGCTATTTTGATTGTTGTCTTGCTTGCTGGAAGCTCTGGGACGCAGAAGGAGCGCCTCCGCACCGTGAGTCGGTGCGGAGGGTCTTTTTGCGCCTTCTGCGTGGTCTTTTTGTAGTTTTTTGTGCTGACCGCAAAGCTACCTTTCCTATCCTCTGTCTGTTCAGTAAGTCGGGCCTCACTTTGCTAAATCTATTTCATCTCTGTGTTTGTAATTTTCATCTTTACTCACAGTCATTATATGTGGGGGGCTGCCTTTTCCTTTGGGGAATTTCTCTGAGGCAAGGTAGGCTTTATTTTTCTATCTCTAGGGCTAGCTAGTTCCTTAGGCTGTGTCGAGGCGCCTAGGGAGCGTCAGGAGCGCTCCACGGCTATTTCTAGTGTGTGTGTGATAGGCTTAGGGATTGCGGTCAGCAGAGTTCTCACGTCTCAGAGCTCGTCCTATATTATTAGTAACTATCAGGTCATTTCGTGTGCTCTTAACCACCAGGTCCATTATTGTCCTGACCACCAGGTCATAACAGTTACCTCCTGTATTATACCCCAGAGCTGCACTCGCTATTCTGCTGGTGCAGTCACTGTGTACATACATTACTGATCCTGAGTTACATCCTGTATTATATCCCAGAGCTGCACTCACTATTCTGCTGGTGCAGTCACTGTGTACATACATTACTGATCCTGAGTTACATCCTGTATTATACTCCAGAGCTGCACTCACTATTCTGCTGGTGCAGTCACTGTGTACATACATTACATTACTGATCCGCTACCTTCTCAATTCACTTCTGTAACACTTCAGAGAATTGCTTACCCTTCTTGCTCGGCCACGTCTCTACTCCCAGAGATGAGATCACGTTTTCTAGATGGGTGTGGGTCCTGAAAGTGGTCCTGTGGGTCTATCGTTATGTCCAAGATGCATAGGGGGTAAACTTAAGCTGAACACACTTGTCAAGTAGCATACTGTACATATTAGACAGATGTTGGCCAAACCTGAAAGTTTTGTCACAGCCGTCCCATCTTCTGCATTGTATGGGGGATTGTTCTGTTTGTCCTCTGACAATTATCTGGCAATTAGTTTTCAATATGTCCAATTCATTTGTTCTCACAGAGTATAAGCTGCCACAAGAGTTGTCTGGAAGTAAAAGGGGGTGACTGGAGTAATTGGACAGGGGTGACAGGAGTAATTGGACGGGGGTGACAGGAGTAATTGGATGGGGGTGACAGGAGTAATTGGACGGGGGTGACAGGATTAATTGGACGGGGGTGACTGGAGTAATTGGATGGGGGTGACTGGAGTAATTGGATGGGGGTGACTGGAGTAATTGGATGGGGGTGTCTGGAGGTATTGGACGGGGGGGTTGTCTGGAGGTATTGGACGAGGGTGACTGGAGGAATTGGACGAGGGTGTCTGGAGGAATTGGACGAGGGTGTCTGGAGGAATTGGACGAGGGTGTCTGGAGGAATTGGACGAGGGTGTCTGGAGGAATTGGAGACAGGGGTGACAGGAGTAATTGGAGACAGGGGTGACAGGAGTAATTGGACGGGGATGACTGGAGGAATTGGACAAGGGTGACTGGAGGAATTGGTCGAGGGTTACTGGTGGAATTAGACGAGGGTGTCTGGAGGTATTGGACGAGGGTGACTGGAGGAATTGGACGAGGGTGTCTGGAGGAATTGGACGAGGGTGACTGGAGGAATTGGACGAGGGTGACTGGAGGAATTGGACGAGGGTGTCTGGAGGAATTGGACGAGGGTGTCTGGAGGAATTGGACGAGGGTGACTGGAGGAATTGGACGAGGGTGACTGGAGGAATTGGACGAGGGTGTCTGGAGGGCACTGAGGACTCCGAAGCAGACTATTTTGTGGATAGGTGTGTCTGGTGGAGATGGACAGGGGTGTCTGGAGGGGACAGAGGTGGCAACGATTTATTCTTCTCCACCTATTGGGAAATTCTGCTACTTTACTGGGCGTGCATGAGTATGGGGGACGGTGGGAGCAGCACCTTGTTCGATGAGCCACTGTCTTAGGTGTGGGACCCCATAACATCTGGGCCATTAGCAGACAGGACTTCCTCCGAGTGTCTCATCTGTATGGATATCACTCCAGGATCTGACTCTCTGTTTGCTCTATTAGAAATGTCACAGACTGAGAACATACTGTATGTCTCTATGAAGACAGTGGGCTTAACCAGGCAGAAAAAAATGACATTTATGTCATTAACCCTTAGAAGAGCCTGCGCGTGCCTGGTGCGGCACATTCCCGGAACCCGGGGCTGTTCAACAAGATGTTAACTGGAGCAGAGCGTAATTACCTCACATAATGTGCAGTGATTACTGCGATGACGCCTGCGATGATATCGTCTAATTGTTATAGGGTAACGGATTTTAGAAATTCCACGTTTTATTATGCTAAATATGCAAAAGTTATTTAAAGGGAGTGAGTTGTCAGTGGATGTGTACTGAAGGCGGCTCCCGCAGATGCTCCCTGATTCATCTAAGCATCGGTTTATACATTGCTCATTCTTCTGTAAGGCAGAGCGGAGATGGATGAGGAGGACCCCTCTTATCAATAATCCGGGGTTTGGGCACGTTTCAGATCAAGCATGTGTCTACACCCACCCCAAAGATCTGTGGAGCCTTAATAATGAATCCATTTATAACACTTATATCGCCGGAAAACAACAGAGAAAGATATTTTGGGGATTTGGCACCAGATGAGTGGGCATCTGGACCCGGGGTCTTATGGGGTCAGTCTGGGGGCACAGCATTATAGTTTAGGAGGGATGGTCCAAACAGATATAAAATAATGGAGATTTCCATCATCCGCTATGTCTACTGCAGCCAAAATGAAAAGGTTTTCTGAGACGAATTTTGATGATGTCTCCTTATGACCATCAGTATCTGATTGGTGGGGTCTGACTGACAAGTAAGGGGCTGATCGTCAGATCCACTGTCCTGATTATCGGGCACAGCACCAAACATCTGGTCCAGCCAAAACGCTGAATATAGTGCTATCATTATTACATTCCTGGAAAACCCCTTGGAAAAGTTTTATGGAAGTTATGAAATTCCTTTAAAAAAAAAAAAAAAAAATTTATAAATTTTTTTTTTTTAAATACCAATTTTTATTTTTGCCACCCTATTCCCCTTAATCTTTCCAATGTTGGATGTCATAATTCAAAAGATTGGCCCACACTTACATTTCCCTCATCCCTGATTGTGTGCGGTCCTAGCGTGGTGTAGTCCAAACTTGCCGACTTCAACCCTTCCTGACAGCCCATGCCCCTTCACCCGCCTGCTGAGGCCAAAGAAAACCATGGGGCTTGTTTGTTTTCCGGGAGTTGTGCCAACTCTTCAAGGTGTCCGTTTTTCCCAAAGCTCCTGGATTTGGCTGGTGTAGTGCAAGGAGATGGACTTACTGCCCATGTTCCCCTTTGAAGACATGGGTATTGTTGTAATGTAAAATGTGTATCGTGACATGCGTTATTAGTGACCATGGGAGAATTAGGGTTAATGTTTGGGACTAGCCCAGAGTAGAAAAGGCTACAGTGAAGGGACAGAGATCGTTTCCTGTCAGGAGGTCAGATAGGGCTCAGCCAGCAGTAGAAGCAGACCTACTGTCTGATCAATGGGCAGATCCACATGGCGCAGGTGTCCCTGATATGAGAGGAGACCGAAGCACTGGATAGCGTGATCCTGAGCAGGGAAAGGTAAAGTGATAGAAGGATAGAGTGATGCACTGGAGAAAAGTCCTGGGACAGGACACCATGCAGTACGGCCTCGAGTTTGCAACCCAAAAAAAGTAACGTGCCAGGATGGAACATGGAACGTGATACTAAGTGCGTGCCCTGGGAGGGAAATCCAAGTTATCAGCTAGATTGGCACTATGGCCTTTACTTAGCTTCTCCGCTATCTAACACTAAGGGGAAAATAACAGACGTGGAACCGTGGGTTGAGGTATATGACCCTCACCCACTGGATTGTGGGGACTAGGGAAGCTCCCGACGTACTGTGCTGGGTTGTGGTGAAGGCAGAGGAACTAGTTGAGACAAAAACGAGCCTAAAGTAAGAAAGCAGAAAATGTGTGTGACGATGCTCCATGTACTAATGGAAACATTAACGAAGTTATGCACCCCCTAACTATTGTACATAAACCCCACTAAGTTGTTTAGTAAAAGACTTTATGTTCGATTGGTCGTCTCTCTCATTGAACCTCTCAATATCTGGTCCTGGCCGGCCGAAGTCACCGACATCATGCGACCTACAAGGGCGTAATGCCTCCATAGCTAGGGCCCACACACCCAGCCAGGACCCCCATCTTCATGGCGTGAAACATGAGTACCTCACCCATGGCTACCACCCCCTGACACGTTACGGTAGTCATGCCTACTACACTGCCTTGGTCTGTGGACTGATATACAAATGACAAAAGACTGACTGGCACTTCCAAGCTAGTGTGAACATACTAGGAACAGCCATCTCCATGTACAATAAACAAAAAAAAAGTTTCACTCTGTAGTGTTAAAGCATGTATGTTAGCGCTCTGACCGAGCACTCCGCCCTTCAGCATGTGGTGGATTGTAATTGCAACAGGGTCCTACCTACCCATGAAATCAGACTGTGAAGAGAGGTATTCACATGTACCCAGGAATTCAGACTTCAGTCTTAGGGATATGTTCACACTAGACATATAGGACCCAGCAGATTTGAGGCCACCTTGTCGTTGGTTGCTGGGCAGGCATGAAATGGCCAAATTATGTGCTAAGCGTCTAATTTTTTTCCTAGTATCCAGAAGCAGTATTGCTATTCATATTTAATATATTTGATATTGACATGCTTTATTGGTCTGTGGACTGACTGTTGAGTACACCCCCCGATACCAGTTCTCTGGCGTCACAGGTGCAATCTGAGTTCTTACATGGATGAACTGTTAGAATGGACCCCGGGACCCAGGGATTCAAGCTTGAGGAGGCTAATTTGCATATTCCAGGTGCCTTCTGGGAAAAGCGAAGAGTCTCCCTAAGCTAGAAGATCGTTGGGTACAGCCGGGACCAGCTGCTTGGAAAGAATCACCAAACCAGGGATTCAAGCTTGAGGAGGCTAATTTGCATATTCCAGGTGCCTTCTGGGAAAAGCGAAGAGTCTCCCTAAGCTAGAAGATCGTTGGGTACAGCCGGGACCAGCTGCTTGGAAAGAATCACCAAACCGCGCGCCTTACGGTGAATTTTTGCCTGTAGGACATTATTGCAAAAGAGCTTGGCTGAGTAGATTACACAAGAAGGAAAACACACAGCAAGTCAGCAGGATCTAGGAGCAACATGGCAGATGTGACAACCTACATGGTGAGCTGCAGCATGTGCTACATGTTCACAGATCGACCAGAAGAAGAATCAAATTTCACCTGTCAGAAGTGTAGACTAGTGGTCCTTTTAGAAGAAAAGGTGCGGGGTCTGGAAGAAAGAATAGCAACTTTGAAACTCATCAAAGAGAATGAAGACTTTCTAGACAGAACAGAAGCATCTCTACTGGTCACAGAAGGTGAAAAAAGTGTCAGAGAACCTCCAAAAGCAGATGAGTGGAAGCATGTGACCAAAAGAAGCAAGAAGACCATGGAGAAATCACTAACCACACAACTGAAGAACCGATATCAAATCTTTGTAGAGGATGAAGATGGCACACCTAAGGATGAAGCAATACCAGCAAGCAAAAAAGAAAAGGGCACACAGCAACAAGTGACAGCAAAAAGTACAGCCAAGAAGCAACGAAGAGTGGTGGTGGTGGGAGACTCACTACTGAGAGGCACAGAAGCAGCCATCTGCAGACCGGACATAACTGCAAGAGAAGTATGCTGCCTTCCAGGTGCGATGATCAAGGATGTGACCGATAGGATACCAAAGCTCTTCAACTCCAAGGACGTCCACCCATTTCTTCTGATACATGTTGGCACCAATGACACGGCAAGGAAGGACCTACCGACAATCTGCAAAGACTTTGAAGAGTTGGGGAAGAAAGTAAAGGAACTGGATGCACAGGTAGTTTTTTCTTCTATCCTTCCAGTAGACGGGCATGGCACCAGGAGATGGAACAGGATCCTTGATGCAAACAACTGGCTAAGACGGTGGTGCAGACAACAAGGATTCGGATTCCTGGACCACGGTGTGAATTACTTGTACGATGGACTCCTCGCCAGAGACGGACTACACCTCAACAAACCTGGGAAACACACATTCGCCAGAAGACTCGCTACACTCATCAGGAGGGCGTTAAACTAGAAGAAGAGGGGACGGGAAGAAAAACATTAGACTTGAACAAAGGAAATCCAGGAAAACATACTCAGAAGGGAGGTAAGAACATTTCTAAAACAATCCACAGCGAGGAGATTGGAACAAAACAAAATCCTCTAAACTGCATGCTCGCAAACGCCAGAAGCCTGACAAACAAGATGGAAGAACTAGAAGCAGAAATATCTACAGGTAACTTTGACATAGTGGGAATAACCGAGACATGGTTAGATGAAAGCTATGACTGGGCAGTTAACTTACAGGGTTACAGTCTGTTTAGAAAGGATCGTAAAAATCGGAGAGGAGGAGGGGTTTGTCTCTATGTAAAGTCTTGTCTAAAGTCCACTTTAAGGGAGGATATTAGCGAAGGAAATGAGGATGTCGAGTCCATATGGGTCGAAATTCATGGAGGGAAAAATGGCAACAAAATTCTCATTGGGGTCTGTTACAAACCCCCAAATATAACAGAAACCATGGAAAGTCTACTTCTAAAGCAGATAGATGAAGCTGCAACCCATAATGAGGTCCTGGTTATGGGGGACTTTAACTACCCGGATATTAACTGGGAAACAGAAACCTGTGAAACCCATAAAGGCAACAGGTTTCTGCTAATAACCAAGAAAAATTATCTTTCACAATTGGTGCAGAATCCAACCAGAGGAGCAGCACTTTTAGACCTAATACTATCTAATAGACCTGACAGAATAACAAATCTGCAGGTGGTCGGGCATCTAGGAAATAGCGACCACAATATTGTACAGTTTCTTTCACTAGGGGGACTTGTCAGGGAGTCACAAAAACACTGAACTTTAGGAAGGCAAAGTTTGACCAGCTTAGAGATGCCCTTAATCTGGTAGACTGGGACAATATCCTCAGAAATAAGAATACAGATAATAAATGGGAAATGTTTAAGAACATCCTAAATAGGCACTGTAAGCAGTTTATACCTTGTGGGAATAAAAGGACTAGAAATAGGAAAAACCCAATGTGGCTAAACAAAGAAGTAAGACAGGCAATTAACAGTAAAAAGAAAGCATTTGCACTACTAAAGCAGGATGGCACCATTGAAGCTCTAAAAAACTATAGGGAGAAAAATACTTTATCTAAAAAACTAATTAAAGCTGCCAAAAAGGAAACAGAGAAGCACATTGCTAAGGAGAGTAAAACTAATCCCAAACTGTTCTTCAACTATATCAATAGTAAAAGAATAAAAACTGAAAATGTAGGCCCCTTAAAAAATAGTGAGGAAAGAATGGTTGTAGATGACGAGGAAAAAGCTAACATATTAAACACCTTCTTCTCCACGGTATTCACGGTGGAAAATGAAATGCTAGGTGAAATCCCAAGAAACAATGAAAACCCTATATTAAGGGTCACCAATCTAACCCAAGAAGAGGTGCGAAACCGGCTAAATAAGATTAAAATAGATAAATCTCCGGGTCCGGATGGCATACACCCACGAGTACTAAGAGAACTAAGTAATGTAATAGATAAACCATTATTTCTTATTTTTAGGGACTCTATAGCGACAGGGTCTGTTCCGCAGGATTGGCGCATAGCAAATGTGGTGCCAATATTCAAAAAGGGCTCTAAAAGTGAACCTGGAAATTATAGGCCAGTAAGTCTAACCTCTATTGTTGGTAAAATATTTGAAGGGTTTCTGAGGGATGTTATTCTGGATTATCTCAATGAGAATAACTGTTTAACTCCATATCAGCATGGGTTTATGAGAAATCGCTCCTGTCAAACCAATCTAATCAGTTTTTATGAAGAGGTAAGCTATAGGCTGGACCACGGTGAGTCATTGGACGTGGTATATCTCGATTTTTCCAAAGCGTTTGATACCGTGCCGCACAAGAGGTTGGTACACAAAATGAGAATGCTTGGTCTGGGGGAAATTGTGTGTAAATGGGTTAGTAACTGGCTTAGTGATAGAAAGCAGAGGGTGGTTATAAATGGTATAGTCTCTAACTGGGTCGCTGTGACCAGTGGGGTACCGCAGGGGTCGGTATTGGGACCTGTTCTCTTCAACATATTCATTAATGATCTAGTAGAAGGTTTACACAGTAAAATATCAATATTTGCAGATGATACAAAACTATGTAAAGCAGTTAATACAAGAGAAGATAGTATTCTGCTACAGATGGATCTGGATAAGTTGGAAACCTGGGCTGAAAGGTGGCAGATGAGGTTTAACAATGATAAATGTAAGGTTATACACATGGGAAGAAGGAATCAATGTCACCATTACACACTGAATGGGAAACCACTGGGTAAATCTGACAGGGAGAAGGACTTGGGGATCCTAGTTAATGATAAACTTACCTGGAGCAGCCAGTGCCAGGCAGCAGCTGCCAAGGCAAACAGGATCATGGGGTGCATTAAAAGAGGTCTGGATACACATGATGAGAGCATTATACTGCCTCTGTACAAATCCCTAGTTAGACCGCACATGGAGTACTGTGTCCAGTTTTGGGCACCGGTGCTCAGGAAGGATATAATGGAACTAGAGAGAGTACAAAGGAGGGCAACAAAATTAATAAAGGGGATGGGAGAACTACAATACCCAGATAGATTAGCGAAATTAGGATTATTTAGTCTAGAAAAAAAGACGACTGAGGGGCGATCTAATAACCATGTATAAGTATATAAGGGGACAATACAAATATCTCGCTGAGGATCTGTTTATACCAAGGAAGGCGACGGGCACAAGGGGGCATTCTTTGCGTCTGGAGGAGAGAAGGTTTTTCCACCAACATAGAAGAGGATTCTTTACTGTTAGGGCAGTGAGAATCTGGAATTGCTTGCCTGAGGAGGTGGTGATGGCGAACTCAGTCGAGGGGTTCAAGAGAGGCCTGGATGTCTTCCTGGAGCAGAACAATATTGTATCATACAATTAGGTTCTGTAGAAGGACGTAGATCTGGGGATTTATTATGATGGAATATAGGCTGAACTGGATGGACAAATGTCTTTTTTCGGCCTTACTAACTATGTTACTATGTTACATGAGGTCAGCTATGGTGTTGGCAAAAGAAAATCGCAGGGAATGTGCACCCGGAAGAGGAGCGAAGCGGCACGTGACAATATTCAGAGCTGCCAAATCCGATGCAAGATGGCAGAGAAAGTATACTACTAAGGGGCAGAATATCTGATTGATGTCTGAAGAAAGAGTCCCCGAAGACCCCGGTAGACTTGTGGTGCAGATCCTTGGTGATTTGTACAAAAGCTCCTGCACCGTTGTCCCCAACTTTTGCACTTCTCCCCCATCTGAGGGCCGCAGGTTGAGAAGTGCCACTGGCCTATATAATTCCTCCTGGTTTTATTGAGAAGAGGATAAACGTTGGGTTTGGTGCAGATCTGTTTGGGCAGATGCCACATAGCCCACTGATCCAATCATTGCGCAGGGCCCAAGCCGAGGATACGACTGTTCCCTTTTGTATTGCATTTATACAAGCGCGGAGCACACACATATCCCTGTTACCGCCATTGCATATCATTGTGTGCCACTTGCAGTACGTATGAATTATTCATCAGATAACCAGCCCTCTGCAGTGTCTGCTGACGCCTCCGGCCAGAGATACAGCCCCCGAAATCCCTGCCCTGTGCCTGGTGTCAACTGCTAATGTGATTGGCGAGCCTGCCAGGCTGCTGTGATCCTCCGCAAAGACCGCAGCCCGGAGAGAGCAGGAGCGGGACGGGTGGTGGGAGACTATGAACCTGGACTGGAGAAATTACCATATAGATACATTTGGTGATGGAGGTTTTATCCTATGGGCAGTCGCTTGTGGGAGAATCTTAAACCGAAACGTCAGGTTGCTTGCACCCAAGGAGCGTTATTAACTTATCATTCCTGAGCACGGTCTGCAATAAACTTTTTTACTTGCATCGAAGTGTGCAATGGATATTCCTTTTATTCCCATCCCACTTGCAGCTCACATTTGAGTCGCCCCGGCAGGGCATTCGGGTACTCGGTACCGGGTCCGGTCGCTCTTAAGGGGAATGTCACGGTGGCTGCGACCCGGTCCGTGGCCCTGGGACTCAATTAAAGGGGAAGGTCTTTTAAGGGATATGGTTAAAGTCTATTGTCGTGACACCACCTGTGGTGTTCGGTCAATAGTGGGACCGACGCTGCTTTAAAGGGGTCTTCTGGGGGATGTTGATGCAGCAGTGATGGTGACGCTTCCCACAGAAGCTGGGTCCCCGAGGAATGAATAGAGGACACAAGGTATAAAGTCTTTACCTGGTTTCCTGAAGATGTAACAGGCCTCAGTCCAGGGTACCGGCAACAGGTACATGAGTCCAGGCAGCCCGGAAACAAGTGAAATCCCTTTGGCAAGTTAGGTTGGGAGCATTCCACTTTGCGCACGCTATAAGTCCCTTGCTGCCTGAGGTATCCTAACAAGGTCCTAGTCCTCCTTCTGTCCCGGGACAGTGCCTGTATGATGGGCAGCTTGAGCCGTTCCTTCTGGGGTCTCTGCACGGTGACTCCAGGCTCCATAATGCTGCTGTATCACAGGCTTAATGCGAGCAGTACACGTATAGTTCTATGCCCTCTGGTTCTGCTGTGGGGCTTGCAGTTCCCCATAGCCTCAGGCTCCCGGTACCCGGTCTCCGCGCTCCAGCTCCTCAGAGACCCAATAGCAGCCTCCTCGAGCCCTAAATCTCTCCTCTGCTCCTTTCTCTTCACTGTCTGCTCTGCTCCAGACTAAACTAGCTCCTCTTCCAGACCAGGATCATTATTCAGGGAATCTGCCCTGAAATCGGGTTTAGAGCTCCCCCTCCTGGCCTGGATTCAGAAGGTGTTGTGTGTGTTGTTTACCTGCCAAAGGAATTCCTCTTGTCTCCTGGCATAGCACTACCCTCCCCGAGAGGAAGGCAGCACTGCTGTGGTACTGAACTCCTGGGGTGCCACACATTCAATGAGTGCATGCGCTCCGTATATTATACTAGTATGTGGGAAAATCCAAACTGCTCTTCTCTGGGCGCCGGACAGAAATCCAATAAAAAAGGACAGGAGTTGCCATCCCTGGAGAATTAACGGAGCCCCAAAATGGTGGATCCTGTGTTATCTACAGTATATAGAGGTGTTATCAGTCATTGTACAGGAGCAGGAGGTGAGCTGTGACATCACCTACTGTGAATAGTGGATCCTGTGTTATCTACTATATATAGACGTCTTATCAGTGATTGTACAGGAGGAGGAGGTGAGCTGTGACATCACCTACTGTGAATGGTGGATTCTGTTATCTACTGTATATAGAGGTGTTATCAGACATTGTACAGGAGGAGGTGAGCTGTGATATCACTTATTGTGAATGGTGGATCCTATGTTATCTACTGTATATAGAGGTGTTATCAGTCATTGTACAGGAGGAGGTGAGCTGTGACATCACCTATTGTGAATGGTGGATCCTGTGTTATCTACAGTAGATAGAGGTGCTATCATTGTACAGGAGCAGGAGGTAAGCTGTGATATCACCTATTGTGAATGGCGGATCCTGTGTTATCTACTGTATATAGAGGTGTTATCAGTCATTGTACAAGAGGAGGAGGAGGTGAGCTGTGACATCACCTATTGTGAATGGTGGATCCTGTGTTATCTACTGTATATAGAGGTGTTATCAGTCAGGAGGAGGTGAGCTGTGACATCACCTATTGTGAATGGTGGATCCTGTTATCTACTGTATATAGAGGTGTTATCAGTCATTGTACAGGAGGAGGTGAGCTGTGATATCACCTATTGTGAATGGTGGATCCTGTTATCTACTGTATATAGAGGTGTTATCAGTCATTGTACAGGAGGAGGAGGTGAGCTGTGACATTTTTTGTGAATGCTGGATCCTGTTTTATTTTCTGTAAATAGACTTTACCTTTTCTGGTAATCCTGTCTGTGATTAAGTTGAGTCTGCTGAAAAGTAATCCGTACATATCAGGAAATTTGAGTCTAATATTGGACCTCGTGATCAATGTGAAAATTGCAGATTTTATTTATAGATAGTGATTATAAAAATAAAAAAAAAACATCAGAAATATAAAATATACATATATGAGATAATTGTGATGCAAATGATTGTGGATCGGATTGATCATTTAATGCTTTGAATAACTCTATAGTATAAAGTTAAAAAGGATGGATAATGAGAATGGTGAATTATTTTTGGACTATTTAGACCACAACGCTGGACACCTTCCCGCATGATAGAAACCGAACGTGCCGCTCAATACAAACACATTTAGTTAATGAAGAACGAGCAGGCAGGATCACATTATCTAGGCAGCAGATACATCAGTCAAGTAATCAATTCTTGTTCCCGTCCTCTTATTGATCATGTAGAAGACGTTTGTACTGTACACTTTCCCACTTAACAAGCGGCACATCTTTAACTCTTCTTTTGTTGCTGCCATTTTATTGATCAGGATTTGGTAACCTGATTTTGCCAGACCAGCAGGCCTATTCCTGCTCTATGATAAGTATGGTGCATTCTGCATAATTGTTAGGTGAGGTTCTTACATGCTTCATTTGCATACAGGGTCTTGTTATAGCTCTCCTCCTTATGATGCCAGAGCTTTGTTTCCCTGATACATAGCTCCAAATCCCCTGAAAAGTCATAACTTTAACTTATAAAATTCTGTCTTCCTGGATCCACCACTAGAGGGAGCTTTTGCATACCTCTTTATTATTGAGCCCAGTGTCTAAACTGTATACAGTAATCTCCTGAGCTCCCTCTAGTGGTGGCAGCCTCATATATTCCTTAAATTTGGATGGAATTATACATTTTTTAATTAGATTAAACTACTTTACTGCAGACTGTGAGCTAATGTCCTTGTGACCGGAATATGATTAGAATACTTTCACTTGGGAAGACGAACCAAACAAGGGTGTCCCCCTATCCCCGATGCTTTTCGCCCTGGCAATGGAGCCTATTGCTCCTAAAATTAGACAGGACTCTATGGTTCAGGGAACCTCAATAAACTCCAGATCGGATAAGGTTGGATTGTATGCTGATGATCTGGTTCTTTTCTCATCCAATGTGAAGCAGTCTTTCCCTAGAGCAATTAATCTAATCAATCATTTTGGAGACTTATCGGGTCGTAAAATAAATTGGGACATATCCTCAGTTATGCTGCTCATAGAGGGTAAACCCGGGCCTATGCCGCTCATAGAGAGCATACCCCGGAATATACCGCTCATAGCATACCTGGAAATATACCCGGGCCTATGCCGCTCATAGAGAGCATACCTGGGCCTATGCCGCTCATATAGAGCATACCCGGGACTATGCCTCTCATAGAGAGCAAACACTGGCCTATGCCGCTCATAGAGCGCATACCCAGCAATATACCCAGACCTATGCCGCTCATAGAGAGCATACCCAGGCCTATGCCGCTCATATAGAGCATACCCGTACCTATGCCGCTCATAGAGAGCATACCCAGCAATATACCCAGACCTATGCCGCTCATAGAGAGCATACCCGGGCCTATGCCGCTCATAGAGAGCATACCCAGGCCTATGCCGCTCATAGAGAGCATGCCCGGGCCTATGCCGTTCATAGAGAGCATACCCGGGCGTATGCCGCTCATAGCATACCCGGGAATATAACCAGACCTATGCCGCTCATAGAGAGCATACCCGGGCCTATGCCGCTCATAGAGACCATATCCAGGCCTATGCCACTCAGAGAGCATATCCAGGCCTATGCCGCTTGTAGAGAGCATAACCAGGCCTATGGATTACAAGTAGTTTTACCAAGATATTTACATTTATTAACTATCAACAAAATCCCAATCATCGATTTTAAAAGATAATGTATACCCCCTAACTGATATGCTGAAGAGAAAATTTGATAATTGGTCCCAACTTCCTCTTTCTGTAGCAGACAGAATCCATCTTCTCAAAATGATAATTCTTCCAAAATGTGTCTATAAACTGGAGCATTCCCAAGTTATTCTTTAAGAGGTTCCACAGTATGATGATTGTCCCCAGTGCTTTATCTTCCTCAATTTCACGCTATGTACCTTTGTGTTCCAGGTTTTCAGATACATGACATAAGATTCCTGATATAATTGGACCAAAGAGTTTATTCTTGTTTATATTTAAAATCCTATAGACCTTTATCTTTTGTTTCTACATAGCCCTAATTTCAGATGAGTGTTGCGTTTTTCAACATACATCAATATATCCTATTGAATTACAGATATGATATTAAGAATGTGATGTAACATTTGCAATATTATTTTCTCTGTTGGTAACAAATCGGGATGCATGTCCTGTTATTGTAAGTAATGTTTGTCCTGAGTATTTTTCAATAGTTAAAAAAATAAATAAAAATGGCTTAGTAGGTGAGGTGGATCCTATAAGTCCATGGTCCAGGTTGGCACATGAGATGGTGAGATGCAGAACACAGCAGACAGGAGATCGTTATCAGAGGTACTGGAAGTTGTAGGTGTGCAGGAGATGCCCAGGAAGCCACAGGTTGACATGTAACAAAGGTCTTGGAAGACTGTAGACAAGTAGCTGAGGTACTGGAAGCCGCAGGCAGACGGGAGACGTCCAGAAGACTGTAGACAGCTGCCATACTGGAAACCGCAGATGTCAGGGAGACCACAGACAAGTAACTTAGATACGCAGCCAGGAGACACGTAACAAAGGTCCTGGAGACTGCAGACAGGTATCTGAGGTAATGGAAACTTCAGGCATGCAGGAGATGTCCTTCAGGCTGCAGACAGAGAACATCATGGAGACTGTGCACAGTTCCATGTATGAAATCTCTAGGACATCTCCTGTCTGCAAAGTCTTCATACCAAGACACAGGTGTGTGTCTTGGTAAGCCTTATATAAGCCTTGGAACCTTAAACATAGGATCATGCCGGGTACTTTGTAAAGCCTGATGTGGAGCACAGGAACGTTCAGCGGACCAGATTGTAGGGAGCATAGCCCAGACCTGGGACAGGTGTGTAAAATAACCACGTTAACAAGTCGAACCCCCATGGACAGCTGGATACAAATCTGTGTTTGCCCTTAGATTTTATAGACCCATTTTTAATCCAAAGGGGGCACCTTTTACATTGTGCTGCCTACTCCTCACCATTCTCTGCCTGGATCATGGACCATGTTCTGTTTGGCCTCTGCTCCCACAGTACTGATGGTGACCTGTGGGTCCTTTAATGTGCTCAGCTTACAGGTCGATAATTCCAGGCCTGTACACATTTACACTCAACTATGTCTAGTCACTAATGTGGGGGATGATCATGGTTATTGAGGCGTTAGAACGGTATTATGGGGAATCTAGACTTTGGCCTTGGTCACAAGCAGTTGTCTACAATGGAAATGTGAATGGTTCCGGCGGGCTAGCCTTTTGGAGCCCGCTTTACCTCCATCCATTGAAGCAGATTACTTGTCAGTTATGGGAAATGCATATTACATGGCGTAGTACTGAGTGAGATGTTTTATGTATGCCGTTACCTTCCCACCTTTACTCATCACAAGACTAAATTTATAGCAAAGCAATAAAGACGTTGCAGACTGCATTACACATGGCGGCCCCCGGGCTGTGCGCCCTTTCTCAGGTAGGACATTTGCATCATGTTGAAAGATAGTGAATCTTTTATGAGGTTCCTTACGCACCGGCCTCCACGCACCACTATCAGAATACACAATCAGTTTGTGGGTTTTCTTTTTCATTGCATGTTAAAGAGAAATTTCCTAAGATATGTTGAGCATGATCACTATAAAATTTGCTTATAAAGTCAGTCAAGTTCAGGGAGAAAAGAGTCACGGTAAGAGCTCAAGAGTGACAGTGTTTGACAGGTTTTAAGGCAGTGATACAGCAGCAGTGAAGGAGTCCTGTCAGTCCCAAGTCTCCAAACAGTATGGAGACACATCTTAGATCTTGTGCTGATCTCGGGGCAATCTCGGGCCTACGGCCCAGAAAAGGCATTGGGTGCCATGTCTCTGTTTTCCTGTGAGGAAGATCCCTGGTACTGACAGGTGTTGAGGAGGGGGAAGGTCGGGCAGAATGGAATCAAGGACTGATGATAGTACACTGGACAAAGGGAACATCATCCGGAGGGGATTCTGTCTCACTGCACAGTAAAGTCAAACCTGTTGAACGGGACCTAAGACCTCCTGTCATGTGTGCAGCTGAATCCGGTCCCATGGACGTGCATCAAAGAGAACTCTGTTCTGGCCCACAGCAACTGGCTCTGTATCCCCCTTCAACATGCAAGTGAAGGCAAGGGGCACGGCGGGGGGCTGGACGTAATATATCAGGAGGTGAGGAGCCAGACGTTATACACATGGAGAAGCAAGGGGATGGATGTTACATAACTGGGAAGTAAGGAGACGGATGCTATATACTGGGGGATATGGGACCAAATGAGAAATTTGAATTCAGTGATTAAAGAAGCACTCTTCCCATAAAATGTCTTTTATCCTCTTAATATATGGCAGTCAAAATATGCAGTCATCATATTATATAGCACTGTGTACTTACAGTTGCTCATTTTCCTTTCTACCCAGTTCATTCTTCTCTTTTTCCATTAGATCTATAACATCACATAATTAAAAATTGACGAGGTCCATTTTCCCTGTATGAATCATAAGTCACTGCAAATGGCAGGGGGGCGGCAGAGCAGCTTGGTCAAGAGTCGAAGAGCGGAATGATTCATGCAGGGACAAGAGACTTCCTGTTTCTACATAGAGCATAGAAAAGATAAGAATAAGCTGGGTCGAAAGGCAAAATGAGCAAATGTAAGTGCACAGTGCTATATATTATCAAGACTGCAACATTTTTATTCTCTTAATATATTGATGCGAGGAGTGCTTCTTTAAGACATGCGACCCCATACTTTTCTCCTATGTCTCGCTAGGGCTCGTGGACAAGTGTTGACAAACACCTTTAGGACCAAATAACTAATGAAGAGGTAAGCTATAGACTGGACCACGGTGAGTCATTGGACGTGGTATATCTCGATTTTTCCAAAGCGTTTGATACCGTGCCGCACAAGAGGTTGGTACACAAAATGAGAATGCTTGGTCTGGGGGAAAATGTGTGTAAATGGGTTAGTAACTGGCTTAGTGATAGAAAGCAGAGGGTGGTTATAAATGGTATAGTCTCTAACTGGGTCGCTGTGACCAGTGGGGTACCGCAGGGGTCAGTATTGGGACCTGTTCTCTTCAACATATTCATTAATGATCTGGTAGAAGGTTTACACAGTAAAATATCGATATTTGCAGATGATACAAAACTATGTAAAGCAGTTAATACAAGAGAAGATAGTATTCTGCTACAGATGGATCTGGATAAGTTGGAAACTTGGGCTGAAAGGTGGCAGATGAGGTTTAACAATGATAAATGTAAGGTTATACACATGGGAAGAGGGAATCAATATCACCATTACACACTGAACGGGAAACCACTGGGTAAATCTGACAGGGAGAAGGACTTGGGGATCCTAGTTAATGATAAACTTACCTGGAGCAGCCAGTGCCAGGCAGCAGCTGCCAAGGCAAACAGGATCATGGGGTGCATTAAAAGAGGTCTGGATACACATGATGAGAGCATTATACTGCCTCTGTACAAATCCCTAGTTAGACCGCACATGGAGTACTGTGTCCAGTTTTGGGCACCGGTGCTCAGGAAGGATATAATGGAACTAGAGAGAGTACAAAGGAGGGCAACAAAATTAATAAAGGGGATGGGAGAACTACAATACCCAGATAGATTAGCGAAATTAGGATTATTTAGTCTAGAAAAAAGACGACTGAGGGGCGATCTAATAACCATGTATAAGTATATAAGGGGACAATACAAATATCTCGCTGAGGATCTGTTTATACCAAGGAAGGTGACGGGCACAAGGGGGCATTCTTTGCGTCTGGAGGAGAGAAGGTTTTTCCACCAACATAGAAGAGGATTCTTTACTGTTAGGGCAGTGAGAATCTGGAATTGCTTGCCTGAGGAGGTGGTGATGGCGAACTCAGTCGAGGGGTTCAAGAGAGGCCTGGATGTCTTCCTGGAGCAGAACAATATTGTATCATACAATTATTAGGTTCTGTAGAAGGACGTAGATCTGGGTATTTATTATGATGGAATATAGGCTGAACTGGATGGACAAATGTCTTTTTTCGGCCTTACTAACTATGTTACTATGTTACTATGTAATGCGGGAAAATCGTCTTTTATGAGAAGATAAGAAAGCTTCTGATATAAATAAACTATTGATATCAAGGTCATAACTTAAAGGGATTGTTCGTCTCTAGATTTTTTTGTTAGAAAAAGCTTAAAAGGGATAAAAAAACAAAAAAAAACAAAAAAAAACAAAACAACAATATTCAACACGGCCCAGTGCCCCACCGTACGTTACATCGTGCTGCATTTATGATGGCCGGCCAGGTCACCTCTGTAGCCAGTGATTGACTGAACACTTATTTAAAAAGATAAAAAAATAGGGAAGGCGGCTTTATTTTTAACTCTTTCTAAGCCATTTAAAAGCAGAGTAGCCCTTTAACCTGATCATCATGCCAAAAAACCACACCATGTCTCTCCTGCTTCAGACATTCTGTTATCCACTATTGCACAGAAAACTTTTTCCAGATTCTTCAGAGTGTAAAGATGCTTATTGAGCGGGATCACTGGAGAACAGAAAGACACGGAATGAAACGCGTTAGTGCCTTGTAGCTGATGTTGTCCGAATCTTCAGCGCAGAACTGAACGGGAGGATTAATTAGTTACGTTTACAATGTGAGACATGTAATAAAAAAATGAATATAGTCACTGGAGGCTGAAAATAGCAATGGAGAAGGCATCGGAGGCTGGAATGAAAAGCGTTTGTCCTCCTAATGGCTGCGTCTTCCACATTTATACTTCTCGCGCCAGACTTATTTATTGCACCAAGATCCGGCAGATACCGGCCTTTAATGAGGTCATTCACTTCGTTGCAGACATTACTGCCGCCCAAGGATTTGGCTCCGATATTATATATATTTTTTTCGCTTCAATATCTACTTGAAAAGACCTAATCCTCCTCCATTCAATGGATAAAATGGTATCTTTTCATGTGAAATGGCTCAGCTGCTGCTCGGCATTAGACGCCACTTCCAAACTGGTTAATTAGCCGGTATTACCAGTGAATTTCTATGAGTAGGTTCTTTATTTGAGGGGGGGGGGGGTTACCTGCTTATGGTTGGCAGCCTATAATAAAAAAAGGAAGCATTTCTACATTTATAAATCTTGAGTTTGCGCCGCAGAACTTTTCATCTCAACTTTTAATATCATTGAGGGGGAAAAAAACACATTGGGTAGACATCAAAATATAATGTCTTAAATTGTCCACCCAAGAGACCACAACATCGGAAAAGTAACAGGTCATCATTTTAGGGAAGGATATGCGAACCACTTGGATCTTGTTGTTTTTTTTAAGGGATATAGTACCATAGTCTAATTGGGGGTCCCTGTTCTACTTGCCTATTATAGCCGGTGGTGGGCTATACGGTCACCATACTGTATGCAAAGCTGCACATCACTTTGGCTTAGTCCTCGATCGCTTGAGCAAAGGACTCCTACTAACCAGACATTATGGACATTTATCTGTGATGATACAATCCCATTATGAAAACTTTTTGTGAATTGTCAATCCTGAGTTACCTACTGGAAATAACATATTTAGTATTGAGAGTCCTCAGTGGTTGATACCTTTTAATGGCTGACTGCAACGATGGTAATAAATTCCAAGCTTTTGAGACTACTCGAAATGTATTAATGTACTCGAAATCTACGGTTAATGTGTTACCTGTCGTTGTAGTCCTGTCTGTGATGATAGTGAGACTACTGAAAAGTCTTGTACTACACAAATTATACGTCTATACTAACCCCAGTGTAAAAATTGCAAGATTACCATTTTTTTTTCTGAAATACAGATTGTGGTGTGGAAAAAAAAATAGCAAAATAAATTTAACAGAAAAAAAGGTAATTTTTCTGATGACACATTCCCTTTAATAAAGGGGTCCTCTGTTGAGGAACCTCTTCTCATGGTTAGATTCAGGATTAATTACAATGAGCGTCTCTCGTTCTGGGGAATCCGTCCTGCATGATACAGATAAGTCATTCACGTGTAATGCTTCATTTCCCCTGTGGAGGTGCTGCAGAAAAAAAATGAACATTTGCTACTCTATTTCCCTACAGATTACAGAAGGGAGACACTAAGGAGCCTCAGTCCAAGACTGGTTCTCTAAGTGGCTCTGTCATCCTGAAGACCAGGATGAGCATTAATATAGGAGTGGCGGGTCCCTGACTCAAAGCGTGTGGGAGTTATGAAACTTTGCCAAGTGCCCACTTTGGGGGCGTTCCCCAGTTTTGGGGATTTAAATGCAGAATATCATGGTTTGAAGAACAAAAGGAACAAGGGGAAGAGGAAGACCAGCAACCGGATACAATCATGATAACAACGAGGAAGACCCTGGTGGACCTACCTAGGCTTGCACAAGATCGATCTTCCTACAGATGGTTCATCCATCATGTCGCCATGGCTAGAGATCGAGCTGAAGATCGCTAAACATACGTTACTCCATAAGAGGAGACACTTTGAGGCTTTGATAGGCTCTGTATGAGCCTTGGGTTACCATTCTCCTGGTATTACAAGCTCTTGTCTTCTTGGTGCAGTATAGTATCCATACAGGGTGGATGCGAGTCTCCTCGGAGTGCCATTACTGATGGGTTTCTGGAGCTCAGAGACCTCTTTCATCCTGTACTCAATTTTTCATGGCTATTTTTTTTTTTTTTTTTTTTCACGGCATCAAAAAGCCGGTTGAGTTTTTGAAGTGCGGCGGTGGCAATCGTATCAAAGAGCTTTTGAAAAGAGTGAGTGTCAGTGACCCTTGTTATGAAGACGACAGTCGCAGGATCCTTCACGCGGCTCAGACTCTTCTTCTGCAAGGAGCTTTGCAGACAAGAGTTCAGTCTGACCCTGTGGATTGAAATTCTTCCAGGAGAGAATCTCAGACTTTTTCCTTTTATCTTTTGTAGGTGTTTTTAAGCAGCATTTCGGCCATTACGGGACTACGAATTTGCCCAGTTTGTGTGTATAAAGTATATAGATTGGGATGGGCCAGAATGTGGCCAAATATCCATAAGTCGGATGGCAAGAAGGGCCAGTTTTTCAGATCGGGACTAGAGTGGAAAATTATTTGTTGTAATTAGGTTATCATGCCATATACATCTAATTTAATTTTTTCTGGCAGCCGAAACAATCTACAAGTCACTTTGTCTACTACTTCTGTGTGCCGTATTTGTTCGCGAATGATTCCTTAAGGATCATCAAACTAAATAATCAAAATAGTCAATTTCATATAGATATCTCTGGACTAGTTGTTATATATGGACACAAGGGACTTTCGTTTCTATGTAGCACATTTTCAAAAGCTGTAACATACCGAGCAGTGTAGTTGTGAATCCATCTCCGTGGTGAGAGAAACACTTACTAGTAAGTAGAAGCACCAATTATGTTTTCCATCATTTTTTTTTAAATTTTTCATATGGTTTGTGTTTAGCAAAAAAAACACTTAAGTCAAGACTGCAGCAACCATGTCAAAATGTCATAAATGGAAGCCAGGATATAGAATTTGGTGAAGGACCCAACTCAGAATTAGAAAATCAGAACTTCTCTTTACAAATCATTATTAAATGAATGTGCTTTGATTTTTGTTTTTACTATGGAACCTCAACTATCCCCCATCTTGGCCCTATTTTGCTGTTTTGTACCCCAGTTTATGTATCTGTATATTACCAGGAGAACGGAGTGATTGGCTGAAATGATTTACGCTTGTGATAATATCCTAGAGCAAAGTCATCAATCGGAAATGAATTAAGCTCCTTCCATCTCCTGAGATTTATTTACCAGCCACTCCATTGCACATTTGGCTTTAATAATAGGAAACATTGTTTTTATTCCCTAATTTTCTTCATTTCCTCACAATGTGCATCTGGGAGAGTTTGACAGGAGAAACAATGGATGAAATGCACTCGGCGTCTGCAGAACACAAGCTTTGTGTTACATGTTTTCCCTTTTTAAAACAATGAATTCAATGAAGTAATTGTTGCTGCTGTTTTGCTACATGAAGAGGGGATCGCGTCCTCCGAGGCGGCGAACGGCCGCGCTGTAAACAGTGGAAATTACAAGAAGTTTTCATTCTTGGCCTAAACAATAACTTCTCGAATTTGCCATAATAATAAACAACGTCTTTGATCTGAGGGTCCAGCGGGGATTTGTGGGAAGGGGGGGGGGGATCAGATTATTGCAAAATTTACACAAGAAAGACCATATGAATCAGAATTTCTGGCCCACTGCTGCTCTGGGGTTTTATGTTTTCAATTCTTCAGTTTTCAAGTTCTCTGCCTTATGTCCGTGAATGGAAAGACACAAAATAATAATAACATCAACAGCACAATCTTCTCTCCTGATAGTTTGTTACAGTGTATCAGCGCAGGACCCATTGCAAACAACTAAACTTAAAGTGGATCTGTTGTTTTGGGTGACTTCTCGGAATAAGTCGTGCTGTGTCTCTTACATGAAGAGTAACATTATTTTGGGCTATTACATGACTTGTATCATGCATTTTTCACCAGTTTTACCTTACGGTGCATTTATCTTTCAATTTTAGTTGTCTCTGGGCTAGTGCATGGAGAGTAGCTGCTATAAGGTTTCCCATACACTGGACACACAGATATAAAGGATTAGTGCTCTTCTGTCATGATGTAGCAGCAGCATTTAGGACACATACTGAGCCATGTAGCTGTGAATCCAGCTCTGGCTGAGATACACACTTTGCAGCCTTTTACCCCATTTGCTCCCTTCTCCATAGACTTTAATAGGCAGCTGTAATTTGATTCCTCAGTGAGCTCATTTTATTTAATTAAAGATGGTTTTAAAATGCTTTTTTCCCAAAATGCATGATGATTTCAGTAGACAAAGGAGTAAAAACAAAAAAGTGCATACGTGAAGAAAGAAGCAGATTTCACAGATAAAAGATATTACAAACTCTTGTATATTCACTTCTACGATTGATTTGTGGAAACTGTTGAAATGACACCGACCATCTGACTACCTATATTCCTATGTCTTATGAACAGAAGTCCTAATTATATTTTGGGTCCCAACTACTATATCTCATTCTTTATTTTTTCGCTCTTTATGATTTTTTTCCCCTTTTTTTTTCTCCTGCTCTTTATGAGACCTTTTGGACTCCAAGTCCTCTGTGCGACTACAATATCTCTGTCCATCTCAAATATCACATCATCCTCGCGCTGGCATCTACCAACCCAGTTCATTTACAGATCATTTTAAATACAAGAAAAGACTTTTCCTGACCGTCCATTTACTGTCTCCGGATGTTTATAGGTTTGGGTCTGTCTGCGCCTCTTAAGAGACGAGTTTGATCAATAGGCAGCAGCAGGAATGAAGTGTGTTTATTAGAGGAGATGTCACCACATGATGGATAAGGTTAGTTGTCCGGCCCGTGAGGAGGACGTGGAAGAAAAGCCAACAGTGAAATATCCAGGAGAAGCCAATAAATCTTTCCCAATTCCCCCACGGTGCCTTACTGTTGCTTGGTAGAGGAGTGTGGACAGTGCACCACTCACTGCCCCCTCCCTCTATCCTGCCACAACATACATCATGTTGATGAACTTAAGCTGAGCGGGTTTATATAATGTAGCCCATACAGCACAGGAAAGGAAGATATGTAAGGATTATTTATCAAAGTGAATAGAAATGTTTTTATTATATCATTCATATTTAAAAATATAACCACTATAATACTGCCCCTATGCACAAGAATATAACTACTATAATACTGCCCCTATGTACAAGAATATAACTACTATAATACTGCCCCTATGTACAAGAATATAACTACTATAATACTGCCCCTATGGACAAGAATATAACTACTATAATACTGGCCCATGTACAAAAATATAACTACTATAATACTGCTCCTATGTACAAGAATATAACTACTATAATACTGCCCCATATATACAAGAATATAACTACTATAATACTGCCCCATGTACAAAAATATAACTACTATAATACTGCTCCTATGTACAAGAATATAACTACTATAATACTGCTCCTATGTACAAGAATATAACTACTATAATACTGCCCCATGTACAAAAATATAACTACTATAATACTGCTCCTATGTACAAGAATATAACTACTATAATACTGCTCCCTATGTACAAGAATATAACTACTATAATACTGCCCCTATGTACAAGAATATAACTGCTATAATACTGCTCCTACAGTGGGGCAAAAAAGTATTTAGTCAGTCAGCAATAGTGCAAGTTCCACCACTTAAAAAGATGAGAGGCGTCTGTAATTTACATCATAGGTAGACCTCAACTATGGGAGACAAACTGAGAAAAAAAAATCCAGAAAATCACATTGTCTGTTTTTTTAACATTTTATTTGCATATTATGGTGGAAAATAAGTATTTGGTCAGAAACAAACAATCAAGATTTCTGGCTCTCACAGACCTGTAACTTCTTATTTAAGAGTCTCCTCTTTCCTCCACTCATTACCTGTAGTAATAGCACCTGTTTAAACTTGTTATCAGTATAAAAAGACACCTGTGCACACCCTCAAACAGTCTGACTCCAAACTCCACTATGGTGAAGACCAAAGAGCTGTCAAAGGACACCAGAAACAAAATTGTAGCCCTGCACCAGGCTGGGAAGACTGAATCTGCAATAGCCAACCAGCTTGGAGTGAAGAACTCAACAGTGGGAGCAATAATTAGAAAATGGAAGACATACAAGACCACTGATAATCTCCCTCGATCTGAGGCTCCACGCAAAAACCCACCCCGTGGGGTCAGAATGATCACAAGAACGGTGAGCAAAAATCCCAGAACCACGCGGGGGGACCTAGTGAATGAACTGCAGAGAGCTGGGACCAATGTAACAAGGCCTACCATAAGTAACACACTACGCCACCATGGACTCAGATCCTGCAGTGCCAGACGTGTCCCACTGCTTAAGCCAGTACATGTCCGGGCCCGTCTGAAGTTTGCTAGAGGGCATTTGGATGATCCAGAGGAGTTTTGGGAGAATGTCCTATGGTCTGATGAAACCAAACTGGAACTGTTTGATAGAAACACAACTTGTCGTGTTTGGAGGAAAAAGAATACTGAGTTGCATCCATCAAACACCATACCTACTGTAAAGCATGGTGGTGGAAACATCATGCTTTGGGGCTGTTTCTCTGCAAAGGGGCCAGGACGACTGATCCGGGTACATGAAAGAATGAATGGGGCCATGTATCGTGAGATTTTGAGTGCAAACCTCCTTCCATCAGCAAGGGCATTGAAGATGAAACGTGGCTGGGTCTTTCAACATGACAATGATCCAAAGCACACCGCCAGGGCAACGAAGGAGTGGCTTCGTAAGAAGCATTTCAAGGTCCTGGAGTGGCCTAGCCAGTCTCCAGATCTCAACCCTATAGAAAACCTTTGGAGGGAGTTGAAAGTCCGTGTTGCCAAGCGAAAAGCCAAAAACATCACTGCTCTAGAGACCTGCATGGAGGAATGGGCCAACATACCAACAACAGTGTGTGGCAACCTTGTGAAGACTTACAGAAAACGTTTGACCTCTGTCATTGCCAACAAAGGATATATTACAAAGTATTGAGATGAAATTTTGTTTCTGACCAAATACTTATTTTCCACCATAATATGCAAATAAAATGTTAAAAAAACAGACAATGTGATTTTCTGGATTTTTTTTTCTCAGTTTGTCTCCCATAGTTGACGTCTACCTATGATGTAAATTACAGACGCCTCTCATCTTTTTAAGTGGTGGAACTTGCACTATTGCTGACTGACTAAATACTTTTTTGCCCCACTGTATATACAAGAATATTACTATAATACTGCCCCTATGCATAAGAATATAACTACTATAATACTGCCCCTATGCACGAGAATATAACTACTATAATACTGCTCCCATGTACAAGAATATAACTACTATAATACTGCCCCCATGTACGAGAATATAACTACTATAATACTGCCCCCATGTACAAGAATATAACTACTATAATACTGCCCCCATGTACAAGAATATAACTACTATAATACTGCCCCCATGTACAAGAATATAACTACTATAATACTGCCCCCATGTACAAGAATATAACTACTATAATACTGCTCCCATGTACAAGAATATAACTACTATAATACTGCTCCTATGTACAAGAATATAACTACTATAATACTGCTCCTATGTACAAGAATATAACTACTATAATACTGCTCCTATATACAAGAATATAACTACTATAATACTGCTCCTATGTACAAGAATATAACTACTATAATACTGCCCCTATGTACAAGAATATAACTACTATAATACTGCCCCTATGTACAAGAATATAACTACTATAATACTGCTCCTATGTACAAGAATATAACTACTATAATACTGCTCCTATATACAAGAATATAACTACTATAATACTGCCCCTATGCACAAGAATATAACTACTATAATACTGCCCCTATGTACAAGAATATAACTACTATAATACTGCCCCCTATGTACAAGAGTATAACTGTTGGTTGCCCTTTAATGAGTACTACATCTCAGATATTAATATGTATGTATCAGGTCACATTTTATCGCTCAGCTGTGCAGTTGTCTCAGCTTCAGCATTTCTCCAACATTGTGAGTGAATTGTAAGAAAGTCATTAATCAATGCTAAGACGTTGCTTGAATGGATATTTTTGGTTATTTAGATGAGCCGTGTCCTAGTTCAGACCTCAAATTTTCTGTAGCACAAAAAAGGGATTGAGAACAATGGGCCCAAGGTGCAGCAATTACCTCCAAAATGAGTTTTTTTTTTCAACAATTTCATGCTCTAAAACTTGATGTATTTTATATTCTTTGATAAGATGTTGTGTAGGCATTTTCGGAGAATAGACGTGGCTGAAAAGAACCGTAAGGCATTAAATTACAAAGCGTGAATTTACAACGCTTCCGAGGATTATTAACATTTCTTAAAGGGGACCCCTTACCGGAATGGCTTATGAAACCCCATTTTTTTTATCTATGGGCCAGAAGGGAATCCCTTTATTCGGTTGTTCCGCACTATTGGATGAATGAGGTCTCGTAGAGGAAGCTCAAAGTTAATTTCCTTTTCTCTGTTTGTCAGTTATTAGTTAAAGGGATCGTCCCAACTCAGCAATTTATCACCTGTTCGCAGGATGAGTAACGGCCAACTGATCAATGAATGTCCTCTCCATGGGATCCCCGCTGATCCTGAGAATGAGCTCTGAGGTGCCCAACTTAAATGAAGTGATCTAGACCTGCTTATAGGTTGGGGTAACTCCTTGAATTAAGCAGCGGGATGATATGTGATTAGAAGAAAAATAACAGGGCTGATCCTTCAGATTTTGCAAATATAATTTTTTTTAAATTATTCTTTTGGCGTTTTGATGCTCAATACACCATGTAGTGGTCATTCTTGGATACTGCAGGTAAGATATCACTCACTTCAATAGCAGCTGGGCTGCAGTACCTGAGAATGGCCACTACTCGGTGTACGGACCTGTGGCTTTCTGGCTCTGGACAATGTTTATATCTGGAGGTTGATTGGTGGGGGTGCCTGTAAGTGACCCCACTAATCTAATATTGATATGTCATCAATATTAATCAGTGGCATGCCACCAATGGTGGCAAGCCACTATGGGGCCCGTGAGTCGGGGACCCTGTGCCTGCGCCAGTCATTGAACATTCAACTGCATCAGCATCCTGACTTTTTTTTTTATTTCGGTGGACATAATACTGTTTGGAGGATTATGGGAAGTGCAGTATACAGTATGGAGGACTATGGCAAGTGCAGTGTACAGTATGGAGGACTATGGGGTGCAGTATACAGTATTGAGGACTATGGGGTGCAGTATACAGTATGGAGGACTATGGGGAGCACAGTATGGAGGACTATGGGGAGCACAGTATACAGTATGGAGGACTATGGGGAGTGTAGTATACAGTATGGAGGACTATGGGGAGCAGTATACAGTATGGTGGACTATAGGAAGTGCAGTATACAGTATGGAGGACTATGGGGAGCACAGTATACAGTGTGGTGGACTATGGGGTGCAGTATACAGTATGGTGGACTAAGGGGTTGCAGTATACAGTGTGGAGGACTATGGGGAGTACAGTATACAGGATGGAGGACTATGGGTAGTGAAGTATACAGTATGGTGGACTATGGGAAGTGCAGTATATAGTATGGAGGACTATGGGGAGCACAGTATACATATGGAGGACTATAGGGAGCACAGTATACAGTATGGAAGACTATGGGGTGTGGAATACAGTATGGAGGACTATAGGGAGCACAGTATACAGTATGGAAGACTATGGGGTGTGGAATACAGTATGGAGGACTATGGGGAGTCTAGTATACTGTATGGAGGACTATGGGGAGCACAGTATACAGTATGGTGGACTATGGGGTGCAGTATACAGTATGGAGGACTATGGGAAGTGCAGTATACAGTATGGAGGACTATGGGGAGCACAGTATGGAGGAATATAGGGAGCACAATATACAGTATGGTGGACTATGGGGTGCAGTATACAGTATGGAGGACTATGGGATGAACAGTATACAGTATGGAGGACTATGGGGAGCACAGTATACAGTGTGGTGGACTATGGGGTGCAGTATACAGTATGGTGGACTAAGGGGGTGCAGTATACAGTGTGGAGGACTATGGGGAGTACAGTATACAGTATGGTGGACTATGGGAAGTGCAGTATACAGTATGGAGGACTATGGGGAGCACAGTATACAGTATGGAAGACTGGGGTGTGGAATACAGTATGGAGGACTATGGGGAGTCTAGTATACTGTATGGAGGACTATGGGGAGCACAGTATACAGTATGGAGGACTATGGGGAGAGCAGTATACAGTATGGTGGACTATGGGGTGCAGTATACAGTATGGAGGACTATGGGAAGTGCAGTATACAGTATGGAGGACTATGGGGAGCACAGTATACAGTATGGAGGAATATAGGGAGCACAATATACAGTATGGTGGACTATCTGGTGCAGTATACAGTATGGAGGACTATGGGATGAACAGTATACAGTATGGAGGACTATGGGGAGCACAGTATACAGTAACGAGGACTATGGGGTGTAGTATACAGTATGGTGGACTATGGGGTGCAGTATACAGTATGGAGGACTATGGGAAGTGCAGTATACAGTATGGAGGACTATGGGGAGCACAGTATACAGTATGGAGGAATATAGGGAGCACAATATACAGTATGGTGGACTATCTGGTGCAGTAACGAGGACTATGGGGTGTAGTATACAGTATGGTGGACTATGGGATGAACAGTATACAGTATGGAGGACTATGGGGAGCACAGTATACAGTATGGAGGACTATGGGGAGCACAGTATACAGTATGGAGGACTATGGGGAGAGCAGTATACAGTATGGTGGACTATGGGGTGTAGTATACAGTATGGTGGACTATGGGGTGCAGTATACAGTATGGAGGACTATCGGAAGAACAGTATACAGTATGGAGGACTATGGGGTGTAGTATACAGTATGGAGAACTATGGGGCACAGTATACAGTAACGAGGACTATGGGGTGTAGTATACAGTATGGAGGACTATGGGGAGCACAGTATACAGTATGGAGGACTATGGGGTGCAGTATACAGTATGGAGGACTATGGGGCGCATAGTATACAGCATGGACGACTATGGGAGTACAGTATACAGTATGGAGGACTATGGGAAGCACAGTATACGTTGTTAAAGGGAACCTGTCACCCCGTTTTTTCAGATTGAGATAAAAATACTGTTAAATAGGGCCTGCGCTGTGCGTTACAATAGTGTATGTAGTGTACCCTGATTCCCCACCTATACTGCGAAATACATTACCAAAGTTGCCGTTTTCGCCTGTCAATCAGGCTGGTCTGGTCAGGTGGGCGTGGTCACAGCGCTGTTTCTTCCTCAGCTTTACGTTGGTGGCGTAGTGGTGTGCGCATGTTGAAGTGACTAATCCACTGCGCGCACGTGAAGAAGCAGTGCGCGATCTGCGCTATTACCCCCTGTCATCGGTGGGGTTGGCCATCTTCCTGGGGCCGCGCGTGCGCAGATGGAGTGCTCTGCTGCACGGGGCTTCAGGAAAATGGCCACGGGATGCCGCGGGTGCGCAGAAGAGATCGCGGCGGACGTGAAATTTCCCCCATGAGCAGAACTCTTTCTTCATCTCTTCACTTCTTCCCCCAAAATCCCTTTATTGTAAAAGTAATTGGAGAGATATAATAGAAAAGTAATTCATGACATCAGTGACCTAAATTTAGAGCATAAGACAATGCAACGCAGAAATGAGATTAGCCGAGGATTGATTAAATATGAAGAATGATTCAAAGGGTCCTTAGAAGCAGCAGATTTTTGCTGCAGTGTCCTTCAGAAACTGTCTGGTTAATATATACAGAGCATAGACCCTAACGAGGGATACAACAGAACATAGTGCACCGCCAGTTAGTTGTTTTATATATATATATATATATATATATATATATATATATATATATATATATATATATATATATATATATATACTAGATGGTGGCCCGATTCTAACGCATTGGTTATTCTAGAATATGCATGTCCACGTAGTATATTGCCCAGTCACGTAGTGTATTGCCCAGCCGCATAGTATATTGCCCAGCCACGTATGTCACAGGTTAAAAAATAAACATATACTCACCTTCCGAGGGCCCCTTGTAGTTCGGTCACATGACCGTGACGTCATGGCAGGTCCTTCTCGTGCAGATGCGCAGGACCTGTGATGACGTCACGGTCACATGACCGTGATGTCATGGCAGGTCCTTCTCGCGCAGGGCCTGTGATAATGTCGCGGTCACATGACCGTGACGTCATGGCAGGTCCTTCTCCCATACCATCCTTGCCACCGAAACCTGCCGCTTGCATGGAGTGGTCACCGGAGCGTAGCCAGGAGCAGGAAAGGCGGCGGAAAGTGAGTATATAATGATTTTTTTTTTTTTTTTTAACATTAGATGTTTATACTATTGACTCTGCATAAGCAGCATCAATAGTAAAAACTTGGTCACACAGGGTTAATTGCGGCGGTAACGGAGTGAGTTACCCGCAGGCATAACACGGTCCGTTACCGCTGGCATTAACCCTGTGTGAGCGGTGACTGCGGGGAGTATGGAGCGAGCGCCGGGCGCTGACTGCAGGGGAGTAGGGAGGGACTAATTGGACTGTGGCCGTCGCTGATTGGTCGCGGCAGCCATGACAGGTAGCTGGCGAGACCAATCAGCGACTTGGATTCCATGACAGACAGAGGCCGCGACCAATGAATATCCGTGACAGACAGAAGGACAGACAGAAAGATGGAAGTAACCCTTAGACAATTATATAGTAGATATATATGTGTGTATATGTATATATATATATATATATATATATATATGTGTGTGTGTGTGTATATATATATATATATATATATATATATATATACAGTATACACTTTGTGAGCATTTATGTCTGTGTATCTGTATACTGTCCTTAATGTGAATAATCAGAAAATGACCTATTTTTTAGATTAGGTTGTTAGGTTTAATGAGTTATTTGATTTTTCATATCACTATTAATAAAAATCAGATTGTTTGCAATTTTCACACTGGCTACTAGGGCTACTAGACTCATACTGTTCTATACAGATAACTTTTCACAGATTCATTATCATCACAGACAGAGAATTACAATGACTGATAACGTCTCTTTATATAGTAGATAACACTGGATTAACCATTTACATTAATTGGTACCTTCACACTCAGCGACGCTGCAGCGATACCGACAATGATGTCGATCGCTGCAGCGTCGCTGTTTGGTCGCTGGAGAGCTGTCACACAGACAGCTCTCCAGCGACCAACGATCCCAAAGTCCCCGGGTAACCAGGGTAAACATCGGGTTACTAAGCGCAGGGCCGCACTTAGTAACCCGATGTTTACCCTGGTTACCAGCGTAAAAGTAAAAAAAAAACGCTACATACTTACCTACCGCTGTGTCCCCGGCGCTCTGCTTCTCTGCACTCCTCCTGCACTGGCTGTGAGCACAGCAGCCGGAAAGCAGAGCGGTGACGTCACCGCTCTGCTTTCCGGCTGATCGACGCTCACAGCCAGTGCAGGAGGAGTGCAGAGAAGCAGAGCGCCGGGGACACAGCGGTAGGTAAGTATGTAGCGTTTGTTTTTTTTACTTTTACGCTGGTAACCATGGTAAACATCGGGTTACTAAGCGCGGCCCTGCGCTTAGTAACCCGATGTTTACCCTGGTTACCAGTGAAGACATCGCTGGATCGATGTCACACACGCCGATCCAGCGATGTCTGCAGGGAGTCCAGCGACGAAATAAAGTTCTGGACTTTCCTCAGCGACCAACGATCTCCCAGCAGGGGCCTGATCGTTGGTCGCTGTCACACATAACGATTTCCTTAACGATATCGTTGCTACGTCACAAAAAGCAACGATATCGTTAACGATATCGTTATGTGTGAAGGTACCTTTAGATGTCACAGCTCACCTCCTCCTCCTATACAATGACTGACAACACCTCCATATACAGTAAGTAACACAGGATCCACCATTCACAATAGATGATATCACAGCTCACCCCCCCCCCTCCTGTACAATGACTGATAACACCTCTATATACAGTAGATAACACAGGATCCACCATTCACAATAAGTAATGTCACAGCTCACCTCCTCCTCCTGTACAATGACTGATAACACATCTATATACAGTAGATAACACAGGATCCACCATTCACAATAGGTGAAGTCACAGCTCACCTCCTCCTCCCGTACAATGACTGAAAACACCTCTATACAGTAGATAACACAGGATCCACAATTCATAATAGGTGATGTACTTTTTAAAGGATGTGTCTAATTTTATTCATGTCAGAACTTCATGTTTCGGGAGTACCTGGACATGGGCCACCACCATTTCTCAAAGGAGGAGGTGACTGAACACACAAATGTCCATTGATTTGACTGTTTTTTTTTGCCTAGCTGTCCCCTTTAATTGGACATCTTTCAGACTGTATTAGCTGTAGTAGCGGTACAGATCCATGAGTGACTATATGACATGTATATCCTATTTACAAGTATGGCTGCATGGGGTGAAAGAAAAGCAACTTTGTGACTTAATGGAGATTGATTGTGGAAAAGAGTGTAAGATTTATATTGGGGATGTAGCATGAGGCCTGCACCGGCCCTCCATCTCCCGCTCATCACATCTCCACATCACTTCCGCTCCCCGGGACGCCAGTAAATGTCCCCATAGCATATGTTTAATTTCTTTGGATGCCCGCTGATTTCGGAGATTGATTATATTGATTGTGGAAACTGAGGAAAAGAGACATCCGACATAAAAGGATGAGGACTGCACATGGACAGGAATCAGTAGTGTACCTGTGCGAAAGGGATGTGGAGACTTGGATCATCGCACAAATGCCTGAGCATGGACCGTGACATCTGGACTGGTCTCCTGTCCCCAAACTCAACAGTCACATGAGTCCATAGTTTGGATCAGACCTGTGACCGGTTTGGACAACACGGTCCACGCTCGGGCTGCGTTTCACGGACGTCTGAATTCGGCCTCTGTACATACAGATCCCAATTAGGCACTTCAAGATTTTATTTCTTTAGATTCCTATGGAATCCCACAGAATAAGCCTTGATATAAAGATGGAGGCATTGGAGGAGCAGACGAGGCCTTTAGCATTTACTAACATTTTGATGTTGAATAACGTTGCAGTTTTGGAAAGGCGTTCTCTGAAGTTGTGGCCTTTTGGCATCTTTTTAGAATAAATGCTGCAAAATGACCATTGCGTGTGAATAACAAAAAAATCTACATCTAGAAGCTGAAAACTCATCCTTATAATTTCCTGCTGAGAAAGATGTCGGGCTTGCTGCACTCAGGAGCGCTAATGCAGTACAAATTTCAGTGCCATGAATTAGTTTCGTACATCTGAATGGGGATTTAGTTTTTATGTCATTTCTGCAAAAATCTGTCCCTTATGCCAGGGGTCCCCAACTCCAGTCCTCAAGGCCCACCAACATGTCATGTTTTCAGGATTTCCTTAGTCTTGCCCAGGTAATAATTGCATCACCTGTGCAATGCAAAGGAAATCCTGAAAACATGACCTGTTGGTGGACTGGAGTTGGGGACCCCTGCCTTATGCATATAACATACTTGCAAGCTTTAAGATAAAATCTATATCCAGTTTTTCACCTATGACCATCACCCCTTTTCAGGCCGGATCTCTTTCATACCCCCTTCAAATCCCCTAAATATGGGCTTAGATCCATGGGCTCCATCATTAGAAGACTCCACTGGCGCTGAGGAGCTCTCGGCTTTTTACTTTTTCCTTGCGCCTCATAGATGTTCCAGGGAAGCCAAGTATGGTTTACGAGCCACTTGGTTGTCAGCCACTGAGAGGAATCCATGTCTTCATTCATTGTCAGCGAGCAGAAGCAACACTTATTTTTTAAATTCTATTATTGATTACTTTGTGAACATTTTGAGCATATTCATTGTATTCTATACAACAAATTAAGTATATTCAAACTGTCCTGAAATATCAGTGAGTGTCCTGATTTTTTATTTTTGGGGGAATTATTGGGTGTTTCCCAGTGGTTTGGACCAGAGCTGGTGGGCTGTAGTGAAACATCCTAAACTGCCAATACAAATGCTAATTAGGGCTCATTCAGATGTCCATTTTTTTCCTAATGCATACAATTAAAAAACAGACCGTTGTTCATCCATCTTCAAGATCTGATTTTCAGCCATCTCTGATATAAGAGATAACGTTTTTATTTTTTAAGTTTAAATCATGGCAGTCTCTTTTTGTAAATAAGAAAGAGGATATGTCTAAGCTTCTCGTATTCATTTAAATAGTTAAAATAAAAAGAGAGAACAGCACTCGAATGATGGATGGCATCCATGTGCTTTTTTTTTTTTTTTAAACCCATTGACTTGTATGGATGTCTGTCTTTTCTTTGGGGACGTTAGACCTGCAAACAGATCTGACCTGAGGACATCGTGTATAATGAATAATGTTCTTTCTGGGAAAAATCCGTGAAAAAAACAGAAGTCTGAATGAGGTCTAACTGCGAACTTATACGTATTGTAAAACATTTCAGATAGAGGCTTAACTTTAAGATTATGTGACGTAATTCGAAATCTGTAAGACGTCTCCACATTTTTAGCCGTTTTCATACATCCTCTGACCCGAACTCGACAGCCTCTCAGGCATATACAAGGCCCTTGCCTGGTCCGTACTCGGAACATAATTTACGTATATGTGTGAAACCGGACTAAATCTGCCTTCTATAATATTGGGGTTTCTTTTTACGGCAGAGGAACCTTTAGGCCCTATCTCCACCATGTCCTAGAGACGGCTACTGACTCTGCCCCCCCTCCCCTAAAGATATGACTGCGATTTCAGAAATTTGCTTTGTCAATTCATCCCACTGTGTGACTATGACAGTTCTGCCTTTCTGGGGTGTAGAAAAGCTGGATGACATGCAGTCCTGGATCTTACCGGCGCTCGGCGGTGTAACTCCAGTGTGTGTCGCGGTCCGCCGGCTTGTAAACCAGGCGCAGTGCTGTGCGCACCACGCTACGCATTCACTGCTGCAGAGTTTAATTGCTACATTTGGCCCCTACTGTTTCTCATTACATTTTCATCCCAGACCCCCGACAGACAAGTTCCCCGCCTGCTACACATCCAGCGCGGACGTTTCTTACAGGACCATCATTTGCTAATGAGAAAAATATTGGTTTGTCATCTTGCTTTTAACCCTTTTGCACATGGTGGATGTCGCTGTGCTATGTAAAAGCCGTCATTACAAGTTACCAATAAAAGTCACGTTTTGTGTTGTTTTTTCTATAGGAACAATTCTATGTTATTCTAAAGTTCTCTGTAATTTTTACAGCATCACTACAGGCCTCAAATAAAGTGAAGAGAGGTTGCCCATAGCAATATATACACCAACTTAGAAAAACAGAGATCCCTAAAAAATAACTTTTATTAATCTGATTAAAAAAGACTATATTTATCCACAATCAATATAAAACAGTATTAAATGTACCTAGTAGACCCTAGACCGAGCTACAATGCACCCTGCCTGACAGTGGAGGTTGGCACCCTACTTTACTGCGGTAGGCGCCCCCACTCCTCGACGGCTAGCCCTTATAAGCCCTATAGGGACCTATAATTAAAGAAAGACTAATTAGCCCTACTGAAATCTATGCTGATACCCTGCCTAACAGTGGAGGTTGGCACCCTAATTTACTGCGGTAGGCGCCCCCACTCAACGACGGCTAGCCCTAGGGTCCCTAAATTTCGGGATAGACAAAGAGATATGTCCCACAAACACCACTGATACCCGTAAAGGAGAAAAAACAAAAATAGAAAAAATATATCCAAAACAAAAAATAAGTATATATCCAAAAAATATATATATGTACTAGGACCTTATAATACTAGTGTAAAAAGATGCTATGATGGAAAAAACATATATACCTCAGGTGCTGTACAGTAAAGATACCTTAACCCAAATACGGGTATACTGGATGCAATAATATATCCACACAAGATAATACACAGCACTTAGATGAAGTCCATTTTTTGTTACACTACAAGGGTGCAAATGCTTGATGTAAAATAACCAGTAGTGCATGTCCATAAAATATGGCACAATTACAATGACAAAAAATGTACCAAAAGACAAAAACACGAGGAAAATACCTCTAAAAAGGCACACAGTCAGAACCACAACCACCACTCGATAATAATATAACGAGATCTCCTCAGAGTACTTATAATGAGGGTAAAAGGACTCAATCGTCCTTTTTTTGCAAATAGTCAATCAGATCCATATTATAGCCAATGTACTCATCTATTTGCTGACATCTCATGGTGTGGGTCCGGCTGTAGCCAAAAGGACACAGGGCGATTATGTGTAGATGAACATCACCAGCGTCTGTCAGATACTTCCCCAGCAATGCCCAACGCGTTTCCCCCCCATAGAGAATGGCGGGGGTTCATCAGGGGTAATGTAGTCACACATGCAATGACGATGCTGTTGTCAGCATAGATTTCAGTAGGGCTAATTAGTCTTTCTTTAATTATAGGTCCCTATAGGGCTTATAAGGGCTAGCCGTCGAGGAGTGGGGGCGCCTACCGCAGTAAAGTAGGGTGCCAACCTCCACTGTCAGGCAGGGTGCATTGTAGCTCGGTCTAGGGTCTACTAGGTACATTTAATACTGTTTTATATTGATTGTGGATAAATATAGTCTTTTTTAATCAGATTAATAAAAGTTATTTTTTAGGGATCTCTGTTTTTCTAAGTTGGTGTATATGTTTTTCTGGGATTCCGCATTATTGTGATTGGGTTTTTCTAGGTTGCCCATAGCAACCAATCGGCTTAGCTTTTACATTCTTTACCTGGCATCAAAAACCTGAAAGCTGGAATCTGATTGGTTGCCATGGACAATGTCTCCTTTCTATGTCTGCTACAGTTAGCACTCAAAGGCCTTACTGTATGACATTATGGACATGGGTAATGTGGCCCCTAAATAAATCCCTGGGCCCATATTTTAACTCTATTACCTCCAATTTCACACAGGGAGACACAAATGTATTTTCTACCAAATTCATATAAGATTCACGTCCTGTGGTATGTTGTATTACAGAACCCTGCCAAATAAATGCACATTCCCTAAGCTACACTAATATAGACCCCAGACCCTCTAAAATTATAAAAACACCCAAACCGGCCTCCTAAACAAAATACAAAGATCCCAAAAATTGTAATCTTTAAAAAACCCAGAGACCACCTAAACAAATATAGAAAACCCACCCCCACAGACCCCAGATCAGATCCCTTAATCAAATACAAACCTCCTGATTAAATGGAGACTCCGGACCAGACTCTCGAAACAAACGTACACACTAAACTAGTATTGGCCCCAGACCAGATCAAATAAATTAAATAAAGACCCCCTTAAACAGATACGGTACATACTACAGAGCAGACCCCAGACTAGAACCCTGAATAAATACAGACCACCAGACCAGACTACATAAATAAATACAAAAACCTGACCCCCAAATACAGACCCCAGACTAGACCCCCCAAATTAACTACAAACTAATACAGACCCCTGACTAGACCCTAAATAACAATGAACACCAGACCAGACTATATAAATAAATACAAAAACCTGACCCCCTACATACAGACCCCAGATTAGACCCCCAAAAAAATTAAAATAGACCCCAGACCAGACCCCCTAACTTTATACAAGCCCCAGGCTATCTAAGCAAAAAAGGAAACAGAGCGTTGTAAATGCAGAGCCTAGACTAGATCCACTAAACTACTACAGACCCCAGACCAGACTTCATAAAAAAAATACAAAAACCCGACCTCCTTAATATAGACCCCACACTAAACTCCCCCCCCCCCCCAAAAAAAAACAAACACCTAATACAAACCCCAAACTAGATCCTGTGACCTTATACAAGTCCAGACTATCTAAACAAATCTGGAAATTAAACGTTGTATATGCAGAGCCTAGACTAGGTCCACTAAACTAATACAGACCCCCGGACCAGACCATTAAACTAATATAAACTCCAAACCTGACCCCTAATTAAATACAAACCCCAAGACAAGACCCTCTAAACAAATGCAAACCCTCAGGCTAGTCCCATGAAAAAAATAAAGACTCATACCAGACCCCGTAGAGACTAAAGTCCAGACTCGGAAAACTGATAACCACCAAAAACCGGACCCCTAAACGAATACAGTTCCCAGACCAGAACCCTAAACAATGTTAGGCCTCAGACCAGACCCACTAAATTGCTAAATGCTTCAGATCAGCCCCTAAACAACCTGCTACACGAATACAGAAACTAGACTAGACCCCTAAAGTAAAACCAGATCAGACCCTTCAGATCAGATACATTCTTAAGATCAGATGAATGCCCTAAAATTACAGCAACCCCAAAAAACACACACTAAATAAATACTGTGCAGACCCAAAAGTAAAAAAGGACCCCCGACCAGACAGTACAGATTTCTCATTGCTGAAGCCTGCAGTCCTCCCTCCTCTTGGAGGCTACTACATCAGGGTTTCTAGTTATGGAAAAGTTCCCTCAGGGGCCCTGATGTGGCTGCTGCCTCTGCTCCCCTATAGCTAAGCACCTGCGGTCAGTGACTAATAGTGCAGGACCTGTGGCTTTAAGGACACGTGTGATCAGGACCTGTGGCTTTAAGGACACGTGTGATCAGGTCTATGTCCAGGGTTCGATCTGTTGTATTCCGTACATGAGTAGGTGCTTTCATCTAACCACTAATGTCTGTCTTGGGTTACATCTGTCAGGGCTGGAACACCAGGCGCCCTGTCAGCGCACACCGCCGCGCTATAAATAATTAGCTGCCATTAGGCCTATTAATTAATACTTCTGAAATGGCTCAACAATTGTCGCTGAAGCCGCTCAACCAGCTAAACGGCACATTAGACATTCATTTCCCGGCATTTGAATGTCGTGCTCATTGTATAACACCACTTAATAATCGCGCTCGTGTACATTACTGAGTTATAGACCTGTTCTATTTCCAGCTAAATGTCCCGTATCCTAAACGTAAAGTCACGAAACCTGCTGGGAAGGCGCAATACACACAGCGGAAATGACACAACATTTACATCGTACAAAACAGCATAATGATTAAATTCCCGTGTTAGTCGCTACAACCCAGCGGCAAAGTGAGGACGGAAAATGATGTCAAGTGTGCGTCATAATAAAGAAGTCCATGGAAGTAGACGAATTTGCTATTAATCTATTTCCTATAGAAATAGGACTAGGGGCAGTATTATAGTAATATTCTTGGGCATAGGGGCAGTATTATTGTAGTTATATTCTTGTACATAGGGGCAGTATTATAGTAGTTGTATTCTTGTTCATAGAGGCAGTATTATAGTAGTTATATTATTGAACATAGGGGCAGTATTATGTTCTTCTACATAATAATAATACGACCTTCAGCTCTATCTTGAGCCATGGCAACTTTTAAGACTGAACGCTCTGTAGGAAAATTGATCTTGCGCAAGCCTAGATAGGTCCACCAGGTATTATAGTAGTTATTTTCTTGTACATGGGGCAGTATTACATATATTAGTTATATTCTTGTATTTAGGGGCAGTATTATAGTAGTTATATTCTTGTACATAGGAGCAGTATTATAGTAGTTATATTCTTGTCTATAGGGGCAGTATTATAGTAGTTATATTCTTGTATATAGGAGGGCAGTGTTATAGTAGTTATATACTTGTATATAGGGGCAGTATTATAGTAGTTATATTCTTGTACATAGGGACAGTATTATAGTAGTTATATTCTTGTATATAGGAGCAGTATTATAGTAGTTATATTCTTGTACATAGGGGCAGTATTATAGTAGTTATATTCTTGTACATAGGAGGAGTATTATAGTAGTTCTATTCTTGTATATAGGGGGCAGTATTATAGCAGTTATATTCTTGTATATAGGAGCAGTATTATAGTAGTTATATTCTTGTACATAGGAGCAGTATTATAGTAGTTATATTCTTGTACATAGGGGCAGTATTATAGTAGTTATATTCTTGTACATAGGAGGAGTATTATAGTAGTTCTATTCTTGTATATAGGGGGCAGTATTATAGCAGTTATATTCTTGTATATAGGAGCAGTATTATAGTAGTTATATTCTTGTATATAGGAGGAGTATTATAGTAGTTATATTCTTGTATATAGGGGCAGTATTATGGTAGCTCTATGCTTGTACATAAGGAGCCCTATCGAACAGAGAATCCGCTATTTGCAGCAAGAAAATGATGATATAAAGTTCTATTTAATAGGAACTCATTGATTTACACAGTCAAACAGGTTGGCTACCAGCCGTATGAATTCTATATGGAGGATGAAATCTCAGCCTTGTGCCTTGTGATGGGTCATTTCCAGTAACCGGATGATTAATATGGAAAGTGCATTGCTACAAGAAGAGTGCGGCTTTGCATTGAGTATCGCATCACTGCAAGGTCATGAGGACAATGCAGGGAGATGCTGAGCAGGAAGGATCAAGCACTTCTTCATTATTAAGGAAGTAAATTGATCTAGTGATACATAAATACACACTATATATAATATATATATTTTATGTCTGAGTATAAAGAACCTATAATGTGTGCCTACTGCAGCCGGTTGGGTGCTCAGGAGGTAGTGCTAGTTAGCTGTGTTTTTGGTACTGCGTTTCTTCGTTTGGTCTTAAAGTTCATTGAAATCCTTAAAGGTGTTGTCTTATTTCAAATAGAAGACCACCCAGCCAATAGCCGGTATTTCCTTGACTGGAAGACGTATTTCCCCCCGAAGGACAGGTTAGGTTTTCTCTTGCTCAAACAGTGGTGGTCATTATTGGGGTCCTGAGTACAGCGGAGGTCAGAACTTACTCTAAAATACACCCTCCAATTATAAACTGCACGTGTAGAAGTAATGCGCCAAGACACGTTAGATTTAAGATTAGATTATGACGTCCATCGTACCATCCAATTCTGGTGAGCATTACTAACTTTCACCACTAATGTTTTGGGCCACACAAGCATCTAGCTGCTAAACATCTATTCACGCGGCCCACAAATCCGTTTTGTAGGCCCAGATGAACAGTGCCATGGATGAACACTCTCCATCTTGTCTATAGGCGATCGATGCTTGTTTCTGAGCAGTAGTCAGCCCGTCTAAATCTGTGCGATCTGCTTACAGTACTTATGTGAACTCAGCCTGATACCTGGAAAGGATTTCTTAGAATTAGGATTATTTGGACAGCCTATTTCTGTGGGACAATTAGTAAAGACGAGCTGTTGTCTTGGAAAATCCACCAGAAACAAATTTGACCTTTGGAACAAAAAAAAAAAAGAATGAAGAAAATATTTGTGATGGTTACAAGATGAATCCCAGTTAAAGAAAACTACAAGACAATTTAAGGAGTTGTACAGGATTAAGAAAAAACATGGCTGATTTCCGGCTATCCCACTATGGGAGACATTTGCTCCTAATAGGGTTTCTGACGAGGGGCTATCTTCGTGAGATAAATCTTTTAATGGATATTTCTGCATTTTGCCCTTCCTTACTATATTAATATTATTTATTATTATAGCGCCATTTATTCCATGGTGCTTTTACATGTGAGGAGGGGTATACATTACAAACAAGTACAATAATGTTAAACAATACAAGTCACGACTGGGACAGGGGGAGAGAGGACCCTGCCCGCGAGGGCTCACAATCTACAAGGGATGGGTGAGGATACAGTAGGTGAGGGCAGAGCTGGTTGTGCAGCGGTTTGATGGATTGGTGGTTACTGCAGGCTGTAGACTTGTTCGAAGAGGTAGGTCTTCAGGTTTCTTTTGAAGGTTTCCATGGTAGGCAAGAGACTGATATGATGGGGTAGAGCGTTCCAGGGTAGCGTGGATGCTAGGAAGAAATCTTGCATACGATTGTGGGAAGTGGAGATAAAAGGGGAGAAAAGAAGGAGATCTTGTGAGGATCGGAGGTTGCGTGCAGGTAAGTCCCGGGAGCCGAGGTCACAGATGTATGGAAGAGACAGGTTGTGGATGGCTTTGTATGTCATGGCTAGGGTTTTGAACTGGAGTCTCTGGGCAATGGGGAGCCAGTGCAGGGATTGACAGAGGGGAGAGGCCGGTTAATAGTGAGGGGACAGGTGGATTATTCAGGCAGCAGAGTTTAGAATAGATTGGAAGTTTCGGGAGTGTTAGAAGGGAGGCCACAAAGCTAAAAGTTTCAGTAGTTAAGGCAGGAGACAATGAATGCATGGAGGAGGATTATATTTTTGAGTTGGAGTCAGCAGGAAGTGGAAAAGGCTTGAATATGTGATCAGAGTTAAGGATTACCCCAAGGCAGCGAGCTTGTGGGACTGGGGAGAGTGGGCAGCCATTGACTTTGATGGATAGGTCTGTTGATGGGGGGGGGGAGGGTTGAGTGAGATGGGGAATGATGATGAATTCTGTTTTGTCTATATTAAGTTTTAGACATTTAGCAGAGAAGAAGGCTGAAATAGCGGACAGACATTGTGAGATTCTAGTTAGTAGGGAGGTGATACCGATAGCCGTGAGACTCTATCAACTGTCTCAGGCTGAAAGTGTAGATGGAGAACAGCAGGGGCCCTAGGACTGAACCTTGCGGGACTCCGACAGATAGGGGGCGAGGTGAGGAGGTGGTGTGTGAGCGGGAGACACTGAATGTCCAGTATTTTAGGTATGACGAGATCTAAGATAGGGCCAAGTCTGTGATGGCAAGAGATGAGAGGGTCCACTGTAAGAAAAGCAGAGGACAGGTCCAGGAGGAGGACAGAGTAGTGTTGTTTGGTTTTGGCGGTTAATAGGTCATTGGTGACCTTAGTTAGGGCAGTTTCAGTTGAGTGATGTGGTCTGAAGCCAAATTGTAAGTGATCTAAGAGGGAGTAGGAGGAGAGGTGGGAGGATAGTTCTAGATGGACGTGTTGTTCCAGTAGTTTTGAGGGATAGAGAAGTGATATAGGGCGATAGCTAGACACAGAGGATGAGTCAAGGGATGGCCTTTTGAGGATGGGTGTGACTGAGGCATGTTAAAAGCTTGAGGGGAAAACAACAGTTCTTGTTGACAGGTTGAAAAGATGGGTTAGGGTTGGGATGAAGACTGTGGTGAGGTTTGGGATGAGGTGGGACAGGATCGGGTCGAGTGCATAGGAGGTAAGCTGTGATCTTGAGAGTAGAGCGGAAAGTTGATCTTCTGTAAAGGCAGAGAAGCTGGTTTTGGAGGTGAAGGGCTGGGTAATTATGAGGAGGGGTTATGGGGGGTTGAAGGCCAAAGTTTTCTCTGATGTTATCAATCTTCTGCTTGAAGAATTAGGCAAAGTCTTCAGCTGAGATGAATGGGGAGGGAGGAGGTGCTGGGGGACGGAGGAGAGAACTGAAAGTGTTGAATAACTGTTTAGGGATGTGAGACAGGGAGGATATGAGAGATGAGAAGTAGGTTTGTTTTTCTGCAGTGAGTGTGGACTTGAAAGTAGTGAATTATATGAAATTGAAGTAGGAAAAAGAAGTTGGCTACTTCCGCCTCACTGGACTAGTTATTGTCATATTTGCAATTTAGGACTTCCAGATAGTTAATAAAGATTGTTGATTTCTAATGGCGGCCTGATTGGTTGATCCTAAAGATCTGAACTGCGTTTTTTCAGTTTTCGTTGCCAATTTTGTTGATTCTCCAGACCACAGATGAAGTGGCTTCAGTATAACACACTCTGGAGTTGACGCCTGCATACATATCAGACACGACACCGCAGCAGCCCCTTCCCACACACATCTACCGCCAACAGAGCATTACATAAAGACTAAGAGCAGCGATTGCAGAGCTCAGAAAAGCAGGATTGCGTTGTGGCAACACATGCCTCGCTATTGACAAACACTCCCTGCATAGTGCGCCGGGAGGGGGTCCCAAAATGGGGGGCCGCGGATCTTTACATTACTGAAATGTTCTTGAGCGGCTGACAATTTACCGTAATGGAGAAGTGTCTTTTCTAGAGCGCCGAAAGCAGCACAAATGGATGCAAATCACAGCGATCTTTTCATTGTTGTCTCCTCGCAGCTCCACTTTCCACTGAGCCACAAACTCTTATATAATCGGTGATTTCTAACTCTCTCATTTTAGGAACAAAGGGGAAATGCATCTCAATCGGAAGTTTAGCTTGGCGCTCTTTAGTCTGCGTTCACACGTTGTTTGCGCAGGACAGGCACGGGTATCATTTTTACCGGGATTTTTTTTTTTAAACTGTTCAACATATGGGAAAATCACAGATGAAAAGTTGATGGTAAAAACGGACACACGGACCAAAAACTGATGACAATAAAACATTTTAAAAAAATTCTTATTGGCATGAAAAACAATCACAGACCTGCGAATGACAGAATTTTTCCAACAAGGTTTTGATGCAGCGGAGTGTTTGTTTTTGTTTGTGTGCATTTCCATTGCAAAAAAAACCCCATCCAAAGCGGAAGAATGCATAAAAATAAAAATCTTTTTTTTTTAAATGCAGGAAAAAAAAAAGACATTCACTAGGAGAAGCATTTTTTTCTGTAGATTTTTTGCATGATATCTTCACCAAAAACCCTTGTTCAGAACATGGCTTCTTTCTTTTCAGGTTGCAGGCCACGTGTTGGTATTACAGCTCAGCTGCATTGAAATGAATGGGGTTGATCGCAGTACTGCTTACAAACTGTGGACGGGGTGGCACTGTTTTTTGGAAGATGTTTTTCTATCCAGGAAAAATAATAAACCTTAAAGGGCCATCCCCTTTAATGTTATCTAATATATAGGTATAGGTATATATCGGTAACTCATGGCTGCACCCATGTCACCTGGTTACACTCCTGAGCGCTTCTTACATATGTGACGACACCGGCCGAGAGGATCGGTTTGGTGCTATTACTCCTTGTCATAAAGCGCTGATGTATTCACATCCCCCCACGAAGCACAGCGGGGGTCTCACCAGCTGAGCTAATGGCAGGTAATACTATAAAGTATACAACCATCAGGAACCACAGAGGTTCATTTTTAAGCTTTTAACGAGAAAAGGCGCAATATTAACTCTTCAAGCTGTAGTCAAACTGGAAAAAAAAAAAAGTTTATGGCAGATTATACAATCATTTTTCTATCAGTTTTAATTTTAAAGAAGATATCTTAGTTGTGCTCCTCTGCTATTCCTCCTGGGAAGGTATAAATAAATTGACAAGTGGGTGTCATCATTTCTCATATCAGAGAGCTACTGTATGTCTGACACTTGACTCTGTGAATGGGTGCAAACTATTAACAAGGAAAATTATCTCTCTCAATTGTCAATGTATTCCTGAATTTCTTAGAGGAGCAACAGAGGAACTTAAAAATTTTGGCGCATCGTTTTAGTCTCCATTATTATTTTGCAGGAAATGCAACCATATAGGATGTCAGTAGAGCGGACCGTCGACATGCCTTACTATCACATACGGCGCCTTCTAACATAATAATCTTTATTTCTAATAATAATAATCTTTATTTTTATATAGCACTAACATATTCCGCAGCGCTTTACAGACATTATCATCGCTGTCCCCAATGGGGCTCACAATCTAAATTCCCTATCAGTATGTTTTTGGAATGTGGGAGGAAACCGGAGAACCCGGAGGAAACCCACGCAAACACGGGGAAAACATACAAACTCCTTGCAGATGTTGTCCTTGATGGGATTTGAACCCAAGGACTCCCGCGCTGCAAGGCTGCAGTGCTAACCACTGAACCACCCAGCCGGGGCCCTATTAAAATCCAGGGCCCATGTGTGACTGCTGCCTCTACATTCAGAGATGTGATTTACTTTGATTTATTGTCATTATTGATCAGATCTGCGCCCCACACAATTACCAGGCCAACGAACTTCCATTACTCTCAGTAGAAGTATGTGACCCCATTGATGTCATTGATGTCATGTGCTTTGGGCAGAGTTAAATACCGTATGTACGTATGAAATCGTATGGCGGCTCACATCCTATGGGTTCTTTTAGTCAAGCACTGGATATTATTAGATAATTAAGACTGCAGCAGACGTCCTTCATAAAGCAGAGCGTATAGACAGATCAATACCCCAACCTTACTTCATTTATTTTATCACTGCAGCTTGTTGGCATACTTAATCCTGTATCCTTAAAAGATGTATTTTAGAAGTGGGGGTTCAAACTCTAAAAACTCACTTAATATAAAAAATGTGGGCTCTGCAAGCAAAAGCAACTTTAGGGGTTTTTGTGAAAGTGAATGTGAAGTGGTAATATTCCATGTTCTAGTATTAGCCTTATATACTGTAGGGATCGAGCGTTGGCTTGGTCAGTGAGTGTGTCCCCTCCGCTTGATATTAAGCTGAGATTGTACTGACAGTGCGCTGACGTTAGAGCCGCCACCTGCCTCTTTCAAGCACTGGGGTTCAGTATTCTTTCTTTCCAAGCAGCAGATGTCTGGATATCGCACGTGAGATGAGGAGCAAGTCATGAGCTAATTGAATTAACCGCAGTTCTGCTCTTGTCGCCGCTCTTTGCATCAATGCTGCGTTGTGGGACTACGCAAATATATACCTGCTCCCGTAGGATCCTCCGCTCCATCAAGTTGTCCATAGAAAATGTAGTACAATGGAGCACACAATAGCCGACGAATGTCATAGAATATACAAAAGAAAAGCGCCAGGAGAGAACTTGACACATCCAGGAATTTTCTACAAAATAAATAAAAAATGTGCCCAGAATTTTCCACTTTTTTTGATATTGCAAAGTAGTTTTTAAAGGGTAATGCCACCTGTTCTTAAGCTATTGTCCTATTTTGTGACCGCATCCTCCACCAAATGTGAGAGCTTTTAATGATTGGCAGAAGACTACTTTTTTTTATTTTATTTATTGCAAACTCATTCAAAATTGGTCACAAGCTTTATTATAAAATATAAACCCTAGTGCCTAACTATACGTTATGGCACCCTATCTGTCCAGGCTACAGTCTACAACCCAGCACCCCTGCGGTGGTGGCACGGCTGGTCTCTCCCCAAGCAGTCTGTCAGGAAGAAAGTTTAATACACTGTTAATAGCTTATCAGTGCAGCTTCTGCTGTGGAGACTGGTTCAGAACCTTTGGTGACATCATGATCATGTCACCACAGGTCCAACACTAACCCTAAGTAAGAGATTTTGCACCCCTATAAAATTTGGTGCCCAGGGCTACCACCCCTGTGGCCCCCCAACAATACGCCACTGGCATTTCTAAAAGAGACCGTAGCCAAAGTTGCCATTTTTTATTTACGGCCTAAAGCGGCCGTGGACACCGCGCTCCTCCGGTAATGACAAGGTTACTTTAAGGCAAAGAATAGGAGAATTAATCTCTGGTTTTAAAAGGCAGAATTCCTATTAATCAGAGCTTTTCCACAAACCTAATCACAGCAAATCCTGCATAATTTATCTGCTCAACATCATGAGAAACAAAAGGCCAGTACTTAGCATCTTGTGTGTTAAACTGCAAAATCAGTCCCTCGCTCCAGCCGCTGACCTTGGCTTCTCCGCGACGACATTCGGAAACAAATTAATGAACACGGCCTGATGAAACCAGGCTGAGGTGTAATTAGTAAGCAAAGAATTATGGGTGGGAGCCGGCACAGGCGCTCTCCTCTGTCTGCATGAGTGGCTGCGGCACAGAGTTTATGCAAATTGACATATTATTTTTTTGCTTATAATACCTGCATTTTTTATGACTTTTGGATGTTTTGGAGCCGGGGTATTCGGTCGTCCTATAATGATGACCTTGTTTGGTAATGCTAAAAACTAACACTGGTCATAAGCCTCAAATTAAAATAAAAAGATATGGGAAACTCTAAACAATTTTTGGTATCCATAGAGCTAGGCTGGGGTGCAGCCAAGGCGCTGAATGCCAAGTTACCTTTGCATTCGCCAAAGTAATTGGAAACAAGGTCATGGGCAGCAAAGAGTACTTCTACCCCCAGTGATTATCTGACTGTGGAGTCTGGCTGCTGAGACCCCGGGGGCCCAAAATCCCCTGTGAGAATAGAATGGATATGACCATGTGTGACCACCATTTCTGTAGACTGTGAATAGAGTAGTGGTTGTACATGGTCACTACTTCTCCATTCACACAGCACCCTCCATTCTCATAATTGCTGGGGGTCCCAGTCGTTTGTTCTCACCATTCCTTCATTTACATTTAGCCCCTCGTGTTTGGTGAGGGGGGCCAGACCCTAGAGATCATACAAGATCCCTACCATTTCATTCACATTGGGTTCCCCTGTCCTAGTGATTGGTGAGGGTCTCAGAAGCCAGATCCGTAGCGATCATATGGAGCACCCGCTAGGACCGTGGGGTACTTGGTACTGGGTTGGCACAGTTCTTAAAGTGGAAGTCACGGCAGCAGTGACCCGGTCCGTGGTCCTGGGCGTCCAATAAAAGGGGACCAAGTGTAGTGAGAAATAATGTCTAATGTAGTAATGTTCGTGACGGCACCTGTGGTACTCAGCCAGGGGTGGCTGACGCTGCTTAAAGGGATCTGCTGGGGCCAATGGTAATGCATCTTAGATAGTTTTGCTGCCAACAGGTGGAGCAGAGGCCCCAGGGCTACCAGGACAGTCTAAGAGGGGTTGTAGATGTTTAGGTGCAGGAAAGAATTGGAGGACATGGGGTTGTAGTCTCTTTACCTTTCACTGGTGGAATTGCAGTGCAGGGCACAGATTACAGGTGATCTTGAAATCCGGGCAGCCTGGAAGCGGTTTGGAATCCCCCTAGCCAGGTGGGGTTGGAAGCCTTCCCTTCTGTGCTGTATTCTAGGTTCTTGATGCTTTAGCTTTCCTCAAGTCCCTCTCTCAATCTGTCCCTCAAGTGGAACACTACCCGCATGGCAGACAGCTCGAGCCTTTCTACAGGTGTCCCTTCTCTCGTGGTGGCTCCGGGCTCTAATATGCTGCTGTGCCTTCGGGTGTCAGTTCTGGCCAGGATGTAAAAATAAACCCGGCACTCAACTTATGGTGAATCTCTTGGGATTTATTAACAAGAGAGAAGATAAACGTTTCGGCCAATATTGGCCTTCCTCAGTAACTATGTACAAAATAACAAAGAAAACAATATGAGTTAACATCACTCGAAAAAAGGAAAACAAAGTATGTACACAAACAAAAAGATACGGTCCTGTGAGGAGTATATATTATACTATAACACAGAGTTCAAAAGTCACAACACAATAGGTTATGCACAAAACAAAACAATGGCCAGCATCTAGCAGGGAACAAAGAAATGGTATAACATAATAATGAAAATCCCAATGCACTGCTAAGTGCCATATGGGAACAAAGAAAATGTACAATTGGGAAACAGTTCTGGCCAGGAGACCTACAATCTCCTGCCCTCCAATTTCTGCTGTTGGGCATACTGTTCCCAAACAACTACGCACTCCGGTGTCCGGTTTCTTGAGCTCAGACCGGGAGTGAGCCCAATCGCACCTCCACTCCAGTTTCTCTCTCCTCCTGTGCTTCCTCTCCCTTCACTGTCTCACACAGACTAACTCCTCCCCCAGACCAGAACTTATAGGGAAGCTACCCTGAAACCGGGTTTAGAGCTCCCCCTTCTGACCTGGAGTCAGGAAAGTGTTGTATGCTTGTGTTACCTGTTAAGGGAATCCCTTCTCGCTTCCAGGCATGGCATCACCCTCCCTGAGAGGCACGCAATACCACTGTGGCATCCAGATTCCTGGGGTGCCACACATACATTTATCATCTAATACTAGTCTTGGATTTGGCGAGCTCTTCATTGACCAGCCACACTGGTCCGTTGGGGCTGATAGTGCTCAATCCATAAATGGGAACACTCAGCTCTCTATGAGGTAGCCGGCTCTTCTGGTGGGGGTTTATCTCCAGAAAAAAAAACAAGAGGATCGACCAATGGCCATATCCTTCTCTCACCCGGCTCCAAATGTCTGGGAGAGTGGGGAAGCCAGTATACAAATTAGACTGTCAGAGAGTTCGTCTAAGTTGTTTAGTACTGGAAACATTAATAGACCCGTACTTAACCTTCACACATACAGTGAATGGAGTTGGCCCACAACAAACATTTATGCCCGATTGACAGAATAGGTGGTTTATGTATGATCGCTAGTGGTCCGAATCGAAGGATCCCTCCGATCCTGAGAACGAGGGTTCCATGTTCCCCATTCAAATGTTGGGATGACCGCTCATACACACTACCGCTCCATTCATTGTCTAACGCTCATTATAAGCCAATGAGGCCCCATTATTATGGACAGACCTGGCCAAACCAGTTGGGTTCTGTAATAAATGGAAGCCACGGCACACATGAGAACCAACCCTGGCACAAATCCTCCCAGTCACGGGTGTGAATTTCAGTCGTTTCCCATTTTACCCGAGTGCTTGATTTCATATCCCAGGGAAGATGGAAGAGTAACACTGCGATGAAGGGCGACACGGGGGAATCTCCCAGTAATTAGCGACTTCATGACTGTATACAGAACGTCTGTGCTGTTTTATGCCCCACTGTAGCCGTTTCTACTAAGAGGGAATCTCCTCTTTAATTACTTCACATTTCTATTTCTGATATGGATGATTAGGGAAATGCATCTCACACTTCACACTTACGTATCACAAGCTTTCCCTGTGTTGTGAAGACAAGTAACGGAGACAATCTGTTTCTTAAAGTGCCATACCCTCGCTCTCAATTTGCTAAGCATTAACGATAAATTGTAATCTGTCTGAAAACATACCAGCAAGTGCTCTATCCTCCTGGAGCACCCACTATGGAGGAAAGGAAGAATTGGGCTCTTCAGACCAAGAGACTTTCTTTCTTGTTTCTCTTTTCTCTGGGTGATGATTAAGGGGCTTGAATGGTACCGTGCCCCATATAAATTCATAATTCCAAAATGGGGTATTTGGCAAAAAGGATTTCTAAACTAGACAATCGGATGAGTCTCATGGAGCTGCAGCAAATAGGTGGCCAGTGTAATTGGGAAGGATAGGTTTCTGATGGAACCATGGTGGATAGGTTTCCAGAGGCATTAGTGAGGATACATTCCCAGTCGGTTTTTGATGGATAAAGTCACCAGAGAACATCAATTATTGATGCCTGATCCTTGAGTGGAGCCAAAGCAGTTAGGTCCCTAGTGAAATCGAGAAGGATAGGTCTTTGGTGGAACCACTGAGAATAAGTCCTTTGTGGAACCATTGAAGATAGATCTCCAGTCAGTTAGGGGTGGATCGGTCACCAGTGTAGACACATCAATCTCCAAAGGAACCACAGCAGATTGACCCCAAGTGGAGCTTCAGAGGAAAGGTTCCCTGTGGAATTGCATACGATAAGTCCACAGTCAAGTTTTGATAGGTTGCCAGTGGCACCATAGAGGAATGGTCTTCAGTGGCAATGTCAGAGGAAAGGTTCCCTGTGGAATTGCATACGATAAGTCCACAGTCAAGTTTTGATAGGTTGCCAGTGGCACCATAGAGGAATGGTCTTCAGTGGCAATGTGAAAAATAAGTCCTCAGTCAACAAATCATGGGTCTGAAGAGAAACCACAGCTGATAACATCATCAGATGATTCGGAAGGAAAGTACACTGGAGGAACCAGTAAGCATGGAATCGGTGAGGAAAGGACCCCAATTAGCTTGTGATGAATAGGTCTCCAGTGGAATCGAAGAAGACTAGTGACAGATGAGTCTTCAGAGGGACCAAAGTCTAGATCTGTGAGCGTTAACATGTCCATAATTTCAGTGTAAGGGTACGTTCACATTAGCGTTGCGCCGCCCTGCGTCGGCGACGCAACGCGCGACGCATGTTAAAACGCGCGCAAACGCGCGCAAAAACGCGCGCGTTTTGCGACGCGTGCGTCGTTTTTGACAAAAATCGGACGCACAGAAAATGCAACTTGTTGCATTTTCTTGCGTCCGACGCTAGCGTCGGAAACGACGCACGTGGCGAAAAACGCCACCCAAAAAACGCACGCGTCCCCTATGTTAAACATAGGGGCGCGTCGCCGCTGCGTCGCCGCTGCGTCGCCGACGCAACAGCGGCGCAACGCTAATGTGAACGTACCCTAACATGGCAGTGGCATGCAATATGGCAGCCATTACAATCAAGGCGTCATCAGCTTACGTCCTACTGAGGCCTCTAATAAAACCCCCCTAATATGGCAGCAATTATTATTCACTTAACCTAATGATGAACCTTCAAACAAAAGAAAAAAAGTCGTGCTGCACAGCCTCACTCCTTTCAGCGAAACAATTGCGGTGAGTAGAAACAGTCTGACTTCAGCGTTGGAGGTGCTCGCATGGAAACCAGATACACATGTCATGAATATAAAGAAGAATATGCGGCAGCACTCACCCAACTTCGTGTGGTCCAGTTCTTTATTTAAGACATGAAAAAATACAGCTTCACGGCCCGAGGGAGTGCAGATAGGGGGGGGGGGTGTGAGCAGGGAACGACGACGGCCGTTTCGCGCTGATCCAAGCTCTTCTACAGTAGAAGCGCTTGGATCAGCACGAAACGGCCGTCGTCGTTCCCTGCTCACCTCCCCCCTATCTGCACTCCCTCGGGCCGTGAAGCTGTATTTTTTCATGTCTTAAATAAAGAACTGGACCACACGAAGTTGGGTGAGTGCTGCCTAATGATGAACCTGCCTAGGTAAGAAGCGATACATCCATTCCCCCTACATAACATAATTTGTAAAGATAACTAGTCCGTTCTGCCATTCCGGGTTCTGGGAAAGCTGACTGACGAGCTCTGCAGGAGCGGAATTAACGGCAATTTTGATCACACAGATTTTCCATAGAAATACACTATGAACAATTTCTGACTAGAGCAAAAATTATTTTGGAGATTCAACCCCAAAATGTAGAAAAATAATTACCGTTTTCCCAAACAATCAGGGCTGCGGAGGAAAGAAGGCAAAAGTGAAACCATAGTGGTGAAATGAGGGCTCCTCTTCAATGCGGCACAGCTGGACCCCACAAATGTCCAGCAGGAGCGCGGCCTCTTCTCACAGCGGTGCGCCAACTCTGCTAGATTAATGGCGGGAGTAAGAGCGTCGGTTGCTATGGATACACGAGACCTGTCAGTTGTTTTGCCAAGCGATTTCATGTGGAAACCATTTTTAGGGATGTACAAGGTGTGCCTTCCAAAAACACAGCTGGATCGATACTCGCCATGTGGCATTTTTATGTAGGAGCCGAAAATAGCACGTTCACTTTTATAATACAGTTACAATATTTTACCGCTGGCGAATCATATAACACACATTTGTTCACTAATGTACTGTACTTTGTCCGAATGTACAGAATGAGCAACGGATGCCAAAGAAGAAGAGTCACACCTATCCGTGGCACATGAGCAGATCCATAGATAGAGCAAGGATATGTATATGATAGAATTCTGGCTTCCTTCGGCCACCACTAGGGGGAGCACACTGCATACAGTGGGATTATACAGCTTAATGTTAGTAAGCATGCAGTGTGCTCCCTCTAGTGGTGGCTAGTTTATCCTTCTTTTAGGGAATTGGAGCCCTCTTGCATAAAAATAGAGCTCTGGCTGCTAACAAAAAAAAACAAAAACGAAAAAACAAGATACAATTTTTACACATTCCGAAGCTGCATTTACAATAGAAATAGTCGGCAAAGCTGTTGTCAGTAATAACTTATCTACAGAATAGTTCTACCGATATCTGATTACCGTACGATGCCTGAAATAAATAAATCACTAGATAAAGTATTGCACAGGCACTGAACAAGCAGGTCATGCTGGGAGATTGCCTTTAAGTGTGGTTGGTCTTTCCTTATTGTGCAGGACCAGCAATGGTGGCAGGTCACACGACCTCTATGAGACGAGCTGCCCCGCTACCATGCTGGCATCAAACCGCTTCTTCCAACATCCGCTGGATAATTTGTATGGCGCAGGCTCACTTTGCGGTAGGTGATGGCCGTTTCCCACATTATAGCTAGCTCTGATCACAGCAGTTTAACTCCTTAGATGCCGTGGTCACTGTACAAAACAGCATTCTAGTAGTTAGATAGAGGTCATCTGTCACCTCCATTGGGCAACATTGAGGGAACCTAATGGGTTACTTAATGGCACCAGTTCGGGCCACTGGATTTCTATCTACGCTCCCGTGTTAAGAAGTTTTCCAGGACTTAGATATTGAAGACCAGCGTCGCCCCCGCGGATCAGCTAATACCTGGTGTTGCAGCGGGAACTCCAGAGTGCCACAATCTATGTAGTGGCCGTTCTCGGGTACTGCGGCACAGCGGCCATTGAGTTGAATGTGGACCAAGCTGCACTCATGGCTCTAGGTATTTGCCGACTAGTGCTAATGCGGAGTATCAGGCCCCCATTCATCTGATATTGATGACGTATCATAGCTTTCAGTCCTCCATTCAAAATCAGTAACAGCCCCCGGCCCCACCCGCCGTGCGCCATTTATAATACATGTGTCTTCTTATGTAGTAGACGGATCTTCGGGCCCCTGATGCTCCAGGTCCAGCACAGTGACCCAGCCATAGTCCCTGATACACAATGTTACAGGCTGGATAATACATCATTGATGGGAACAGATATTCGTCCATGTCTGTATTAAGCCGCATTCACCTCTCGGGCTGATTAATATGGGAGATCTGTTCCCGGCAGGAATTATCCAGTGGAACGGTTTCATTCCGCATTTTCTATTTGTTATATTTTGGTTAGTAATTGAATTACTCTGACATCTTTCTCACTGGTGCACTGAGGCAGACCCCGGCGTTCAGCGTGAAAAAAATAAATAAAGATGAAATGATTATAGAAGATGGGACAGCGGCGGCGCAATATAAGATATATTAATTCCCGCCAGTCTGACCTATAGCTGCGAGCAGGAATGATATGTAAGCAACTTTCATACTCCTAAAACAGTTGAAAAAAAGTTTTGGAGGTTACAGCTCTTAATTTGACAGCATTTCTTTTACTGTGTCCCCATGACAAAACTTCCTGCCTTGCCCCATTTGAGTTCAGCACTATCATTGCAGCACTGCATGAATCAAAGTTACTATTTCCAGCAATATCTACACACAAACGCTGCTTTTCAGGTCCAATTCATCATATCTTATCAGAAAACATGTTCAATAAGCCACATCTCCTCCCTCTCCCACCCCCCCCCCCCAGCTGGGGGAAGGAGAACTAGGAGAGGAACAGAGACAGTGCTGCTTTATAGTAAGTGTTTTATTTCACCCCAGAGCTAGACAGAAGAGCAGGAATTCCTCATTTCTCTGTATAGGAGACATCAGAGCAGCTAGTCTCTACCCACTAGCTCAGAGACAACTGAAAAGTAGAGACAGAACCACCAGAAGGGAAAACTGGTGAAAAATGCTGGACACAAGTCATATAATGTGCAGAAATAGTGTTATTCCACATGACGGCTTATTCTGAAAATTCACTTGAAATGAACGGTATGCTTTAAACACTAAACTTTTGTTAAAAAAAAAAAAATGTAGGCTTCCTTTCAGATTGGTAATCTTATTCTTAAAGTAATCTCAGCTGGATACAGAGATCCAAATTCCTTGCAAAAAAACCTTTACTGCAAATTCCGTTTGCTTGCAGCCACCACAAGAGGGAGCCGAGGAGCTGACTGCCTACAGTTTATACATTGCACTCCATATTAAAAGTGTATGCAGCTCGCTCCTGAGCGCCATGTAGTGGTGGCTGTAGGTAATGCAGCATTTCATAATGTCAATGACAGGGATATGGGAAAGGAATCTGACTATTATAGAGATATATTAAGAAAATAATCAGCACAGAATATTGCACCAAAATCATAAAATAAAGATTTAAATTCACTACATGGACAAAAAGTGTTATATATATTAATCACCCAGCGCGTTGGCATCAGTGAAGGCTGCGTTGGCTGGAGTAGGATCAGTACGGGGAGTGCAGAATTGGAACAGATATCTGGGTTAATGTGGGAACCGCAGATAAGAACTGCCTCATTCTGTACTTCTATCTGGGGAAATGCTTCCAAGACTTTACTAATTACAATTCAATATGCATCAAACAATCTCCTCCATCGTGCCAGGGATCGGAGAGGTTCCCACGCTACCGGCTGGATGTTGACACAAATAAAGGACATTAAGTACAACTCCGACTTCTGCGCCGTCCATTTGAGGAGCGGAAATTCTGTCCTGATTAATCTCTTGATATCTGTGATTGGAGTTCAGATTTTCCGATACAGAGCACTAGATTTGCAACCAATGTTGCGCTACTTTCCGCCTATTAAGTTTAAACCGTAAGACTACGTCCACTTATCGACGCTGGCGCACACTCAGAGAAGCTACACATTTGTGCAACTTTTTAAAGGGACAGTTTCCACCAATATAGTGCTATATAAATGGGTACCAGTCGATAAATCGAATAGAGATGGACTTCCCCTTTAAGTCCTGAAACATGAAAATAATAATAAAGCCAGTGTCTCTTTTTTTGTGTCTTGCAGGTCCCCCTAGTGTTTCGCTTGGGAATTACCCCACTTCTGCCTCCATGTTTCTCCCGTGGGGTGATAGCACTAGTGGAAGCGGCACCGTCAATGTGTGACCCAGTTACAACTGCATGGCCGATCCCACCAATCATCATCTTCCTCCCTGGAATTTTGCATTCATTCATATGAATGTGTCTAATATTTCAGGTAGGTTCTCAGACACAGGCAAAGTGTAATAAAAGGTCTGTTCGTGCTAAATATAAGCACTTACACTTATGCAGATGTATACTTTTGTTCCTCGGGGGAGGTACTGTGCAGATGCAGATACTCTGCTCAGTTGTCAGGTCTATGGTGAATGGGTTCCTTTGCATTCCTCTTGGTGGCTGCATTTTCCACAAACTTTGCTTAAATTAATATTCCAGGCCAATAAAAAAAAACTATGTAATATACCTTATCAGAGAAATCTGCTTCCATCTCCACTTATCCTTCTTTCCCTTCCCTCTGCTCCTGAACTCATCATCCACTCTGGACAGTGAGGCAGAAAGCTCAGATCCATCTTCCTCAGAGAAGACTGATTACCCATTATATTCTGTGGAGAGGAGGATAATGCAACAGAGTGAAGAAAAAAAGCAGAGGGAGACACAAAAAGATGGTGCCGAGCTTTCTAACAAGTCTTTCACCTCACTGCAGAGCTGGATTCACATCTACACTGACCACTACTGCTGGGTAATTTACTCCTGGCTGCTGCTCGTCTGCGGGTGCTAAAATAGTAATTAACAATGAGAATCCATTGCTATATAAGGGAGACAGAAAAACAGTTTGTCTCCTTCCATCGGCTCAGAGTGGATAACAATTTAGAGAGAGGGCCTGCAGAGGAGAAAACAGGTAAAAATGCAATTCATTCAAGTGGCAGGGATGACATTATTCCCCATGTACGCACAAAACAACTTTTTATGTAACGTTCAGTTTACAATGAAAATTCAGTTAAAAAATGATTTGAGAAAAATCAAAGAAACTGGAAAACCTGTATTTCAGCAATGAAATCTGCAGTAAAATGGAGGTGAATTATTGCATTATGTGCTGTAGAATATCCCCTGTAAACATTCTGCAACAGATATTGTACCTTTTTAAATAAGTTTTGCATAATTGTACGCGTTGGCGATTACAGAGTTAATTACAAGCTGTTGTTCCGCTAGCCTAAAGGACAACTCCGCCTGGATTTAGTGCTTAATAACGGTTCAGTTTTCTTCCTTTTATCTGTACATGAAAGCCGGCGGAGTCCCTGGTGATGTGATGAAAACGTATTTCACCGGATACCAGGATCGGCAGCAGCGGCCTCCCCCTCCCGGCCTTCCTAATGCACCACTGTGAGCACACAGCTCCAGTATAGGGGAAAGTGGGGGGACGCTGTGCCAAAGAGGATCGATATTGTAGCATAGATTTGGAGGTGGTGACTTCCTCTGTATTTGGCTTTTTTAGGTAGCGTTTGATCCTACCTGACCTTTCCGTTTATAGGCTTATGGATCGGGAAAGGTTTGTCTGAAAAAACAGGATACGGTCCCATCACCGATAGGTTGCCTATTCGTGGCTGATGGGCACACACAAATTGATCAAATCTGTACATCAGTTTTATAGTCTATATGGCAGTAATGCAGTTTTCTTATCATATATTCAGTGTTTGTACATATCTTGGCTCTTACAGGGTAATGCTTTGATTTTTGATCTTTAGATATACATAGATGATAAATAGCCATGAGATATAGATGGATATAGACAGCAAAGAACTTACATTTAGCCCACATTTCAAATTGTAAATGTTCCTTTAAAAGTATCATATGGATCGGCCTACAAGCCACATCCGGCCCGCGGACTGGGAGCAAAAGGGCTGGAAATGGAGATCCACGGGCCACATACACTGTGGCTGCCCTCCCTTCCTCACTCTGTGTAACCAGTATTCACATTCTCAGGATGCAGATACCAGGTGGATATAATGGAGGACGTGGTTTGCTCCTTCTTCCACCATTTAGCCTATGCAATTGAGGATGCAGCAGGAGTAATGACAGCACTAGATCGTAACGGGCAGTGGAACATTGGTTTTCAATTTTTTTTTTAATTTTTAATTGTCATTCACTTTTGGGAGAATATGTAGGGCCATCTTACTGTGGGAGAGGGCTGTGCAGTCCGGCATGCTGTGGGAGAGGGCTGTGCAGTCCGGCATGCTGTGGGAGAGGGCTGTGCAGTACGGCATGCTGTGAGAGAGGGCTGTGCAGTCCGGCATGCTGTGGGAGAGGGCTGTGCAGTCCGGCATGCTGTGGGAGAGGGCTGTGCAGTCTGGCATGCTGTGGGAGAGGGCTGTGCAGTCCAGTCCAGCATGCTGTGGGAGAGGGCTGTGCAGTCCGGCATGCTGTGGGAGAGGGCTGTGCAGTCCGACATGCTGTGGGAGAGGGCTGTGCAGTCCGGCATGCTGTGGGAGAGGGCTGTGCAGTCCGGCATGCTGTGGGAGAGGGCTGTGCAGTCTGGCATGCTGTGGGAGAGGGCTGTGCAGTCCAGTCCAGCATGCTGTGGGAGAGGGCTGTGCAGTCCGGCATGCTGTGGGAGAGGGCTGTGCAGTCTAGAATGCTGTGGGAGAGGGCTGTGCAGTCTGGCATGCTGTGGGAGAGGGCTGTGCAGTCCGGCATGCTGTGGGAGAGGGCTGTGCAGTCCGGCATGCTGTGGGAGAGGGCTGTGCAGTCCGGCATGCTGTGGGAGAGGGCTGTGCAGTCTAGAATGCTGTGGGAGAGGGCTGTGCAGTCTGACATGCTGTGGGAGAGGGCTGTGCAGTCCGGCATGCTGTGGGAGAGGGCTGTGCAGTCCGGCATGCTGTGGGAGAGGGCTGTGCAGTCCGGCATGCTGTGGGAGAGGGCTGTGCAGTCTAGAATGCTGTGGGAGAGGGCTGTGCAGTCTAGAATGCTGTGGGAGAGGGCTGTGCAGGTCAGCATGCTGTGGGAGAGGGCTGTGCAGTCCGGCATGCTGTGGGAGAGGGCTGTGCAGTCCGGCATGCTGTGGGAGAGGGCTGTGCAGTCTAGAATGCTGTGGGAGAGGGCTGTGCAGTCTAGAATGCTGTGGGAGAGGGCTGTGCAGGTCAGCATGCTGTGGGAGAGGGCTGTGCAGTCCGGCATGCTGTGGGAGAGGGCTGTGCAGTCCGGCATGCTGTGGGAGAGGGCTGTGCAGTCCGGCATGCTGTGGGAGAGGGCTGTGCAGTCCGGCATGCTGTGGGAGAGGGCTGTGCAGTCCAGCATGCTGTGGGAAAGGGATGTGCAGTCCGGCATGCTGTGGGAGAGGGCTGTGCAGTCCGGCATACTGTGTGTGTGAGTGCTGTGGGAGATCATAATGTGGGGGGCATCACTCTGTTTTTGGTGGCTGTGAGGTATCATACTGTGTGGGGAATCTGGGGCGGTAATGATGTGTCGGGGAGCCATCATACTATGTGGGGGTGAGAACACTGTTTTGGGGAACTATGGAAGATCATTCTATTATATTATGTGGGGGGCTGTGGGGTCCCTTATACTGTGTGGGGGCTGTGGGTACATCATACTGTGTGGGAGGCTGTGTGAACATCACATTGTTTTTGAGTGAGCTATTGATGAGGGTACAGGGGCTGAATAACAGGAGCAGTACGATTTATTGCTTTTTATAAAGATTATAAAATCAGAAAATTATGGGGGCGTTTTATGCTCAGTAATTAGCTTCAAAATTGATATTAATATAAAGTAATATGTTAACATTATCAATATTGAAAAAAAAAATAATTGCAGGGTATTGGTTCCGCACTCCACAACAGTCACGGTCTCACATGTGGCCCCTCTGGAAAATGAAAAGCCCACCCTTGATATAGATAAATCTTACGTGTACATTTAATAGCAAATATTGCTGAACTGGCCACTTTCCAAGGTGCCTTACACTAGGAAACAAATCCTGCTGTGAGGAAGAGCGGATATTTTCCAACTATGATGAGCGGACTCCATACCTCCCCCTCCCTCATCTGTGCGGCAGTGAATGTCAGGAAAAGATGAAGGGTACAGGTCACGGACAGGGGGGCTTGTGATCCTCTGTACAAGTTCTCAGCTCAGGTCTCGGATACAGTAATAGCTGTTCCCATCGCCAATAAGTACGGCCTTTGGAAATGTTCTTTATCTTGAAGGAACTATGTTGTGCAGAGAGAGTCATGTATACCTCCGATGGAAAAACTCCAGCCCCATTGATGACCCACAGATGACACTGAGACACCAATATTGAAGTGAGCTAACAATATGTATGAGATGGAAGGTATAGGAGGGGCACTAGGGGTGCAGATCATCTATTGCACTCAGGTCTATATCTTGCCTTTTGTATGCCTGGAAACTTTAGGTTATCTCTAATCTGGACTTGAAATTTAAATTCAAAAGTTGATTTGTTGAAGGTATGTAGGAAAGGTAGAAGACCACCAAGAGAGTAGTAAGTGGCCCCTGACTTTTCACTAGTTCCTTATCCCCATGTGTCTTAGCATGCACAGAGGATCCATATATTTTAAAGTCTTCTGACAAAACCAGGTCCGTTCATGAAGTGTACTCTCCTTCATTCACTGGAGAGAAGTAAAGAGCTAATAATCTGTAGCAGAGGTTATTTCCCAAGTGATTACATGAGTGAGCAGGCGCGTAAATCCACTATAAACCCATTAGCATCAGAATGTATCAGTAAATCTGTGGGCTGAGGATTTACCATCTACAAAATAAATCACAGTATGCAAAATGTAATGTGCTACATTATAGGAAAAAATATTATTAGTAGTATAATTTTTCATAGTATTTTCTTGTATATACGGGCAGTATTATAGTAGTTATATTCTTGTACATAGGGGCAGTATTATAGTAGTTATATTCTTGTACATAGGGGCAGTATTATAGTAGTTATATTCTTGTACATAGGGGCAGTATTATAGTAGTTATATTCTTGTATATAGGAGACAGTATTATAGTAGTTATATTCTTGTACATAGGAGCAGTATTATAGTAGTTATATTCTTGTACATAGGAGCAGTATTATAGTAGTTATATTCTTGTACATAGGGGCAGTATTATAGTAGTTATATTCTTGTACATAGGGGGCAGTATTATAGTAGTTATATTCCTGTACATAGGGGCAGTATTATAGTAGTTATATTCTTGTATATAGGAGACAGTATTATAGTAGTTATATTCTTGTACATAGGAGCAGTATTATAGTAGTTATATTCTTGTACATAGGAGCTGTATTATAATTGTTGTATTCTTGTACATAGGGGCAGTATTATAGTAGTTGTATTGTACATAGGAGCAGTATTATAGTAGTTGTATTCTTGTACATAGGGGCAGTATTATAGTAGTTGTATTCTCGTACATGGGGGCAGTATTATAGTAGTTATATTCTTGTACATGGGGGCAGTATTATAGTAGATATATTCTTGTACATAGGAGGCAGTATTATAGTAGTTGTATTCTTGTACATAGGAGCAGTATTATAGTAGTTGTATTCTTGTACATAGGGGCAGTATTATAGTAGTTATATTCTTGTACATAGGGGCAGTATTATAGTAGTTATATTCTTGTACATAGGGGCAGTATTATAGTAGTTATATTCTTGTACATAGGGTCAGTATTATTATAGTAGTAATATTCTAGTACATAGGAGCAGTATTATAGTAGTTATATTCTTGTACATAGGAGCAGTATTATAGTAGTTACATTCTTGTATATAGGAGCAGTATTATAGTAGTTATATTCTTGTACATAGGAGCAGTATTATAGTAGTTATATTATTGTACATAGGGGGCAGTATTATAGTAGTTATATTCTTGTACATGGGGCAGTATTCTAGTAGTTATATTCTTGTACATAGGAGCAGTATTATAGTAGTTATATTCTTGTACATAGGGGCAGTATTATAGTAGTTATATTCTTGTACATAGGAGCAGTATTATAGTAGTTATATTCTTGTACATAGGGGCAGTATTATAGTAGTTATATTCTTGTACATAGGAGCAGTATTATAGTAGTTATATTCTTGTACATAGGGGCAGTATTATAGTAGTTATATTCTTGTACATAGGGGGCAGTATTATAGTAGTTATATTCTTGTACATGGGGCAGTATTCTAGTAGTTATATTCTTGTACATAGGAGCAGTATTATAGTAGTTATATTCTTGTACATAGGGGCAGTATTATAGTAGTTATATTCTTGTACATAGGGGGCAGTATTATAGTAGTTATATTCTTGTACATGGGGCAGTATTCTAGTAGTTATATTCTTGTACATAGGAGCAGTATTATAGTAGTTATATTCTTGTACATAGGGGCAGTATTATAGTAGTTATATTCTTGTACATAGGAGCAGTATTATAGTAGTTATATTCTTGTACATAGGGGCAGTATTATAGTAGTTATATTCTTGTACATAGGGGCAGTATTATAGTAGTTATATTCTTGTACATAGGAGCAGTATTATAGTAGTTATGTTCTTGTACATAGGGGCAGTATTATAGTAGATATATTCTTGTACATACGGAGCAGTATTATAGTAGTTATATTCTTGTACATGGGGGGCAGTATTATAGTAGTTATATTCTTGTACATAGGGGCAGTATTATAGTAGTTCTATTCTTGTACATAGAAGCAGTATTATAGTAGTTGTATTCTTGCACATATGGGGCAGTATTATGTAATTAAAGAAGACCTTGTCTAATGTGTTATATCTAGGCCGGACTCTTGTTTGCCACAGGCAAAGTCTTAAGGTAAGGAAAATAATGTACATAAACGATGAACGCTTTGACATAATAAATTCTCACACTGCCTTCCATAGGACTATGGATATTTCTATCCCTCGTGTACATTATCAGGTGGTATATTGCTGCTGTCTAGCAATAAATGTGGATTGTGTTGGGAAGGATCAGGAGCGTTATACCCATTACCTTGTCATGTTGGAGTGACATGTCTCTTGGCGTTACTGGTGCAGGACTATAAATAGTGTTCATTTGTCTGAGTGACAAGGACGGCGAAATGTGAGACACGGAATACAAAGCACAGAGGTAAATGTGACACCTAGAGGATCCGTCTCATAGGACAGCAGTCACTTCACGTAGGTTTATTATATATATGATAGAAAAAAAGTTTCCTAGTTTCAGCTCTTAAAGGGTTTGTCCAAATTTTTTTTTGTTAAAGAAATGTCCAAAAAAAACCAGGAGATGCATTAAACAGCCAGAAAATGTATAGTCGCCTGATTGATTGCTGCCACTACACCTCCACAGTGACAATATTCCTACCATATTCACGTGGCACTGTCCTCAGAACTGATGATCGGCAGCAGGGGTGGCACATGACGGCTGAGGCTGCAGCGATCACCTGACTGTACGTCCGCAATGACTGCAGCCATGAGTGACTGGTGAGATCTCCAAAGCTGTGAATAGGGGATAACGTTCAATCCTAACTGGAAAGAGACAATGGCATCTGAGCAGGTGGGCACAAGGAGTGGGCAACCCGTGTGCCACCACACGAGCACTGCAGTGTACAAATATAGGTCTGATAGAAGTGGTGCCGCCTAGTAAACGCCTGAAGGTTTTGTTTTCTTGCTTTTTTTTTTATCTTTCTGGCCCCACCTCATCCGCTTTTTATTGATAGACTTAGCTTGCCGAAATATTGCAATTCATCACGCCACCAATCACATGGTCATCTCCCCCCGATTGAGACTTGAAAATTGTGAAATCTTCATTTAAACTCCCCCCCCCCCCCCAAAGTATGAAAAAAATGGAAAAAGAAAGAAAAAATCTTCAGTTTTCTGTACAAAGTGCTTCATTATATAAAAAGGCATACCTTATTGACATGTCCGCAACAATTAAAGAGCGTTCTATAAAACCAGCAAATTATTTGTCCTGCAAAGTGAATGACGTAAAGAGGACAAGCTATGTAACATGCTACAATACCTGCTGTTGGTCACCTCCGCTCCCAAACAAAAGGATATAAGTAAGGTTCCATGCACCTCGCAAAGCACCAATAAAAAGTTCAGCTTGCTGTGCAAAGAAACTAACTAAAAAACAAATAAATGAGCCGGACTATAAACTAGCATATGTGCAAAGTGTTAGAGCATGTTCAAACTGTGGCCACTTTACAGACAAAACCCAAGTAAAAAAAAAAACAAAAATGAGCATATACCCTACAGCTGGTAAATAGTAATAGTACATAACAAAGGGAACTTAGTTTCCGCTGCTTAGATTAAAAAAAAAAAAACGCATAAAAGCATCCCACCACAACAAGGTGTACCCATCGGAAGTCATCATACAGTAGCTCTGCGGTCTGAAAAAATAATTTTTTTTTCCTTTTTTTTTTAGTGTTTTGTGCAGATATTAACATAAAATAATCACCCTGTCCTCAGTAGCGGTGCCCTTAGGGTAAGACACAGATTGGTTTCCAAACACTTTTCGCCACTAGGTGGCATCATGCTGGGGCTCAGGTGCTTAGGACAAGTTTTCAATGTCCGCACATCTACCAGTGCACTCTTCTGTATGATGCGCTTATAAATTGCCTTTTAGTGTATGAGCAGAATGCTCGCCTTACCTTGCAATGGACTTGAAAAGCATTGCTGCTCCCCGATGTCCTCTTTCTGTAAGCACTTACATTCTTTTGCTTCCTTTTTTTCTATGGAAATCTTCCAAGACAGAGAATGTTACTCCTGCCTGCAGCGCTCATATTTTACAGTCAGATACACAGCCCTATGCTGCACATACAGCCTTATGTAATCATACCCTTCCCTGTTGTGCGCTAAAAAAAGCACATCTCTAATGATGGACAAGAGGTTAATGGGAGCTGTACATAGGGGGCAGTATTATAGTAGCTATATTCTTATATATATGGGGGCAGTATTATAGTAGTTATATTCTTGTACATAGGGGCAGTATTATAGTAGCTATATTCTTGTACATAGGGGGCAGTGTTAGGGTATGTTCACACGTTCCTGATTTCCATCCTTTTTTTTTCAGGACTGTTTTTTTAAAAAACTGCAGCTCTTGGCAGAAAACGCAGGTCCTTTTTTGATGCGTTTTTTGATCCTTTTTTTGATCCTTTTTTTTATGCAGTTTTCTATGCAGAGTCTGTGTGTTTTCTAGGAAGTTTTTTAGGGTTAAAATGGCTGAAAATACCCTAACCCTACCCCTAACCCTAACCCTACCCCTAACCCTAACCCTACCCCTAACCCTATTCTAACCTTAGTGGGAAAAAAAAAAAATTCTTAATTTTTTTTTATTGTCCCTACCTATGGGGGTGACAAAGGTGTCATTTACTATTTTTTTTTTTTTTGATCACTGAGATATAACCTATCTCAGTGATCAAAATGCACTTTGGAACGAATCTGCCGGCCGGCAGATTCGGCGGGCGCACTGCGCATGCGCCCGCCATTTTGCAAGATGGCGGCGCCCAGGGAGAAGACGGCCGGACGGACGCCGGGTAAGTATAAGGGGGGGATATTAGGGCACGGGGGGGGGCATCGGAGCACTGGGGGGGGGGCATCGGAGCACGGGGCGGTGGGATTGGAGCACGGGGGGGCGGGATCGGAGCACGGGGGGGCAGCCACACTCCGCCCACGCACTTCCGCCCGCTTCCCCGCACTTCCTGCTGCAGCGGTTCGGCACCACAAACCGCAGTAAAACCCGCAGATATTTTTTTCGTCTGCGGGTTTTACTGCGGGTTTGACCTCACAATGGAGGTCAATGGGTGCAGAACCGCTGCGGCTCCGAAAAAAGAAGTGACATGGTACTTCTTTTTTCCCGCAGCTATTCAGCGCGGTTTTTTTTTTTATTTTCCGCATTGTGGGCACAGCAGTTCCTGTTTTCCATAGGGTACAATGTAATGTACCCTGCATGGAAAACAGCTGTGGACCCGCAGCGGGAAAATCGCGGCAATTCCGCAAGAAAAAAAGGATTGTGTGAACATGGCCTTATAGTAGTTATATTCTTGTACATAGGAGCAGTATTATAGTAGTTATATTCTTGTACATAGGGGGCAGTATTATAGTAGTTATATTCTTGTACATAGGAGCAGTATTATAGTAGTTATATTCTTGTACATAGGGAGCAGTATTATAGTAGTTATATTCTTGTACATAGGGGGCAGTATTATAGTAGTTATATTCTTGTACATAGGAGCAGTATTATAGTAGTTATATTCTTGTACATAGGGAGCAGTATTATAGTAGTTATATTCTTGTACATAGGAGCAGTATTATAGTAGTTATATTCTTGTACATAGGGGGCAGTATTATAGTAGTTATATTCTTGTACATAGGGAGCAGTATTATAGTAGTTATATTCTTGTACATAGGGAGCAGTATTATAGTAGTTATATTCTTGTACATAGGGGGCAGTATTATAGTAGTTATATTCTTGTACATAGGGGCAGTATTATAGTAGTTATATTCTTGTACATAGGGGCAGTATTATAGTAGTTATATTCTTGTACATAAGAGCAGTATTATAGTAGTTATATTCTTGTACATAGGGGCAGTATTATAGTAGTTATATTCTTGTATAGGGGCAGCATTATAGTAGTTATATTCTTGTACATAGGAGCAGTATTATAGTAGTTATATTCTTGTACATAGGGAGAAGTATTATAGCAGTTATATTCTTGTATATAGGGGCAGTATTATAGTAGTTGTATTCTTGTACATAGGGGGCAGTATTATAGCAGTTATATTTTGTACATGGGGCAGTTATAGTTTTGTATTATATTTTTGCACACTAGCAGTAATATGGTAATATTACTATATTGTATTGATAATTTTTTACATTAAATCCTATGCAGACACAAAATAGTTGATACTGTGAGATTACAGCTCGCAGTTTCCAGCAAATTCTATATGATGTGAAATGATCTCCTGATATATCCCGTGGACACTTGTCAGGGTCTCTAAGGTCAGGACCACCACTGTATATGGATTTTTCCGTTAATGCCATTCCGCGCTGCCCCCCTTTCCTACGGTTGTGTTTGCGGAGTGATGTGGACATCGTGTTTATCCATCTCGGAGCAGTGAACCAGCCTGAAATGCCGAAGAAAACTGAGCAGGATGCGGATCTGGACTGCGAGACCGGTCGAGCAGAATGGATCTGTCAAATGTCCTAACTTGCTCCTCAGATTGCAGACACTCAACAGCTAGAAGGCTACTGCCATCCGATGACCTATTTTCTGATACCGTTCACAGAAGGCGTTCATCCTCCGTGCCCAGGTATTGCTAGAGAATCACTGACTGCTGCCTGATTCACACTTTATAGGGTTAATATTGCATTGAACCAATATCCACTGAGCCCAAGAGCTAGCGCTCCTCATAGAGACGCTGGAGGCTCCTGCTCTTCAACTGCCAGACCTTCCTCTTTAGGGCTCGGTTTACATCTTGCGTTTTTGCTGCGTTTTTTTAATGCAAAGTTTAAGCTGGTTACAATAAGCAGGCTTTGCTTAGTTTTTGCTGCTTTTTTGCTTAGTTTTTACTGCGTTATTGTCATGGCACATTTGTATCTTGTGCATGGTGATAATGTTTAGTGCAACTCCCAACATCTGACATTATGTCTCTGTATAATCCAGAGACCATTAGACGATGAAGTCCCTGTTCCATATTAGCGACTCAATGATGCACACCGGGTGGTCCCGTAACACCTGGGTGATCCAGTAGCTTAGTGAGCTGAGTTCTGTCCCTGGTGATCTAGTGACTGAGCTTAAATACCCGCTATTGTCTTCTTCAGACAATAGTTTTTTTTGTTTTTTTTAAGCGTTGACCCAATTTCACCACTTAGTTACTAGATGAGTGTCCATCCCTGGTGGTTTAGTGGTTAGGAAATCAATGGTGATCCAATGAGTTTAATAGCAATCCTTGGTCACGTAATTGCATAGTGGCTATTTCTGATGATCTAGTAGAGATCTAGTTATGAAGCGGTAAAGTAGCCATCCCTGGTGGTCTAGTGGTAAGTAATCCAATGATTAAAACTTGGGTTATGCAATTAGATCACCATGCATAATCCTTGTTGACAACCCAATGATCATCCATGGCGTTCCTTAGGTTTGGTGCTAATTTCAGGCCATCCAGTAGCTTGCTAAGCATCCATCAGTCTTCCTGATGATCAGAAGGCCAAGTGTCCAGTTGACCCGATAACGGTCTCTCGTGCACCATGATTTGCTGATCCGATTTGCTCTACGCATGCCAATTATTTTGGCTACCTCATGTGCAACTGATTTATGAGTTGTAGCTGAACAAAACTTCCTCAACAATGTCATCCTGTTGGATCAGTCATCAAAAGTGAAATTACTAGCATGGCGCACAATGTCTCTGCTCAACCGCCTGCGGAGACTGGAATTGTGCATGTGAATACCAATCAGCCAGGCCGCCGAGCCCGTATTTTCACTGTAGAGGTAGCTGCAGATAAAAACAAAGCAAATATGTACACAAGGCCGGTAGACAGTGAAGTAACGAAGCGTCGACCATGGAAATGAAATTCTCTGGAATGATCCTACATAATTTATATTGGTGAAGCTCGGTTTTTCTGATACACAGCACCAAATCCCCTGCATAAACAAATTCTTAATCCCTAGGCTGCCACTAGAGGGAGCTAAAGAGCGTATGGCACAGAATAGTGTGCGGTGAGCACCCTCCAGTGGTGATTACAGGTAGAACGTGTAATATTATTTAAAGGGAACGTATCACGATATTTTTACTGTCCAAACAGCGGGCAGCATGAATCCACGTCCGGCTGCTTGATTGCAGCCAGGCATATTTCTCTCGGAGATGTTTCAGAGAAAGATCTGGCTGGAGCCATACTCAATGCCAGTGTGACAGCAGCTGCTGCAGGCCAATGTCTGCCATCTGCCTAGAGCCTTAAGAGCGATAATGACATTTCATGTGATCGGCTGTCCCGGGCCTAAGATCAAGTGTTCCATTTTCTTTTCATCAGTCAGCACGGTTTTTTTCTTTTCTTCTTAGAGCGATATAACTCGGGGAAAATACAGAACATTAGAGCCGTGTTTATTTTAAGGGTCACCGCTCTCATTGTAATTATCCATGGAGTTTATCTTATCAACCTGCAATAAGGAAATGGGCAGCAAATATTGCCATTTCAATCACGGAGCCCTTCTACACCGTGGGCTCCCCAATTTTAGCCAATATAGGAATCATAGTGGTCCACGGCAAACTTTGAGGCACAGCCCCCACTGAGAATAAAAAAAAAATGTATTTCTCCTTTTGTAGATTCTGCTGTACTGATGCATTTTTTGACGCGATAATACAATTTTTACTTAATGCAGCTGCCACTAGGTGGCGCTCAATGCAGATAATTTATACAGCTTGATAGGTGTGGATCTGCATATAGTGAGCTCCCCCTAGTGGGGTCTGCAGGTAGTGTCATGGTTCTCCTTGCACCATGGACAATTCAGCAGTTGCTCTTCTTGCCTTTTTGGTAACTGTATCAATGCAAAAAAAAGGGGTGGAATACTTAGCAATATTTTACAACCAAAAATCGGGTCATTTAGGTTTTTTTTTTGCGTTCTAAACATACCCACTTTCGGGCTGGGTGTGGATCTTTTTTTTACTCCGGTTCCTGTCCAGGCAAAATTGGAACTGTAGGTAAATAGGGTGACCTTCATAAACAAGACGGGGTGTATATTTTATCCCAATATTAAGGGGCAGATATTGACCTCCCGATTCTATTATTTTTCAGGAAGACACATTGACTGGGTGATAGAGTTCCCCATGGTCCTAATTTTTACAGGGGCATAGCTGCATATTGGACAGCAAAAAGGATAGGGGAATAACAAAAAAATCATGCCCAATTAGGACATTTTAGGGGAGTTTATGGGAAGTTCTGGGGAAGGGTTTAAAGGTTTATTCCCCTACCCATAAGACAGCGAGTAGCTTACTGATCGCAGGCGGTCCGAATGCTGGCAATGCTGGCCTCCATCAGACTCCCAGCCATTTTCCATCACTTAAAATTTGGGGAATAAGTCTTTAATTGGCCATAATTTGGTGATTTAAATATGGTAATTTTATATCGCTGTCTTACGAGACTTGGATAAATGATGTGAGGGGAATGAGTATTTAAGCATGATATTAAGTTTTATTACAACTTGACGCTCGATGGACGACAGACCCTGGAATGAAGCCTGATGACGAAGATTGATTCACTTACATAAAAATCATCTCCTGTAAATGCTGGAAAAAGCTTCATGAAATCCTATAATGTTTAAGATATAACGTTACACTCCATTCCTGTAAGACTCCTCAAGATGTCTGCTGAGACAGCGTCGCACCGAAACGAGGTCTCTGGAGAAAGGAGATCACAAAATGGAAAATGTTACCTCGTTATCAAAGGATTATCCATATTATTATCATCTCCAATATCCATTATAAAGCCTTAGAGGCAAAGAATGACCGAAAAAATTAGTAATCTGTAGCCAGGGCTATAAGGCGACGTATCGCACGACTATTGCAGTATCACATCGTGGCATCAAATCTAATGATTTTCATCCTATCTTCCTTGGAGATTTCTTCCAGTTCTGTGAGATTCCTGGGGCCTCTTCCATCCTCTGCTATTTTGAGGTCCACAGATTTTCAATGATGTTCAGATCAGGGGACTGTGAGGGCCATAGTAAAACCTTCAGCTTACGCCTTTTGGGGTAGTCTATTGTTGATTTTGACGTGTGTTCAGGGTCATTATCCATTTGTAGAAGCCATCCTCTTTTCACCTTCAGCTTTTTTTTTTACAGATGGTCTTATGTTAGCATCAAGAATTTGATGAAATTTCATTGAATCCATTCTTCCCTCTACCCGTGAAACATTCCCCATGTTATTGGCTGCAACACCACCCCAGAGCATGATTGATCCACCCTTATTCTTAATGGTTGGCAAGATGTTCTTTTACAAACGTTACCCCTTGGGTCCCGGTTAGACGCCTCTCACCCAGCCAAACCAGATCTCACACTTTGCACTGACGAGGGGCAGTACCCCGAAACAGTGTCTGCAAATTGAGATTTTGGCTTTTATCATAAGTCATGTGACAAGGCTCGATAGATAGTCAATATTGACTTTTAGGATTTCTACTTCCTATAGGTGGCACTGGAGTTCTAGTCCTCTTCCTCTCTGAAGAAACAATTAGCTTTTTTTTCTCCACACATACCTTTCATCCTTGTGGATAAATAGTTCTATTTTAACCTTATCGGTCCACAGGACTTGCTTCCAAAATGCATCAGGCTTGTTTAGATGTTCTTTTGCAGACTTCTAGAGCTGAATTTCATGGTAAGGACGCAGGAGAGGTTTTCTTCTGATAACTCTTCCATGAAGGCCATATTTGCGCAGGTGTCTCTGAACAGTAGAACAATGTACCACAACTTCAGAGTCGGCTAAATCTTTCTTAAGGTCTTATGCAGTCAAGCGGGGGTTCTGATTTGTCTATCGATCCTGCGAGCAGCTCTCACTGAAATTTTGCTTTGTCTTCCAGACCTTACCTTGACCTCCACTGTCACTTTTAGCTACCATTTCTTAATTACAATTCGAACTGAGGAAAGGGCACCTTGAAAACGCTTTGCTGTCTTCATATAGCCTTCTCCTATTTGTGGGCCTCCACCATTTTCAGAGTGCAAGAGAGCCGCTTAGAATAACCCATGGCTGCTGTTTTTTGGCACAAGGTTAGAGGAGGCTGGGTTCTTATAAATCTGGGAAATTTACATCACCTGGCCTTTTCTAACGATGATAGTGAAAAAGCCATAACCCTAACAGGCTAATTAAGTTCTGAAACCTTGGACAAAGTTATCTGAGCACACAAATCTCCAACGGTGCCCAAACTTTCAATCTTTAACTTTAGCCCTTTTAGGCTGGTTTCACATTTGCGTTTTTTGCTGCTGCGTTTTAGTGCAAAAAAAAGCATGCATTTTTTTTCTATACTTAACATTAAAAACGCATGCGTTTTTTTTGCATGCGTTTTGACGACGCATGCGTCGTTTCCATGCTTGCGTTTTTTTGCGGAAATGCTACATGTAGTAATTTCTAGAGGCTTTTTTTGCGGCAAAAAAACGTATTGCTGTCTATGTAAACGCATGCGTTTTTAAGCACATGCGTTTGCTTGTGTTTTTAAACGCATGCGTTTTTATAGAAAAACACAAGAATACACACTGATAAGCCACCCCCCAACCCTATCCCTAAAGGGATCCTAACCCTAGGGATCCTAACCCTAACCCTAGCTATTTCTATTTATAGTGGGTTTTCTAGTTGATTTTGATGATTGGCAGCTGTCACACACTTCTCATCATGCGTTTCAAAAACGCAAACGCAGTAAAAAACGCATGTAAACGCGTCAAAACGCCGTGTTTTTTTTAACCACATGCAAAAACGCATGCGTCTGAAAAACGCAGCGTTTGCACACGTTTACATGCGTTTTTTCACCACATGCGTTTGCGTTAAAAACGCTGCGTTTTTAAACGCAAATGTGAAACTAGCCTTAGAGATAATTTCATCCACAACTTGTTTAACTGTTCACAACAATAGTAATTTTGACCAGGGGTGCCCAAACTTTTCCATGCCACTATAGTGCTCCTTACTGTACAATAGCCCCATGTATTGCTCCATACAGTATAATAGACCAATCATTAAAAAAGTCACCTCTGCCCGTTCTCCCGCTGCTCCGGTGTCTTCATGGTGTCTTCAGATTCTCTGCACACTCTGGGTACAGGGGGTGCATGGTAATGACATCATTGCGCCCGCTGCCCTGAAACATCAGATGCAGAGGGGGAATGATGGGAGGGACGTCTGGTGACCCTCCTTCCTCCATCATTGCTTTCAATTGTATCGGCATCTAGGATGTCATAGTTGAAAGTGCGATGCCGGGTGACCGTGCAATGATGTGCGGGGGACCCGCCTGGTGCTGCGGGCCAAATATACTCGGGGGAACTACCTGATGTTGTGAGCCAAATATACTCACCCTGTGGGCCAGTGTTTGACATATACTGTATGTGTTAGAGAGAGACGTTCTTTGTAGTCCACTGTCCTTGTCATGACAGCAATGGAGGAGCGCAAGGGCACCAACATTGGCCCGATCCATCCAGCTTCAGCCACTAAAGCAAAAATGCTGTGTTCCTGGCTTAGAAGCCTGGCCACCTCTAATAGTCTGCAGAGGAGGCCGGTAACCTAGGGAACGAGCTGTAAACTCTAGAATACAAATCCTGTTTTTTGAGAATGAAAAATATTTTTAATAAGAGGTAAATTGCAAACGTGTTAATTTTTACAAGCACTTTGCAATTTTACCCTTTTAGCAAGATGAGACAATTCCGTTTGTGCCAAAAACCATAGATTCTCCACGCAAGCTTTGTCATGTGCTCGGCCGCTAGTCCCAGACGTTTACTCACTGGCCGCTCAAAGGACAGGTTTCAATAACAGAACTGGTGGGGAATAGTCTGTAGCCAAAAGACAAGGCTTCTTAATACGAAGACATCAATAATCACCAAGACACAACGCCGTTCAGAAGCCGAGTCTCTCATTTCGGTAGCCTTAGGCTTGTCAAGTCTCCAAAAAACCCTGCATGCAATAAAGGCTGTCAGAGAAAATATCAAGTCGTTGACAACGTGAGATGTAGACACCGTGAAAACAGCGAAAATGTCCATATTGTAAGCACAAGCGGAGTCTGAAATAGAGCCGATGTCCCCAGAGAGCCCTCCGCTGCCGAGTCCAGACGGTAAAAGGCAGAGTTCTGCTTATCTGTGCACAAATTACAGGAACGGGGCCGATGTGCATGGAGCAAGGCCCGGACCACGTCCAGGGGAGTATCTGAAAGCTCCAGGACCCTCATACTATAAGGGTATGTGCACATGTCAGGATTTCTTGCAGAAATTTCCTGACAAAAACTGGACATTTCTGCCAGAAATCCGCATGCGTTTTTTATGCGTTTTTTCCCAATGCATAAAATATCAGAAAAAACGCGAAAAACCCGCAAAATTAATGAACATGCTGCTTTTTTTTTACCGCGATGCGTTTTTTTCACGGAAAAAAACGCATGTGCACAAAAATTGCAGAATGCATTCTAAATGATAGGATGCATAATGTATGCGTTTTTAATGTGTTTTTATCGCGAAAAAAGCTGAACGTGTGCACATAGCCTAAGTATACCAGGGCCATAAACACCCAGAGCTGATCTATGGTTGGCGGGGGTCCTCATCCTACTTCTGAGACCTGACCAAATACTACACAGCCATATATAGGAGGCAGCATGGTGGCTCAGTGGTCACCACTGTACTATACATAGGGCAGCACGGTGGCTCAGTGGTCACCACTGTACTATACATAAGGCAGCACGGTGGCTCAGTGGTCACCACTGTACTATACATAAGGCAGCACGGTGGCTCAGTGGTCACCACTGTACTATACATAGGGCAGCACGGTGGCTCAGTGGTCAGCACTGTACTATACATAAGGCAGAACGGTGACTCAGTGGTCACCACTGTACTATACATAAGGCAGAACGGTGGCTCAGTGGTCAGCACTGTACTATACATAAGGCAGAACGGTGACTCAGTGGTCAGCACTGTACTATACATAAGGCAGCACGGTGGCTCAGTGGTCACCACTGTACTATACATAGGGCAGCACGGTGGCTCAGTGGTCAGCACTGTACTATACATAAGGCAGAACGGTGACTCAGTGGTCACCACTGTACTATACATAAGGCAGAACGGTGGCTCAGTGGTCAGCACTGTACTATACATAAGGCAGAACGGTGGCTCAGTGGTCACCACTGTACTATACATAAGGCAGCATGGTGGCTCAGTGGTCAGCACTGTACTATACATAGGGCAGGACGGTGGCTCAGTGGTCAGCACTGTACTATACATAAGGCAGAATGGTGACTCAGTGGTCACCACTGTACTATACATAGGGCAGGACGGTGGCTCAGTGGTCAGCACTGTACTATACATAAGGCAGAATGGTGACTCAGTGGTCACCACTGTACTATACATAGGGCAGGACGGTGGCTCAGTGGTCACCACTGTACTATACATAGGGCAGGACAGTGGCTCAGTGGTCAGCACTGTACTATACAGTAGGGCAGCACAGTGGCTCAGTGGTTAGCACAGCAGCTTTGCAGCGCTGGAGTCCTAGGTTCAAATCCAACCAAGGACAACACCTGCAAGGAGTGTTCTCTCCGTGTTTGCGTGGGTTTCCTCCGTGTACTCCGGTTTCCTTCCACATTGCAAAGACATACTGATAGGGAATTTAGATTGTGATCTCCAATGTGGACAGTGCAAAAGGAGAGATTGTACAGGTGTTGTCCTTTCTACTGCAGTATTGTGTCCCCTACAAGATATTTTCTGACTTCCCCATTCCCATCCTACATAGACATTAAAGGGAACCTGTCACCCCGAAAATCGCGGGTGAGGTAAGCCCACCGGCATCAGGGGCTTATCTGTAGCATTCTGTAATGCATTCTGTAATGCTGTAGATAAGCCCCCGATGTTACCTGAAAGAGGAGAAAAAGACGTTATATTATACTCACCCAGGGGCGGTCCCGCTGCTGGTCAGGTCAAACGGGCGTCTCCGGTCCGCTGCCGCGCCTCCCATTTTCATTACAAGACGTCCTCTTCTGATCTTCAGCCACGGCTCCGGCGCAGGCGTACTTTGTCTGCCCTGTTGAGGGCAGAGGATAGTACTGCAGTGCGCAGGCGCCGGGAAGGTCAGAGGCCCGGCGCCTGCGCACTGCAGTACTTTGTCTGCCCTCAACAGGGCAGAGCAAAGTACACCTGCGCCGGAGCCGTGGCTGAAGATCAGAAGAGGACGTCTTGTAATGAAGATGGGAGGCGCCGCAGCGGACCGGAGACGCCCATCCGACCTGACCAGCAGCGGGACCGCCCCTGGGTGAGTATAATCTAACGCCTTTTTCTCCTCTTTCAGGTAACATCGGGGGCTTATCTACAGCATTACAGAATGCATTACAGAATACTGTAGATAAGCCCCTGATGCCGGTGGGCTTACCTCACCCGCGAATTTCGGGGTGACAGGTTCCCTTTAATATCGAGTTTCTCCTCTGTGGATATAACAGCTTCTGCTTTTCTGTGAAGGATTTTTACAAAATTTTGGAGGAGTCTGGGGGAGTTTTTGCCCCTACATCCAGAAGACCATTTGTGAGGTCAGACCCTGATGTTGGGGGAAGGCCGGGGTCACAATCCTGGTTCGTTCTTCTATATCACCGTGGTTGCAGCTTTACACCACTTCATCCGACGCTCGACATTGTGCTTGGTGATGAACGGCTGCATGCAGCTGCTCGGCCATGAAGCTCTCGGCGGGGGTGCAGTGTTTATGCTGATTAGGCCTCTTTCACACTTCCATCATATGCAATCCGCCGCAATCCGTCGTTTAGGGCAAAAAACGGATCCTGCAAATGTGCTCACAGGATGCGTTTTTTGCCCATAAACTTGTATTAGCGACGGATTGTCACACGTCGTGCGATGGATCCGTCGTGTTTTGGCGGACCGTCGTCACTAAAAAAAGTTCAGTGTATCTTTTTTTGTGCGTCGCGTCCGCCATTTTCGACCGCGCATGCCTATCCTCCCCGGACTGCAGAATTGGCAGCGGATGCGTCGAAAAACCTCACGTCTTGCAAAGAATTCACAACGTCCGTCGGTACGTCAGCCCAATGCATTGCGACGGGCCCGTACCGACGGAAATGTGAAAGAGGCCTTAGGAGGTCTGGACTCTGCAGTTATGGGGTCAGCACAGCTGTGGTGACTTTTCTGCCCTCTGCTCCTCAGCTCTCGGCCCCCCCTCTCTGTAACGTTATGGGGTCTCCACTTTGTGGCTGAGTTGCAGCACTTCCTTCCATTTCTCAATAATATCACTCACAGGTGTTATACATTGGGGGAAGTGGGGCCGGACTTTATATACCGGGGGCAATGGGACCAAAAGAGGAACTGGCATTTAATGACAGGACAAGAGGTCCAATATTTTTCTCCATATAGTGTGGATATAAAATACAATAATGATATATAAAGAATAACAGGTGCACATCGATGTCTCCGCATCCACATGTGATGAACGCCTTGTCCTGGGATGGGGGTAATAGGGATCGGATGCAGTCGCTGCTCTTATCCAGGATGTCCCACTTCATGTTCTTTTTCTGAAGTAAAGGCCACTCCATCTGTCACTTCCAGTCACCTCAGGCATGAGCTGAATGATTTCCACAGATGTTCCTCTCCTTCATCTCATTATCGGGACTGCCTGATCCAGACCTGCTGGATTTCCCCGCATTAGATATGGACAGACCCGAGGGGGTAAATTGCTAAATTGCCTTGATGCAAAAGACCAGAGCTCAGGATTTATGGTGGAAAACCCCAGACTAGTGCCCTATTTATAATGCACTTGACCAGTCCATTGCATGGGGGGCGATTATTTCTTTGGACCACTGCAGAACATATTAGGGACCAATTCTGCCGTGTTTTCCGAGGCTGCAGGAACGAAGACTTCTTACACTAGAGATAATTTAGGAACTGGAAATGGAGGGCACGCTTCACTGGAGCCTGACGCATACTGCCATCTGCTGGATACGGAAGGTCTAGCACGTGGATATTAGTTCATGAACACCGAACAAACCCTACAAAAATAGTACAAAATGAAGCATATATGTTTATAGTAAAAAAAGGAATGGAGAAAAATAGTGCACACAGGGCTTGTCATCGGGACGCGCGACCGGTGAGACTGCGCAAAGTGAAAGGGGATGTGAAGGATTACATCGGAGAGATCACGCAGAATGCCGCCACATGCGATGAACCCGCATCTTCACAGCCCTGTCTTTTGTCACTATTACATCAGAGGGATCAGGCAATATGGTCTCACTTGTACCAATATGACGTTCCGCACCCCCTGGGGACACGGAAGATCAGCTTGGTGCAGTTTTACACAGACAGCCCCTGTCCACACGGTACGCTGAGCGAGAAAAGGTGGCCCACACAGTCACGGACGTGGTACCACAAGCGCTTCCAACCCTGACAGGTTGAGAGGGCCAGAAACCAGTCCCGGTAGCATGTGAAATTAAAACCGTGAACACAGAACTGTGGATGAAACCCAAGGTTAAACTATATGTTTAATCGCCTTAAGGGCACACTAGCCAAAACACTATATACACACAATGGTTATCCATATACAATGGTCAGATATGCAAATAAAGGTAAAGTACAAAATATATAAGCAGATGAATCATGTCAATTACTGGTTTGATGTTCAACCATATGTGCCGGGCTGTTTGGGGCATAGGCAGCCATCTGGTTCCTGTACTTCCCAGCATATTACATGACATGGCCCCCCTTTAGGAGTGAACAGTAAGCAAAACAGAGAGAGCGCACATGGCCTTACACAAGCCTTTATCTCCTTGGTTGGTCACACCCTTTTCTGTCCCCAGGATGGTCCTTATCCACTTCCCCTGGGGGTTTGAAGTAAAATTTCCCAAAACCTATGAAAGATCATAACTTCCCAAAAGAAGGTCACTGGGTCCTCATTACGCTTGGAGACCAAACACTGCTTCTCTACCTGGCTTCGACTGGCCGTTATGCGTAACTTTCCACCATGGGGTTATAGAATGGATCGAGACCCTGGATTCGATCGGACCAGTCCATAGATCTCGAAAATGTAACCAATGTGTGGTTAGATCATATGATAACTCCATATTCTCCTTAAATCTCCTTATGAAATCCTACCCGACTAGAGGACGTTTGAATGAAGTCACACAGTGTGGGCAAAAGAGGTGGTCATCCTGTATGAGCCTGGATACTACCTGGTTAGACTGGACCACCTGCTTAGCCAGGTGTCCTGTTACAGCTACACATGCTGAATGAGGATTGTAAGCTGCTATTAAAAACCCCCTATATTTTTCACAGGGAGGAATTGGATCATGCATTAAGTACCTCTGGCTCTTCCTGCTCCTGTATCCTCTCCCATGTGGAACCTCATTTCTTCACCCAGCCCGATGAAGTTATCCAGTCTTTCTTGACATATACCTGTTAACAGAAAATGAAACAAGTTATATTACAAGAAGAATACAGGAAAGATATATCTTGGTACCGTGTTAGCCAGTGGATAGAAAAATATTTAGAATTCAGAGTCCTCAGTGGTTGATACCTTTTAATGGCTAACTGAAAAGATGGTAACAAAATGGAAGCTTTCGAGACTACACAGGTCTCTTCATCAGGCATAGACTAAAAGAAATTCTGGAGAATCACATATTTATGCACAACATGGCATAGAAAGAAAAGAAGAAAAAAAATCAACTAAGGAATTTGCCCCTCAGACCATGTGGGGTCATCACAACAGAACCAGACCCCAATCAGAGGACAATAAAACATTCCTTATCTAAGAGCTGGCCCAATATTTATGGACATAACTGTTTATCACTCATGGTAATTCTGCTTCATGTCACCTGTCTTATCCATGTTTTTTTTCTTTTTCTGTGATGTGTTGTGCATAAATATGTGATTCTCCAGAATTTCTTTTAGTCTTTGCCTGATGAAGAGACCTGTGTAGTCTCGAAAGCTTGCAATTTGTTACCATCTTTTCAGTTAGCCATTAAAAGGTATCAACCACTGAGGACTCTCAAGAGAAGAATACAGTAATTCAGATGATATTGACACAATGCTATTTACACTCTATCGTACTATTATTACCATTAAATAGCTTATAGTCAGTGATGTCTTAGTCCTAATACCCGAACCTAAAGGGAGTCACTGTTACTACTGGGCCCGTCACAGTCGTCACTCTCTAGACCACACAAAATGTCACGTGTGAACAATACTAGCCGCTAGGCCACTATTTCCAGATTAGTGAGTTATTCAGTCCACTCTTCACACTGGCCGCCTTTGTAACCTAAAGCATGGCCCCAGTCGTCTCACTCTCTGCCATGGGTCAGCTCGCTCGGCTCAGCTCTCCCTGATCTTCTGTCTATTGGGTCTTTACTCTGATCTGCTCTCTCGTCTCCTTTATTCAGAGCTGCTTTCTCGTAATGGCGGCTGGAAGACAGCTCTCTGTACCGCACGTCCGTCCTGCTACAGCTTGGGGGGCCAACTCTTCTTCAATTCCCTCCTGGGCCATTTATAATTACTACATGCGCCACAGCTATCACCTGACCTGGTGTCTCCCCCAATCTCTTCTCCGAGGGAACATGAACTTCACTCTTGAGTTCCTGCTAATGCTATTCTCTGTGCTTTCACTATCTCTCTCATCTTTGACCAGCAGATTGCTGTGTTTATTTGCAGACATTCTGTTAGGCATTAACCTTGTGCCATATTCTCACTTGTCCTACTGCTGACATAGCCACTACCACGGATCCGCATTGCTGTGATTGTTGCCCACAAAGCAGAGGATAGAGCTGCAGAGGATTACAATTACTTTCTTATAGATAGCTAAGTAGATGGATTAATATGACATGGACAGATGGATAGATATTAGGGTGTCCTCGCTGTGCACTTTGATAAATAGGTGTATTATGTGAATTGAAGCAGATTTAGCAGGAATTCCCCAGACAGCACGAAGGTCCGTAAAGAAAATCAATCTCATTTAAATTAATTCCCACTTTTGATAGATGTCACCTAACCCTGGATCTGGAGAAGGATAATAATGTAGTCCTGGAAGCCCTAGAGAGCGACTGCAGGGACAGCTGACATAAGATGGCTGCTTAGCAGAACTGAAGATTTCATGGAGTCGTTAACACTTACATATGTGGTTTTATTGGGATTGTCCATCTTTGTCTTATCATCAAGAATGCTTTCCTTCACTGACAGCAAGTAGAGTTTTACATTAAATAAGTGCAGCAGAATGTGCGTTAGAAAGCTTCATTCTACAATGATTATGCTTTGGTAGCATTAGCAATGGCGTTGTATTAGGCGTTTTATTGTTTTGGGCTGTATGAATGTAGGGTCCCTTTGAGGATGTGGGTCTTTAGCTCGATGTCCCCAGACCATGGCCGGCCTCTTGCCCCCTGTGCGCCATCATTAATGCGCACAGCGGGTTATATCACGCCAGTCACTGGCAGAGTGGGATGATTCAGTCTGTGTCAGAGCCGGGATTACTGACTATTCATCTCATATTGATGCAAAGTTCTGAAGTCGTGTCCTGAATCCAAAGTGGCCCGTTAATGAAGATATCCAGTGTGTGCGCACGCGGCTCCGGACCCTCCGTGAATTGTTTATGCGCATTACTTGTGATCACCCCCCTCGCGACCACTGAAGAGTCAGCGAATAGGTTGCCAGAGACACTGTCTAGTTAAGACATGAAAAATACATAAAAATGTCCTTAATCAGGCATTAAACATTCTGGATAATTGGACTGTCACACAAAGAACATAATTCTGTATTTGTCATACTGTGATGGTCTTCAGTAAGGAAGAGGAGCCTCAACTGTCCCTGGAACCCAAACTATCCCTGTCCTGGGGGTACTCTTAAAGGTAGAGAGGCCCGAGTCTCTGAACTTACTATGCTCCTGTAAAAACCCTAATCTGTCCCCTCCAAAACGCCATGAGGAATGGGACAGAAAAGAAAGGTAAACCAGACACAAAGACAAAACAGAAAACCTCTATCATACAAAAGAACTAACCAACAATAGGGAAGAGGGTAGGGACAGGGAGGAATAAACTAATTGGGAAAAGGGAACAGGAAATAAACCACACACATAAAACAGTAAACTACAAACACCACAACTCCTAACTTCAACTACTTAGCTTCAGCACACAGCACAGGAAGACGAATCTCCAATAGCAGCAACAAACTCCTATTCAGCACAGCGTCTCCCAAGAGCAAGGAAGCAGAGCTTTCACCAGCGGGGCAGAGAGGGTCTGGCCAGGTTTTATAGGACGAGCTAATGACTAGATCAGAAGCAACTGAAATGGAGCTGACAGTATTTTGGGATTTCATTTATTAGTGGATTTCCTTTTTGATAAGTGCCAGATTATCAGATTTATCGGATTAAAGGATTGCAAACCAAAGGAATTTCGGAAGTATTTTGTCAGATTCATGGTGTCTTTTGTTTCTGTTTTTCAAATGGTCACCTCTCTGTTCAGTAGTCTCAATAAACTATGGCACTAATAGACTTGATCACCAATCAAAGGGGTCTAGTACACAAAATGGCTGCCTCATAATTCACTGATATCCATAGCTTCCAAGGAGGTAATAAGCATCATCACCACATAGTTGTCAGCCTCGAGCCTAAAGTGACTGTCTCATGGGTATCTGATATGCATAGTTTTGATGATATCAGTTCTGTTACCAAAGACTGTGGTCCAGAACAAGAAATGGCTGTCTCGTGCTTTACTGGTATCCATAAGTTCAATATAACTAATAGGCTCCAGAACACAAAATGGCCGCTGCATGTTCAGATTCAGCGATACCATTTAGTAGAAATTTGTGAGAATTAGTGTTCTAGTGACTTAACATGCTCTTGTTTTTGTTTGCTCCGCAGGGAGAAGCACAAAAGAAATTCCCCATTTCTAAGACTATGCAGAGAACAGAATGGTGTCAGCCAAGGAGACAGATATGTACGACGCCATTTTGGAAACTAACGATGGATCCAGCTCAGATGCCGGCTGGTACTTTCCTTACCCACTGGGCTTCCAGGTTTCCCTTACCAGCTTCCTCATGCTGGAGATTGTGTTGGGTTTTAGCAGCAACTTGACAGTACTTGTCCTCTACTGTATGCAGTCAAACCTGGTGGATTCTGTCAGCAACATGGTGACCATGAACCTCCATGTCCTGGATATCATTATCTGTGTGATCTGTGTACCGCTGACGATAGTCATTATCCTGATCCCACTGGAGCAGAACATTGCTCTGGTATGTTGCTTCCATGAGGCATGTGTCACTTTTAGTAGCATCGCTACAGCCATCAATGTCTTGGTGATAAGTTTGGACAGGTATGACATCTCAGTGAGACCAGCAAACCGGGTCCTTACTCCAAGTCGAATGGTGCTGCTCCTTTCTTGTGTCTGGTTTGTGTCGCTCATGGTTTTCTTCATCCCTTTCTTCGAAGTGGAATTTTTTGGTGACCCAGACCACATGGCGACATGGCAGAATCGGACTTTGCTCTGCGTCAGCATCAACGAGTACCACACCGAGTTGGGCATGTACTATCACTTGGTCATTCAGATTCCCATCTTTTTTGCAGCGGTGGCTGTTATGCTAGTTACCTACTCCAAAATCCTACAGGCCCTCAACATTAGGATCGGAAACCATTTTAAGAGAAGCCAACGTCGAAAAACCAAAAAGAGAAAGAAGAGGAAATCATCGGATCAAAGCACCATTGGGGAAACCAAAAGACTGGCCCCTCCAGCGGTGATACAGAACCCACCCATGAGGGTCCAGGCATCGGTATCTGTCATCATTGCCTTGAGACGGGCAGTAAAACGTCACCGGGACCGCAGGGAACGCCAAAAGCGTGTTTTCAGAATGTCTCTTATCATCATCACAACCTTTTTACTCTGTTGGGCTCCAATTTCTATTGTGAACCTTCTGATACTCTGTGTGGGGCCCAGTGACCTACTGGTGAAGTTACGAATCTGTTTCATCACCATGGCCTATGGCACAACCATTTTTCATCCTCTCTTGTATGCTTTTACCAGGCAGAAGTTCCGCAACGTCTTGAAGAATAAGATGAAGAAGAGGGTTGTTTCAGTGTTGCAAGTTGACCCAGTTCCGGGTGGGACTGTTATACACAATTCTTGGATTGAGCCCAAAAAAGCCAGAAAATCAAAGTTAGAGTGTAGTGATGGCACTGACCGATGTCTGACTGATGCCGTGAAGGAGTGATCTGATGTTTTATCTTATAGTTGGTCAAATATGGATGGATCTTATGGCAGTGGGATATTAGCACATGCATTTCATTGACTTCTAAAATATATACACTCAAAAGGGCCTCTCTGGAGCAACGTTCAATATCGCCCTTGATCATATCCAATATAAGCACTGCCATCTTACCTCGGTGGCTGGCTCGCCACAAGTCCATTCAGGCCATCCGGTTCCAGAATGGATTAATCCAGGTGACGCTGTTCCTTCTGTAACATGCAAGGAACAGTGAGTTCCCCATCATACGAGCATCGGTCTTCATGACATTAATGGGACCACTTACTGTTTTTATGAGGATAGTGAGTAGCATCGCATGCATTGACCTTCCATAAATTCTACCGGAAATCTATCAGCTCTATTATACCATATCGATAAAGGACAATAAAAAAAAAATAGAAATATATCTAAAAAAGGGAGAAAAAAAAAGCTGTATTTTTATACAAATAATAATAATATTGGTTTTAACTCATTATAAACCACAGTCATGAATTGTACATTTTAGAATTGTATATAAAAAAAAATAGATATCAAAAAAGTTGTTTTTTTAAGTTCAGATTTAAAAACAAAAAATCGTAGGATGTGCTGTACAATTTCAGTCTATGAAAAAAAAAAAAAGACTTTCGGGACACTTTAGTCGATGTGCGATAGTTTGCACAAATTTTAACTCCACAGAAAATATTAAATGTACTCTTCCACGTTTCTTAAAAAAAAAAAAAATCAAAAATATACAAAAAATAAATGTGCGTAACCTTCCATTTTTATAAAAGCATTGAAAAAAAGAATTGGACGATGGGTGCAAAATTCTAAAATTGTGAAAGGTTTTGGTTTGCTGGTTCTGTCTGATGCATTCATGTGGTTTGTCCGGATCGTCGGATCATTAAAGCACAATTGGATTTTCTTTTTTGGCAATAGATTATCGTAATTAACGCAAAAAAAAAAAAAAAAAACAACAACGAAATCTTGAGCTGATGGAGATGAAGGCTTCAGATTCTCACGTTTTTAATATTGAAAATGGACATCTCGCCACGCAGAGCGGGGACGGCCATTTTATGAGCTAGACCAAAAGTCACCATGGAGGTGCAGCCTCTCATCAGTAGCCAGTGTTGTGTTAATAGTAGTCAAGCCTAGTGAATATTTGCCATAGAGTGCCTCAGTAATGTCAATTTTTTTTTTCAGATCACAAAATGGCTGCCTCTGTTGTGTGCTCTTTAGGACATACCTAGTAACCAGATGCAAAGGCCACAGAATCAATTGGTTTAGATAAGTCCCCTGTGTCTCCATCACAGGGGTTTTTTAAAGTTTACTTAGTAACCACATGCGGAAGGTCCATAGCGACCATTGGTGTAAAATGTCCGCCGTGTCTAAGCAACAAGTAGTTTAATGCCTACCTAGTTGCCAGATGTAGAGTACATAGCAACCTATGTGTCTTAGTAATATGAGCTCATCAAGGACTACCTAGTAACCAAATGCAGAGACTCCTTAGCAACCAATCTGGTAGGTCAGTCTGCAGTGACTAAGTAGCAGGATATCTTTAAGGCCTCCATAGTAACCAGATGCAGAGAGTCCATAGCAACCATTGGTTTTTAGATCACTCTGCTCTGTCTAAGCGGCAGGAGACCTTTAAGGCCTCTAAACTAGCCAGATGGACACAGGGGACTGATCTAAATTAATGATTTCTGTGCAGTCTCTAAGTAATAGGATGTTCCTAAGGCCTGCCTAGTAACCAGACACAAACTGTCCATAACAATGGTTTTAAATCAGTCCCATGTCGAAGTAACAGGATCCCACCTAGTAACCAGATGCAGACAGTCCATAGCAACCAGTGGGACAGAGAAGACTGCTCTGTCTAGGTAAAAGGAGATCTTTAAAGAGTACCTATCCCCAATCTGGACCTGTCCTTTTTATTCAAGGCCTACCTAGTAACCAGATGCAGAGTCCATAGCAACCATCGGTCCTCTGCATCCAAGTTGGATTTTTCGGGGATCTTTTTCTGAATTGCAAAGTGTTTTTGTCACTTACGCAGCTGTCATAGGTAGCACATATCTTATAGAGCATTTACAGTTTACATCTAAATAATTTCTTAGCTACAACCAATTGATCAAAAAAATATAAAAATAAAGCTTATTATTTATTTTATCCAGTGTGTTTTATGTCAGGAAAATGCATCATGGGCCCGTCGTAGGCAGCGAGTGTGTTTGTCATCTCTATGCACAGTATCACAGCACCTCGGAGCAGATGTGGGATACTTTTTAAAGGGGTTGTCAACAGCAAATTAACAATATCCAATATCACTATATAAAAGGACAAGATTCTGTTTTGGAAATCTAACCCCACTGTCAATCCAAATCTCAGCTTCCTTTCCCATCATCACTGTAATGTTTGAGCTTCTGCTGGGACTTCCCGCTGGGATAGATGGAGAGAGCTGCTATAAACACAGTCTGGCCCAATACACAAGCAATCTTTCTGTTTACAACCCCTTTAACTATAAGGATGTTTATTTAGTTATGAAATTATTGGGTAAAAGCCATAGGGAAAACTACAGACAGGGATTGATGCTTTTACTGATGATGACTGTAAAAGGGATAGATCATGTGGTACAACTCTGTATTTTTCTCATAAGCACATATGTATTTAAATGGAAATGAGATTAATAAAAAGAGATATTTTTTTTTGTGCAATCTCAAATACGCGAGGCATTGTATGCATCATTCCTGATCGTTGGGTTTTGATTTCCAATGTTATGTTTTCGACCATAACATTTAGTTTCAGTGAATTAAAAAGGCGATGGAGCTCTTATGAACGATCCTTGTGAGAAGTCATCGGTATCAGACTGGTGGGAGTCCGACCCCCCACCAATTAACTGTTTGCCGCTTCGGGAGCAGATTATAAACTGTATGTATAAACCTTGTAAAATTAGATTGCACCAGGTCCTCAAGGGCGGAACCCCAAGGACCCACTGATCAGCAAAAAAGAGTGCCAGTGGCGCTCGCTTGGTACTGTAGCTTAGCACTACTCAACCCATTGAATAAGCTGGTGGGCTTCTTCTAATTTTTTACATTTAGTCAATTCATACAAGCTCTGCTGCCCAGTTCTAGCTGGATAAAAGTGCCCTCTTCTGTCGATTTGTGTGGGTCCTAGCGGTTAACTTATGTTTACTGGACAACCCCTTTAAACCATATTTTGGGGGGCAAAAAACGGGGTTTAATCCTACCTGGTAATTATGTTTCCAAGACTCCATCTTGACAGAACCATAGAGGTTGTCCTTCTTATCCTTATAGGGACAGGAAACACACAAGAGGTTAAAATACTCCTCCCACCCACACCTCTTAGTGTTTTTCCTGTCCCTGTAAGGACAGACACAAGAGAAGATGTCGGGGTAAAGAAGAGCTTCAGAAGCAAAGTTACCTGGAGCGGACTCAAGGGAATGGGGGGGGGTCCAACATCTCCTTCCAGCAGTCCGTGGCCAACACCCGCCGAAGGGGGTTCCTCAGTCACAAACCAGTCGAGCAGGGAGAGATCCTGATCTTCAAGCTGCTTCCCTCCAGTGAGCCTCTTGGCTCAGACAGCTGCCAGCAGTGAATCGCTAGTTCCACACAAAGCGCGCATCTTAAGTGAAGCAGGTGCACTTCCGATGATTTCACTAAAGCGCTCGAACAGCGCATACTTCCGGGCCGGGCGTGCTTTCCACGGTGGAATGCAAGAGATCTGCAGATGTGAAGACAAGGTAGTATAAAAGAATTAATTTTGTCTATGGGGGCATTGCTAAAAATAAGTAAGACAGAGGAAAGTGATGGAGGATTGAGGTCATTCAGACGCCCCTACAGAGCAAACCCCATGCCTTAACGGGCTGCTGTTAATGTAAGTGCCGACATGACATCGCGCTAGCGCAGATAGAGCTAGCAGATGCTCTATCTGCGCTAGCAGTGACGGACTCAGAAACGCTGCAGCCCGCGTCCCGGAGTCCATCACTCAATGGCGGCACATCGCTAGTGCACGCCCATTGTGGGCGTGCGCTAGCGATGCGTCCGACATTGAACTTAATGGCCGCGTTAACGGGCTGCGTTACACCGCGATGTAACGTAGTCCGTCTAATGGACGCCTCTAGCGCAATGTGAACCCAGCCTTATTGATCAAGAGATTACTTACCATTTCTCTATGCATATGTCGTGACAGACACACAGCTGCGACACATGCAACTGCGGCGCCGAACAGCTGATCGGCCGGAGCGATCCAGGTATCCGGGTTCCATATGCAGCTTATTCGGTAAATGCTATAGCTTGCCGAATAAGCCCTGACCTGATCAAATTCGCTCATCTCTACTTAAAAGCCCATTCAACTAAGCGTAGTCTCCACTTTTTGGGCAGAAAGCGCAGGTGTTACGGTAGAACAGATTTGCAGAGCAACAACTTGGTCTAGCCCAAATACATTCTGCAGGCACTACAAACTGCATGTATTGTCAGGGCAACAAATGGCTTTCAGTAGAAAGGTTCTCCAGGCAGTGGTCCCACCCTAGAATGTCATACTTTGGTATTCTCCATGGTGCCGTCAGGAGGGATGTCCTGGAAAACGGGGATTAGTCCTACCAGTAATTATGTTTCCAGGAGTCCACCCTGGCAGCACGGTGAGTTTCCCCTCCTTTCGAATTTCTAGTACTAATGCGATTAATGGTGTATGGAGATTCAATAAAACAGAGTTACATCCATCCTGGTGTGGTACTTAGAAAAAGCACTAAGGGGCGTGGGTGGTCTCTTAACGTCTCGTGTGTTTCCTGTCCCTATAAGGATAAGAAGGACGACCTCCTTTGTGATGTCAGGAGGGACATCCTGGAAAAGATAATTCTAAACAGACAAGTCTGGGAAGACCCATAGAAATAATTTTGTGTTTTTTTTAAAAACCTCAACATACACAAATATGGTGGTAAATTGGATTTTATTTTTTTTAACAAATATTCTGGTTTTGAAGTTTTACCTCTTCACATACTGGACCATTATGTAGGAGTTCCAGGTCACTGATAATGATATGTTATTTGAATGGCTACTATAAGCATTTTGGGAGCTAGGCTTTGAAATATGGACAGTTCAACCTTATTCTGTCGCCTTAGGCTGCCATCACATTAGCAGTATTTGGTCAGTATTTTACATCAGTATTTGTAAGCCAAAACCAGGAGTGGGTGATAAATACAAAAGTGGTGCATATGTTTCTATTATACTTTTCCTCTAATTGTTCCACTCCTGGTTTTGGCTACAAATATTGATGTAAAATACTGACCAAATACTGCTAGTGTGACGGCAGCCTTACTCTGCAGTCTGTGCAAATATTGAGAATTTAAAAAAAAAACCTATATGTGAGAATAAAAGAAACAAACTTCAACACAGATTTTGACTCTCAAATTTTCTCTGGTGATACTTAAAAAAATGTAGACTTGTGATCCCTGATGATCAATGAAGACTTTGGCTGACTCTAGTTTAGGAAAAAAATATCTGCTCTCGTATAAAATTGTACCTCACCTGTTCTCAGGTTGATTGTTGTGATATGGAACTGAACTACAAAACCAGACACAATCTATGGACAGGCTTCTGGACAAAAGCAGCCATGTTATTTCTTAACTCCATCAACCCCATATAGGGGGGAGATTGATTGCTGACAACATTAAAGATAGTATTAAGAAATCTCTCCCTATTATTATGGTTCCTCATGGGTGGAGCATGGAAAAAATAATTTTTTTGTATTTTTTTTTTAAAGGGAACCTGTCACCAGGTTTTCCCCAACATAAAATACTGCCGCCACCTCTATCGCCTGTTTTACAGTATTCTAGGAAGATGTATATCTGCATAGCCCCAAAAATATATTTTATAATGCCCCCTTATGGCACGGTCCGGTCTGATAGGCGTCTCTGGTCTTGATCCGGGGCCTATTCGCTGGTCGCAAACAGTCATCGTTCCTTGCTTCATGTAGATGGCGCATCCGTCATCCATACAGTGTCATCCATTGTTCTACCGCGCAGGCGAATATCGCTCTGCCCTGTGCCAGCTTTACGTTCAGGTCATCAGCGCTCTTTATCCTCTCCTGGTGCCTGCGCATTACAGTTTTTTGCTCTTCCCTTCTGCGGGCAGACCGGCGTATATCTGTGCAGGAGGGCGATTGGTGGACATTGTGCGGATGTCGTAGGATACATCATCCGCATGAAGCAAGAGAAAGGCCAGGGTTTGCCACCAGTGAGAGGGAGCCGGATCAAGACCAGAGACGCCCATCAGACTGCACCGGGGCACTAGAAAACATATTTTTGGTGTTATTCAGAGGTGTTCTTAGAATACTGTAAAACAGGTGGTAGAGGTGGCGGCAGTACTTTAACCTGGGAAAACCTGGTGCCAGGTTCCATTTAATGATTCATTCACTTGAATGGGCGAGTTCAGAAACAAAGACCAGAGTAGGAGGTCTCAGGTTTGTTTCTTTTTTTAAGCGGACCATTGGTATCTAACCTAGGAAAGATTGCTGGCAAGTATTCAGGTAACTTTTGTGCATCGTATGCTAGAACTTTGCTGGCTCTAATGCACCTTCATTTGTGAGTCTTCTGACGTAGCAAAATCTGTTCTGTTGCTGGGCTCTGCTGCATCACCACTTGTGAGTCCCCTGATACACCAAGCTCTGCTACATCGTTACCAGTGAGTCCCTGTAATACCCAGATCTGCTGGTCAGCTGGACTTGGTTACATCATACAACCTTTGCTTCTTTTCTGAACCTCTAGCTTTCCTGTGGTCCACTAGTTTCCATTCCTGCGTTATTTCTACCAGTTCATCTTGTTGCGTCAATGCACACGGGTCCGTGCCGCATATCCTTCGAGAATGTGGAAAGTCGTTAAAACTCCAATAGCAGCAAAATTAAAACAACTCAGAGGACAAAACGATGTGCAGATAGTTTCTTCTATTCCGACACGTTCTGGATTATTAAATATTCTGTATTATGAGAATTACCGAACACTCACTTATAAGGAACCATAATATAAAGTGTTAATTCCACATTTTTCTTACCCTTCTGTTCAATTAAAGTTACAATTTCCGTTCTATAATCGAAGCCTTGCGGCTATTTTCCATGTAAATGGTTTTCGCTGTTGACGCTCGGATTAGCATTCTGACACTTATAGAAATGGAGATTCTTATATAAATCTGCGGCAATTCATTCTGGTCTCATAAAAGCAAACACAATAAAGAAAAGAGATAACAGGGAAATTGTATGGAAATTGTTCTGGCTGACAAAAGAGGACAATAGAAGCCCAAGGATGGGAGAAAAATACAAACGTGGAACATTTGAGAAGAAATGTCATACAATATATTTATAAAACAAACACAAAATACTTAAGTATAGAACCAGATCCATCACAAAAAAGCCGAGCAGCCGAGACAATCCTCTGAGTTATAGCCCATGCTGATACTTATCCTGCACTGATACATTGTAGCAAAATATCTCACCAAGAGAGGTTTGTGTTACTGATGGATGACGTGGATGAAATTGTAACAAACCCTCAGCTGTTCAAGTTTTCAGCATCTGCATGTAAAAAGAAAGTGTTGCCATTCACGGATACAAGCAGAGCAAAAGATAAGAACCCAACTATATTGGGAAGATGCAGAATTTTTCTGTTAACAAACACGGATTAAATGTTACACAATAGCAAAAACATATCATTACTTTACTGACTTAGCTCCTTTTGTTTTTGCCGTTTCGTTTTTAAGTCCTTTTCTTACAAGAGCCATAGCTTTTTTTTATTCTATTTTTCTGTCAACAGAGACGTAGGGAGGCTTGTATTTTTGCTGGACGAGTTGTAGTTTTGAAGGACATTTCTCACTTTTGCATATAATAAGGTTAAAAACAAGTAAAAAAAAGTTCCTATTTTGTTGAAGCAATTCTACCATTGTTTTGGGGGGGTTAGTTTTCACAGCTTTGGATGGTTAGAACCTCTGCAAGACTCCCCATTATTGTCAGTAACTCTGGAGTTGGGGAACTGAAGGGCATGGAGAGAGAAGAAATGGTTTAATCCTTACTATGGCTCCCCTATGTTACATAGCATGGTCTCAACAAACTGCATTAGTTCTCTGTAGAGTCCTTTGGAATAAAAAAAAAAGCAGCCATTAAGATGTAGAAAGTGAAAGATTTCAATTTATATTGTGCAATTGCTTTCTTGTATCTTCCACTAAATACAAACACTGCTGTGTGCACAATGGAGACAGTGGGACTCTGCTGCCCTCCAGTGGCAAAAAAACAGGATTTTTGGTTGCTTACCGTAAAATCTGTTTCTTGAAGCCTCCATTGGGGGACACAGGAACCATGGGTGTATGCTGCTGCCACTAGGAGGCTGACACTATGCAAATAAAAAAATTAGCTCCTCCTCTGCAGTGTACACCCCACCGACTGGCATTATACTCTTCAGTTAGTGAGAAAGCAGTAGGAGATAATGAAACAAGGTTGAAAAACCATAACCACAAACTTGAGAACTGTAACGTGAGAACAGTCATAGAACAGATAACAACAGAAAACATTGGGAGGGAGCTGTGTCCCCCAATGGAGGCTTCAAGAAACAGATTTTACGGTAAGCAACCAAAAATCCTGTTTTCTTTATCGCCTCTCATTGGGGGACACAGGAACCATGGGACGTCCTAAAGCAGTCCCAAGGGCGGGAAAACAGACTTCCATCAGGTCAGAGGACTCACCACTGCCGCCTGCAGGATCCTTCTGCCTAGGCTGGCGTCCGCCGATGCGTAGGTATGGACCTTGTAAAATTTGGCGAACGTGTGGATGGAAGACCAAGTTGCCGCTTTGCAAAGCTGTAGGGCGGAAGCCCTGTGGTGCACCGCCCAGGAGGCGCCGACTGCCCGGGTAGAGTGAGCCTTAATCCCAGGAGGGGGCACTCTGTTCTTGACCCGGTAAGCCTCCAAAATTGCCGTTCTGATCCAGCGAGCAATAGTCGCTTTAGAAGCCGGCTGGCCTCTGCGCGTGCCCTCAGGAATGACGAAAAATGAATCCGTCTTCCGGAAAGAGGATGTTCTATCCAGATAAATCCTCACTGCCCTGACTAGGTCCAGCTTGTTCAATGATCGCTCCAGAGGATGAGTCGGAGCTGGACAAAAGGAAGGTAGAACGATGTCCTCGTTGAGGTGGAAGGTGGAAACCACCTTAGGAAGAAAAGAAGGTGGAGGTCGGAAGACCACCTTGTCCTGGTGAATGACCAAAAACGGAGGGCGGCAAGACAGTGCCGCCAGCTCGGAAACGCGGCGAATGGACGTGATGGCCACAAGAAAGGCCACCTTCCAAGATAAAACTGATAGAGGAATCTCCCTAAGAGGTTCAAAGGGAGAAACCTTCAAAACGTCCAGTACCAGGTTTAGGTCCCATGCCTCCACAGGGGCCCTGTACGGCGGGACGGCGTGGGCTACCCCCTGAAAGAAGGTCTTAATCTGTGGCCGAGAGGCCAAGGTCTTCTGAAAGAGGATGGAAAGCGCAGAGACCTGACCCTTCAGGGAACTAAGAGCCAGGCCCGAATCCAGTCCTGCCTGAAGGAAGGCCAAAAGAGAAGGCAGGGAAAAAACCATAGGCGGCACGCGGTTGGACTCGCACCAACGGAAGTAGGCCTTCCAGGTGCGGTAGTAGATCCTGGAAGACGAAGGCTTCCGAGCCTGAATCATGGTGTGAATCACCCGGTCCGAAAGGCCGGACGCTCTTAGAACCGCGGTCTCAACAGCCACGCCGTTAAACTGAGCGACCGAGAATTCGGGTGGCAGATCGGACCCTGGGACAGCAGATCGGGCCTGTCTGGAAGGCACCAGGGAGCGTCCGCGAGAAGGTTGACGAGCTCCGCGAACCAAGCTCTCCTGGGCCAATCCGGGGCGATCAGGATGACCGGCACCCCTTCCGCTTTGATCTTCTTCAACAGTTTGGGAAGTAATGGAAGGGGTGGGAACAGATAGGGCATCTCGAACTGTGACCAAGGAATGGCCAGAGCATCGACGCCCACTGCAAGAGGATCGCGTGACCTGGAGACGAATTGTGGAACCTTCCTGTTGATCCGAGACGCCGTGAGATCCACATCCGGAGTTCCCCATCGAAGACAAATCTGATGGAAGACCTCCGGATGCAGGGACCATTCCCCTGCCGCGAGACCCTCGCGGCTGAGGAAGTCGGCGGCCCAGTTTTCTACGCCGGGGATATGCACCGCGGATATCACCGGAACCGTTGCCTCTGCCCAAAGGAGGATCTTGGACACCTCGGCAAGGGCCAAGGAGCTCCGAGTCCCCCCCTGATGGTTGACATATGCCACAGCCGTGGCATTGTCCGTCTGGATCCGGACTGGAAGGCCCTTGAGAATCCTTTCCCAATGGCGGAGGGACAGAAAGATGGCCCGAATTTCGAGGACGTTGATCGGCAGCGCGGACTCCTGCAGCGACCAACGGCCCTGAACCGTCAGGTGGCGAAAAACCGCACCCCAGCCGATCAGGCTGGCATCCGTTGTCACCACCTGCCAGTGAACCGGAAGGAAGGACCTGCCCTGGGAGATGAGAGGAGACGTCAGCCACCAGTTGAGAGACCGCTTGACCCGAAAGGAGAGTCTGATCGGCCGATCCAGGGAGAAGACCGACCTGTCCCACTGAGACAGAATGGCTTGCTGAAGGGGTCGAGAATGGAATTGGGCGAAGGGAATCGCTTCCAAGGTAGCTACCATCCTCCCCAGAACCTTCATGGCCGATCGGAGGGAGGGAGGCCGAGGACCCTGGAGCAAGAGAATGTCCCGACAAAGGGTGGATCTCTTGTCCTTGGGAAGGAAGACTCTGGACTGACGAGTGTCGAAGAGCATGCCCAGAAAGATGATGCGCTGAGAAGGAATAAGGCAGGACTTCTTCCGGTTGACCAGCCATCCGAAACGGGATAAGGTGTCGAGAACAATGGACAAGCTTTCGTGGGCCTGAGCAAAGGACGGAGCCTTGATGAGGATGTCGTCGAGGTATGGAAACAGAACCAAGCCTCTGACTCTCAAAATGGCCATCAGCGCCGCCATGATTTTCGTGAACACCCTTGGCGCGGTTGCGAGACCGAACGGCAGGGCGACGAACTGAAAATGATCTTGTTGCACTGCGAAGCGCAGGAAACGGTGATGTCCGGGAAATATTGGAACATGTAGGTAGGCGTCCTGGATATCTATAGAGCATAGAAATTCCTGAGCCTCCATGGAAGCAATTACTGAACGAAGGGATTCCATCCTGAAGTGTCTCAGGCGAACCCTCCTGTTCAACAATTTGAGGTCCAGAATGGGACGAACCTTGCCGTCTTTTTTCGGTACCACAAAGAGGTTCGAGTAGAAACCCGTGTACCGTTCCTTTTCTGGGACGGGAACGATTACCCCGGATTTGAGCAGAGAAGCGATGGCTGCGAAGAAGCCCGGAACCAAAGCGGGATCTTTTGGAGGACGAGATTGGAAGAAACGATCTCTGGGTCGGGAGGCGAACTCTATTTTGTATCCCGAAGACACAACTTCCCTGACCCATGCATCCTCTACTGCGGAAATCCAGACGTCCCTGAAACGGAGAAGACGGCCCCCCAACCTGGGAGTCGGGCTGGAGTCTTGCCGAGAGTCATGCGGAAGTGGATCTTCCAGTCCTGGGCCTGGACGATCTACCCTGGGAATAGCGAGGACGCCAGGACGGAGTGGGCCTGAAGGACACCGCCTTCTTCTCTTGACGTGCCTGTGGCCTCTGTTGCTGCTGGGAAAAGGAGTTTGACGCAGCGAAGCGACGAAAAGGCCGGAACGAGCGAAACTGCCGTCTAGGAGGAGGGCGACGAGGTTTAGCCTGGGGGAGAAGGGAACTTGTGCCCCCAGTGGCGTCCTTAATGATCTGGTCCAGCTGGGAACCAAAGAGACGAGAGCCCTGGAAGGGCAGACTAGTGAGGGACTTTTTGGAGGACAAGTCCGCCTGCCAGGCCTTGAGCCAAACGGTCCGGCGGATGGCAACGGCATTGCTGGAAGCCTGAGCCGCACAAGAGGCGACATCCAGGGAGGCTGAAACCAGGTATTCACCAGCGTGGGAAATCTGGTTGGCAAGTTCCGCTAATTGCGCTGGAGGAGCCCCGTCCAGGATACCTCGCCGCAGATCCTTGGCCCATTTTGAGATGGATTTTGAGGCCCAAGTGGAAGCAAAGGCCGGGCATAGCGCTGCTGAAGCCGCTTCGAAGGCAGATTTTGCGAAGGATTCTATAACTCTGTCGTTAGAATCCTTCAGAGACGCTCCGCCGGACAGTGGGAGCACCGTGTTGGTGGACAGCCTGGACACAGGTGGATCCACCGAGGGAGAGACCGTCCAATTGGCGGTAAGATCTGGTGAAAAAGGATATAACACCCCCAGGCGTTTTCCCCTCTGAAAACGTCTGGTCGGATTCTCTCTCTCTCTGGCCAGGATTTCCTCGAATTCAGGATGAGGGGCAAAAAATCTTGAAGGTGGTTTGGCCCGTCTAAACGAAACCGCCTGATCTGCGGGTTCCGTAGAGGGATCCTTAATGCCACAGGTTTGGTTTATAGCCCGAATGAGGTTCTGGACCGACTCACTCATGGTGGCGATTTGGCTAGGATCCAACTCCGACATCTCCTCTGAGGGCGCATCAGATAAAGCCTCGCCTGACTCAGGGGAGGAGGAACGGTGCGACACCAACCGCGGGGGAGGGCCGTGCGGCGAGATGGAACGCGAAGAGGACTCAGACCGACGTTCCTGTCTGGACCTTTTGTGGCTAATCAAGGAGGGCTCGGGCGGCGGTTCCTGCGACCCGCTGGCCACTGCAGGGGTCTGCAGGGGTAACCGATCCAGCGCGGACACCAGGGTTTGAGACACCCGCGTTAAATCGGCCACCGATTGTGACAGAGAAGCGGCCCAGCCTGGGATGGGGGGATCACTCTCGGGCGGAACAGCCGGGGGATCCTGGGCGGTGGGAACAATCGGGTTGCTGCAGGACTGACACAGCGGGGAGGACTGACCTGAGGGAAGTTTGCTGTTACAGGACGAACATGCAAAGTACGTGACTAAGGTAGTAGATGAAGAAGAAGTAGGGGGGCGAGAGCGGCCCCCTTTAGAGGAAGACATTTTGAGGGACCCTGAAGATGCCAGTTGGTTAGGGGACAGAGGGCAGAGGGGGGTGTCAGACTGCAGTGCAGCTACTCACGGACCCGGTCCTGGAAGATGTCCCACTTGTCCTTGGTGGAGAAGTCCCCAGGTGCTGAGCTCACAGAAGATGCCGAAGGAGCGCTGCGTGAGGCACTGCAAGGGCTGCTGCTGTGGTGTGAAGCGATGCTCACACCAGACGAGTGTCCCACAAGGAAGGGGGCGGAGCTAGACGCAGAGGCGCCGGTGGGCAGGTCACAGTATGTCGGGCGGGAAAAAGCCCGCCCGCAGAGGCGGAAGTGACAGATCCGAAGACCGGAAGTAGGCCCCGGCCGAAGCCGGGGCCTAAATTAGGAACCGGCGGCCGGGAAACGAGCCGCGGCGCCGGTATAGAGCGCCGGAACTATGCGCCGCGACGGGAGGCTGGCGGCAAAGGCGCCGCAGCCTGCTAGGCTGCGCCGCTGAAGGGCGCCGCAGATCCACCTCCTGCGGCGCCGGAGCAGTGCGCCGCGACGGGAGGCTGGCGGCACAGGCGCCGCAGCCTGCCAGGCTGCGCCGCTGAAGGGCGCCGCAGATCCACCTCCTGCGGCGCCGGAGCAATGCGCTGCAGCGATAAGCAGCGCGATAGACTGCGGGGCTGCTGCGCTGAGGACTGTGCCCAGAGAAAAACCGCCGCGGAAAGGAGCGAACAGCAGCCAAAAGCTGCCAAGAAAGAAGAGAGAGCGCTGCGGCCAGAAAAGGGCCCCGCACTGGAGCAGAAGGCCCTTGCAGAATGGGGAGAATGCTTGGAACTCCAGGAACCGATAAAAAATCGACCGCGCCGCAAGGATACAGGCGATGACCGGGTAAGAGAGGGTCACCGTCTGGGAGCCCTTAACAAGAATCCCCCCCCTAACAAGGATCTGGGATGGGATAGGGGAAATACTCACCTAAAAAACATCCCACGCCGTACTAACCTTAAAAGAGGGTGAGACATCCAGGGCTGATGGACGTCCTCGTCTCCTCCAACCGACAGGCTCTGGTGGGCGAGTGGGTGGGGGACGGAGCCAGGACCGGACTTCTAAGCACGCTTGTGTGCTAGGATCTTGGTCCTGGTGTGGGATCTATGAGGATACGGGGTGGCAGTACACGCCGTACTCATAGTCCGCTTGTGGGACTACAGGTGTGACTGCTCACCCTGTATCCCTTCCGAAAAACCTGAAAGAAAACGACGCACATTGAGGTAGATAAGGGTCTAATGAAAGACCCGTGTCCACCTCCTACTGACACTAAGCTAAAACTGAAGAGTATAATGCCAGTCGGTGGGGTGTACACTGCAGAGGAGGAGCTAATTTTTTTATTTGCATAGTGTCAGCCTCCTAGTGGCAGCAGCATACACCCATGGTTCCTGTGTCCCCCAATGAGAGGCGATAAAGAAAAAGAGTACTGCCTTACAATCCAAATGTGTTGCCACATAACTTGGCGAGCCCTGGGCAAAGGGGTAGTGACATTAATCGTGGCATTATTTCTGAAATTAACCACTCAGCCTGCATGCTACCCTTTGGTCAGATCAAAGGATGCAATTTATCATAAAGTAGGTAATTGAGTGACATATGACTTCAAAATTAATGGCCATATAGCTCTAAGGGACTCGTCTATTTGCTCTTGGCAACTAAACAGAAGTAAATATACAAAATATTTATGTGTTGTCATCTTTGTTACAGCATAGAATAAGTTATAAACAAATTCATGCCAATGCCCCCTCCCCATAAAGTCCCGTTTGATATTATATAAGCCTAGGCCACAAGGTGCATTCAGCAAGGTGGCCAATAATCCATACGGTCAGCGCTGATGTCCATTCTCCCTGGGACATTACCTACTGACCTGGTCTATTATAGATCTTTATTACGAAGCTGAGGTCACTTGTTGCTTTATGGCTGCTGACAACAGGGCGTCAATCACCACGAAGGAAGATACCGGGTATAATATAGATTTCAGAAAATGTAGAACATGAACAGAGTTAATGAAAGATGATACAACTGTATATTTATGGGAGGCAGTACTATCAACTACATCATTCACAAACAATGGGGAGTCAAGGCTGTCTGTATTTACTTGTTACAGATAGAGACAGGAACGCAGTACTATCTGAACCAACGTCGTTTATGGGGAGGGGCAGTAATATGTTATCTACAGAAAGCTATAGGGAGTCAGTGCCATCTGTACCTACATCATACACAGAGAGAGACAGGAACGCAGTACTATCTGTACCCAAATTACGTACTGGTAGAGTCAGGCAGAACTATGTGAATTTAGATCATCTACAGCGAGAGACAGACAGCAATATCTGTATCGCCATAATTTACAGAAAGTAATAGGGAGTTAATGCTGTCTGTACCCACATCATTTACAGAAAGATACAGGAAGCCAGTACTATCTGTATCCACATTATGAGAGCGGGAGTTCTCTCTCTCTCTATCTGTACCTACAGAATTTACAAATAGAGACAGTAATATCTGTACCTACAGTACATAGTACTGTCTCTGTGTCTCCCCCGTAAACTATGTAGGTACAGATAGTACTGCCTTCCTGTCTCTTTCTGTAAATGATGTGGGTACAGAGAGCATGGACTTCCTATCGCTTTCTGTAAATAACATAGGTACTGATAGTTTATGGGGGGGGGGGAAGACAAAGAGGCAGTACTATCAGTACCTATGTTATTTACAGAAAGCGACAGGAATTCAATGCTCTCTGTACCCACATAATTTACAGAGAGAGACAGGAATGCAGTACTATCTGTATCCACATCATTTACAGAGAGAGACAGGAATGCAGTACTATCTGTATCCACATCATTTACAGAGAGAGGCGGGAAGGCAGTACTATCTGTATCCACATCATTTACAGAAAGAGACTGGAAGGCAGTACTATCTGTATCCACATCATTTACAGAAAGAGACAGGAAGGCAGTACTATCTGTATCCACATCATTTACAGAAAGACACAGGAAGGCAGTACTATCTGTATCCACATCATTTACAGAAAGAGACAGGAAGGCAGTACTATCTGTATACACATCATTTACAGAGAGAGTCAGTACTATCTGAAACCACATAATTTACAGAAGGCGATAGGGAATCAATGCTATCTGTACTTACATAATTTGGAAAGAGAGAGGAAAGCAGTACTATCAGCACCTATGTCATTTATGCATATTATATATATATATATATATATATATATATATATATATATATATATATATATATATATATATATATATATATATATAGCATCGTGATTACTCGCTAATCCCGCCCCCTGCACAGTAGCTCCGCCTCCCACCACATCACCACACACATTCCCCCCCACCCCATTACCGCACACAATCGCGCCCCCACCACATCACCACACACAATCCCGCCCCCCACCACATCACCACACACAATCCTGCCCCCACCACATTACCACACATAATCCCGCCCTCCCACCACATTACCATACATAATTTCATGCCCTCACATTACCACACGAGGCTCCATCCCCACACATTACCACACGAGGCTCCGTCCACACACACATTACCACACGAAGCTCCATCCCCACACATTACCACATGAGGCTCCGTCCCCACACATTACAACAAGAGGCTCCGTCCCCAGACATTACCACAGTGCGGAGGAACATCAGTTATAGAGCTCCGCTGTATACCACACAGAAGTCGGCGCTGCCACAACTAAGATGGAAGTATGGGGCAGATAATGTCCTTATGCGCAGGCGCTAGTAGTAGGAAGGAGTATGTGCAATCTCACTGGCTGGCTCCACACCACGTGGATATGGGAAGCCCTGACATGCGCAGTAAACTCTAGAGAACGCCGAATTCAGCGGCGATATAGTCCTCCATGTGACACAACCTGTACAGCGGGGTAAGCACTATGTTATGCTAATATCAGCGATTATGAATCATTATATATGTATGAGAGAATAAAATATAAACAGCCGTAAAAGTAGAAATACCATTGGGAATGTGGATGCAGGAAAAGTCTTATGGCACTTTAGCACATTGCACTTTTAATCACTAAAATAACACATGGAGCGTTTATTAAGTATAATGTAAACTTATTATAATATCTGTAAGCATATGTATGGCTATTTACTATGTAAATGAGTGTATGGTATATGTATATAAGGACACAACTTGTTACCACCCACTGCTTGAGAAAGGCTCAGAGCGAGCCGAAACGTCGCGAGATGTGGGTCTGAAATAAACTTCACAGCTTTTTTCACCTTCATTACCTATTGGAGTGCTGCCTTCCGTTTTTTGCCTAGCATATTACTTGGATGGACATGAGGACGGTCTTTTCTAGGAGGCCTGGCACCCATTGGTGAGCGTTGTGCTGCACTCATTTTTCTTTATCTATATATATATATATATATAGCATCGTGATTACTCGCTAATCCCGCCCCCTGCACAGTAGCTCCGCCTCCCACCACATCACCACACACATTCCCCCCCACCCCATTACCGCACACAATCGCGCCCCCACCACATCACCACACACAATCCCGCCCCCCACCACATCACCACACACAATCCTGCCCCCACCACATTACCACACATAATCCCGCCCTCCCACCACATTACCATACATAATTTCATGCCCTCACATTACCACACGAGGCTCCATCCCCACACATTACCACACGAGGCTCCGTCCACACACACATTACCACACGAAGCTCCATCCCCACACATTACCACATGAGGCTCCGTCCCCACACATTACAACAAGAGGCTCCATCCCCAGACATTACCACACGAGGCTCCTTCCCCACACATTACCACAAGAGGCTCCGTCCCCAGTGATTTTACACTGTGAATAAAATGTATTATTAGTATTATTCAGATTTTTAATGATTATTATTGTTATTAACTTCATTTTTAGTCAATTTACCACCTGCGTAAGCGCTATTGAATGTTGTCATTATTTACTTTAGTTTTCTTCACCAGCAGCGTTAATTAGATAGCAATGAGCGTGACGAGCGTTAGCTGGCTGGAAACAGCTAGTACATTTCATATATACATGGACACACACATATATACACTCCCAATGAGTATAAGCGTTATCTGGGCAACAAGCATAATATTCTAACAGACTTTTAATAAAGCATCTGATTGCAGAACAAGTGATGAGACGTCCGTTGCCACAAGAGGGATTCGGTGCAGCTGTTGATCTCCTGGCTACAAAGACTAATTGATTTTACCTCCAGGCTTCATAAACTGTAAAATGCAAATAATAAACGTCGACTCGGGTCAGGACTAAAAAATTCCTCATAAATCAGTCACAGACCATGAGGGGAATTCACAAATCAGAGTCGTGGAGGAGCCGGAGCCATTTCTCTAGGCAGCCGCTCACCCGGGGTTTTATTGTATATGAATGAATTCAAGTTTAGGAGGGAACTGCATAAATAGCAATCACCTAATGAACGATGGACTTCTAGAGATAGAATCACTGCTGTAATGATCAGCTCAGCATTGGAGACTGATCAGAAGGCTCGGGCGATGTGCACACAGAGTTGGTTTTTTTTTTTAGGGCAGTCAGAAATGACAACTTTCTAGTGGATTCGCAATCAGGAAACGATCCTTCTTTGTGGGGGTTTCGGAGCAGTTTTTCGTTTCTTGGGTGGGTTTTTAGAATAACTTATTTTGTTCCTGAAGTGTATGGTGCAGATTTGTTAAGAGCGTTTTCTATCAGGAGACACTTCACGGACACGACCTGCGCTTTCTTTTCTCCCACCAAGACTCAACCTAAACAGAGAAAACCCCACAAAGGACTGAATGTATGAACAATAAAGATTATTTACAGTATAAATTAAAAGAAAAAAAAAAAAAGTTTTGCAATGATTTCTCAGGCTTTTATTTTGGCTGCCAATGAATTTGTTAGAGTTTCCCAACAATAGATGATGTCAGAGGTGCAGACGGATTGGTCATTTTAGGATTTCCATGTGAAAACCTTACTCTGATGATTTCTACAGATATAAGAAATGTCTGGGTATTACCCTGCCAGGACCTTCCTACTGTATCACATCATCTCGCCTGCTCGGATGTCTCTTTTGACCAACAGGGACCTGACTGCAGGGACAATGAAGATGTAAAACACTAGGAGAGAAGGCTGCAGTAAAATTAACATGTGTTGCCCTTTCCTTAACCAAACTTGTCACCAGGTTTTACTCTTATAAACCTTCCCAGCAAAATGTAGCGCTGCACTTAAAGAAAAACAAAAAAAATCCAGCGCCTAATGCTGAACTGCTGTTTTTTTTCCGTATGGCCTGGTATTAAAACAACCACCACTAGAGGGAGCTCACTGCAAACAGCTACAAATACATTTAAAGGGATTGTCCAGGACTTTTATGTTGATCTCCTATCGTTGGAATAGATCATTAGTATTTGATCAGTGGGGGGTGCAACACCTGGAACCCCCACTAATCAGCTGCTCCCAGAGGCAGCGGCCGCATGTGCCCAGTTGTGAGCTGCACAGCAATGCCAACTGAATAGACCAGGTTCTGCACAACCACCCTTTATTGATCTGAATAGAGGGTGGATGTATAGTACCCTGCAGAACAGATGTAGCTGCACAATTCAACAAATCTAGCCGCCACTGGCACCAGGAAAAGCTCATCGGCGGTACCCCACTGATCAGATAGTGATGACATCAGTAGAAAAGTACCGGACAACCCGTTTAATGCTACCAACCTAAATCCATATGCAAGTAGCTTCCCCTAGTGGTGACTGAAGTTTGAAAAAAATATATATATTATTTATCGATTCCAAAAGACAAAGACCCCAATACAGAAATATTAGGGTAGACGTCATCTGTAATACCTTAAAACTGCAGGACGCAACATGTACAACTGAAGATGCAGGAGTATGGAGCAGGCTAAGGTGCTGAGACTACTATTTTCAGTAGTATCAGCTGCATTCTGGGTGCCAGACATTGCCATTGGAGCTCGCAGCACCACCTCTGCCGTCTTCTTATTCTCGTAAAGCCTAAAACCGTAGAAAAACAAATGAGCATACACCCTGTAGTAAGTAAATAAGTGAACAGTAATAGTACATGTAAATAAGAAAGAGCATTTACTTAACACTATTTTGATTAAAAAAGTGTAAAAACGAAAATTAAATCTATAGAATGGGAGGAATAGAACTAAGCAACAGCACGAGTGAAAAAGAGTTTGGTATACTAATAGATCACAGACTGCACATAAGTCAACAGTGTGATGCAGCAGCAAAAAGGCAAACAGTTCTAGGATGTAGTAAGAGAAGTATGGAGTCAAGATCGGGTGAAGTAATTATTCCCCTCTACTCCTCCTTGGTCAGGTCTCCTCTGGAATACAGTTCTGTTCTGGACACCACATCTTTAAAAATTATATTGAAAAACTGTATCAAGTTCAGAGAAGAGCCACCAGCATGATGAGCGGACTGCAAACTATGTCCTCCGAGGAACGGTTAAAGGATCTGGGAATGTTTAGCTTGCAAAAAAAGGCTAAGAGAAGACTTAATAGCTGTCTACAAATATCTGAGGGGCTGTTACAGTGTAGAGGGATCATCAATATTCACATTTGCACATGGAAACACGAGAAGCAATGGAATGAAACTGAAAGGGAGAAGATACAGATTAGATATTAGAAAAACCTTTTTGACAGTGAGGGTGATCAATGAGTGGAACAGGCGGCAACGAGAGGTGGTGAGTTCTCCTTCAATGGAAGTCTTCAACCAGAGGCCGGACAGACATCTGTCTGAGATGGTTTAGTGACTACTGCATTGAGCAGGGGATTGGACACGATGACCCTTGTAGGTCAGTGGTTAGCACTGCAGCCTTGCAGCGCTGGAGTCTTGGGTTCCCTGGACAACATCTGCAAAGAGTTTGTATGTTCTCTCTGTGTTTGCGTGGGTTTCCTCCGGGTTCTCTGGTTTCCTCCCACATTCCAAAGACATACTGATAGGGAACTTAGATTGTGAACCCCATCGGGGACAGCGACGATAAAGTGTGCAACCTGTAAAGTGCTGCGGAATATGTTAGCGCTATATAAAAATAAAGATTATTATTATTAACTGTAACATTCTAGGATTCTAAGAACGTGTACCCATAGGAACATTCCCATCCTGTCCCTAGTATTAAAACCTTACCTTGTGTCGGCCGAGCTCAGTGTAAATACGGGCAGAGCAGGACAAGGGACCAGACAGTTCAGACACCATCTATGGGAAGCTAGATAGATGGAGAAAAAAATAATGAAAAACAAAAGTTGTAAAAAATATTCAAAACAAAAAAAACAACAAAGTTTGAATCAACCGTCTGATCTATTAAAATATACATTTATGTAACCCGTACAGTAAAGATCAAACAGGAAAAGTATCGAAATGCCAGAATTGACGGTTCTGAGCCGCTGTATCTACCCTTATAAATGCTGTATGCGCTCCATGATGGTATAAAGGGGTTAATAGTAGAGGGGACTTAGGGCCCATTCTCAGTTTTTCTATGGGGGGGTCCTATGATTTCGGCACACGCCGAAGAAATGGCATTGATGACATCATTGTATATTGAAATTAATGGCGAAGTGGTTTCTAATTTAATGTAAGCGCGATGTGAATCCCACCGCGAAATGAGCCGTGTTTTCCTTTGGCGCACGAGGGGTTAACAGCGTTATATTATAATCTTTCTCTTTCCACAGGAAGCAGACCACAGAAAACACAGACTGAGGAAGAATAGGGAAAATAAAGTAACGATAAGCATGAGCCCACTGCACAGGAATGTGTGATCCGCTGCCAAGAATTTAAATAACATGTTTTTATGTGGCGGGATTTTCATGGAACAAAGGATCGGGGTCATCTCCGGTCGCAAAGCGCGGTAAAAAGCAGCAGACTGGAGTAACGGCGCGGGGCGGGGGCATCGCTGCCAACTGAAACTAAACAAAAATATTTGGATCCGTTTATTCCAATCCTGATACAAAAAGACAAAGGGAAGCGCAGAATTTAAAGGACACGAACCCCATTTATATAATAGGTTGGCAGGGGCAGGGCAGAGGTTGTAAGTGATGCACGGTGGCATCAATGGCAGACAGGTGTATGGTGGCATCTCTGGTATGTTGGCACATATGCCAGTCACGCTATGGAGAACGTGTTGCAGGCAATGTTGTGGCATTTGTGCCAATTACTATATATAGCACCTTGTGGGCACAATGTAAGGGACGTCTGTGATAGTCCCTTTACGGGGCAATTGTAGCTTATGTACGGTGACATGTATGGCACATAGTGTATGGGCACATATGAAAGATGTATAGTGGCATATCTGACAGGCAATATTTGGTGGCATCTGGGGCAGGTAATGCACAGTAGCATCTCTAGCAGATAGTACATGATGTCATCTATGATGAGCAATGTATGGTGGCATCAAGGATGGGCAATGTAAGGTGGCATCTCTAGCAGACAGTGCATAGTAGCATCTGATGGGGAATGTATGGTGGCATCTCTAGCAGACCGTGCATAGCGGCATCTATGGCGAGCAATGTATCGTGGCATCTCTAGCAGACAGTGCATAGTGGCATCTAGGACTAGCAATGTATGGTGGCATCAAGGATGGGCAATATATGGTGGCATCTCTAGCAGACAGTGCATAGTAGCATCTGATGGGGAATGTATGGTGGCATCTCTAGCAGACAGTGCATAGTGGCATCTAGGACTAGCAATGTATGGTGGCATCTCTAGCAGTCAGTGCATAGTAGCATCTGATGGGGAATGTATGGTGGCATCTCTAGCAGACAGTGCATAGTGGCATCTAGGACTAGCAATGTATGGTGGCATCTCTAGCAGACAGTGCATAGTGGCATCTATGACGGGCGATGTATGGTGGCATCTCTAGCAGAGAGTGCATCGTGGCATCTATGACGGGTCATGTATGGCGGCATCTCTAGCAGTCAGTGCATAGTGGCATCTCTGACGGGTCATGTATGGTGGCATCTCTAGCAGTCAGTGCATAGTGGCATCTATGACGGGCGATGTATGGTGGCATCTCTAGCAGTCAGTGCATAGTGGCATCTCTGATGGGTCATGTATGGTGGCATCTCTAGCAGACAGTGCATAGTGGCATCTATGATGGGCGATGTATGGTGGCATCTCTAGCAGAGAGTGCATAGTGGCATCTATGACGGGTCATGTATGGCGGCATCTCTAGCAGTCAGTGCATAGTGGCATCTATGACAGGTGATGTATGGTGGCATCTCTAGCAGACAGTGCATAGTGGCATCTGATGGGCAATGTATGGTGGCATCTCTAGCAGACAGTGCATAGTGGCATCTACGACGGGTGATGTATGGTGCATGTTTAGCAGACAGCGCATAGTGGCATCTCTGACGGGTGATGTCTGTTGGTATCTCTATGGCATCTATGACTGGTGATGTATGGTGGCATCTCTAGCAGACAGTGCATAGTGGCATCTATGATGGACGATGTATGGTGGTATCTCTAGCAGACAGCGCATAGTGGCATCTATGACGGGTCATGTATGGTGGCATCTCTAGCAGAGAGTGCATAGTGGCATCTATGACGGGTCATGTATGGTGGCATCTCTAGCAGTCAGTGCATAGTGGCATCTATGACAGGCGATGTATGGTGGCATCTCTAGCAGAGTGTGCATAGTGGCATCTATGACAGGTCATGTATGGTGGCATCTCTAGCAGTCAGTGCATAGTGGCATCTATGACGAGTCATGTATGGTGGCATCTCTAGCAGAGAGTGCATAGTGGCATCTATGACGGGTCATGTATGGTGGCATCTCTAGCAGAGAGTGCATAGTGCCATATATGACGGGTGATGTATGGTGGCATCTCTAGCAGTCAGTGCATAGTGGCATCTATGACGGGCGATGTATGGTGGCATCTCTAGCAGAGAGTGCATAGTGGCATCTATGACGGGTCATGTATGGTGGCATCTCTAGCAGACAGTGCATAGTGGCATCTATGACGGGTCATGTATGGTGGCATCTCTAGCAGTCAGTGCATAGTGGCATCTATGACGGGCGATGTATGGTGGCATCTCTAGCAAACAGTGCATAGTGGCATCTATGACGGGTGATGTATGGTGGCATCTCTAGGAGAGAGTGCATAGTGGCATCTATGACGGGTCATGTATGGTGGCATCTCTAGCAGACAGTGCATAGTGGCATCTATGACGGGTCACGTATGGTGGCATCTCTAGCAGACAGTGCATAGTGGCATCTACGACAGGTCATGTATGGTGGCATCTCTAGCAGACAGTGCATAGTTGCATCTATGACGGGCGATGTATGTTGGCATCTCTAGCAGTCAGTGCATAGTGGCATCTATGACGGGCGATGTATGGTGGCATCTCTAGCAAACAGTGCATAGTGGCATCTATGACGGGTGATGTATGGTGGCATCTCTAGGAGAGAGTGCATAGTGGCATCTATGACGGGTCATGTATGGTGGCATCTCTAGCAGACAGTGCATAGTGGCATCTATGACGGGTCACGTATGGTGGCATCTCTAGCAGACAGTGCATAGTGGCATCTACGACAGGTCATGTATGGTGGCATCTCTAGCAGACAGTGCATAGTTGCATCTATGACGGGCGATGTATGTTGGCATCTCTAGCAGTCAGTGCATAGTGGCATCTATGACGGGCGATGTATGGTGGCATCTCTAGCAAACAGTGCATAGTGGCATCTATGACGGGTGATGTATGGTGGCATCTCTAGGAGAGAGTGCATAGTGGCATCTATGACGGGTCATGTATGGTGGCATCTCTAGCAGACAGTGCATAGTGGCATCTATGACGGGTCACGTATGGTGGCATCTCTAGCAGACAGTGCATAGTGGCATCTACGACAGGTCATGTATGGTGGCATCTCTAGCAGACAGTGCATAGTTGCATCTATGACGGGCGATGTATGTTGGCATCTCTAGCAGACAGTGCATAGTGCCATCTATGACGAGCGATGTATGGTGGCATCTCTAGCAGACAGTGCATAGTGGCATCTATGACGGGTGATGTATGGTGGCATCTCTAGCAGACAGTGCATAGTGGCATCTATGACGGGTGATGTATGGTGGCATCTCTAGCAGACAGTGCATAGTGGCATCTATGACGGGTGATGTATGGTGCATGTTTAGCAGACAGTGCATAGTGGCATCTATGACGGGTGATGTATGGTGGCATAGTGGCATGTTGCATGGTGGCATGTATGACGGGTGATGTATGGTGCATGTTTAGCAGACAGTGCATAGTGGCATATATGACGGGTGATGTATGGTGCATGTTTAGCAGACAGTGCATAGTGGCATCTATGACGGGTGATGTATGGTGGCATAGTGGCATGTATGACGGGTGATGTATGGTGCATGTTTAGCAGACAGTGCATAGTGGCATGTATGACGGGTGATGTATGGTGCATGTTTAGCAGACAGTGCATAGTGGCATCTATGACGGGTGATGTATGGTGGCATAGTGGCATCTATGACGGGTGATGTATGGTGCATGTTTAGCAGACAGTGCATGGTGGCATGTATGACGGGTGATGTATGGTGCATGTTTAGCAGACAGTGCATAGTGGCATGTATGACGGGTGATGTATGGTGCATGTTTAGCAGACAGTGCATGGTGGCATATATGACGGGTGATGTATGGTGCATGTTTAGCAGACAGTGCATAGTGGCATCTGTGGCAGACTCTATAGAGCACTTGGAGGAAATGCACGGTGGCATCTATTGTAGGCAATGTATAAAGGCATTTGTGAAGGTCACAATATGGGGCACTTATAGCAGGCAATATAGAGTACAGTACTGTATCTCAGGGCAAGCAGCGCATGATGGCATCTATGGCATTCAATGTATTAGGTCATATGTGCAAGTTACTATAAGGGGAACTTGCGACAGTCAATCCATGGAGTCATTGGTGGCAATGGGGCACTTTTTATACACATGAATGGTAGCATCTCTGCCTACTCAACATCATACCAGCGGTCGCCAAAGCATCTATTCCAATAGCAGTCACTATATAGCGCATTTATGGTAGACAATGTACGGTAGCATCTGTGCTAGTCACTTATATTGTCTGCCACATGTGCACAATAATGATGGCATCTCTGACAGGCGACGCATCATGGCATCTACACTCGGCAATGTACAGGGGCATCTTTAGCAATCAAATTAAGGAGAAATTGTAGCATGCAACATATGATGGCATCTAAGGTGCACAATGTATGAGAACATCTATAATAGTCTCTATAGGGCTCCCCTGTGTCAGCCCACATAGGGCGGCATCTATGACACCCCCTCTGTAGAAGGGTGGCACTGCTGGCAGACGATTCCCGAACCTCTCCTATATGCGATTTCTAGGAGTTTGTCGAGAGGTTGCATAAAATTCGCCTCCATACGGTAATGGTTTACATTTATGGCATCGTATGGTCTCAGCAGTTCTCGGTTCTGACATTGTTATCCTCCACGTTGTGGGTTTGGCCGGGTCAGGCTTCTTTATAAATGGCTGGTGCGTAAAGTGTTAAATATACACTGGTAAAGTTATTTTTAGGAGAAAACTAAAAAAAAAAAAATAAAGGACATGAAAAGAAATCTAAAAATAATGTCGGGTTCAAAGATTCACCGAGGCAAACAATTATCTTGTTTCCTTTGTTACAGGAATAGCTGCCTCGTCTTCCTTGGCAGAAGATCCAGGTCAGAGAGGAGCAGGGGAGCGGCCGCCGCTGCTCCGCACCCAGATATTGGGACACAACGTAGGGGGCCGCTCCTGGAAGATGGCGTCATTACAGCTTTTCTGCACCGTTACAGCCGCTAAATTAACTCTTCAGTTGCCGCTTCTTAAAGTTGTATGTTCCACTTTAACTTGTATATTAGGGAATTGCTATATATGCAATTGACTTTACAAGCGAAAGCGATCCGGATGAAGAAGGCCGTGAAAACTGAAGTTAGAGTAGTACTGATTTTCAGAGCAGTCGTCCATATTTAGGTTTATAGAAGTCAGAAACTTGCAGCCCCACAACCCTGTGATACTTCCACAATACATCCAAACACGTGTGCAAGAGCCGGAATGTGTAACCGGAAAGTTATATATGGGTGTGAGGCGTATACATAGATTATTATTATTATTATTTATTATTATAGCGCCATTTATTCCATGGCGCTTTACATACCTGCTATGCATATGTAAATTATCTAATAATCAGCTTGGCGTTCACTATAGAGGGCTGAAATCTGCATTAAATACACATATCTACATACATACAGTACACACATATTTTTGTAGGAAGAATGTCTTTGGTATTATTATATACATACATATACCGACGCGTATACATAAATATATATACATATACATATACATACAGAAATTGTATATATATATATATATATATATATATATATATATATATATATATATATATATATATATATATACACACACACATACATATATACACACATACGGTACATAGATAAAGGCCAACAAATTGAGGCATAAAAAGCCTTAGCAAAGATTTCTGCAACTGACAGAAAAAAAAATGGCATTTTCACCTCTAACAACCAATCACAGGTCAGCTTTCTTTTCATTTATCGCTGTGGTAAAATGAAAGCTGTGCTGTGATTGGTTGCTACATGCAACAGTGACACTGACTGCATTGTGTATTCTAATTGCCTAAAACATGCAGTCGAACAAACAATACTATGAAAAACCTGGCATTTTTTATAAAAAAAACACCAGGGCAGGATTATCAAAACAGTTTAAAAGAAAAAAATCTGCTGTCGTTGGCCATAGCAACCAATCACAGCGTAGGTTTCATATGTCCAGATCAGAATTTGAAATGAAAGCTGCACTCTGATTGGTTACTACGGACAAAGACAAATTTCTCTTAACAAGGCCCAAAGTGTGCGGGACCCGTGCCCACGGCGGACGTAACCGTTTGAGCGCCACAGACTTTGATTTCTGCGATGTCTGTGGTCAGACTTCACTCCCCACAATCCGCCATTGTTACTCGCAATGTTTTTCTAGTCATCCCTGACAATACGTCGCCACCTCACACAATGCAGGACGAGATGTTTTGGCAGCTGGATCTCTGCTCTCCATCCACTACAACAAAGGGAAAAGGAGAGTTGTTTTTGGGAAGTGACTGCCGTAGAAGCCAGCTCACGGGGCGCCACAGCTTCAGGATGTTAATCCCCCCGGGAGACTGAAATATGCCAATAAAAAAAGAGAGAGAGAGAAAGGAAAAAACATATCAGCCAAAAAATGAGGAGCGCCCGCCCTGACACCTCGCAGAGCCGCCGCCACCATTGTGCCACACGTCTATGTACACATTGGCCAGAACCCTCATTCTATCCTATTGATCCAGAAATGTCCGTCCTTCTATTGTTCTGTTCATACGACGACACTGGAAAATGCTGCGCTTGTCAGACAAAGACGGCTCCGGCCTTTTAATCTGTGATATTAAAGACTGCCATAAATATGGAATTTATTTATATAAACGCCGCTGTTCTCCTGAATCCAGCAATGTTTTTCTTTTCCTCCTCTCCGCTCCTTAGATATGGCCCCATGTTCCCCGTATATAAATCTAGTCTTTTTTAGCCAAGTGGGTGTAGTCACTAGGACGATGCCCGCAGAGAATGGTTAATGATCACGCCTACTTGGCTGTCTAGACTGATATGTAGGGAAAAGGGGGCCATATCTCAGGAACGGCAAGGCGCAGGGAGAAAAGAAAAGCGGCACCGGATTCAGGAGAACAGCGGCATTTACACCAGGTGAAAAATGTACATATTTATGGAAAGTGACAGGTCCCCTTTAAGTATAATGTTATAATCTTATACTTATACTGAATTTATTGTCTGCACATGTCCCCGCTTAATTGTAAAGTGCTGCGGAATATGTTGGCGCTATATAAATAAAAAATATTATTATTATTATAATAATCGGTCATCGTCCAGATGATTAGTAAGGGGTCAGCATCAGCACCAAGCAAATCTGCGCAAATGCACGCGCCCACGGGACTGGGGGGCACATCTACCCCCTTACCCAACCAAGGATGGAGTAGTCATGACAACCAAAGTGATGATATTCTGAGTCCTGGGCTTGTAGTGTATGGCTGGCGTTAATATGCAGAAAGTGGGTTTAGGCTATATAACAGATGACACCCCCCCACCAAAATAAAAAATTAAATAAAATGCACCATATAGGGCCTGTAGTAAACAATAAAGTGGAGTAATAGGATTCTCAGGGCTTTAATGCAGATTTAGTGGATAGGGGCCTGGACACATTACAAAAGTACTAATTTTACTACCACTACCCCCCAAAAAAAGCACAATTTTAATGATCCCGTTTAGGGTTAAATTCTACATTTTTTTTAGTGTTATTATTTTTCCTTGAAAGAAAGTCCAAAAAAAACAAACAAAACAAAAAATAAAGCTACAGTCCTACATCAGGTCGCACCTGCCAGTAGTGACCACTAGGTTGTGCTACAATATCCAAAACAAAGCCATGCTGTAAATTCTGATGTCTGCAGCGGCTGACACTACTGTAAACTGGAATTTGGCTCCAGAACTGAAACATGAAGCTGGTTTCATCTTCGCCAAGCTGCAAAACGTGAAGATGTGATCAGTGCAGCAAAAACTCAAAATAGGTCACATTCCCTCGGCGAGTACACATGTTACGGCAACCGCCGGATTGATGGCTAAAGGGTTAAATCTTGTAAATACCGATGAATGACTGTACGATATACAAAAAAAAAAATCTGAAATTAAATCCGTTTTCATGATCGGTCTGCAATAGGAAATAAATGTCATCAATGGATCCAAAAAATCTCACAGCTGAGGGTTTGCTACACTTGCCTGCACTGATACGTTGAAACAAAAGTATCGGAAAAGGAGAAAGAATTAAAAACGGCGAAGATTTTTAAAAGGATTGAAATTGCAATGTTGCCGGGTTTTTACAGGCAATTTACAATTTTAATCATTATTGATGTTAAGACAACCCCGTTAAATGTCAGTCATAGAAAGAATCTTCCCGTTCACTGACAGCAAGCAGAAAACGATGGGAAAGTTACACATCTTTTCAGCATATAATGGCGACCTTACTTTATCTGCAGGGCGTCACGTTGTCTTGCAAATTACACAGTTCAAATTCTTAAAAGGTTGGAGCTGCCCCTTTAAGAAACAATTTTGGAAAAAAGTAATTGTCCTTTCTATTAATAATTCGGATTTTGCACAATGTGCCGCAATCATTTTGTTTCTTTTCATTACGTTCTGAATAACAATCTCGGCCATTTTTAGAACCGTCCTTCATCGTTAGGAAATATTGTAGCCACAAATGAATGGACCCTTTGTAGTGGTCCTCAGATGGCAGGGAGGGGGCGGGTATACCGGCGGAGCCTTGCAGTAACACCAGCGGGTGCAGATAGCTGCCGCACCCAAAACCTGGAGGACTGGAACTTCCTACCCGCATTATATAGACACATTGAGAGCGGTGTAATGCTTCATTTCGCCTGCGGAGGTGCTGCAGAGATATAAGGATATGGTAAATGGTGAATAAAACTAAGTTAATTCTACATGTTCTGTAGACAAGTCACATATGTAATCCACAGCTAAATAATGCTGCATAAACAAAGAAAAAAACAGCTGCTGAATGCACTGCAAAAACAGGCTGCAAAAAGGCGGTGTGTGAACATGGCCTAACTGGGCATTTGGGAAGTATGATCAAATCTAAAGATAATGAAATGCCCCCACTATGGAGGCCTGAAATCCCATCCCGGGGTCCTCAGGAAATTTCCACTTAGATCTTTTTTGTCCTTCTGAATAAGCAGCCCCCGAAATGTCCTAAAGGCCTCGAGATTTTAGAATTCCCTTCTTTAGCGGTAAGCTAAGAAAATCTAAATGTCTTTACCCACCTTGAAGATCGGTCCCTCTTGGGATGATGCCTTTTTGTTAGTTAGGTTTCTATGATCCTTACAGATCAGCTGTGATCGGCACAGGAACATAGTAGAAAGGGTTCAAATTCCCTGCAGCGTCACCACAGGGTGAATGGGGTATTACAGTTTTCATTAAAATTAATGGGATGGCTTTGGAATACATGGACATGCTGGATCGGTGCAGAGAAAAAGATGCTGCGAGTGGTTCTTCTCTAGTCTTTTGACCTCCTCTATCAGACAACCCCTTTAATTTTAAAGGGGAACTCCATGAAAAACAACCCTGCTTTGGGTGGGATCCAGTGTCATCATAGATACTAGTCTCAGTGGAATCATAAAAGTAGGTGAAAGTTATATATTTGTGTCTGTGAACTGATCTGCTGCATTCCTAAGAATTATTGATATTGTGACCATGAGCCGCTCTGATACCTTATCTATAGGCTTCAGCTCTCCGCAATGGGGAAGCAGAGATGGACAAATCAGCTCCCGCGTGTGTGATCGGCTATGCAAATCACGGCCAGGGAGTAATGCGGATGTTATGCTTTATATTACAAAAAGGAATACAAAACTTGCAAGCTGTAGAAGCGTGCAAGAATAAAAAAGACCATAAAAAGAAAAAAATGGGACGGGCCAAAAGCGGTCAATGCCATTCTCTTATCCTACAATCATATAAAACAAGTATTCCCAGCTGCAAAACTAAAGAGGAAATTACATTGTTTCATCGAAGAAAAAAAAAAAACACCTCTTAAAGTTTTAGATATGGAAACCATCAGCAAGCAGGCTCTGGCTGATGTTGTCAGGAGTTCATTTTTTTATTGTTCAAATTAATGTTTTTGGAAGGCCGGCGTCACACTAGCGAGTTTTACGAACGTTTGAGAGGCGCAGAAAATACGTATTGCACACGGACCAATGATTTTCTATGGCGCAGCTCCTATCTGCCGTATTTTACGCATCCGTATTATACGGTCTTGTACGGCCGTAGAAAATCGCAGCATGCTGCGTTTGTCAGCGTATTGTGCAAAAAATACGCCAATGAAAGTCAATGGGGGCGAGAAAAATACGGATTACACACAGACCAGCAGTGTGAATTGCGAGAAATACACAGCGGTGTTAGAGAGAAAAGCCGGCAATTCAGTGCGGTGTACAGTAAAATCACACTGACAGGTTAGAATAGAATATCTAAAATAAATGTCTACACATAGAATAGGGATATATATATATATATATATATATATATATATATATATATATATATATATATATATATATATATATATATATATATATATATATATATACATACACATATATATATATTTCATACAGCGCTAGATAGCAGAAAAGCCGGTAATTCAATTGCCGGCTTTTCCCATCTCCATCCAAAACCCGTCAGGATATGAGACATGGTTTACATACAGTAAACCTTTTCATATCCCTTTTTTTTTTACATATTCCTCACTACTAATGTTAGTAGTGTCTGTGTGCAAAATTTGGGGACTCTAGCTGTTAAAATAAAGGGTTAAATCGTGGAATAAACTGTTGTGGGCTCCCGCGCAATTTTCTCCGCCAGAGTAGTAAAGCCAGTGACTGAGGGCAGATATTAATAGCCTGGAGAGGGTCCATGGTTATTGGCCCCCCCCTGGCTAAAAATATCTGCCCCCAGCCACCCCAGAAAAGGCACATCTGGAAGATGCGCCTATTCTGGCACTTGGCCACTCTCTTGCCACTCCCCTGTAGCGGTGGGATATGGGGTAATGAAGGGTTAATGTCACCTTGCTATTGTAAAGTGACATTAAGCCAGGTTAATAATGGAGAGGCATCAATTATGACACCTATCCATTATTAATCCAATAGTAGTAAATGGTTAATAAAACACACACACATTAGGAATAAAGTATTTTATTGAAATACACAGGGTGTTGTAATAGTTTATTATACTCTCAATCCAATTGAATACCCTTGTCACCTGAAACAAAGTTAAAATAAAAAATCAACAATATCCCATACCTTCCGTTGTTCAGTCTTGTGTAAATCCATCTGAAGGGGTTAAATAATTTTACAAGCAGGAGCCTGCTAATGCAGCCGCCCCTGCCTGTAAAATCTGGGGAATGAATGGAAAGCCGGGGAACGTAGCTACCTATACTTGCTGTGCTGCGCCCCCTGCTGGCATAACCTCAGATGAACTCGAGCGTGAGAAAATATTCTGAAAAATTCCCATTTAATAGCGCATTTGTAATACTTCATCTCACCTGTGGGGGCGCTGCAGAGAGACTGAGCACTTGTTACCAGGTTCCTCTATAGCTGATTGCTGAGATCACTGCAGCAGAACCCCCTGTGATGAGCCTGTGTAACAGGAGCCCTTTAAAAATAAGAAAAATTATTTTCTAAAGGGGCCATCCCCTTTAAGTAAAGGCAGGCATTCAGGCTATGGAAAGTACTGAGCAGTGCCACATGTCTATGTATATACCCAGGTTGTCGCCACAGAACAGAATGTCACTGGATGATAATCGCTTCTGTCCTCGTTCCAAACAATCACCCCCGGGAGCGGTCCTGACACTTCAGATATGGCCCCCGCCAGTAAAATATCACTCAGTACGTCCCTCGCGCCCCTCAGAGTGTTCTTCTCAGGACATGAAGCAACCGATCAAAGAGCACAGTGTGTCGGCATGGCCGACTCCTCTCTCCTGAGGGGACCACGTCCTGCAGGAGAACGGCCAGAATTTATTTCTATAGACCACACAGAGACAGAGAGGGGCACACAGGCCTGAGCCAGAGAGGGGCACACGGGCCTGAGCCAGAGAGGGGCACACGGGCCTGAGCCAGCGAACACCCAAAACCTCTGAACCCAGCCAGATTCTGACGGCACGTCACAACATAAATATATATATCCTAGGTGTAAGAGGAATAAATGTTTCCTACTGACTGTATACTGCAACATAACACGCAGGGTAAGGGTGGAAGAATATAACATAGCCCACACGGGTCGTAGAGTGTTACATAGCCCATAGGGGCTGTAAAGTGCAACATAAACTAGGGGCCATAAAATATAACACAGCCCATAAGGGCTAATGCTTAACACAGCCCATAAGGGCTAACGACTAACACAGCCCACAGGGGCCGTACAATGTAACATAGCCCACAGGGGCCGTACAATATAACATTGCTTATAGGGGCCAGAGAATATAACATCGCCCATAGAGGCCGGAGAATATGACATAGCCCATAGGGACCGTAGAATAGAACATTGCCCATAGAGGCTGGAGAATATAACATTGCCCATAGGGGCCGTAGAATGCAACATTGCTCATATGGGCCGTAGTATATAACATTGCCCATAGGGACCGTAGAATAGAACACTGCCCATATGGGGCCTTAGTATATAACATTGCCCATATGGGCCGTAGTATATAACATAGCCCATAGGGACCGTAGAATAGAACATTGCCCATAGAGGCCGGAGAATATAAAATTGCCCATAGGGGCCATAGAATGCAACATTGCCCATATGGGCCGTAGTATATAACATTGCCCATATGGGCCGTAGTATTTAACATTGCCCATAGGGACCGTGGAATAGAACATTGCCCATATGGGCCGTAGTATATAACATTGTCCATATGGGCTGTAGTAGATAACATTGCCCATAGGGACCGTAGAATAGAACATTGCCCATAGGGGCCGTAGTATATAACATTGCCCATAGGGGCCGTAGTATATAACATTGCCCATAGGGACCGTAGACTACATGATAGTCCATAAGGACCCTCTTGCACTAATTCTTTGGTGCCCTAAAAAAAATCAGATACCCGGTGTGCGAGCTACACGTAGAAAAGCCATTGTGGCGGGGGCCTTTAGATGGTGGAAGCCCAGGGCCAATTTGCCCCTCTCACAATCTTGGCTCGGTTACAGATTAGTTTTGATACTATTGTTATTTTTGATGAACGTTCAATATTTGGTATTTTCGCAGCCTACGATGATGCCACAATCAGGGCCGTTTGCACAGCCTTTCATCACCCTCGGCACGCAGACACCCGGCTGGGCCTCGCTGACAGCTGCTGCTGATAAACACCTGTTTTGGCTGCTGATATCAAAAGGCAACAGGGTTCAACTACAAATAGACAATGATGAGATGTGCACAGATTCGGATCCAGGTGCCCCATGGTCACCTCCCACCCTCCATCTACCAGGATCCAAAACAAACGTGAGGTCACAACTGATAAACAGTGAGAGGCCGAGGTGGCGGCCCATCTTCTCCCAGGGTGACACCGATACATCTTCTCACAGGGTGACACCGATACGGCTGCATGGGGGAAGCTTACACCTGTTTATCAGGGTGAAAGGCAGAGAAAGGCCTTGTGATGGGGAGGAACGCTCAATCATGAGATGCTGGGGATGTGACCACAGCTGCATCTTTCTGGCACCGAGATCAATCAGCAGATCTCCAAGGAAAGGTTCCCAAAGGGCAACAATGTGACCGAGCCAGGGAGGAAAGGACGGGGCACAGAAATTTAGGTTTAACATTATCATATTCTAAGGGTCATCTCTAAAAATTGAGTTTTTTTCCCTTTGTTCTCTAAGTTGATAATAATAAGTTGACAAGGGGATGGTGCAGTGGTCACACAGGGGATGGTGCAGTGCAGTGGTCACACAGGGGAAGGTGCAGAGGTCACACGGGATAGTGCAGTGGTCACACAGGGGATGGTGCAGTGGTCACACGGGATGATGCAGTGGTCACACGGGATGGTGCAGTGGTCACACAGGGGATGGTGCAGTGGTCACAAGGGATGATGCAGTGGTCACATAGGGGATGGTGCGGTGGTCACACAGGGGATGGTGCAGCGGTCACACAGGGGATGGCGCAGTGGTCACACAGGAGATGGTGCAGTGGTCACACAGGATATGGTGCAGTGGTCACACAGGGGATGATGCAGTGGTCACACAGGGGATGATGCAGTGGTCATACGGGATGGTGCAGTGGTCACATGGGATGATGCAGTGGTCACACGGGATGATGCAGTGGTCACACAGGGGTGATGCAGTGATCACACGGGATGGTGCGGTGGTCACACAGGGGTGGTGCAGTGGTCACACGGGATGGTGCAGTGGTCACACAGGGGTGGTGCGGTGGTCACACAGGGGTGGTGCAGTGGTCACACAGGGGATGGTGCAGTGGTCACACAGGGGATGGTGCAGTGGTTACACGGGATGATGCAGTGGTCACACAGGGGATGGTGCAGTGGTCACACAGGATGGTGCGGTGGTCACACAGGGGAAGGTGCAGTGGTCACATGGGATGGTGCGGTGGTCACACAGGGGATGGTGCGGTGGTCACACAGGGGATGGTGCAGTGGTCACACAGGGGATGCTGCAGTGGTCACACAGGGGATGCTGCAGTGGTCACACAGGGGATGGTGCAGAGGTCGCACAGGGGATGGTGCAGTGGTCACACACGGGATGGTGCAGTGGTCACACACGGGATGGTGCCGTGGTCACACATGGGTTGGTGCAATGGTATCACAGGGGATGGTGCCGTGGTCACACATGCTACATGTGCACTATTGCTCCGTTCACACAGTGGACTTTACGACCCCATGCACAGTGGGAGTCCCGGAGGATAGACCTCTAGAGATCCTATACGACCATCCAGTAGAACAGTCATTTGTGTAGTTTGGGGCACAAACCCTTTATTTGTTCCAAAATTCAGAAAAATGTTTATTGCATCCAGTGCCTTCCACATACTGTACTGAGCCATGTGTGCCACATTCTGCTGGCACCAACTGCTCCATATATAAAGTGCCATCATATAGTACACAAATACCCTGCCGTACAGTGCTAGGCAGTATAATGTCCATATAACACTACTATACAGCTGCTGAGACAGTGGTATAGTGTGGATTGCCAGCATCTTGGGCGCCCCTAATCTGTGGGCCGTTAGCACTCCCCGTTTCCCTTCCACCAATCCCCCATTGAACGTCTTATGCCCAAGCACATGAATTTTAAGACAATACTGATGTAATTATTCTTTGCTTTTTTTCCCTTTTGATTTTTTTCCTGCCTTTTGCTAATATACAATATAAATTATTTTTATTTTATTTTTTGCTTTTTATTACATTTTTAGTATTTTTTTTTAAACAATTTTATTTCTATAGCCCTAAACTTAACCCTAGTAGCTGTTCAGCCTCTGTCATGCTGGTCACTGCCTATGCAGAGCGCAGTGGTCTAGCTACGTTTGTCATCGGCTGCTGCACTCTGCGTAGGAAGCGATCAAGATAATAAAATCTCAGTTCATTATTCAAAAACAGCACCACACTGGTCATTAGACCATACCTGGTACTACAGTTCATCTCCATTAAAGTCAATGGGACTGGGCTGTAATATCACACGCAGCCTGTGGACAGGAGTGGCGCCGTTTTTTTAAATAAAGCAATTTTTTTTGTGCTAATGTTGCATATCCCCTTTAAAAGGCGAGTTCTGTTTGCGTTGGCATCCTTGTTACAAAACGATAAAGAATATTCCCAGGACTGGAATGATTTTTTTTTCGGCCCTGCCCAAGCTCAGAATCCTACACCATGTGGTCACTTTCCATGGAAAGGCCATTGGTTAGCAGTATGTTTGGGGTTTATGGGAGGAAACCCCTGCACTGGGACAACATTCGACCTTGCAGATGTTACTGGTTGGGAACTGAACACGTAGCCCCTATGATCACCGCTGGGAACGTGTTTTCTCCTTGTATCTCCCAGTTTTCTGGACACTCCCAACATGTTGGAATGTTAATCATTATGGCTGGTCAGTACAATACAGAACTAATATTTGGATTTTCGCCGTTCCCACATGGGGCTGTATAGGACGTCATACACACCCGCCACCTGCTTTACATTATCACAGTCGCCTCTTTGACAACATCGTTTATTATCTTATTATTATTATTTATATTCTACATCATCAAAAGCCGGAGAAGAAATATGAAGAAATAGGATGCGGCAAATGTGGGGCTCCAGAGACGTGACTACTGTAAAGGGTGTCCCTAAGGGCACATCAATGTGGAGGGAGGACTTCGTGTTAACTCCGGCCATAACTTGAGAAACCAAAAAAACAACACTAAATGAACATATAAACGGTGATCAGTGGTGAAGATCATGGGCCCAATGTAACATCTCCAACTGGGCACCCAACCATCATGTTTTTAAGAATTTTGGTCTTCTAATATGGCCCAAAAACTATAGAATCGGGTGCGACTGTGACCTCTGAATCTACTATACTCACTGGGTGGTGATCTGATGTCATCATGATGTTACATGGTCACACACAGGGTCTTCTCCACATTGGAAGCCTAGTGGCGATGTTACTGCCTTATTAGAGCATCATAATGTTCTGATGGGTAAGACTAGAAGAGGGCAGGGTTAGTCGGGACTATATCGGTTGGGTGTAGGCCATAGTTTATTTATGAAGACCAGTCAGAAATAATGGTCCATAACTCACGCTGCTCCTTGCTCTCCAGTCTTTGGAGGTCTCCTTGTAAATGCAACCACGTAGAGGTCAATTCTTCTGCAGCACCTCCACAGCTTCTACTGAGTATTACATGGATCCTATCGAAAGCAATGGGCAGCAAATATATATTGTACAGATGTGCAGAGTTCTCCAGAGACGGAGATGCCCAGAAATTGACATCACAAATGGGAAATTCTCTACATTTAACAAAAAAAAAAAGAAATAGAACTTTGAGGAATCCAAGGAAACAAATAAATATACGATCCGTCCACTGTGGACAAAACACAGGTCCTGGCGATGTCTACAGTGCGCCTCTTGTCAGATTGTAGCTGTTTACATAGGAAAAACGCAAGAGACTAAACATTTAGGAAAGTCACCAGACTGAAGTCATTGTTTGGGTCCGGCCATAACCTCTCAAATGAAATACGTCAAACTACACAAGCCGTAGACCGGCCGGGAAATTCGGAGGTTTCCTGTCCTACAAGACCTGAACCAAAATGTTACTAGACTTATTATGAGAATAATTGCTCATCAAAGAAAATCTCATTATTTCTTGTCCAAAATCCCAGATTACAGAATCAACCTTGATTGTCCTGGGTTACAGATGAAATACACGGGGACAAAAGGAAAACATCGCCGGATTTAGGAGAACAGTGGCATTCACACCAGGCAAGTAAAAAAGGCAATGAGGCTTGGCAGTACTAGCTCATCACTTTTTATCTTTAATACCCACCATAGAGATATTTACTCTCTGCAGGGCACATTTGGTCATATGACCAGGACGTATCATGGAATGAATGACCAAACTATACGGGATGTATGGGGGTGACCCATACTTGCCAACTTCTGGGAGTCCATGAAGTCTCCCCTTTTTTCAGGGAGTTGGCAAGTCTCTTACATGAATCCAAATCCCCCGGAAATCAATGCTTCCAAAATGTTATTAGATGGAGCAGTAACATCAATACTGTGGGGATGTGGAATGAACATGGTGGCGTGCGACCTGAAAACAGGAGCAATTCTGGAGGACATTTCTGGTGGCGCCCTAATCGTTCCACATGGGCATTTCAGAAAGTATAAAGCACGACAATGAGAATAGTATGAAGGAATCAGTGCCCATGGTGGCACCAAAATTTTAGACCATTGGAGGGTATTCACCCGTATATAGTAGGAAAGGCTTTGAGGGTTTAGACTTAGGAGGCCCTATAGAGTCAGAAGATCAACCACTGAGGACCTGTTTATGGCTTTGACCCTCATAACTGTGGAGCATGCTGACACTTGTAGTTTCCGAAACAGATGGGAAGATGCAAATACAACAAAATAAGGTCAACCTGGTGACTAACAGCTGTCGAAGGCCCTCAGGCTTCTGTTTAGCAACACACCAGATTCCCGCTGACAAATGTAGCAGACATGACGGGCATGTATATTATTCGGGACCGCTCCACCGTGTGAGTGCACTCCGCGGATTCATCAACTCACCTGTCAGGGGCAATTTATCGCACAGAGATGAAAATCGGTGGCAAGAAAGCAGAGCTGAAATCACAAGAGGCCTCTCTGATGTCACCTGAGGTTCCCCCTTCATGGCATCCAAGTCCAGATGTTCTCCTCGTTCCCCAACATGAACGGGCACGGCCTGCCTGGTGATGTCATCGGTCATAAGGGAAAGACGATGTGGCAGAATAAAGAGAGCAACAGCTGCTACTATTGATGTCTGCGACTGTAGGCATGGAAAAAAAAATTGCTGTACCTGAGCTCATCATCCCGGGTGATAAAGTGGTTTACATGCCGCTGGACAAATCCCTCACGCTCCCCATTCTCCAGCTTCTTCCATGGTTAGAAAATCTACTTCTATAAAGTCACTTCAAAGGAATGCAGACAGTGGAAAGCCTATAAGTGGGTGGTGGGAGTCAGATCTGCACTCATAGGGGGGCACAAAACTACCGAGGGGGCCATTAAAGATTGGGCGAGGATATACAAGTCTGTCCTTAGGCTCAGCCACCAATATCTGATGATAGTGGACAGGCGGAATACCAACATATACTTTATACTACCAGTAATACAGGAGAGAACTATTTACACTGTCTCCCAAGTTTCTATTATCTGTTGAAGTCCTATAATCCATATTTTTTAATAATCGGGAACATGTCTAATATCATTAATATTTTTTTTCACATGGTTGGAGCAATTTGTAGAAATGTGCGAATGTATCAATGTTCCATCTCTGGAAAATATTAGGTGCTATAGGTTAGCACTCAGCTTTCCTACAGCCCCGAATGGAAAACCTGTCTAGTCCGGTCCTGAATCAGAAGCCGGCAATAGGGCAGATTTGGCTTTCAGGCCTCATGGACTACCTGGTGGGAGCAGTAACAGCAGCCATTTTGCTTCCCACCCAACTTTCTCAGGAATAGATACTGGCAGGTAAATGAATAGTTGATCAGAAATGTGGGGGACAAACACGAAAACAGGACAAACTCTGCAGCTTTTACACACGTATTTACAGGAATTTGCACTTTACCCACTGTCATAGGAGAAAGGTCAGACAAACAGTAGGTGCGGAGGCGTTAGTCGTAAACCATGAAAGGGACAGTCAGGGGATTGGGTTAATGAGATGAGCGCTAATCCTGCACGGTTAGGTGTGCTAAAGGTACAATCCTATGCACGGCGTGTACCTAATCCCGGCCGGGTCACTGGGGCACAGAGTAGCCTCACATATATCCCAGACTACAGAATATATCAAGAAATTGCTTAAGAAGCGATTCCCTCGAAATTCATCGAATCAGTCCAACTTTATTCGATTCAGAAAGGCCATTTTCGTCCGTTCAGGAGCGTCTCTCACCCTGGTGGTCCTGTCCTTTCCTCTATTACCCCCATAACAACAACTATTTTAATTTCGGCAGGGTGAAGTTAATGTCTATTGCACCCACCTCTCACCCGACTGATCAGGTGGGCATGATCTGCTACATTTCCGCCTCCCCTATAGTTGTGCCCATCAATCACCCTTCATTATGGTCATTTTGCCTCCATTAGCCGCGGTTATTATTTGTCTCTTTGCTCTCCTCTGAGCTGGCATTGCCCGTACACTTGGCAGCTCATCAGTGAGACAGATGAATTATCGTTAACCGCTGAAGTATATTTTTCTTGGCACTCCTCTTAGTGCCAATGCATTGCGGTCACACACTTACGACGTGACACCAGCGAGGACAATAGTGCAATTTGGCTTTCTGCCCTAAAGGTTGGCACTGGAGTTAGGATGATGCCTGGCCAGATAACAACAATAAGAGGGTGCGGTGACGGTGCGGGTGGGACGTGAGCAGAGGCACAGCTGCTGCAGAGAGACCCCCGTCTGTCAGCTGCCGGACGGCAGGGCATTGACGGGCTCCTTGTATACTATCTGATGCTCTAGATAAGCGACTGCTGTAGATTTGGAGGCGAAATGAGTCTAAAGTCATCCACAGACCCCCAAGGTCTACAGTGACATCATGGAGACCCTGATTTTCACCGATTTCGGTAATGAAAACAAATCATACTGCCTTTCCTACAGTCATAGGGTTAAAATGACAGTCCAATAAATACATGATAGGTGATAAATGTATGATCTACAAGGGTCCGGCTGCTGAGACCCCCAACAGTCATGAGAACATGGGCACAAAGTCTACTGTGTGATTGGAGCTGGCGAGAGCGTGTGTGACCACAGATCGTGATCGCTGCAGTGGTCGCACATGCTCAGTACTGCGCCATACAAACAGGTACTTTCTTGTTATTGGTGCGGATAGGGGTCACATAGGCCAGACCCCGAACATACCTGCATTCACCGCTATGCAGCCCCCAAAGAACTTAAAGGGGTTTTACACTTTAAAAAAAAGGCCCAAATCACAAGCTACTAGTAAAATAAAAATACAGACGATATTCGCCCTGTCCAGGTTCAGTGCCAGCTCCCCGTCACTGCTCGGATCGGTGTTTTGGCTGCAGTGGCTACATCACGTCGACAGCACATATTCCTGCTGCAGCCAATCACTCAGCTGCTGAGATCAGTGATGTGTGGAGGGGAGCTGGCACTAAAACTGGGGAGGGCGAGTACTATCAGTATTGTTTTCTTACTAGTATCTGATCATTTGTGAACCACTTATTTAAAAGTGGAAAACCCCTTAAAATAAACTGTCTTCAATTAGGTCCCCCTAGTGGTGGCTGCAGGCAGGTACAATTTTATCAATTTATTATGTGATGAAACATAAGTCACATGCAACTGTTCAGGAGCAGTTTCACAAGACACAACCTTCTACTGTCCGCTTGGGTAAAGGAAAAACTTGAAGATGACCTCAAATTTCAGAGAACTCATACCACAGGGGACAGATTAGATATTGCTCCCTTTGTTGTCGCCCCACCAACACTTTGGGCCTCTCTCAGACCCGTCGGATGCTGATGTGAGCAGGAGGGTTGGTGCGATTTCTAGGGGATTGCGGCTCCTATCCGTCCCTAAATAAATGTTCCCATTTTTGCAAACACCTAGGAATTAAACAGTTAACCCTGTTCCCCGATTCATTTATCCGCCCTCCATACTGCGGACTTTTAAACTCTGCCTCATCTGGCGACTTATAAAGAGAAGATCCTCGAGAGCCGGAGTGAAAAACGTTTCTTCTGAGAGGAGGCCAAATGAGGACAAAGGCGGAAAGAAAGAATCCCACGCCTCGCGCGGCGCTCCGTATGGCTTTGATTGCCGCTGTTTAGATCCCACTTAGTGAAACGATCAGTGAGATATCGCACAAATGTGACGGTGGGGGCACATGTGCAGCGGCGGTGTACAGTGGTGATGAATGCACCCTGGCAGGGGACGGTGTGAGGAGCGCCGTGGACACTTGGTCAAAAGACACATTCTTCAGTCAAGTTAAATATTTGGAGGAGGTGGAGGGATCTGAAGATACAGGCCGGGAACAGGGCGGACGCATTGTGCAGAATTTCTCAGTTAAATGGGGTTTGTGTTAATAGTTCAAGCGGATGGAAGTGTCACGTTTCAGAACTTAAGAGAAAAATTACAAAATAAATCTGATTTTTCATGTACAGTGGGGAACATAAGTATTTGATTTGCTGGCAATTTTGCAGTTTTCCCACCTACAAAGAATGGAGAGGTCTGTAATTCTTACCGTAGGTACACTTCACCTGTGAGAGACAGAATCTAAATATAAAGAAACAGAAAATCACATTGTATATTTACATAATTAAATTGTATTTTATTGCATTAAACAAGTACCGTATTTGATCACCGACCAACTAACAGGAATTCTGCGCTCACAGACCTGTTAGTTTTTCTTTAAGAAGCCTCCTACTATGCACTCGTTACCTGTATTAATTGCACGTATTTGACCTCGTTACCTGTATAAAAGACACGTGTCCATACAATCAATCACACTCCAATCTCTCCATCATGGGCAAGACCAAAGAGCTGTCTAAGAATACCAGTGACAAAATTGTGGACCTGCAAAAAGCTGGGATGGGCTACAGGACAATAGACAAGCAACTTGGTGAGAAGACAACTGTTGGCACAATTATTAGAAAATGGAAGAAACACAACATGACTGTCAATCTTTCTCAGTCTGGAGCTCGCCTCATGGGGTCAGGAATCAGCCCAGAACTACATGGGAGGACCTGGTCAATGACCTGAAAAGAGCTGGGACCACAGTCTCAAACGTACACCTTCATGGATAAAAATCCCGAAAGGCACACAAGGTCCTCCTCCTCACCTAGCACATGCCCAGGCCTGTTTGAACTTGGCCAATGACCTTCTGGATGATCCCCAGGGGGCATGTGAGAAGATCATGAGGCCAGATGACACCAAAATAGAACTTTTTGGTATCAATTCCACTTGCCGTGTTTGGAGGAAAAAGGAAGAAAAAGCATTGGCCTAGCTCCCGGGGGATGGCAGAGGCGGCTCTGTGGGGCCCACCTGGAGCGACTTAACTGTATGGGCAAGTGCCGCGAGTCCACACAATTAAACTCTGTGGCAGAGCAGACTCGAACTCCCTGCACAGCCACCCGTCCACTATGGGGTCCGTGAGCTGGGGGAAGGGGAGGCCTGGCGCCAGCATCGGGACCCACACCCATCATTATACTATATAGAATCTGCCTATGGATGGTGCATTATACTATATAGAGTCTGCCTATGGATGGTGCATTATACTATATAGAGTCTGCCTATGGAGGGTGCATTATACTAAATAGAATCTGCCTATGGGAGGTGCATTATACTATATAGAATCTGCCTATGGAGGGTGCATTATACTATATAGAGTCTGCCTATGGGGGTGCATTATACTATATAGAGTCTGCCTATGGAGGGTGCATTATACTATATAGAATCTGCCTATGGAGGGTGCATTATACTAAATAGAATCTGCCTATGGGAGGTGCATTATACTATATAGAATCTGACTATGGAGGGTGCACTATACTATATAAAGTCTGCCTATGGGGAGTGCATTATACTATATAGAGTCTGCCTATGGAGGGTGCATTATACTATATAGAGTCTGCCTATGGAGGGTGCATTATACTAAATAAAATCTGCCTATGGAGGGTGCATTATGCTAAATAAAATCTGCCCATGGAGGGTGCATTATACTATATAGAGTCTGCTTACGGAGGGTGCACTATACTATATATAGTCTGCCTATGGAGGGTGCATTATACTAAATAGAGTATGCCTGTGGAGGGTGCATTATACAATACAGAGTCTGCCTATGGAGCGTGCATAATACAATATACAGTCTGCCTATGGAGGATGCATTATACTAAATAGAATCTGCCTATGGAGGGTGCACTATACTATATAAAGTCTGCCTATGGGGAGTGCATTATACTATATAGAGTCTGCCTATGGAGGGTGCATTATACTATATAGAGTCTGCCTATGGATGGTGCATTATACTATATAGAGTCTGCCTATGGATGGTGCATTATACTATATAGAGTCTGCCTATGGATGGTGCATTATACTATATAGAGTCTGCCTATGGGGGGTGCATTATACTGTATAGAATCTTCCTATGGAGGGTGCATTATACTATATAGAATCTGCCTATGGAGGGTGCATTATACGATGTAGAGTCTGCCTATGGAGGGTGCATTATACTATATAGAATCTGCCTATGGGAGGTGCATTATACTATATAGAGTCTGCCTATGGAGGGTGCATTATACCATATAGAGTCTGCCTATGGAGGGTGCATTATACCATATAGAGTCTGCCTATGGAGGGTGCATTATACTATATAGAATCTGCCTATGGAGGGTGCATTATACTATATAGAGTCTGCCTATGGAGGGTACATTATACTATATAGGATCTGCCTATGAAGGGTGCATTATACTAAATAGAATCTGCCTATGGGAGGTGCATTATACTATATAGAGTCTGACTATGGAGGGTGCACTATACTATATAAAGTTTGCCTATGGGGAGTGCATTATACTATATAGAGTCTGCCTATGGAGGGTGCATTATACTAAATAGAATCTGCCTATGGGAGGTGCATTATACTATATAGAATCTGCCTATGGAGGGTGCATTATACTATATAGAGTCTGCCTATGGGGGTGCATTATACTATAGAATCTGCCTATGGAGGGTGCATTATACTATATAGAATCTGCCTATGGAGGGTGCATTATACTATATAGAGTCTGCCTATGGAGGGTGCATTATACTATATAGGATCTGCCTATGGAGGGTGCATTATACTAAATAGAATCTGCCTATGGGAGGTGCATTATACTATATAGAGTCTGACTATGGAGGGTGCACTATACTATATAAAGTTTGCCTATGGGGAGTGCATTATACTATATAGAGTCTGCCTATGGAGGGTGCATTATACTAAATAGAATCTGCCTATGGGAGGTGCATTATACTATATAGAATCTGCCTATGGAGGGTGCATTATACTATATAGAGTCTGCCTATGGGGGTGCATTATACTATAGAATCTGCCTATGGAGGGTGCATTATACTATATAGAATCTGCCTATGGAGGGTGCATTATACTATAGTTGCATATGAAGAGTACATTACACTATATGGAGGCCTATGGGGGTACATTCTACTATATTGAGTACTATCTGGTGCATTATACTATTTAGGTGACCATCATACAGTGTGAGAGATAATGTGGGGTCGTTGTACATTGTGGGAGCCATCAAACAGTTTGGGGTCTGCTAAGGGGTCAGTATACTGTGTGGGTGGTACTAAACAGTGAGGGGGCATTATACTATGTATAAGAGAGCATCATACTAGGTATAGGGGAGCTGTGCAGGTGGGAGACTCAGGACATTATTAAATCTTAAGTGGGTGCTTATTGTTATAGTGGAACTTAGGTTATTGTGGCTGTAAAAGGGGTGCAAAGGGCATTATTACTTTCTAGCGGAGAAAAATGTGGGCACAGCCTTGTAGGGCACTTGCATCCAGCATTACTACAGTCTAGAGGTTTGTTTTACCATCTAGAGGGCACACAGAACCACACAGCAGGTGCAGTAATATGGACAGATACGGCAGCAGTGGCTCAGCTTTGGGGTATTAGCAGGATAAGGCGATTGTACAGGTTGGAGATATATGGGGGCGGTGCAGGAAATCTGAACAAATGTGTTTTGTCATCTCTGCGGACGAGTTGTGGCTGGAGAAGTTGTCATGTCGGTCTGGGCCAGATGTAAAAGATGCGAAAAGTGAACGACTCCATCAGAAAGAACGTCCTCTGTACTTCACCATCTATAACTGCGCTGTAATCTGTTACATGTTCTGCAGCACTGGTATCTACCACAGTATGGTGACTGTATGGTGGTCACTATATAGAGTTGGTCATGTTATAGAGATTATTTTCAGTAACAGCACGGTCATCTGCTGAGGTTCACCTACATCCAATATTAGGATGCAGCACCTAATTTTTAATCAGAGTTACCTGGTTAGGGTCCCACATAGAAGTTTCGTGCCACCTGAACAAAGTCCTAGCCTCTCCTCTGAGGATAAGTACAACCTCAAGAACACCGTTCCAACAGTGAAGCATGGTGGGGGAAACATCACACTTTGGGGATTCTTTTCTGCAAAGGGAACAGGATAACTGCACCGTACTGAAGGGAGGATGGATTGGGTCATGTATCGCAAGATTTTGGCTAACAACCTCCTTCCCTCAGTAAGAGCATTGAAGATGGGTCGTGGCTGGGTCTTCCAGCATGACAATGGCATGACAATGACCCAAAATACAGCCAGGGCAACTAAGGAGCGGCTCCGTAAGAAGAATTTCAAGGTCCTGGAGTGGCCTAACCAGTCTCCAGACCTGAACCCAATAGAAAATCTTTGGAGGAGCTGAAACTCAATGTTGCCCAGCGACAGCCCCGAAACCTGAAAGATCTGGAGAAGATCCGTATGGAGGAGGGGGCCAATATCCCTGCTGCAGTGTGTGCGAACCTGGTCAAGAACTACAGGAAACGTCTGACCTCTGTAATAACAAAGGTTTCTGCACCAAATATTAAGTTCTGTTTTCTATTGCATCAAATTCTTATTTCATACAATAAAATGCAAATTAATTATGCAAAAATCATATAATGCGATTTTCTCGATTTTATTTTCAGATTCTGTCTCTCACAGGTGAAGTGTACCTACGATAAAAATTACAGACCTCTCCATTGTTTGTAGGTGGGAAAACTGCAAAATCGCCAGTGTATCAAATACTTATTTTCCCCACTGTAGATCGGCAGGCGGGAAAATCTGCACTGGAAAAATATTAAACCTATGACAGTCAGTTCATTCTTGCATGCGGTAAAATCCAAGACAAGAGTCGCATGAAAATCAGACAAATTTTGTAGCAGAATTGCGACAGAAGTGGCAGTGAAATTCACATTTTTTTTTGTTCTATTATTTAATATTGATGCCCATCATTAAAGAGGACCTGATACTTGCAACAAATGTTTATGTTTGACCTGGTGTAAATGCCGCCGTTCTCCTGAATTCGGCGTTGTGTTTCTTTCTTCTCTGCGCCTCTCTGTTCCTGAGATAAGGCCCTCTCTTCTCTTTATATAAATTAGGTCTTGATATCCAAGTGGGCGTGCACTTCATGTTTAGTGCCACGCTTAGTTGGCTAAAAATCAGCTAGATTTACATACAGGAAAGAGGAGGCCATATCTCAGGAATGGAAAGGAGCAGAAACAAAAGAAAAACATCGCGAGAATCAGGAGAACAGCGGCTTTTATCCACAAGGTAAAAAAAAAACCAGACATTTATGGCAAGTGACAGCTCCTCAACTATTCACAGCATTAACTTCTATGGAGCTAAGCTGTAATACCTGACATCCCATGGACAAGAATGACACTCTTTTTGGAAGAAGGCAGTCATGTTTTTCTAACCACCATGACGCGTTTAAAACCTTTGTACGGGTGATTTCCGCTTCCCAGATCCTAAACCACCGCTGATGATGACAGCAGGGTTCCCCTTTAACAAACCCCCCACTGACACGACATCCATACAAATGAAGGATGCGGGGAACCATTTTCGGATACGGCATGACCTTCACTTATCACATATCATTTTGTTTTGCCGTGATCGATGAAGCCCTTCACAAAAAAAAAAGAAAAGAAACACAAAACAACAAATCGTGAGTCAGCAGCGTAGAGCGCTGACTCACGCTGAGTGACTCACCTCGTGATTGACACGTCTTAGAAGGATGGATGGGTGGGCTGCGGAGATGAGAGGCCACTCGTCTCCTGTGCCTATTAGATACCCAGCGCTGACGTCAGGCCGCCCCTCGCCTGCTTATCTCACCAGCTTGCTCATCACATCTGACATCAGGAGCGGATGCCGCACGCACAATCGGGATCTGATGCATTCATTCTCCGCACAATACGCTGCATCTCAATGAGATCATATTCCCGCTCTCCTCCCGTTACATACGTATTAGCGAGATGCCGATTACATCAATGGAGAAGCACAGAGCGACGGATCTGGAACCTGGAAAAGCTGGGTGCCTGCACAGCGCTGTTTTCTGTAGAAATAGCTCTGGGAAACAGCGCCACATTGAGTCGTGTCTGTGTCTGGTATTGCAGCTCATCCTCACGAAATGAGATTAAATAAATATTCTAATTATAACAAGGGGGGGGGTGAGAGTAGGCCTTTAACATCCCCCCCCACACACACACACACACACACACACACACACACACACACACACACACACACACACACACAGAAATCCAAAAAAAAAAAAAAATTCATTAAATGCCATAATGGAAAAAAAATTAAATGACAGAAATGCTATTTTTTTTTGTCACACCTGCCCCAAAATATGCAAAAAAAAAATCATATATTCTGCAAAATGGTGTCAAGACAAGTTACAGCACAGCATGCAAAAAAAACAACAAGGCTATATAATAGAAAAGCTTGGCGGAAAATAAAAAAAAAAAGTTGTGGGTATAGGAAAATGGCTATATAAATATTAATATTATTATTATTATTAATAATAAGTTTGTTTTTTTACAAAATTCAGATTTTTTAAGTGACTAAATTAATAATAATAAAAAATGACAAGTTTGGTATCACCAGGATTATACTGCCTTGAAGAATCATTTTCCCAAAGATGACTTGCACAATTAATTCTGTAAAAAAAAAAAAAAACAATGAAGGAAGATTTTTTTCATCATTTCAAAACTACAATTTGGCCTATAAAAAAAATATGCAGATAAGAAAAGTTAAAGTTATAACTTTTGGAAGAAGGGAAAGAAAAGAAAAGTGGAAAAACTGGCTGCGTCATAAAGGAGTTAGGCTGCCATACCAAACCCAGCCTGAAGACAAGGGTGGTGCTGTTTCCTTTTTGCACTGCCAGTTATTTTGTAAATATTTTGCTTCATTTCAGATGACTAGTTCAGACTTTTTATATAGTTCTTTATATGCAGCTGCTTTCAAGCTTCCGCGGGTCGCCATTAGAAACAATTGTTTAGCCACATTCTGTTGTCAGACACTTGACCTAAGACGGTCCCAAACATTTCAGGTGTATTTACAAGGGATTGTCTATATGGAAAGATTGCTAATTTCTGAGCTACTTATAAATGGCCAGTTTTTACATCTCGGTAGAATTCCCCTTTAAGGCCCCATTTTTACAATGACCTCTGCAGCTCATCAGGAGAACAGGACGTTCTGTAATAATTGCAATGCCCGCGTGGATCTAAATGCTAAACAGCAGCGCGCGGAATCGCTTCCCTCCGTCTAGGTGGCCGCACTTCTCCAGTCCTGGATATCAGTGATACTAATTCCGTCCTTCCTCCCACTCAGTATAAAAATAGGTCATTTTAATACAAAGCAAATTAAAGAAAAAATAAACACGGAAAAGGAAAAGTCCGAGCAGCACATTGTGATCCTGAGCAAATATTATTGAGGGTTTAGAAGCAATGAGCGAGGTGTAATTAGCCGCAGACATCCATGTGTCACGCATGAGAACGAGATAAGTGATGGAGGGGAACGGGCCGTTATCGAGGAGCTATGGATCGGCCTCGTCTAGGAGGTCACTGCGGATAGACAACAGGAGCCGCTGATTAACAGCTTGTTTTCCTCCGAACAGAACAAAGTCCAAACACGGAACCAGGAAAGATGGAGAGTAGTGATGAGCGAGCGTGCCGAGAGAAGTGATGAGCGAGCGTGCCGAGAGTAGTGATGAGCGAGCGTGCCGAGGGTAGTGAGGAGCGAGCGTGCCGAGAGTAGTGACGAGCGAGCGTGCCGAGAGAAGTGACGAGCAAGCGTGCCGAGAGAAGTGATGAGCGAGCGTGCCGAGAGAAGTGATGAGCGAGCGTGCCGAGAGTAGTGACGAGCGAGCGTGCCGAGAGAAGTGACGAGCGAGCGTGCCGAGAGAAGTGACAAGCCAGCGTGCCGAGAGAAGTGATGAGCGAGCGTGCCGAGAGAAGTGATGAGCGAGCGTGCCGAGAGTAGTGAAGAACGAGCGTGCCGAGAGTAGTGAAGAACGAGCGTGCCGAGAGTAGTGACGAGCGAGCGGGCCGAGAGTAGTGACGAGCGAGCGTGCCGAGAGTAGTGACGAGCGAGCGTGCCGAGAGTAGTGACGAGCGAGCGTGCCGAGAGTAGTGACGAGCGAGCGTGCTGAGAGTAGTGATTAACGAGCGTGCTGAGAGTAATGATGAACGAGCGTGCTGAGAGTAGTGATGAGCGAGCGTGCCGAGAGTAGTGACAAGCGAGCGTGCCGAGAGTAGTGACAAGCGAGCGTGCTGAGAGTAGTGATGAGCGACAATGCTGAGAGTAGCTATGAGCGAGAGTGCTGAGAGTAGTGACGAGTGAGAGTGCTGAGAGTAGTGATGAGCGACAATGCTGAGAGTAGCGATGAGCGAGTGTGCTGAGAGTAGTGATGAGCGACAATGCTGAGAGTAGCTATGAGCGAGTGTGCTGAGAGCAGTGACGAGCGAGCGTGCTGAGAGTAGTGACGAGCGAGAGTGCTGAGAGTAGTGATGAGCGACAATGCTGAGAATAGCTATGAGCGAGTGTGCTGAGAGCAGTGACGAGCGAGCGTGCTGAGAGTAGTGACGAGCGAGAGTGCTGAGAGTAGTGACGAGCGAGAGTGCTGAGAGTAGTGACGAGCGAGTGTGCTCGGATAAGGTGTTCTCAGAGTGCGCTCGTGTCCTAATTGAGTATTTTCGGCGTAGAAAAAAAAAATGCTTGAGTCATTGTGGCTCCATGTCTTGCATCTGTTCGACAGCCGCAACACATGTATAGATTGTCTATTTGTTAAGCAATTTCTGCATGAGTTGCGGCTGTCGAACCGACACTAAACATGCAGCAGCGGGTACTCGAGCATTTTTTTTAGCACGCCGAAAATACGCAATTATGATATCAACGTACTCGCTAATCACTAATGGAGAGGCCTAAACCATGATATAAAGACGGACGTGATGGTCTGAGAGACATCTGCCCACCCAAGAAACGGACTGTGTCAGCGAGGGAACACATCTGATCAGATCGATAGAGTAGATATATATGACGATAATAGATAGATAAATAGATCAATAAATAGAATATAGATAGATAATAGGTAAATGATAGATGGATAATACAGTAGATATAGATTGTAGATAGATAATAGATAGATGATAGATATATGATAGATAGATAGATAGATAATAGATAGATAATAGATAGATGATAGATAGATGATAGATATATGATAGATATATGATAGATAGATAGATATATGATAGATAGATAGATAGATTGTAGATAGATAATAGATAGATGATAGATAGATGATAGATATATGATAGATAGATAGATATATGATAGATAGATAGATAATAGATAGATAGAAAATAGATAGATAGATAGATAGATAGATAGATAATAGATAGATAGATAGATATAGATAGATAGATCAATAAATAGAATATAGATAGATAATAGATAAGAGATAGGTACAGATAATAGATAGATAATAGGTAAATGATAGATGGATAATACAGTAGATATAGATTGTAGATAGATAATAAATAGATAATAGATAGATAGATAGATAGATAGATAGATAGATAGATAGATAGATAGATAGATAGATGCCACTTGTTGCAGCCGGTATTTCCAGCCTGTGATTCATGCGGTTTTCTGTTCTTTCTTATCACGATGTATTACTCATCACTTACTATAATAATGCTCTGGGATGGCGGCCAAGCGACCACTTTTGAACTAATGTACTGACAACACTTGTGACGCCAGTCGCTGCGCTTCTGTGTGATTGTTGTTGTGTTTTTGTTTTTCTGCATGTAACACGGAGACTGAATCATCCTTGCTCGGGTATCTGCTGGCACAATGGCTGATCAAAGCAAGCGCCATCTCTGTGGAAAATGCCGTCCTGTGGTGCTAATATTAATGGACAACTCATTGCAAAGGTAATGACCAGTAATCATTTTGCCCGTGCGTACCACCCTGCGCACTTCTTTCTATTTTCTCCACATAACCCGTCATCTTCTGTGCCCACACAAAGAGCATCTGCCACTTGCTGTGTCCCGCCATCTTCTGTCCTCCAGTCCTGTCACACACAGCGCCCCTGACACTTGTTCCCCTTGTCCCTTCCTACTGACAGTTTCACTACTACATTCAGTACCATTCAGCACAGCCTGAATGCCTTGTTGGAAATTTTGCATTCTGACCTCAAAACATCAAAGATTGTAATTAGTATTGGTTCTATCACAGGAGCCAAAGGAAACTTTTGGGCCCCTGTAAGCTCTAGGGCCCAGTTGCAATTGCACCTCATGCACCCAGTATACAGTTGTGCCCCCCGCCTGCTGAAATCCACCACCCTGGGTTCACATTACTTGGCGGCGGGTCATGAACTTGGTGATAGTTTCCATGTATGATTGTTCTCCATCTCCCTGACCATTTCTACATCTCCTCCCAATCATATACATTGCTGCAATTTTTCTCAGTGTCAATATTTTTGTTTTCCACATGCTCCGGACCGTCCCTCCCATGCTACTCACTGACGAAACGCCCTGCGCTTGTGTAAGGGTTCCCGCTAACACATTTCTGAGAAGTTCCGACTTTCTTGCGGCTCGTGGTGACACTTCTCTCTTTTTAATCTAAATAGAGAGATCGGACGGTTTCAACACTGACCGGTTTACGGCTCGTTGTGCAGCCCTTCCAGTAAAGAGGGCCTGCGGTGAGCATGGCGGGCATCCAAGAGGAAGCGTTTCAGAAGGTCATCTCCCACCAACAGGAAGTTCAGGGGTTTCCTGTTTTTCATCTGTGACTCCTATAGGGGAAACTGCAACAATGACAGACCATCTCCCCGGCCCCGACGCAGCCGGAGGGGTGCCGCATGAAATTAGGACCCATCCTCAGACAGTTGCCTGGCTTCCGCTCATCCCCAGCAATCAATATCCTTCTGGGGTTCATTTAGAAGCCATTGTTGTCATATGTCACAATGCAGAAGAGACAATGTACATAATTCCACTCATACACCACCGAACCTTTTGGTTGCTCAAGAGGTGGGAATCCCCCACCAGAAGCGTCTTAAGGCCCCTATAAGCCTGACGATTTTAGTGAGGCCAGCCTACCATTTCACGTGCATGAAGGCCACCCAACAAACATCTGGATCACAGCGCATGAGAATTATTAATCCCTCTCCCCATTGAGAACGCATGTACACTCGGCTGAACTGAGCGTGCATGCGCATGACGGGTCCGGAGGACTCACTGTCGGCGGAGCGAGTTATGGTCACCTAAAAGAAAGTTTTACATATATCAACAATCCCCAGGCATCACACGGTTGTGGCATCCCTCTGTTGTCCCTCTTGGAAATATATGAATAAGTTGACAACTGAGTATTATCAGTCCCCTTGGGATATATGCTCTTACACGCACTGATGGAGAAGCAACACCATGTTCTGGGAAGATGCGCGCGTCTGAAATTCTGCGCACTATGATGCACATTTTTCTAAAACCAAATTGTGCGGTTATTCGGCATCACCGTGGGCAAAGTTTCAGATGAATGAGGCATGTGGTCCCACCCCGACACTATCATCAGAGCTCCTCAGGGGAAGACCATGTAAAAAAAAACCACGCCCTGTTAGGAAGGGAAATATTACCGCCCAGTTGCAATATTATTCCTATATTTCCAGGAGGAATGACTCAATGTGGGCTTTTCTCAAAAAAATAAGACCTCCTAGGAAAAGCGGGTCTCCTGTATGGGTGGCAAACATGACGAAAAGTAGAGATGCAAGGTGACCCATGATGAGACCGAACGCACTCTGGTGGTCCCCAATCCTCTATAAACATCCTTCAAAGTAGTAGTTGGTATTAGTGTTACAGTGTCTCGTGTCCTACATCAACTAGACCACATCAGACCAGAAGAACAAAGGGATAAAAAAAAAATAACAATGTCAGCGCCAATTTCACATTTCTACCGCCATCAGAATAAGTAAAATGTTTACAATGAGCCAAGAGCGGCCATAAATCCTCAGGAAGTTATAAAAGGAATCGTCAAAAATAGCAACAGTAGATGATGGAATAAAGCCAGAAGAAGCCGACGCGGGGTGACGAGCCGTGATCGCCCTCCTGAGCATTAAACCACCCTTTAGGAAGGGCACCAGTTCCACGCATTCATTCCCGAGTTATTTTACTGTTCTGTGCTACGTGACAAAGTGGCACGGGCCCCGATGGCATGACAGAGCAATTAGGAGCATCAAAGGCTCCGAGACAATGGTGCCGTCCAGCGGGCGTCTCCCTCATTCCCAAGTGATGCTTTTCACATAGATCACTGCCACCCAGACAGCTCAAGGAGACTTGTTCACCAGAATGACGTCTTTGCCCTGACATCAGAGGGTCCGGCACATGAAAAAACGTGACTACAGTGCCTGAGTACGTGTCAGATTACACCGCTGCGGAGGGTTCCTATGCCCATTGGGCGAGTTACTGGCACACACGTAGAGAGGCGCACTCTAAGAACTCGTAGAGCGATTACTGAACTAATTGTCTGCCCCTTTAAGGCAGAGGTTCGGTGTTCTGCCCAGGCCACAATTTTGCCTATTTTTTGGGGGAAGCATAGTTGCTTACAATGGCCCGGAGACAACAAGGGCCACTTTTGCATTTAATCCTCGACTCTGCACTCTCATTCAAGCCACATATCCAAGCCCGTGCCTCCTCCTGCTGTCTCAAACTCAAAAATATTTCCCGGATCCGAGAATTCCTTGACCGCGACACCACAAAAACACTAGTACATGCCCTTAACATCTCCCACCTTGACTACTGCAACCTCCTACTCTCTGGCCTCCCCTCTAGCACTCTGATACCCCTCCAATCCATCCTACACTCTGCTGCCCAACTAATCCACCTGTCTCCCCGCTACCCCCCAGCCTCTCCCCTATGCCAAGCCCTTCACTGGCTTCCTATCGCCCAGAGACTCCAGTAAAAAACCCTAACCATGATGTACAAAGCCATCCACAACCTGTCTCCTCCATACATCTGTGACCTCGTCTCCTGGTACTTACCTATACGCAACCTCCGATCCTCACAAGATCTCCTTCTCTACTCCCCTCTCATCTCTTCTTCCCACAACCGCATACTAGACTTCTCCCATGCTTCCCCCATACTCGAACTCTCTACCACAACACTTCAGACTTTCGCCTACCATAGAAACCTTCAAAAGGAACCTGAAGACCTACCTCTTCCGACAAGCCTACAACCTGCGGTGATCCTCAACCTACTGAACCGCCTCACAACCAGGTCTACCCTCACCTAGTGTATCCTCACTCATCCCCTGTAGACTGTGAGCCCTTGCGGGCAGGGTGCTCTCTCCTTCTGTACCTTGTATTGCTTATGTTTATTGTGCTCGTCTATATTTGCCCCCTTTTCACATGTAAAGCACCATGGAATAAATGGCGCTATAAATATGTCTGATAATAATAATATTAATAATAATTTAATGGACCCACGAGAACACAAATGGGAATTTCCCCTTTTTGATAAAATTTGATGGGTATGGCGGCCTCCCGACGCTCTTCCATAGTTTATGTTGGGGGAGAGAAGGATCGGGCAGTTGGGATTTTAGCGCTATAACCGTTTTCAGTGGAGATAAGTGACTATCAAAGATGTCTGTCAGCAGCTTTCGCCTCTCTCCCCATTGAAAAACACAATTACTGTCAGGAGTCAGGACCATGATGAAAAAAAGTCATGTGACCCCCAACTTGCTTTGTTGATTGGCTGAGAGTTGACAAGGGGCAGGCACACGTAGAAAAGTGGAATTAAAGGGCCATTAATTTGGCGCATTGACGCCTTCTCGTTCAGCGTTTTCAGGACCTCTGCACATCGTCTGTCAGCCCATTGGCTTGTTGTGGTTCCCCCGTATCCAGGCCTCGGGAGTTCCTGTTTACATAAGATTAGAGCTGATTTGCATGTATCTGCCGGAATGTTCCAATCAATATGGCAAACATTGCCGGTAACATCCTCCTATCACATTTTTTTGATTGCATCTGAATTTACATAGGAAACTATGCACAGGACAGCAGAAAGTTGCCCAACAAGTAAGTTGTGTTCTGGGAAGTGAAATTTCCGATCATCTCCTCGACAGAAGAATTTTCTCAACAGCAAATATTGTCCTGGAACAATCTGTCTCCATTGTAATGTAATTCCTCCCTCGGAGGGGGGAAATGTCTTCGCGGTGATGACTCCGGTCACTTTCTCCTTGCACTTTCTCTACAGTCACTTCTCTTATGTGTAAGATAATAACCGAGGAGTTCGATGACTGCAACAAACCAAATTATTTATTAAAGTAACACATCACTGATGTCCATGAGTTCCGATTCCCGGTATTCCTTGCTCAGTAATGCATTGCCACAATCTGAGGAGTGAAGGACCCCCATTCTAAAGCTTTGGGGGTAACATGGCCATACTAGTGATACTTGTGGTTCCTCACCATCGGAATAAATGACAGGTCCAAGCCACCGGAGCAGACTTCCAGGGAGGTCACTGAGATGGTAGGTAGAGATAGGTTTGTTTTTTTTTCCCCCTAAAGCAGTGACCCTTCTCCCAAATCACACCCCATTGCCTCTCCTATGCCCCCTAAATGCACATTTGGATTATATAGAATCCTTCAATCCCGCACAGAAAACTTCCAGGTTCTCCGCTTTCCAGGAGGCTTCTGCGGCAATCAGGAAAACTGCCAACCATTATGGGAGTTTTGGGGCAGTTTGTGAAAGTTGGCAACTATCTGGTAACCTCATTCTTACCAGGCATAAGTCCTGCCCTGCAACAATCCTGACCCACCCAGGAGCTCCCACTTTCAGGAGGGATTTATGTAACCACCTCCCTTTTTCTAGCCCCAAAAACCCCCAAATTTGATTGGATTGCTTGTGAAAAATTGGGACAGTCCCTACAAATGTGCGGTTGCACAGACCTTGATGAAAAGTGCCCCAAAACTTGTCAAATTTTGGTGCAAAATGTCACATCAAGTTTTAGACCTAGTCATCATGTTTTAGACACTTTTTGAGTCTTATCTACCGGGGGTGTGGCTTATAGTGAAAGGGTGTGGTTCGAAAGGAAAGGGGTGTGGCTTAAAAGGAAAACAGGATGTGGCTTGGAGGAAAAAAACTGGTTAACAGGGAGGGGTGTGGCTTAAAGGAAAACGGAACATGTCTCAGAGAAAAGGGGTAGTATATAGGAATTGTGGATTAAAAGGTGTAATTTAAAGATAAATGGACTGTGGCTTAGAAGGAAAAGTGTGGTTTAGTCAGAAATGGGGTGTGTTTTTTTTAAGGGAAATCAGGTGTGGATTAGAAAGAAAGGTGTGGTTTAGAGGGAAAGGGGGTGCGGTTTAGAAGGAAGGTGTGGTTTAGAGGGAAATGGGGTGTGGTTTAGAAGGAAGGTGTGGTTTAGAGGGAAATGGGGTGTGGTTTAGAAGAAAAGTGTGGTTTAGAGATAAAGGGTGTGTGGTGTAGAAGGTGTGGTTTAGAGGGAATGGGGGTGTGGCTTAGGAAGAAAGGTGAGGTTTAGAGGGAAAAGGGGTGTGGTTTATAAGGAAGGTGTGGTTTAGAGGGAATGGGGTGTGGCTTAGGAAGAAAGGTGTGGTTTAGAGGGAAACAGGGAGTGGTTTAGAAGGAAGGTGGTGTGGCTTAGAAAGAAAGGTGTGGTTTAGAGGGAAAGGGGGTGTGGTTTAGAAGGAGGGTGTGGTTTAGAGGGAAATAGGGTGTGGTTTAGAAGGAAGGTGTGGTTTAGAGGGAAATGGGGTGTGGTTTAGAAGAAAAGTGTAGTTTAGAGATAAAGGGTGTGTGGTGTAGAAGGAAGGTGTGGTTTAGAGGGAATGGGGGTGTGGTTTAGGAAGAAAGGTGAGGTTTAGAGGGAAACGGGGTGTGGTTTATAAGGAAGGTGTGGTTTAGAAGGAAGGTGGTGTGGCTTAGAAAGAAAGGTGTGGCTTAGAGGGAAAGGGGGTGTGGTTTTGAAGGAAGGTGTGGTTTAGAGGGGAAATAGGGTGTGGTTTAGAGGGAATGGGGTGTGGCTTAAGAAGAAAGGTGTGGTTTAGAGGGAAACAGGGAGTGGTTTAGAAGGAAAGTGTGGTTTAGAGGGATACGGGATGTGGCTTGGAAGGAAAGGTGTGGTTTAGAAGGAAAGGGGGGTGGTTTAGAAGGAAGGTGTGTTTTAGAGGGAATGGGGTGTGGCCTGGAAGGAAAGGTGTGATTTAGAGGGGAACGGGGTGTGGTTTAGAAAGAAGGTGTGGTTTAGAGGGAATGGGGTGTGGCCTGGAAGGAAAGGTGTGGTTTGAAGGGGGATTGGAGGGAAGAAAATGGGGCTTAAAGGAAAAATTGAGCGTGGCTTAAAATGCAGTAATGTGCACAATCTCATATCAAAATTTTGGTTCAAAAAAAGTGACGCACAATGGGTGGTTTAAAAGATATAGAAAATGTCTAGTCTTGCACCAAAACTACAATCCAGAATGAGCCACTTTTATAATTTTTAGAACATTTAGACTGTCTAACCTAAATTTGTACTGTCTAAATTTTGGCCATGATTAGTAAATGGTCCATCGTGTGCGTCGGCCTAATGGTGCCTTTGCTTAGGAGCAATGCTATAGGAAAAAGTATCTAGAAAATATGACAATAAGAATGGCCTATCGGAAACAGAGGTACAGTGCTGGCCCCATGTAATTCAAAGGGGGCGACATTAGGAGATTAATGCTGCCATATGCATGAGATTGGGAACCACACTGGTAAGAGATCGGAGGTGTCTCTTATGGGCCGGATGTGTCCGGTGGCATTAATATTTCCTGTATTGGGGCTCACACAGAGAGCAGCTGTTGGGACAGTTATGTCCTCCCCTCGGTTATGAGAATCCCTGCAATAATAGGAGAATTTGTTAATGAAGCAACCAAGACTCATCTGCGAGAACTATGGGTCCTGATGGGGTTTTTAGCCCCTGGCTGCAAACAAGAAAGTCCCCATTTATTGACAACAAGAAGAGTATTTTATAGACAAGAATTGAAGCACAAAGTATATGATGAAGATGGAGAATTGGCTGCGGCACTGAGGTGGTGCCGGTGTATTTTATGTGGAGCGTCCCTTTAATAAAGCACAATGACAGTCCATGCATTCCCCTAATGGCCGCAGTAATTTTTGGTGGTCCTCGTGCACTAATGGCGGTGCAGCTAGAGCCGAGCTCCGCCACGTGCAGTGGGAGATGAGATCTGCGCGTTTCCACAGAAGGCGGCTTTCTCAGAAATACTTGCACGATGACTGGTGTCTTAATCTTCCTCATTCGAGTTACTTGGAAGATGGGCTGCGGCCGCGGAGCATTTCTGCTTTCGAGTTTTATCTCGGCCTGTGGTTTCAATTCTTCGGAAAGAGCTTGTGTGCGTCAGCGGCCGGACAATGTGCAGAGGCGAACTGTCAGTGACGGGAATGAATCGCGCAGAAGAGCACTTCTCCCTTTACGAAAACTGAAAAGCTGGGTGGCAACCAACATGGCTGCCGTTACTGGTCACAGTGGGATTTCCACCCAGTTTACTCATATAAACTGTGCATCCATAGCAGAAATCATGTCTGAGCATAAACAGTCATTTGTCAAATGTCTCAAGATCTCTGCTTGCTGTCAGCGGGTGGAAACATTCTAGTTCCTGTCCAAAGACTGAAAAAATGTAAAAAAAAAAAAAAATCTATTCCTATGAAAGACATTAGCACAAGATAACCTCGGAGACCCTACCTCATGAGGATAACGAGGGTCTCAATACCCGGAGAAAACTAGCTGTGCACAGGACAATGAACACCGAGATAGGACCCCCTGTATTTGATAATGCACATCTTAATTTATTCTAAAAACAGCGCCACATCTGGCCACAGGTTGTGTCAGGCATTGCAGCTCATCTTCATCTTTCACTTTTGCAGTGTTTTTCCTTTGCCAGGCATTTTAGGATGTAGTAACCACACGGTGCACTTCAGCTTTAGTTTCCAGGAAAGGGGAACACGATGGTTTCACTCATTAAGAACTTTTTTTTTATATATATACCCACTGCCCACAGAGAAAAACAAACAATCTATAGTTTCTATTCTCTTACAGAGAAGAAGGTTTCATTTTTGCTTCTACATGTCATGGTTTAAGTTCAGCCTTTATCCAAAGCGACCATGCAAAGAGAGCGTGAAACTATAACTGCACCCCCCCATAAGTAAGATTAGTGCAAAACAAAGGAACGTTATCCCTACTACCGTATGGGCTTCAGATGAGCGCGCCAAAAACTGTAGGGTATTATGCGCTGGTTATGTAGCGCCATCATATTCTGCAGCATTTTACAGACATCGGCACTGTCCCCATTGGGGCTCACAATCTAGACTTTGGAATGTGGGAGGAAGCACAGGCAAACAGGGGAAGAACATACACACTCCTTGCAGATGTCATCCTTGTGGAATTTTGACCCAGGACCTCAGAGCTGTAAAGCAACAATGCTAACCACTAAGCCACCCTGTCCCAGCATGCTCTAACTGGCATACTGGGAATCACAGGTGTGCAACAGTGCCAACCACTGAGCCACCATACTCCCAGGATGCCATGACTGGAATATTTGGAATCGTAGGTGTGCTACAGTGCTAACCACTGAGCCACCCAGCATGCCCTGACTGGCATACTGGGAATTGTAGGGGTGCAACAGTGCTACCCACTGAGCCACCCAGCATGCCCTGACTGGCATGCAGGGAATCACAGGTTTCCAACAGTGCTAACCACTAAGCCACTATATTCCCTACATGCCCTGACTGGCATGCTGGGAATTGTAGGTGTGCAACAGATGGAGATCCACAGGTTGATGAGGATTTTGGAAACCTCATTAAGTTACCGATCACTGCAAGGGCATTGGTTGGTTGGAGGAAAGAAAGATGTAGCATAGTCATGGGTCTTTTCCAAATCCATGCTCCGATGCCTCCTTCGCGCCCCTTTATCCTCTGCCTCATGTCATGCACAAATAACCTGGAAGCTCTTTGGAGGAACCAAGGAGAATTCCCAAATTTTCCATGAGTCTGGGAAGTCTCTCCTTTTTCCGGAAGCCTCTCGGAAGAATTGACAAGTATTTCAAAATACTTCCCCTTTAAAAAAAAAAGTTTACAGTGGAACCTTATGACTTCTGTAGAGTCTTCCAACAATCTCATGATGTTTCCTGTCGGGGAGAACGGATGGGACAGGTTAAACTTGTACCTGTCTCACCATTTATTATCCAGAGGCACCTGGCAGCCATTTATCGCAGACTTAATTTAAAAAAATAAAATGGGGGAATAAGACAGAAATCCATTTAGGATTATTTAAAAATTATGCAGGAAAATAACTGGAATTATTTGTACTCTTACCCCCCTTCTACATGTAGGACCTTAGGCAGCTGCCCCTAATGCCCACTGTTCCCCCATGTGTAATGTTGCTGCAGGAATCAATCTCTTCCAGGCAACTGGGGGTTAATAATACATGGAGGCTCCAAAGGGACAAAGTAAACCATTGCAGACAGAACGGGATTCCTTTTGGGCAAAGTCTACTGATCTTGGCTGGGAAGGTAACAGTAACAACTGTGTGTGCAGGACAAGCCAACTCACAGTTTCCAAGTGGTGCGGTATCTGGCCGTCCGAGCCTGCGAGATCCTCGCTCAGGGCGGCGATATAGAAATGGCAATATCATTTTATTTTTCTTTACTTTTTGCAGAGAAATCCAGAGAAAGGGGGTGAACTCTTTATTTACACTAATGTCCAAGCATTCCCCTCCTGATTGGATGGGGACTGGCACACCGTGATAGGAGTAGTAGTTAAAAGCGGCCTCACCCTGGCAGAAAATCGAGGCAAATCTCCATTTTTCTCTGCCCATCGATCCTGCCAGTAAATACCACAATGACTCATTCTACACCTACGTGACAACCCACTATACAATGGAACGGCAGCGTGGTAAAAAATATTACAGCGCAAGTCGGGTCAAAGACGGATGAAAATGTGCCAGAATCATGTACGGGTTGTGACTGCATCTTCTGTACCTGCCATTATAATAGTTCTGCATGCGTATCAATAGTACTCCTGTCCTGAATATACATGAAACCTTGTTCCCCATTCATCCGTTTGCCTAAAACGGTTTCAAATGCTGCAAACATTTGCATAGTTGTGCAAAAATGTTGCAATGTTAAGTGTTTTTACACTAGACCAGCCTGGAAAAACAACTTTTCCGAAAACTTCCTGGAATGGCACATGAGAACGTAAAGACTTTAGAGGCACAAACCTCTCAATAAATCTTTGCGTGTCCTACTGCAGCGCACTGGTCATCAAGAAAGGCAGAGCGATCAGTGGACACGGGCTTCTTCCTCACCATCCAGAGCACTGTACATTCCCTTCATAGAGGGCGAATATTCACTTTGCTGTCCTTTCCCATACTCCAAATATCCTGGGGTCATGGCTTGTTTGGTGATTAGAAAAAAACAGCTGGAAAATCCATGCCCATATCGTGATTGATCATATTTATGGTTTCAGAAAAAAAATTAAGATTAGAGCCCCTTCTGATCCTGGCTATCCTGACCAGGTGGATAAATACATTTTTGACAGCTGCCACCAGCTTTATCATTCCCAAGAAGAGTCATAGAGGGTCTGAAACTTGTGTAAATTAATACCAGCAGGGATAGGACCAGTTGGCTACATATGACACTAGTATGACCACAGGTATGCCCCTCTTACCAGCATTGAGTTACAACCAACTGTTTATTCCCTTCTGTAAGAAGACATTTTATGGTGATGTCAGCCCTCGGATTGTGTTAGACATGGACCATGTGCTTTTTAAAAGTAATATTACATAAAACTCATATTACTTATAATGTAAACATTAAAGAACTTCAAACCACTTCCCTTATGGAGGAAACCTTCCTCCTCCCTCCTCTCGTGGAGGAGGCCTTCCGTCTCATCCCTACCCTCGCAGAGGCGTCCTTCAGTCTCAACCCTCCTCTCGCGGAGGCAACCTTACATCTCCTCCCTCCCCTCGCAGAGACGACCTTCCATCTCCTTCAGTCTCATCCCTCCCCTCGTGGAGGAAACCTTCTGTCTCGTCCCTCACGGAGGCAACCTTCCATCTCCTCCCTTCGCGGAGACGACCTTCTGTCTCGTCCCTCCCCTCATGGAGGAGCCTTCCGTCTCCTCCCCCCCTCGCAAAGACGACTTTCCATCTCCTCCCTCCCCTCGTGGAGGCGACCTTCTGTCTCAACCCTCATCTCACGGAGGAGACCTTCCACCTCCTCCCCTCGCGGAGGCACCCTTCCGTCTCGTCCCTCCCCTCACGGAGGAGCCTTCCGTCTCCTCCCCTCGCAGAGACGACCTTCCATCTCCTCCCTCCCCTCGTGGAGGCGACCTTTTGTCTCGACCCTCACGGAGGAGACCTTCCACCTCCTCCCCTCGCAGAGGTGCCCTTCCATCTTGTCCCTCCCCTCGCCGAGGAGACCTCCCGTCTCATCCCTCCCGTCTCGTCCCTCCTCTTATGATGGAGCCTGTCCAGGTTCTCACTTCTGGGGAGCGATACTTGTGAGAACCTGCTGTATCAGGCATTCCTTTCTCACCCTGGTAAATATCGCTAATGTATTACCAATATATCATCTTATTGTCGTTGCTTTATTTTTGTCTACCGTCTATTGTATATTTTTTCCACTTATATGAATTTATACGGACTATGTATTTATACTATTTATTATCTATTTTATTATATTTTGTGGAACAAAATTTAAAACCAGGGTTTTCCCATTATATCAGTGCCTGTCTGATGAAAAGGCATTATTTGGACTATAATTTTAAGTGTTTTCATCCTTTCTTTTTGTCTATGTTAATTTCTTGTCTTGCCAATTTTCTTTAATATAATTCATTTTTGTCACCATGTATGTATGCCTCCCAGATGAAGGAGCCAGACGGGCTCTGAAACGCGTAGCAAAGAATAAAGTTTTAACATTACTCTATTGGTATGATCATTCACACCAGTGGCAGCGCTGAACCTAACCACCATCCTCATTTCCCTTTACAGGATTTTTGTTAAAATGGATGTGCACATGCTTTCCTCCCTATAACATTCTCTTTTTGATCCATGCTTCCGGCTCCTCCCCTTATGGAGAGAATCTTCAGGCTCCTCCCTTTATGGAGAGGACCTTCAGGCTCCTCCCTTTCTGGAGAGGACCTTCAGGCTCCTCCCTTTCTGGAGAGGATCTTCAGGCTCCTCCCTTTATGGAGAGGACCTTCAGGCTCCTCCCCTTATGGAGAGGACCTTCAGGCTCCTCCTTTTATTATATCAATATGCAACACCTCCCTTCTCCCTATTGGATTAGTTTCTTGATCTGCCTTCCTTTCCGAGTTTGTGCTAATGCACAGTAATAGGTCAGAGCTGCAGTGTAAAGCATGAGGAGGGAAAGGGCAGTCAGATGCCATATACAGTAAGTGATATTTTAAAAGCGGAATTTATATACTATATAGGAGAAGATGCTTTACACCTGTAGGCCTATGTAGTTTACAGCAGTTGATATTGGTGTCTATAATAATTAACACCTGCAGTGTCTTATTGAAATTTTGGATTCCTATTATATGATACTTTAGGGCTGGAGCCTATATAATATAGAGAAATTCAATAACTGTGCGCCTCTCCTAAAAGCAGCCATTGTACATTTAAAATCCAAATGTTTTATTATATTAATTAAGTATACATTTTGGGGCCCTGTACTATACAGTATTAAAACCATAGATGACATAGTGGTGACATTCCAAATCTGAGCTCCACTTGCACTATAAGTTAATTTCTGTTTTTGCTCCATGCATAACAGTCACTTGGAATAATAAAATAATAGTGTGTGGCCACGCCCAGTTATTTAGGACCACCCCTGAGGAGCATAAGTGGACTTTTAGAGGTGAAGTTTTGGTCTGTGGTCTATAATACTATATCAAATAGATTGGAGCCATGCAACATGAAACATTTATCATTTCACATAGTTAAAGGGAACCTGTCACCCCGTCTTTTCAGTAGGAGATAAAAATACCGTTAAATAGGGCCTGAGCTGTGCATTACAATAGGGCATTTTTTGTCCCCTGATTCCCTACCTATGCTGCCGAAATACCTTACAAAAGTGGCCTTTTTCGCCTGTCAATCAGGCTGGTCAGGTCGGATGGGCGTGGTCACAGCGCTGTTTCTCCCCCACATCTTGCTTATGTTCCCGTTGGTGGCGTAGTGCTTCTCGCATGCGCAAGTGCCGAATGCACTGTGCAGCTGCAGAAAAAAGCGCGCTCGCCGCTATTCAGCGGTTTCTCGGAGATTCGAACTCGGCTTCAGGAAAATGGCCGCCGCGATGTCCATCTGCGCACGCGCGGCATCCCGCGGCCATTTTCCTGAAGCCCCGGGAAGCAGGAGACTCCATCTGCGCACGCGCGGCCTCAGGAAGATGGCCGCGCCCACCGAGAAACCGCTGAATAGCGGCGAGCGCACTCTTTTTCTACAGCTGCGCAGTGCATTCGGCACTTGCGCATGCGAGAAGCACTACTCCACCAACGGGAACATAAGCAAGATGTGGGGGAGAAACAGCGCTGTGACCACGCCCACCCGACCTGACCAGCCTGATTGACAGGCGAAAAAGGCCACTTTTGTAAGGTATTTCGGCAGCATAGGTAGGGAATCGGGGGACAAAAAATACCCTATTGTAATGCACAGCTCAGGCCCTATTTAACGGTACTTTTATCTCCTACTGAAAAAACGGGGTGACAGGTTCCCTTTAACCCTGCTGTTCTGTTGGTCAAAAATGACCGACTTTGAACTTCAATATTCTTTAACATATTCAAGATGCGGCTCTGAAACCCGTGGCCGACCGACCCATCCTCATTTAAGTCAATCAACCACAAGTTTCAGAACCGCATCTTGAACACCCCAAAAAATACCAAAGTTCAAAATAGGTCTCCCCAGACCGAACAGAACAGCAGGGTTAAAGACATCTTAGCAGAAACCAGATGAGACAACTGATCACAGACAAAGGAAGCAGTAGATCCCTTATGTTCCTGCCCCTTATTTACTTGCAGTCAAAGAAAACGATTTTCACGACCGGTTTGTTCACAACTGAAATGCTGCAAAATGCGACAGTTCCGGTCTCTGCTCACTGAATTAGGTCCCATCCCATAAATACAGGTGGAGCTGTTCACACCTAAGAATAGCGCTGTATCTTATAGGGACTTATAAATAGTATTTGCAGGCAGCCACCTAGAAGTTTTAATTACAGGTGTCTCGAAATATCTGAGCCATTCATTAACAGCTGTGATCCGACACCGTGCCATAAGGACAGCTACAAAAGGTCATTCACGGGATGCCGCCAACCTTACAACTTTAGCGTTACCTGGAAAGAAGGAGTCTATAGCTGCGCCATTATTTCCGCCTTGTGTGTTTAAATAGGCCTGGGATTAAAGAGACACCACACCTAAAGCCATGCACTCAGGAGGGCTTATGCTCATAAAAGGTAGCTAGTACGGACAAGCAGAGCTGCAGTGTACAGCAGGGAGGAGGGGCAGAACAGCAGGAATATATTTCATATTGTATTGATATTATTTATAAAAATTACTGCCCCACAGTACCCTACAATACCATGATGTAATGCTTAAATACCATAATACAGTGTTAAAATACCACCATGTACTGCAATGCTATAATAACACATTGACACAGTGCTTAAATACCACCATATAGTGCTCTATTATAACCACACAGTGCTTAAACAATACCTTGACAGAGAAATACCGTAATATCACCATACAGAAATACCGTAACAGTGCCAATATAACCATAAATACCGTAACACAGTACCTAATATCACCATACAGAAATACCGTAACATAGTGCCTAATATCACCATAAATACCGTAACACAATGCCTAATATTACCATAAAGAAATACTGTAACATTGGCTAATATCATACAGGAATACCGTAACAGTGCCTAATATCACCATCCAGAAATACCGTAACATAGTGCCTAATATCACCATAAATACCGTAACAGTGCCTAATATCACCATAAATACCGTAACAGTACCTAATATCACCATACAGAAATACCGTAACACAGTGCCTAATATCACCATACAGAAATACCGAAACAGTGCCTAATATCACCATACATAAATACTGTAGCAGTGGCTAATTTCACCATACAGAAATACCGTAACAGTGCCTAATATCACCATACATAAATACTGTAACAGTGGCTAATATCACCATACAGGAAAACCGTAAGTGCCTAATATCAACATCCAGAAATACCGTAACATAGTGCCAATATAACCATAAATACCGTAACACTGTACCCAATATCACCATACAGAAATACTGTAACAGTGCCTAATATTACCATAAAGAAATACCGTAACAGTGGCTAATATCACCATACAAAAATACCGCAACAGTGCCTAATATCACCATAAATACCGTAACACAGTGCCTAATATCACCATAAATACCGTAACAGTGCCTAATATCACAATACCATAACAGTGCCCAATATCACCATACAGAAATACCGTAACAGTGCTTATTATCACCATAAATACCGTAATATAGTGCCTAATATCACCATAAATACCGTAACAGTGGCTAATATCACCATACAGAAATACCGTAACAGTGCCTAATATCACCATAAATACTGTAACAGTGCCTAATATCACCATACAGAGATACCGTAACAGTTCCTAATATCACCATAAATACTGTAACACAGTGCCTAATATCACCATACAGAGATACCGTAACAGTGCCTAATATCACCATACAGAAATACAGTAACAGTGCCTAATATCACCATAAATACTGTAACAGTGCCTAATATCACCATACAGAAATACCGTAACAGTGCCTAATATCACCATAAATACTGTAACAGTGCCTAATATCGCCATACAGCGATACCGTAACACAGTGCCTAATATCGCCATACAGAGATACCGTAACACGGTGCCTAATATCACCATACAGAGATACCGTAACAGTGCCTAATATCACCATAAATACTGTAACAGTGCCTAATAGTGCCATACAGAGATACCGTAACACAGTGCCTAATATCGCCATACAGAGATACCGTAACACAGTGCCTAATATCACCAGAGATACTGTAACATAGTGCCCAATATCACCATAAATACTGTAACAGTGCCTAATATCACCATACAGAAATACCATAACAGTGCCTAATATCACCATAAATACTGTAACAGTGCATAATATCACCATACAGAAATACAGTAACAGTGCCTAATATCACCATAAATACCGTAACAGTGCCTAATATCACCACAAATACCATAACAAAGTGGCTAATATCACCATACAGGAATACCGTAACACAGTGCCTAATATCACCATAAAGAAATACTGTAACAGTGCCTAATATCACCATAAATACCGTAACAGTGCCTAATATCACCACAAATACCATAACACAGTGCCTAATATCACCATAAAGAAATACTGTAACAGTGGCTAATATCACCATACAGGAATACCATAACACAGTGCCCAATATCACCATAAATACCGTAACACAGTGCCTAATATCACCATACAGAAATACTGTAACAGTGCCTAATATCACCATAAATACCGTAACACAGTGCCTAATATCACCATAAATACCGTAACACAGTGCCTAATATCACCATAAATACCGTAACAGTACCTAATATCACCATACAGAAATACCGTAACACAGTGCCTAATATCACCATACAGAAATACCGTAACAGTGCCTAATATCACCATAAAGAAATACCGTAACAGTGCCTAATATCACCATAAATACTGTAACACAGTGTCTAATATCACCATACAGAGGTGCAGTAACAGTGCCTAATATTACCATAAAGAAATACTGTAACAGTGGCTAATATCACCATACAGAGATACAGTAACACAGTGCCTAATATCACCATAAATACCGTAACAGTGCCTAAAATCACCATAAATACCGTAACAGTGGCTAATATCACCATACAGAAATACCGTAACAGTGTCTAATATCACCATAAATACTGCAACAGTGCCTAATATCACCATACAGAGACACCGTAACACAGTGCCTAATATCACCATAAATACCATAACAGTGCCTAATATCACCATAAATACCGTAACAGTGCCTAATATCACCATACAGAAATACCGTAACACAGTGGCTAATATCACCATAAATACCGTAACATAGTGGCTAATATCACCATACAGGAATACCGTAACAGTGCCTAATATCACCATAAATACCGTAACACAGTGCCTAATATCACCATAAATACCGTAACACAGTGCCTAATATCACCATACAGAGATACCGCAACACGGTGGCTAATATCACCACACAGAAATACCGTAACACAGTGCCTAATATCACCATACAGAAATACTGTAACAGTGCCTAATCTATCCACAGATTTCACACGCTTCCGATCACACATGGACACTAATGGCTTCCCCTTTTTTTCCCTTGTGTTTGCTGCTCATACCACTCCCAAATCTGACTACGACGGGACCGGATCCACCACGCGATGCCCCCATGTGATGCGACCGGACCCACTACGTGATACCCCCCACCCCGCAGATACTGAATGCAAATTGTGCATCAACAATCTGATACTTAAGATTAATCGTCACCCGAATAAAGATCGAAACTGCTAAGAAGTCAAGAGATTTAATGACCCCTCCATAAATGCGGTGGCTCCGTGTTCCCCGCAGCAGACGCTGACAATTATACACGCGCTGCCGATACACTGGAGAGATCACATCCAGATGTCTGGAAAGGGACGTCATCCAAAAATTCACCAACGTCAGAAAATTCTATTACCAGGTTCCAATAAATCTGGGAACCCTGGGAGAGTCAACGCTAGGCGTCCATGCACATGGGGGCACCAGGGTCCAATCCGACTGGGGACCCTGGGAGTGCCAATGCTAGGCGTCCATGCACATGGGGGCATCAGGGTCCAATCCGACTGGGGACCCTGGGAGAGTCAACGCTAGGCGTCCATGCACATAGGGGCATCAGGGTCCAATCCGACTGGGGACCCTGGGAGTGCCAATGCTAGGCGTCCATGCACATGGGGGCATCAGGGTCCAATCCGACTGGGGACCCTGGGAGTGCCAATGCTAGGCGTCCATGCACATAGGGGCATCAGGGTCCAATCCGACTGGGGACCCTGGGAGTGCCAATGCTAGGTGTCCATGCACATGGGGGCACCAGGGTCCAATCCGACTGGGGACCCCGGGAGTGCCAATGCTAGGTGTCCATGCACATGGGGGCACCAGGGTCCAATCCAACTGGTGACCCTGGGAGTGCCAATGCTAGGCGTCCATGCACATGGGGGCATCAGGGTCCAATCCGACTGGGTACCCTGGGAGTGCCAATGCTAGGCGTCCATGCACATGGGGGCATCAGGGTCCAATCCGACTGGGGACCCTGGGAGTGCCAATGCTAGGCATCCATGCACATGGGGGCATCAGGGTCCAATCCGACTGGGGACCCTGGGAGTGCCAATGCTAGGTGTCCATGCACATGGGGGCATCAGGGTCCAATCCGACTGGGGACCCTGGGAGTGCCAATGCTAGGCATCCATGCACATGGGGGCATCAGGGTCCAATCCGACTGGGGACCCTGGGAGTGCCAATGCTAGGTGTCCATGCACATGGGGGCAAGTTTTAGGAACTTAAATCTGCTGTCCAGGATTAAAAAAATATGTCTACTTTCATCCAAAACAGCACCACCCCAGTCTCCAGTTTCTTAGTGGTATTGCAGCTAAGTCCATAAAGTACAATACCAGACACAACCTGGGGTGGCGCTGTTTTGACAAGGAGGCAGCTATGTTCCTCTAATCCTGGAGAACCCGTGTGAAGTTTTGCTCTGCGCAGAACCTTCTACTGACCCAATCGCCTCGGGGTCTGCCATATTGTGCCCATATAATACTGCCCAACCAACAGACTAAGGAATGGAGCAGAATCCAGGGCCTCAAGAATGGCCCCATGTATGGAACGGGGGCTGCAAATTTGCTGGTGGCTATAATGACAGACATATTGGCTGACACCCAGCATTCCTAGGGACAGAAAAGGGGCAATTTTATATTTTAGGAGTGAATGTTAAGTATTTGTAATGCAAGGAAGAAAATAATGATATGCAAAGGAAGGGACGATGATGGGTTGAAAGTCTGAGAACCTCCGCCGCCGTCCGATCATTACTGGGCCAATAATGAAGTCATCAGATGAGTTCCTGGGTCTCCGGCAGCAGAAGCTTTCATCTCTTTCATTCCCTTTTTACTTCTTCTACTTCCTTCTTCCTTCAGCAGTGAAGCGTAGCTAACCGCCTCCCCGGCTGATGGGAAAAATGTAATCAATGACATGAGCCCCATCAGCTCTTGGCAGAGGAAACAAGGAAAAGTGAACAAAGAGCATTCTCCAGATGATCCAGATCTTCCCATAGCGAAATGTACAGATATGCCCGACCCCGGAGTAGTGTGACTGCAAGAGCACAAGCAATGTATGCACACAGACACTCCAGCAGAATAGTGAGTGCAGCTCTGGGGTATAATATAGGGTGTAACTCAGGATCAGTAATGTAATGTATGTACACAGTGACTGCACCAGCAGAATAGTGAGTGCAGCTCTGGGGTATAATACAGGATGTAACTCAGGATCAGTAATGTAATGTATGTACACAGTGACTGCACCAGCAGAATAGTGAGTGCAGCTCTGGAGCATAATACAGGATGTAACTCAGGATCAGTAATGTAATGTATGTACACAGTAACTGCACCAGCAGAATAGTGAGTGCAGCTCTGGGGTATAATATAGGGTGTAACTCAGGATCAGTAATGTAATGTATGTACACAGTGACTGCACCAGCAGAATAATGAGTGCAGCTCTGGGGTATAATACAGGATGTAACTCAGGATCAGTAATGTAATGTATGTACACAGTGACTGCACCAGCAGAATAGTGAGTGCAGCTCTGGAGTATAATACAGGATGTAACTCAGGATCAGTAATGTAATGTATGTACACAGTGACTGCACCAGCAGAATAGTGAGTGCAGCTCTGGAGTATAATACAGGATGTAACTCAGGATCAGTAATGTAATGTATGTACACAGTGACTGCACCAGCAGAATAGTGAGTGCAGCTCTGGAGTATAATACAGGATGTAACTCAGGATCAGTATTGTAATGTATGTACACAGTGACTGCACCAGCAGAATAGTGAGTGCAGCTCTGGAGTATAATACAGGATGTAACTCAGGATCAGTATTGTAATGTATGTACACAGTGACTGCACCAGCAGAATAGCGAGTGCAGCTCTGGGGTATAATACAGGATGTAACTCAGGATCAGTAATGTAATGTATGTACACAGTGACTGCACCAGCAGAATAGTGAGTGCAGCTCTGGAGTATAATACAGGATGTAACTCAGGATCACTAATGTAATGTATGTACACAGTGACTGTCATAGAAATTTGTGGTCCATCACCATCAAACCAGGAAAAACCACTTTAGCCAAGTACCTACAGTTAATGAGAGATAGTTTTCGCTGTAACTTGTGTAATATATGAAGGTCTCTGAGGTTTCTTGTCCCATAATGCCAAAGAAAATGCAGTGTCACAGTTACACGCTCAGTTTTCCCTCAATACACAGCGGATGGCCTATACACCTTATGCAGGAAAGCTATTGAAACCTGAAATTCTCCATTTAAAAGGCAAAATGTCAGCGGCTTGATTGATAGGCCGAGATGTCGATTGAACATGTGATGTAATTGCTGAGCCCGGTGGCCTTTGTCCTCTCCGGGGAATGCTGCCTTCTAAGAAATTATTAAAGAGCTAATCATGAATATATAGCACCTGAGCTCTCGCCCCTTGAAGACGCTGTCACTGTATAACTGCTGCGCCGAGACCACGCGCTCCACGGTGTCAGCACCTTCTCAGGTGCCAAGACCTGGCACACGGGCACCACAAGACATGAACTTTGTGAATTATGCCGATTACTAAATAACTCTACAATAACACTGCAAAGAGAGCAATGGTTATTTTTTTGGGGGGAAATGACTTGGGATCAGCAGTTCAACTTGAGATCAAAGGAAAGGTCGCGCAGGTCACTTTAGGATCAGGCGTTGGATGGTTAATAAATTACTTATTTCTAATTAAGAAAAAAAATAAGCAGATATTTTTAAAAGGCAAATGTCTCCTGCAGTGGGTCTTCCCCTTTAAAAAAAAAAAGAAAAGAAAAAATAATCCGTTCAAACCAATGGAATAATTGACATTTTCCCAACATTAAAGATTACAAAATGAGGTATTTTTTTAGGTGGACCCATTGAAGGAAGATGGTCAAAAAGTACTGATCAAAAGGAACCTGAAGACCGACCTCTTCCGACAAGCCTACAACCTGCAGTAATCACCGATCAACCAAACCGCTGCATGACCATCTCTACCCTCACCTACTGTATTCTCACCCATCCCTTGTAGATTGTGAGCCCTCGCGGGCAGGGTCCTCTCCTCCTGGACCAGTCGTGACTTGTATTTTTTTTTTTTATGTATACCCTTTTGACATGTAAAGCGCCGTGGAATAAATGGCCCTATAATAATATATAATAATAATCCTAGGGGGTTGTGTTGTAATTAATAGTGAAACTTTTCATGAAGGGCTCATTTTCCCTACAACACCCCAGCAGGTGAAATGAAGTATTACAACAGTTCTTAATTAAATCAATGGATTATGTGAGCAATGTATGTTGGGTCCTCCAAAGAGAGACTTATTGTAACCACTGTAATAACAATTCAGAAGATATTCCTTGCTCCATAGAAGATAGTTGAGCATATTTCCAGAAATTGGACTCAGGCAGATTTGGTAAATTCTATGAGAAAAGTCAATTTCCACTTCTAATTTAATTGATGCATGAAAAAGAAAAAAACTACATACTCCGCTCTCCATGGCTGTTTTATCTTCGTTCCAGGTGGTTAGATCTTCCGTTCATTATGCCCCATGATGTCATATGGGGTGCGATACACATTAGAATCTCGTCCCACATAAGCCCAGTGAATGGAAGACCCAGCCGGAAGAGGCCAGAGGCGCTAGAATAAATAATAATAATAATCTTTATTTATATAGCGCCAACATATTCCGCAGCGCTTTTACCGTTTAACAGCTTCAATCACAACAGTCATAAGTAACAATGTTAACAATACAATAATTAAAGCAACACATGACGACCCTGCTCATTAGAGCTTACAATCTACAATGAGGTGCGGAGATACAAAGTACAGGTGTGTATTTACAATAATGTTTTTAAGACAGAAGACCCATTCCGAGGATCAACAGTGGTGGCAAAAAGGTGGGTTTTTTTTTCTGTTTTTCTTTTTTGGACCCCTCCCACGCCTTTTACAATCCAGAAAAACAGCGACCAGTCATAAAAAAAAAACAATTAAATCAACATAAGATCAGTATCCTACACTTCACCATATCTTAATAGACCCAAAAATTCTACGTGAACCCCATAGTACTGCTGCTTTTTAACATCCCCACCTAAATGTTTGTACAACTTAAGGTTACTTTCTTGACCAAGAAACTGCAAAAACGCTCGTACACACCCACATCATCTCTCGCCTTGACTATTGCAACCTCCTCCTCTGTGGCCTCCCCTCTAACACTCTCACACCCCTCCAATCTATTCTAAACTCTGCTGCCCGACTAATGCACCTGTCCCCCCGCTATTCCCCGACCTCTCCCCTATGCCAAGCCCTTCACTGGCTTCCTATTGTCCAGAGGCTCCAGTACAAAACCCTAACCATGACATACAAAGCCATCCACAACCTGTCTCCTCCATACATCTGCGACATGGTCTCCCAGTACTTACTTATACACAACCTCAGATACTCTCAAGACCTCCTCCTCTACTCTCCTCTTATCTCTTCTTCCCACAATCGCATACAAGACTTCTCCCGTGCTTCCCCCATACTCTGGAACTCTCTACCACAACACATCAGACTCTCGCCTACCATAGAAACCTTCAAAAAGAACCTGAAGACCTACTTCTTCGACAAGCCTACAGCCTGCAGTGATCCTCAGTCTACTGAACCGCCTCACAACCAGGTCTACCCTCTCCTAGTGTATCCTCACCCATCCCCTGCAGAGTGTGAGCCCTCGTGGGCAGGGTCCTCCCTCCTTCTGTACCTGTGTGCCTTGTATTGCTAATGTTTATTGTACTTGTCTACGTATGCCCCTTTTTTCACATGTAAAGCGCAATGGAATAAATGGCGCTATAAATATTAATAATAATAATGCTTAGAATATCCTAGAGACCAGACAATATGCATCACAGCTGACAACACGCGACAACCATGAATCACAAGTTCCAACAATGACGTCGGGTGCTTCTGTCACTTTAATTTTATTATGGAAATTCCTCTGCAAAATTCCATCAATTACAGTTGCCGGTAGGAAGCGACGATGACGATGCTCATATCTTTCCTATCACGCATCATCCTGATGCCTGTACCATTGTTGTTTTCCTTTTGAGCAAAACCCACCATATGATGTCCGCATGATGACATTGTGACATAAAGCGGGTGAGTCCAATGGTCCATGTGAGCTGCGGTGCACGCGGACAACACGCCCATAGCAAACAGGAATTGTATGACGGTCTCATGATCTTTCTCCGAGACTTGAAAAGGTTTTCCACCCAAAAATCTGATTACTAAAGACCATACAAATGATGGCTCTGCCAAGACTTCTTGCCCTCAGGTTAGAGTCAAGTCTTTCTTGAACAATCCTAAGAATACTACTACTAGTTGCTTGGAATCTCCTGCCTCATAACCAATTAGTTTTTGGATCTCTGACTGTTCCAAGTGTAATTATTAATCAGATTTTTTAATCAATACCTTTTGGTGGATTATTTCTTGAACCTAAGGTCCATATCCCAGCCCAACTTTCTTTTCATACGGTAAGCTTTACCTTATGACCCACACGCTACCTTGGCACTCCTTCTTGGACTGTTTTGATTTGCTTCCCAGAAACTATTCAATTATTAATCATAGGGAATTAAAAAGTTGTAAACTCCTTGTGACTTTGCAATTATATTCTCCAACATGCCAATAATTATATCACAAGAATATTTATCATAAAACTGCACGTAGTCAGGTTTAACAAGCTTCTGAAATAGCAAAAGTTTCATAATATATTTGTCCAAGATACAGGACATATGATACCGAAAGACATGTTTCAGCCTCATGTGGTCTCATCAGTGCAAGGCAAGATACATGTGCTCAGTTATTGCATGACTTTGCATGGGGCTGCTCAAGGTCCAATGGCAGCATAAACACAAGTAGACTAATCATTTGGATCAAAGGACCCATGAGAGGTAGATATCCTCACTCCATTACGATCAAGGTGAGGCGCATCCCAGGTGGAAGAGACCAGCCCACCTACACATGACAGCCCCATTAATAAAGGGGAGGATTGCCAAAACAGATGGGAGCATAGACGCTTCTTTCTGATTTTTAAAGACTATATAAGGGTGTAGGGGGGTAGAAAATTGTGTGGGGGCGTAAACAGTTGCACACCATGAGTTTGGAAGCCGACACCTCAGTGGGCTGACCCTTCTTGTAGCACCAAGGGGAAAATCCACTGTTTTTGGGTTCTTCCCAGGTTGGCGCGAGATGTTTGATAGGTCGAGGTTTCATGGTTGGTATGCCAAGCTATTGCCAGGCTCGGGAACTTTAATGTTTCCAGACCACTTTCAGTCCAAGCTTTCAGATGAAAAGTTCATAAGGTTTTTCTGAAACCTGAAGTTAAAAGAAGTTGTTCATGGTTGCTTCAGTCCAAAAACAGCACCGTCGTGGTCCGCACCTTTTACATCAACGGAGGGGAGCTATAATTCCGGATACAAGCCAAGGACAGGGGTGGCGCCGTTTGCAGAAGATAGCAGCTAGGTTTCTTTGTTTTTCTAAATGTGGACAATCCCTGTATTTAGGATCTGACACCTCATCACTACTAAGTGTAAAATGTTACATCCAGAGAGACAGATCACTAGGCCTACCCCACCACATCTGTGTAACCGAAGACATGGGGGTGAATAGGTGTGAATATGGTCATAAAAAAAGGAGGTTGTTTAGACCTTTGAGTTGACCAAAAAAAAAGATAGTTTGTGCCATTACTGTGTTTTTAGCACCTGTGACTGTGCATCCCCTGCTGATTGAGGGTCTACAAAGAGCTTGCACTCTGGGAAGTGGTGTCTCTTTTCCCAGACATTGTAAAGAATATCTAACTGGTCCACGGACCTTCTGAATCCACCGATATCATCAGGATTGACAGACTAACGTGTACGGGGGTCTCTCGTCTCTCCCCCGACAGACAATATCAGGGAGAATAAGGGTCAGGCATATTGAATTTTACTCTCATCTCAGAGAGTACAATGTGATCGGACATGCCCACTTGACATCTTCCCCGATAATCATTTGGCCAGTGCTGCCATACACATATTTGTGCCGGACGACCCTGTAGATATTTGCTGACTGTAGTCCAATGTGTTTGGGACCCCTATAGCTTCAAAACTATTTGCGCCCAAATGTTCATCCATATAAGAAAAAAGTGGTTTAAAATTTGATTGGCTGACTTTTTGCAACCGATATTGGAGACCTGTACCTAAATCTTTACATCATTTCCACCTTCCACAAACCAATGCCTTTAATTATAAATCACACCAAGGATGAAAACACTTAAAAAATAAATAAATAATAAAATAAATCAATATTACTTGGGTAATGCCACCATATCCTGTCATAAAATGTAATCGCTCAATCATGTGATCAAGATATTCCTGGCGGTTGTTTGGCGATTTAACAACTGGTTTTCCAAATATAAATGCAGAAGTAAAACCTCGTAATACGCGAGAATAAAAGTGTCAGCGCCATTCTACTAAACGCATAAAAGGTGAGAACAAAACCTGGGAAAAATGTCAGGTGGCAGCTGCTAAAGGTGCTAACAGAAGTAGGATCTTGTAGGACTTGTGATCAACTTTCTACACCTATTTCATGTGCATGGGGGCATCGGACTTGCCCCAACATCAGACGTTGGAGGTAAAAATAGAGGGCATGATGGATTTCAGTGTCATGCCAGAGATAAGCGACTGTCCCACTACCTCTATTGCCAGTGGTGGAACTTGAAGGTTGGGGGCCCAAATCTAAAATCTCCTAACAGTTCCCCTATCACAGGTCTTTAATATCATCGGCCTTTTCTTATGGGCCTTAACGGGAACCTGTCACTTGAATTTGGCGGGACCGGTTTTCGGTAATATGGGCGGAGTTTTCGGGTGTTTGATTCACCCTTTCCTTACCCGCTGACTGCATGCTGGCCGCAATATTGGATTGAAGTTCATTCTATGGCCTCCGTAGTACACGCCTGCGCAAGGCAATCTTGCCATTGTTAAATGGAATCTGTCAGCAGGTTCTTGCTATTTAAGAGCAGAGAGCCTAATTCCAGGGATGCATGACTTTTTAGTATTTGTGCTGTAGTTTCAGTACAATCATTGTTTCATTAGCAGGAGATTATCACTGCCTGACCAGGTCTTATGTGCTGACCAGTGCAGCTAATTTGTGTAACCCCACCTATGATTGGCAGATTGATGACAATTCTGAGTCTATACTGGAAGCTGCCAATCAGTGGTGTGAGCGGGGTTATGTAGTAGTGGTGTGAGCGTGGTTATGTAGGAGTGGTGTGAGCGGGGTCATGTAGGAGTGGTGTGAGCGGGGTCATGTAGGAGTGGTGTGAGCGGGGTCATGTAGGAGTGGTGTGAGCGGGGTCATGTAGGAGTGGTGTGAGCGGGGTCATGTAGGAGTGGTGTGAGCGGGGTCATGTAGGAGTGGTGTGAGCGGGGTCATGTAGGAGTGGTGTGAGCGGGGTTATGTAGGAGTGGTGTGAGCGGGGTTATGTAGGAGTGGTGTGAGCGGGGTTATGTAGGAGTGGTGTGAGCGGGGTTATGTAGGAGTGGTGTGAGCGGGGTTGTGTAGGAGTGGTGTGAGCGGGGTTGTGTAGGAGTGGTGTGAGCGGGGTTGTGTAGGAGTGGTGTGAGCGGGGTTATGTAGGAGTGGTGTGAGCGGGGTTATGTAGGAGTGGTGTGAGCGGGGTTATGTAGGAGTGGTGTGAGCGGGGTTGTGTAGGAGTGGTGTGAGCGGGGTTGTGTAGGAGTGGTGTGAGCGGGGTTGTGTAGGAGTGGTGTGAGCGGGGTTGTGTAGGAGTGGTGTGAGCGGGGTTATGTAGTAGTGGTGTGAGCGTGGTTATGTAGGAGTGGTGTGAGCGGGGTCATGTAGGAGTGGTGTGAGCGGGGTCATGTAGGAGTGGTGTGAGCGGGGTCATGTAGGAGTGGTGTGAGCGGGGTCATGTAGGAGTGGTGTGAGCGGGGTCATGTAGGAGTGGTGTGAGCGGGGTCGTGTAGGAGTGGTGTGAGCGGGGTTGTGTAGGAGTCGTGTGAGCGGGGTTGTGTAGGAGTGGTGTGAGCGGGGTTGTGTAGGAGTGGTGTGAGCGGGGTTGTGTAGGAGTGGTGTGAGCGGGGTTGTGTAGGAGTAGTGTGAGCGGGGTTGTGTAGGAGTGGTGTGAGCGGGGTCGTGTAGGAGTGGTGTGAGCGGGGTTATGTAGGAGTGGTGGAGCTGATGATCTGCTCCCTGACACTCTGATGGGTTAAATGTATTTTTATTTTATATTCATGCATGTTGTCAAGGGTAACACCAATGGGGCTGCAGTCTAGCCTAGGCAGGGTTAGCTGTAATGGCCGGCCCAGTTTGGGGAGGGTGAATGGAGAATTAGTTCAGGAAGTGAAAGTTCAGTGGATGACAGTAGTGTGAAGTGGCAGCGGCAGTCTCACGCAATAGGCTGCTAGGGACAACGTGGGCCTAATTGGGGCAGTGGATTGCCAAAAATAACCTTCCGTGTGACTCAGTATGCCGGCCTGGGAACCTCAATATGGACGTCAGGGCCCTTGGACACACTCAGCCTGTAAAGCCACATGGACTCAAACTCTAGGAGGTGGGAGGTGATGGAATCTGGGTGGACTGCTAGTGGTGGAGAAGAGTTCCGAGTGCTAGAGAAGATTGCAAGAGGGACACGCATACCGAGAACCAGGGCTGAAGTCGTGTCCAGTACCGTTGGGCCTTATCCTATGTGCCCGTTGCCAAGTAAAAGTTTGATTGTTTTTTCTAATCCTGTGTCCCAAGGATTGATTGACCCAAGGTTCCAGAAGAAGAAGAAAACCTGTAGTCAATGGAGGCCCATGGGCCAGAAGTAAGTGTGATGAACCCGACACACTGAAGCAAACCGGCAATGGGACACATTGCCTGTAGAGTACCAGAGCGAGTTGGGGCAGCAGCTCGCCCACGACTACCTCACTTGGGCTCTTTACATTTACACACAACTCAGCAACTGAGCACTGCTACATATACAACAGAAAAAATAGCAATCAGATTAGTAAGTGACACATCGCTGGAATCAGGCTCTCTGCCGCTACATCATGCCGCTTTCAGATTACATTGCAAGATAAACTATTATAACAATAGTGCCATTAATTGCCAAGACAATAATACTGTACACAGCTCACATGACAGTACCATAAAGTGCAGAGTTAATATGCAGTGTCCAGACAATATGTACCCACTTAAATCCACAATACCTAAATAATACCGCCATGCGATGGAAAATTGTACTGGGCGGTTTTGCTTTGCTCCTGGGGAAACGCTCCGCTCTGCGGTTCCCTTGTTGTGGTAGACGGTAATATAAACATGACATCAGCCGCTCTATCGGACGAGCTCGTAAATATTTATATTGTAATAAACTACAAACGATTATAGTAGCACACCTTGTAATAAACCATAGGACACCATCACGCCCTACACATGTCCTATACCGTGCCGCAGACATAACACTAACACAGCCCGACGTGTGAGTCACTACAAGGCGGCCCAAAATATCCCAGGCGGGTCCTACACACGGGATGGCCGTCGCCGAACGACTTCTCCATCAGCAGCTAGACAATAGGAGCAGGTTATTTCTCCAAAAATCAGTGGTCTATACAAAGTACACGGGCCTTCAGAGCTGAAATCAGAGCGGAGGAGCCCAGACTGTTATTATTGACAGATCAGAAAGAACATTTAGGTGAAATAACCCTTTAAGAGTCATGACATGGACGTGGGCGGATGGCTCGCCACATGGGGGAAAATCGAGAGAGATCACTATCCCACCTCTATGGCCAGCCTCGGGATACATCCACATGGAACACATTAGCTGGAAAGTTTCCAAAGCGCCAGAATCTCAATTAAATTGTGCAGATTTTTCTGCGGTTTCCGCTGCGGATTTACTGCCATCTTCACCAGTTGCAATCTGCAGTGAATCTGGATTCAGGCTCCAGATGTGGAATCATTTTACCAGGGGCGGACATATAAATGGAGCAACCTGTGCGGTCATCTAGGGTCCCAAGAGGTAAGGGGGCCCATTTCTAACTCCAAAGCAGGTGCAGTTTTTGCATTTTTAGGAGCTCTTGGGCTGCAAAGGGCCATATATTGTTCTCGCACAGGGGCCCTTTTCGGTTTCCGCCAGTGCTTTTTATGCTTAGTGTGTTCTCCGCAGGGTGTGAATGAGATTTCATAAAATCTTACCCACCGTGACGATACTGTAAGATCCGGAAATCCACTGCAAATCTGGCCTGTGTGAACAGACCCAGAACATTTCCGCGATGGAAATCTCACAGCTTGGAGTTTTCTGTCTCCAGACTCCGTGCACAGATGATGGGTGTACTGAATTGGCTATATTACTTTTTTTTTTTGTCTTTCCTCATCCCATATCGTCTCCACAACACAGAAGCGTCATCCTAATCCTCTAACTGCTGACAACAATCTCCTTAAAGCATTAAATCCAGATGCCGCCAAACGTCCCTTTAGGTTAAGATCTGTACACCCCTGTGAGATCCCAAATCTCGGTGAAATGTGGACACAGCTGACAAGGATTTACATATGCGCTGACAACCTCCATCATGTCGACGCCATTTATCCAGGAGGTAGATGCTGACACGGGGATGACCCTTCCCATGGAATTAGGAGTCAGGAGCGGTGAGCAGAGGTGCGACACAGTCCTGATGGACGGACCCTCATGCTGCGACGTCTATCAGTGATTGACAGCGGCAACATGTCGTCCGCCCCCCGAGCAAAGCAAATGTTACACATAATCCTCATTTCTAGAGAAATTGCTCAAAGGCGCATAAAAACTCTGCAGGAAAGCAAAAAAAAATGGTGGTGAAAACGGCACAATACTATATTATGATGAATGAATGCTGCGGCACACGATGGCCGCTGGAGGTGGCGCATACATCGTGCGCACCAAAAACCGCGGCAAAGCGCAACTAAATGTAGTCGCATTGAGGCCTCATTCACATTGACGATTTTTGGGTATGAGCGCTGGCAGCGTTTACACAGATACAACTAGTACCCATGATATTCTATGGGTCCATTCGCTTATCCAATTTTTTCCTCGCACAGAGAGGTCAGCGGCAAATATTAGAGACACGACCAATTATGATCCGAGCGTCAGATTAAAATCAGTAGTGGAAGTCAACGGGTCCATGAGAAAAAAAAATCTGAAAAATCGGATCACACTTGAAAGACATCAGACATCATGCACTGTCAGAAGGGAGATGGTGGAGAAATATATATTTTTTTATTCTCCAAGTACAAAATAAATCAGAGGACACTTATCAGAACAGTCGGTCCGAATTTCTTGCACGAGAAAAAAAAAAAAAAAAAAAAAAAAACGACATGTGAATGAGGCCCGAGACCCACACAAAAAAAACAAGTCAGCTGCAAAAAGTTGGAACCAGTTTTTGATTTTTTTGTGACTTGCTAGTTTCAGCTTTAATCGCCCCGCCATTGTTAATACCTCTGCTGGCTGTGAATGGGAACATGACTATTCACCTCGATATTGAGCTCCCATCCTGATGTGTCCATATGACCCACATGATGGCGAGTTACATAGTGTAGTAACGTCCTGCCGATTACTCAGAAAACTGGGGCCTAAACTCGGAGATTTTGCAAACTTGAAAGAGCCACAAATCAGTACACCCCAGCCTTCCAGGGTCTCGTGCACACGGTATATTAACGCATGTTAAGGAGGCCATGGAGGTGCACGAACCTCCAATACTTTATATCTCTAATTTACACATAGGGATTTTTTTCCAATATTATGTGCAAACAAAAATCACAGTGGCAGGTTCCATTGCACCCCATGTGTTCTCCCCTAGACACATTACGTCCTGTTGGTGAAGGTGAGGACTCTGCGGTCAGGTCGGCCTCTAATACGCAGCTTCTTCCTTGTGTTTGCACCCAGGAAAGTCGGAACTTTAACCTTCACATAAAATACAGGTATTTGTGAACTGCAGGTAATCGCATTCCTAGTGGAGCATTCCTCGAAGCTGACATGAAAGAACGCAGGTCAATTACCAGGGGCCAAAGTACAGACATTGCTGAGGGGCTCCAGTGCCTTTAAGGAGGACCTGTCACTTACTATAAATATGGAACAGCTTTTACATTTTTACCTGGTCTAAATGACATTCTTCTCCCGAATCCGGCGACGTTTTTCCTTTGTTTCTGCTCCTCCCTGTTCTTGAGATACAGCCTCTTCTTAATTTTTATGTAAGTAAGTAAACTAAGTAGCCAAAAGGGCGTGGCCCCCCAAATAACCCAAGTTGTCAGACCCATGAAAAAACATCCTTGAATTCATTCAGGGTATGTGCACACATAAGTGGGATGTCTGCGGATTTTTCCGCACCTGTTTTTGTAAATCCGCAGGTAAAACGCACTGCGGATTACCTGCGGAATTACCGTGGATTCCACCTGCGGTTTTACACCTGCGAATTCCTATTATGGAGCAGGTGCAAACCGCTGCGGAATCCGAACAAAGAATTGACATGCTGCGGAATAAACAACGCAGCGTTTCCACGCGTTTTTTTCCACGGCATGTGCACTGCGGATTTTGTTTTCCATAAGTTTACATGGTACTGTACACTCATGGAAAACAGCTGCAGATCCGCAGCAAAATCCGCAGCAAAATCCGCAGCGTGTTCACTTACCCTCAGACCCCTGAAGTCAGACAACAAACTTCACTTGCACCTCCCAAAGCAGCCTATTAAATACATGAAATCCAGTGCCATGCCAAACCCCTAAATTATCAGACCCCAGACCCCCAAGTTCTTTGGATGTGATGTCAGACCCCTAAATTAATTAGACTTGATGTCAGATCCTAAATAGACATCAACCTGTATGCACAAGAATTTTGGAGTAATTTCCGAAAAAATAAATACATCTTTCATGACTTCAAAATATTTAAATAGCCACTTTCTGCTCATTGTTTTCCAAAGGGGCGTGGCCTTGCCAATAAGAGGTGTGTCCTAGAGTGACAGCATGTGCCCCCCAAAAAAATGTGCCGCAAATTTCTGGCACAAAGTAAGACAACTGATAAGTAGAGTAAAAGTAGAACCAAACAGGAGACAGTCCACCTGCAGGAGCCTCCATGATACATTCTGCGCCTTTTCGGACTGTCTCGTCTACTTTTGCGCTGTCTAAGAATGAGACCGTATTGATAAATCTGCGCCATTGTTTGTATACTGCCCCTGTGCACTGACACAACCATGAATAAAATGCTAGGAATGGGGAGATGCATCTGTCCTGCGTCTGTAAGGTACAAATGTTCCTCGGGGCGATGCGGAGGTCTGTGCCGGGAAGCTGCGGGTCAGGGTTCAGCATTACTAATGTCTGGAGAATGAAGGTAGAGAGAGAGCAGAAAAGGTGGATCCAACTGTCAGTAAAAAGCACGAGGGGGTGGCGGTAAAAGATTCTTAATCCATGATACTTAGGCTGCAGAATAGTCAGCACCTATCATCTTTACTGGCCTTACACAAGGAGCCAGAGCTGCCAGAACACCATGTCACCTTTCTGGAGCGAGGGGACAATGAATTGGCCAAGACTGACAATCATGGCATCACATTTCTGATCCAGAGTTCCCATATTTTGCATATCTGTAGCCACCTCTAGGGGGAGCTGTGGAGCATTCGGAAGACAGCGCTCTTATTACGAAGCTATTGATATGACTACAGAAGATACACAAAGCTACCAACACTAATAGAGGTTTTCTGGCCTCCATAGAAATTAATGGAAGCCATGCAAGGAAGAGGCTGCTCTTACCGGAAATTATGGTACTTTTACCTTGGGTACTAATCCTAAATTGTATCTACAGAAGGTGCAGGGATGTAACTATGGGATTACCATATCACAAGACATCAGTAATGTCTAGAAAAGATTTTATGGCGCAACAATAAGAGATTAATTAATAAAAAACAGGGAGTAAGATGGGAGCGCCTGTTAACGGTCAGCTTTGACATAGCCTGTTATGTAGATCCTGCTTGATCAGCTGTGTATAGAAGGCATGAGCGGTAGTGATGAGCGAACGCGCTGGGATAAGGTGTTATCTGAGCATGCTCATGTGGCAATAGTGCCTTCAGCGTGCTCGAAGAACATGTTTGAGTCTCCATGTCTGCATGTCTTGAGACTATTCGACACTGGACATATACACTGTGTGCAGGATTATTCGGCAAGTTGTATTTTGATCACATGATGCTTTTTATACATATTGTCCTACTCCAAGCTGTTTAGACTTGAGAACCAACTACCAATTAAGTAAATCAGGTGATGTGCATCTCTGTAATGAGGAGGGGTGTTGTCTAATGACACCAGAACCCTATATAAGGTGTGCTTAATTATTAGGCAACTTCCTTTCCTTTGGCAAAATGGGTCAGAAGAGAGATGTGACGGGCTCTGAAAAGTCCAAAATTGTGACATGTCTTGCAGAGGGTTGCAGAAGTCTTGAAATTGCCAAACTTTTGAAGCGTGATCACCGAACAATCAAGCGTTTCATGGCAAATAGCCAACAGGGTCGCAAGAAGAGTGTTGGGCAAAAAAGGTGCAAAATAACTGCCCATGAATTGAGGAAAATCAAGCGTGAAGCTGCCAAGATGCCATTTGCCACCAGTTTTGCCATATTTCAGAACTGCAACGTTACTGGAGTAACAAAAAGCACAAGGTGTGCGATACTCAGGGACATGGCCAAGGGAAGGAAGGCTGAAAAACGACCACCTCTGAACAAGAAACATAAGATAAAACGTCAAGACTGGGCCAAGAAATATCTTAAGACTGACTTTTCAAAGGTTTTGTGGACTGATGAAATGAGAGTGACTCTTGATGGGCCAGATGGACGGGCCAGAGGCTGGATCAGTAAAGGGCAGAGAGCTCCACTCCGACTCAGACGCCAGCAAGGTGGAGGTGGGGACTGGTATGGGCTGGGATCATCAAAGATGAACTTGTGGGACCTTTTTGGGTTGAGGATGGAGTAAAGCACAACTCCCAGACCTACTGCCAGTTTCTGGAAGACTTCATCAAGCAGTGGTACAGGAAGAAGTCGGTATCGTTCAAGAAAAACATGATTTTCATGCAGGACAATGCTCCATCACATGCCTCCAACTACTCCACAGCGTGGCTGGCCAGTAAAGGTCTCAGAAGAAAAAATAATGACATGGCCGCTTGTTCACCTCATCTGAACCCATAGAGAACCTGTGGTCCCTCATAAAATGTGAGATCTACAGGGAGAGAAAACAGTCCACCTCTCGGAGCAGTGTCTGGAGGCTGTGGTGGCCGCTGCACGCAATGTTGACCGTAAACAGATCAAGGAACTGACAGAATCTATGGATGGAAGCTGCTGAGTGTCATCATAAAGAAAGGGGGCTATATTGGTCACTCATTTTTGGGGGTTTTGTTTTTGCATGTCAGAAATGTTTATTTCTAAATTTTGTGCAGTTATATTGGTTTACCTGGTGAGAATAAACAAGTGAGATGGGAATACATTTGGTTTTTATTACGTTGTCTAATAATTCTGCACAGTAATAGTTACCTGCACAAACAGATATCCTCCTAAGATAGCCAAATCTAAAAAAAAAAAAAAAAACACTCCAACTTCCAAAAATATTAAGCTTTGATATTTACGAGTCTTTTGGGTTGATTGAGAACATAGTTGTTGATCAATAATAAAAATAATCCTCTAAAATACAACTTGCCTAATAATTCTGCACACAGTGTAGAAGTACTGTACATTTCCTGTGTAGTAAGTTACAGCATGTAAATAATGTCGCCATAAGGTTACATACATGGGTAATTTTAACAGATTCCTCGCCATGTACAAAAAGTTTGGACACACCTTCTCATTTAAAGATTTTTCTGTATTTTCATGACTATGAAAATTGTACATTCACACTGAAGGCATCAAAACTATGGATTAACACATGTGGAATTATATACGTAACAAAGTGTGAAACGACTTAAATTATGTCTTATATTCTAGGTTCTTCAAAGTAGCCACCTTTTGCTTTGATGACTGCTTTGCACACTCTTGGCATTCTATTGATGAGCTTCAAGAGGTAGTCACAGGGAATTATTATTATTATTTATATAGCACCATTGATTCCATGGTGCTGTACATGAGAAGGGGTTACATACAAGTTACAGATATCACATACAGTAAACAAACTAACAATGACGGACTGATACAGAGGGGCGAGGACCCTGCCCTTGCGGGCTTACATTCTACAGGATTATGGGGAAGGAGACAGTAATGGTCTTCACTTCACAGGTGTGCCCTGTCGGGTTTAGTAAGTGGGATTTCTTGCCTTATAAATGGGGTTGGGACCATCAGTTGTGTTGTGCAGAAGTCTGGTGGATACACAGCTGATAGTCCTACTGAATGGACTGTTAGAATTTGTATTATGGCAAGAAAATAGCAGCTAAGTAAAGAAAAACGAGTGGCCATCATTACTTTATGATATGAAGGTCAGCCAGTCCGAAAAATTGGGAAAACTTTGAAAGTGTCCCCAAGTGCAGTTGCAAAAACCATCAAGCGCTACAAAGAAACTGGCTCACATGAGGACCGCCCCAGGAAAGGAAGACCAAGAGTCACCTCTGCTTCTGAGGGTAAGTTTATCCAAGACACCAGCCTAGGAAATCGCAGATTAACAGCAGCTCAGATTAGAGACCAGGTCAATGCCACACAGCGTTCTTGCAGCAGACACATCTCTACAACAACTGTTAAGAGGAGACTTTGTGCAGCAGACCTTTATGGTAAAATAGCTGCTAGGAAACCACTGCTAAGGACAGGCAACAAGCAGAAGAGACTTGTTTGGGCTAAAGAACACAAGGAATGGACATTAGACCAGTGGAAATCTGTGCTTTGGTCTGATGAGTCCAAATTTGAGATCTTTGGTTCCAACCACCGTGTCTTTGTGCAACGCAGAAAAGGTGAACGGATGGACTGTACATGCCTGGTTCCCACCGTGAAGCATGGAGGAGGAGGTGTGGTGGTGTGCGGGTGCTTTGCTGGTGACACTGTTGGGGATTTATTCAAAATTGAAGGCATACTGAAAAAGCATGGCTACCACAGCATTTTGCAGCGGCATTCTATTCCATCCGGTTTGCGTTTAGTTGGACCATCATTTATTTTTCAACAGGACAATGACCCCAAACACACCTCCAGGCTGTGTAAGGGCTATTTGATCAAGAAGGAGAGTGATGGGGTGCTACACCAGATGACCTGGCCTCCACAGTCACCAGACCCGAACCCAAACAAGATGGTTTGGGGTGAGCTGGACCGCAGAGTGAGGGCAATAGGGCAACAAGTGCCAAGCATCTCTGGGAACTCCTTCAAGATTGTTGGAAGACCATTCCCGGTGACTACCTCTTGAAGCTCATCAAGAGAATGCCAAGAGTATGCAAAGCAGTCATCAAAAGCAAAAGGTGGCTACTTTGAAGAACCTAGAATATAAGACATAATTTCAGTTGTTTCACACTTTTTTGTTAAGTATATAATTCCACATGTGTTAATTCATAGTTTTAATGCCTTCAGTGTGAATGTACAATTTTCATAGTCATGAAAATACAGAGAAGTCTTTAAATGAGAAGGTGTGTCCAAACTTTTGGTCTGTAATGTATATTAATTAATGCCATTAGCGAGTGTGATAAATGGAAATTTCCACACCTTTTTGTGAGCGTTACCATAACAGAGTTAAGAACATTGATTTTCTACAAGGAGTTAGAGCCAATAAGCGTAAAAATGAAGCATGGGCGACATAACACTAAAAGGGATTTACACTCAAAATGTAAAAATTGACAAAACGGACATCAGTCGCTGCAGCCAGAGTTCTTATTTTAGCAGATTTTAATTTACTTACACAAAGAATTTTTTTTGATGATTTGCTGACTTTTTGAAAAAGTGATGGAAAGTGCAGCCATATTGGTTGTCACCTTTAAATGGACTTCCAAGCAATTTAGTAAAATTGCTGCCAAAATGGCAATATCTGGTCAGCAACTGATGGACTAAGTGAAAGGTTTTCTCAGGTTTAGGATTTACTAAAATTAACAATTTATACATTTTGAGTTCCGAAAAGATGGAGATTGATAGGTTGGATGTGTTTTTTTTATCCAACTGGTTGTTAGCTGAAACTTTGTGTATACAGCATGACCACCATTCAGAATTCTACTAGCCGCCATTGGAAACAGTCAGCAAGGCAGGAACATAACTGATCTCCAATAATGCAGTTTTTTTTCTACATCAGATTACCATACAGTGCTCGGTGTAGAGAGAACAGTTCCAGACAGTGAACAAGCTGGGATTACTAAGAGGCATGTCACCCAACCATCCATTGGACAGTCCCTCGTTTGCAGGGCTGTCAATTCAAGGAAGACAAAGATGTTGACTACTGCCAATTAAGATCAGGACACATTTGAGATGGACGTGGATGAACTGGAAGTTGTGAAGGACCTCAACCTACAAGGATCGATGAGAACTCAAGATGCCGAGACAACAGAGGTCAAAAGACAAAGGTTATGGGCAAATCATCCATGAAATCACTGGTTAAACTCGAGAAACATTTCACTGGTGACAAAGACACGGCTCCTACATAGTCTGGTCTTTTCTGAAGCAACATATGTATGCGAAACCTGGATGATAAAACAAGACCGAAGAAGAATCAACACCTTCGAAATGTGGTGCTGGGCAAGGATGTCATCAATACCATGGATGGCAACAAGAACAAACAAATCAACTTTGGAACAAATTAAGCCAGACATGTCATTCAAAGCGAGGATCACCAAGAAGATCACCAATCACTGGAGAAGGACATCATGATCGGAATAGAAGGAACAAGGTGAAGAGGAAGATAAGTGACCTGATGGCTTGATACAATCAAGATAATGGTGAAGACCCTGGTGGACCTATCTAGGCGGCACAACACTGATCTACCTACAGAGTGTTCATCCATCAAGTCGCCGTGGCTCGAGATTGAACTAATCTAACTCTTTTAGATGCAGACACAGATAACTACAATGGTGGAGAAGGGAGCAACCAGCTCCTGCTTCCACCATTCACCAGTGAAGTCTTCGGTTTGGCGCATGAAGCACAATTATGTCACTAGATAGCCCAAGAACACACCGGACAGAGCAGGGATCTGCTCCACTCACTATTTATTTGCCACTAGGGTGGAGTGGTTGGGTACAAAGCTCCGGAGCTTACAAGCGCGCGCTCCTTCCCTAGGATGTCCAGCCACCAATGAGAAGGCAGGTAGCTTTGGAAGCAAGTTATAAACTATACAATTAAACATTTTGAATAAGAAATAAACTTAAAAAAAAGTCGCTTGTTTTTATAGGTCGAGTGTGTAAGATGACAACCCTTTTAAAGCTCTGAAACCTGCAGCATTGAGAATGCAGCTCCAGAGTATTCGGATAATTTCACACCTGTAGTCCACATAGTTTACTATCTTCTATCCGGATCTTTACTTGGTCATGCATCCGGTTTCTTTCAGTCGCAATTACTGAATAATAACACTGACAACTTTGACACAAATTTCTCAGGCGGGTGATGCGAGTGCAATAACAGACCTGCCAGGGATCTTTTTTCCTCCTGTATTCGGAATATGTGGGTCATTTTCACTCCACCCCGGCTACAAAGAGCTGATGCCTGAATAGGTGAAACACAAAATTCACTATAAAACTGGATTAGTTTAACCCTTTCCATTTTCTCCTAAAAATTCTATTAACACAATGACTTAAAGTGATAACATGGCCACCAGTCATGCAAGTTATTCAACTTTCCAGGAGTCCTCAAGGTAAATATCGGTTTAGCTGCATGGTCATAGATTGTATCTAGGACCAGCTTGGTCAACCAGAGAGCAAGACAATCCATCCTTCAGCCCAGGGCATGCTTGTCAATGTCTACCAAGGCCTTTCAAGGAGGTGGCATTTTGCCAACAAACCTCGCATTCTTTTTACACCTCTATCATGGGATATCATTGTCACTCACAGGAAACCTTCTGGTAACCCTGTTTTTCTAAAGATTTCAGAAACTGAGTCGGTTGTCCATTTTCACGGAGTCTCTCAGACGTTCCAGGTGAATTGCCAAACAAGGCCTAGGAAAGGACACTATAATGAGCTACATTGGTGCAGCAGAAGACAACCCCATTGAAGGTGACACTCAAGCTCATCATGGGCTCATCAGTTCCCACGGAGGTCTTCTTCGTGAGGGATGAGCCACAAATACCTTATTATATGTCCTTGAGGATACATCTTGGATACACGGATGTTGGACGCCAAAAATAAACGCTGTCAGGCTCAGATTGACACTAGTTGTATGACTTTCCTAAAGCCAGACCAAGGTGGTCCTTAAGAAAAAAAAAAAAAACTCTCACCAACCACTGGTGTTTCCAGCAGATCTTCTGGCCTCCTCTTAAGTGATGGCCACTTTGGTAACTTCAGAAGAAAGACCATATTTCTGGCTCAGACAGAATAAGACCACTGGAGATAATCAATGGCAACCTGACACCCCCATCAGGAGCCCAGAAGGGGACATCAACAGCGATACAGAAGATCAGAGGGGGTCCAGTGTGTTATATTTTAGGACCAACATGGGCCCATTTTTTTTTTCAATTATTAAATTATAGTGGACAACTCCTTTAATGGGTGGCTTTAACATTCATGAGCCTGAGAGCCCTGTGTGACAACCCATAAGGTAGCCAAAATGGTGGTCCAGAAAGAAATGAAAACCAAATATTTACCAGAAGGACTTTACCATATGTGACAATTTTTCGGTGCATCTTCATTTTTTTTTTCGCATGCCCACATAGCCACCCCCTCCTACTTTTTTGCCCCTTAAGTATGGTCGCTGTTGATGAAGCATCCTAGGACCAGAAACCTTCAGTGTGGGCTGATTACCAGAAGCTACTGAGGTGCTACAATTTTTAGGTTGCTGCAGTTTAACAGTTATCATGATTTGAACCGGATGTGTGAACAGACCTTTACTAGTGATTTATCGTACCTGCTCTTTAAGGCCGGCATCACTGCTTGACCTCCTCCCGCTTAGCCAATGCTGAGCTACGAAATTTAAGGAACAGGTGTTGGCCCCCACCTGTCCGTAGATTTTCAACTGTGACCATAGCATGTGTTCCCATGAGTATAGGAGAGGGTGATGCTGGACCTGTGTTGACAGTGGCTAAGAATAGCTTGGTAGGATCCCATTACAGCTGGAGCCACAGGCCCCTCTACCGTACGTCGACCCTCCGTCCAGTTCTCGGCAATGCTACAGGCAACCGGTGACCTGAGCTATGGAAACATGGCCTTTAAAATTGGTCTGGACATAAAGGGCAGTAACCCCTGTGCACTGAGGAAAGTTAATTCCTTCATAATTGTCATCATCTGCTCGTCGTAATGCACTGAAACGGTTTTTCGTTGAAGTTGATTGCTGAAAAAGTTTCCATTTATTGCATAGCAAGGGTCTTAAGATACCTTAACCGCTTCCTTACCCCCCATTGCCCTCAGAGGGGATAATTACAAAACTTAAGTAAAAAAAATAACTACACATATGGTTAAAAAAATAAATAAAAGACAAACTCCGAAATTAAGAGCAGGAATTGTGACTAATGCCCCCCTGTCGCGGGCACTTAAAGGGGTGCTCCATAACTAGGGGTAAAATATCTAAATTTAGTGCTTGGAGTTGTGTTAAACAAAAAAGCAGCGCCACGCAGGTCTTCAGGTTGTTTGTGGTATTGCAATTCAGGTCTATTTTAATAAAGCGAAGGTGCAATACAAGAACCAGTGAACAAATGTGGTGGCATTTCTCGAACTTTGTGTTTTAGATTATAGTAAGAATTTATGTTAGGGCCTTTTATTTTGCCTCTTTTTAAAAAAAATAAATAAATAAAATAGAAAAATAAAAATGAAGGAAATCTGCATCCCACTCATATTAAGGACTGATAACCAAGTGGTGAAATCCGTCTGGCCATGAAGTGGTTAAAACCTGAACAGCTTACATATATATTTATGACTTCTTGCACACGCTTTTACTAATATTTATTAAGTCTTTTGCTTTAGTGTCCCTTTAATAGGTTCCAGAAGACGAGCATGTGCCTCCCACACCCGCGACAAGACTCATCCACACAGGAAATCTGCAATCCACTGATGCATCCATCTAACACATGGATAGAATGGAATTATTCATATTTCTTGGAAGTCGTGCTTCACAGACATAAAGCAGAGGAGAGGAAATCCCGGCCTCTAAGTACTTGTCTGCAGGCACTCATAAAAACAAGCAAGTCAAATAACGACACAAAAGGAGGGAGAAGCTGCAGGAAGCCTCATACAGAGGAGATAACATACAAACACAATGTATTACTGTGGAAGGAACACAACAATAAAATATATCAATACAACTGAGTCATCAAAATAGGAAAATGTGAAGGAGTAATACTACAGATCACACACAGAAATGCAAGCACTCCTGTTTTCTGCTGTAAAAAAAACAACAACGGCCAAATCAGGGTGTACAGGGGATCCCACTATTGTCGAGGCACAACAACAAATTCTAGGTGTATTGTCCAATAGTTATGCCAGTCCCAAATGCAGGCACCTGCATCATCACTGTCCCCATTGGGGCTCACAACCTGGATTACCCATCAGTTTATCTTTGGAATGTGGGAAGAAACCTAAGAACCAGGACAAGACCCACACAAACATGGGTTGGTGGGATTGGAATCTAGGACCGCAGTGTTACAAGGCTGCAGTGCTAACCACTGAGCCAGCGTGCTGCCCATAACGCAAAGCGGGAGCCCCTCCGCCGCAAAACGCAGAGCGGGAGCTCCTCCACCGAATAACGCAGAGCGGGAGCCCCACCAGCGAATAACGCAGAGCGGGAGCCCCACCGCCACATAACGCAGAGCGGGAGCCCCACCGCCACATAACGCAGAGCGGGAGCCCCACCGCCGCATAACGCAGAGCGGGAGCCCCACCGCCACATAACGCAGAGCGGGAGCCCCACCGCTACATAATGCAGAGCGGGAGCCCCCTCCACCGCAAAACGCAGAGCGGGAGCTCCTCCACTGAATAACGCAGAGCGGGAGCCCCACCAGCGAATAACGCAGAGCGGGAGCCCCACCGCCACATAACGCAGAGCGGGAGCCCCACCGCCGCATAACGCAGAGCGGGAGCCCCTCCACCGCATAACGCAGAGCGGGAGCCCCTCCACCGCATAACGCAGAGCGGGAGCCCCTCCACCGCATAACGCAGAGCGGGAGCCCCTCCACCGCATAACGCAGAGCGGGAGCCCCTCCACCGCATAACGCAGAGCGGGAGCCCCTCCACCGCATAACGCAGAGCGGGAGCCCCTCCACCGCATAACGCAGAGCGGGAGCCCCTCCACCGCATAACGCAGAGCGGGAGCCCCTCCACCGCATAACGCAGAGCGGGAGCCCCTCCACCGCATAACGCAGAGCGGGAGCCCCTCCACCGCATAACGCAGAGCGGGAGCCCCTCCACCGCATAACGCAGAGCGGGAGCCCCTCCACCGCATAACGCAGAGCGGGAGCCCCTCCACCGCGTAACGCAGAGTGGGAGCCCCACCAGCGAATAACGCAGAGCGGAAGCCCCACCAGCGAATAACGCAGAGCGGGAGCCCCACTGCTGAATAACGCAGAGCGGGAGTTCCTCCACCGCATAACGCAGAGTGGGAGCCCCACCAGCGAATAACGCAGAGTGGGAGCCCTACTGCCGCATAACGCAGAGCGGGAGCACCACTGCCACATAATGCAGAGCGGGAGCCCCACCGCCACATAATGCAGAGCGGGAGCCCCACCGCCACATAATGCAGAGCGGGAGCCCCACCACCATATAACGTAGAGCGGGAGCCCCAGCGCCACATAACGTAGAGCAGGAGCCCCACCGCCACATAACGCAGAGCGGGAGCCCCACCAGCGAATAACGCAGAGCGGGAGCACCACCTCCACATAATGTAGAGCGGGAGCCCCACCACCGCACAACGTAGAGCGGGAGCACCACCACCACATAATGCAGAGCGGGAGCCCCACTGTCGCATAACGCAGAGCGGGAGCCCCACTGTTGTATAATATCTAATTTTTGCAACAATCACAATTGTTTGCAAGTTTTCACCTACAATAGCTTATGGGCCACAATGTTAACACAATTTCCGGTCACTGCCTTTAGCAGCATTGTATTACAGCTGCTCCTTTCCCAGCCCCCACTCTCCTCTGCATGCCACACTAGTCATGTGATTCATGAACCAGAAGGATTAGGATGAGCAGGGTTGATGCCTCCCAGTTAAAAGGAGTTGCAGCCCATGGATTACTGTATAGGAGGACGAGGACCCAAAAAGTGAATTAAAATGGCAGAATAAATATTTCTCCATTTGTCAATAACGCTGCTATCGATGCAGTTTTCCCCCAAAGTAGACTGTGGATCTCATCTGAAGTTTTACCTAAATTTTAAGTGGGAAAAAAAGGGAGAATGAGAGCAAAATAGAGAGTCCAGTATGTGGTCCTGTTACCTCCCTCCTACCTCCTGCAGGATTGTGAGGTTACGGCAGGCCATTTTGGGTTCACTTCAATGGAATTCCACACATTCCTTGCTCAAATTACAGCCATTCTTATGCGGCCTCTTCTGTCCCCATTAGCACAGTTGATATTCCTCAGATTTCACATGGATTCTCGGCCTCTTTGCACTTACACAACACACGCAGCGTATTCCAAATTCGCAGCATATTTGCGCGTAAACGAGCGCAAGACAACTAAGTCACATGCGAGGGTCCGAATGTACTTCGTTATTTCTTCGAAAGTTTAATTATCTTTTAAGAAACCGCCGTAAAGCAAAAAGTAGAGGTCACAGGAGCGCGGCGTAAATAATACAGATGGTGTTTAGTCTGAAAATGACGACTTTACCGAGAAATTGGCGGTAACAGAACATGAGGGACATCTGGTTCTGACTGTGAAAAACACTACGGAGAATCTCCTACTAATTTAAAGTGTATATCCTGGCCCTGAGACGCGAGATTTGTTTTTTATATATCTGTTTCTTGGAAAGCTTAGTGAAAAGCAACATGGCCGCCATTAGAGCAAATGGTTTGTCACATCATTTTCCTAAAGACTTCAACGGCCTGGAGGTACCACAGTAGGGATGTAAAGAAATATTTCTAGCATAACTAGACAGGGTTGTTATTCAGTGTTCTGGGAAAGCTGAGTGACAACCAGTATGGACGCCATTAAAGAAAAAGGGGTTGTCACATCTAGTTTCCTAGCCTGGATATGAGTCGGTAGGGGGGTGACAAGACTTTCCCTTTAATAGGAAATGCTGCCATTCAAAAGTCTGGGAAATGTTAGCCAACAATTCATATGGGAACAGTAATGGAGACCAGATCGGTTGTCAGGTTGCCCATAGCAACCACATTACAGCTTTTCCTAAGGAAAAGTGGCACGGCCTAGTCCTACTTCTAATTTATGCAAGAGTTTGTAAGGGTCCCTGCATTAGGGCAAATGGTGAGACACCCCCTTTTAATGACCCACAAGGACTTATTTTGAACCGATAGTAAAACCAGCCAGAGCTCAGTTTCTTTTAATTTTCGGGAAAAATTAAATTGGTGCTGTGATTGGTTGTTACGCCATCATTAAGGCCCTGGAAACAGATGAACATGGTTACTCGCTTATTGACAGATTTTCTTGTCCACTAAAGAATCAGACAAAAAAAAAATTGGGAATGACTGATCTCCATCACCCCCTCCCCCACCAAAAAAATGGAGCAGGTGCCTGGAAATGCCACAAGGATGCAGTGATAAGACAGGAGCTGCCCTCCGAGCCCGGGCCGCTCTGGAAATAATGGCCAGGCTCCGGCTAATGCAGCACTGGAGACTGTGCCTTTTGTCCAAATGGGAAGATGAAAGGGAGAAAACGCGATCATAGGGACAGGGGACAAAAAACACCACAAAATCTGAACAGATCTGCCAAATGTAATGGGGTCTGTGTGGTTATAGGATGCGGGTTTCTACACATGAAAGTCCCCGGCCTCTATCATTTAATATCTGACATGACCCTTATGGCATTTTTTTAAAAAAAGGGAAACAGTCACCATTTCCCCTCTAGGCCATAAACACAGCGACTAACCAAGCAATGCAAGTAATTCTCTTCATCCTATAGGAGAAATCAGACTCAGAATACTTGAACATGTCCTGGAGGAAATTTATACCAATAATTTTATTTCTATAGCGCCAGCATATTCCACAGCACTTTAACTTCTAAAGAGGACTTGTACAGACTATAAAAGGCATTACAGAATAACAATAGTCACAAATCAGATACAAGAGGAACGAGGGTCCTGCTGCTCGCAAGCTAAAATCTATGAGGATATGGGGGAAACACGAAAGGTGGATGGAACAATTGCTTGAATTGTACGGTCCAGCCATCAATATATTAAATAGAGTGTTAATGTAATGCTGCCTGAACAGGTCACCAACCAGTATGTGTAAAAATACAGACACAGAGGGCTATTAAATGCATAAAGGGTGTGAACAGGTGATACGAGGGTCCTGGTTTTAAAGAAAATGTTATATGGGCAAAACAGGGATAGTCTGAAGAAATGTGCTTTTAGGGCATGCTTAAAACTGTGGGTATTGGGGATTAATGGAATTGTCTTGGGTAGCGCATTCCAAAGAATTGGCGCAGCACGCGAGAAGTCTTGGAGACAGGAGTGGGAGGTTCGGATTATTGAGGATGAAACTCTTAGGTCATGAGCAGAACGGAGGGAACGGGTAGGGTGGTAGACAGACAATCGAGGAGATGTAGGGTGGTGCTGAACCGTGGAGCACTTTGTGGGTTGAGAGTGATGAGTTTATATTAGATAATTGCGATTTCGCCCTGATGAAGAGATTTGGAAACCTTGAAACGCGTTGACAAACTGCATTCATGCTTCACCTCCGTGTGTGATCGCATTTTTGGAACCTTGGGCAGAGCGGACTTTGAACCAATCTATTTCTTATTCCTTGCATCATATATCCTTGGTGGTTCTGTTGCAGCCTTTTACATGCTTCTATAGGTGTTGTGACTGTTACAACCCTATCAGTGAGCGTACCTATATCTCATAACACCTGGCTATCAGATATTACCCTATTTGTGCTTTTTGTCTCTCCAGTTTTATCGTTTATTTTTTATATTGAACTCTGGAGTGGATGAATAACCAGTGCAACAACTGGCACAGTGTTGAATGCTGCAGAGAGATCCAGGAAAATCAGCACGGAGCAGTGACCATTAGATTTAGCTGTTAATAGATCATTAGAGACTTTAGTAAGGACAGTTTCTGTAGAGTTTAAGGGTACCGTCACACAGTGGCATTTTGATTGCTACGACGGCACGATTTGTGACGTTCCAGCGATATATCCGTGACGTTCCAGCGATCTCGCTGTGTCTGACACACTCCTGCGATCAGGGACCCCGCTGAGAATCGTACGTCGTAGCAGATCGTTTGAAACTTTCTTTCGTCGTCTAGTGTCCCGCTGTGGCGGCATGATCGCATGGTGTAACAAAGGTGTGCACGATATTGTATACGATGTGCGCATAGTAACCAACGGCTTCTACATCGCACATACGTCATGAAATTATCGCTCCAGCGTCGTACATTGCAAAGTGTGACAGCAGTCTACGACGCTGGAGCGATATTGTTACTATGCTGGAGCGTCACGGATCGTGCCGTCGTAGCGATCAAAATGCCACTGTGTGACGGTACCCTAAAGTGTGCAAACCTGATTGTAGAGGGTCAAGAAGAGAGTTATCTGAGAGATAGCGGATAAAATGGGAGTGGATCAAGAGTTCCAGGAGTTTAGAGATGAAGGGAAGATTAGAGACAGGTCTGTAGTTAGCAGCACAGTTTTGGTCAAGGGATGGTTTTTTAAGTAAGGCTACGTTCACACTAGCGTTCGGCTAGTGTGCGTCGTGCTAGCGTCGGGCGACGCAGCGGCGACGCACGCGTCATGCGCCCCTATGTTTAACATGGGGGACGCATGCGTTTTTGCTTGTTGCGTTTTCCGACACGTGCGTCTTTTTTGACGCTAGCGTCGGACCAAGAAAACGCAACAAGTTGCATTTTTCTTGCGTCCGATTTTCGTCAAAAAACGACGCACGCGTCGCAAAACGCAGCGTTTTTGCGTGCGTTTGCACGCGTTTTTCGGTGCGTTGCGTCGCCGACTCAGCGGCGCACAACGCTAGTGTGAATGTAGCCTAATGGATGTATGCTGGCGTGTTTAAATGAGGAGGAAAAGATACCAGAAGTGAGAGAGAGAAGTTGAATATTTTTGTTAGGCGAGTTGTGACAGCCGGGGAAATGGACTGGAGGAGATGTGAAGGAATAGGGTCACTGGTGCAAGTAGTAGGGTGTGAAGATGAAAAGAGCCTGATCACTTCTTCTGTGACTGGTTCAAATACAGAAAGTGAGTTAGATGCAGTGGGGAGGGAGGACAGTGCATGGTATGAAGGGATTGGGAGAAAATTTTCCTGTCAGATATGGTCAATTTTTTCTTTGAAATAATTGGTCAGATTGTCAGCGCTGATCAATAGTTGAGGCCTGCACTCTTGGATTGAGGCGGGCATGAAAAGTGTCAGAGAAGTTTAGGATTCTTAGATAGTGAGGTATTGAGGCTGCTGAAATAGTTTTGTTTGGAAAGGTGAAGGGCAGACTTGTATGTTTTAAGCATAAACTTATAGTGGATGAAATCTTGGGCCGGACTGGATTTTATCCACAAATGTTTGGAGCACCGCTGTAGGAAAAATGTTTGCAGCGTGTACCAGGGTTGTTGTAGTCTGTGCCGAGTTGTTCTATGTGTAGGAGGTGCAGCTTCATCCCGGGCACTTTGCATTATTCCATTATAATATTTCAGTGCAGAGTCAGGAGATGAGAGGGAGGAGGTTGGGGTCAATGATGACTGTAAATTCATCATAAGTTTCTGGGTGTTAATGGCATGTATAATTCTATAAGTGGGGGTGTCCTGAGCGGGGTGACCATTCTTGGCAGAGAATGAAAGATGGTTGTGGGTCAGAGATCGGGAGAAGGGAGTTAGTAAAATCATGCACTGAGCAGAACCGGGAGAAGACCAGGTCCAGCGTATTTCCGTCTTCATGTGTAGGAGAGTTAGTAAGTTGTGAAATGCTGAATTAGGAGGTTACAGATAAAAGGTGAGTGGCAGATGGGGAGAGGGGATCACCAATGGGGATGTTAAAGTCCCCCCTGATGAGGGTGGAGATGTCCCGAGGGCGATACAAAACCACCACTCAGGGAGAAGGGGATGTAGAGTCTGACATCATGGACCTCAAAAGAAGGGAAGATAAGTGAGAGTACTTGGGGGATAATCTAAAAGGTACATTTAGTGGATAGGAGCAGACCAACGCCTCCACCTGGTCTGTTGTCTGATCTCTGGGTATGAGAGAAATGTAGTCCACCATATGAGAGAGAAGCGGCGGCGGTGGTGTCTGACTGCTGGATCCAGGTTTCAGTCAGAAGGTTTAGAGAATCAGAAAGGAAGAAGTCATGAATGAAGGAGAGTTTGTTACATGCTGGGGGAATAATTCCTGGTGGGGTCAGGGAGTTCCATTTCCCCATTAATTGGCTTGGTGGTGAAAAATACTCTATAAAGACGCTGTAGGATATTTTTTACATAGTTGTTACAGAACATAAGCTTCAAAATCCCCCCCCCCCCCCAAAAAAAAAAATTGCTTGCTTCCAAAATATTTAGATTTAAATGAGAAATATACGTTGCTGTTCTACAAAGGTTGTAATAAAGTGGGGAAAAGAGCAACAAATAAGAAAATCTTTTAAACACACAGATTCCTGATGTAAATTTCTCTGGAAAACCATGTAGAATTTATCTGCCTCAAATGTGTGGACATACGAGCGCTGATCGACTATGTAACAGGATCTGAGATCAAGGCTCTTCCGTGTCAGCCGATACAAACTGTATGGGGGGAGATGAGCATTAAATCCCGTAATTGTTCTGTCCCCATACATTGTTTATATGGTCATCAGCTAGGTGACAACCATATGGGCACCGCAATGGTGACTATTGCAAAGTTGTCAACCAGCATGTCACCTGTAGACGCTCAGAATTCTCAAGAGAAGTGACTTGGGGCACACATATCCTGATCTATGATTTGGGGATTTAATACTGTATAATTGGTCAAATTGCTCATTTCCAGCCCAATCATTGGATATTTAAGGAAAATAAACAGTTTAGGTCTCCATCTGCCGTCTTGTGGTCTCGATCCAGTCACATTGTGGGAAGTGAAATGCTGCACATGATTGTGTGAAACGCTGCATCATTTGTTCCAGAGTTCTCCCTGCCACGTGGATCATCTGCTGCCTCTCATCAGGACAGGGAGCTGGAACATGCCATCAAAGGTTGGGACTACAGGGACAGGACAATATAATCCAAAATGGGGACTTAAAGGAACACGCCATGATTTAGATAATGCTTAGTGCGGGGTCTAGGAGGGTGGAGCATGACACAGGGGTTTGTTCCTTGGTGGGTTTGGAAGAAGTGAGTGATGCTCTGTCCCCTCCTGCATTACACTAAGGCTACGTTTGTTTGTTGTGTTGTGCGACGCATGCGTCTTTTTTGCCGCAAGCGTCGGACCAAGAAAACGCAACAAGTTGCATTTTTCTTGCGTCCGATTTTCGGCAAAAAAACGACTCATGCGTCGCAAAACGCAGCGTTTTTGCGTGCGTTTTGCCGCGTTTTTGCGTGCGTTGTGCGTTGCGTCGCCGACGTAGCAGCGCACAACGCTAGTGTGAACGTAGCCTAAGGCAGGATACAGCATACACATGTTGCCCAAATGGTTCCATGAAGCCCATTATAGCAAGGAATTGCAATGTGCTCATCTGCACTGTATCTAATACAAAAATGACTTCTGTAGAGCAAATTATTGAGTGGACAGGTTGGGCATGACCTCACATGGACCAACACAACTCCATTGGCTTTTGCTTTATAGCCTTCAATCCCCCACACACAGCTCTAGTACTAATCCCCTTAGCAAATTAAATGCACAGCTCATCTTCAATCCCCTATTGTTCCTCTACCATCTCCTCCCCACTAGACAACCTGGCACCAGCCCTGTGGCCAAATTCAATTATCCCAGTCTCTCCACTACTGCCCCACTTCATGGGAGCAAGTTGTGGTAGAGAGGTAAGGAGAGACAGGGTCCATCCTGTGGTTCCTTATGGGCATTTTGTCCCATCGTTACTGTTCTGCAGGTACGGATTTTTTTTAATTACCGTAGATATCGGTACTGGTAATCTCCATTTGGAGTAGGTGGTGGAAAACCTAGTGGCTAAAGTGTCATCCATAAGCACCTATCCACTTAATAGAGGATGAAGGAGTCCTATTGGTCTCTGTTGGACCCGTCTGCAGCAGCCTCAGAGGCACAAACTTCTAAATGTCAGACACACTCTCGCTTTACTTGCGTTTTTAGGCACAGCGCTGTGCTCATGCATGCATGGAAAGCGGTTGCCTGCGCTCACTGTATGCCGAGGCTGTCCCCGGTACTGGACCTGGGCTTTACATGCTACAGGGCAAGTGCAAAGGGTGCATCCATTTTTGGACTACAGCAGTCTATAGCATGTTTGTTGTTGACATGCAACAATGGTCCATAGTTTTCTTTGGGGCCCAGAATATTCCAATTACACCACCAGTCATTCCATGCAAAGCCAGCAAACACCACTTTATTTGTTTATTTTACTCACTCACGCACTTTACAGACATTGTTACTGTCCGCATTGGGGCTCACAATCTAGATTCCCTATTAATATGTTTTTGGAGTGTGGGGGGAAACCGGAGAACCCGGATGAAACCCATGCAAACACGGGGAGAACATACAGATGTTGTCCTTGGTGGGATTTGAACCCCAGCGCTCCAAGGCTGCGATGCTAACCACTGAGCCACCATGCTGCCCACTGTATGCCTTGTACACTTCTTATGTGGAGTGAATAGGTCCTAAACTAATAAAAAAAAGTAAAAAAGGGACAAGTAAAAATGGAAGAATTGAATAAACTAGTCAAGAAGGTAAAAAAAAAATACAAATAAAGTACAAAAGTAAAGTCAGGAGGATACAATTATATAAGACAAGAATAAAACAAGGAAGACACAAGGCACAATGAAGTAACCTGGGGAGATATAGACAAACAGAGAAGATCGCAGTAGACAAGGTAGGAAACAAGTAAACAAACCAGGAGATGTGTCTTCCCCTGAGATCTTCCCTTCTACTAGGCCTGGTCTATGTCAGGGAAGCAGGTGGCTTCCGATGTTACATTCTGATCTTTCAGTCACTCAGGTAAATTTACTCGTGAGCATGCTGACATCCTCATCCTGACAGCCGCGAGTGTTGTCAAGCAGATCCCTTCCTTAAAACCTCAGTAATGAGCCTTGTGTGCAAAGTCGGGAGCTCTGGGACTACTCCCAGCTCCCCACGCTTCCATTTCCAGCTTAATGCTTCAGTGCTGATCCTCTTCGGAAATGAGGCCGCTGGCGGAGATCACCGTTTTTTGTACATTGTATAAGAGGACGAAATGCATTATCCTAAAACAACTACTCTCCATTAATGTCCAATACTTCTTTATACGTAGAGGTCGTGTAGGATTGTCCTACAGACGTGAAGGTCAACTCAGTGTATTTACTTCACTTTAGCAAGCCGAGCTACAAGGAACACGAGGCCATCACATCTCCATTATTCAATGGCACCACCTTTACAAAAAATTGGGTTGCGCCTTAGACTCCCCATGGCAAACATTGGGGGAGAGAAGGGGAGTGCATGTTGGTTTTCTGCCAGGAGAGTGGATGTCGGACAACTCTTTCCGCATTCATGTAAATTTCAAAAGGGAGGCCAAAAAAGATGGCTAGTGGCCAGATGAGAATTTGGTAGAAAGCCATCTTATATAGATGGCCAAATTTACTGAAAGGTCTGTGTAACAGAACTTTGGGCTTGGGTGGATGACCCATATGGAAGGTTAAAGACTCCAATATGGTGCGATTTATACTTTACACAGGAGTGGGTCTAAGGCCGGGATCACACACAGCGAGATACGGCAGAGTCTCGCAGGTTAAATCCAAGCTCTTGCCCCGGCACTCTGGAGCGGAGCGTGCAGCCGCATGGCAATACATGGAGCCGCAGGCTCCACTCCGGAGTGCCGGCGCCAGAGCTTGTTTTTAACCTGCGAGACTCGGCCATATCTCGCTGTAGTGTGATCCCGGCCTTAGGCCTAGGATTGTGAGTCTCCCAACTGGAACAGCATGTCAGCTCCCTGATACTGAAAGTTCATCCCTATATATTTTGGCCAGAGGTACACATTGGAGAAATGCAAAAATACATAAAACAAAAAGGGAAGAGAGCCTTAGACATATCTTTCCATAGGGACCTGACGCCCACTGAACACTCACCTGCCCTGTTCATCATTGGCCCATATATTAGGGCCTGAAAGGGGCTGCTCATTGAGAGGACTGATGCGCTACTGCCGTGGAGTCAATCGGATGCTTAGATAGATGGTAGGTGGCACGATAAGTACCAATATCTGGCAATCGTCCAATGGAAGCCACGTAACTAAAGTCGCTCTCTTCTTCTTGACTCTGGATAAAGCAAAAAGACCCATCTTGAAGGTCCTTGGGACCAGTGTGAAATGTATAACTTCTTCCCCACCTCCAACCTTACTTCTGTCCTGTGTTCCACTGCGACTTCTGCATGCCTTATAACTCCCGTAGAGGGCACTTCCTTCTGAAACACAGGAAACCTCCATCTTAGGCCACATTCACATGTTCAGTATTGTACATCAGTATTTGCAAGACAAAATTGGGACCAGAGGATATAATAGAAACACGTGCACATCTGCATTCATCACCCACTCCTGGCTTTGGCTTACAAATACTGAGCGTGTGAACGTGGCCTTAAAGGGTTTGTCCAATATAGGCAACTCCTTTACCCATGTTTCTTGCAGATTACCGATGAGGTAAAGGAATGGCCAAATTAGAAACTATATAGTCATTTACTAGTCAGAGGATTTCTTTTTGGTTTGATGCGCCTACGTCAATCATTAACCCCTAACAGTGATCATCTTCACTGCAGAATGGGCGCCAATCAGGTCACTGCAGCATATATCCACAATATAAAGATAGCAGCTTACGGAGCAGTCAGTGGGGCGAGGCGGGGCTCAATTTAGACCTCTATGGAATGAGGAAATATAAAAAAAAAATACATGAAATCCAGATACCAGAAGGAATATGATCGGCAGCGTGGAGATTAGAGCTGGTTTGTGCGGTCTTTTATCTTTCTGCATATTTCACATGTGATGTATAGGAAGTGTTCATAGGTTCTCAGTCTGGGATTGTGAGGGCCGATGGACACGAAAATGTCCAGTTTTCAGCATTGATTTCACAAGAACAGCGTCCTGGACCCTCTTTCCCTTCCCGCCGCCTCTATTGCGCCGGGTGACACAGATTTCGCAATGAATCTGCCGCAAAATCCGCATGAGTTACATTGGCATTTGATGCGGATTATGCTACATCCAATGCACTGTTAAGCTATGATCATAGGGGGTCGAATGTACAGCAGATTACCCTATACGTGCAGAATGGAAAATCAACTGGATATTAAAGTACTGGCCTTTTACAATAACTCGTCAGCATTAACAGATCAGTGCGCAGATTGGACATCCAAAGTACAACACTTTATGTTGCGGACTTTCACTGAAGATTTCACCCATTGTAATGAGTAGGGTGAAATACATGATGAATGTGCAAAGAAATCCGCATTTAATATAGGCACATTTTAATGCAAATTTGCAGCGACAGGATTTTTTTCCCGTTTGCAAACTACACCCCATGCAAAAGAGCCTGAGGCCACGTTCCCACGTAGCGTAAAAGCAGTTTTTTTTTTTGCCCGTTACATTTTTGTTCAGAAAATCTGCTGTTTAACAGTTCAAGTCAAATGGATGCAATTTCTTGCCCACTGTGCATGTTTTGGAGGATTATTATTATTTTTTTTTTACCATAGACTTTTAGGGGAGCCAGAAAAAAAAGTGTGTAAAATCAGTTTTTGTCCACTAAGAAAAAAAAAGTATCCAAATCAGCATCAAAAAGGAAAAAAAAAACCCACTAAGCCTAGCAGAATGCTGTATTTTGGTACAAACATCTGCGTAAAACATGCATAAATAAGACAGAGAGGAAAACAAAAAGAATCAGAGCCTCTGCATGGGAACCTAGCCTAAAGGGCAAGATCTACAGTAAAAATCCAGTGTCAATTAACATACAGCATATTGAAAGCTCGCTCCACATGCGGTCTGGGTTTTCTTCAAGCAACAAGTGGAGATTTTGTAAAATTCTTCTCCAACATTCTGATCGCATAATACGTTGTGGATTTCTGCAGTATATCTGTCAGGATGAATATATCGTTTTGCTGCAATCACCTGTCACGGTCCGACCGCTGATCAAATGTCGGCATGTGGTGGAGGAAACACAACACGCACTTGTTTCTTTGCATTTCGGATGAGACTGTTCAAAATCAAGTCTATTGGGAAGGTTTTTGAACAGTTTTGGAAGAGTTTTTTTCCTGGTGGTTTTTTTGTAGCCTTTTGATTAGACGTTGCCTAGATTGGAGAGGTTTCCCCGCAAGATTCGCTCCAAAGAAATGACTTGCATTTTGTTTTTTATTTTTTAAATCAGATGTTTCTTAAAACTTAAAACTTTCAGGCAAAAAAAAAAAAAAAAAACTTCAATGCAAAACAGCAAAGTGGATTTCCCGCAAAATAAATAAGGAGTAGATTTCCGAGCAGTTTTTTATTTTACGAGAATTTTGGAGAACTCAAAATAAGAAAATATATATATTACGAACATTGTCTTATAGTTTAATTAGATTCATAATGCAGGGGTTCAAGAAAGTTGGTTGAAAACCCTGTTAAAGTAAGGGTGACTACTAGTTATCGTCACCAACTAGAGGAACAATGAAAAAAATCTGAATAAAATTATTATTTTATATTTTTTTTAAAGGTGCAGAACCAATCATTATTTTTTGCAGACCACTCTCCTCTGGCAGTGATCGGGTGACATTGGGGCAGCAGATGATAAATAATGTACAATAATAATACTTCTGTAATGGAACGGGATTGGTTCTTAGGCAGGGGCAGGTGCGACCCGTGTGCCCCATTGGCGGGTCTATTCTGGGATGGCAGGGCTGGATCAGCACCCTCGGGGCCTGCAGCGTATTCCTTACATTCTGGAGGGTCCGTCTTCAGTTGCTCGTACTGATAACATTTCCAAGCTCTCACCCCCACCCTTCACCTCATCGCTTTGGCAGGATCCCAGGAGCTAATGACGTCTTGAGGGAAAGCTATAGGGAGGACGGGGCACGGGTGGGAGAGGACACAACTGGTGGAAAGGACATGTCAACAAGGATTCAGTGCAACATAACTGAGGAAACTTCATAGCAGAGTGAAGCGGTATCCCACAGGAAAGATTAGACGGCCTAAAATACGCCCATGAGAGCAAAGCGCTCGTTGTACGAAAGATCGAGAGACCGGGGATGGCAAGAAAAAAAGTTTCCCAAAATGTACATGTATGCCATAAAGGAGATAAAGGGGTTGTCCCCATTGACCAATACAGTAGTAACAGAGGGGTGCACAAATAAGAACCCCAAAGAACAGCTCTCACTCTAAGGATTCCTCATTAAGGTAAAGAGGCTGCATGTAAAGCAGCTCATAATTAGCTGCGTTGTAGGTATCTGCTCAATAAAAAAGTGTTGTACAAAAAGCACAATAAAATTAATCAGAGAAGCAAATAGACAAGGTGCCAACACAAAACGACCCCAAGCCTGGTGTGTGTTCAGGCCACATGTCCCCTACCCAGGCTAGTAAACTAGGTGCATGGTTAAAGCAGGTATAGAGGGTTTAGGGGCTGCAGTTGGACCTGGGTCCTGGAGCCTAGGGAAATGGGTAGGGTGCAAATTGTTTCTTTGGCTCAGCTGATGAGATCAATACTATTACAGACCCGTGATAGTTGGGGTCATGCTGAAGATGTTGCATTGGAGTCCATCAGCTTCTAGTTATTCTACTGACCCAATAATGCATTCTGTATTGGTTCTTTGGCTTAAATTGAGCCTCCATGTCTAGGGCACTTACCTTTTTCCAGCCCTTGAAGAAATGGAAGGTAGAGGAACACTTGTGATTGACTTTGTACTGACATTTCCAAAAACTGCACCTCAAGAGATGAAAGCTCTGTAGGTGCACAACTTCCATGTAGAGTGGAAATGGGGCATATCTGAGATGGGCTCGTGAAGAGAGGACCTCATATGTGGGGCAGCATAAAGTAACATTATTGTGTTTCCAGCATGGGGATGCTGTTGTCTTTTGGTTTTGTATATCCATGGCCTGAAAGTGGTGGGATAGAGGGTCTATGGCTTTTTGCTCCACCATAGGACCCAAAAGAATCAGCACCAGTTCAAAATAACACTTGAAGATCCGGGACACAAGCAGAAGTCCAGGAGATGTGCACTGTCCTAGATCTTGGCATTAAAACGCCATCATTTTATTTTTCTTTTTGCACCCCCTCACACTTTGCCACTTTCCCTAAAGTCCTTCCATGGGCTTCTCATATGTCATGGCCAAGTTTTATTTAAAGGCCAGTACTTAATGCCATAAAATAAAATTAATGCAAATTAATGGTTAGAATCCAACCGATAGATGGCTTCCATGGATCTAAATGATGCATGAAAATGGGTTTCCCAAATGGACAATCGCTTGTTAGATGTAAGCCATCCTGGCGATCAGCTAATCTAGATAGATCCAGCAATGCGAGGCAGCAGCCAGCGTTACAATAAAGGGTCAACTACGTAATACACGGTGGCGTCTATCTGGGCAAGAGTCCCTTTCCTTCTGTAGCACATAAGCGGAGGTCCCTTTATGATAACCATCTAACAGGACATAAAGGAAGAGGTTCCCTGATAGGACAGCCCTTTTGGATAGGTTTCTGGAATCGGTGGCCATGTGAATGAAGCTGCGTACTTCGCCGTGGCCTAGATCAGATATATATATATATATATATATATATATATATATATATATATATATATATATATATATATATATATATATATATATAAATATCAGTCATGGAAAGTAAAGAAAAATCGTCTTATGACAGCAAGACCTCGTCACGGCTGATTATCACACGTGTCCTTGGATTAATATTTACAAAGCCACATTAAAAAAGTGTCACATGCCGCTCACGGGTCCCGATGACGCCGCCGGCTGTTATAAATAACGCAGCAGTATACAGGCCCTTCTAATTGCTTACAGTGCTACATTACACTAGTAAGGGAAACATGCCACAAGTCCTGCGACGTCAGTCCCCGAGGATGACCAGATTAGAACGACCTTTTGATACCCAGGGCCCTGTTCTGAGCCTGCTGACGTCCATGCGTTTGTGTGTACATATTTAGAGCGAGAGGCCGGCCCCACCAATGAGCGCGTCCAGCGCCTGTTTACCCTTTCAACACTCAAGGTTGAGGTCAGCGGCGCGCAGGCCCGACTCAAGGCACAAGTGGGGTTTGGATACGACATCCTGCACTTGGTGCACAATCAGTGACAGACTAGTAAGGCTGCCTGCACTAGAATTTTTGGAGGCGGACAAATCCGGCAAGACAAGTTTTTTAACAGCTTCAGAAAACGCTGCTTTTTTTAAAGAATTTTAGAGAAGAAGTTTTTCTTTTTCTTGAAACTTTTTTTGCTGCCACAAAAGAACAAAAAAATTAATATAGAGTTTATTTCCAAATGCTTTTGAGCAGGATTTTGGAGTGGATCTGCCCCCAAATATAAACATGGTCGCCGCTTTATAGTCCAACGCTAGAGAACCATGCAGGATTTTGGAACCCAATAGGCACAATTTACACTCCACTTCACTCGTCTACTTTCTTCTAGAAACAGCGCCACACCTGCCTTCAGGTCAGGTCTGATACTGCAGTTCATCTCTAATGAAGTGGCAAAGTTGCAATACCACATAAAAGATATGGACAGGTGTGGCGCCATTTTTTGGAAGAAAGCGGCCATGTTTTTCTAGCCCTGTATGAGGTCAACATCTAACCCATGTTTCTCAAGGTCATGTTCTTATGAGACTTCAGTCAGAAGTTGGTGAGATCTACCTCACCTGTTCCTCACGGGGGCCATTATAGGGGTGCACATATGGGCGATACAGTGGCACCGATGCTTTGGTGTCTGAGTGGACCTCATACAGCACCAGTCATCATGTGGGATATATATGTATATATGTATGTATATATATATATATATATATATATATATATATATATATATATATATATATATATATATATATATATATATATATATATATATATATATATATATATATATATACATATATATACACACAGTTAGGGCCAGAAATATTTGGACAGTGACACAATTTTCGCGAGTTGGGCTCTGCATGCCACCACATTGGATTTGAAATGAAACCTCTACAACAGAATTCAAGTGCAGATTGTAACGTTTAATTTGAAGGGTTGAACAAAAATATCTGATAGAAAATGTAGGAATTGTACACATTTCTTTACAAACACTTCACATTTTAGGAGGTCAAAAGTAATTGGACAAATAAACATAACCCAAACAAAATATTTTTATTTTCAATATTTTGTTGCAAATCCTTTGGAGGCAATCACTGCCTTAAGTCTGGAACCCATGGACATCACCAAACGCTGGGTTTCCTCCTTCTTAATGCTTTGCCAGGCCTTTACAGCCGCAGCCTTCAGGTCTTGCTTGTTTGTGGGTCTTTCCGTCTTAAGTCTGGATTTGAGCAAGTGAAATGCATGCTCAATTGGGTTTAGATCTGGAGATTGACTTGGCCATTGCAGAATGTTCCACTTTTTGGCACTCATGAACTCCTGGGTAGCTTTGGCTGTATGCTTGGGGTCATTGTCCATCTGTACTATGAAGCGCCGTCCAATCAACTTTCCAGCATTTGGCTGAATCTGGGCTGAAAGTATATCCCGGTACACTTCAGAATTCATCCGGCTACTCTTGTCTGCTCTTATGTCATCAATAAACACAAGTGACCCAGTGCCATTGAAAGCCATGCATGCCCATGCCATCACGTTGCCTCCACCATGTTTTACAGAGGATGTGGTGTGCCTTGGATCATGTGCCGTTCCCTTTCTTCTCCAAACTTTTTTCTTCCCATCATTCTGGTACAGGTTGATCTTTGTCTCATCTGTCCATAGAATACTTTTCCAGAACTGAGCTGGCTTCTTGAGGTGTTTTTCTGTCTATTTTTGGTATTGATGAATGGTTTGCATCTAGATGTGAACCCTTTGTATTTACTGTCATGGAGTCTTCTCTTTACTGTTGACTTAGAGACAGATACACCTACTTCACTGAGAGTGTTCTGGACTTCAGTTGATGTTGTGAACGGGTTCTTCTTCACCAAATTAAGTATGCGGCGATCATCCACCACTGTTGTCATCCGTGGACGCCCAGGCCTTTTTGAGTTCCCAAGCTCATCAGTCAATTCCTTTTTTCTCAGAATGTACCCAACTGTTGATTTTGCTACTCCAAGCATGTCTGCTATCTCTGATGGATTTTTTCTTTTTTTTCAGCCTCAGGATGTTCTGCTTCACCTCAATTGAGAGTTCCTTTGACCGCATGTTGTCTGCTCACAGCAACAGCTTCCAAATGCAAAACCACACACCTGGAATCCACCCCTGACCTTTTAACTACTTCATTGATTATAGGTTAACGAGGGAGACGCCTTCAGAGTTAATTGCCGCCCTTAGAGTCCATTGTCCAATTACTTTTGGTCCCTTGAAAAAGAGGACGCTATGCATTACAGAGCTATGATTCCTAAACCCTTTCTCCGATTTGGATGTGGAAACTATCATATTGCAGCTGGGAGTGTGCACTTTCAGCCCATATTATATATATAATTGTATTTCTGAACATGTTTTTGTAAACAGCTAAAATAACAAAACTTGTGTCACTGTCCAAATATTTCTGGCCCTAACTGTGTATATATATATATATATATATATATATATATATATATATATATATATATATATATATATATATATATATATATATATATATATATATATATATATATATATATAGTGTCTAATGCAGAGTATAGGGGGGCTTATTCATATGCCTTAATGGCCCGTGGCCCACCGTAGCGCTAATTGGTCAGCTAAAAAACAGCGACCGATTTAAAAAAGGACCGTTCACTTGCCATAAATATATCACTTCTCTGCATGGTGTAAATGCCGCTGTTCTCCTGAATCCAGTTTTGTTTTTCTTTTGATTCTCTCCACTCCTGAGATATGGCCTCTTCTTCCCTACATAGCAATGTATTTCTTTAGCCAAGTGGGTGTAGTTCTCACCTCTTTTCTGTGGACGCCCACTTGGCTATAAAACTAGATTTATACATAGGAAACAGAAAGTCGTATCTCATGAACAGAGATGGGCAAAAAGGAAAGAAATATATTGCCAAATTCAGGAGAACACATTTATGGCAAGGTCTTCTATAAAGGAGGCTGGTAGGTCCTTGGATTCATTTCCTATTAGTGTCGCTCTGTGGTGGTGGCGGCCATTTTGTAAAATAGATTTAACCGTACTGGTTATGACTTTCGCAGCAACTTCTCATCAAATTACGACCTGTGATATTTTCCTTGTTACTTCTCCTCTCGTTAGATAACGACCTGTTGATTTCATTCTCTTTCGCTCGGCCTGAGCTAATGTTTTGCTTTCATTCCATCTAGAGCCTTAATCTGTGTGTTAAGCACATTCCCTAAATTCCACAAGTAAAAAAAAAAAAGGATAATTCTCTCTCATGCCACTTTATACGGCTGTAATAAATTGTGATTGTTGTTAAATAATGTGGCTGCATTTACGTAGTTAGGCTCGCTGCAAACGTCACAAGTCAGGGGCCCATTCCCCCTTCTTCCCACCGCGCGCTAAATGAACACAATTTAAAGGGAACGTAGATAACAATGGCATATTCTGCCCATGTCGGGCCTCTGCTGCCGGATAAAGGGAAAGTTAGAAATATGTAAGTCAGTTTGGTGCTTTCATGTTTAAAACTTCCATTTGCAAACTGCTGAAATCTGATTGGTCGCAAACGGCAAACTGCCACTTTTTAAAAAGGGTCCCATCTAAATGTAAAGGGGCAGCTTGCATTGGATAACACATTTTTAGTTACAATGGACCACTAACGATAATGTGATCAGATTGTCCCAGTGATGGCGCCCCCCATTGATCAGCTGTAATATGGAGAAAGCGGATACCAAATGTTCAATTTCTCCACAGCGCCACCACATGAGAAATGAAGCATTACACAGTCTAAACAAAAATCAATGACCTTTCTGTGTAAAGTATGGACATGATGAATCCTCCAGAGCGCACATAGATGAGGGACGTTAATGGGAGACCCCCCCCATCATCAATTACCTAAGAATTCTCAGATAGGGTATTAACCCTTTGGCAATATGCAACAAAAATATACAATGATTCAAAAATATACAGTGATTGTGCTTGTGTGGAGCAGGACCAAGAGCGGAGCAGGACCAAGAGCGGAGCAGGACAAGCATAAAGGAGAGCCAGTAAGAGTCGTGCCGAGAGAGAGAGGCAACATCCTACTGAGGCGCGTAGTCGGTGGCCGGAACACCGCAGGAGTAACTGACTTCAGGCCTTACTTCAAACTCCGCCGGACAGTTAATTATAGGTTGGCTGTCTACCTTACTACACCTACGGAGACATAGGGGGCAACGCGTGGAGAGGGGCGTTTCTAGGGTCCCGGAAGAGCTCCGAGCCTTCCCATCATACGGGTGGCGTCCTAGCCATAACATACCTGGGGGACGTTAGAAACTAGTAACATCTGGAACCAAAGAACGAGAGAGAGCTGTAGAGAACGAACGAACGAGAACAGCAGTTGTGAAGACTATTCCAAATGCTCAGCAGGGTAGGACTACAACACACAGGCGCTAGTGGTAGGCAACGATTTCCATCTGCGAAGGAAACTCTGGATGTGCCCATCGGACCGGCCGGTCTCTGATAGCCCTGTTAAGCGTGCTTTGGATTGAGGATCCTGAAGTCTTCAGTAAAGAGACTGCAACCCTGTGTCCTCGTTATTGCCTGCACCTCACACCATCACCATCCACCTTACTGGGAAGCCCTGGGGACACACTTCACCTGTGGGAAGCTATACCATCCAGCTGCCATTCCATCACCCCAGCGGACCCCACAGCAGCGTCGGTCACCCTGACCGAACACCACAGGTGGAGTCACGAACCCCTGACAGACTATTCCCCCTTTACTGGACGCCCCTTAGCAGGGTCGCGGAGTGGGTCTAGCCACCGTGACAGCCTCAGCACCGAACCAGAGAGGCCCGGTACCGAGAACTCGTGGCCCTGTGTCTGGGGGCGATCCAACTTGGCATCACGAACAGGATCCTACTTAAGCCTGAAGAGTTGGGTCATGTGTGCCTTGGAACTGTGATTGAAACGTGTTAGACTGCGATTTATTGCAAAGACTGTGTATTGCTATCTGTCGCATGATTCCCGCCAAAACCGTCGCCATTGCCGCGCCACGAGGAGCGCAAGAGAAGAAGGAGGGCGTGTCATGGGAGGAGATCGAGAAAACGGCGCGAACAGCAACATCCGCCCACTCCGACTACGGCTGCAGGATGACGAGCTCAGGAATGGAGGAGCTCAAACCCCAGAAAATGACGGAGCCTCGTGTGTGTGCTGCTGCAGACCCAGGAGCAGAGCTGATGTATGATGGGTACCTGAAAGACAACGAAGTGACCTGAGAGCACCGCAGCCCAGCGGAGCCGGACCAGGGCTTGCAGTCACAGGGGAACCCGGATCCCCTGGAGTTGCCGGAGGAGGCCTCGGACCACCCGGCTCCAGACGGGGGGGGGGGGGGGTTGGGGGTCGGAGACGGCAAGGAAATGGAAGTCGGAGCTGTGCAGGAAGGCCGCCCAGGGGAAGCCATGGTCAGGGCCGCAGCGGACTCCAGCGTCCTTGTCAGCGGAGCTGACCGACATCGGTGGAACCACATCAGACGCAGGTACCAACAGCGCCCCTGCTCCATCCCCCGCTCCGGCTCCGGTGACCGCTTCCCAGCCCATTGATGACTGGTCTCCCGCTACTGAGATCATCGTGGCAGCCCTTTACGCCATGAAGGGGATCCTGCCCCCACTAAAGACACCTCTGGATATACCGATCGACATCAGCCTCAGGGGAGTGGTCTTTGAGTGGAATGCCCCCCGGTTTCAACCAGACGGGTCCCGACAGGAGGGCTCCTACGTCATCAGGCTCATGTGGGATCAGTATAGGCGAAGCCTGATCTCGCAATGGGAAGATCGGGAACGAATAGAACAGATTGTCCGACCCGAGGAACGGGTGCCCCTCGTCAATTGCTGCCCTGAGAGTTTGATAAAACAGGGGATTGTGCTGGCCTTCCACCGGGGGAGAGGTTGTGGCTTCATATTAGAACCAGTGTAAACGAGATCAAGCACAAAGGAGAGCCAGTAAGAGTCGTGCCGAGAGAGAGAGAGGCAACATCTTACTGAGGCGCGTAGTCTGTGGCCGGAACACCGCAGGAGTAACTGACTTCAGGCCTTACTTCAAACTCCGCCAGACAATTATAGGTTGGCTGTCTACCTTACTACACCTACGAAGACATAGGGGGCAACGCGTGGAGAGGGGCGTCTCTAGGGTCCCGGAAGAGCTCCGAGCCTTCCCATCATACGGGTGGCGTCCTAGCCATAACATACCTGGGGGACGTTAGAAACTAGTAACATCTGGAACCAAAGAACGAGAGAGAGCTGTAGAGAACGAACGAACGAGAACAGCAGTTGTGAGGACTATTCCGAATGCTCAGCAGGGTAGGACTACAACACACAGGCGCTAGTGGTAGGCAACGATTTCCATCTGCGAAGGAAACTCTGGATGTGCCCATCGGACCGGCCAGTCTCTGATAGCCCTGTTAAGCGTACTCTGGATTGAGGATCCTGAAGTCTTCAGTAAAGAGGTAAAGAGACTGCAACCCTGTGTCCTCGTTATTGCCTGCACCTCACACCATCACCATCCACCTTACTGGGAAGCCCTGGGGACATACGTCGCCTGTGGGAAGTTATACCATCCGGCTGCCATTCCATCACCCCAGCGGACCCCACAGCAGCGTCGGTCACCCTGACCGAACACCACAGGTGGCGTCACGAACCCCTGACAGACTATTCCCCCTTTACCAGACGCCCCTTAGCAGGGTCGCGGACCGGGTCTAGCCACCGTGACAGCCTCAGCACTGAACCAGAGAGGCCCGGTACCGAGAACTCGTGGCCCTGTGTCTGGGGGCGATCCATATACATGCACGATTTACAGAAAAATGGAAAACGCTGGCAAAACTACAATAAAAAGCCGCACCTCTAACTTTGGAAGTAGTAAGGGTTATAATAAATTCTTCTTAGAACACCCATTTAAACCCCAACCACCTCCTCCATACCGTATGTTTACCAACTAAGCTCTATGTCCTGGAAATCAACACAAAGATTTTAAAAAAAAGTACACACTTATCCATCGGGGGTCGGGAGGAGAAATAAAAACAAAACAGAAGTTTTCACTACTGAAAAACAGACGTTGTCATCATGGCGGAAACCTCGGCGCTTCAATGTATCGGCGTCACGTATCTCTATCATCTCATGTGAAATCCCATCATCTGCTCGAAGAATGTAACCTTCTGCTCGGAAAGGGCACATGACGCCGAGAACGCCGCAACGGTAGGAAAACTGTAGACGACTTTCCCAAGGAAACGATACTGTTACTGTAAACTTGAGAGTTTCAGACTGTCCCTTTATATAATGGAATATGCTGGCTATTCTTTCCAGAACGTTCTCTCGGAGTGGGAGTAGTAGGAAGGGGATAGCACTTCTTTTTTTTTTTAATGCCTTATATTTTATACTGGTTTTGTTTTTCCATTTGCTCATCCTCTGTAAGATTATCCGGCCTGAAGTAGTGGGATCGTCCCTGACTATTGAAATGTAAACAATATAGAACCAGGAGGAAAAACGCCGGCTGCCATCTACACGTAAGAACGTCAGCTCTATGTATACACATGCATATATAGGTCTTGTGGCATCAATATGGCCGCCCCGCGGGGGTGGAGTGACTGCCAACGGATGGACAACATTGCCGATAAATAAACTGGAGCTACAAAGATCTCTACAAAGTCAATAGATCACAATGCGTCTTATCCTGTACCCAAAAAAAGTCCTAAAAGTTTCAACTCCCCCTCTGCTTAAGAAAACTTTTGTTCCCACGGTCATCAGCTGATCCCTGGGGTTCCGGGTCTAAAGTAGGCCATACACATTAAAGAGGCCGAATTCGATGGCCATAGAACTTGTAAGGGGGTATCTGGACTTTTCCCCGATGTCAGAGATTTGGATAGGGCACAAGAAGCGTGCGTGTGAACAGGGAGGGTGGGGAGCGGTAGGGCCAGTGGTCACCTATCATAAAGGATCAGTAGGATTTTAATACAGAAACTAGCAGAATGGGTGTTTAAGTCCTAGTATAGCACTAAAAATTATTATTTTCTTACATAATTCAGCTGTGAATTCACATGCAAATTAGCCTGGATGTGCATTGGGGGCGTGTATTTAAAATTGATCACGCCCCCAAGGAACTTGTACATGGGATAAAAGCTTTATTCCTCAGCACTGGAACATCCGATTACTACAAGACAGGATCCATTTTTTTTTTTAATATTATTGTACTAAGACCTACACAGCCTTCATGCTGGTGTATTAAAATTGTCCCTTGTAAGTGTCTGGACAGCACTGCGGACCACCCATTCTAAGGTCTAGAAATAAGGGGATCGATTTGCAGTACCCACATTTCATGAAGACTCCTGACCAGCGCCTGCAGAATACGTATGTGGCCACTGAACCAGGGTCCGAATTTATTCACTCCTCTCTGGTCAGAACAGATCTTACAGGACAGTGATGCCATATTTATCTTTTGAGAAGGAGAAACCCATGTTAGGCTTCTTAAGAGGTAAAGAAGAATGTTTCCACTCACTGACAGCAAGCGAAGCTATTAGAAATGGTAAAGACTAGAAACACAGCCTTGTAATCAGGCAGGACGGAGGAGGCAATCTCGGCTAATGTGTGCGTCTCCCTGCACTGCAGTCCTGCCTAAGATTAATGGGAGATGGGATCTGCGCCGGATTACAGCTAACTTGTGATTAGGATTAATAGGACCGACTCACTTTCCCTTTCGTCGCCAATTATAGGAATCATTTTATGTAACCGTCTGATACTCGAGTTCACACAACCAAGGGGAAGGATAAAATCCGCACAAACACACATGAAAGCGCGGGGGTCACATTCTCACCGTGTCCTTCCACAACCTGCAGAGCAACGCATAAAACATTCAGGCGAAGACGCACTGTTCTCCGATGAAGCTGATTACGTCTAATTAAATTGATGCCAGATTAAAAAAAAAGAACAAATCGCGATGCCCAAATCTCCATGAACCGCCGACATAAATATTTTGGTAGGAGATTCAATGTTCTCATACTTACACACACGGCAGCCATTGGTTCCCTAAGGTCATGTCCAACCATTTATTGCTCTACTACAACTAAAACAAAATGTGATACATTTCTCTTAACTTTTTTGTTCACAGCTCCAATGCAGAGCTATATGGCTCCTTAGCTACAGACTGCAAGCAAGACTTTTTTGGACCAATAATGCAGTCAGGAGTTCCTCCACTCCTTTAGCAAGGTGCCCTACAAAAGGCCCCAGAGCCGTCCAGAGAATACTTGTGAAGGCAAGCAGAGTCCCCCTGCTAAATAAGTTGCACTCTCCTCTGCAAAATATACTGGGTAAATGAGAACCAACATGTCTCCAACATTGTATCAGGGTGTACAGGATCAGTAATGTAATGTATGTACACAGTGACTGCACCAGCAGAATAGTGAGTGCAGCTCTGGGGTATAATACAGGATGCAACTCAGGATCAATAATGTAATGTATGTACACAGTGACTGCACCAGCAGAATAGTGAGTGCAGCTCTGGGGTATAATACAGGATGCAACTCAGGATCAATAATGTAATGTATGTACACAGTGACTGCACCAGCAGAATAGTGAGTGCAGCTCTGGGGTAGAATACAGGATGCAACTCAGGATCAATAATGTAATGTATGTACACAGTGACTGCACCAGCAGAATAGTGAGTGCAGCTCTGGGGTAGAATACAGGATGTAACTCAGGATCAGTAATGTAATGTATGTACACAGTGACTGCACCAGCAGAATAGTGAGTGCAGCTCTGGGGTAGAATACAGGATGCAACTCAGGATCAATAATGTAATGTATGTACACAGTGACTGCACCAGCAGAATAGTGAGTGCAGCTCTGGGGTAGAATACAGGATGTAACTCAGGATCAGTAATGTAATGTATGTACACAGTGACTGCACCAGCAGAATAGTGAGTGCAGCTCTGGAGTATAATACAGGATGTAACTCAGGATCAGTAATGTAATGTATGTACACAGTGACTGCACCAGCAGAATAGTGAGTGCAGCTCTGGAGTATAATACAGGAGGTAACTCAGGATTAGTAATGTAATGTATGTACACAGTGACTGCACCAGCAGAATAGTGAGTGCAGCTCTGGAGTATAATACAGGATGTAACTCAGGATCAGTAATGTAATGTATGTACACAGTGACTGCACCAGCAGAATAGTGAGTGCAGCTCTGGAGTATAATACAGGAGGTAACTCAGGATCAGTAATGTAATGTATGTACACAGTGACTGCACCAGCAGAATAGTGAGTGCAGCTATGGGGTATAATACAGGATGTAACTCAGGATCAGTAATGTAATGTATGTACACAGTGACTGCACCAGAATAGTGAGTGCAGCTCTGGAGTATAATACTGGATGTAACTCAGGATCAGTAATGTAATGTAATGTATGTACACAGTGACTGCACCAGCAGAATAGTGAGTGCAGCTCTGGGGTATAATACAGGATGCAACTCAGGATCAATAATGTAATGTATGTACACAGTGACTGCACCAGCAGAATAGTGAGTGCAGCTCTGGGGTATAATACAGGATGCAACTCAGGATCAATAATGTAATGTATGTACACAGTGACTGCACCAGCAGAATAGTGAGTGCTGCTCTGGGGTAGAATACAGGATGTAACTCAGGATCAGTAATGTAATGTATGTACACAGTGACTGCAGCAGCAGAATAGTGAGTGCAGCTCTGGAGGATAATACAGGATGTAACTCAGGATCAGTAATGTAATGTATGTACACAGTGACTGCACCAGCAGAATAGTGAGTGCAGCTCTGGAGTATAATACAGGAGGTAACTCAGGATTAGTAATGTAATGTATGTACACAGTGACTGCACCAGCAGAATAGTGAGTGCAGCTCTGGAGTATAATACAGGATGTAACTCAGGATCAGTAATGTAATGTATGTACACAGTGACTGCACCAGCAGAATAGTGAGTGCAGCTCTGGAGTATAATACAGGAGGTAACTCAGGATTAGTAATGTAATGTATGTACACAGTGACTGCACCAGCAGAATAGTGAGTGCAGCTCTGGAGTATAATACAGGATGTAACTCAGGATCAGTAATGTAATGTATGTACACAGTGACTGCACCAGCAGAATAGTGAGTGCAGCTATGGGGTATAATACAGGATGTAACTCAGGATCAGTAATGTAATGTATGTACACAGTGACTGCACCAGAATAGTGAGTGCAGCTCTGGAGTATAATACTGGATGTAACTCAGGATCGGTAATGTAATGTATGTACACAGTGACTGCACCAGCAGAATAGTGAGTGCAGCTCTGGGGTATAATACAGGATGCAACTCAGGATCAATAATGTAATGTATGTACACAGTGACTGCACCAACAGAATAGTGAGTGCAGCTCTGGGGTATAATACAGGATGCAACTCAGGATCAATAATGTAATGTATGTACACAGTGACTGCACCAGCAGAATAGTGAGTGCTGCTCTGGGGTAGAATACAGGATGTAACTCAGGATCAGTAATGTAATGTATGTACACAGTGACTGCAGCAGCAGAATAGTGAGTGCAGCTCTGGAGGATAATACAGGATGTAACTCAGGATCAGTAATGTAATGTATATACACAGTGACTGCACCAGCAGAACAGTGAGTGCAGCTCTGGGGTACAATACAGGAGGTAACACAGGATCAGTAATGTATGTACACAGTGACTGCTCCAGCAGAATAGTGAGTGCAGCTCTGGGGTATAATACAGGATGTAACTCAGGATCAGTAATGTAATGTATATACACAGTGACTGCACCAGCAGAATAGTGAGTGCAGCTCTGGGGTATAATACAGGATGTAACTCAGGATCAGTAATGTAATGTATCTACACAGTGACTACACCAGCAGAATAGTGAGTGCAGCTCTGGAGGATAATACAGGATGTAAATCAGGATCAATAATGTAATGTATGTACACAGTGACTGCACCAGCAGAATAGTGAGTGCAGCTCTGGGGTAGAATACAGGATGTAACTCAGGATCAGTAATGTAATGTATGTACACAGTGACTGCACCAGCAGAATAGTGAGTGCAGCTCTGGAGTATAATACAGGATGTAACTCAGGATCAGTAATGTAATGTATGTACACAGTGACTGCACCAGCAGAATAGTGAGTGCAGCTCTGGAGTATAATACAGGAGGTAACTCAGGATTAGTAATGTAATGTATGTACACAGTGACTGCACCAGCAGAATAGTGAGTGCAGCTCTGGAGTATAATACAGGATGTAACTCAGGATCAGTAATGTAATGTATGTACACAGTGACTGCACCAGCAGAATAGTGAGTGCAGCTCTGGAGTATAATACAGGAGGTAACTCAGGATTAGTAATGTAATGTATGTACACAGTGACTGCACCAGCAGAATAGTGAGTGCAGCTATGGGGTATAATACAGGATGTAACTCAGGATCAGTAATGTAATGTATGTACACAGTGACTGCACCAGAATAGTGAGTGCAGCTCTGGAGTATAATACTGGATGTAACTCAGGATCAGTAATGTAATGTAATGTATGTACACAGTGACTGCACCAGCAGAATAGTGAGTGCAGCTCTGGGGTATAATACAGGATGCAACTCAGGATCAATAATGTAATGTATGTACACAGTGACTGCACCAGCAGAATAGTGAGTGCAGCTCTGGGGTATAATACAGGATGCAACTCAGGATCAATAATGTAATGTATGTACACAGTGACTGCACCAGCAGAATAGTGAGTGGTGCTCTGGGGTAGAATACAGGATGTAACTCAGGATCAGTAATGTAATGTATGTACACAGTGACTGCAGCAGCAGAATAGTGAGTGCAGCTCTGGAGGATAATACAGGATGTAACTCAGGATCAGTAATGTAATGTATATACACAGTGACTGCACCAGCAGAACAGTGAGTGCAGCTCTGGGGTACAATACAGGAGGTAACACAGGATCAGTAATGTATGTACACAGTGACTGCTCCAGCAGAATAGTGAGTGCAGCTCTGGGGTATAATACAGGATGTAACTCAGGATCAGTAATGTAATGTATATACACAGTGACTGCACCAGCAGAATAGTGAGTGCAGCTCTGGGGTATAATACAGGATGTAACTCAGGATCAGTAATGTAATGTATCTACACAGTGACTACACCAGCAGAATAGTGAGTGCAGCTCTGGAGGATAATACAGGATGTAACTCAGGATCAGTAATGTAATGTATGTACACAGTGACTACACCAGCAGAATAGTGAGTGCAGCTCTGGAGGATAATACAGGATGTAACTCAGGATCAGTAATGTAATGTATATACACAGTGACTACACCAGCAGAATAGTGAGTGCAGCTCTGGGGTATAATACAGGATGTAACTCAGGATCAGTAATGTAATGTATGTACACAGTGACTGCACCAGCAGAATAGTAAGTGCAGCTCTGGAGTATAATACAGGACGTAACTCAGGATCAGTAATGTAATGTATGTACACAGTGACTGCACCAGCAGAATAGTGAGTGCAGCTCTGGAGGATAATACAGGATGTAACTCAGGATCAGTAATGTAATGTATGTACACAGTGACTACACCAGCAGAATAGTGAGTGCAGCTCTGGAGTATAATACAGGATGTAACTCAGGATCAGTAATGTAATGTATGTACATAGTGACTGCACCAGCAGAATAGCGAGTGCAGCTCTGGAGTATAATACAGGAGGTAACTCAGGATCAGTAATGTAATATACGGTATGTACACAGTGACTGCACCAGCAGAATAGTGAGTGCAGCTCTGGAGGATAATACAGGATGTAAACCACTTGAATAGGAATGTGTTACAATTCCTTGGGAGTGACGACATGCAGGAGAAAACACGAAAGGATCCCTTTGTTTTAGAGAATTGTGGGGAGTTCAGGATGTCAGACCCCCATTCTGGAATGTTGTATAATATCCCATAACATTGCATAATGAGGACCCGGTGCCATTCCCAGTATAACGGCCCCGCAGTTTTGTGTCACCCACCCTGATGCATCCTGGGACATACAACTATGTGAATAAAAACAATTATGAATTGGTAAAAAAAAAAAAATACAAATTCTTCCCACACCCTTCTTGGCATCTCCCCTCCACCCTGCGCAAAACTACTGAGGAATTTGTGTCATGTGCAGCTTGGGGCGTCCTTCAGGATCGGCCGCACACAATTCTGGGGTTGTGTAAAGTCCTTTCTTAGCCGGGGGTGTGCGGCGATTTCCTGCAGGACCAGAATCACGAGTGTTCTGGGTTTTTGTATCGTAGTATCTGCAATGCAAAACATTGTAGTCACATGAGGCGCCACTGGTGGAGGCGGCCGGATCCGGCAGCAGCGGCTTCCCATTAACAAGTGACATTGATCTAAACTCTCACTAGGTCATCTGAGGCTGCGATCACAAGACCAACTTAACCCATTCACCGCCGCTCCTATCTAATTTCACCTTGGAAGCGGAAAGGTTATTTCACTGGTTCTCATTATTTCCACCCCAGTACGTCCTTGGGTCGCCTCTACTCGCAAGATTAGAAGAACTTTTCCTCATAGTCTGTAAGCTTGCGAGCAGCAGGGCCCTCACTCCTCTTGGTATCTATTTTGAACTGTGATTTCTGTTATGCTGTAATGTCTATTGTCTGTACAAGTCCCCTCTAGAATTTGTAAAGCGCTGCGGAATATGTTGGCGCTATATAAATAAAATTATTATTATAAGAACTTCTCTCCAGATGATTCTTTTCCAAAAGCTTCATCTGCGAATCCAAACTTGACCAAGTCCTGAATGGCAAATCCTTGTAAACGCCGCTACGATTCTCAGCCGTGTGCACCATGTTGCCATATTACACGATACTACGTAATTGCAAAAGTTGCAGCATACCGCTATAAGACCAGAGGCCTACAGCAGTATCGTGTATATGGATGCCGCTCCCCCCCAACCTTAGGGTGTATGACCTTGAAGTCACAAAGGATGTATCAGGCACATGAAGCTTGCAGCTATCAATCAGAACTGTATAGCGGTGTTATTTAGACATTGTACCCCAGTTTTTAGGCTACTTTGTGTATGGAACAATTTCTTGGTCACTTTTTGGTGGTTGTAGACATTCTGCGGTGTCACGTCTTAGACAGTGTACAATTTTTGCACTGTATGGCAGTATTACACAAACAGTGTTTAGCACGGTATTCTATAACTTTATGTACGGAGCAGTTTCTGTTGGTATTATTTGAGCACAGTATTGTGGTATTAGGCATTGTGGGGCGTTGCTTCTTAGGTAATGTACAGTATTATTTTTCCACCATTTCACAGCATGTAAACATTGTCTAGGACATTTATTAGAAGCTTTACATAAAGTCTATTAGGTCACTGTATGGCAGTATTATTACAACACTATATAGTGGTATCATACATTGTGCCAGGCCTCTATTCAGGCAGCAAATACTAAATATTAATGTCATATACTATAAAATTAACAGCAAGGTCATAAAATTACTCTGTATATAAAGCTGGTGTCTGGACCCTGTATTCTGGAGCAATTTGATCACTATATTGGAGACTCCCGTCTCCAAGACTTTACACGTGCTGCGCCGATTCTGTGGAATGCACTACCTAGGTTAATACGATTAATCCCCAATCCCCACAGTTTTAAGCGTGCCCTAAAAACTCATTTGTTCAGACTGGCCTACCGCCTCAATGCATTAACCTAACGATCCCTGTGTGGCCTATTTATAATAAAAAAAAAAAAAAAAAAAAAAGGTTCCTCGCATCATGTTCTCATACACTTTATGCAGTATTAGCCCTCTGTGTCTGTACTGCTACATACTTAGGCAGGTAACTGGTTCATGCAGCTTTACATGAACACCTGAGCCTTACACTATGGCCGGTCCGAATAACTAAAGCAATTGTTACCATCCACCTTTCGTGTCTCCCCTTTTCCCCATAGTTTGTAGCTTGCGAGCAGGGCCCTCACTCCTCCTGGTATCTGTTTTGAACTGTATTTCTGTTATGCTGTAATGTCTATTGTCTGTACAAGTCCCCTCTATAATTTGTAAAGCGCTTCGGAATATGTTGGCGCTATATAAATAAAATTATTATTATTATTATTATTATTATATTGGACATGAAGTATATTTGCAGTATTATTGAGACATCGTATAGCAGTTATTCCACTTTTGTATAAAGCCGTATTTTAGTCACTGGATGCGTATATTATTTGAGCAGTGTATGTTGGTATTTGGTATTATGTGGTGCAGCTGCTTAAGCTGTATATTATTTTTTACTGTATGACAGACTTTTTTTTTAGGGGGAGCGCAAAGTATGACACTATTATTTGACACTTTTGGGCAAATATAATTGGCATTTCATATTATGATTAAATCTGTATGACATTTAAAATATCCATGTTGTCCCTTCAGGTCACAGAGAAAAATATAGAAGGTATTTTGGTTGATGAACGTGAGAACCCAATAGAAATCTTGAGAAGAAAAAAAAAAAAAAAAAAAAATAATGAGGAAATTAAACGTTCATATACACTGAAATAAAGGGGATTTTGATCATCATCTGTTCTGCCCACCTGGAATCAGATGCTTAGGAAAAATAGTGATAGAAAACCAATTCTGAAAAGTCCAATGTCTCTACCTGTAATAACATCCCCACCCCTCGGGAGCCTCATGGCCGAGCAGCTGAACATCACCAAGCACAATGCTGAGCATCGGATAAAGTGGTATAAAGCCGCCACCACTGGACTCTGCGGGAGACGTGTTCTGTGCAGGGACAGGTTACACGTCACTATCTGACATCTGATGGAGGAGTCTGGGTTTGGTTAATAAACAACCTGGAAGTACAAGGGGCCCACCTTGTCACGGTGGGATGGCTTTAAGCTTTTTGATCAAAATATGTTAACCAAGTACTGCTCGACGCACCGCATGTCCATCTCCGCGGGTGAGCCGCAGGCGTCTCTGGACGCATAGTGGACATAGGATTTCCTGCAATCCCATCCATTATAGTGCAACATCTGGACGCTGCACAAATACACAAACCCGTCAGCGTTTACCGACTGTGTGCACATACCTTTAAACTAAGTGCCCCATGTTATTTCCATGTATTATTACTGTTTATTTACCTACGATAGGATATATGCTCAATTTCTCCTTGGGTTTTATAGTGTATATAATACAGGCAGGTGCGATATTTAAGCCATTACACATTGACTCGTGCCATTTCTGGTCCTCTGAAATACCACACCAATTTCTATGAGAAATTACCAACGAACATTATGTATGAGGCCACTAAGGAGGTTGAGAGGTTGCAATTGTACCCAGCCCTGGTGTCTGATAGGGCTGAACAGCGCCACAAGAAGGCCCCAGTGATACAGAGCATGGTAGCTGGGGGCCCCATTATAGGCCGAGAAGGCACTACTACTACTCCTGCCATGTAACCATTATCTCATGGAAAGTTATGCCTCTTCACGTGGGAACTATAAAGCCTGATAAATCACTCACGGCTTCCTATCTATGGCAGGTAAATAAGGGGGAAATAAGTTCCTCTAAATTTCCTTTCCTGGGAGTGATGGTATAATATAATATGCAAAAATGTCTACTGCAAATAATAGACAGCGCCCACGGAGCGGCTTGTATCACATCCTCATCACGGTGTACACACACTCTGTATGGGAACAGAATGATCGTGCATAAGGGGTTTTCCAAAAGTGTTGTCATGATTAAGGGAGCCTAGTCTCCAGAAACGCGTTGAGATTCCTAGCTATATGGTTCGTGCTGAAGTCTGTATCCTCCATGTTTAAAGTTTGTGAATAAAGAAAATTCTTTTTTACGGATTCGGTGAAGCTGGACATTCCTTCTTGTTTTCCAAAAATGTCAAGTGATGTCATATTCATGGGATTCCCATCAATCAAGAACAAGATTCTGCAGAATCAGCCTTGAACGGAGTGGAGGTCTCCATAGGACTGGGCAAACTAGCGGCGCGCTATACTCCACTTTCTCCGGCAGTTCTATAGCCAGCGATTGGAGCAGAGGTGAAGCATATGCACCCCTGAAAAGCCCCATTCTTGGGATCCCAAATGATCAGCAACTATATCACTAACCCTCAAATAGGGAATAAAAAGCAATTATTGGGAAAACTCCTTTATAAAGAACATTGTGTTCCCATGTGAACATGGCCATAAAGTCAGACTGACTTGTATATGGTTGATTGACGCTCGTTTATGGGCAGAAATCTGCGAAATAAGGGCCTTTACAGAAACTGGTCAAAAAGTCATTAACGGAATGAACTCGCAACTATTCAGGTTATCACAACTCAATACCACGAGACCTGCCTGCCGTTTAGTCACCAATTCTCTCCAAATAAAGGAGTAACTGCCCCATCGAGAGTGAACCAGTTCCTCTACAAACAGGAATTCACCTGTCAATTGATGAGTGTTTACACCAATACATTTCTACCAGGAAGTCACCTGAGGAAAGACCAAAACACGAAGCTTTCTGTAGCATAGGACAAGGAGACAAGAGAAGAACATAGTGACATTCACAACAACACACATCAAAGGACGCAATGTCATCATCTAAGTACTGACGAGACTGGAGAACCCAAAGTCTCTGCAAACACGTGGAGTACAAGTCTCATACAAGTTGTCAGAGATTCGACTGGAGGGTATTACCACAGCTATTGGGCCTGGAAAACGCCATCCTCAAGGCAGTGGCTTAATATTGGGTAGTTGCCCTGGTGGCTAAATAAAAAAAATACTAGGACTTTTACCATAAGAAGTTGTGTAACTAGTGCCAAAGATCTAGGCAGGTGCACATGGCCAGTACCTCCGATCTTCCTGCAAGCACCACGATGTTTGGAGCTTCACCCCATGATCCAACTGTTCCGTCAGTCCTGTAGGCCAGCCATCGGATTACAAGACATCAGCGTCCAGTCTCAAGCGGTGCAATGATATGACCGCATTGTGCCATCCCGTTCTCCATGAACAAGAGAAGGGGACATGGGGTCTCCGAAAAGGGGAGTAGAAACTTGAATATTTTTGCATTTCTATCTACCTAATCCTTTGATTTTACAAGAGATAAACCTCTGCAAAAATACAAACCGATCTGAGCGAGTGAGAGGCAGAAGGAAGAGCCACGGAGTGTTTGGGTGACACCATTAATGGGTATAATAACTGTGTGGTCCATCTTCAATGAAGGCCACTTGACCAATGGCTATCCCAGAGGATTGGCCATGAGGAACATGTCTAACACTTTGCTGGATATGTGGGTGAAGGGGAACACCTTGTAATTTACGCCTAAGTTTTTAATCATTTTTATTTAGAAGAGGCATGGGGTGCATTAAAAGAGGTCTGGATACACATGATGAGAGCATTATACTGCCTCTGTACAAATCCCTAGTTAGACCGCACATGGAGTACTGTGTCCAGTTTTGGGCACCGGTGCTCAGGAAGGATATAATGGAACTAGAGAGAGTACAAAGGAGGGCAACAAAATTAATAAAGGGGATGGGAGAACTACAATACCCAGATAGATTAGCGAAATTAGGATTATTTAGTCTAGAAAAAAGACGACTGAGGGGCGATCTAATAACCATGTATAAGTATATAAGGGGACAATACAAATATCTCGCTGAGGATCTGTTTATACCAAGGAAGGTGACGGGCACAAGGGGGCATTCTTTGCATCTGGAGGAGAGAAGGTTTTTCCACCAACATAGAAGAGGATTCTTTACTGTTAGGGCAGTGAGAATCTGGAATTGCTTGCCTGAGGAGGTGGTGATGGCGAACTCAGTCGAGGGGTTCAAGAGAGGCCTGGATGTCTTCCTGGAGCAGAACAATATTGTATCCTACAATTATTAGGTTCTGTAGAAGGACGTAGATCTGGGGATTTATTATGATGGAATATAGGCTGAACTGGATGGACAAATGTCTTTTTTCGGCCTTACTAACTATGTTACTATGTTATGTTAGCTATAAAGTTGTACCTGAATGACAAAAGCAATCAAAGTCCAAAATCTCCGTGTGTATTACTGGTGGATTGGCAGAGAAAGATGGAGGAGGTTTAGTTGCTTGTAGACCCTGTTAATCTGGTCCACAGATTCTCATCACGAGGAACGTTTCATGGATTCAGCAGCACCCAATTTTACAACTATTTAGGCACCCCAATATCTACCAACTTGTCCTTGAAATAAATGTTATGGACTTAAAGGGTCACAGAAAATAACGATTGTTTCAACTTTAAGAACTTTCCATGAAGACGTTGAACGAGATAAAAGTAGTGAAGGACTAGTTTAGGTAGAATTACTCAAAATCACAGGTGTAAAAGAAAAAAAAATAGATATTTACTGCTATTTTCTTTATCTCATGCTCCCTGATGTGATTTGTTATCTCTCAGTAAATTGGGACATAATCCCACCCAGGCATTCCCGCTGTCAGGGGGTCTTTTGGTAGACACAGAAGAATTTACATGGATGCTTCAGTCTCTTCAAATCCTGTTACTAGCCTTAAATACTTTGACCTCTCCGGACCCGTAAACCTTTTCCCAGGCCTTCATTGTAGAAGGTGGAATTTGAGAAGTGAAGACATTAAATATAGGAAACAATCACTAAAGATGGGGTCAGCGGGTCAAGATCAGAGGCTACTTCCTGCAGGGAACACACTTAATTGTAGAGAGGGGCTGTCATCTCAACTCTAGGGTTTTGGTAATATTGTTTTTTATGGAGGCAGTCACCCACATCTATGCAACCACCGGACTCCTTTGCCCTCCACGGATCCCACCTCTTGGCCTTCTCAAGTCTTAACAATAGTGTCTTCCATGCAGACTCAATCCTAATGATCTCCCAGCGAGACCCTGAAGAAAGTCTGAAATTACAATTGAAAGGATCTCATTCATTCTCGCTCTTTGCTCCTCGCTCACAAGCCGTTCTCAAGGGTATTTATTTTTGGTTATTAATAACTGATAATGTCACATGAGAGCAGACCGTGAAGCTCCTGGGGCATGGCAGCTGATGCAACCGCTGTACCTGGGCTGGGCCCTGCACATGATTTTCTAGGATTTCCTCTGCACTTTTCCTATGTGATTCAATGTGTAGCATCCAGGACTATGATAAATCATGGTGGATTTAAAGATAACATATACAAAAAGGATTTTTTTGTGTCTTCTTGCATTGTGTTACTCATCTGTCCCAGCACCAAGATCTGAATTCTTCTTCCCAGGTGGCCATCTTCCTCTGTACTAGTGCGTGCACCTGTGAGGTCACTCCAGGAGGCCTTCAAGAGAGGGTCAGGCGGTGTCTTGCCACCTGAGTAGTCAGACTAAGAGCACAAGCTGCTGCTGCCATCTTTGTTGAGCCACAAGTTCACAAATCCAGCTCCGCTACTATTGCAAAGTTTGCTGCCAGTCCGCATACTTGGCTCTGCTGTTCATGGTGCTACTCCGCACACTTAGCTTTGCTATACAAAGGGGCTTGACTGCTATTCTACTTGCACATTGGGCTTTGCTAGATGAAGGTGCAATGGAGTATATCTAGCTACACTCTTTCATGCTTCCCCAGGTGTGCGGTCTGGTTATCCTGTTCCACACGATCTAACTGTGCCAGCGCATCTGGTCCGAGCTGTTCATCCCAACCTGTGGCTTAACTAATCTACCTCACCAGGTGAGCCATAACACACTGTCAGCTGCAACGAATGGAAGCGAACAAACTTGTGAAAAATTTTGTGAAAAGTCCTCTTTAAGACACCAATGTTTTAACATTCCCACAAATAAGTTCAATATTCTGGAAGGACACACATTTCAGGACCATGTATGGGATATGGGATATTGATGGAAAATTCCTTAAAGATGGTGTCCCTTTTAGACAATCTCTTCTTTATAGAACGCTGAAAACACTGCTGAAAACGTAGTTGTTAAAAAAGTGGTATTACATGACGCCCAAATGGATAAGCAACCACAATACATGGCTACACTGTCGGCCATGCTGAGTAAAGAGGGATTCTCATGACCCCCCTTATAAACAGGGATTTTGGTCCGAACTTGTCCTAATGGGACCACCATTTTTTTATAAACGTGAATTGCAGTTCCGTACATCTTTCCTCTCGCCAATGGAAATTTTACATGGAAAGATCCCAAGGCAGCGAGTCCTACTCTTAGTCACTCGCAACTTTTTGGCCGGTGACACAGAGGATGGTGCAGTTATGGTCATGTACAGCTTTGGAGCCAAACTGTGCACCAACATGGCAGAGGCATAAATCAGGAACCCAAATAAAAATGGAAAACGTTTTTTTTTTTTAACCTGAAGATATCCTCTTTAGTAAGATCTAAAAACATTGAAGCCGTAAAAATGATTAAGAACTATCATGGCGGATTGACAGCTGAACATGAAACTTTGTTAAAGGGGTGTTCGATCTTTAAAAGCAACAGCATAGACTAAGGTATCCCTTTAAGTCGTGATCCATGAAGATCTGACTTTTGGGACATCCATTGATCCTAAAAATAAAAAAGGGGTCAATGCATTGGTTTAGCCCCTTCAGTTTTTCTTGCATAGCTGTGCATAATTTAAGGGCCTATTTCAATTCTCTGCTCAGAATAGCGTTCGGAAGAGTCTTCATTATGAAGATCATGGGGGTCCCAGAGGTCAGGGGGTCCCCTTAACAAATAATAAAAATGTCGGCACATCCTAGCGATATGGCCTCACCTTATAGTATAGGAATATCGCTCATCTGGCTACTACAGGGGCACTTGTGACTGGGACAACTATGGAGGGTCCTGCGGCTTACATTCCTATTCTAGGGGCCATTAAATACTTAAGATTACATGAAGTGCAAAGGAAGTTTCCAAAACATGTATGGCACTGGGGAAACCGTGTTTTCGTGGAAGATTTTCCAGTTTACGCGGCTGCGTAATTCTGCTTTGCGTCTGACTCATGAACGGGCCTTTTCATACAGAACCCTGTTTGACAACACTAAGAATTTTTTTCCCAGCATGTTAGCTGTGGGGGGCCCTGGAAAAAGGTGTCACATGTAATGCACGGTGCGATGACTATGGTGGTTTTTGTGCGTGTGTTTGTGTTTTTTTTGCTTTGCCCATGGCTACATCCATTAATCACTGCCTTATCCCATCTCCATCCCACAGACCGTTCTCAAGGCAACCATCAACCAAGTGGGCCATTTTGCTGACATCACAGAGAGGAGGGGGACGACGCATGTACTCATTGAGGATGATGATGACAGTATGGTTCTGTGCTGCCGCCGATGATAGGGGCCTGCATGTTATGCGTCATTATAGTAATTCGTCTCAATAGCAGAGGAAAAAAAAAAGAAAATTAGTGTGGAATTACCCCAGCGCAGTCTGACTCCACTTGTCAGATTCTTTCCACTATGCAATCAGTCCTCCTCGCATGGCACATCGCACACAGTAACTTTTTGTGATCTATGAAAATATTGGCAACGCGGTGAGTCAGGCTGCAGTCCGCACTGATTACTTAATGATGTCTATGAGTCCGGCTGGAGTGTTTTCACTCTGTGCCGGGAAAAGGGTTTTCTAACACTTTTTTTTTCCTAAAATGTAGAATATTATGTCTCATTCGCTTCTCTGCCAAAGTGGAGACAGACGTCTGAGTATAAAATTATAACTACTGAAAGGGGGGCTGTAGTGCTGAATATTCCAATGTAAAGACCATGACTTACACATTTGGCGGTGCTGGGTAGCATTAGCGAAACGTGTCAATTTTGGAGGGACTGGCAGACTTTACAACGTGCCTAGATTTGTCTGTAATTTTCCCCGATGGCAGAAGGATCAATCTTTTGTGATCAAGGAAGATAAGCGGCTGACAGGAACCTACAAGTGGTCTATTCCGCTCTTACAATACTGAACACATGAACAATCGGCTGAGTGTGTGTCACGCCGGTAACTTGCACGGTTTCTAAGCGCTGTACTATTCACTGCGATCACCGCTCCGATTCACTGCGTTCACCGCTCTGCACCTCCCAGTGTCAGGTTGTCTCTTGCAGGACTCCCAACACTCCTGCATCCTCATATCGCTGGAGAGTCTTCACCTGGCTTTAGGCATGCGGAGCCAGACATCGCACAAATTCAACCCGCTGTGTTCTGCAGAATTTTGCTTCTCTGGCCTATCCCCTGCTAGCAGGGGAAATATTGGGCAACTCCTTTCTCCACATCTTGCCTGAACTTAGGTTCCTAGTTTTAGTCAGTCTCTAGCAGTAAGACAAGGTGTATGTTTGTTCTGACTTGCCTGTTACGGTCGTGGTTTTGTCGTTCGATGTGTCTGACCTCTCCGCTACTGATCCTGGCTTCGTATTTTGTGCCTGTGTTGCTCGCCCCGACCTTGAACTGACTGACCACATCTCTGTCTTTGCCCTTGGTGCTTCACGCTGTGCCTTTGACCCATAAGTCAGCAGCTGCAGGCCTGGGGACTGCCCCTGGATTGGCGCTTGGTGACTACCCAAATGGCCCAAGCCTACCTCACCATCAGAGGCTCTAGTGAATAACAGTTATTCACGCCTCTCCAGGGTAAGCACTCAACGTAGTCACAGTGTGCATGTGAAATAAGGCTCAAGGTCAAAAGCTGTAGGGGCAAACGAGTTGTATAGCCAGCTTTTGGACTTGCTGCATGCTAAGTCACACAGTTGTTTTTGGGTGAGCAGAAGCCACAAGATATATCTAGATAGATAGATATGGGTTCAGTAGGAGCCACTCGTGCTACATTGTCCTTCTTTGTTTCGTAACATTAGTTGTTGAAATCCATAAAGGACAGATACGGACGTGAAAGTCTGGGCATTTAAATTTATCGTTACGAAAATATTCAGCTTGGAGAATTTTCCAAAATGTTTTTTTTTCCAGGTCAGTCGTGGAGGCGGCATGATGCAGAAAAGAATCTTTACTTGTTGAACACAAGCTGTAGTATTTACCGAGCAATATGAGGCGTCTGGCTCACCAAGAGCAGCACATCAAGACTAAATGAGTCAGGACATGGAGTTCCTTCTATGACTATGTAGTCACCGTGTTCTGGGGATACCAGTGTCTAGCCGATGCCAAGCTGAGTGCCAAATACGCCCACCCTCCCACAGAAGGGATTTCTGAAAATGCCAAGCTCAACAACAGAAGCTAATAAGCTGGGTTATTCATGCGTTTGCTCCGTACTGCGTGCCAGGTGCCCATGTAACTCGCGATGCACCAGTCATGTAGATGGCACACAGTGCCCATGAAGCCTGGTTTCTGTTATTTGTACAGTCTCTGTATATTGAGACCAAGTAATACCACTGATTTACTCTCATGTGACCATAGGTCAAACAAAACCCAAACTTGACAACTCACAAGGGACATCTTGGAAGTCTGTTTGAAATAGGGGAGACCTCTCCAACTTTCTGAAGAGATGGTGGACTCCCCCCCAAAAACTTAAAAAGTTAAGTGTGTGGTGATCCTAAAGATTTCATTAGTTACTCAGTAATCCCCAACATGCACAAGACGTTTTCAAAGTTTAGGATTTCTGCTGAGGAAAGAGGATTTGCGAAGAGATCAGAAAGAGAAGGAATCCCAAACAAGTTAAGGATGACTTATTAGAAAAGTATGCGAGGGGGGATTGCAAATTTCTTTCCTCTACCGAGATGACCTCAGTCGGGACCACCAGATTGGCTTCTATGCGATCTGTAATAAATAACAGATGCTGAAAATCATAATACACAAGAAAATTGTAGCAATGACGTCACCTGAGCGAGGTGTAAAAGGAGCTTAAAAAATTCACTTTATTACTTATGCGGCAAATAAAATATAGAAATAGAAATAAAAGACAGCTCCCTCTGACCAAGGTAGACATAACGAAGGACAATATTGGAGCCCACGTGCTTAGAAGTTCTCGCGGAGAGGCACAACATTTGACCAGTCTCTCATCAGGGAGAGAAGGGTCTTCGTTAACCACACTGCGATCTGCAGTGGTGACTTTCACTCAAAACTATGAAGATTGCGGTTTTTTTTTACTCCAGTTCTCTGGAAACATCTCTCTCCCAGACGTATTAGAAGTTTTCTTCAGATTTCACAATCAGCATCAAGTTGGTAAAGGGGAGGACTCTTTCTTCCGCAACCTTGGACTCCTAATTGCAGGAAGGATTCCGCCATCATCTAGGGTTTTCTTAATTCTGCAGCTGCTCCGGCATCATCTCTCTAATTCGATAGCCGCTTACAACTCTTTGGCTAGTGCTTCAAATAATCGACTAGTAATTGGTTGGAAGCCATCACCAGCAACAAGAGGGTCATGTTTGTCATCACCTTAATATATTTAGATTCTGTATTGCTCCTTGCAAAACATCTCGGGACTTCTCTATGGTACAAGTTTGGGGGTCTCTGCTATTTCACACTCACCAGTTGATCACCGTCATGGTCTTCCATGTTGTTCTTGGGGCTTAGGATTTAGCTCCTTTTGAGAGCCACCTCCTCTGCCTTCAACACTTCTATCTGTTCTTCGACAGCGACGCACATGGCAAACAAGTATTTACAGTCTCTTAAAGGGGACTAATCTCATTTGGCTTTGCTCCGTTGTGGAGGCTCCCAGGTCACGCTACGAGCTTACGATAATCTATGAATCAACCATTTCATTTTTCGTGGACACAGCAGGACAAGTCTCTGACACTACAGACCCTACACCAAATTCTAGGCTTCCATCATTGGGGAAGTAATCTGATCGACCCCAAAGATCTATGGTGGGGCCATACATACTATCCACATAAGCATTTCAGTAGGGTCCACCATATACAGAACTCGTGCAGTGCACAATATGGCTCCACATTGTCCAACATAGACACATGCTGGATGTTTGCCGGCCTCCTTACTTTCTGTTGCCTTTCATGTCTGTAAAGGATTCTCCTTTCTCCTCGGCCATACAACGCTATGATTATTTTTTTTCCCCCTCATTTAACAACCTACGTAAAACCCTGACATAACTGACCAGGGCAGAACAATTAGATAGCGTTCTCCCTGTAATTACGGACATACACCCCTGGTCTACAAATAGGTATTATTGGCCAAATTCATTAAGCGAAGTTGTGTTGTGCATGCGTCACGGCTCTCCTGGACACAGAGGAGATTACACGGAGATATGAGCATTGAGATGTCTGACATCTTAATGAAGTCTGTGAGTCACGAGCTCCTAGCAATGACAAACCCTGCGAGGGCTTGTTTCTGTGGTGAAGGGTCCGGGATAACGGGGCGAGAGGTCCTGTTTGCAGAATGTATGATCCCCCGGGAAAAACATGTGGTATATAGGGGAGTGCCGGCTTCATCTGCAAGGTTATATGTCACTGACTTGTGTCTTTTAAGAGTCACAAATATATGTCAATCCCAATTTGGAGGGATTTATTTTCTTGGAGGGGTTGTTAAAAGTTTTAGTTTAATGGATCATATACATAAAATGGGTAACATTTTAAATCCATTGTATAAATAATCATGAGTTATATCCCGTATTATACTCCAGAGCTGTACTCACTATTCTACTGGTGGAGTCACTGCATATAAACATTACTTACCCTGTACTGACAACTTGTATTATAGCCCAGAGCTGAAACCACAATTCTGCTGGTCCTTGTTAAAAACAATTATCAGGCTAGTGGTCTGTTCAAAGAAATTTGCCAAGCTCCTATAAAGTAGAGGGACAGATGGCATTTCCTACGAAAGATGAAAACATACATAGCTCCTGATATAACCACACTTCCACAAGGCAAGATCTATGCAGATACTGAATAAGAAAGGAATGATTGGAGATTTTAGCTCCGAAGCCTTCAAAAACGAAAAGGTAGCTATAGGCTTAAAAACGCCCATTTCTTCAAGTTTTTATGTTGGGTTCCTATATTACAGTAGATACTCAAATCGGAGAAACTACCTTACCTTGTATTACTTTAGTCCTTAGTGGGTCAGACCACTCATCCAAATAAGTCCCATGGCTTATGACTCGATCATTGTGGCTCTACTTTGTTGCTGCCTTTAAAGAGACATTCTGGAAACCCATCAGAACCCCGCCATGTACAATGGAAATTTTTTACACTTTCCACTTTCACAACCCACTCTAAGTTTGGCAGGGTTAGTCCATGTATGACCGTCATCAGACCACCAATGCCTCATTTACCGAAGGTAGCCAAGGAGGTGCCCAGATGTGAGCCATTCCCATCCCGATCCCTTGGCTTGATCAAATCAGGAATTGCCTATGAAAATGCATAAACCTATTTGGAGGATCTCCTTGAACTGAACATGTGAAAGGACGGCGATCCCTACGGCATTAGTGAGGTGTAGGAGATCTAACCAGCAAGTCTTGAGGATGGGCAAAGGCCCACTGGTCATTGGTGTTGGCCTCCCTCTATGGCCAGAGTGGAAGGGGTCAACAGTAGCAGATTACCCTTTTAATTTCCACACAGACTGGTTCTGTGGGTCAACCAAAACTGGCCAAACCCAGATAATTATGAATTTTGAGCAATTGCCCCTTTTGCCCACCTATAACCAGACCCAAATAAGACATTAGACATTGCAATCTACTCCAGTATCCCATCTGGCATCATGAAAAAAATAAATTACATAAATTTCAGAAATGCAGCTAATCAAAAAAAGAGCAAATACCCAGTAAGTAGTAGGTGATAATGTGTGATCAGAGCGAAGGATTATATGAAACAAGTGGCTTCCCCTTTAAAGAAACAAACAGACTAAAACACAGCCAAGTAGGAAAATATCTATATATAAACAGACCTAAAAATAAATCCCTTGCCTCATTTATTGTGTTCCGCAATCAAGAGAAATATGATTACTAAATGAATAGTTATCACTCTCGTCTGGAAGATCTCTACAGCCGACAGGCCAGAAAGCACGCCTGCAATTAGCAAAACAGCTGTGCAGACATCTAAGGCGGGAGAGCGGCAAACGTCTTATTCACAACTGGTCACATCACATCTATCCATCGTCCGATCAACATATAGGACCTAGAAAAGAGAGGGATTACTAATGTGATGTGTACAAGGCAGAATAGAGAGTGCAGCTCTGGGGTATAATACAGGATGTAACTCAGGATCAGTAATGTAATGTATGTACACAGTGACTGCACCAGCAGAATAGTGAGTGCAGCTCTGGGGTATAATACTGGATGTAGCTCAGGATCAGTAATGTAATGTATGTACACAGTGACTGCACCAGCAGAATAGTGAGTGCAGCTCTGGAGTATAATACAGGATGTAACTCAGGATCAGTAATGTAATGTATGTACACAGTGACAGCACCAGCAGAATAGTGAGTGCAGCTCTGGGGTATAATACTGGATGTAGCTCAGGATCAGTAATGTATGTATGTACACAGTGACTGCACCAGCAGAATAGTGAGTGCAGCTCTGGGGTATAATACAGGATGTAACTCAGGATCAGTAATGTAATGTATGTACACAGTGACAGCACCAGCAGAATAGTGAGTGCAGCTCTGGGGTATAATACTGGATGTAGCTCAGGATCAGTAATGTATGTATGTACACAGTGACTGCACCAGCAGAATAGTGAGTGCAGCTCTGGGGTATAATACAGGATGTAACTCAGGATCAGTAATGTAATGTATGTACACAGTGACTGCACCAGCAGAATAGTGAGCGCAGCTCTGGAGTATAATACAGGATGTAACTCAGGATCAGTAATGTAATGTATGTACACAGTGACTGCACCAGCAGAATAGTGAGCGCAGCTCTGGAGTATAATACAGGATGTAACTCAGGATCAGTAATGTAATGTATGTACACAGTGACTGCACCAGCAGAATAGTGAGTGCAGCTCTGGAGTATAATACAGGATGTAACTCGGGATCAGTAATGTAATGTATGTACACAGTGACTGCACCGTAGAATAGTGAGTTCAGCTCTGGGGTATATTACAGGAGGTAACTCAGGATCAGTAATGTAATGTATGTACACAGTGACTGCACCGTAGAATAGTGAGTGCAGCTCTGGGGTATAATACAGGATGTAACTCGGGATCAGTAATGTAATGTATGTACACAGTGACTGCACCGTAGAATAGTGAGTTCAGCTCTGGGGTATAATACAGGATGTAACTCGGGATCAGTAATGTATTAACCAAAAACACCCCACTTTTTATAGAGATTAATGTGTATGGGCAGCTATCCGATACGTTATAGGTAAAGAGCGCCCAATTCTGCAGACAGTAGTCTGATTTGCACAGCACTTTCTTCTATTTGCTCATTTGACCTTATGCCATATGGAAACCAGATCAGCGTCTCATTGCTATGCAGATACATCAGCCCTCTGTCTTTTTCCAGACTGCAGTAATTGTCTCAAGTCTCAGATTTTTTTTTTTTATTACCCAACACTCTGCTGAGCGCCCGATAAGAGGCAATCTCTACTGTAGGGAATCAGCTGTAGAGTTTGTATTGTATGAAAATGTATTACGGTAAGAGGGGGACTCCAGGGAGCCGAAATATAGGTAAAAGGGCAGCAGTCACCCAGACATGACCCCGGCATTGTGCCCTAGACTTATGGCACTGGGGCTCCCTTCTGTCCTACAGAGGATTGCACTCCGGCCAGATGAACTTTTCTCTTTTGCACAATTCAGTCTAGATCAGTTGTCTCCAACCTACAGCTCTGAAACTTAGGCAAAACTACAACTCCCAGCATGCCCTGACAGACGGAGGTGCAGAGCCCTTTTACAAATGTCCTGCAAATTAGGTGGTGGTAACACCTTGCGCCCCCTCGCCCCACCATTCTCAAGCACAAACATAAATAGGGCCCCTATTTATCAGACAGAGCACTTTCAGGGCATGCTGGGAGTTGTAGTTTTGCAGCTGTTAGAGGTTATAATTTGGGGGCCACTGCTCTGGACTGTGAGGTCAGACTTCTATTTATTAGTGATTTTTTAGGTACAGTGCCCAAAGAGGAAGTAGGTGGGGGTCTAACCCTTGGGACCCTCACCTTTGCTGAATGTGGGGTATCCTGATCCCATTTTGGGGGGTACAGAGCAGGATCTTCATGAACAAATTGACCCCATAAATATGAATGGGATAGTGCATGCTCTCTGTCCAAAAATTGGGACTTGGGGGCCAACTCGGGGCAGGGTCCAGTCCCACACATGAGCCCCTCAGTTCATTACATAGGATGGGATTATATATGGGTATGTAAGCACTCATAGTGTTCATGTATCTATACAAGTGTGCATGTAAGCTGACCTCGCTGATCATACTTTGCGGCCCTATTGGGCGTCTGCGATGCCATAATTTGGCTTTAACGCTGTTAGTTCAGCTCATAAAGCATAATGCAGCCAAGATCTGTAATACAGGACCTCCAAATGATTGACAGGGGAGCTGGACAGCAAGTGTTCAGTTCTCCTGCAGCTCCCCCACAGGGAAAATGAGGTATTGCAAGTTGCCTATTAAATCAAAGTACATTACTGGATGTGTTGGGTCCTCCAGCAAGAGAAGCTTTATAGAAACCAGTTCTAATTTCCTTCCTCCTAATATGACGTAGCACAAGCGTCACGCACCCGTAGTTGATAATTGACTTTATCCTATTTCGGTCCTTCCGTTAATACGGGTGATTATCTCTCCCTCCAGTGACACGTTGCAGCCTCTCTCCAGACTATTGTGAGCGGCTTCTCTCCGGGCAGAGAATGAGGTCAGGGGCTCAGGAGCAAACACCGATCATTTGTTTTGCATTCTGCCGCTCTTCAAAGCTCGATTGCAAAAGATGTTTTTCTTCTTCGCCGCTTATTTTTCTTTTCCATTCCAAGCAGAGAAAAAAAAAACAAGGGGACGATCTGTAGGGTTTATGATCAGTCAGTACAGACGATTCATGCAGAGCTGAGGCAGAAAGACCCCACGAATCAGCAGAAACATTCCCAATATTTGCCTTTAATTACAACTTCCAACCCATTAATAACGAGCGCACTCGTGTGCACCAACTCCTATACAGCCGGCAAGCTGTGACATAGGAAGGCATCACAGGGAATAGTAGGATGGAAGTGGGCCATTACAATTTTATATTTTCTTAATCTGCTCGTGTGGGTGATTAATAAAATGTTAAAAATACTCCAGAACAACAAGATTATTAAAGTAATCGTTCCTCTGATTATAGCAACTCCGCAAAGTGAGTGCAGCTCTGGAGTATAATACAGGAGGTAACTCAGAATCAGTAATGTAATGTATGTACACAGTGACTGCACCAGCAGAATAGTGAGTGCAGCTCTGGAGTATAATACAGGGTGTAACTCAGGATCAGTAATGTAATGTATGTACACAGTGACTGCACCAGCAGAATAGTGAGTGCAGCTCTGGAGTATAATACAGGATGTAACTCAGGATCAGTAATGTAATGTATGTACACAGTGACTGCACCAGCAGAATAGTGAGTGCAGCTCTGGAGTATAATACAGGGTGTAACTCAGGATCAGTAATGTAATGTATGTACACAGTGACTGCACCAGCAGAATAGTGAGTGCAGCTCTGGAGTATAATACAGGATGTAACTCAGGATCAGTAATGTAATGTATGTACACAGTGACTGCACCAGCAGAATAGTGAGTGCAGCTCTGGAGGATAATACAGGAGGTAACTCAGGATCAGTAATGTAATGTATGTACACAGTGACTGCACCAGCAGAATAGTGAGTGCAGCTCTGGAGTATAATACAGGAGGTAACTCAGGATCAGTAATGTAATGTATGTACACAGTGACTGCACCAGCAGAATAGTGAGTGCAGCTCTGGGGTATAATACAGGATGTAACTCAGGATCAGTAATGTAATGTATGTACACAGTGACTGCACCAGCAGAATAGTGAGTGCAGCTCTGGAGTATAATACAGGAGGTAACTCAGGATCAGTAATGTAATGTATGTACATAGTGACTGCACCAGCAGAATAGTGAGTGCAGCTCTGGAGTATAATACAGGAGGTAACTCAGGATCAGTAATGTAATGTATGTATATAGTGACTGCACCAGCAGAATAGTGAGTGCAGCTCTGGGGTATAATACAGGATGTAACTCAGGATCAGTAATGTAATGTATGTACACAGTGACTGCACCAGCAGAATAGTGAGTGCAGCTCTGGGGTATAATACAGGATGTAACTCAGGATCAGTAATGTAATGTATGTACACAGTGTCTGCACCAGCAGAATAGTGAGTGCAGCTCTGGGGTATAATACAGGATGTAACTCAGGATCAGTAATGTAATGTATGTACACAGTGTCTGCACCAGCAGAATAGTGAGTGCAGCTCTGGGGTATAATACAGGATGTAACTCAGGATCAGTAATGTAATGTATGTACACAGTGACTGCACCAGCAGAATAGTGAGTGCAGCTCTGGAGTATAATACAAGAGGTAACTCAGCATCAGTAATGTAATGTATGTACATAGTGACTGCACCAGCAGAATAGTGAGTGCAGCTCTGGAGTATAATACAGGAGGTAACTCAGGATCAGTAATGTAATGTATGTATATAGTGACTGCACCAGCAGAATAGTGAGTGCAGCTCTGGAGTATAATACAGGATGTAACTCAGGATCAGTAATGTAATGTGTGTACTGAATGCTTGGTCTGGGGGAAAATGTGTGTAAATGGGTTAGTAACTGGCTTAGTGATAGAAAGCAGAGGGTGGTTATAAATGGTATAGTCTCTAACTGGGTCGCTGTGACCAGTGGGGTACCGCAGGGGTCAGTATTGGGACCTGTTCTCTTCAACATATTCATTAATGATCTGGTAGAAGGTTTACACAGTAAAATATCGATATTTGCAGATGATACAAAACTATGTAAAGCAGTTAATACAAGAGAAGATAGTATTCTGCTACAGATGGATCTGGATAAGTTGGAAACTTGGGCTGAAAGGTGGCAGATGAGGTTTAACAATGATAAATGTAAGGTTATACACATGGGAAGAGGGAATCAATATCACCATTACACACTGAACGGGAAACCACTGGGTAAATCTGACAGGGAGAAGGACTTGGGGATCCTAGTTAATGATAAACTTACCTGGAGCAGCCAGTGCCAGGCAGCAGCTGCCAAGGCAAACAGGATCATGGGGTGCATTAAAAGAGGTCTGGATACACATGATGAGAGCATTATACTGCCTCTGTACAAATCCCTAGTTAGACCGCACATGGAGTACTGTGTCCAGTTTTGGGCACCGGTGCTCAGGAAGGATATAATGGAACTAGAGAGAGTACAAAGGAGGGCAACAAAATTAATAAAGGGGATGGGAGAACTACAATACCCAGATAGATTAGCGAAATTAGGATTATTTAGTCTAGAAAAAAGACGACTGAGGGGCGATCTAATAACCATGTATAAGTATATAAGGGGACAATACAAATATCTCGCTGAGGATCTGTTTATACCAAGGAAGGTGACGGGCACAAGGGGGCATTCTTTGCATCTGGAGGAGAGAAGGTTTTTCCACCAACATAGAAGAGGATTCTTTACTGTTAGGGCAGTGAGAATCTGGAATTGCTTGCCTGAGGAGGTGGTGATGGCGAACTCAGTCGAGGGGTTCAAGAGAGGCCTGGATGTCTTCCTGGAGCAGAACAATATTGTATCATACAATTAGGTTCTGTAGAAGGACGTAGATCTGGGTATTTATTATGATGGAATATAGGCTGAACTGGATGGACAAATGTCTTTTTTCGGCCTTACTAACTATGTTACTATGTTACTATGTTACTATGTTACACAGTGACTGCACCAGCAGAATAGTGAGTGCAGCTCTGGAGTATAATACAGGAGGTAACTCAGGATCAGTAATGTAATGTATGTACACAGTGACTGCACCAGCAGAATAGTGAGTGCAGCTCTGGAGTATAATACAGGATGTAACTCAGGATCAGTAATGTAATGTATGTACACAGTGACTGCACCCGCAGAATAGTGAGTGCAGCTCTAGGGTTTAATACAGGATGTAACTCAGGATCAGTAATGTAATGTATGTACACAGTGACTGCACCAGCAGAATAGTGAGTGCAGCTCTGGGGTATAATACAGGATGTAACTCAGGATCAGTAATGTAATGTATGTACACAGTGACTGCACCAGCAGAATAGTGAGTGCAGCTCTGGACTATAAAGCAGGATGTAACTCAGGATCAGTAATGTAATGTATGTACACAGTGACTGCACCAGCAGAATAGTGAGTGCAGCCCTAGGGTTTAATACAGGATGTAACTCAGGATCAGTAATGTAATGTATGTACACAGTGACTGCACCAGCAGAATAGTGAGTGCTGCTCTGGATTATAACAAAGGCAGCCCTGGATGACCAGGTATTGTACAGATACTGCCCATGGTAATATGATAGGGCAGATAAGACTATATTTTAACACTCATTATCACGAGTAATCTTTCTGGAATTACGTTTTGTATGATTTTCCCAGTTTCCTCAGCACCTGACATCACATTGTTACAGCCCTGTGAATGACACATTCTGGAATAGTAACTCATACACCCGTGCAGAGTAGGATATATTGCATGGACCCTGTGTGGACTGTTTTACAAGAAAGATTTATTTGCACATTTTCTGCTCGGCAGTCCAGAAAACTGACATCTCAACATCTCCAGCAATCTTGACGCGTTTCACATCCACAACCTCATCAATTCTTGCATAAATGAAGAGGAATTCCGGCTGTTTCCCTCCCGCGGAGTTTTTCTGGTATCTTGTATATAGATATTCTGACGTTTGTACATTTAGGCAGTGGGTATTTCTTGTGGTAGATTTGTAAAAGCTACGTCCTGGAAAATGGACCCTGAATAATCCATGCCGGCCACTGACTACTATGTGCTGACACTGTCAGCCCCTCTACGCAACATGTGGCCATACTGTACAAGACCACAAACATCACAGAGATCTTGGTGGTCTCCCACCAGACACATCAGAACTGAACATATTCAGCGAGACATTAAGATGGTACATTATGGGGCACTGCATAGGATACGCTACTTCTCTGTCTACCCCCTGACATCAATCCTGTCCCCAAACTTTTTCTCACATCACAGAAGACTTGACTACTGCAATACCAGACACAACCAGTGAACAGGAGTGGTGCTGTTTAGAATTAACAGGTCAGCCATTCATTTTATTTTTTTAATCCCGGTAACCTGTAGCAGTCAGAGCATGCCGAGGGTTTTAGTTTCACCATCACTGGAGCGCACAGGTATGTCTCCCCCTATTTCTGGGTCAGATAGTGAAGAGACCCTTTTATCTAATTTCCAATAACACCCATTAGAGGGATTATTCAACCCACTAAAATTACACATTGGTAATACAGATATGATTGGGAGGGGTCTGACCAGTGGGACCCTCACTAGGCCTGAAAGTAGAGATTTAGTGACCCCAGCGTCAATGAAACAGTGGTGCATATGCTTCAATGGGGCGGTAGTGAGCATACGTGACGACTCCCCTAGATAGTAACTATAATGGGTGTAGAGGATGCAGGGCTCTGGAGCTGACAGTATTGCTCTTCTCATAGGTCAAAGGACCCATTAAAAACCTGTAATTGGGGGTACTGTTAGAGATTTTGTATTGGCTTCAAGTTATGCCACTAGAAAAAGCTAGAAGTAATGCTAGGGTAACATCCCAGGTAACCGGTTGTTACAGTGATGTTGCCTTCCTTTTGGGGTGGGTGATGTCATACCTGGAGGCAGGGAGGATTCCCTTTAACAGGTAATACACCTACATGCAACACATTCTTAATCCAGGCCAGAAGGGGGAGCTCTGAACAAGGATTCAGGGGAGCTTCCCCAGATATAAATATTCTGGTCTGGAGGAGGAGTTAGATCAGTTAGAGAGAGACAGTGAAGTAAAGAGGAGTGAGAGCAGAGAGTGGGGCCGTGCAGCCACATGTGGTGCTGCATCTCCAGGAACAGAAGAGAACCAGAAGGATTGCATTTCTAGCAAGTGTTGGAGGGGAGAAGCAAAGGAGAACAAAGGAGCTGGAGGGGAACTGTGAACGGGCACCCTCTTAGCTGAAGCGCAGGAACTGGGCCCTGGGAGACCGAGGCTGTGTCGTACTTCACGTTCCACAGCAGAACCGGAAGGACAGTTGATTGTAAGTCGTCTGTCCGCACCCACACCCGAAGGTGCAGCAGTACATAGAGCCCGGGTCGTGATAGAGACCCTGTAAAAAGGTTCGCATTGCCCACCATACGGGGTACTATCCCAGGACAGAAGAGAAAGGACCTTGTAAGGAAGCAACAGGCAGCAAGAAACTTGCCTAAAGGTACAGTCACACTCAGCGACGCTGCAGCGATATAGACAACGAGCCGATCGCTGGAGCGTCGCTGTTTAGGTCGCTGTAGAGACGTCAAACACAGCAACTCCAGAACGATGCAGGAGCGATCCTGTGACGTAGCGGCGACTCACTTATCGTTCACGCTGGTTGTTAGCTCCATGTAAAACATTGCTGGCATCGGTGCTTTTGATGTCAAACATGACGATACACGCCAACCTGACGACCAAATAAAGTTCTGGACTTCTAGCTCCGACCAGCGATGGCACAGCGGGATCCAGATCGCTGCTGCGTGTCAAACACAACAAGATCGTTATCCAGGACGCTGCAACGTCACGGATCGTTGTCATTCTCGTTGTAAAGTTGCTGAGTGTGAAGGTACCTTTAGACTCTATGGGGTCCCCAGCAGTTTAGCAGCCAATCATTTTTCATATTCTATTTTGGCAGAGAAATATTGGAAAACCACTTTAAGTCAAATTCACAAGCAAAATTTCACCTGGATGTAAAAGAGTTTAATATTGAACGTGATAGTAAATTGCCTTTTACGTCGACATAAAAATAACCTAAAAGCTCAAAATATAAAATGAGGAAGAAGAACAAGAAAAACCCCATCGTTGTAATATTTACTTTTTTTTTGTAAAACACAAATGCTTAAATTAGCTGAAAGCACAATAGATACTACACCCCTCCCCAACTTCCTCCCCAACCATTTGCCCCTCCAGTAACACAAGGCTTGTGTTGTGATAAGAGCGGAAAAACAAATGAGGGCCATTCATGAGCAAACAGCGAGGGATCAGTTCTGAGGAAATCTCCCCGCTACAATAACAGATCTGTTTTGTTTCACAGCGATGGTATGAAGCCATTTCATCACTTGTGAACTGTCTCTTAGCAGGATGGAGCGGTAAACATGGGGGCAATGACTGACCGCGGCGAACACAATGGACGATGGCGGAGGTTTGTCTCTCTTCTTTGAAGTCGAGAAGCTTGTAAGAGTACAATATCCGTCATGGGGGAGGGGGGGTGTAGTTTTAGATTGTAAAATAAAAAAAACTTAACCATAAAGTTATGGAAGTAACAGTAGAACTTTTAAACCACACTGATCTCTGGGGGTGAATAGAAATATTCCCATTTACATCTAGAAAATCCTTTGTCCAAACCAAGACCTGTTCACTGATAATATACTTTGTTTTGTCATTTTTAAAAAAAATAAACAAATAAATAACTTTGCTTGCTGACAATGAATGGAAATATTCATATTTATATCCAAAGACTGAAACCTGGTGCAATTTACATACTTTGGGCCTTGTTTTCGTAAGAACATCTTTTTAGATGCTGGTGTTAATGCCAAATGCAGGAGCAAAATTTAGCAAATTTATTAGTAGCGCACCTCTTGGATTTCTTGATTAGTACACAAAACTGCAAATTTTTTAGCAAGAATGCAACTTTTTTTTTTTTTTTTTAGACGTCATTAATGTCCCTTTTGAATCTCGATCCCTTTCCATTTCTGAGAGGCCTGCTTCTTGTCCATCAATGGTAATGTTATCTACATCCAGAACCTGAAAACGTAATAGTCTCCGATTAGTGGAAGACTCTTTAGTATAAGAAAAGTTCTAATTTGTAAAAAGTTCTGCACCTGTGTCAGACAGGACACTACCGAGGCAGGTTTTCAGGCTCTGGCTCTAAAGAAGAATGCTTCTACTCAACTGACAAATAGATATATGTATGTAGAGGCATATAAAAGTTGTATAAAGTTCCATAGCCTAATTGTACAATGACCTCCAAAGTTAAAGGGTTCATTAAAGGGGCTAATGCAGCACTACTCAGTCCCGCATAGGGAGGTGGATGGTGACAGCGACATCTCCTCGCGTGTTTGAGCTCAGGTATCAACTGTAATGAAAAGGGCAGATGTGCGATTCCAGCCGCTGGCAAATATGGAACCTTGCAGACGTGTAGATATGAAGTCACCATCCCCACTCACCTCCCAAGGCGGAAGTAAGAGAAATTGGATTGCACCTTAAAGTTTTTTGCCCTAAAAAAAAAAGTTTCAGTCCACTTCCGCATTGGCAGACAAATGGTGCAGACGATGTCGCTTTATACATACCTGGCAGGAAGCGTGAACTATTATACGGTATCCAGCATGATATACGCTGATCGTGCATGAATTGGCAGCAATTGCGACTTCGCCAATGCTCACCTCCCACTGTAGAACTGAGTCCTGAAGGAAAAAAAAAACTTCTTTAAACTTCTTTAAAATGGCAACTCATGTCAACTATGCCCCCCGCTACTAGCCAAAAAGAAAGTCACTTTGGAGGGCACAGAGGTCCCATGCACTCCAAATGGATGTGGATCGTACAGTTTTGCTGAAAAGGAACTTCCAATGGAGGCCATAACATTAGTATGGAAAATTCTCTCTGTTCTAAGCCGACAGCCAGCAGATAATCTGATAGAAATGAGGAACATGTCACATAGGAATGTGTTACATCCGCTGCAATAACCAGAAGGGAAACCACCAAATTATCTGAAAAATTCCAGCCAAAGCTTTGTTTTGTTTTTTTTTGTTTTTTATTTCCCTCTGTGTCATTTTACAAAACACTTACTGTACTTACGACTAGATCTAGATGAAAATATATTCATACTTTTTTTCCGGGAAGAATAAAAGAGGAACAGCTGAATGTAGAGTCTAAGAAAAGATGTTCCAATATTGATATTCTATGACAAAAGAGGCATGTCAGTCCTGTGGCCCCATATACTCAAAGTCTAGGAAGCAGAGATAATGGGGGCTATTTGCAGGGTCTTTAAAACCATTACAAAAACAAAAAAAAAAAAAACAAAAAAAACCAGAGAAACAGCAAAGGCCATAAAAATGGAGATCACCAGGCAGCAAGGATTTATGCAGAAAACACAGCTTTTATTAAGGTGTAACACGAGACAAACAAATTAAAAACATTTAAAAAACATATAAAGAACTATTGCCTAAGGTAAGGCATATGCCTGTAAACACATGAAACAGGGGTCAAAAAATATATAAGTACTCCTCAAGGTCCTATATGAACAGCATAAATACTGGAATATACATAAATAAATATTGACACATAAGAATCATATGAAACATGAATAGGACCGAGGTAAGTGGATGCATACAAAAAGGCAACTTCTTGAAGAGCCCATAATAGGTCTTTTACCCACTGAGAACTAGAAATAAGGAATGCAAGATGGTAGCACTCACAAGAATATATATATATATATATATAAGACCTAAGACTATTTACCCATACTCTATAAACGGTGCAATAACCAAAAGTGCACTAAAGATGGCACCACTTAAATACACAGAGTAAGGCATAAAGTTCCATACAGTGGATAACAGGAATCCCCAGGTAGTGCGGTATAAAATGAACCAAACACCCTAAAAGTCCAAATACAGGAACATACCAGGGCATGCACATGAAGACCTGCTCAAAAAGAGCCAACTGCCTGCTTGTAAAGCAAACACCCCAATCATGCCCCAGAGAGAGACAGACCATATAGGTATAATAACCCAAAGATAGTGACAGGCATACAAAAAGGAGCGAGTACCCTACGCGTGTCGCCACTACGGTGGCTTCATCAGGGGTCCCCTGGTATGTTCCTGTATTTGGACTTTTAGGGTGTTTGGTTCATTTTATACCGCACTACCTGGGGATTCCTGTTATCCACTGTATGGAACTTTATGCCTTACTCTGTGTATTTAAGTGGTGCCATCTTTAGTGCACTTTTGGTTATTGCACCGTTTATAGAGTATGGGTAAATAGTCTTAGGTCTTATATATATATTTTCTTGTGAGTGCTACCATCTTGCATTCCTTATTTCTGGTTCTCAGTGGGTAAAAGACCTATTATGGGCTCTTCAAGAAGTTGCCTTTTTGTATGCATCCACTTACCTCGGTCCTATTCATGTTTCATATGATTCTTATGTGTCAATATTTATTTATGTATATTCCAGTATTTATGCTGTTCATATAGGACCTTGAGGAGTACTTATATATTTTTTGACCCCTGTTTCATGTGTTTACAGGCATATGCCTTACCTTAGGCAATAGTTCTTTATATGTTTTTTAAATGTTTTTAATTTGTTTGTCTCGTGTTACACCTTAATAAAAGCTGTGTTTTCTGCATAAATCCTTGCTGCCTGGTGATCTCCATTTTTATGGCCTTTGCTGTTTCTCTGTTTTTTTTTGTATATGTTCATATTCTAAGGTCAGGGTTGGATCCCAGGGTTTCATTTTTCTGTGGTGCCCCCATATCTTAGTGTCTTTAAAACCATAGCGCAAATTTAGAAATTCACTGTATATTTTGTGCCCTGCCTAAAATAATAATATACGAAAAAGTCAATATTTTAAGCTTTTTTTTTCCGTTCCCTCTATATCAATGGCAACTTAGGAACAACAAATAGATGTAGCAAAAGTGTTTTGTTTTTTCCATGAGTCCAAGGCAGAACAGGCCAAGAGTACAGCTGAACATCCAACAAGGTAGCAGTTAGGTTTGCCACAGAGTCAAAGGCAGAAATGGCCGAAACTCTAGGTCATTTCTGCCTTGGACTCTGCGGTAAACCTAACTGCTACCTTGTTGGGCGTTCAGCTCTTGGCCCTAGAGTATATCTGAATACCCAACGATGTAGGAGAACAAAGTTTGTCAAGTAAATCAAGGAATTTCAGAAAGAAAGAGCAGTCTACACAGTAGTGGTTTGGCAACAATCCCCTGAATAATATGAGCCCTAAGGCCGGGGAGAGGGACCTCACAGAGACAACCAGCTTCCCATATCTCTGCTTCATGGCCTCTTATGGTTGCAATGCAGGTGAAGTGGGATGTTTGTATTAACTTATGCCAATGTGAATTTTTAGCTCTTAAGTGGAGTTAGGCTTTAAAAAGACCAGGAAATACAGAAGGATGTGAGATTTCACTGTGGGAAAATGGAGACGGTCAGGATTAAGAGGACTTTAAAGGAACGTCTTGCGAGGGTCTGGAGATAAGTGTTCCGATATATTTGGCAAGGGTTGAACTGTCTTTTCTCAAAAGCCCCATTAGAACTTGGCCCTAATGGACGACGCCTGGAATGCTACAATAAGGCATTGCAGAATGGTCATTGAGAATTCTTTCCGACACGGAACTCAATGGAACGTTTCCTCTGCTGCCGCAGAATGACGTCACGTGTAAACAGAATAGTCTTTCCATGCCATGTTTCGCTCGACGCTTCTTTAAACAATATAACACGACCATTTATAGGTCGCTGCTTTTCCATTTTAAGTTATTAGAATAACAGATTCTTTTTTTTTTCTTTTTGCTAGATGGTGGGAGATTTCCGCTGTAATGAGCCAAACTCATATCTCCCAAAATAAGCCAAGCTGTGACTAAAGGCTTGGGGACCCAACTACATCCATTTTATGGGCTATATGGCCCAGGAAAGTGATGTCACAAAGGATTAGAGGTAGCCGACGGCCATGGTAGGAAGGCACATTGTCCGACGCTGGACCTAGGAGAGGTAAGCATGTTTGGAGCCCTTAGGCTCCAAAAAACGTAGGAAAAAAAGAAAGTACATCATGTTGTATACAGCCTTTTTTATGGTTTGGTGCAGTCGGGGGGGTGGGGGGGGTAAGTATACCAGCCTGACATAAGTCAAAAAGACAACCATCAGGTGATTGGCACATGTGCTGTATGCATTTACTTGGCACATAGACAAAACTGACATGGAAAATACAGTATGAACACACCTTAATAGTAACAATACTTGGACTTGCACCAAAAGAACATTGGTGACTTAAGGTACCGTCACATTTAGGGACGCTGCAGCGATATAGACAACGATGCCGATCGCTGCAGCGTCGCTGTTTAGGTCGTTATGTGGTCGCTGGAGGGAGAGCTGTCACACAGACAGCTCTCCAGCAACCAACGATGCCGAAGTCCCCGGGTAACCAGGGTAAACATCGGGTTACTAAGCGCAGGGCCGCGCTTAGTAACCCGATGTTTACCCTGGTTACCATTGTAAAAGTTAAAAAAACCAAACAGTATATACTTACATTCCGGTGTCTGTCACATTCCCCGGCGTCAGCTTCCCTGCACTGTGTCAGCGCCGGCCGGCCGTAAAGCAGAGCACAGCGGTGACGTCACCGCTGTGCTCTGCTTTACGGCCGGCTGGCGCTGACACAGTCAGTGCGGGAAGCTGACGCCGGGGGACGTGGCAGACACCGGAATGTGAGTATGTACTGTTTTTTTTTTTTTTAACTTTTACAATGGTAACCAGGGTAAACATCGGGTTACTAAGCGCGGCCCTGCGCTTAGTAACCAGATATTTACCCTGGTTACTAGTGAACACATCGCTGGATCGGCGCCACACACGCCGATCCAGCGATGACAGCGGGTGATCAGCGACCAAAAAAAAAAAAAGGTCCTGATCATTCCCAGCGACCAATGATCTCCTAGCAGGAGCCTGATCGTTGGTCGCTGTCACGCATAACGATTTTGTTAACGATATCGTTGCTACGTCATAAAAAGCAACGATATCGTTAACTATTTCGTTATGTGTGAAGGTACCTTTAGGCTATGCTGCCACTAACAAAACTATTTTAAAAAATGTGCACAGGAACAGCTGGAATGATTTATTAAAACAGTCAGAAAATTTGGCAATTATGACCATAGAAACCAATCAGAGCGCAGCTTTCATGCCTTCAACTGCTCTGGGAAAATGAAAGAACCATGGTGATTGGTTGCTATCGACAACAAGGCTAAATTTTGTGTCAGGCATTGAGGCCAAATGGACAATTACAGTCAAATTATGCAAAACCATTCCTGCAAAGATATTAACATCGACTTTGCTAATTTCAGGAAGGTTTAGCCCCACCGGTAACCTCCGACTCCTAGACCACCCATTCCCACTGTTTTAAAAAAAAACATCTAGCAAGTCACGGCTAATGTGGGATTGCTAGGATTCTGTTCAGACCCAGAAGTAGAGATTTGTCCAGTTTTCCTTCTATTGTCGCATATGGGAAAAAATATTTTGGAAAAAAAAGTGCTGTAAACACGACACCCTCAATGCAGGGTCCCCATTATCCATCTTCCCCATATTCCTGCATGCTGCACGATGGCATAAAGATATATATAGATATACTGCAGCAGTGCTCTAAATTAGGTTATGTGATACCCTACATAAGAGAACATGCAGTGCCGAGAGGGAACACATCTTTACAGGGGGGGGGTCGGACACACTTCCAGGACTGAGGAAAGGTCAGACAATTGCACCAGGGTATCCTTCAGATTAGTAGTTTACAACAGTAGGGTATTAAAGCAGAGATATAGGCCATTGTTTAGAAACACTATAAGCAATGTGGTCAAGGAATGACGTCTGATAAAGCAGCGCTGACAAGGAGGCCGCATTGTAGTGTTCTGAGTAACGTGTGGGGGTCAAACACTTCTCCTGCTCCGTTGGGGCGGGATTGGGGTTAAATGTCACCTGTATTAGGTTGCGGGTTTATAAAACGTGAATGGAAACTTCATCAGGAAAGATTAATGCAATTACACAATTGTTAATGAATGGCCACATCCTGACCGCCACAATCTGTATAAAGCTTATTTTTTGATAAATATAAACCTCTGCAACCCTAATTTACTTGTATGCAAAATATAAAGCTCAGCTTGCTGTCAGTGAATGCAAACATCTCTGTTAAGAGGGTTATCCAGCACCTCTCAATTGATGCAGGTGTCAATTGTCACTACCAGATCTGGGCCATGTATCCTGAGGTAATTGTCACTACCAGATCTGGGCCATGTATCCTGAGGTAATTGTCACTACCAGATCTGGGCCATGTATCCTGAGGTAATAGTCACTACCAGATCTGGGCCATGTATCCTGAGGTAATTAATATCACAAGTGGATGTTACCTGCAGGAAAGAACTAACAATCAATGTATGACAGCAGGCCTCTCACCTCTTGATGTGGAAGTACTGGATAACCCCTTTAAGTGCTTATGCACACAGACGCCATAGAACAGTGCACTTCACTAAGGTCATATGGTTCCTCCAGATACATTACCACATGAACTCCATGCACTCATGTAAAATCAAGGCATAGTCTGTGAAAGAATAAATGCTTCCAGTGGAGACTATGAATATTGAGACACATGGAGGCACAATGAAGGCCTTATCACCTTCATGAAGCTTACATTATGGATTTGTACTAAATGGAGGAAGGCCTAACAACATGGCTGCCTGGTGACAAATTCTTCATACTGGTAATTTTTAACAGGATCCCAACATTTTCACCAACATGATCTTTCCATTTATAGGCTGTCAGAGACATCGAATACATGGAATTGACACACAAAGTAATCGCACTATTTTTTGAGGCGTTCAAGCGGAAGGTTTGAGTGTGTTTTTTCCCCGTCTTAATTGAATTGGACATAGCCTAATTTGTGACGTACTCCATCAGAATCCGCTTCAAAAGCAGCAACATGCACTTTTGTTTCCATTCCCCCCAAAATAGGCCAAAAAAAATTAACGTAGCCTTACATAATTATTAAGCTTTATCCACAGTGGCTTGGTAAAGTGTTCACTCGCTTTGCATTTTTTGTGTTTTGCTACCTCACAACCTGGAATTTCACTGTTTTTTTTTTTTTTTTTAGGGTTTGCGTCAGTTCATGTAACGATCATGCCTACAACTGTGAACACTTGGTTTTCTTTTTATTGTGAAGCAAACAACTAATAGAACAAAATAACTGAAAACTTCAATGTGTATAACTATTCAACCCTTAGGGTAAGTTCACACAGGGCGTTTTTGCTGCTTTTTTTTTCTGCAGCAAAACCTGATCTTCTTGGCAGGAAAAAAAAGCAGGTTTAGGTGCGTTTTTTTGGTGCGTTTTTTTTTTCTCTTTGTCAATGCTAATGTCCTTGGATTTTCAGCAGCAAAAACACAACAAATAATGATACCTGCATTTTTTTCAACATCCATTCAAGTCAATGGGTGAAAAAACGCAGCAAAAACGTTGAAAGAAGTGACCTGCTCTATGTCCAAAAAACGTAGCAAAGCACAAAATACTGATAAAACAAAAAACAATGTGTGTGCATGAGATTTCTGAAATCTCATAGGAATTGCTGGTATTGTAAAAAGCAGCTTTGACTAGGCCACTCCAGAGCATTTACACATTTCCCCTTAAACCACTCGAGTGTCGCTTTAGCAGTATGCTTTGGGTCATTGTCTTGTTGGAAGGTGAACCTCCACCACAATCTCTAACCTTACAAACAGGCTTTGCTCAAGAACATCCCTCTATTTCACACCATCCATCTTCCCCTCGACTCGGACGATTTTCACGGTTCCAGCTGCTGAAAAACATCTCTGCAACATGATGCTACCACCATGTTTCACTGTGGGGATGGTGTTCTTGGGGTGATGAGCGGTGTTGGTTTGGCGCCAGACATAGCGTTTACCTTGGTGACCAAAAATTTCAGTTTTGGTCTCCTCTGACTACAGCACCTTCCTCCATACATTTGGGGAGTCTCCACATGTCTTTTGGCAAACTCAAAAGGAGCCTTACAATTTCTGTAAGTAAAGGGGTTTTTCTGCCAACTCTTCCATAAAGGCCACCTCTATGGAGTGTATGGCTTATTGTGGCCGTATGGACCGATACTCCAGTCTCTGCTTGAGAACTTTGCAGCTCCTTCAGGGTTACTTTCGGTCTGTGTGTTCTGATTATAGCCCTCCTTTGACGGGCTCAGAGTTTTGGTGGACGGACCTCACTTGGCAGGTTTGTTGTGGTACCATGTTCTTTCCATTTGATGATAATGGATTTGATGGTGTTCCAGGGATCATCAGAGATTGGGATATTTTATTTTTAGAACCAATCAACTTTGTCCCTGACCTTTTTTTTCTTCTTTCTATCTTCTTGGTCTTCATCGTGGTGTTTGGAGATCTCCTTGGTCTTCATGGTGATGTTTGGAGATCTCACTGGTCTTCAAGGTGTTTGGAGATCTCCTTGGTCTTTATGGTACGGTTTAGAGATCTCCTTGGTCTTCATGGTGGTGTTTGTTAAGTGGAGCCTCTTGTTAATGATGTTGCAGCCTCTGTATCCTTTCAGAGAAGGTAAAGTGTATATACTGACAGACATTTGACAACTAAATTGCACACAGGGGACGTTCTGTCACTAAGCATGGAATTTATGAAGGGAATTGCTCAAACCAGAAATTTTTAGGGGCTTCATAGCAAAAAGGGTGAATACATATGCACATGACAATTTTTAGCTATTTGATCACATAAATATAACGTATGCCTATATTTTTCTCACTTCACCAACTTAGTGCTGATGCATCACACACAAATCGGATTACAAAAAATATTTAAACAGGTTATAATGTCAAGAGGGGGGTGAGTACTTTCACAAACCACTGTACCTTACATTTAGATAGACACGAGGGACAAAGTACCTCATGTCCCAACAACTACCAATTGTTTTCACATGCAAATGACATGGGCTCACCATAATAAATGTAATATTCAACCACAAATGAAAGAATAAAAAAAAAGCAGAACATGTGCTCTGTGTGACTAAACGTGACTGTACAGCAGGGAAGGCGAGAATGTGAGCGCACCGTTCAGTCGCAGCCATTGTGCTTGTTCTCGGATTTACAGAGCCGGGCTGCTCTTTATTACCATAATCACACATTGCCAGCCGCTGTACTCAGCTCAAGAAGGTGATACTTTCCCAAGCAGAATGCCGACATGTTAATCGTCAGTACACACCACATAGCCGCCCCCCACTGCGCTATGTCAACGGCCCGGCAATTATCTGCAAGTAAACGTAAAGATAATTTACAAAAGTTTAAATTCCCCACTAGAATCAAGAAAGTCATTAAAACATCCCTGTGCTAGAAAACAACAACAACAAAAAAAACACTATTCATGGAGAAATTTGATTTGTGGAACCCCTGGTCCAGCACCAAGTCACATCTAGGAATAAGGGGCTTATGACACCTATAGAAACGCAGAAATGCAGCCCCATCACTGTATAAGATAGGAATACCCCTTATTCCAGAGATATGACAACTGCCTGACCATTCTAGGACAACCCCCATGACTACTACCCCAACTTCTCAACCACCACATTCATCTCTCTACTGAAGTTTATGGACTATAGGGCAACTAGGATTATTATATGGTCGGACTAGCCAAAGGGCATTTTGCTCTTATAACAATTATGACATTTTCATGTCATTTATTAAAAAATACCTTTTAGTTAATCAGAAAATCTGAATAACAAATTAAATGGGTATTCCCATCTCAGCATGTAGTAGGTGTAATATAATAATAAATAATAATAATAATATTAGCAAATACCTCCAATTACAAATGCAGTATAGTTCTTCTGATTCGCTATATCTTTTTCCTCATGTGCAGACATTGCAGGACCTTAGGTATCCATGGTTACGACCACAGTGACAGTGAGATAGCTAGATGCTAGTGGTCGTAACCATGGACACCCAAGGTCCTGCAATGCCTGCACAAAAGAAAAGACGATTCAGAAAAATTTGCTAAAATATTATTAGACCCACTACATAGGGATAGGGTCTTGGAGATGGGAATAACCCTTTTATTTTGCGGTCTTGTCAGTCTGCAGAGGGGCTGGGGGTTGTAACCAAAAACCAGTCTTGCAGAGAAGCAGGTGCCCACTTTACACTGATTTTCTCCATGTTTCTGCTACAGGGTCAGGAGTGAAGAAGTGGAGTTTATTTGGGCATATTCATTTTTCCAGACCTTTTTTTCTCACCGGAGAAAAGGAATGATGGCAGAATTTGAAGTGTACCATTTGTAAATCCGTGCTTGGGTGGTCGGGGGCGGTGGGGTGATGTTCGACCTTTATCACCTTTACTAATGAAGATGTAGGAGATGGGACAGGGGGCACTTGGCGGCAGCGTGGGATAATGTAGGGCGCTCCAGCTCAAGGTGTGGGAGGATGGGTTTGCTCCGTATGATGGGTTACGGTCTATAGCAGGATCCAGGGTGGGCTTTTCTTGCGCCCATTCCCGGATTTAATGCAGCTGCCCTCAATTCCATAGCAGGCAGCGGAGAGGAAAGTAGGGTTCATCATGATTAAATAGAAATCTCGGAGCCGGCATTAAGCGCAGTCATAGATCTTTCTGACACTTATAAATTGCTTTCTGTGCGAGCGTACAGGTAGCCTATATCAATAAGCATATACATTAGAATTTAGCACGCCACATGACTGCAGCTGCTCCCCAGGAACAGATTCTGCCTTTTAAATCAATGCGAGACCTCTGGGCTTCACATCCTCCGCCAGAACCTACAGCCACGAAACAGACAGAGCGATTGTTAGCAGAGGAAGAAGTGGTAAACTTACCAAGGAGACTGGAGCGGGCCTGTCCTCATTGTCCCCGCTGACCTCTTGCGGTCGTATCACTCATGTAGTGAGGTCGGTGCGGTCATTAGAATAAGCCGTGTACACAGTGGCTGCGCTCAGCGCCTCCACTGTGGTGTATAAAAAATAAACTAATCTCAACGATAAAACATCTCGCTGGATAAAAATAGTTATTAAGGGACGATTAACCCCATGCCAGACCGACAAGTTCATCTGTGTGCAACTAGGATGATGCCCTGGGGCATTCAACAAACGCAACAAATGCAAAAATGTAAACCTTCTATTAGAAAGTTCTAGTCTTGAAAGATAGGAGACAAAAAAAGCGCAAATAGGGTCTTATCCCCAGGATTGTTCTTAATCAATTGTGAGAGAACTGCTCACCTGGTGGTACACAGTACAGGCGTGTAGTTGTCAGCTGCTGCAGATCCACAGGTCGGCGTTGCGACCTCTCAGAACCGTTATAATAAATGAAATGTGGATTACATCCGCGCTGCTGCGACAAATAATAGATCCAGATATACTGTTAGGGTGTTCGGGTGGTTTATTCAACGCGTTTCGAAGCTCAAAGGCTTCTTCTTCAGGAAGTTTCCAAACAAAGATATACCAGATACATACGCGGATGTAATCCACATTTCATTTATTATAACGGTTATTAGAAAGTTCTGCAACTTTCTAACAGACTGGGTGTCCGGCTGGGACCCTGTGACTCTGCCACTATTCACACTTGGTAGGTTTTAACATTAAAGAGTGTAGCTACTGTCCCAATTGGGTACACCTTGCCGCGGTGGCCCAGCTTTAGTCTATGTGCACACGATGCAGATTTGCTGCAGATCCGCACTGTGATTTACAGTACAATGTAAATCAATGGGTAAAAAAAAAAAGTTGAGCAGATGGTGCGGAAAAATCAGTGCGGAATTGCCGCGGATTTAAAAGAAATGCAGGTCACTTCTTTTGTGCCGATCTGCAGCGTTTCTGCACCCCTCCATGATTGAAATCCGCAGTGGCACAAACTGCATAAAATCCGCATCAATTCAGTGGCAAATCCGCTCAAAATCCGCATAAAGACCAGCTGCAGATTCTGCCAGGAGATGCGGATTTTGTGCAGAAAATTCTGCACCACATTTCCTACGTGTGCACATAGCCTTATGCTTTTTTTTAAATCAAAAACAGTGTTTACTAAGTACCCCATGCTAATTATTTAATGCACTTGCTTTTTTACTTACCGTATTTATTTTCATTAGGGTATATGCACATATTGTTTTTCTTTGGTTTTGTTTGTTTCCACGGCCAACATGAACATGCTTTTACACCATGCATGTTTTCAAGTCATAAGGTACCTTCACACTGAACAACTTAATAAGGATATCGCTAGCGATCTGTGACGTTGCAGCGTCCTTGATAGCGATATCGTTGTGTTTGACACGCAGCAGCGATCTGGATCCTGCTGTGACATCGTTGGTCGGAGCAGAAAGTCCAGAACTTTATTTCGTCGCTGGATCTCCCGCAGACATCGCTGAATCAGCGTGTGACGCCGATTCAGCGATGTCTTCACTGGTAACCAGGGTAAACATCGGGTTACTAAGTGCAGGGCCGCACTTAGTAACCCAATGTTTACCCTGGTAACCAGTGTAAATGTAAAAAAAAAAAAAAAAACACTACATAATTACATTTAGGTGTCTGTCGCGTCCCCCGGCGTTCTGCTTCCCTGCACTGACTGAGCGCCGGCTGGCCATAAAGCACAGCGGTGACGTCACCGCTCTGCTTTACGGCTGGCACTTACACAGGATGCAGGAGGAGTGCAGGGAAGCAGAACGCCGGGGGACGCGACAGACACCGGAATGTAAGTTTGTAGTGTTTTTTTTTTTTTTACATTTACACTGGTAAACAGGGTAAACATCGGGTTACTAAGCGCGGCCCTGCGCTTAGTAACGCGATGTTTACCCTGGTTACCCGGGGACTTCGCATAGTTGGTCGCTGGAGAGCTGTCTGTGTGACAGCTCTCCAGCGACCACACAGCGACGCTGCAGCGATCGGCATCGTTGTCTAGATCGCTGCAGCGTCGCTAAATGTGACGGTACCTATACTCTGGCTCAATTTTCTGTTTTTCTAATACACTTGTTGTTTTCATTCCCCAAAATTCAAAAGATCCCTGCTTGCTGTCAAAAAATGGACCATGATCATTCTCAGGGGCACGGACTAGAGATCTTTTATAAATTGGTCATGTTTTCATCCCCTTATTATACAAAGCAATGTTTCTGTCCACTGACTTCAAGCAGAGGTGTGAACACTGTCTATTCACTTACAGTGAAGAAAGAAGCAGCCAAATGTTACTAGGACCATTCTGAGGATACACTGATACAGTGGGGGTAATCCTTAATGTCTGATCCATTTACCCCAATGATGGAACTTATTACGTCGACCATGTTGAAATCAGTAGGACAGGTAGCCAAAAAGTTCATTTCATGCTCTACCCCTCCCGTCAGCCAGATCTATAGATGATCTTGTTTTCGGTGACAGAGAGCTTGATATCCCGCTCATCTCCGTCAGGCTCAATATCATTAATATACATCCATAATATAATTTGCTATCAGATCGATCTTCGATATTTTACATCTCAAATACAATGGCGGCGGACGTGCCAGTCAATATCATTAATACACATCCATAATATAATTTGCTATCAGATCGATCTTCGATATTTTACATCTGCAATACAATGGCGGTGAACGCGCCAATGCTGCAGAATATCTGGACTGAACCCAAGCCCCAGGAGTGATGAGAATCCTCGCCCCACGCAGGGGGCAATTAGAACTAATCACTTTACTTCCTCATATTAGGATCAGCGCGTAAGAATGCTGCTCCGGGATGTGACACAAAGCTGCCGCCTAGTTACAATTATTGGGCTGTGTATAGGTGGTGTAAGATACAAATGTAGCCACACGCAAGGTCTAGTAAACCTGCGTCACACCCCGAGCAACACAAACAACCAACGCCATGTGCCACAACACAGCGACAAACAAAGGGCGAAAGATGCAGACTGACACAAACAGCAAGAAACTAAGGACAACTAATGACGGCCGCCTCCTCGAGAGACGTTCCGCCTTGTAAATAAAGATGAGGGAATTGCATGGTGAGCGTTTTTCTATTATACTTTTGTATTATTCACATTGATCCCTAAACGAGCCAATGCAAATCAATACCGTGCAGTCAAGGAATACAGAAAAAGTACACAGGAGACTATCCAAAAATGCAGAGATGAATGGCGGGAGCCGGCTAGCGATGGTGCCCTGTACCAGTGTACATAGCGCCAACGTGGGGTTGATGGGGCGATTGTGGCAACATTGCTACTTAGAGAAAAATAAAGTGGAATCTCGCACTGGAGGACCCAGCATGGGTATATATTAGAATTTTTTTAAATTAAAACACGGCCACATAACTGCAACTAATCAGGGGGGTTCGAACTGTAGATGATCAGTGAGGACCCCTCCAATAAAAAAAGAATTTTCCAAACCAATCAAGTCATTGGTGGCCACAGCGATGTTTTGACCACAAACTTAGTATTTGAAATCCCCCCTTAAGTGTACAGATTCAGTTTCCAAAATCATATATGATGATATATAAATACGGGATATTTATTGCTGTAGTCTAGAAGGGAAAGTGTGGGTTGTTGCTCTGCGGCATTCCTGTGTTTCCTCCGCACTGTGACAAACAGGACAGAATTGCATGATAACACTGAAGTACAGCAATGGCCTCTGGCGTGGAGAGCAGGACACGTATCTGTTACATTCCTGAGCTCCTACAGCGGGGCGGCAGCAGTGATGGGTCCTATCAAGCTCATCAACGCTAATTAAATAACCTATTTGCATAATATAATTAATAAGCTGCCCCCCCTCCCTCCCCAATATCCTGTCTCAATCCTAGGACTGAGGTTTCAGCGCCTCTTCCCCAATTCAGGAATTGTGAATGTGCTCTCGGGGAAGGAGAAACGGTGTAGCGGCTATTTCAATTGCCACCATAATTTCAAAATACAAAAATAGTCCAAAAGGTCACCATGACCCAGATACAGAGACTCCGCAGCAGTCATTCATGGATTCCAACACGCAGCCAACATAGGTTTTCTAGATATAAGTTAAAGGGCCAGTAGCCGGTCCTGGCTCACACTAGCTAGAGGGGCCCAATTACGAGGAGCAATAAAGCACAATCTATACAAGTAGGCGCGACGGATGTTGGGTGCAGTGACCATCACTTTGTAGAGTTGAGCAGAAAGATTTGCAGGACCTGGGTCATGGGCACATCGGTGGAACTGGGTCATGGGTGGACCTGGGTCATGGGCACACCGGTGGAATTGGGTCATGGGCGCATCGGTGGACCTGGGTCCTGGGCACAAGGGTGGACCTGGGTCCTGGGCACACGGGTGGACCTGGGTCATGGGCACACGGGTGGACCTGGGTCATGGGCACACGGGTGGACCTGGGTCATGGGCACACGGGTGGACCTGGGTCATGGGCACACGGGTGGACCACGGCCATGCAAACCTCTTCTGACCTCCCAGCACCACTGGCCCCTTTTTTGGCCACACGACAGATGTTACTGCTACAGTCACCGCTTTAGGAGACCACCAGGCTTTAGGTATATTAACGTGGCGGATACGCTGTCAAATTTTTGTACAGATTCCCAAGCAGATAATTACAGTAACAGCCAATTGGATTTGATTTTACCAAATCTGCAACTAAAATTGATCAGATTTTTTAAAAAAAAGGTATTTACCACCTGGATATATCTATATAATTGTCTAAAGGGTACTTCCGTCTGTCCGTCTTTCTGTCTGTCGGCAACTTCCGTCACGGAAATCCCGCATTGTTGATTGGTCTCGCCAACTGCCTGTCATGGCTTCTGCGACCAATCAGCGACGGGCACAGTCCGATTAGTCCCTCCCTACTTCCCTGCAGTCAGTGCCCGGCGCCCGCATACTCCCCTCCACTCACCGCTCACACAGGGTTAATGCCGGCGGTAACGGGCCGCGGGTACCGCACTCCGTTAACGCTGCTATTAACCCTGTGTGTCCTCAAATTTTTACTATTGATGCTGCCTATGCAGTATCAATAGTAAAAAAGATCTAATGTTAAAAATAATAAAAAAAAAACAAAAAACCTGCTATTCTCACCTTCCGTAGTCCGACGATGCGCTCGCGGCTGCCGCCAGCTTCCGTTCCCAGAGATGCTTTGCGAAATTACCCAGAAGATTTAGCGGTCTCGTGAGACCACTAAGTCATCTGGGTAATTTCGCAATGCATCCTGGGAACGGAAGATGGTGGCAGCCGCGCGCATCGGCACAGCTTCGCTGGATCCCGGTGGGTGAGTATAAAGCTATTATTTATTTTAATTATCTTTTTTTAACACGGATATGTGCCCACACTGCTAAATACTACGTGGGCTGCGTTATATACAGCGTGGCTGCTATAAACTACGTGGCCAGTGTGATATACTACGTGGGCAGTGTTATGTACCTCATGGGCTGCGTTATATACTACGTGGCCAGTGTTATATACTATGTGGGCAGTGTTATATACCGCGTGGGCTGCGTTATATTCTGTGTGGCTGCTATATACTACGTGGCCTGTGTTAGATACTGTGTGGGCTGTGTTATGTACTGCGTGGCCTATGCTATATATTACGTGGCCACTGTTATATACTGCATGGCCTGTGTTATATACTACGTCACCTGTGTTATATACTGCGTGGCTGCTATATACTGCGTGGGCTGTGTTATATACTATTTGGGCTGTATTATATACTGCGTGGCCACTGTTATATATTGCGTGGCCTGTATTAACGCATCGGGTATTCTACAATATGTATGTATATAGCAGCCACATAGTATATAGCACAGGCCACGTAGTATTTGTCTGCTATATACTACATGGCTTCTATATACTACGTGGCCTGTGCTATATACTAGGTGGCTGCTATATACATACATAGATATTCTAGAATACCCGATGCATTAGAATCGGGCCCCCATCTAGTACAGTAATAAATGTTATATTGGTGTGGATCCATCTTTCTGGAGACCAATCGATCACCAGTACGCAGTCTCTTGTGCGTCATCCTTCTCCCTTTCAATAATTAGGCTATCTTCGCCAATGCCATGGACATTGAATAGAGAGGTAGAACACAGACGCAACCAGCGCTCCACGCGCAACCACGTTTCCAGCTATGAGAGATGTAGATCCACGGTTTTGGTGATCAGTGCGGGTCCCAAAGCTCAATCTAGATCATTTATACAGACTGAAATACAGCGAATTTGGCCACAACACAATTCATAGGATCAAAGATTCCTCTGTGCAGCTGCTACATAAATGGGGTCATAAAGTGAATTGCAAAGTACTGCAACAAGTAAATTGCAAAGAATCCAATTACTTATGACTTATTGCAACTTGCAGGTTGCCTTTATTCATCTGCATAATGCTGCAATTTAGCCACGGACTTCTATGAGGACAAAGTCGCCGTGCAGTCCCATCCTAAATCTGCATCATGTCAGTGTATGGAGTTGACCCTTTGCAAATCCGCATCAAAATTTGCAACTTCTATTACATGAGGATCAGCAGCAAAATTCACATGTCTGAACAATCTAATCAAGCCTGTAAAGAGCGGACAGTCATCTGTGGAAGTTTGGACAGTTGGGCTTTGGTCACAAAACTCAAAAATTGAAAAATACGTTCGGCAATAGTTGATCATGTGAAAGACCCAGTGTAATAAGAACTGTGGTAATGTTGGCAAGCAAAAACAAAAAACAAAAAAAAGGACTGGCGTAGAGGTACGGTAAGCGCACAGGCGCCCCAGCAGCTGGAACAATACGAGGTTTCAAATTAAAAAGAATGCTGTAGTTGTATAGAAGCATGCAGCTCCATACTTAGTCACCGATGGGTGGGTAGGCGGGTAACTTCACCCTCCCCCGGACCCTCCTCCTACCGCGCTGTCAGCAGTGTCATGTTGCAGAGTCCTTGAGCCTCAGTCAATGTGAACGCTGCTATCTTAGAGGACTGATCACTCCTTGGACTATACAAGCACCGACCCGGACTTCTAAGTGTCAGCAGGGAAGGCGGCGAGCCTGGAAAAAAATATTAGGGCAACACCGTCACCATTTGACCGGATCATACCCTGCCGACACTGCCATCATGTCATCGGTACAAGTCATCTATCACCAGAAAATCCACAATTACCTCCTGAATTCTGTATTCCCCAAAGATGATCTTCCAGCTGGTGAGTAACATTGTGCTACATTGGATCAGTGGCTTTGGAGATGATATGTTGCTCCTGCAAAACAAGTAAAATGGAGTGTATTATTATTTTTTGCAATATAATATGGATGTGTAGAACCGGGCGGATGGAGTACATGATCGACTATAAACAGTAATGCACGAGTATGATTCATAACATAAGGGGGGTAATTGGAGAAAATGGATTATGACAGCTTAATATTCAATATTATAGGGGAATATCATGTGATCTGTCACAGTGGTGGTACATCTATGAGAGGGGGGTGTTAGGTAACCACCGGGGAAGCCTATCTGTGCGAAGGGAACCACGCCATCTGTGCGGCATGTTAGAAGCCGCCGGATTCTAGAATGGCTACAGGGCTAGAACGAAGCATTGCATGGCAGATATAAACACACCGATGACACGGAGGGGGACGCTGGGGGTCCCTGCAACATTAAAGCAGGCAGATAAGATGGATGACGTGTCGTGCTCGCAGCTGGTGCTATCCCAATACTCATCTACTGAGCTCAGGAGCTGCAGGATGGGATGGCGGTACTATAGAAAATACCATGACCATATAATCCTATTATTGACCACTGAAGGTCACCGACCTCTAACCTTTTATAACATAAGGGTTGAAGGCTGTGGAAGTCTATTAATAACACCCTACGTATTAACCCATTATTAGGAATTTGTTATGACCGCTTAGATTTTTTTTTTTTGCCCACGGCTCTGTGGTCTATTTCCAATAAACATGGCAGATGAGTGAACCTGCACGGTCCCCGCTGGGGTTCGCTATTTACTCTTTGAAGATGCAAGATTACATAAGAGTATTAGGGAGGTGGAATCCCAATGTAAACAACCCCCCCTATCGGGATACAAAACGCTCCCCTGCCGGGAAGGGGATATTTGGCGATGCAGTTGGCATTTGGTTGTGTTATTGGTCTTATAAAAAAAGGACAAAATAAAAAATAAATAAATATGGCTTCTCGAGAGCATTATACTGGCAGGAAATTACAGCTGCGTTTATGGGCAGAGTCTGTTAGGAAGGTGCAAAGGGGAAAATAGGTGAAAAATGTCAGCGGGATTTGAAGTGCGCAGAAGGGTTTGGGCGGCATTACAGGGCAGCGGGGAGGGTAACAGCATTGCACTGACAGATCTGGCAAGGAAAATGTCAACAGTGCGCTCAGTGACGCCCCCTAGTGACTCCCCGTAAAATCACACCGGGCTAGAATAAGAATGCTTCTAATGTGGACACATTGCACCCAGGCATGATAATTAGCACATGTACCTTTTAAATTGGTCTCTTCTATACTTGGGTGTTCACCGAAAGAGTTTCGATGATGTCGGAGTGGTGAATTCTTTCTAAAATTAGAGAAGGTAGAGGAAATCCTCCATGTGACCTATGTAGGAGGAAACAGATATCACATCAAACATTGGAGATTATATATTATAATCGCTGGAGAACAAAAAAAATTACAAAAAAAAAATTTACCTTTCATTTATTTGGTAACTTCAGCCCCTCATTGGAATGATAGTCAGTGACAAATGGAAGAGCAGTAAATCAGTCACTAATAGCCCCCAACCCCCTGGGAAACATCATCCCCCATTCTCAGGGGGTAGCTCATCTGCGCCCCCCATAGATGTGCATCATCCCCCATTCTCAGGGGGGGTAGCTCATCTGCGCCCCCAATAGATGTGCATCATCCCCCATTCTCAGGGGGTAACTCATCTGCGCCCCCCCATAGATGTGCATCATCCCCCATTCTCAGGGGGTAGCTCATCTGCGCCCCCCATAGATGTGCATCATCCCCCATTCTCAGGGGGGTAGCTCATCTGCGCCCCCCATAGATGTGCATCATCCCCCATTCTCAGGGGGCAGCTCATCTGCGCCCCTCATGGATGTGCATCATCCCCCATTCTCAGGGGGTAGCTAATCTGCGCCCCCCATAGATGTGCATCATCCCCCATTCTCAGGGGGTAGCTCATCTGCGCCCCCCATAGATGTGCATCATCCCCCATTCTCAGGGGGTAGCTCATCTGCGCCCCCCATAGATGTGCATCATCCCCCATTCTCAGGGGGTAGCTCATCTGCGCCCCCCATAGATGTGCATCATCCCCCATTCTCGGGGTAGCTCATCTGCGCCCCCCCCATAGATGTGCATCATCCCCCATTCTCAGGGGGTAGCTCATCTGCGCCCCCATAGATATGCATCATCCCCCATTCTCAGGGGGTAGCTCATCTGCGCCCCCCATAGATGTGCATCATCCCCCATTCTCAGGGGGGTAGCTCATCTGCGCCCCCCATAGATGTGCATCATCCCCCATTCTCAGGGGGTAGCTCATCTGCGCCCCCCATAGATGTGCATCATCCACCATTCTCAGGGGGTAGCTCATCTGCGCCCCCCATAGATGTGCATCATCCCCCATTCTCAGGGGGTAGCTCATCTGCGCCCCCCATAGATATGCATCATCCACCATTCTCAGGGGGTAGCTCATCTGCGCCCCCCATAGATGTGCATCATCCCCCATTCTCAGGGGGTAGCTCATCTGCGCCCCCCATAGATGTGCATCATCCCCCATTCTCAGGGGGTAGCTCATCTGCGCCCCCATAGATATGCATCATCCACCATTCTCAGGGGGTAGCTCATCTGCGCCCCCATAGATGTGCATCATCCACCATTCTCAGGGGGTAGCTCATCTGCGCCCCCCATAGATGTGCATCATCCACCATTCTCAGGGGGTAGCTCAACTGCGCCCCCCATAGATGTGCATCATCCCCCATTCTCAGGGGGTAGCTCATCTGCGCCCCCCATAGATGTGCATCATCCTCCATTCTCAGGGGCCAGCTAATCTGCGCCCCCCATAGATGTGCATCATCCTCCATTCTCAGGGGGTAGCTCATCTGCGCCCCCCATAGATGTGCATCATCCCCCATTCTCAGGGGCCAGCTAATCTGCGCCCCCCATAGATGTGCATCATCCCCCATTCTCAGGGGGTAGCTCATCTGCGCCCCCCATGGATGTGCATCATCCCCCATTCTCAGGGGCCAGCTAATCTGCGCCCCCCATAGATGTGCATCATCCTCCATTCTCAGGGGGTAGCTCATCTGCGCCCCCCCATAGATGTGCATCATCCCCCATTCTCAGGGGCCAGCTAATCTGCGCCCCCCATAGATGTGCATCATCCTCCATTCTCAGGGGGTAGCTCATCTGCGCCCCCCATAGATGTGCATCATCCCCCATTCTCAGGGGCCAGCTAATCTGCGCCCCCCATAGATGTGCATCATCCCCCATTCTCAGGGGGTAGCTCATCTGGGCCCCCCATAGATGTGGTCGTCCTATGTCATGCAGCAGTGACAACCTACAACTCTCAGCATTTCGGCTGGATATCTAAAGTGCATTCACTTGCAGAGGTAATTTAGCTAATTGTTAATGCTGGGAGTTGTAGTTATACAGCAGATGGCTGGTAATGCTTGTTTATTGTGCTTGTATTAAACCTGGGAAACCACAACTCCCAACATTTGACGATCAGGAAGGATATTCTGCATATATGAAAAAAAACCTACAGTAAATAACATTGTTTTATCAGGGATGCTGAGAGCTGTAGTACTCCACAATCCAGAGACATTGTGCATGCAAGAGACCTTGGAAACTACAACTCCCAGCAGTTGATTATCAGTATAATCTGCAAATAAATATGTTATATATATTAATAGCTATCGGTGATGCTGGTAGTTGTAGTACTCCAAGGAGATGACAATTTGCACGTTTTGCCCATGGGGCATGTTAAGGACCACCCAGCCTTGCACTCTGCAGACCACCACCTCATGTAACAGATAAACCTGGAGATAGACAATTACCATTCTCACTATTTAGCTTTCTGGAAGTTGTACAGGTCTTTTTGTTATGCAGCTGCTGGGAGTTGTAGTTCCCAGCATACAAGGTTTGCACCTCTGCAGGTCTTGTGCTTTGTGCATGCTGGAGACCACCCAGCCATGCACCCCCTCTGAGGGTAATGGTGGGGGGAGAGGAGGAGGTGGTCGACCTCATATGCTCTCAGATTTGGCGCCATAACCGAGCACCCTCTCATCCTATAGGAATGCGGGGAGGGAGAGACAAAGCTGCCCCGCCGCGCTCTCATTCAGCCATTGTTTAGTAAAGTAAGATACACTCCCCTTGCATAATATTAGTCGATCATTGTTCCTCAATCACCGCGCTGGAAAATTCCGCCTTTCCCCCCATGTGGCTGCATTCATTGTTTGAGAGACGAACCAGGCGGCTCCGGCTTAGCAGGAGTGGGCGGGGTCTAAAATAGTCATATCAAAAGCCACGCCCCTCCTTTCGGTTGTATTCAAAAGACTTTGTTCTTTCTGCATTCTGATTGGCTGCCCTGCCTTCTCAAACGCGGGAATAAGACTCCCGGGATGCGCCCTTATTGGTCAGTGCCTCGCCTTCCCAGGACTAATTCTACACGCTGATTGGTCAGCGCCGTTACCCTCCCTGGAGCGGTGATTGGCCAGTTCTTACACCCTGGGAATAATATACAATATTGTAAGCGCACAGGCCACACGTGGAGCTCGTTGTTCTACCGGCCGGCGGCAGCGTGGAGACGAGTGCGGGCACAAATCCTCCTCCTCATCATCATCATCATGCTGGTGGCTGCACCCGGACCCTTCATGGAGCATCGCCACATGGCGCCCCTGAAGCGCTATTACAGGAAGCCCAGCACTGCCGGCAATGTCAGCAATGCTGCGACCCCTGATGACCAGGGCAGCCTGGCACAAGGTGAGGGGATTGGGAGGGCTTGGGGGTGTCGTGCCTGTACAGTGAATCACGTGCAGTCCTATGTAATAATAGTGGTAGGCTTAAGTAAAAAAAAAAAAATCTGAGATATTTATTTGCCTTTTTTGTATTTGCCTCCCATAAGAATAGATGTACGGGATGTATCTGTACATATAATAATTAATAATAATAATGTATCTAATGTTTAGGCTGTTGTGTATCATTGGAGAGTTCAGCATCTTGTTACATTGTATCTTGCTGCATTGCCCCCACATGGGTTATTATTAGGGCTCCTGGGACTGGATTGGGCTGCGATCATTGATCTGGGGGGGCTGGCCATCTTCTTGGTACCTGCAGCAGAGGCTGCAGCTATCGATCTGCCCGGGGTGGGGGCGCTCTGCAGAGGAGCTGGTGCTGCATGGAACATGTGGGTGTGGGGTGGTCTCCTCCTGAGGGAGGGGTTTCTCCGGGATGCCCGCAGAGCTGTGCTCCTGGAGGGGGGAGGGGGGCTGCCTTATCTGCAGGGAGTCTCCCAGATCCTGCTGCTGGGATGAGGTGGACACACAGGACACTTCTCCTCCCTCCCACCTGCTGTGCACATTTACATCTCTGTGATAGAAGCTCCTAGCAGATAAGAGATGATGGGGGTCTGCACACCTCCCACCCTGATGCATTACAGTCCTCTTCTAGATTTCCAGGTTTCTTCTGACTCGTATGTGTCCTGTGCTATAAAGAATCAACTAATGTAACTTCTACTTCTCTCCACAGTAAAAGAACCATTTGAGAACTGCTACCAGGTGGGCCCTGTGATCGGCACCGGCGGCTTTGGCACAGTCTATTCTGGAGTCAGATTGGAGGATAAGCTGCCTGTAAGTTTCATTCTTGCAGATGTTGTTGTTCTTTAATTTGTGTAAATTTAAGTTCTAAAACCTCATAAATGTCCATGTCCTAGAATGCCCCCATGACTGAGCTGGTAGTGACGGCCATGCAAATAATCTAGTGACTGTAGGGTTAGGGAGTTTTCTGGACATAATTGGGCTGATAACAGAGAACAAGTCATGGACTTTAGATGTACTGGCCTTCTTATGAATAGCTCGGATACATAGTTAATGGCTGCGTTTGTGCTTCACAGGTTGCAATCAAACATGTGTCAAGGGACAGGATTGGAGAAATGAAGCACATGGTAAGTTCAGCGTGTGATACACGGCCACATCATGGATTGGTTGTAGCGTATCACGCAGACTTGTGTATTCACGGTCACCTTCATGTTTCAGAATGGGACCCTGGTGCCTTTGGAGATCTACCTTCTAAAGAAAGTATCCACCGGCTGCCGGGGAGTGATCCGTCTCCTGGACTGGTACGAGAGGCCGGATGGCTTTATAATAATCATGGAGAGGCCGGAACCCGTGCAGGATCTGTTTGACTTCATCACAGAGCGAGGGGCCCTCGGAGAAGAACTCGCGGCCAACTTCTTCCGTCAGGTGGTGGAAGCCGTGCGGCACTGCCATGCCTGCGACGTGGTGCACCGAGATATCAAAGACGAGAACATACTTGTAGATCTCAGGACTGCCGAACTGAAGCTGATCGATTTCGGCTCCGGAGCCCTACTGCGGGACAATGTTTACACTGACTTTGACGGTAAGTTTCACTTATGATTGTATATCTCTCTATATCTATCTCTATATATATATATATCTATATCTATAATCTCTATCTCTCTCTATATCTATCCGAAGCTCCTGTAAACATTCAAGGGTTTGCACTATCCGAAGCTCCTGTAAACATTCAAGGGTTTGCATTTTAAGTAATTTTGTTCCCCTTTGTGTCTCCTATAGGTACACGCGTCTATAGTCCACCAGAATGGATCCGGTTCCACAGGTACCACGGACGATCTGCCACCGTCTGGTCTCTTGGCATCTTGCTGTACGATATGGTCTGTGGTGACATCCCCTTTGAACACGATGATGAAATTCTCAAAGGAAAGATCCAGTATAGATGCAGAGTGTCTAGAGGTGAGAAGAGAATCATTACTAGTATAATAATATAAAAAATATAGATATAAAGTACAGGGTGGGCCATTTATAAAGTTGCATCCAAAATGGACCACTTCAAAATGGCCACCATGGTCACCACCCATCTTGAAAAGTTTCCCCCCCCTCCCATATACTAATGTGCCACAAACAGGAAGTTGATCTCGCCAACCATTCCCATTTTATGTAGGTGTATCCATATACATGGCCCACCCAGGTGTAGCCATATAGATGGCCCACCCTGTAAATAAATTTTTTTTAAATGCCATATTCACGTGTTTTGTGTTCTTTGCAGAATGCCAGCATCTGATTGAATTGTGTTTATCCAAGAGGCCCTCAGACAGACCGACCCTTGAGCAGATTCTGTCCCACCCCTGGATGTCTCAGGAGAATCTTCTAGACCAAAAGGACAATAAAGTGTCCAGGAAAGTGGAACAAGAGTCAACCAGCACAAGTCAGGAGAGCCTCTAATCTCACATAGAGACGCTCAGCGAGCGAGACGGGAAGGATCTGCCGCAGTCCCGGTTGTGAATGGGCTGGCGTGGGCTTGTTCGTCCAGCCTTACAAGCTTGGATTCCCGGTGGGATGGAAGGAGCTGTCCCACCAGAGTGTGACATACCTCGTTGGGGGTCTTGAGAAGGGACTTTAATTTTTTTTTTTTTTTAATTTTATTTTTGTACCTAGACAAAAAATTGTGGTGACCTCAGACTGTGGACTTATTCCAGAGACCTCTCACTTTCTCTATAGACTTGACGGGAAAGATGTGAAACAGTGGAGTGGGGGAAGTAGCCCCCAGATCGCCATGTGCGGGGGTATCACGAGCAGGAACATACTGCATCTTCCCTAGTTATCCTTTGTACCGGGGGTGGAGTAGCTGCAGTCTACACTTGACATCTTCTTAAATGTGTACATTTTGAGTGTGCAACCAACTGGAACCAGTAATCCTGAGCTGACAATAACTTTAACACATGGACCAAGCAATGGTTGATATGGTCGGGCTTCAACAGTCGAGTACGAGCGAGGTCATGGGTTTAAGAGGAAATAGGGTTAGGCTGCAGAGCGGAGTGAAATCCAACATCGTATAGGGAGTGAATGCCACGGCGGCTGCATGTAAGCCAAGCACCCTGCAGAACTTCCTTTTTTTTTTTTTTTTATTAATTTTAACTATTTGAGGGGCCAAGACCTGTCTCAATAAATGTTAGATTAAATGCCATGTCCTATAGTTGTGTTTATTTTTAATTAAATTTTTTAAAGAGCAAATCACTTTTTTTTTTTTTTTTTCTTTGGCTCTAAAAGGGAAACGGCACTAGGACGAGGGGGTTAATTTTAGGCTTCTGGTCTGTTATACTGGCATTATCTTGGGACTCTTCATTGACTGGACTATGAGGCCCGTATCTGGTCAGAGATGGTATAATTGCATTTTTTTCTTCTTGTTCTGATCTAGTTTCATTCATAACTCCATCTTGGTCCAGAACCTTGTACTGTTTAGACATTTTAACCTGAATGGATGTGCTCGAATCGGTCTCCTTTTTAGGGTCACGTGTTTGTTAACCACATCAGCCCCTCTTTATATGGCGTAGTTCATGTATGATGCTCCATATAGGTAGTAGCCAGTAAGGTATGTAAGTATTGCATTGTATTTCCTCTTTGTATCACTCTTTGCACCCATGGGCCGAACCCGCAAGGTGATAGTCAGAGGAATCTGTATGCTGCTGCTTTATAAACTTCTGTCTATTGTCTTGCCACTAGGCACACACGAGTTTACAGTTGTCGGACCTCCAAAAAAAAAAAGAAAAATTGTGACTTGCTCTATAAGGAGCTTGCTACAATCGCAGACTTGCATACCTAATGATGTTGGGGGCATATTTTTATTTAATTCTTTTTTTTTTTTTTTTTTAATTCTGGATCTGATTATCCCGTGGATTGATTTGTGTCTTAAATCCTTACACCAAGTCTAATCATTCCCACACTGAACAAATGATGAAACGAGGCCTTACGGCAGCATTTGCATCTGGAGGTTTATATTGGGTACGTACAGTACCCCACACAGTGTTCACTGGTCATGTCCTAATTTATTTTATTTAATCTATGTAACTCTGGCCTCATTGGACTTTTTTTTTTTTTTTCTGTTGAGGTCACTATTATTTATAAAGATTTCTCGTTTCCTTTTGGAATATGAACTATTTATACAAAATTTTTGTTTTTATTTTTTTGTTACATTTCTTGATTTCAGAAGTTTTGTCAGTTTTATTTAAGTGTTTAATTGTAACTATTTTCATTTAATAAAACCTTTTGTTAAAAAAAAAAAAAAAAAAAAGTGAATTATGGAGTTTGTTTTTTCTCATACTTTGGGAGTAGGGAAACTGCAAGAGCAGAGTGACCGTGTGTGTTCGGCCACATAATCACTGCTGAGGAGGATAAGTTCGCTCTTACCCCAGTAAGGTAGAAGAGACGGACCCAAGATCTTCTGTCGGCCTCAGCTGAAGACCATGAATTACCAGCCCCTACTCTCATGGGTGCAAACATGTTTTACAGTCACCCGTTCATCAAAATAGGTACACTATATAGATAAAAGTAAGTGCCCCCCTCCACATTCACCACTGGGGCGTCTCTGACCTCCCATTCTATGATCACAAACATTAATATTGGATCGGACCCTCCTATAACAGCTCCCACTCCTAATGGTAAGGGTTTCTACAAGATTTTGGAGGCATCTATGCGAATTATTACCCTTCGTTAAAAAAAGTATTTGTGTCAAACCTTGATGTTGGGCAGAGGCCAAGCTCACAATCTCCATTATGGGTGTTTGATGGGGCCAAGATCCAAGCTCTGTGTGACCGGTAATGTTCTTCCTCAACGTCCCCACCATGCTTCTATGGACCTTGTACACTGGGCATGGGGAACAGATAAGGGTCTTCCCCAAACTGTTTCCACAAAGCTGAACCTACAATTGACCTCAATGTCTTGTGCTGAGGAATTAAGATTTCCCTTCCCTGGAACGAAGGGCCCAAGGCCGACCCCTGATAACATGCACATAGCACAGTACAGCGGGCACAATGCAGTCGGGGTGATGTCCTCCTGGAATCCCAGGCTCCTTCACCAGACAGAAGTCTGATCCATCACTGCAAAGAACATGATTCCTCCATAGTCCACTTCATCCAACGCTCTACATTGTGCTTGGTGATGTACGGCTGGCTGCAGTGTTTATGCTAATGAGGAGGTCCGGACTCTGCAGTTATGGGGTCAGCAGAGCATTGGTGACCTTTCTGCCCCCTGCTCCTCAGCACTCAGCCCCCTGCTCTGTAACGTTATGGGGTCTCCACTCAATGGCTGAGTTGCTGTGGTTCCTTCCACTTCTCAATAATATAATTCACAGGCAATGGGGAAGAGTTAGTAGGAGAAATGTAATGAATGGTCTTGTTACCCCAGTGGCTTCTATTACAGGACCGTGCTTGTATCGGTGAGCTCTGCACTGCCGGCTATTTATTCACATATTGGCAAAGGAAGACAACGTGGTGGGGGCCAGGTGTCATACCTCTGTGTGCGATTGGGCCAGATGTCATACATCGGTGTACGATGGGGCCGGATGTCATACACCGGTGTACGATGGGGCCGGATTTCATACACCGGTATAAGTCTAACCTCTATTGTTGGTAAAATATTTGAAGGGTTTCTGAGGGATGTTATTCTGGATTATCTCAATGAGAATAACTGTTTAACTCCATATCAGCATGGGTTTATGAGAAATCGCTGCTGTCAAACCAATCTAATCAGTTTTTATGAAGAGGTAAGCTATAGGCTGGACCACGGTGAGTCATTGGACGTGGTATATCTCGATTTTTTCCAAAGCGTTTGATACCGTGCCGCACAAGAGGTTGGTACACAAAATGAGAATGCTTGGTCTGGGGGAAAATGTGTGTAAATGGGTTAGTAACTGGCTTAGTGATAGAAAGCAGAGGGTGGTTATAAATGGTATAGTCTCTAACTGGGTCGCTGTGACCAGTGGGGTACCGCAGGGGTCAGTATTGGGACCTGTTCTCTTCAACATATTCATCAATGATCTGGTAGAAGGTTTACACAGTAAAATATCGATATTTGCAGATGATACAAAACTATGTAAAGCAGTTAATACAAGAGAAGATAGTATTCTGCTACAGATGGATCAGGATAAGTTGGAAACTTGGGCTGAAAGGTGGCAGATGAGGTTTAACAATGATAAATGTAAGGTTATACACATGGGAAGAGGGAATCAATATCACCATTACACACTGAACGGGAAACCACTGGGTAAATCTGACAGGGAGAAGGACTTGGGGATCCTAGTTAATGATAAACTTACCTGGAGCAGCCAGTGCCAGGCAGCAGCTGCCAAGGCAAACAGGATCATGGGGTGCATTAAAAGAGGTCTGGATACACATGATGAGAGCATTATACTGCCTCTGTACAAATCCCTAGTTAGACCGCACATGGAGTACTGTGTCCAGTTTTGGGCACTTGTGTGCGATGGGGCTGGATGTTATACACCGAGGACGATGTGACTGAAAGAAAACTAATTAAATTATAAATACGCAGAGACAATACTTCCCTCCATATAATGTATCTAGCCGTACATAACTAAGAGAACCATCCAAGTCTTGAGTGCACGTGTGCGGCCTTTCCGTTCTGTACTGACAAACACGTAGTCCATTTCTTTCTTACTCTAAGCCAAAATGGCTCCCAAAACAGGTATTAGACCACAGAAACTACTCTCATTCCTTAGTCCCAACCCTAATTTTTCTCTCCTTCATTTCGTGTGACTCATAACGAGGGTTTTCCTTCATTCCATACCATTGTGTACAGACGCCGCATTGTTTACATTCCAGTTGTGCAACTCTTCATAAGAATATTCTAAAGTGCAGAGAACTTTCCATCCTGTAGTCATGAAGAGCGGCTTCAGACATTTCTCACTTGTCTATTAGAACCTGAACCCACATCCATTCTAAAGAGCCAAACTTAGGTATCGTATCATAGCGGTCCGGGTGATTTTACCATAATGCTGCTGCAGTACGACATTGTTGCATTGATAATACGGTCACAAATGCGGACTGCGAACCTGAACGAGAGTCTTATAATCAGCATAGAAGATCCTAAACATTTCCAGAAATCTGATCCACTGTGTTCATCTCGCAATTAATATCAAATCAGATATTTGATAAATAGATTTAGATATTAGATTAATGACTCTAAATATGTGATATAATTGATTAATTTAGATATCATAAATTCGATTAGGATATGAGATATAAGGCTAGGTTCACATTGCGTTAGTGCAATCAGTTTAGCGCATGCGCTAACGCAATGTACAAAAAGGGGTTGCGTTTAGCAATCCCGCTAGCGCAGATGCCCGATCTGCGCTAGCGAGAACGGACCGAAAAACGCTGCAAGCAGCGTTCGAGGTCCGTCAGAAAATAACGGGACATGGCTAACGCATGGCAAAAATGGCATACGTTAGCGATGCGTTAGATACATTACGGTCAATGGGTGCGCTAACGGATCTGTTACATTGCATTAGTGGTGCTACGAGGTGGTGCTCGTATGTAACGGATCCCGTTAGCGGACTGCCACTGACGCAATGTGAACCCAGACTTAGGCAGACGTGTGCACCCAACGCGTCCACTCAAATGAATGGGTCAGCAAAAAATAAAAACTTGACAGCACTCAGATGCCATCCGCGTTGAATCCCATTTTTCACTAACTGCTTACTAGGAGAACCTTAGGAAATAACCATCAATTTTATTTTTTTTCATATGAGTAAAAAAAAGATTATACTCTGTCATCATTATGTTGTTTTTTTTTTTTGTTGTTTTTAATCAAATTATTTTGGCAGCCGAGAAAAAATATGAAAGCGTGAATTTGGCCTTAGGTTGACAGATTTAGATATGAAATATAGATATTAAATCAATATATTTAGAAAGGAGACACATAGAATAGACAGTTGATAGATGCGCAGATTTAGAAAATAGATTTAGAGATAAATGATTGACTTAAGATCAATATAGATATTAGAAGGATAAATCTAATATTAAAAGGGTAAAGCGAAACAGGCGGCCACGAGAGGTGGTGAGTTCTCCTTCAATGGAAGTCTTCAAACAGGCTGGACAGTGTGAGATGGTTTAGAGAATCCTGCCTTGAGCAGGGGGTTGGACACGATGACCCTTGATGTCCCTTCCAACACTAAGGTTCTATGACTCTAGTACATATATTGACATATTTGATCAATATAAACATGAGACGGAAAGTTAAATACCATAATTGATACCTAGTTTTAGATGGTAGATTAAAGATATTTAGATATTAGATTGGTAGATTTAGAGGTTACAAAAATATAGATATTATAAGACAATAGATACAAAATAGATAGTACATAGATTTAGATATTACAAAGATTGATAAGAGTTGATAGATACATTGTTTTAGGTTTATAGATGATACAGATAAATGTTACATCAATCGTTTTAGAGGGGTCATAGATACGTAAGACAGATATTAGGTGGTCATCAGATAGATAGGAGACAGTTGTGATATAGACAGATCCCCTCTTGTATAATCTATATATGAGGAGTATATAAGTTTATGTTGCGGCAATGAAAGCTGACACATCCTGCAACCTTTAGAGAGAACAGCCAGTGCTAAGTGGTCCAGGAGGGAAGCAAATCAATAATTCAGATAAAATTAGTCAACACTTCCTGAGCAGACAGAATGAAGAAAAACAAATTGCCTGGGGAGCGCGGATTGGAGGTGGGGTGGGGATGTGTGATGCTCCTCGGACCTGATGTTAGGGAGATCCCCCTGCAGCTGGTCCAACATTGTGTTGTCAAACATTGCGGCTCTTCATTTTGCTTCAATGTTGCGGATTTAGTTTTATTTGTTCTTCCTTTTCAAGAGTTCCCAATACTTCTCACAGCAGAGAATTTGCTGCAATGTGTCATTTTGAAATCTTATCTATTTCTATAACATAGCATTTTCTGGACAGGATATAATTGTAGCAAACTCTCAGCTGGGAGAGTATTGGGTCTGTATGGATAATCCACCTAAATGATAAAGGGTTATTATTCCCCAAAGAAAACAAGTTCTATTCTTGGCACAGGGGACAGCTTGATGATCCAAAGAGGTCAATGTTATGGAACCCTAATAAGTCTAAGTTCACATTAGCGTTGCGCCGCTGTTGCGTCGGCGACGCAGCGGCGACGCAGCGGCGACGCGCCCCTATGTTTAACATAGGGGACGCGTGCGTCTTTTTGGTTGCGTTTTTCGCCACGTGCGTCGTTTCCGACGCTGGCGTCGGACGCACGAAAACGCTACAAGTTGCATTTTCTGTGCGTCCGATTTTGGTCAAAAACGACGCACGCGTCGCAAAACGCGCGCGTTTTTCGATGCGTCGCGCGTTGCGTCGCCGACGCAGGGCGGCGCAACGCTAGTGTGAACGTACCCTAATAGGGGTCTACGGCACCAACGTGGATGGAGCAGAGGTTTAACCCCACAAAAAAATGATCCCCTGTTCTTAGTATAGGTGATAACTTGTTTTATTGTAAAGTTGCAGAATTCCGTCTCCTGTGAAAGGTTTTGAGTTCTCTGCAAAGATCTTTGGTCCCTTCCTTTAGGAAATTAATTGGGGTCTCAACACTTGTACCCCAGCAAATGATTGGTGGGAGTCCTTTAGGATAAGAAACCTATAAAAATCAATAGATTTGTCTAATATTTATCTTATGGGGGTCACCTTAGTTGGGTGCTGCAACAAGCTGTAAAACAAGATCAGAACATTCACCTACAGCAAGTAGAGATATCAAAAAGGAAGATAATAAAGTTGTAAAACTTTTTTTCTATTATGATATAGCTCCATATTTGGATACAGTCAGTTAACTAAAGTGTTTTCTTTCTTTGCAAACCTTTTTTCCTCCATGGCCCAGAAGCAAATATGTTCCTCATTAGAGAAGGTGGGATAAACCAGTGGAACATATGTCAGTGTGTGCAAGGACCAGAGACTTTTTTTTATATAAGGACAGATAAACATCTTGGATCTGTGGTGAACCAGGATTTTCTTTCTGTTAAAGTAAACTGAGATGATGTGAGTCATTCAAGGTCTGATCTATCCTCAAAATTCCACTGAGTGCTTTGTGAATGGAGTCATTTAACCTGTTCATGTCCTGTACTGATCATGAAATATGTCTTGCATTATACCCCAGAGCTGCACTCACTATTCTGCTGGTGCAGTCACCGTGTACATACATTACATTACTGGTCCTGAGTTACATCCTGTATTATACTCCAGAGCTGCACTCACTAGTCTGCTGGTGCAGTCACTGTGTACATACATTACATTACTGATCCTGAGTTACATCCTGTATTATACCCCAGAGCTGCACTCACTATTCTGCTGGTGCAGTCACTGTGTACATACATTACATTACTGATCCTGAGTTACATCCTGTATTATACCCCAGAGCTGCACTCACTATTCTGCTGGTGCAGTCACTGTGTACATACATTACATTACTGATCCTGAGTTACATCCTGTATTATACCCCAGAGCTGCACTCACTATTCTGCTGGTGCAGTCACTGTATACATAAATTACATTACTGATCCTGAATTACCTCCTGTATTATACTCCAGAGCTGCACTCACTATTCTGCTGGTGCAGTCACTGTGTACATACATTACATTACTGATCCTGAATTACCTCCTGTATTATACCCCAGAGCTGCACTCACTATTCTGCTGGTGCAGTCACTGTGTACATACATTACAATACTGATCCTGAGTTATATTCTGTATTATCCTCCAGAGCTGCACTCACTATTCTGCTGGTGCAGTCACTGTGTACATACATTACTGATCCTGAGTTACATCCTGTATTATACCCCAGAGCTGCACTCACTATTCTGCTGGTGCAGTCACTGTGTACATACATTACATTACTGATCCTGAGTTACATCCTGTATTATACCCCAGAGCTGCACTCACTATTCTGCTGATGCAGTCACTGTGTACATACATTACATTACTGATCCTGAGTTACATCCTGTATTATTCTGCAGAGCTGCACTCACTATTCTGCTGGCGCAGTCATTGATCGTAATTAGCGTAAACATGACTTATGATTCTCAAATGGACCCTGGGGGTGACACATAATTGGGATCAGACCCAAATATCTCCCTGGCCTGTGCTCTGCTTCTATGATGCACAGAGATGTGACCGGAGCTGATGGATGGGGACGAGGGTGAGGACTCGCAGTTACTCATTTCTTCGGAGAAGTCTGTGCCTCCATATTGTAATGATGAGCGCAGAATGAGACAGACCTGCCGTGTCATCAACATCTGAAGCAAGAAGGGTCACCCCAAGGGTAAACACTGATATCTACAGACATAACCTATTACACCAGACAGCGATGAAACAAGCTCAGCATGAAATGGATGAGGACAGAGAAAAGGAACCGTAATGTAAATATATACAGTATGTTCCGCACTGCAATAACATTATGGTTATTTAAAGGGACGGTTCACCTTTTCCCAAGTGCTGGCCTCTCGTTGGCAGATGTTATAGTGCACTTCGGTTCTGGGTATTCCACCCCTGGGTATATGTGGGGTCATATGTATTGGGGGGCTGCTGCTGCTGCAAAAAAGCAAAGCTAAATGCAATAGAGGTGTACAGATGATACAGGCCCAACAGATGCTAAAAAATCCATCTAGAGCCCAATGTCACAGAGATCTGTAGTACGGCCTTATACATATTGGGAGTTGTAGTTTCAGAAATGGCTGACCTGGAACACTCATTCCTTAAAGAGAAAGGTATAGAAATACAGAAACGGCGCCTCTCTTGTCCACAGGTTGCATCTGGAATTGCAGCTTAGTCTCATTTATTTGAGTAGAAATGGGCTGCGATAACGGACACGGACCACGGACAAGAGAGAACAAAACAAGACCGAAAAAGAGGAGAGGAGTGACGGTTCTGGGTCTCTGCTCACAAGGACTATCCCTTTTAAAGGTAGAAAAAGTTTTTGTTTTCACTTTTTTGCTTTTTTCATCTTCGCTTCCATCTATGACAAAGCCCTCTGGCGTCAGTCGCTTTGATGTTCATCAGCACGCAAGATGAGAGGCTCGTCTAATAATTTGGGTGTAGCCTACATCAAAATTGACATGAGCAAAATATGTATTCACCCGAGTGGCCAAACCGGAAAAAGTGCATTCCCTCTCCATCAAAGTATCTAAGTGAGTGCACACGACTGGCCTAAAATCCAGCCCCAGAAAATGGCCGCACTCGGCGCCCCCATCCTCCACGCACGTGCTCGCAGCATCCTTACACTCAGATTTGTTTTCTACGCGGAGCTTATTTTTATGTTTCTGCCTCCCAGGGGAGCTCTCCAGCTGGGGCTCACAGGAAATGGAGTCTGAAGATACATTATTGATCCTAATGGATCTTTTGTCTTGCTGATATTTCCTTTTCATGTCTGTCCCTCTTTACAAGCCATCTGTCTCCTCGGACCAGAATCTGCGCTAAGGAGGGGCAGCGCCAATAGGTTCCTGACCCGTAATGTCATTGAGGGTACCAGGGGGGCCATCTTCATAATGCCCAGCTAGGCACACACCTCGAGCGGCAAATTCATCTGCAACAGTCATTCATTCATCTATCATAATTTGTAACTTTTCAGTAATCTCTCAGCTTTCACTGCAGGTCTAGAATTATATTCCGTGCTAAATGCTACTTACATGTGAGAAATGTAAAAACAGCGCCACTCTTGCCTATAGGCTGCATCCGGTATTGCAGCTCAGCTCAATCAAATTGATTTTGGAACAGACACAACCTTTAGACAAGACTGGAGCTGTTTCTAGGAGGGGGAAAATGGATATCCTAATTCTAAAAGAAGACAAGCCGGTTGCTTGGTTAGTCAGTTGCTGGGTTAGTCAACAATATTAAAGGGGTTTTCCCACTTTGGACAATTGCTACTTCTTAGAGGGTTTCCTCAAAATTAAAATGATCACAGAGTGTCCCCTTGTGATCAGCTGCAACCTGGTAGTAAGTGTTGTTTCCCGGCAGCGCCACCTCAGGAGAAATTAAATATTACATGCCGGTGCCCATTTGTGTATAATGCAGACAGGTCCTCCAGGAGAGAGGCGTTGTGACCGTCCCGCACTCTGGCCCAGGGGTGAGGATCCCGCACACAGGGCCACTCAGGTGCCTATGCCTTGGTGTGTGCCCATTATGCCCATATGTTGGCATTATATGTAGATCGTTCAGCCGAGTTATTCCTTCCCGGTGGTCTCGCCTGATACAAAACATTGTGCCAAAACCAGCAACATCAAGCCGCAGGGGAAAAGTTATCTAATGGATCAACAGAGAAAGACTCGGTGCCGACCATAGGCCCAGACCGGCCTCATACATAGAAGTGGGCAAACCCCAAAATATCGCATCGTGGGAAGAATCCAGTGCCGACAATGGCTGGTGTGATCCAACCTCTCAGATGATGCCACTCTCGTCTGCTGGGCACCATCTGCTGCCAATGGCCACCCAGTCGTGGGCACTAAAGTCATGTAATGTTTCATGTGCTGGACATCACGCGTCCAACTCTCTTCTTACCCACAGTGTGTGTTATTTGGGACAGGGCACGGCACAACGTCATTCTTCTCCATCTCTTACTTCTCGACATTCAGCTTTTGCCAGATATTGTATGACGTCACTCAGAGGTGTAATTTGAAAACTTTGGGACCCCCCCCCCCCAAAAAAAAAAAAAAAAAAAAACATTGCACTGGAGCCCCCCACCTGGTATGTGCCACTTATAATATTGCACAATAAGGAATAACGTAGGTCCCATCTATTGCAAGAATGGGGCGCCACTGCACTCCACACCTCTAGTTATTGTCTACAGCACTGCGGAGATCGTCTGTGCGTCACGATCTTATCTTGGTGACCAGAGGTCCTCATGCTCTCACTGGTATCAGGACACTTAATCCCTGTTGTCTTGTCCTTCTGTCTTTCCAGGAATCTAGGACCCTGATTACTATATATTAGATGAGGTCATTCACAATCTATTCCCAGAAAGTCAATCCCTCTTTATTGTTCCCCCATTGTCTTGTCTTTTAGGAGTCACCTCCCCTGTTTGTCTTTGTAGATTTATATCATTGAACTGCGACTATTAGATGAATAAAGTCTGAGTTTTACCAGGATTGTTTACTATAGAGATCTGTTCTTGATCAAAGACCTACAACATCCATATCTACGTGGTCTCTTCATTGTCTCCCCATTTGTTTTCAGGGTCGGTGGGTGACCCGAAGGTCGGCCTCCCACTGGTCATAAAGTGATCACATATCCAAGCGATATACTATAATTCCTGAGAAAACTTCTCAGTAAATTCTTCTCTTTTGAGACTTTGCTGCAATTTAATAGTGCATGGAGAATGGGGATACATGGAGAGACACCGAAGGGGGCTGCCTAAGGCCCCCATACACACAGAATGTATTTATTTAATGGCCTTCAGCTCAATCTCGAGCCATAGCGACTTGATGGATAAACTCTCTGTAGGAAGATCAATCTTCCAGGGCCGCGCTTAGTAACCCGATGTTTATCCTGGTTACCAGTGTAAATGTAAAAAAAAAACAAACACTACATACTTACATTCCAGTGTCTGTCGCGTCCCTCTGCGTTCTGCTTCCCTGCACTGTCAGCGCCGGCCAGCCGTAAAGCAGATTACAGTGGTGACGTCACCGCTGTGCTTTACGGCCAGCCGGCGCTCACAGTCAGTGCAGGAAAGCACAGCGACGGGGGACAGACACCGGAATGTAAGTATGTAGTGTTTTGGTTTTTTTTACATTAGCACTGGTAACCAGGGTAAACATCGGGTTACTAAGCGCGGCCCTGCGCTTAGTAACCCGATGTTTACCCTGGTTACCCGGGGACCGGCATCGTTGGTCGCTGGAGAGCTGTCTGCGTGACAGCTCTTATTGTATTTTTTTTTTCTTGGTTCAGCACACAGAATGGATAACTAGATAAGTTTATGCATGCGGCGATATCAATTTTGTATGTACATGTTTTTCACCTTTTTTAGCCATTGTCTGCTGGTACAGGGCAAGTGAACTGTCTGGATCTTATCTTGGTGACCAGAGGGCCTGATACTCTCTCTGGTTTCTGGACACTTAATCCCTGTTGTCTTTTCCTTGCCTCTCTCTGAGAATTTATGACCCTGCTACTGTATATTTTGGCCTTAGATCAGGTCATTAGCAATCTATTCCCAGAAAGTCAATCTCTCTTTAATGTTTCCCCCATTGTCTTGTCTTTTAGGAATTATCTCCCGTTTGTCTTTAGAATAGGTAATTGAATTGCACTTAGATGAACAAGTCAGATCAGGGCTTTACCACGATTGTTTACTATAGAGATCTGTTGTTGATCAAAGATGTGCAAAACCATATCTAAATGGTCTCTCCATTTGTATTCAGGGCCGGTGGGTGACTCAAAGGTCGGCCCCCACTGATCATAAAGTGATGACATAGCCTAGCGATATACTATAACTCCATGGGAAGGGAATATTTTTGTAGAATGGGTCATTGAGTGACTTCTTTAAGCCCCCTTCACACACAGCGTTGGTCACATGCCAACCCAAGTACATATATCCCGGGCCTATGGGCAACCAAAGCTATGTACTGGCCCACAGTGGTCTCCCTTAGTCCCTCAACAGGACTCAACGGCATCCTCTGCGAGTTTGACCATACTACTGCTCACCCAACAATGATGCCCTCAGGACCATGCCCATAGCCCCATTAGTTTCCCAGAGCTAAACAGTAAGGCTGATGGTAAACTCCACATCAGGGTTTGCCAAAGCCACCTTCTATCAGCCCCCAAACCACCAATGGTCATCGTCTGCTCTGTGACCCACGCTACGGGCCCACTATGGTAAGTGGTACTAACTCTTTGCTCCGAGGGTCACTCATTCGTTGGCAAATAACTCTTCTCCTTAGTTCCGCATAGACCCCCAAGCAGTCTGAATAAACGCTTAGTCTATTTAAAGGTACATACAACTTTTAAAGACTACATGTGCTGCCTATTTTCCGCTAGGTATCACTTCCAGGTCGTCTCCATCTCGTACAGATGGCGATCCCCTCGCAAGCCTCACTGGTGGTTATTTTCCAGGTTGTTGATGTCGGGGCACTGATGCATGTGTCCAGGAGATGCTGTTCTTGCGCTCATGTTCTCAGAAATGTTGTTTGCTGGTTAATTATTGATATGAAAGGTGATGATTCCACACTTCCCGACAGGCGTAAATTATGGAAAACACAAATCTTCACATTCTCCCCCGTGGCTTGTTTTTTTGGGATTGTCTATTTTTGGCAGCTGGTCGTTACTGGGCTACAAAGGATTTTTTTTCCCGAAATTTCCAAGCAATATCGGCGTTTGGGAAAACCAAAGTTCAATTAACACCTAATAAATCTCATCTATGAAGTTCCAAAAGTTTGTACGAATTAATTTCTTAATACATTGTCATAGAGGTAGATCTATTTTTCTGATATACTATATATGTGCAAATCCACAGCATAGAAGCAGAGGTCATCAATATCAGAATGGAGGGGGTCCGATACCCTGCACCCACATGGATCAGGCTCTGGACGTATGTGAATAGCGCTGATCACTGTCTAGTGGCTGCTCGTGGTACTGCATCTCGGCTTCTGAGCTGCAGCACCTGACAGTATCTGATACTAGGGATCTCCTAATTAAGGGTCATTAATATAGTAAGGCCTGGGGTCACACATCCGTCAATCCTCTTGTGCGAAAGAATTGGGCTGATTATGAAATGAAACAGCCAGCTCACCTATAGTTGGAAGTTGCAGGGAACTTCGTCCTGATGAGACGTGGATATATAAAGAGGAAAAAACAAACTTGATGTTCCACCGCCTTATAATTAAAATATAAAAAATTAATTCCATATTGTTAAAAATATATAACATGCTCCAGGACCGCACTATGGTGCATATGAGGACATCGATCGAAACACGACGCTCTCCGTGGCGATCTTTATCAAAGCTAATACACCTCTAAATCATTTAAAACATCCAAGGACCAATCAAAATGTCAAAAACAAGTCACATGGTCTATGGTCCTGGTAAATACATACACGAAAAGAGACAAACATCCAACAACAGACAACAAACCTAAATAACAAACAAAATAATGAAATTATTTAAATAATATAATAAATGAAATAATATTGTAATTAAATGTTAATAGTGAAACAGGATCTCGTCCCGTCTTGCGATAATTTGGAAACCTAGTACCCAGGTTGTAGATCCAACGGGCCACAGGTGAGCAAGTGTCGCCTGCTGTGTCCGCCCCGTGGTGGTGTATTGATCCGTTCTAACCCTCATACCTGGGAGGACGTAATGCTGCGTGAAACAGCTACAGAAAATTGCGTAACAAATCGCATATCAGTTTCAACTCGTTAGATTGTGATTCATCGGACAACAATTTCAGTGCCTCAGACTCGTCTCTTAATGAATCATTGCAGTCTAAAAACATTTTTTTGTAAGCACGTGTATTTATTGTACGTTTGTTTTCTTTTTAGGAAGTATGCTCACTTCCGGTGAGAGGTCTGTCGTTGCTGCTGCCCTGGTGTTTGAGGCAGCACGTCTCCTAGAGGAGAGACGTCCTAAACGAAAACGTCACATGTGGACCCGGAGCTGGCTGCAGAAAAGATCTACATTGTCACACATGGGTCTCATAAGAGAGTTACGTGATAATAACCCTCATGATTTCCGAAACTACCTTAGGATGTCAGAGGAATCCTTCAAGATTATACTTGCTGCTGTTACGCCACTCATACAAAGGCGGGATACGCCGATGCGTGCAGCCATGCCCGTGGATGAAAGGTTGGCGGTGACACTGCGGTTCCTGGCCACAGGAAGGTCTCTTCAGGATATGCAGTTTTTCACTGCTGTTTCCAGACCTTTACTGAGCGTTGTGATTCCGGAGACATGCGAGGCCATTGTGCACAGCTTAAGGCATTATATGGAGGTGACTGTATATTTACTACTATTGTTTTTTGCTGTTGTGTTATGTTATGTCGATATATTATACTAGCTATTGAACCCGTTCTACGCCCTGGTGGCGAGCATTTCTATTGGTATATGGTCTCCATCCTATCATGTGCTGCTCCCATCCTGCGCCCCCCTTCTGACATGTGCTGCTCCCATCCTGCGCCTCCATTCTAACATGTGCTGCTCCCATCCTGCGCCTCCATTCTGACATGTGCTGCTCCCATCCTGCGCCTCCATTCTGACATGTGCTGCTCCCATCCTGCGCCTCCATTCTGACATGTGCTGCTCCCATCCTGCGCCTCCATTCTGACATGTGCTGCTCCCATCCTGCGCCCCCGTTCTGACATGTGCTGCTCCCATTCTGCGCCTCCATTCTGACATGTGCTGCTCCCATTTTGCGCCTCCATTCTGACATGTACTGCTCCCATCCTGCGCCACCGTTCTTTTATTTGCTGCTCCCAGCGTTATTTTATAGGTTATATTATTTCAATATATTGTTTAGCACCCCCTCTCAGTCAGTGAAGCAGTCTGATAAAATGGCTGCCTGCATACTCAGGATTGTTGACTTTGTTTTACTACTCCATACTGCGCGTCAATCACTCTAGGATGTCCACATGAGAGTGTATGTGCACAACAATATATTTTTCCTAATTTGTACGTTTCCTTTTCATCTTGCAGTTTCCCAAGACGGCGGATGACTGGAAGAGGATTGCTTGCGATTTTGATCAGCTGTGGCAGTTTCCAAACTGCGGTGGCGCATTAGATGGAAAGCATGTGCGCATCACGCGACCAGCCAACTCTGGATCCTTTTTTTACAATTATAAAGGATATTTCAGTGTGATCCTCATGGCCCTTGTCAATGCGAACTATGAGTTCGTGGATGTGGATGTTGGCATGAATGGTCGAGTCTCCGATGGTGGTGTTTTTGAACACACTTCATTTGGGCAATGCTTGAGGAACAATCAACTGCAGCTGCCACAAAATGAAACCTCAATTTTGTTTTCATCGCAGATGAAGCTTTTCCTCTTCATCCACATCTGCTGAAGTCATTTGCGCAGCGAACACTCACAGCGGAGCGCAGAATCTATAATTACCGGTTGTCTAGGGCCCGTCGTGTGGTTGAAAATGCCTTTGGGATTATGGCGAATCGGTTTAGAGTTTTCCACACAGCTATCAACTTGAAGCTGCCGTCTATAGACTTTGTGATTTTGGCATGCTGTGTGCTCCATAACTTCCTGAGACGTCACGATACCAGCTCCTACTCTCCTCCTTCATTTATTGATGCTGTGGACCCAAGAACCGGAGATATTGTGCCCGGGGAATGGCGGACACAAGAAGAAAATTTATCAGCTCTTCAAGCGCTGGGATCTGGCAGACAGGCAGACGATGTAAGCGACTGTAGAGAAAAATACTGTCTGTACTTTAGTGGTTCTGGAGCTGTACCCTGGCAGGATCACGCCGTATAAAAAAAAAAAATTATGTTTTGCGTTAACTCAACAATATGTATGTTATGCTTTGGTTTCCATAATGTAATAGTTTGAGTAGGCAACTCTCTTTTGTGTAATAATTTTATTGTATTACTCCCGTTATTCTTGGTTTTTCATTTTAGAGTGGTTAACTCCTTAATCCCATATGACGTCCTATGCCGTCAAGGTGTCCTTGGACTTAATACCCATTGACGGGATAGTACGTCATAGCGATAGGTCTATTTTGCATTGTAAAGTCAAATGGCGCTCCATCCCTTCCAAGCTCTGCCATGCACCCAAACAATGGTTTACCCACACACAGGGCCGTATTTGCCACTAGGCACTTGAGGGCACGTGCCTAGGGCGGCGGGATGCGGGGGGGGCGCCCTTGAGCTAGGTTTTTTCCTTTTTTTTTATTTTATAAAACTCCGGGGTCAAGTTTCCGTCCCCCCTCCTCCCTCCCCCCTTCCCGCCCCCCCCTCCTCCCTCCCTCCCTGAAGACGTAATACTCACCTTCCTCCAGCGGTGGCTGCAACTGCGTCTCAGCGCCGTCCTGTCTTCAGCGGTCACATGGTACCGATCATTAAGGGTGATGAATATGCGCATATTCATCACCCTTAATTAGCGCTACCATGTGACCGCTGAAGACAGGAAGGAAGACGCTGAGATGCCAGGAAGTTCTGTGCTGCGCGCCGGTGAGAGGTAAGTATGACAGGGAAAAAAGTGGGGTGCCGTGCACACAGGGGAGGAGGATGGGGAGCCATGCATACAGGGGAGAAGGATGGGGAGTCGTGCATACAGGGGAGAAGGATGGGGAGCCGTGCACACAGGGGAGAAGGATGGGGAGCCATGTACACAGGGGAGAAGGATGGGGAGCCGTGCACACAGGGGAGAAGGATGGGGAGCCGTGCACACAGGGGAGAAGGATGGGGAGCCGTGCACACAGGGGAGAAGGATGGGGAGCCGTGCACACAGGGGAGAAGGATGGGGAGCCATGTACACAGGGGAGAAGGATGGGGAGCCGTGCATACAGGGGAGAAGGATGGGGAGCCGTGCACACAGGGGAGAAGGATGGGGAGCCGTGCACACAGGGGAGAAGGATGGGGAGCCATGTACACAGGGGAGAAGGATGGGGAGCCGTGCACACAGGGGAGAAGGATGGGGAGCCGTGCACACAGGGGAGAAGGATGGGGAGCCGTGCATACAGGGGAGAAGGATGGGGAGCCGTGCATACAGGGGAGAAGGATGGGGAGCCATGAACGCAGGGGAGAAGGATGGGGAGCCATGAACGCAGAGTGGGAGGATGGGGGAGCCATGAACGCAGAGTGGGAGGATGGGGGAGCCATGAACGCAGAGTGGGAGGATGGGGGAGCCATGAACGCAGGGGAGAAGGATGGGGAGCCATGAACGCAGAGTGGGAGGATGGGGGAGCCATGCTTGCAGGGGAGAAGGATGGGGGAGCCATGAACGCAGGGTGGGAGGATGGGGGAGGCATGAACGCAGTGTGGGAGGATGGAGTATAAATATGGAGTATAAATACTGGGCCCTATAAGGGGGACACAGTGTGAGAGGACAGTGTGAAGAGGGGACTGGTATAGAAAGGAGAGGACAGTGTGAAGAGCATGTACCATAAGAGGGACAGTGTGGGGGTCATACTTTGTGCAGACAATATAGTGAGGGGCAATTTTTTATTTGGGAGCATTATAATGACACTTGTATCTTTAAGGGCGTCATGTGGAGACTTTCTGCAAAAGAGCGGCGAAGATGGAAGTCTGCAGAGACGGCTGTGGATGAGAAAACTCATCATGGGATCTGGACAAGATGAAGAAAAGGAGAACGGCTCCAGAGGCGACGTCATCTATCAGGTACCTGGATGTAAATGTTATTTGTGATGCTAACTCTCATGTTTTTATATATGTTAGGAGATTTAAAGGGACACTGTCACCTGAATTTGGAGGGAACAATTTTCAGCCATAGGGGTGGGGTTTTCGGGTGTTTGATTCACCCTTTCCATACCCGCTGGCTGCATGCTGGCTGCAATATTGGATTGAAGCTCATTCTCTGTCCTCCGTAGTACATACTGTACCTGCACAATCTGCAATCTTGCCTTGCGCAGGCGTGTACTATGGAGGACAGAGAATGAGCTTCAATCCAATATTGCAGCCAGCATGCAGCCAGCGGGTAAGGAAAGGGTGAATCAAACACCCGAAAACCCCACCCCTATGGCTGAAAATTGTTCCCTCCAAATTCAGGTGACAGAGTCCCTTTTAAAGGGGATGTCCAGGCTTGTGATGAGTCTGCAGTCATTCTTTGTGACTGCAGACTTCTGAATTCTCACAGTGCACACTGCACGCTGTCAGGATTCTCTCATGCTGGGGATTTACATTAATGCGATCACGTGCTGACTAGACATGCGTGACCTCCGTCAATGAAAATGAACTGAGCGAGGCCGGGCACATCTAGTCAGAATGTGGTCAGAAGTCTACAAATCACATACTTGTGCTGACATGACCGTCCACCGGCAAGGGAGAATCCTAAAAGTGCAGTGCATGCGTTGTGAGAATTCAGAAGCTGCGATGTCAGGATTCAGCTCTGCAAGTTCCAGTAGTCGTCACATGGACACGTCACTCATATGCGATTTTTCAGACTTAGGGTATGTGTCCACGTTCAGGATTGCATCAGGATTTGGTCAGTATTTTACATCAGTATTTGTAGCCAAAACCAGGAGTGGGTGATAAATACAGAAGTGGAGCATATGGTTCTATTATAGTTTTCCTCTAATTGTTCCACTCCTGGTTTTGGCTACAAATACTGATGAAAAATCATGACCAAATCCTGATGCAATCCTGAACGTGGACACATACTCTTATGGTCCTGCGACATCGAGCTTCTCTTCTGCTTCTCTTAGTTTTTCACTGAACATTGAGAGCATTAGGGAGAGGAGCTCGTGGGCACATGACTGAGTGTGCAAATCACATATGTCCTTGGCGGAGGGGGGGCACCAAAATGAATTCTTTCCCCGGGTGCCAGAAACCCTAGATACACCTCTGCTGGTATGCTACTGCGAGCGGTGATTACCGGGTGCGGTGGAGGGTGGTCTGTGCACAGGCAGTGAGGCAGGGACTGAGGGTGTGCACAGAGAGGATGGAGACCCGGAGACTGCCCGTCCCAGTCTACGCCGTAGCCTAGAGCCCTCATTATCATAGGAATATGGCAGTTAATAAATTGCTTTTCTGAAGCTTTATAGTGTAGTTTTAGGTCAGGGAGGGTTGGATAGGGATGAGCTAGCAAGGTGCAGGGACAGGTAATGATGGCTACTTGCGAACATGTGCGGCAATTGCGGTTTTGCACTTACGATGATACATAAAACACTGCTAGTAGTGTTTTTTCTCATTGCTGCAAGTACCGCATTTGCCGGATGGCGGCAAAACCGCAAGAGCCGCACATGTCTGTAAGTCCCATAGGGAATGAATGAGGCCGAACGCAGTGTTGCCCTAAGTGATCCATTACGCGGCAGATGCGGAAAAACTGTCGGATCTGCTGCAAAAGGCGACTTTCACATCAGCGATTTTTGCCAAAGTCACTGCCGATAGTGTCATACTCACCAAAGGGGGAGGCAGCACTAAAAGTGCCTAGGGCAGCAGAAACTCTAAATACGGCCCTGCCCACACAGATGCGTATTTTCTATCATACAAACCCCTCTAAATGACTTTAAAGGGACACTGTCACCTGAATTTGGAGAGAACAATCTTCAGCCATGGAGGCGGGGTTTTTGGGTGTTTGATTCATCCTTTCCTTACCCGCTGGCTGCAATATTGGATTGAAGTTCATTCTCTGTCCTGCGTAGTGGCTTGGGACACGTATTATTTCATCACTAGGAAGCGTCTCACGTCAGCACGCGTCTCCAGATTCCCCCCTCCTGTCAGTGTGCGCAGTGTTGCCAACCTCCTCCTATAATATTTTTGGTCAATCTAGATAAAAAATTGCGGACATCTAAATAATTTAAAGATGGTGGTGGAGATTCTGGAACCCCTTACCTGACCATTTTTGTCACGGACACCGCATTTTCCTCTCGGACAATAAGTCCATTTTAAAAAAGGGGCATGTTTATCAATGAATTTGAGGACAAGTTGGCAACCATGAGCGCGAGCCTCCCAATCCCCCCCTCCTGACAACGTGCATCTCCCAATCCCCCCATACTAGTACTTGCCTCGCCTTGTCTCCGCACGCAACTCAGCAACAATTTGTGTTTTGTAGCGGAGGTCAGCCCACTTCTTCCGCAGCTGCAGCGCACTGCGGCGGATGCCAAACCTCCTCTCCATCATGCTGCTAATGCGGCGCAGCACCTCCCGCTTGTGGATGTTCGGGTGGGCAGGACGACTCTCCAGACCCTCATAATCTAGAGCATCCATCTTTCTCACAAAAAAACGGAACTCTGTCTGCCCCAGAGGAGCAGAACGTTGTCTCGCCGCCATTTTAGGTAGAATGACCCTGAACGGCAACGCCCATAGGAGGACCTTGACTCCGCCGTGCTGCCGCGTGATCCGCATCGCTATAGCGTTGCCGTTTATGGACAGCGTCCGTAGATGTAAAATTTATTACGCCTGAGCGGCACGGAAGGAACGCACATAGTAAATGCCGTTCGAAGGATGTTTATATAACGCCGGAGCGGCACGTAATGTACGCTCGTGGTCTATGACGGCGTGATGACGAACGTACGTTACAGCGTTCCTGCGTGCCTGCGCTAGCTTGCTTTGGTTCCCTGACATCCTGAAAATGGCTGCCAGTCGACGTGATCCACCTATGGGCATTCCAGAGCTTAAGTTCCTGATTGGCACAATGGATCGGCTGCAGTACGATACCACAGGGCTGGAGCTGCACCGCAACAAGCACAAGGAGGAAGTCGTGCGTGCGGTGTCTGAGGGCCTCAGGAAGCAGTTTGGAATAACCCGAAGCAAGGCCCAGATTGTGAAAAAATGGGGTGATCTTAAGTCCAAATGCCCAGCGCGCCTGCAGGAGCTTCGCCGCGAGATCCGCAGAGGTGAGTACGCAGGTACCCTAAAGTATGGTACACCGAAGGGTTAATTGGGTGATTAATGTGAATGGGGGTACGCTGCAGGG